>NC_059170.1:32621481-33871481 GCF_019923935.1 Bubalus bubalis | reverse complement strand
AGTACATTAGTATATTAGTAAAATTTTGTACATTAGTTGCATTTATATTGATAGCTACATATTTTTAAAAGTAAAATATTTTAAAGTTAAAAGGCATAGACAAAAGACTGTTCTATATATCAGTGTCTCTTTTGCTGTTTCGTATACAGGGTTATTGTTACCATCTTTCTTTTTTTTTTAATTTTATTTTATTTTTAAACTTTACATAATTGTATTAGTTTTGCCAAATATCAAAATGAATCCGCCACAGGTATACATGTGTTCCCCATCCTGAACCCTCCTCCCTCCTCCCTCCCCATACCATCCCTCTGGGTCGTCCCAGTGCACTAGCCCCAAGCATCCAGTATTGTGCATCGAACCTGGACTGGAAACTCGTTTCATACATGATATTTCACATGTTTCAATGCTATTATCCCAAATCTCCCCACCCTCTCCCTCTCCCACAGAGTCCATAAGACTGTTCTATACATCAGTGTCTCTTTTGCTGTCTCGTACACAGGGTTATTGTTACCATCTTTCTAAATTCCATATATATGCATTAGTATACTGTATTGGTGTTTTTCTTTCTGGCTTACTTCACTGTGTATAATAGGCTCGAGTTTCATCCACCTCATTAGAACTGATTCAAATGTATTCTTTTTAATGGCTGAGTAATACTCCATTGTGTATATGTACCACAGCTTTCTTATCCATTGATCTGCTGATGAACATCTAGGTTGCTTATAGAACAGTCTTTTGGACTCTGTGGGAGAGGGAGAGGGTGGGATGATTTAGGAGAATGGCATTGAAACATGTATGAAACAAGTCGCCAGTCCAGGTTCGATGCACAATACTGGATGCTTGGGGCTGGTGCACTGGGATGACCCAGAGGGATGGTATGGGGAGGGAGGAGGGAGGAGGGTTCAGGATGGGGAGCACGTGTATACCTGTGGCAGATTCATGTTGATATATGGCAAAACCAATACAATATTGTAAAGTTAAAAAAAAAGAATAAAAAAATTAATATAAAAAAAGACATAGACAGTATTTTAGTACATTAGTGCTAAATATTTAAAAGTAAAAATATTTAAATATTTAAAAGTAAAAAGTAAAATATTTACTAAATATTTAAAAGGAAAAATATTTTTAAAATATTTAAAAGCAAAAAGGCATAGACTGAATATTTATTCCCTGGTGGCTCAGACAGTAAAGCGTCTGCCTGCAATGTGGGAGACCCCTGGGTTCCATCCCCAGGTCAGGAAGATCCCCTGGAGAATGAAATGGCAGCCCACTCCAGTACTCTTGCCTAGAAAATTCTATGGATGGAGGAGCCTGGTGGGCTACAGTCCGTGGGGTCGCAAAGAGTCGGACATGACTCAGCGACTTCACTTTCACTTATTGTGACTGCAGCCAGGAAATTAAAAGAAGCTTGCTCCTTGGAAGAAAAGCTATGACCAACCTAGAGAGCATATTAAAAAGCAGAGACATTACTTTACCAACAAAGGTCTAACTAGTCAATGGTATGGTTTTCTCAGTGTCTTGTATTGTTGTGAAAGTGGACTGGAAAGAAAGCTGAGTGCCGAAGAATTGGTGCTTTTGAACTGTGGTGTAGGAGAAGACTCTAGAGAGTCTCTTGGACTGCAAGGAGATCCAACCACTCCGTCCTAAAGGAAATCAGTCCTGAATATTCATTGGAAGGACTGATGCTGAAGCTGAAACTCCAGTATTTTGGCCACTTCATGCGAAGAACTGACTCACTGGAAAAAACTCTGTTGCTGGGAAAGATTGAAGGCGGGAGGAGAAGGGGATAATTAGAGGATGAGGTGGTTGGATGGCATCACCGATGAGATGGGTGTGAGTTTGAGTAGGCTCAGGGATCTGCTGATGGACAGGGAAACCTGGTGTGCTGCAGCCCAGGGGGTTGGAAAGAGTCAGACAGGAATGAGCGACTAAACTGAACTGATATTAATACAGTTGGCTATATTAGTTGTATTTATATTGATAACTACATATTTTTTAAGGTAAAAAGTAAAAAGGCATTGATAGGATTTTAATTACTTAAATATTTTAAATGGAGTATAATACTATATGTCATATAATAAAATACATTTGGACTAATGTAACATGCATGTATGCTCAGTCACTAGTCATGTCCAACTCTTTATGATACCATGGACAGTAGCCTGCCATGTTCCTCTGTTCTTGGGATTTTCCAGCCAAGAATATTGGAGTGGGATGCCATTTCCTTCTCTAGAAGATCTTACCAACCCAGGGGCTGAACGTGCATTTCCTGTGTTTCCTGCATTGGCAGGGGGATTCTTTACCATTGAGCTACCTGGAAAGTCCAATATAATACATATAATATGTTTATATGTAATATTGTATCGAATATCAGGTAATCATATTTGTTATGTTTATATATAAAATATTAAAACATACAATATTATACAATATATAATTTAACATATAGAATGATATGTTAATTGTATTCATGTTGATTTTGCAAAGTCATTTAAAATATACATATCTATGTGCAAGGTGCACATAATATGTTTTAAAATATTGAATATATGGTTAATAGCAATATGGAAAATTGTTGAAAAGATAAAATATATGGAAGATATATCTGTATATAATATATAATGTATATCATTAATATGGCTTATTATATGTAATATTATGTTATTTACTGTTTTTAAACAATCACTAGGCTCATTATTCTGTCACATTAGTGTTAATAAAGTTGTCAGTACCAATCTAATTGGGAAGATAACCTGAATAAAGAAACATCATTGGATAATGAAAAGTTTACTTCATTTCCTCAGTACACTAAAAATGGAAAGTATAGTCTTACAGGCCTTGAGTATAATTTCAGTGTTTTTCTTTAATGCATGTTTTGAACAGGAGTAATAATTAACAATATCTTTCACCTCTAAGGTGGTATATTAACTGTGTGCATGCCTAGTTACTCAGTCGTGTCAAATTTTCCTGCTTCAGGCTTTCCTGACTCCCACAAAACGAAAAAAAAAAAAAAAAAAATGAGATTCTTATTGTCTGTCTTATTCTTCAATATTTTGCCAAACTAAAGGTTATTATCATTAGTTATATAGCCCTAGCAAGGTATGTGACTGACAGAATTTAATCTAAAGGTAAGTACTAATGAATATTGAACCAAAGGTTAATGAATAAGCTCCATAGAAAAAGCCATACGCACAGAGACCTGTCTGTTATGGATGGTGACTGGCTTAAAGTTGATTCTATTTAAATCATGTGTTTTAAGTGGGCAACCACTTAAAATCAAATACAATGGTGATTATAATAATTCTTTCCATTTGTTCAAAGGCTGACAGTACACAAAGGTTTTCCAAGGCATTTCTTCCCCTATTCATGTAAGTATTATAAAATGGACATCTCTCAACATTGAAGCCATAATTGGAGATTTCCCCACTTTATTTGATTCCTTCTTTGTAGGAAACAAATGGTGAAGACCTTCTCAGCTTGTCACAAAATTGCATTCTCAATTCTCTACTGCAGCTTTTTGGATTTCATTATATATATATATATATAATTATATATATATATATATATAATTATATGTATATAATAGTATACTTATAATCCATAAAAAGAATTCTTAAATTACAGGAGAAATATGGCTTAACACTTCTCCTCTGGCCCAAAGAAAATAATGGTATCCTAATAAAGTCATTATTAAAAGTAATAGATGGCCAAAGCCTGGAAAAATCATTTTTGAAAATTTCCAAGCAGGACGAAACAGGAAAACGTCTGGATTTTACAGTGTTATTTAACAAACACACATTGTCTGCTCAGGGGACCTGCATCTTCTCAGTCATGAATTAAACATCGTTGTGGTGCCCCTTCTTACAATTAAGGCAAAATCCATCATTTCCAGGTGTGATTTTAGGACAGAAATAAGAAAAAATTAAAACCCATGAAGATTTCTACAGTTTTAGATGTTAGAAGTATTAATTATCAGGTTTATCTTGAATGACAAATGAATAAGACAAGACAAAATGAGATTTTCAAACCATTTGAAGCACCATTGCTGAAGGCAAACATTAAGAATCCTGATCTTTTGATGGACAGACAGAGACACTCTTTTTCATATAAACTATATTAAGCATCAAGGTATATGTAGGTTAAATTTTAAAGTCATAGAAATGGACCACCATTTATTTTTTTATCTGGTCCTTTCTGTGTAGGTTTTGCATATGTTTTCCCATTAGAATTTCTTATTCCTTTTTTCTTCTCTCTTACCTTACTCATCTTATGCAAATTTGTTTTCATGAGTAATAGCATCTCCCATCTAAAGAAGGAATTTCATTTAACAGTCCCATGAAGGATACAATTGATATCTTCACTGTCTAGCAAGTATGGAGCTTCTGTTCATCAACCATTCCTGAAAAGAGATTCCATACAACTCTAGCACTGCAAAGCCCATACCTCTATTAGGTTGTCTATAATGCTAAAGCTGAAACTCCAGTACTTTGGCCACCTCATGCGAAGAGTTGGAAAAGACTCTGATGCTGGAAGGGATTGGGGGCAGGAGGAGAAGGGGACGACAGAGGATGAGATGGCTGGATGGCATCACTGACTCTATGGATGTGAGTTTGAGTGAACTCTGGGAGTTGGTGATGGACAGGGAGGCCTGGCGTGCTGCGATTCATGGAGTCACAAAGAGTCAGACATGACTGAGCAACTGAACTGAACTGAACTGAATCACAGCTATCGCCATGTCTAGAGAAGTAACCTCTTTCTGTAAAAGATCCATCAGCCAAAGTCCAACTGCTTGTTAATTAAAAAAGAAAAAAAAAGTGTGTGTGGGGGGGGGAGGGGGATGAACAAAATATAACAGTGTTTTTTCAGAGTTAAAAAGCAATCTCTGCAAAAATTCAAATTTGCATCTAGCTTTTTATCTATATATCTGAGTTCAATTGTATAAAACAGGAATTTCATATATGGGGATCTGGAAATATGAGTAAAGAAGACTTCATGAGAGCTGTAAATATAGCAAAAATATACACTAGAATTTCTTGAGACTTTCTGATTCATATGTCCATCCATTGTTGCTCGAAGGATACTTGCTTTTATCTTGCTTCAATTCTAAAGGTTGTGAGGAAAAAGGATCATTGATCCTGCTGGAGAGATGCAACTCTCTCTACGATATTAGTCATACACATGTTTCTTTACTAATACTGTCAGTGGACTTTCCATTCTATAGTATCTATAGCACTAAGTCACTTAGGAAAGTTGAATGGAAAATATACTTATTTTAAAGATTTGCTTTAAATCTTGACTCCTTTAAAAGTGATATAAACCTTCTGTGCCTCAGTTTACTTCTTTCAAGGGGCCATATTATGGTATTTTATTTAAGTTTTCTTATAATCATTTTGTGAAACTGATCTGGATAAAATTTATTCTACATTGGCCCTAGTGTCAGGAGACAAATCCATGTTATACAGTAAAGGGAACAGAAAGGCGACTACATTTGCTTTCCTGGCTTTTCTGTCACGAGGATCTGAGCTTGCCTCTCCAGGACAGGGAACTCAAGAGAATAGGCAGAAATAAGTAGGAGGCCATACAAAGTTTACAAGCAAAAAGATTTTTTTTTTTTTTACATTTTCCGAGTGTTCACAAGGCTAATATGAGTAGAAACTTATTCACATTGATGACAATTGCACGAGAACCTATTTTCAGATTTTTGTGTCTGCCAAGTAAACCCAACCTAGGCCTTTGTTTATCACCATTCTTTATCAATTTATACAGTGGAAGTGAGAAATGGATTTAAAGGACTAGATCTGATAGAGTGCCTGATGAACTATGGACGGAGGGTCGTGACACTGCACAGGAAACAGGGATCAAGACCATCTACAAGAAAAATAAATGCAAAAAAGCAAAATCGCTGTCTGAAGAGGCCTTATAAATAGCTGTGAAAAGAAGGGAAGTGAAAAGCAAAGGAGAAAATGAAAGATACACCCATTTGAATGCAGAGTTCCAAAGAATAGCAAAAAGATAAGAAAGCCTTCCTCAGTGATCAATGCAAAGAAATAGAGGAAAACAATAAAATAAGAAAGACTAGAGATCACTTCAGGAAAATTAGAGATACCAAGGGAACATTTCATGCAAAGATGGGCTCAATAAAGGACAGAAATGGTATGGACCTAACAGAAGCAGAAGATATTAAGAAGAGGTGGCAAGAATACACAGAAGAACTGTAAAGAAAAAAAGATATTCATAAACCAGATAATCATAGTGGTGTGATCACTCACATAGAGCCAGACATCCTGCAATGTGAAGTCAAGTGGGCCTTAGGAAGCATCACTACAAACAAAGCTAACGGAGGTGATGAAATTCCAGTTGAGCTATTTCAAATCCTAAAAGATGATGCTGAGAAAGTGTTGCACTCAATATGTCAGCACATTTGGAAAACTCAGTAGTGGCCACAGGACTGGAAAGGGTCAGTTTTCATTCTAATCCCAAAGAAAGGCAATGCCTAAGAATGCTCAAACTACTGTACAATAGCACTCATCTCACACACTAGTAAAGTGATGCTTAAAATTCTCCAAGCCAGGCTTCAGCAATATGTGAACTGTGAACTTCCAGATGTTCAAACTGGTTTTAGAAAAGGCAAGGGAACCAGAGATCAAATTGCCAACATCTGCTGGATCATTGAAAAAGCAAGAGAGTTCCAGAAAAACATCTATTTGTGCTTTATTGACTATATCAAAGCCTTTGACTGTATGGATCACAATAAACTGTGGAAAATTCTTCAAGAAATGGAAATACCAGACCACCTGACCTGCCTCTTTAGAAACCTATATGCAGGTCAGGAAGCAACAGTTAGAACTGGACATGAAACACCAGACTAGTTCCAAATAGGAGAAGGAGTACATCAAGGCTGTATATTGTCACCCTGCTTATTAACTTATATGCAGAATACATCATAAGAAACACTGGGCTGGAGGAAGAACAAGCTGGAATCAAGATTGCCAGAAAAAATATCAATAACCTCAGATATACAGATGACACCACCCTTATGGCAGAAAGTGAAGAAGAACTAAAGAGCCTCTTGATGAAAGTGAAAGAGGAGAGTGAAAAAGTTGGCTTAAAGCTCAACATTCAGAAAACGAAGATCATGGCATCCAGTCCCATCACTTCATGGCAAATAGATGGGGAAGAGTAGAAACAGTGGCAGACTTTATTTTTCTGGGCTCCAAAATCACTGCAGATGGTGATTGCAGCCATGAAATTAAAAGATGCTTACTCCTTGGAAGCAAAGTTATGACCAATCTAGATAGCATATTCAAAAGCAGAGACATTACTTTGCCAAAAAAGGTCCGTCTAGTCAAGGCTATTGTTTTTCCAGTGGTCATGTATGGTTGTGAGAGTTGGACTATAAAGAAAGCTGAGCGCCAAAAAATTGATGCTTTTGAACTGTGGTGTTGGAGAAAACTGTTGAGAGTCCCTTGGACTGCAAGGAGATCCAATCAGTCCATCCTAAAGGAGATCAGTCCTGGGTGTTCATGGAAGGATTGATGTTGAAGCTGAAACTCCAATATTTTGGCCATCTGATGCGAAAAGCTGACTCATTGGAAAAGACTCTGATGCTGGGAAAGATTGAGGGCAAGACAAGAAGGCGATGACAGAGGATGAGATGGTGGATGGCATCACTGACTCAATGGACCTGGGTTTGGATGGACTATGGGATTTGGTGATGGACGGGGAGGCCTGGGGTGCTGCGGTTCATGGGGTCACAAAGAATCGGACATGACTGAGTGACTGAACTGAATTGAAGTTATCAATTTATGCTTATTTAATTATTTAAGATATCATGATTTATAATCCCCAGTTATAAAAGAGAAGTGATAAGTATACTATATACATCATATCTATATTCTTATCTATTCTCTCTCTGTATACATATGTTAGATAGATATAGACTTCTCTGTAGGCAACTGTAATTCATGGATACTAGGTCCTAAAACTATAAAAAGAAAATGTTGAATTAAACACACAGGTGGAGCTTTGAGTCTTACCTAATGAGTTCTTGCCTCTGTATTTTCATTTCTCAACTTTTTTCTCACTCATTGTCTTTGGGAAATGTGTGGGGTCTCTAGAATTTCTGCTTTTTTCTCTGTGTAAGGTAGAGAGATCAGTATTTGGAAATAGTATAGGCTGGCTTTAAAATTTTAGGCAACTTTTTCTACTTTGTAGGAAATTTGTTTCAGTAGGATTTTCTCTGGATTTTCTGAAACAACTTGCCTCCTCCTGGAGGACTTTTGTCATTATGAAGACAGAAGGTTCCTCCTGGATGGTCAATAAAGAGGTGACCTTTTAAAACAAGGAATGGTTAGAAAGTAAAAATTCAGGCTGTAGATTTGGCAACTAGATTAGGGTAAGCCAGAACACAGGTTTAGTCTTGATGCAGTAAAAGTAAACTTGGAGTAAAATAAGTTTTTAAAAGAAGTGGAACAAAGAAAACCATAATCAGGGAACTTGTGTGAATGGAGTAAGTAGATACTAACATCTGGTATTATTATAATATCCAGAAATATTTGAAAAATATTTAGTATATTATGCAAATATCTGTATAATAGTACAAATAAGCAGAGACTTAATGATCACAATGTTGAAGGAAAATAGATCTGTAGTAGATTATTGATGAAAGGTACATCAGAAATTAGCTTGTCTCATGGTTTCCACAGTCATCTGGACCGATTTATTCATATGATGTGCTTCTGCACCTTCCAATGAAAACTCTTGATGTAGGTCAGTGTTTGATTTTATCGATAAAGAGACAGTGACTCAGAAAGATTAAGTGACTTGGTGCAAATCAAAGATATTATTTATGAAAATGTTGGGAGTAGCATAAATCCTGGGGCATATCAGGATTGTTAGGTCCATGAATCAAGGCTAATTAGAAGTGGTCAAAAAGAAGATGGCAAGACTGAACATCAACATTCTAGGAAACAGCAAACTACAATGGACTGGGATGGGTGAATTTAACTCAGGTGACCATTATACCTACTACTGTGGGCAAGAATCCCTTAGAAGAAAATAAGTAGTCATCATAGTCAATAAAAGAGTCTGAAATGCAGTACTTGGATGCAATCTCAAAAAAGACAGAGTGATCTCTCTTTGTTTCCAAGGCAAACCATTCAATATTAGAGTAATCCAAGTCTATGCCCTGACTAGTAATGTTTAAGAAGCTGACGTAGAACAGGTCTATGAAAACCTACAAGACTATTTAGAACTAGCACCGAAAAAAGATGTCCTTTTCATTATAAGGGACTGGAATGCAAAAGTAGGAAGTGAAGAGATACCTGGAGTAGCATGCAAAGTTGGCCCTGTAGTACAAAAATGGAGCTGGTCAAAGCCTAACAGAGTTTTGTCAAGAGATCGCACTGGTCATAGTAAACACCCTCTTCCAACAACACAAGAGAAGACTCAGCACATGGACATCACCAGATGGTCACTACCAAAATCAGATTGATTATATTCTTTGCAGTCAAAGATGGAAGCTCTATCCAGTCAGCAAAACCAAGACTGTGAACTGACTGTGGCTCAGATCATGAATTCCTTATTGCCAAATTCAGACTTAAATTGAAGAAAGTATGGAAAACCACCAGACCATTCAGGTATGACCTAAATCAAATCCCTTATGATTATATAGTGAAAGTGACAAATAGAATCAAGGGATTAAATTGGATAGACAGAGTGCCTGAAGAACTGTGGATGGAGGTTCATGACATTGTACAGGAGGCAGTGGTCAAGACCATCCTCAAGTAGAAGAAATGTAAAAAGGCAAACTGGTTGTCTGAGGAGGCCTTACAAATAGCTGAGGAAAGAAGAGACACAAAAGGCAAAGGACAAAAGGAAAGATACACCCATTTGAATGAAGAGTTACAAAGAATGGTAAGGAGAGATAAGAAGGCCTTCCTCAGTGATCAATGCAAAAAAAAAAATAGAAGAAAACAATAGCATGGGAAAGACTAAAGATCACCTTAAGAAAATTAGAGATACCAAGGGAAAATTTCATGCCATCATGGGCTCAATAAAGGACAGAAATGCTATGGACCTAACAGAAACAGAAGATATTAAGAAGAAGTGGCAAGAATACAAAGAAGAACTGTACAAAGAAGATCTTCATGACCCAGATAACCATGATGGTGTGATCACTCACCCAGAACCAGACAACCTGGAATTAGAAATCAAGTGGGCCTTAGGAAGCATCACTACCAACAAAGCTAGTGGAGGTGATGGAATTCCAGTCAAGCTATTTCAAATCCTGAAAGATGATGCTGTGAAAGTGCTGTTCTCAATATGCCAGCACATTTGGAAAACTCAGCAGTGCCCACAGGACTGGAAAAGGTCAGTTTTCATTCCAATCCCAAAGAAAGGCAATGCCAAAGAATGCTCAAACTACTGCACAATTGCACTCATCTCACATGCTAGCAAAGTAATGCTCAAAATTCTCCAAGCCAGGCTTCAGCAGTATGTGAACTGTGAAGTGAATTGTGAAGTGAACCATGAACTTCCAGATGTTCAAGCTGGATTTAGAAAAGGCAAAGGAACCAGAGACCAAATTGCCAACATCCACAGGATCATAGTTCCAGAAAAACATGTACTTCTGCTTTATTGACTATGCCAAAGCCTTTGACCGTGTGGATCACAACAAACTGTGGATAATTCTTCAAGAAATGGGAATAACAGACCACCTCACCTGCGTCTTGAGAAATCTGTGTGCAGGTCAAGAAGAAATAGAACTGGACATAGAAAAACAGACCAGTTCCAAATCGGGAAAGGAGCATGTCAAGGCTGTATATTGTCACCTGCTTATTTAACTTATATGCAGAGTACATTATGTGAAATGCCAGGCTGGATGAAGCACAAGCTGGAATCAAGATTTCCAGGAGAAATATCAATAACCTCAGATATGCAATGACATCACCCTTATGCCAGAAAGTGAAGAGGAACTGAAGAGTCTCTTGATGAAAGTGAAAAACGACAGTGAAAAAGTTGGCTTAACACTCAGCATTCCTAAAATGAAGATCATAGCATCTGTTCCCATCACTTCATGGCAAATAGATGGGGAAACAATAGAAACAGTGACAGATTTTATTTTTTGAGCTCCAAAATTACTGCAGATGGTGACTGCAGCCATGAAGTTAAAAGATGCTTGCTCCTTTGAAGAAAAATTATGACTGATCTAGACAGCCTATTAAAAAGCAATTATTGTCTAATACTTTGCCAGCAAAGGTCTGTCTAGTCAAAGCTATTGTTTTTCCAGTAGTCATGTATGGATGTGAGAATTGAACTATAAAGAAAGCTGAATGTCAAATTAGTTGTTTTCTGTTCTCTAGCTCTGTGAAAGATGCATATTTGTTTTCTTATTTTCTGTTTTGGTCTTTTTACATTTCCATGAAAAATCCCGACTTCCCTTTCACTTTTCACTTTCATGCATTGGAGAAGGAAATGGCAACCCACTCCAGTGTTCTTGCCTGGAGAATCCCAGGGACGGGGGAGCCTGGTGGGCTGCCGTCTATAAGGTCGCACAGAGTCAGACATGACTGAAGCGACTTAGCAGCAGCAGCAGCACCCATACTTAGCAAACCTCAAATGTTTCCTCCAAATACAACTCGGGGGAGCTTTGGCCTCAAGCAAACTTCAGGTGGCTGTGGCCAAAACCCTGACTCTTATCTGACTGAATTACAAACTAAACTGATGGTATTTGGAATCTTAAAAGTCTAATTAAAATATTGTCTGGGAATCCAGCTTTTTTCTACTGAGCCTGGGAAAGGACCAACTACTGTTGCTCAAGTATCCATCAAAATGTATTGTTATTCAATGAAAGGAAATGCAGGTGTTGCATTGAAGAGTTGCAAAGGGAGCTGTTTGTATCAACAGTGAGGTTTATCATACACACACACTTTATGGTTCAAAACATATACTTTGATTTTCTAAACCCCTCCAGAGTTTGGGTTCCAATTTTTTTCTCATATACCCACGAAAATAACCCACAATTAAGACAGTGAACTTACCCCATCACCCCTGAAAGTTTCTTCTGCCTCTTCATAATTCCTCCTTTCTAGCTCTTCTCCCAAACCTCGGGTAAAACAATCAGTGATTTGTTTTGTGTCTCTGTACATTCTTTGGCATTTGCTAGAATTTTAAATAAATGATATCACACAGTATGCATTTCTTTCAGTCTCCTTTGTTGCCTCATTCATTTTAACTCTGTTTATATTTTATTTTAGTGGCTGACTTAGAGTTTATAGTGATGCACCTTTTGTTGTTTAATTACTAAATCATACCTGGCCTTTTGTGATCCCAAGGACTGCAGCATGCCAGGCTTCCCTGTCCTTCACTCTCTCCTGGGAATTGCTCAAACTCATGTCCACTGAGTCAGTGATGCTATCTAACCAACTCATCCTCTAAGGCCCTCTTCTCCTTTTGCCTTCATTTTTCCCAGCATCAGGCTCTTCACAGCAGGTAGCCAAAGTATTAGAGCTTCAGCTTCAGCATCTGTCCTTTCAATGAATATCCAGGTTTGAATTCCTTTAGGATTGACAGGTTTGATCTTGCTTTCTAAGGGACTCTCAAAAGTCATCTCTAAAACCATAATTCAAAAGCATCAATTCTTCAGTGCTTAGCCTTCATTATAATCCAACTCTCACATCTGTACATGACTACTGGAAAAACCATAGCTTCGATTATATAGACCTTTGTCGGCAAAGTGATGTCTCTACTTTTGAATATGCTGCCTAGGTTTGTCATAGCTTTCTTTCCAAGTAGCAAGTGTCTTTTAATTTTATGGCTGCAGTCATCATCCACAATGATTATGGAGTCCGAGAAAATAAAATTTGTCAGTGCTTCCACTTTTTCCCTTCTATACGCCATGAAGTGATGGGACTGGATACCATGATCTTAGTTTTTTGAATGTGGAGTTTCAAGCCAGCTTTTTCACTCTCTTCATTCATTCTCATCAAGAGGTTCTTTAGTTCCTTTTCACTTTCTGCCATTAGAGTGATATCATCTGAGGTTGTTGATATTTCTCCCTGCAATCTTGATTCTACCTTGTGATTCATCCAGGCTAGCATTTCGCATGATGTACTCTGCACATAAGTCAAATAAACAGGGTGACAATGTACAACCTTGTCTTACTCTTTTCCAAATTTTGAACCAGTCAGTTGTTTCATGTCCAGTTCTAACTGTTGTTTCTTGACCTGCACAGAAATTTCTCAGGAGAGAGGTAAGGAAATCTTGTATGCCCATCTGTTTAAGAATTTTCTGCAGTTTGTTGTGATCCACACAGTCAAAGTCTTTTGCTTAGTCAATGAAGCAGAGGTAGATGGAATTCCCGTGCTCTCTCTATGATCCAACAAATGTTGGCAGTTTGATCTCTGGTTACTCTGCCTTTTCTAAACCCAGCTTGTACATGTGAAAGTTCTTGGTTCACATATTGCTGAAGCCTAGTTTGAAGGATGTTGAACATAACCTTACTAACATTTGAAATAAACACAACTGTATAATAGTTTGAACATTCTTTGAACATCATATGGCTAAGAGGTTGCTAAAATTTCTAGAGGATTGGTTCATGAACTATTGACATAGTAAGAATTTGTTATTTCTCATTTTTACAAATGATTTTTCCAACTAAATTTGCTGGTTTGTCTTATTATTTGAGATATTATAATTTTGTTTGACATAACTACTCTAAATATATAATTTTAATTGTCCAAAGTATTAAGTATCATTTACAAATTTGCTGAACATTCTATCAGCCTGTTTATTATAATTGTTTAGAAAAAATTGTATAGAATGGAATCAAGACAGAACCACAGAAATTTCCATCTAGACTGGTACAGAGTCATTAATCAAGACCCCGTGCATTATTTACTAACATGTCTATGAATTTATATAATTTATTTAGAAATGAGCTCAATTTCAGCCTTATATCTATAATGTTTTGAGAAGGCTGCTGGATGCTTCTTTGATATAATGAAGAAAATCCTCTATGTTTTCTTAACCCTGCCTGTTGTTCTTAACAAATTTGTGTTATTTTCAACAGATTATAGTAATCCTTTACAATTTCTTATGTCGTCAATAAATATGGGAGTTGAACCAAATGGAATTTACTGGTCTCTAGAATTCACCTTTACTTCTCTTTCTTTCTTCCTTTCTTTTTGTCACACTATGATCTATTTACAACTTTACCATTATCCACTATTTGTGAAAAACTAGCATGAGTTCTAAGATCACATCTTCAAAATCTGATAGGATTCCAATTGAAATTTACTTCTATCTTTGTACCACCTTCCCTGGTGGCTCAGACGGTAAGGCGTCTGCCTACAATGAGGGACACCTGGGTTCGATCCCTGGGTCGGGAAGGTCTCCTGGAGAAGGAAATGGCAACCCACTCCAGTGTTCTTGTCTGGAAAATCCCATGGATGGAGGAGCTTGGTTGGCTACTGTCCATGGGGTCGCAAAGAGTCAGACACGACTGAGCAACTTCACTGTTACTATTGTACCACCTAGATACATTCTTGGTAATTAGAAGTGTATTAGTATTTACAACCTACCTTGAATTATAATTTTTTCTTCACATTATTTATTTCATCATTTTAAGTCAAAAATTAATTTATTTAATAAAGTTAAACATTAACTATTAAAGTAAGCTTCTCTTATTTCCTCAGGATATTTTACGTTTTAAATAATGTCAGGATGCTTTATCTTTTGTTAGAAACAAGAATCACTTTAAGAGCATTTATTTGAATTTCTAAATCTCCTTAATTTTAAATGAAATAATTGAAAGGTTCCCATCTCTTTAGTTTGAGATTTTTCTTTGTCTTTAAGAGTTATAATGGTTAAGCACATAAATTAAATATTATAGGAGATTAATTAGCAGTAATACAAATTGACTTATAACCAAAATTAGTAGGCACTACATATGTTCTCACAGTTCTGCTACTAAACGTAGTTGGTACGGTCCAATTGCAGATTATTCACCCACATTTTCTGTCCAAATCATAATTTAAAAATTAAAATGATCATGTTTAAAATAGCATCATTGGTAGAGAATATCTAGCCATAATACCAACAAAATGTTATTATGGTTTGTATCTCCAGTTTGCAATAAGTATAGATAATGTAATAATAAGTCCATGAATATATAGCATATAGGAGACAGACTTTCAAACTGTGGTACTGAAGAATTCTTGAGAGTCCCTTGGACTGCAAAGAGAACAAACCTGTCAATCCTAAAGGGAATCAACCCCGACTATTCATTGGAAGCACTGATGCTGAAGCTGAAATTCCAGTACTTTGGCCACCTGATGGGAAGAGCTGACTCATTGGAAAAGACCCTGATGCTAGGAAAGATGAAGGCAAAAAGGAGAAGTGAGCGGCAGAGGATGAAATGGGGAGATAGCATGACCAAGTCAACGGACATGAGTTTGAGCAAACTCAAGAAGACAGTGAAGGACAGAGGAGTCCGCAGAGTCACAAAGAGTCAGTCATAACTGAGCAACTGAACAACAGGAGATAGGCTATCTGATAAATATACTCTTTCATTTACAAATGAACCTATGAATGTGTAAGGTTGTATAACAAATTCAATAGACATTTGATTTATGAATGCTTAAGAAGTTTTAATAATACATTTAGATTACATCTATTTAAACTTTGCCTTTGAAACATCTGTGTAATATAGATTTGTTCACTGAAATTATTAACATATATTTAACATTATGTACATATATATGTGTGTATATATACATATATATCCTTATGAATGTATTATTTGAAGAAAAGGAACAAAACAAAGACTCTTTTTAAGAAAGAATTTAATCCAAACTCACTTATGATGCCAAATTTAGACTTTGGTTATGTTTTCTTTCTTTATATTTTTATTTTTCTTTCTTCTTTCCTTCCTTCGTTTCCAAGTGATCACGTTTCAAAAATTTTGGCATTAAGCTTCCTAGTAGAGTGAATATTCATGCCTATATTAAGTAGAAGCTCTGCTCTGAGACTCACATCTCCAATGCATCAGAAGTGCCCATTTGGATATGTGTGAGACAGCTGAAACTTTCTTTCATATCTACCATACCATGTATCACTCATGATTCCTTAGACCATTTTGCTTCATTTTTATTTCCAAGCCTGATTCCTTTTCCTTTGTATAGTCTCTAATGTTGTGGAATTCAAATTTCCTTCTTGGTTTCCTCTTAATTTCAGTCTCCATTGTCCCACTGGTGACATCTATTTTCTTTATCCAGGATGATAGACGAACCCTTACCTACCTCAGTAGTTTAAATCAATAGTCTGGTTCTAGACTCATATTTTAAAATGCCTTCTGAATGTCCCAGGTATGTGTCTCCAACTCATCCATCCCCTTATTCAATTATTTAAGAAAAGAGTTACTGAGTTGTACTGTGTGCTGGAGTTAAGTACTTGAGATGCTTCAACTAACAAACAGACAACAGTCTGATATAATAAAGGTTACATCATCCTGTGTGTCTGTGTGTGAGAGAGAGACAGAAACAGAGAGAGACCAAGGTAGGTAATAAGTAATTCACAAATATTGTGCTATTTTAATTATTTAAGTTTATAAATAAGTTTATATTTATAAATAAATTAAATGTATACAATTTGTGTTATTTATGAAAAAGGTGGTAAGTTTTATAAAAAAAAATGTTCACTTTAGGATAAGGTAATCACGAGTGCTTGGGAATTGTGGTCCTTAAGGTTTAAATAGATTTATTAGTGTAAGTCTTATTTTGTAGGTTTAGTAAAGCAGACTTGAGGGAGATGTTTGAATTAGGCCTTGCATTTCTGAGAAGGAGCATTCAGGGCAGAGTGAATGTAATGCAAAGGTCATACTGCAGGGATGAGCCTGGGTCTTCTTGGTATATCAGGCTAGGTGCTTGCCAGAGTGTGTAAACAAGGAGGGGAATACGAGAAGACATCAGGGGGCAATGCAGATCACAGCCTGCAAGTGCACATGAGCTCTTGTAAACTTTGGTTTCTACCCAAAATCAAAGGGGAAATCATTGCAAGGTTATGAGCAAAGGAGTAATTACTCCACCTGCAGGATCACTTTACCAGCTGACTGTTCAAAACTCAAATCCTTCTACTTAGTTAATCCCTCAATCCAGCCCTTTGACCCTACCTTAATTTCTCATGAAATTCACTGTTTCCCAAGCTAGAAATGAAATAGAGATTTTCATATAATAGACCAATGCAGGTATTTCTCACCAGCAGATGACTCTCCCACTCAAGAACCAAATTTTTGCATTTTATAGTTCTTTTGTCTCTTAGGGCCTTGTTGGTAGTGATCTCTAGCCAACAACAGGAGAAAGAAGGCCTGGAGCAGATCCTCTACTTCAGTGCTCACTCACACCACTTCTGCCCTGTTTCATTAATCAGAATTCAAGCTTATGGCTTGCTTCAGTGTGATAGAGACTAAGAACTATAGTCTTCATGGGTGGGTAAATGTGTGCTCAATCGCTCAGTTGTGTCCAGCTCTTTGGGACTCTATGGACTGTAGCCAACCAGGCTTCTCTGTCATGGGATTCTTGGGCAAGAAAACTGGACTTGGTTGTCGTTTCCTTCTCCAGGGGATCTTCCCACCCAAAGATCGAACCTGCGTGTCTGGCATCTCCTGCATTAGCAGGTGGATTCTTTACCACTGAGCTACCTAAGAAGCCCTTGTTTACCTGGGTATCCAGAGAAAGACTTGGATAAACAGTGAACATTCTTTTACTTATCGAATAACAGTTAAATTAATTGATTTGTCCAACCAAAATCTTTCTTCAAAACTTTTCTGCTATATTCAGGTCTTATCCTTGTTACCTGAATTTATGAAAAATAATCTAACTCTTCTCTAAGATTTCAGGCTTTTCTATAAATTTCCTGTTTGTTACATGCAAATGTGGTCATTTTCACACATTTCCAGGAACTCCCTCCCCATAACTCCTGACACTGGGACTCAAGCCCTTGGCCATGATCAGATATAAAGATTTGTCTGACCTCAGATTCCACTGGCTCCATTGAGACTGTGTTTCCATTTGTGCCATGTTATCTGCTGTCCCCAGGTCATCTGTGTGCTGCCACATGCCCCAGGTGCCATATGCACATGGTAAATGCCAACTCTTCTGGCAGAAGATTTGTCTTCTGCAAGACCATGGCAAACTTTGTCAGAAGATTCAAAGAAGTAAATGAGCAGTGTGCTTATGCCCCTCACTTAATCAGCTGTGACCCAGGACACAGTGGCTCTGAATGTGACAGGAAATAGACACATTTTGTTTCTTACACTAGATTGATTCAACACAAAAATGTCACATTCTCTCTTTCCTTCTCTGCGCCTCAATTTTACTCTCTCTTTTTTCTTTCCACTTTTCTTACTTTTTTCTTCTCAGTTTTAATCTAGGCAGGGTTTATAATGTTTGGGCCAGAGTAGCTCATATTTTCAAAATGTGGCTTGAATAAAATAACATCCAAGATTTCTCCTAGTGCCAAAAATGATGGATTCTAAAGGTCATGAACATATGGCCTCATATTTTATAGCACCTGCTTTGTGATGCCTGGGTTGAGTTTGAGGCCAATATTTCCTATACACCCCAGAATACTCTCCAGAAATCACTATCTACACACATCACATTTGTTGGAGGCAAACCATCTGATCAATATTAGATTTCTGGGGAGTAAAGAATTCAGATGCTATTTAACAGTAAGACCTTTTAAGGTCAAAAAAAGACGTTCATTCCTATCTCATTCTCCAATTCATCTGAAAAATATTTGGAGATTAAGCAGGTGTGTAACATGTGAGTTTTCTTTGAGATGGAATTCCTTATTCCTTTTGGTTCTGACTGCCAACAGCATTTTTACAATTAATTTAACATTAGATAGACATGGAGAAATATATCTCATTTCTGCAGGAGATTGAACAAGATAATTGGGGACAGATTACTCTTTTATTTGGAATTGGTAATATCTTTCATGTCTTGCGTTAATATTTTTTTCTTTTACAAGAGGAAGGGCAGAACTGAGTGCACCTGTTTAATTATTATTTATTGAGCTCCAGCTATTAAATTGCTCTTAAAATCAATTATCAAAGAAAAAACTCATTTTAGAAAGATTCTGTGTGAGAGAGAGAGTAGAGGATTTTATCTATATCATAAATACGATGACTAACACATATTAGCCACTCAATAAGTATTCATTGACAATGTTCTTCCCTTTTATTTTTCTATGTGGGATAGGACAATATAAAACTCACAAAAGCAAGAACACAAACTAACAAGACAATAGGATAAGTATTCACTAAAAATTCTCCAGAAAATTTTTGAACTTTTTCGTATTAACTGTAATCAGAATTTTCAGTTCAGTTCAGTTGCTCAGTTGTGTCTGACTCTTTGTGACCTGTGGATGGCAGCATGCCAGGCTTCCCTCATCATCAACTCCCAAAGCTTGCTCAAACTCATATCCATCAAATCAGTGATGCTATCCAACCATCCTAGCCCCTGTTATCCCCTTCTCCTTCTGACTTCAATCTTGCTCAGAATCAGGGTCTTTTCTAATGAGTTAGTTCTTTGCATCAGATGGCCAAAATATTGGAACTTCACCTTCAGCATCAATCCTTCCAATGAACACCCAGGACTGATTTGCTTTAAGATTGACTGATTGGATCTCCTTGCAGTCCAAGGGACTCTTCAGAGTCCTCTCCAACGCCACAATTCAAAAACATCAATTCTTCGGCACTCAGCTTTCTTTATGGTCCAACTCTCACATCCATACATGACCACTGGAAAAACTATAGCCTTGACTAGATGGGCCTTTGTTGACAAAGCAATGTCTCTGCTTTTTAATATGCTGTCTAGGTTGGTCATAACTTTCCTTCCAAGGAGTAAGCATGTTTTAATTTCATGGCTGCAATCACCATCTGCACTGATTTTGGAGCCCAGAAAAATAAAGTCAGCCACTGTTTCCACTCTTTCCCCATCTATTTGCCATGAAGTGATGGGACCGGATGCCATGATCTTCGTTTTCTGAATGTTGAGCTTTAAGCCAACTTTTTCACTCTCCTCTTTCACTTTTATCAAGAGGCTCTTTAGTTCTTCACTTTCTGCCATAAGGGTGGTGTCATCTGCATATCCGAGGTTAATGATATTTTTCCTGGCAATCTTGATTCCAGCTTGTGCTTCATCCAGCCCAGTGTTTCTCACGATGTACTCTGCATATAAGTTAAATAAGCAGAGTGACAATATACAGCCTTGACATACTCCTTTTCCTATTTGGAACCAGTCTGGTGTTCCATGTCCATTTCTAACTGTTGCTTCCTGACCTGCATATAGGTTTCTCAAGAGGCAGGTCAGGCGGTCTGGTATTTCCATCTCTTTCAGAATTTTCCACAGTTTACTGTGATCCACACAGTCAACGGCTTTGGCATAGTCAATAAAGCAGAAATAGATGTTTTTCTGGAACTCTCTTACTTTTTTGATGATCCAGTGGATGTTGGCAATTTGATCTCTGGTTCCTCTGCCTTTTCTAACACCAGCTGGAACATCTGGAAGTTCACAGTTCACGTATTGCTGAAGCCTGGCTTGGAGAATTTTAAGCATCACTTTACTACTCATATTAGATCTCTAAAAGGATCAAGTTCATAGAAGCAGAGAGTAGGATCATGGTCATCAGGGTAAACAGGAGGAGAGAGATGAGGAGTTGTTCAACAAGTATAAAGTTTTCAGTTTTCAAGATGAGTAAGTTCTAGACATCTGCCGCACTATGCTGTGCCTATAGTTAATACCCTATTACAAATTTGGTAAGTGGTTAGGTCACTGTTAATTGTTCTTAGCATAGTAAAATATATCCCTAATTTTTTTAGTTCTCTCCCTAGTTATTTACCCCTGAGGAAATGGCTTTATTAGTTAAAGAGTTGCTAAACCAAAACAAAAGGTAGCAAAAAACAAACACAAATTTACAGTTTCTCTAACAACCCTCTTTCCCACTATCACATTCAATCCATGCCTTGTTAATTTCATCTATTGATCTACCTTGGATGAATCTGCTGTTTTATCTCACCACTTTTATGGTCCAGGACCAAGCCATCACTTTCAATTTTCACTATTGTCTTCTTGATGCATTCTTTAAAGAATATCCAAAGTGAATTCTGTAAAACTTGAAATAGCTCCCACTGTCTCATTGTTTATAAGTCTGCAATGTCCTCTCACTGCACTTAGTACAGAGCCAAATTTCCCACCATGGCGACTCCCTCCCTGTTCTGGCCTCTGCTTACTTCTCTCTAAAGTCAACCTAATTGGCTTTCCTATTCTCACAAGGGTGAGTTCTTTCCACTTGGCTGAGTGTCTGGGTGTGTTCTATGTGTCTGGGTTACCCTTCTGCTGACTTTGTCAATGATTTACATCCCCAACTTCAGTTCTCTAGTTTAAGTTACTTCTTTAGGAAGAATATTTGTGATTAACCCAACTGTATTTAAGTTCATAATCCAGTAGATTCTTCCTTACCATTCTGTGTTTTATCGTAATACTACAGACTACTTGCCACATACTGTAAGTGGAAGCTTTATCATTTACCAGTGAAAGTGTGCATCCATAAATTAACATTTTATTTTATCCATGTATTAACATAGATATGTGCTTTCCTTTACTGATCTTTTCTTTAAGCATATTGTTGAATGATGAGTTTTTCTAGATGTTTCTTGTAATAGTATATCCCGTAGCAGATTGGCTTTCCAGGTGGCACTAGTGTTAAAGAACCTGCCTGCCAATGCAGAGATACCAGTTCAATCCCTGGTTTGGGAAGATCCCCTGGAGAAGGAAATGGCAACCTACTCTAGTATTCTTGGCTGGAGAATCCCAGGGGCAGAGGAGCCTGGCAGACTATAGTCCAAAGGGTTGTAAAGAGCCAGACACAACTGAAGCAACTTAGCACACACACAACACAAACTAGATTGATTATGATTTCTAGTTTTAATTACTTAATTAAATCAAATGAGAAATGAAAGACACCCAAGAAACAATCAGAATGTCAATTCCCTCTAGATTTTGAAAACATTTTTATTGTTGGTAGATGTGCCTCTTACTTTTAATGGCAGGATTTCCTGTTTTTGGTGAATTGTTCTTAATGAGTTTCTCCAAAAATTGTGCATATATATATATATATATATATATTTTTTTTCTCACAGTAATCACACAGAGACTCAAACTGTTTAAATCCTGTACCTGTGCTCCTCAAGTGACATTTCTGTATGCCCAGACCTGGAAATGCCCCATATTACCTTTACTCACATTCTGTTGGTTAGTCCCCATCACATGATCACAGTTAACTGCTAACAAGACAAGCAATGTAGTGTAAATGAGTGCTTAGGAAGAAGAGAAAATGGGCTTGGTTAGCACCTAGCCAGTACCGGCAAACTCTTTTTTAAGTCTACTGTACTATTGTGATACAACTGGGTCCCTATTTAATATGGTAAATTAGAAAAAGAAGATCACTAAGTTTTCTAAGTGCTATTTGTTCTAGAATGGTCTATGTAGCAGTCTATCTTTCTTATTCAAATCTCCTGGCAGGTATTGCCTGAAAAGGCAAATCAGTAGGAGGCATTTTATCCTATTAACGGTATCTTCCTTTAGTAATTACTTAACATATATAAAGACAGGATCAGAAAGAGACTTCTTGAAGGAAAAAGAATGTGTATATATATATATATATATATATATATATATATATATATATCATGAGGATCATAATATAACTTGGCATTATACACAGGATAATGTTATAGGCACCTAACTGTTAAAATAGTTTCTAATTTTAAAAGGTAAATAAATAAATAAAAATAGCTACTACTATTTCCTGGCCTACCAGCCAGTTCTGCTGACTCTCAGCTACCTGCTGCTGCTGCTAAGTCGTTTCAGTCGTGTCCGACTCTGTGCGACCCCCATAGATGGCAGCCCACCAGGCTCCCCTATCCCTGGGATTCTCCAGGCAAGAACACTGGAGTGGGTTGCCATTTCTTTCTCCAATGCAGGAAAGTGAAAAGTGAAAGTGAAGTCGCTCAGTCGTGTCCGACTCTTCGAGACCCC
Source organism: Bubalus bubalis (assembly GCF_019923935.1). Classification (NCBI taxonomy): domain Eukaryota; kingdom Metazoa; phylum Chordata; class Mammalia; order Artiodactyla; family Bovidae; genus Bubalus; species Bubalus bubalis. The sequence goes on along the minus strand of NC_059170.1, from coordinate 33,848,379 downwards.
ATGGACTGCAGCCCACCAGGCTCCTCCGTCCATGGGATTTTCCAGGCAAGAGTACTGCAGTGGGGTGCCATCGCCTTCTCCACTCAGCTACCTACTAGATGTCAATTAAACATTCATGAGATCAATGAATAAAAAAGTAACATTGGTAGTTGTATCAGCATTGTTTTGCTGGCCAGGAATAGCTTCCATACAGGCAGATTCGTCAGGAGCAGAATCCCTTAGAAGTATTTAAAACACTACCTCACCAAATATATCTCATCACTCACCAATCAACTGTGGTTTCTAAAATTCACTGTTAAAGAGATTTTGCTAGGTTTATTTTCACAGGAATCCTAACAAAATGTTAATGTCTTAACTAGAAACAGTAATAAATTAACCTCAAATTGCATTATTTCTCATCATGAATGCCTGTATTAAATTGCCTTACCCTGTGTAAATGGCTAAATGTATGCAATGGAGGACAGGTGAGATTTTAACGCAAAGTTTAGGCAAAGTTTTTACAGTTTAACCACTATAAAACTGTGGATATATATGTTGAATTAAACACTTCTGGAAGGTAAGAGGCATTAGCGGAGTATAAAAGTTGCACTAACTTATAAAAATATATTTATTCCTGGACATGGAGATGGACTTCTTGCTCAGGGCCTGCTTGCTGCAAGTATTTACTATTTATCCTCTTAAGAGGAAAGTAGACAATCAAACACTACCAGTTAAACAATCCCCTGTTTCTCTCTCCCCTTGGTTCCTGAATCACCATTCTATTCTTTACTTCTACAAGCCTGACTGCTTTAAATACCTCATGTAAGTGGAATCATGCAATATTTGTCCTTCTATAATTGGCTATTTCATATAGCATAATTGGTACACAACAAGGTGTGTGTATTGGTATGCTAAGTAGCTTCAGTCGTGTCTAACTCTTTGAAACCCTATGGACTATAGCCCTCCAGGCTCCTCTGTCCATGGGATTCTCCAGGCAAGAATACTGGAGTGAGTTGCCATGCCCTCCTCCAGGGAATCTTCCCCACCCAGGGATTGAACCCACATCTCTTAAGCCTCTTGCATTGGCAGACAGGTTCCTTACCATTAATACCACCTGGGAAGCCTGCTACACAGCAATGAAAGCAATTAACTACATGTAGACACAAACATAGTTAAACTTTAAACATTTTCATAAAATTTTTGGCTTGCATAAAACAAGCCATACTAATGGAATACATACTGTATAATACATTTATACAAAATTTAAGAAAAAGCAAAATTACCTTGGAATGATAGAAGTCAGCATAATGGTTATCTTGTGTTTAGATGAAGATTAATTACTAGAAAAGTGAAAAGAGAATTTTCTGGAGCAGCAGTAATATTCTATATCTTTATCTGGAAGATGGTTACATGCTTATGTGCATTTGTCAAAGATCATAGAACAGTACACAGGATTTGAGCATTTTCATGTGTGTAAATTGTACTGAATACTGGTAGGTTAAACAAAAAATTGCACTAACTTTGCATGAAGAGTGAAGATGAAAAACAGTTATTGCTTGATGAGAAATACTGAATCCCAAATTTTATCTGAGTCACTCTCTATGTGACACCTGTTTCTAAGCGATCCCTATAGCAAAGACAGTGAAAGAAGAAAACTAGGGAGAGAATATTTTCATTTCCTTTTAAGTCTATGAGCGCAATCAATATCTAAATTGAAGCACCAAAGACTTAAAATTAGTAACAGTAAGGAATTCAGAAATACTGGTGAATTGAAAGCAGGTCCACCCATAAGTAGCCACCCAGGGTAAGTGTATTAGCACCTGCATAAGATTCTGGAAAACATATACACACCTGGCTTCCTCTATTGGGCATGAATTTTAAAAATTTGGTCTATATATAAAAATAAATTTACATAAATCCAAACAATTAATTAAAGGGCTCCATTGGTCCATTGGCTCACTCTTCAGATGAACTGAAGTGAAAGATTTGACTTAGCTTTCAGAGAACTTTAAAAGTATTAGATCTAATAGACTTAGTCTCTTAATCTCAGGTTCAGGAAAGCCAACCAAGTTAATCTCTGAGGTATGTCTAGGACTGATGTAGTTTTCCCTGAGATACTTGAAGGTATTGTACACATAAATTAATGAATTAATCATTACAATGTTACAACAGACTTCTAATGACTGTCTAGTTACATAGTTCCAAAATTATTCATTTAAAGTTTTCAGAAACAAAAATTATGGCAAAACAAATTGTAAAGGCTTATTAAAATCCTGCTACATAGTCCTATCAAGTATGTGTGTGTGTGTGTGTGTGTGTGTGTGTGTGTTAGCACTCAATAATGTCCGACTCTTTGCGAGCCCATGGAATGTAGCCGAGCAGACTCCTCAGCCCAAGGAATTTTCCAGGCAAGAATACTGGAGTGGGTTGCCATTCCCTTCTCCAGGGGTTGCATAGGCTTGATTCTAAAAAGAAAAGAAATAAAACAAACCAATATAAATTCTGTAAATTAACAGTTACAGGAAAGTATATACCAGTGTGTGTGTCAGTCACTCAGTCGTGTCCAACTCTTTGTGACCCCCATGAAATGTAGCCCACCAGGCTCCTCTGTCCATGGGATTATTCAGACAAGTACACTAGAGTGGGTTACCATTCCCTTTTCCAAGGCATCTTCCCAATCCAGGGATCGAACCTTGGTCTCCTGTTTTGCAGGCAGATTCTTTACCATCTGAGCCACCAGAGGTGCTTAGACTACTTGATGGTTTAGAGAAAGATGAATGATCATATCGTAAAAGTTGTCTATTAATAAACAGATGTCAATCTGTAAGGAATTTCTCAAGGTGATCTACAAGGATTAGACCTTGATCCTCTTCTATTGAACTATTAATCCAATTTGGGCAGATGTTCTAGATACCAATATCATCATATGTGTGACTCAGTGCTGGAATTTAAAACGCTTTCTGTCCCAGGGACAAGCTACACGATGAGCTATCCCTTTATTAGATATCTATTGCAGCATAAGAAATTATTTATAATGTTGGTAGCTGAAAAACAATAAATTTACTCACTTGTGATACTGTTGCTCAGCAATTTGAACTGGTCTCAGCTGAGTGAATTTTCTTCTGCCCTCTCCTAAAGCCACTTGTACAGCTCTGGTCAGTAGGAGGGTTGGCTGGAGGCTTGCTGGGATAAGGGGCCTCAGCAAATCCTCGACCCACATGGTTTTACCCTCTCGTTGGCTAGCCTAGATTTGCTTACATAGCAACACCATGACCAAAGAGGACAAAGTGGAGTGGCAAGGCCTCTAGAGGCCCAAACTCAGAAAGTGAAAGCATAAGTTGCTCAGTCGTGTCTGACTCTTTGAGATCCCATGGACTATACAGTCCATGGAATTCTCTAGGCCAGAAACTGGAGTGGCTAACTTTCCCTTCTCCAGGAGATCTTCCCAACCCAAGGATCAAACCCAGGTCTCAGAAGTTACACAAAACAATGTCTTCCACCTCATTTTGTTGTTCAAAAAGTCATTAGACAAGTTTTCAACTATTATCTCCTCAAGTATTTTCTCATGGTCTTTCTTTTTGTCTTCTTTTTCTGGGACTCCTATGATTCAAATGTTGGGGTGTTTAACATTGTCCCAGAGGTCTCTAAGGTTGTCCTCATTTCTTTTAATCCCTCCAGAGTGTTTTTTATTTCATTTATTGCATTATTCATTATTGATTGACTCTTTTTTATTTCTTCTAGGTCCTTGTTAAACATTTCTTGCATCTTCTCAATCCTTGTCTCCAGGCTACTTATCTGTAACTGGAGCCTGTTATACCGAGTGAAGTAAGCCAGAAAGAAAACACCAATACAGTATACTAACACATATATATGGAATTTAGAAATATGGTAACAATAACCCTATATTTGAGACAGCAATAGAGACAGATGTATAGAACAGTCTTTTGGACTCTGTGGGAGAAGGCGAGGGTGGGAAGATTTGAGAGAATAGCATTGAAACATGTATATTATCATATGTGAAACAAATAGCCAGTCCAGGTTCAATGCATGAAACAGGATGCTCAGGGCTGGTGCACTGGGATGACCCTGAGGGATGGGATGGGGAGGGAGGTGGGAGGGGGGTTCAGGATGGGGACGCATGTACACCCATGGCTTATTCATGTCAATGTATGGCAAAGCCACTACAATATTGTAAAGTAATTAGTCTCCAATTAAAATAAATAAATTAAAAAAAAAGTCATTACACCTGCCCAGATTCAAAGGGTAAGGAAATAGATTCCACTTGCCAAAGAGAAGAACTACAAATAATGTAAGGCTTTTTAAAATGTAGCACAGTCCTCTCCCTAGCCAGTTATTTAGATTGCCTTTACGAAAAATACACTTATCACCTTCTAAGATTACCAAATGCAGTGATGTGTGACAACCAATTCTCTACAGGAGAAAAGATCTCTAATTTGTAGTATTTGTCCATTTCTGTGGTATGAATACTACCAGGATGCATAATTTCAAGCTGTTGATACGGCATCACTGAGTGTTAGTTGGGAAACGACACACACACTCACCTTTGAAACACTGGCGTGAGCTGGTTCCAGCACACCACTTCGTGAAATTCTCATCCAATTATGGCATCAGACCTAAGTTCCCCATATCAAAATATGCACCTATTCTCAATGTAGATGGGACTTTCTTAGTGTGGCTCTCTTGATATATAGGACTGTAAGATGAAACATTATCTGCTTCCCACACTACCAGTGCACAATTTTGAAATTATAAAATGATAACTAGAGCAATCAGTGTCATTCAAAAAGGAGAGGAACAAACATCACAGAGCAAATGCTGATGCATAGCAGTTTATATACTATAGCACATAATATCAGGTTTTCCTACCCAAGGAACTGGCAATAGTTCTTGATTAGGTTCCAGATCTTCTTCATGAGATAAGTTCTCTAGTCCATTGCCCTCCTTAAGTTTTGACACTACTATTTGGGTATTTGGCCCTGTCCTTTAGGACTTTTGCTTTGCTTCTGATAGTCTTTCCTTATCCATAAGAAATATTGCATATTTCCAGCTGAGTAGTTTTCTTGTCCTATTTCTTACTTAAGGAAAATTGAAGGCCAGAGGTATGTTTTAATTTTGCACTGTCTATGTCACTTATAGATTCATGGTGCTGTAAATTCTTAAAAACTATTTGACATTTCTTATCATTGCAGCCATGAAATTAAAAGATGCTTACTCCTTGGAAGGAAAGTTATAAATAACCCAGACAAGCATATTAAAACACAGAGACATTACTTTGTCAACAAAGGTCCATCTAGTCAGGGCTATGGTTTTTCCAGTGGTCACGTATGGATGTGAGAGTTGGACTATAAAGAAAGTTGAACGCCAAAGAATTGAAGCTTTTGAACTGTGGTGTTGGAGAACACTCTTGAGAGTCCCTTGGACTGCAAGGAGATCCAACCGGTCCATCCTAAAGGAGATCAGTCCTGGGTATTTATTGGAAGGACTGATGCTGAAGCTGAAACTCCAATACTTTGGCCACCTCATGTGAAGAACTGACTCATTTGAAAAGACCCTGGTGCTTGGAAAGATTGAGGGCAGGGGGAGAAGGGGATGGCAGAGGATGAGATGGTTGGATGGCATCACCGACTCAATGAACATGGGTTTGGATGGACTCCAGGTGTTGGTGATGGACAGGGAGGCCTGGCATGCTGTGGTTCATGGGGTCTCAAAGAGTTGGACACAACTGAGCCACTGAACTGATGTATCAGATTATAGTCCATTCCATCTGACAAAAAATATAATATTTGACTTTTTTCTTAGACTTTTTCAGAGTCATTTAGATTTAGATTTTTTTGTGATCTTACTCTCAAATTTCTTGAAAACTTCTTGGTCTAAATGAAAGGGTTTACTAGAAATCAACTTAGTTTTTCAGGGCTCTTAACAAAATGTCCTATAACTACACTATTGGTTTAATATTTACTATACAGTTGTTTCTTAATTTGAGATTTTTTTTTGTCTGCTGAAGAGACTACAGATGAGATAGTTCTATTTTCCAACCTATCAAGTCTTATATTTTCTATAAATTCTACCAGCAAACTGAGTATCTCCTTCTTTAGTTCATTTCTTTCTTCTCATACATCATTAAATGTAATTTTAAAAGAAGCACTTGTATAAATCTTCTTAGCCACATCAACAAGTTCATTAGTACAGCGCAATAAGGACCAGATAGGAATATGAGGATAGAGAGTAAATTCAGTCTTTACAGTAGCTGATCAGGGAAGAAAAGATATCTAAACTGACTCCTAAAAGAAGAAGAGAAAGTGGTCAACATGAGCACAAGGAGCACATGTTGGTATCTTCATGCAGTGCAAAATAATTTCGGTATGGATTATTGAAAGATACAGTCTAACAGGGACTCTATCATGTTAGTATTTGCAATACATCCTGAATGCAGAAGGGATGGAAAGGTTTTAACAGGGAAAAGACATAATCAGATTCATAATTAGAAAGTTCACTGAGGCATCAGCATGCAGAGTGAAACACTAAAGGTGGAGAGCCCAGTCAGGAGTCTGTGCCCACCACTCAGGCACAAAGGTAGGGTGGCCTCCATGGGAGCAAAGGCATTGGCACCTCACCAGGACAGCAAAACTATACTTGAAAACTAGGGTACAGGAGTGCTAATATGTAATGTAGACATGGAGAGTTTGAGAAGAAGAGTGTCCAAGACTCCTAGTTTTCATGCTTGCACAACTGACAAGGAGGTGATGCACTTACCAAGAAGGGGCATCTGAACCATAAGCTCAGTTTGAGATGGGTTGCTTGAGAGGAAAGGCGACTTTTAACATATCCAATTGGAAATGTCTGATAACAAGCAAACCATGATCTTTCTACTAAAGAACACCTTGAAATCTGAATATACTGAATATGTATCCACAGAGCTGGTCTGGGGACAGTCCTTCCATCAACACGGCCTTAGGTGCCAGTCAAGAATATATTAGAGTCCATTCCACAGTATGACTGTGGGATTGGGGCTTCATAACTTGTAACAAAGTATGTGTTATACATACAAGTGCAAAGATACACACACACATTCAAATGTCCTCTGCCTAGGCATTAAAAACTACTAATTCAAAATGAAGAGCATGCACTGCAGTCAGATTACCTGGATTCAAACTTAATTTGACAGTTTTCACTATGTGATTTAGTGTTTCTTAAAATTCTCCATTTTCTTTCTCAGTTTCCAATTTAAATTCTAGGCTTTACAAATAGAGTACCAATACTCATCCCACAGCTTGGATAGAAGCTGACATTTCTGAAGTATATACATTGAAAGAATATATTTACTCCAAGCCACTAAAACTGTATTTGAAGGGAACATTGAGGGATTAGATGTCTCACTAATCCTTGTTTAGATATAAGAAACAATAAGGAGACCAGGAGATGGATAAACACACATTTTGCACATAAACATACTCGTGTACTCATGTACTCCCCCGAGCGAGGGAAACAGAGACAAGCTCATAATAAATCCATATGCACAACAAAGAGAAAGAAATGCCTTCCAAACCTAATAATGCTTTTTTCCCCCCAGCCTTCAGAAAGGCTAGACTACCCAGGCCCTTAAAGATGAAAATGAATGCTTCCCAGGCTTGCTTTAGTGCTTCAAGGAATTGGATGTCCATTTTTAAAAGGGAGGCAGTGAGCCATTTGTCAAGGAGGGGAGAGTAAGTCTTTTTTTCCACTGTCAACCCAGATGGACTCCCTTGCCCAGCCCTTTATCCTTTGTATCTTGGGTCACCAGCAATGGATTTAAGATTTCTACTCAAAATTGCTACTTGTGTACAAACTCATCTAGGTGACTAAAGTTCAAACGTAATTTCATCTGATCAAAGAGCAACTAAATTTTCTGAAAAAATAAAAACTATCAGCAGAGGCATGGAGACTCTGTCCTGCATCATGGTGGTGGTGGTTTAGTCATGAAGTCATGTCCAGCTCTTGCATTCCCATGGACTATTGCCAACCAGGCTCCTCTATCCATAGAATTTTCCAGGAAAGAATACTGGAGTGGGTTGCCATTTCCTACTCCAGTCTGCATGATAACCTACAGTATATTCAGGCTTGCTTGTCCAAGTGCACCTCTCTATGACATGAGTATTGTCTGTGAGTTTTGTTCCTTCTCCACGGATCTTCCCAACCCAGGAATTGAGCCCAGCTCTCCCGCATTGCAGGAGGATTCTTTACCAACTGAGCTATCAGGGAAGCCCTAAAATCCTAAAAGATGATGCTATTAAAGTCATGTGGTCATGTTCTGCTGACCCTACCTGCACACTTTCCCCGGTGGATTTCTATAGATGCCTCTAGTGTGTGTAACACTGGTGGTATTTGTCCTTAATCACCCATTAGGCTAAACAGTCAGGGTTACATATCTCAGATTAATTTATGCAGTTGACCCCCTGCTTCCAATGCCACTGCAGTTACGTTTCCTTCTATTTATTGCAAAGCATAAGAAGCCCAGTGTACTAGTGATGGGAAGAAGCCTAGCAAATTTCTATGCATCTTCCATAAACATGCTGTTGTTGTTGTTCAGTTACCAAGTTGCATCCACTCTTTGTGACCCCTTGCGCTGCAGTGCACCAAGCTTCTCTGTCTCACACCATCTTCCAGAGATTGACCAAGTTCATGTCCAGTGAATCAGTGATGTCACCCAACCATCTCATCCTCTGTCTCCCTCTTCTCCTTTTGCCTTCAGTCTTTCCCACCATCAGGGACTTTTCCAATGCATCAGCTGTTTGCATCAGGTAGCCAAAATATTGAATCTTTAGCTTCAGCATCAGTCCTTGCAAAGCATGTTCAGGGTTTATTTCCTCTAAGATTGACCTGGTTTGATCTCCTTGCTTTCCAAGGCACTATTTGGCAAAACTAATACAATTTTGTAAAGTTAAAAAAAAAAAAAAAGAGTCATCTCCAGCACCACAGTTTGAAAATATCAATTCTTCGGTGCTCTGCCTTTTTTATTGTCCAGCTCTCACATTTGCATATGACTACTGGAAAGACCATGACCTGGACTATAAGGACCTTTGTCAACAAAGTGATGTCTTTGCTTTTTAACACACTATCTAGGTTAGTCATAGCTTTCCTGCCAAAAGGAATCAATTTCTAATTCCGTGGCTACAGTCATCATCCACAGTGATTTTAGAGCACAAGAAGAGGAAATATGTCACTGCTTCCACCTTTTCCCCTTCTATTTTCCATGAAGTAATGGGGCCAGATGTGGGGTATCTCGTCACGGCTGCTCCAGCAAAGCGCAGCCTCTGTTCCTTACCTTGGATGAGGGGTATCTCCTCACCACCGCCCTCCTGACCTTGAACGTGGAGTAGCTCCTCTCGGCCCTCCTGCACCCACGCAGTCACCACAAGAGAAACAAGTAATACCAGCCCCCTTATCTTTCTTCACCGTCTCCAGAAACCAAAAGCTCTTCCCCAGGTAGTGGCCTGGGGGTTCCTGCAGACCCGTTACCCAGTTACTTCTCAGTGAAGACAAAGGCTTGAACCACAGAGTGACTGAAGACTAGGAGCTATGGAAGTAGATACCCCACGTCCAAGGTAAGAGAAACCCAAGTAAGTCGGTAAGTGTTGCAAGAGGGCATCAGAGGGCAGACACACTGAAACCATAATCACAGAAAACTAGTCAATCTAATCACACAGACCACAACCTGGTCTAACTCAAGGAAACTAAGCCATGCCATGTGGGGCCACCCAAGATGGGCAGGTCATGGTGGAGATGTCTGACAGAATGTGGTCCACTGGAGAAGGGAATGGTAAACCACTTCAGTATTCTTGCTTTGAGAACCCCATGAACAGTATGCAAAGGCAAAATGATAGGATACTGAAAGAGGAACACCCAGGTCAGTAGGTGCCCAATATGCTACTGGAGATCAGTGGAGAAATAACTCCAGAAAGAATGAAGGGATGGAGCCAAAGCAAAAACAATACCCAGGTGTGCATGTGACTGGTGATAGAAGCAAGGTCTGATGCTGTAAAGAGCAATATTGCATAGGAACCTGGAATGTCAGGTCCATGAATCAAGGCAAATTGTAAGTGGTCAAACAAGAGATGGCAAGAATGAATGTCGACATTCTAGGAATCAGCGAACTAAAATGGACTGGAATGGGTGAATTTAACACATATGACCATTATATCTACTACTGTGGGCAGGAATCCCTAAGAAGAAATGGAGTAGCCATAATGGTCAACAAAAGAGTCTGAAATGCAGTACTTGGATGCAATCTCAAAAACCACAGAATGATCTCTGTTCGTTTCCAAGGCAAACCATTCAATCTCATAGTAATCCAAGTTTATACCCCAACCAATAGCACCGAAGAAGCTGAAGTTGAACGGTTCTATAAAGACCTACAAGACCTTTTAGAACTAACACCCAAAAAAGATGTCCTTTTCATTATAGGGGACTGGAATGCAAAAGTAGGAAGTCAAGAAACACCTGGAGTAACAGGCAAATTTGGTCTTGGAATACGGAATGAAGCAGGGCAAAAGCTAATAGAGTTTTGCCAAGAGAACGCACGGGTCATAGCAAATATCCTTTTCCAACAACACAAGAGAAGACTCTACACATGGACATCACCAGATGGTCAACACCAAAATCAGATTGATTATATTCTTTGAAGCCAAAGATGGAGAAGCTCTATACAGTCAACAAAAACAAGACCAGGAGCTGACTGTGGCTCAGATCATGAACTCCTTATTGCCAAATTCAGACTGAAATTGAAGAAAGTAGGGAAAACCACTAGACCATTCAGGTATGACCTAAATCAAATCCTTTAGGACAGTACAGTGGAAGTGAGAAATAGATTTAAGGGCCTAGATCTGATAGATAGAGTGCCTGATGAACTATGGACTGAGGTTCCTGACGTTGTACAGGAGACAGGGATCAAGACCATCCCCATGGAAAAGAAATGCGAAAAAGCAAAATGGCTGTCTGGGGAAGGCTTACAAATAGCTGTGAAAAGAAGAGAAGCAAAAAGCAAAGGAGAAAAGGAAAGATATAAGTATCTGAATGCAGAGTTCCAAAGAATAACAAGGAGAGATAAGAAAGCCTTCTTCAGCGATCAATGCAAAGAAATAGAGGAAAACAACAGAATGGGAAAGACTAGAGATCTCTTCAAGAAAATTAGAGATACCAAGGGAACATTTCATGCAAAGGTGGGCTTGATAAAGGACAGAAATGATATGGACCTAACAGAAACAGAAGATGTTAAGAAAAGGTAGCAAGAATATACAGAAGAACTGTACAAAAAAGATCTTCACTACCAAGATAATCACGATGGTGTGATCACTGACCTAGAGCCAGACACCCTGGAATGGTAAGTCAAATGGGCCTAAGGAAGCATCACTACGAACAGAGCTAGTGGAGGTGATGGAATTCCAGTGGAGCTATTTCAAATCCTGAAAGATGATGCTGTGAAAGTGCTGCACTCACTATGCCAGCAAATTTGCAAAACTCAGCAGTGGCCACAGGACTGGAAAAGACCAGTTTTCATTCCAATCCCAAAGAAAGGCAATGCCAAAGAATGCTCAAACTACTGCATAATTGTACTCATCTCACACCCTAGTAAAGTAATGCTCAAAATTCTCCAAGCCAGGCTTCAGCAATACGTGCACCGTGAACTTCCAGATGTTCAAGGTGGTTTTAGAAAAGGCAAGGGAACCAGAGATCAAATTGCCAACATCCACTGGATCATGGAAAAAGCAAGAGAGTTCCAGAAAAGCATCTATTTCTGCTTTATTGACTATGCCAAAGCCTTTGACTGTGTGGATCACAATAAACTGTGGAAAATTCTGAAAGAGATGGGAATACCAGACCACCTGACCTGCCTCTTTAGAAACCTATATGCAGGTCAGGAAGCTACAGTTAGAACTGGACATGGAACAACAGACTGGTTCCAAATAGGAAAAGGAGTACGTCAAGGCTGTATATTGTCACCCTGCTTATTTAACTTATATGCAGAGTACATCATGAGAAACACTGGGCTGGAAGAAGCACAAGCTGGAATCAAGATTGCTGTGAGAAATATCAATTACCTCAGATATGCAGATGACACCACCCTTATGGCAGAAAGTGAAGAGGCACTAAAAAGCCTCTTGATGAAAGTGAAAGAGGAGAGTGAAAAAGTTGGCTTAAAGCTCAACATTCAGGAAACTAAAATCATGGCATCTGGTCCTATCACTTCATGGCAAATAGATGGGGAAACAGTGGAAACAGTGTCAGATTTTTGGGGGCTGCAAAATCACTGCAGATGGTGATTGCAGCCATGAAATTAAAAGACACTTATTTCTGGGAAGGAAAGTTATGACCAACCTAGATAGCGTATTCAAAAGCAGAGACATTGCTTTGCCAACAGAGGTCCATCTAGTCAAGGCTATTGTTTTTCCAGTAGTCATGTATGGATGTGAGAGTTGGACTGTGAAGAAAGCTGAGCTCTGAAGAATTGATGCTTTTGAACTGTGGTGTTGGAGAAGACTCTTGAGAGTCCCTTGGACTGCAAGGAGATCCAACAAGTCCATTCTAAAGGAGATCAGTTGTGGGTGTTATTTGGAAGGAATGATGCTAAAGCTGCAACTCCAGTACTTTGGCCACCTCATGCAAAGAGTTGACTCATTAGAAAAGACTCTGGTGCCTGGAAGGATTGGGGGCAGGAGGAGAAGGGGACAACAGAGGATGAGATGGATGGATGGTGTCACTGACTCTATGGATGAGTCTGAGTGAACTCCGGGAGTTGGTGATGGACAGGGAGGTCTGGCCTGCTGCAATTCATGGTGTTGCAGAGTCAGACACGACTGAGCAACTGAACTGAACTGAATGGGCCCAGATGCCATGGTCTTAGTTTTTTTAATACTGAGTTTTCAGCAACCTTTTTTAGTATCTTCCTTCACTCTCATCAGGCAACTCTTTAATTCTTCTTCATTTTCTGTCATTGAAGTGGTATCATCCGCATATCTGAGGTTGTTGATATTTTTCCTGGCAATCCGGGTTCTAGTTTGTAACCCATCCAGCCCAGCATTTTGCATGATGTACTCTGTGTGTAAGTTAAATTAACAAGGTGACAATAAGCAGACTTGTCATACTCCTTTCTCAACCCTGAAGCAGTCAGTTGTTCCATACAGGGTTCTAACTGTTGATTCTTGACCTGAATGAAGTTTTCTCAGGAGTCAGGTAAGATGGTCTGGTATTCCCATCTCTTTAAGAGTTTTCCACAGTTTGTTATGATCCACACAAGATAAAAGGCTTTAGCATAGTTGATGAAACAGAGGTAAATGGTTTTCTGGAATTCCCTTGCTTTCTGTATGGTCCAGCAAATTCTGGCAATTTGATCTCTGGTTCCTCTGCCTTTTCTAAACCCAGCTTGAACATCTGGAAGTTCTCAATTCAGGTAATTCTGAAGCTTAGCTTGCAGGATTTTGAATATAATCCTACTAGCATGGGAGATGAGTGCAAATGTCTGGTGGTTTGAACATTGTTTAACACTCCCCCTTTTTGGAATTAGGATGTGGTTTGACCTTTTCCAGTCCTGTGGCCACTGTTGAATTTTCCAAATTTGCTGACTTTTTGAGTGCAGTACTTTAACAGCATCATCTTTTAGGATTTTAGGGCTTCCCTGATAGCTCGGTTGGTAAAGAATCCACCTGCAATGAGGGAGATTTGGCTTAAATTCCTAGGTTGGAAAGAGTCCCTGGAGAAGGGATCAGCTAACCACTCCAGCATTTTGGCCTGGAGAATTCCATGGACCGTATAGTCCATGGGTTGCAAAGATTCGGACACGACTGAGCAACTTTCACTTTGTTTAGGATTTTAAATAGCTCTGCTGGAATTCCATCACCTCCACTAGCTTTATTGGCAGCAATGCTTTGTAAAGCCCACTTGACTTCACACTCCAGAATGTCTGGCTCTGAGTGAGAGACTACACAATCAGGATTATCCCGGTCATTAAGATCTTTTTTGTACAGTTCTTCTGTATGTTCTTTACATCTCTCCTTGATCTTTTCTACTTCTATTAGATCTTTACCATTTGTGTCCTTTATTGTGACTGTTTTTGGATGAAATATTCCTTTGATATTTCCAATTTTCCTGAGGAGATCTCTAGTCTTACCCTTTCTGCTGTTTTCCTCTATTTCTTTGCACTGCTCATTGAAGAAGGCCTTCTTGTCTCTCCTTGCTGTTTTCAGGAACTCTGCATTTAGTTGGACATACCTTTCCCTTTCTTCCTTGCTTTTCACCTCTCTTCTTTCCTCAGCTGTTTGTAAAACCTCCTCAGACAACCATTTTTCCCATTTGCATTTCTTTTTCTTTGGGATGGTTTTGCTTGATGTCTCCTGTACAATATCATGGACATCTGTCCATAGTACTTTAGGCACTCTGTTTACTAAATCTAATACCTTGAATCTATTCATCACTTCTACTGTATATTCATAGGGGATTTGATTTAAGTCATACCTGACTGGCCTAGTGTTTTTCCCACTTTCTTTAGATTAAGCCTGAATTTTGCTACGAGGAGCTGATGATCTGAGCCACAGTGAACTCCAGGTCTTGTTTTTGCTGACTGTATACAGCTTTTCCATCTTCAGCTACAAAAAAAAGTAATCAATCTGATCCAGTACTGACCATTTGCTAATGCTCATGTGTAAAGTCGCCTCTTGTGTTGTTGAAAAGTGTGTTTGCTATGATCAGTGCATTCTCTTGGTAGAATTCTGTTAGTATTTGCACAGCATCATTTTATGATCCAAGGAAAAACTTGTCTGTTACACCAGGTATATCTTGACTTCCTACTTTTGCATTCCAATATCCTATGAAGAATAGGACATCATTTTTTGGAGTTAGTTCTAGGAGGTCTTCTAGGTCTTCATAGAACTGACCAACTTCAGCTTCCTTGGCATCTGTGTTTGGGGCATTGTTGCTGTTGTTTTTTAGTCACCAAGGCATGTCTGACTCTCTGCAACCCCATGGACTGCAGCATTCCAGGCTTCCCTGTCTTTCATTATCTCCCAGAGTTTGCTCAAACTCATGTTCATTACATCAGTGATGTCATCCAGTCATCTTATCCTCTGTTTCCCCCTTGTCTTCTTGTTCTCAATCTTTCCCAGTTTGAGGGTCTTCTCCAGTGAACTGGCTCCTCCCATGAGGTAGCTAAGTATTGGAGCTTCAGCTTCAGCACTAGTCTTTCCAATGAATATTCAGGGTTGATATCCTTTACGACTGACTAGTTTCATCTTCTTGCTGTGCAAGGGACTTTCAAGAGTCTTCTCCAGCACCACAGTTCAAAAGCATAGATTTGGATTACTGTGCTATTGAATGGTTTGCCTTGGAAATAGACCAGGATCATCCTGCTGTTTTTAAGGTTGCACTGAAGAACTGCATTTCAGACTCTTTTGTTGATTATGAGAGCTACTCCATTTCTTCTATGGAATTCTTGCCCACAGTAGTAAATATAATGGTCATCTGAATTAAATTCACCCATTCCCATCCATTTTAGTTCACTGATACCTAAGATGTTGATGTTTACACTTGCCATCTCCTGCTTGGCCGTGTCCAATTTACCCTGATTCATGGACTCAACATTCCAGGTTTCTATGTAATACTGTTCTTTATAGCATCATATTTTACTTTCATCACCACATATCCACAACTGAGTGTCATTTCCACTTTGGGCCAGTGCTTCATTCTTCCTGGAAATATTAGTAGTTGTCCTCCAGTCTTTCCAAGTAGTATATTGGACATGTTCCAACTTGGGAGGCTCATCTTTTGGTGTCGTATCTTTTTGCTTTATAGTTCATGGGGTTCTCAAAGCTAGTACAATGGAATGGTTTGCCATTCCCTCCTCCAGTGGACCACATTTTGTCAGAACTTTCCACTATGATTCATCCATCTTGGGTGGCCCTGCACAACATGGTTCATAGCTTCATTGAGTTATTTATGCAAGCCCCTTCAGCATGAGAAGGCAGTGATCCATGAAGGGGTCCATACATATGTATATTTAGAATATTCTAAGTATTAAACTTTATACTATGTTTCAAGAAGTGGTTTTGAAATGGGGTGATTTTGTCACCAGGAACATTTTGACAATGACTAGAAGAACCTTCTTTCATCACAAAGGGAAGGAAGTAGGTACTACTAACATCCAGTGGCTAGAGTTCCAGGATGTTTATTAAACATCCACAAAGTTCAGACAACCTTCTACAACAAATAATTATCCAGTCTAAAATGTCAATAGCAAACCCGCACTGGAGATAGTGATTCAACAGTGATATCATCAGCTTGTAAGCACGATAAATGTTCTTCAAATGCCTCAGTATATGTAAATTTGCACACCTGCAAAATTCAGAAATCAGTGTTAAATGGTGATGGTGAGTTTCTTTCTTCTTTTTTTATTCATTTGGCTACTTCAGGTCTTATTTGTGGCACCTGGGGTTAGTTGCTCTGGGGCATATGGGATCTTCAGTTGAGTTCAGTTCAGTTCAGTTGTAAAGTTCCCTGATCAGGGATGGAACCCACAAATTCCCCTACATTGCAAGGCAGATTATTATCCACTGGGCCACCAGGGAAGTCCCAATGAGTTTCTAAGGGGAAGTGACTTGAACTAGTCATAGGATGCAAGAAGATGTGCTTGATATGAAACCTGAAAGGTATGTAGAAACCACCAACATGCAAGAAGGAAGAAAGAACATTCTGCAGGAAAGAAAGAAAGGAGAGAAGCCCCTGTGGCAGAAGTAAAACAGAATCAAAAGGAGAATGTTGATGGAGTACAGAAGTAGGGGCAGAGCTTGGAGTTAAGTGAAAGTGGAAAGACTATATTTTGTGGGGCCTCAAAGGTGTGGTTGTTCAGTCACTAAGTTGTGTCTGACTCTTTGTATCCCCATGGACTGCAGGATGCCAGGCTTTCCTGTCATTTACTGTCTCCCAGAGTTTGCTCAAAATCATGTCCATTGAGTCAGTGATGCCATCCAACCATCTCATCCTCTGTCGCCCACTTCTCATCCCGCCCTCAATCTTTCACAGCATCAGGGTCTTTTCCAATGAGTCAGCTCTTCACAGAAGGTGGCCAAAGTATTGGAACTTCAGCTTCAACATTGGTCCTTCCAATGAACACCCAGGACTCATCTCCTTTAGGATGGACTGGTTGGAGTCCTTGCAGTCCAAGCGACTCTCATGAATCTTCTCTAGCACCACACTTTAAAAGCACCCATTCTTAGGTACTCAGAGGTGATATTAGGGACCTTTAATTCAATTCTAAGAGCAGTGGGAAATTATGACACTTTGAACTAATAGGAGGCCATAGTGATAGTGGGTGATAAGTCTATATCTACATAAAAAGGGTTAAAAGTGGTTGAGTTTGTAGTATATTTTACCATAATAAAGCAATGTAGCAGTATGTCATTTATTAAATGGGTGATCAAATTCAAAAGTTCAAAATAACCATAAGTGTGGGTTTTGAGATAGTGCTAGACTAACTTGGCGTCAAAAAAAACCACTGCTGCATGTGACCAGTTTCACTTCATTCTCAATAAAGTGTTTCCTGATCCAATTTAAAGCCTTTAAAACTTTTCCTTCTAAATGTCAAAGCAAGGGTTCACTTAAACCTTGTTAGAATTTCCAACTGATGGATTTCCTCTCGCAGATGGAAATTCTTTTAGCTCAAGTAATAATTCAAGGAGAAAAATGTCTACTATGAAATTTCTTTGGTTTTTGGTCCTTTTTTTTTTTTTTCAGTATAAAAATATTTGTGTCTGAATGAAGGAAGCTGAATAGTGAACAGAGATAAGATTGCCACCACTTGGGTGTTAGTGACCTTGACAGTCTCATCTGGAGACTGGTTACTATATATTAGAGTTGTTTCGAATGATTAATGCAGTGACTGGTGCTCAGCATTCCCAGACATCTGGCTTATTCAAATGGAATCATAGATAAAAATCAATAATAGCATTGTTTTCCTTACTTTTTACTTTATTATTTTTAGCATGACAAGCTTTGAAGTATTTAATCAAAGAAAAGAAAGCTGTGGATTCTTTATTCATTAATATATTTCCCAGTAGACATATTTTTTAAATCTTTTATATCTGCTGCTTTTGTTTTCTTCTCTTTTTGAAATAACATAAAATATTTTCTTATTTGTAAAGAGAGTGGTGATAGGATTATAAACTTGATTTTAGTTTATTTAAGTTGAGACTTTGTAACAATCAGTAAGGGGTGCAAACCAAACCTGATCTTTGAGGATTACTGTATACTTTTAGCTTTGAAAGAGAGAAAGTGAATACTGGTACTTTGCTCTGTATTTTACAGAAATGCTGCCCAATAAAGCTTTCTGTAATCATAGACACACTGCAAAATATTCTATAATATGCACTGCCCAGTATAGCAGCCCATCGCCCCAATGTGTCTGCTGAGCCATTGAAATGTGGCTAATGTAACCAAGAAATTAATTTTTAAATTTTATTTCACTTTAGTTAATTTAAATAACTACATATAGCTACTAGCTACTATATTGGACAGTGCAGCCTAGAGTTTAAAAATGTAGTTGGAGGTGATATAAAGGCTGATAATCATTTAAGAAGAACAAGCTCCTTTTGAACTTTTAAAGCTTGAAGCATATTCAGTTCAGTTCAGCTCAGTGGGTCAGTCGTGTCCGACTCTTTTGACCTATGAACCATGGCATGCCAGGCCTCCCTGTCATCATGAACTGCCGCGAATCCACTCAAACGCGTGTCCGTTGTGTCCACGATGCCATCCAACCATCTCATCCTCTGACCTCCCCTTCTCCTTCTGCCCTCAATCTTTCCCAGCATGAGGGTCTTTTCAAATGAGTCAGCTCTCTGCATCAGGTGGCCAAAGCATTGGAGTTTCAGCTTCAACATCAGTCCCTCCAATGAACACCCAGGACTGATCTCCTTTAGGATGGACTTGTTGGATCTCCTTGCAGTCCAAAAGACTCTCAAGAGTTTTATCCAACACCACAGTTCAGAAGTATCCATTCTTTTGTGCTCAGCTTCCTTTATAGTCCAACACTCACATCCATACATGACTACTGAAAAAACCATACCTAGACTAGACAGACATTTGTTGACAAAGTAATGTCTCTGCTTTTTAATATGCTGTCTAGGTTAGTCACAATTTTCCTTTCAAGGAGTAAGCGTCTTTTAATTTAATGGCTGCAGTCACCATCTACAGTGATTTTGGAGCCCAGAAAAATAGTCAGCCAGTGTTTCCACTCTTTCCCCATCTAATTGCCATGAAGTGATGGGACCAGATGCCATGATCTTAGTTTTCTGAGTGTTGAGCTTTAAGCCAACTTTTTCACTCTCCTCTTTCACTTTCATCAAGAGGCTCTTTATTCTTCACTTTCTGCCATAAAGGTGGTATCATCTGCATATCTGAGGTAATTGATATTTCTCCCAGCAATCTTGATTCCAGCTTGTGCTTCCTCCATCCCAGTATTTCTCATGATGTATTCTGCATATAAGTTAAATAAGCAGGGTGACAATATACAGCCTTGACGTACTCCTTTTCCACTGTGGAACCAGTCTGTTGTTCCATGTCCAGTTCTAACTGTAGCTTCCTGACCTGCATATAGGTTTCTCAAGAGGCAGGTCAGGTGGTCTGGTATTCCCATCTCTTTCAGAATTTTCCACAGTTTATTGTGATCCACACAGTCAAAGGCTTTCACATAGTCAATAAAGCAGAAACAGATGTTTTTCTGGAACTCTCTTGCTTTTTCCATGATCCAGCGGATGTTGTCAATTTGATCTCTGGTTCCTCTGCCTTTTCTAAAACCAGCTTGAATATCTGGAAGTTCACGGTGCACGTATTGCTGAAGCCTGGCTTGGAGAATTTTGAGCATTACTTTACTAGGGTGTGAGATGAGTGCAATTGTGCAGTAGTTTGAGCATTCTTTGGCATTGCCTTTCTATGGGATGGGAATGAAAACTGACCTTTTCCAGTCCTGTGGCCACTGCTGGGTTTTCCAAATGTGCTGGCACATTGAGTGCAGCGCTTTCACAGCATCATCTTTCAGGATTTGAAATAGCTCAACTGGAATTCCATCATCACCATTAGCTTTGTTCTTAGTAATTCTTCCTAAGGCCCACTTGACTTCACATTCCAGGATGTCCGGCTCTAGGTGAGTGTGAGTGATCACACCTTCGTGATTATCTTGGTCCTGAAGATCTTTTTTGTACAGTTCTTCTGTGTATTCTTGCCACCGCTTCTTAATATCTTCTGCTTCTGTTAGGTCCATACCATTTCTGTCCTTTATTGAGCCCACCTTTGCATGAAATGTTCCCTTGGTATCTCTAGTTATCTTCAAGAGATCTCTAGTCTTTCCCATTCTGTTGTTTTCCTCTATATTTTTGCATTGATCTCTGAGGAAGGCTTTCTTATCTCTCCTTGCTATTCTTTGGAACTCTGCATTCAAATGGGTATATCTTTCCTTTTCTCCTTTGCTTTCCGCTTCTCTTCTGTTCACAACTATTTGTAAGGCCTCCTGGGACAACCATTTTGCTTTTTTGCATTTCTTTCTCTTGGGGATGGTCTTGCTCACTGCCTCCTGTACAGTGTCACAAACCTCCATCCATAGTTCATCAGGCACTCTATCAGATCTAGTCTCTTAAATCTATTTCTCACTTCCACTGTATAATCATAAGGAATTTGATTTAGGTCATACCTGAGAGGTCTAGTGGTTTTCCCCACTTTCTTCAATTTAAGTTTGAATTTGGCAATAAGGAGTTCATGATCTGAGCTACAGTCCACTCCCAGTCTTGTTTTTGCTGACTGTATAGAGCTTATCCATCTTTGGCTGCAAAGAATATAACCAATCTGATTTTGGTGTTGACTATCTGGTGATGTCCATGTGTAGAGTCTTATCTTGTATTGTTGGAAGATGGTGTTTGCTATGACCAGTGCTTTCTCTTGGCAGAACTCTGTTAGCATTTGCCCTGCTTCATTCTGTACCCCAAGGCCAAATTGCCTGTTACTCCAGGTGTTTCCTACTTTTGCATTCCAGTCCCCTATAATGAGAAGGACATCTTTTTTGGGTGTTAGTTCTAAAAGGTCTTGTAGGTCTTCATAGAACTATTCAAATTCAGCTTCTTCAGCATTACTGGTCAGGACATAGACTTGGATTACCATGATATTGAATGGTTTGCCTTGGAAACGAACAGAGATCATTCTGTCATTTTTGAGATTGCATCCAAGTACTGCATTTCAGATTCTTTTCTTGTCTATGATGGCTACTCCATTTATTCTAAGGGATTCCTGCCCACAGTAGTAGATATAATGGTCATCTGAGTTAAATTCACCCATTCCAGTCTATGTTAGTTCGCTGATTCCTAGAATATTGATGTTCACTCTTGCCATCTCCTGTTTGACCACTTCCAATTTGCCTTGACTCATGGACCTAATATTCCAGGTTCCTATGCAATATTGCTCTTTACAGCATCAAATCTTGCTTCTATCACCAGTCTCATATACAACTGGGTGTTGTTTTTGCTTTGGCTCCATCCCTTCATTCTTTCTGGAGTTATTTCTCCACTCATCTCCAGTAGCATATTTGAGCGCCTACTGACCTGGGGAGTTCATCTTTCAGTGTCCTGTCTTTTTGCCTTTTCATACTGTTCACGGTGTTCTCGAGGCAAGAATACTGAAGTGGTTAGCCATTCCCTTCTCCAGTGGACCACATTCTGTCAGAACTCTCCACCATGAAGCACGTTCATTTGAGGCATAATTGATGTTAGTGAGTCTTTGCTTTTAAAAAGTCCTCTTCCATTAGTTTTTAAATGTCAATTCATTTTACAGAATGCCATAAAATCTGAATTTGGATTCATGTTATAAAAGGAAGGAAGAAGAAACGGATTAACAAGAAATATACAGATACTAATGTTTAAAATTCATGTTCTCACTTTGTGAAATCATTATAAAGCAAATCATAGATTAATCCACCTGGGCTGAGCATACAAACATTTAATGGATATATATGAACAAACTCAGTAAACATTTACTATGTAAAATACAGGACAAAGAAGTGTAAGAGTCTGAGGTTAAATTCTTACTCAAACTAAAGCTCCTGAGACCAGCCTGTTGTTGTTGTTCAGTTGCAAGTCATGTTTGACTCTTTGCAACCCCATGGACTGCAGCGTGCCAGGCTTCCCTGTCCTTGACTATCTCCCAGAGTTTGCTCAAACTCATGTTCATTGAGTCAGTGATGCCATCCAACCATCTAATCCTCTGTCATCCCCTTCTCTTTCTGCCCTCAATCTTTCCCATCATCCGGGTCTTTTCCAATGAGTCAGCTCTTCAGAGCAGGTGGCCAAAGTATTGGAGCTTTAGCATCAGTCCCTCCAGTGAATATTCGGGGTTGATATCCTTAGGATTGACTGGTTTGATCTCCTTGCTGCCCAAGGGACTCTCAAATGTCTTCTCCAGCACCACAATTTGAAAGTATAAATTCCCTGGATGCTCAGCCTTCTTTGTAGTCCAAATCTCACATCTGCACATGACTACTGGAAAAACCATAGCTTTGACTATATGGAACTTTGTTGGTAAAGTGATATCTCTGTTTTTTAATACACTGTCTGTGTTTGTCATAGCTTTTCTTCCAAGGTGCAAGCATCTTTTAATTTAATGACAAAAAATTTGATTATATTAGGTCTTGATTTTTTTTAAATTCTTTAATTGGAAGAAAATTGCTTTACAATGCTTGATGGTTTCTGCTGTACAACAACACAAATCAGTCATAATTATATATATATATATAATTATATATATATGTATATGTATGTATATATATATATATATATATATATATATATATATATACCGCCTCCCTCTTAAGCCTCCCTCTCCCCTCCAATCCCACCCCTCCAGGTCATCACAGAGTGCTAGACTGGGCTCCCTGTGTTATATAGCAGCTTCCCACTAGTTATCTATTTAACACATGATAGTTTAAGTACTACTTTCTCAGTTCATCACACCCTCTCCTTCCCCTGCTGTGTCCAAAATCTGTTCTCTATGTCTGTGTCTCCATTCCTTCCCTGCAAATCTGCATGTGGTAATATACAATATTTGTTTTTGTCTTATGATGTAGGTCTTGATGTTGAAAACTACAGATTTAAATTGAATGACATGTTGATTTTCCCTTTCTGAATGTTTACTATAAATGCAATAATAATATTTCTGCCCATCACATTTTCCCCCACCTTATCACTTATGAGTAGTAAGGAACTCATAAAACATGGGCTTGAAACCCTCATGGAAAACATTTACCCCCAGAGGAGTTGATTTTTTGGTTCTGACTTTAATACTTACACATGTGTTACTGTAGTACTTTCTTTTTTATTTGAACACAAGACCTTACTAACTTGCTTTATGCATTTAGCCACACTCAGCTACACTTGTGAGTTACATTATTCTTCTCTTTCTTGTGATGTTCAAGTCCCTAAACCTATGCATGAAACATTAAATGAATACATTTTTGGTGGATTAATGTTATAAAAATATACATTTTTGAACTAGGGAGATGTGAGTTAAGGTCCTAACCTTCTTGTGTACCTTCTGTGAAAACTAGAGCATTTCATTTAGTTAACTTCTTTGATGATGGAAATGGAATTAATTACATCTCTGTCATAGTTTTGTGGTAATAATAATGACAGATAATATGTCTTCAGCAGCTTTTGGGGGCAGATATGTTTGTTATCTTATTTTGTATATGGGGAAAGGAGTTTGAAAAACTAAATTGCAAAGTTTTGTGTTTCTAGAGTGGCAGACTTTATTTCCCCCATAATATCTGCTATAAATTTATCACTCATTTCTTAGAGGTTTGTGTGAAAAATGTCCTTATATCAGATAGGCCTTTTCTTGCCATGTGTTCTGTAGTAGTACCTGCTCAATCTATATTATCTTAATATGCCTACCCCTGGATAAAATGTAAGTTCCCTAAAAAAGATACATATTGTCTAACTGATACTGATAAATATTGATAAATAGAACCATCTAGCTTATAATAGGCACTCCATCAATACTTGTTAAATTATTGCAGTTCAGTTTAGTTGCTCAGGCATGTCTGTTTGCAACCCTATGGACTGCAGCACTCCAGGCTTTGCTGTCCATCACCAACTCCTGAAGTTTGCTCAAACTCATGTCCATAGAATCAGTGATGCCATGAAACCATCCCATCCTCTGTCGTCCCCTTCTCCTCTTGCCTTCAATCTGTCCCAGCATAAGGGGCTTTTCCAAAGAGTCAGTTCTTTGCATCAGGTGACCAAAATATTGGAATTTCAGCTTCAGCATCAGTCCTTCCAATGAATATTCAGGGCTGATTTACTTTAGGATGGACTGGTTTGATCTCCTTGCAGTCCAAGGGACTCTCAAGAGTCTTCTCCAACACCACAGTTCAAAAGCATCAATTCTTCGGCGCTCAGCTTTCTTTATAATCCAACTCTCACATCCATACATTACTGCAAAAACCATAGCTTTGACTAGACAGACTTTTGTTGGCAAAGTAATGTCTCTGCTTTTTAATATGCTATCTAGGTTGGTTATAACTTTTCTTCCAAGAAGCAAGGGTCTTTTAATTTTATGGCTACAGTCACTATCTGCAGTGATTTTGGAAAGAGAAAGTCGCTCAGTCGTGTCTGACTCTCTGTGACCCCATGGACTATACAGTCCATGGAATTCTCCAGGCCAGAATACTGGAGAGGGTAGCTTTTCCCTTCTCCAGGTGATCTTCCCAACCCAGGGATCGAACCCAGGTCTCCCACATTGCAGGGGGTTTCTTTACCAGGCTGAGCCACAAGGGAAGCCCTGATTTTAGAGCACCCCCCAAAAATGTCTGTCACTGTTTCCATTGTTTCCCCATCTATTTGCCATGAAGTGATGGGACCAGAGGCCATGATCTTAGTTTTCTGAATGTTGAGCTTTAAGCCAACTTTTTCACTTTCCTCTTTCACTTTCATTAAGAGGCTCTTCAGTTCTTTTCCACTTCTGCCATAAGGGTTTTGTCATCTGCCTATCTGAGGTTGTTGATATTTCTCCTGGCAATCTTGATTTCAGCTTGTGCTTCATCCAGCCAGGCATTTCACATGATATACTCTGCATATAAGTTAAATAAGCAGGGTGACAATATACAGCCTTGATGTACTCATTTCCCAATTTGGAATCAGTCTGTTGTTTCATGTCTAGTTCTAACTGTTGCTTCTTGAATTTCATACAGATTTCTCAGGAGGCAGGTTGCCTTGTATTACCATCTCTTTAAGAATTTTCCACAATTTGTTGTGATCTACACAGTCAAAGGCTTTGGTGCAGTAAATGAAGCAGAAACAGATTTTTTTCTGGAACTCTCTTGCTTTCTCAATGAATCAAAAGATGTTAGCAATTTGATCTCTGGTTCCTCTGTCTTTTCTAATTCCAGCTTTAACACCTGAAAGTTCATGGTTCATGTACTATTGAGCCTGGCTTGGAGATTTTTGAGCATTATTTTGCTAGCATGTGAGATGAGTGAAATTGTGTAGTAGTTTGAACATTCTTTGACATTTCCTTTCTTTGGGATTGGAATGAAAACTGACTCTTTCCAGCCTTGTGGCCACTGCTGAGTTTTCCAAATTTGCTAGCATATTGAGTGCAGCACTTTCCCAGCATCATCTTTTAAGATTTGGAATAGCTTAACTGGAATTCCATCACCTCTACTAGCTTTGTTCATAATGATACTTAAGTCCCACTTGACTTTGTATTTCAGGATGTCTGGTTCCAGGTGAGTGATCACACCATTGTGGTTGTCTGGATCATTAAAATCTTTTTTTATATAGTTCTTCTGTGTATCCTTGCCATCTCTTCTTAATATCGTCTGCTTCTGTTGAGTCCATACCATTTCTGTCCTTTATTATGCCCATCTTTGCATGAAACTTTCCATTGGTATCATTAACTTTCCTGAAGAGATCTCTAGTCTTCCCCATTCTATTGTGTTCCTCTAGGTTTTGCATCAATCACTGAGGAAGGCTTTCTTATCTCTCTAAATTATTTAGTGGATCAATATTGTTGCACAATCTTCTTTATGCACATGTGCAAGAGTTTTCTAGCCATGATATATACCTAAAATTGAGAACTTTACTTTGTACAATATAGTTCAAAACTGGTATTTAAAAAAACATCAATTTAAACTCCATCAGTGCATCTTTGTTGGCCTTTTTTTAAGCTTGGTCAATTTTGTGTATGGAGATAGTTTCCCACCAGTTCTCTGCCTTTTCCTTGATTACTGGTGAAGTACAAGTCTATTCATATTGGTCTATATGGTTTCCTCAACCACTAATTGACTGTTCAAATTCTGCACCCACTTATTTCTTCCTAGTTTTAAGTACTGTTTTGTTTTTTAATTATTAACTGAAATTATTTAGAACACCCTCAGATCTTTCCCCAGTGCATCACTTATCTTTTAAATGTATTCATAATGCCTTTTGTTCTATAACATTTTAACATTATTTTCTCACAGTTTCTGAGGGCTGGGAATCTGATGGTGCCGTGTCTTTGTTGTTTCATCTCAGGAGCTCTCCTGCACCATGGTCAAACTGATGACCAGAACTGCAGTCCTCTGAATTTAACTTGGAACCAAGGATGTGCTTCTGCACTCACACACAGGGCTACTGGAAGGTCTCAGTTCCTTTTTGGCTTTGGCTGGAGATCTCAGTTCCTTGCCACATGGCCCTTTTCATTTGTTGTCTGAAAGCCCTCATTACACATCAGTTGGCTTCTCCCAAATCAAGAGATGTAGACAGATTGACCCTAATATTAAGCTGCAATATTTTATAACCTAATTTAAGAAGTAGCATAACATCACTTCTGCTGTCTTCTCTTTCACACAAATAAGACCTCATAGAATATGGCATGGACCTAACTACACAAGGGTGTGAATATAAGAGGGCAGGAATTTGGGGGGGCACTTTATAAGCTGCCTACAGATGATAATTGAATTAGTGTTAGTGAGACTTAGTGATTTATTAACTTGTTTTTTTTTTAATGAGCACAGAATTAACTGGAGTAGTGGTTCTCAATCAATTATTATTTGGGGCCTCAGGGAGCATTTGGTAATATTTGGAGACATTTTTGATGGCACAGCTCTGGCAGCAGAAAAGCACTATTCTATTGGCATCTAGTGGGTTGATGCCACATATTTTGCTAAATATATAGGATACTCCCTCACAATAAATAATTATCCAGCATAAAATACCAATAATGCTGATGCTGAGAAGACCCAAATTAGAGGAAGTCTAAATAAACAGCAAATATTTTGGTTGCTAAATAGATATTTCACCTAATTCTATTCAAAGGATGATAAATACGCAAAGCAATTTAAAAGGACACACACACACACACACACACACACACACATCTGCATTTGGTTACATCAAACCAGAATTATAACCCATAGAATATACTATCTATTAAAATAAAATTTAGAAGCATCTCAGGGGTCTAGCTAGAAATTACCCCAAGAAAAAGAAATGCAAAAAGCAAAATGGCTGTCTAAAGAGGCATTACAAATAGCTGTGAAAAGAAGAGAAGTGAAAAGTAAAGGAGAAAAAGAAAGATATACCTATTTGAATGAAGAGTTCTGAAGAATAGCAAGGAGAGATAAGAAAGCTTTCCTCAGTGATCAGTGAAAAGAAATGGAGGAAAACAATAGAATGGGAAAGACTAGAGATCTCTTCAAGAAAATTAGAGATACCAAGGGAACACTTCATGCAAAGATGGGCACAATAAAGAACAGAAATGGTATGGACCTAACAGAAGCAGAAGATATCAAGAAGAGGAGGCAAGAATACACAGAGGAACTATACACAAAAGATCTTCATGACCCATAAGATCATGATGGTGTGATCACTCACCTAGAGCCAGACATCCTGGAATGCAAAGTCAAGAGGGCCTTAGGAAGCATCACCATGAACAAAGCTAGTGGACGTGATGGAATTCCAGTTGAGCTATTTCAAATCCTAAAAGATGATGCTGTGAAAGTGCTGCACTCAATATGCCAACAAATTTGGCAAACTCAGCAGTGGCCACAGGACTGGAAAATGTCAGTTTTCATTCCAATCCCAAAGAAAGGCAATGCCAAAGAATGCTCAAACTACCGCACAATTACATTCCTCTTACACACTAGCAAAGTAATGCTCAAAATTCTCTGGGTGAACCATGAACTTCCAGATGTTCAAGCTGGAATTAGAAAAGGCAAAGGAACCAGAGATCAAATTGCCAACATCCGTTGGTTCATCAAGAAAGCAGGAAAAAAACCCACCTACTTCTGCTTTATTGACTATGCCAAAGCCTTTGACTGTGTGGATCTCAACAAATTGTGGAAAATTCTTCAAAAGATGGGAATACCAGACCACCTGACCTGCCTCTTGAAAAAGCTGTATGCAGGTAAGTAAGCAACAGTTAGAACTAGGCATGTAACAACAGACTGGTTCTAAATTGGGAAAGGAGTATGTCAAGGCTGTATATTGTCACTCTGCTTATTTAACTTATATGCAGAGTAAATCATGATAAACACTGGACTGGAGGAAGCACAAGTTGGAATCAAGTTTGCCGGGAGAAATTTCATTAACCTCAGATACATAGATGACACCACCCTTATGGCAGAAAGCAAAGAAGAACTAAAGAGCCTCTTGATGAAAGTGAAAGAGGAGAGTGAAAAAGTTTTCTTAAAACTCAACATTCAGAAAACTAAGATCATGGCATCTGATCCCATCACTTCATGGCAAATGGATGGGGAAACAGTGGCAGACTTTATTTTTTATGGTTCCAAAATCACTGAAGATGGTGAATGCAGCCATGAAATTAAAAGACCCTTGTTTCTCAGAAGAAAAGTTATGACCAACATAGACAGCGTATAAAAATGCAGAGACATTAGTTTGCCAACAAAGATCTGTCTAGTCAAAGCTGTGGTTTTCTAGTACTCATGTATGGATGTGAGAGTTGGATTATAAAGAAAGCTGAGCACCAAAGAATTCATGCTTTTGAACTGTGGTGTTGGAGAAGAATCTTGAGAGTCCCTTGAACTGCAAGGAGGTCAAACCAGTCCATCCTAAAGTAAGTCAGTCCTTAATATTCATTAGAAGGACTGATGCTGAAGCTCCAATACTTTGGCCACCTGATGCGAAGAACTGACTCAATAAAAAGACTGAAGGCAGGAGGAGAAGGGGATGACAGAGGATGAGATGGTTGGATGGCATCACCGACTTGATGGATGTGAGTTTGAGTAAACTCCAAGAGTTGGTGATGAATAGGGAGGCCTGGCGTGCTGCACTCCGTGGGGTTGCAAAGAATCAGACACAAGTGAATGATTGAACTGAACTGAACTGAACTGACTGAATGTTAATTGGGCCAGTGTGCTGTGGTCATGAAAGTCATTGAAAAGGTATGAACTTGAGCAGAAATTGAGAAACTGTAATGTTATTTCCCTATTTTCTTCCATAAATGATTGTTTTTGTTTTTCTCTTCCCTGTTGTGTATCATAACATTATTGAGTTAATGACGACACCTCCCTGGCTCAACTAAGCACATGAGGAACAGGTAGGAGACTGGATGGCTGATGAATAAAGAATATGAACTATTTTCTTTTCTATTCCCTTTCCCTCTCTTTTCTGGCACCTAGAGTCCTGTTAGGATGATGTCCCTTTAGGATTGCAGCTACAATCTGAAGCCCCTCTTCTACCACTCCAGCACTCACCAATTCATAGTGATGGGATTTCCCATCTTTGTCTTCCAGATCCCTGGGTAATGGTGGATTTCTACTACTGTTTGTCACTGAATGACTCACATCTTTCATTGGATCTCTAAAGCCTCCTGTCTCTCATCAAATTTGCAGAATCATACATTAGTCTTTGGCTTCTTACTGAACCTGACATAAGCACTGGACAGACAGTCCTGACACTGGAAGCTACATAAGACTGGGGCAAGCTCTGAATGGGGGTAGTAGAGTGGACACAGCTGATAGCACTGTGTGTGTGAGTGCTGCTTGCTAAGTCACTTCAGTCATGTCCAACTCTTTGCAACCCCAAGGACTGTAAACTGCCAGGCTCCTCTCTCCATGGGATTCTCTAGGCAAGAATATAGGAGTGGGTTGTCATGCCCTCCTCCAGGTGATCTTTCTGACCCGGGATTGAACTCAAGTCTCCTACATTGGCAGGCAGGTTCTTTACCACTAGAGCCACCTGGGAAATGCAACTGCGTGTGTATTAAAGTTGTTTAGAGATGGCTTTAGAGAGAACAAATTCTTTATAATTGATTCCATGACTATAAACTTGTGTACCTGTCTTGTAGTGAAGCATATATATTTGGCCTTTGTTCCCAATTCCTGGAACATAACTCCTAAAACTTCCTACAATTTTCTGAGTGATAGAAGTGTCTTTTGTTATCTGTAATGAGTGTCATTCAACCACACCTAGGTTTATGTTAATGAGGTGAGTCAAAGCAGAACTCCTAGATAACTTCAGGATAGAGGGTTTCTTACCAGAAAGACCAAGGAAGACCAAATGAGGACTGGAACTTTCAAGCCCACTTTCAGATATGTGGGGAGGAGGGGACTGAGATGGAGTGCAATCACCAGTGACTGATGATTTAATCAATTGTGCTGAAGTAATGAAACTTCGGAGAGGGCAATGGCACCCCACTCCAGTACTCTTGCCTGGCAAATTCCATGGACAGAGGAGCCTGGTAGGCTGCAGTCCATGAGGTCGCTAAGAGTCGGACACGACTGAATGACTTCACTTTCACTTTTCACTTTCATGCATTGGAGAAGGAAATGCCAACCCACTCCAGTGTTCTTGCTTGGAGAATCCCAGGGACAGAGGAGCCTGGTAGGAGGCTGTCTATGGGGTTGCACAGAGTCAGACATGACTGAAGCGACTTAGCAGCAGCAGCAGCAGCAATGAAACTTCAATAAAAATTCCTGAATCAAGAGATTTGGGAAGCTTCTGGAACAGTAAACATGTTGATGTGCTAAGAGGATGCAGTGTCCAGAGAAGGCATGGAAACTCTGGCCTCCCCCATACCCATCATCTTGCCCTGTGCATCTCTTCCATTTGGTTCTTACTAAAGGAAAGTTATGACCAACCTAGATAGCATATTAAAAAGCAGAGATATTACTTTGCCAACAAAGTTCTGTCTAGTCAAGGATATAATTTTTCCAGTGGTCATGTATGGATGTGAGAGTTGGACTGTCAAGAAAGCTGAGCACCAAAGAATTGATGCTTTTGAACTGTGGTGTTGGAGAAGACTCTTGAGAGTCCCTTGGACTGCAAGGAGATCCAACCAGTCAATCCTAAAAGAGACTAGTCCTGGGTGTTCACTGGAAGGACTGATGCTGAGGCTGAAATTCCAATACTTTGGCCACTTCATGTAAAGAGTTGACTCAACTCTGGGAGTTGGTGATGGACAGGGAGGCCTGGCATGCTGTGATTCATGGGGTCACAAAGAGATGGACATGACTGAACAACTGAACTGAACTGAGCTGAAAGGATATAATATCCTTTAC
Source organism: Bubalus bubalis (assembly GCF_019923935.1). Taxonomy (NCBI): domain Eukaryota; kingdom Metazoa; phylum Chordata; class Mammalia; order Artiodactyla; family Bovidae; genus Bubalus; species Bubalus bubalis. Next base: position 33,816,824 of record NC_059170.1, on the reverse strand, counting down.
AAAAAACTGTAGTGTTAAGGATAAGGGCTTCCTTAGTGGCTCAGTGGTAAAGAAGACACGTGCCAGTGCAGGAGATGTGGGTTCGATCCTGAGTTGGGAAGATCCCCTGGAGATGGAAATAGCAACCCACTCTAATATTCTTGCCTGGGAAATCCCATGGACAGAGAAGTCTGGTGGGCTATAGTCCATGGGGTCACAAAAGAATTGGAAATGACTTAAAGATTAAACAGCAGCAACAAGGAAGGATAACACTTTCCTGAGTTCTTTGAAGGGTTCTAGTGAGTTATTGAATGGTAAAGGGGAGAGTTTAAGAGAACTCCTCAATTTGTAGACATCTGGACACAAGTGCATGTAGCCTGGCATTAGAGGTGAGGATAGTCTTATGAGCCTAAGCCCTTAACTCGTGGGCTCTGCATTGACTGTAGGTAGAGTCATAATTGAATTGCTGGACACCAGATGGAATTGGAGAATTGGAAAATTTGTGATTGTTTTGGAAATCAAACAATTCATTAATAGAGTATAAGTTTTATGAATACTGACAATGTCTAATCTATTTACCGTTGAATACTCAGAACCATTCATGTCACCTCCTTGTGAGAATATTTCAGTGGTTTTCCAATACATGTAGGATGAAGACTCAAACTTTCCAGAGTCCAAAATTCCATATAGTCTGCCCACTACTGTTTAATAAAACTTTCTGTATAGATGAAAATATTTTATATCTGTGGTGTCCTATAAAGTAGGCAATAGCTCTATAGCTGTTGAGCAGTTAAACTATGGTTAGTGGCACTGAGGAATGAAAAGTTTCATTTCATTTCATTTTAATGAAAGTAAATGTAAACTAAACAACTCCATGTGGCTAGTGTCTATCTTATTGGACAAGGCAGCTCCTGCTTCTGCCTCACTATCTTTCCAGCTTTATGCTTCTTTTCACTTTCTGACGTCTAGATATATTCTGGTCCTCCAATGCCTAACTTTCTATTGGCTTTGTTTATATTGCATCATATAATGGTTAATTTTATGTGTCACCATAGCTAGGCTCTGATGTCCAGTTATTTGGCCAAACTTAGTCTATATGTTGTTGTGAAGGTATTTTCAGATGTAATTAGCATTAAACTAGCAGACATTAAGGAAAGAAGATAAGATCTCCATAATGTGGATGGACCTCATTTGATCAAAGACCTAAAACACAAAGACTAAGACCTAAAAGCACAGACAAAGACCTAAAGCCCAAAGAATAAGAAATTCTGCCTCAAATCTTTAACATAGAATACCTGCTTTAGTTTTCAATCTATCCATTTCATTCTGCAACAATAACTCTTACCTGAATAGCCAGCCTGCTTGCTTGCCTTACATATTTCAGTCTTACCAGAGTCCATGATCACATGAACAAATTCTTTAAAATATCTCCTTCTCCCTCCCCATGATGTGTGTGTGTGTGTGTGTATGTGTATGTGTATGTGTGTGTGTGTGTGTGTTCTGTTTTTCTGGAGAACTCTGACTAATCTATTCCCTTTGTAGAACATCCATTTCCAGAAGCATTCTCTTGGTTATTTTCTAATCATCTTTCAGATCTCAGTTTGAGATGAGTTTCTTTGCTCCCATTTTCTAGATCAAGATTCATGTCTCTTTAAATACTTGTTTCAGCTGCAGTCAACCAGCATTCATTTGTTCATTCAGCAAAAATGTATTGAATTTTCTCACTATGCACACTTCCAGTGCTTCCAACCATAGCACACACAGCAGTGACATGTCTTCATAATTATATATTTATAGTATAATTTCCTAATTTATATCTATCTATTTTTTAAGTCAAGTTCATGAAAGAGATAGTTTTATTGTGCTTTAGTCACCAGTGTATTGCTGAATTCTAATTCAACTGCTTCAAGCATGGTAACTGTTAATGAAAGAATAAAGATTCTGTAAGGTAAGAATGGGTGTTAACCTTACTCATAGTTTCTTTCATAGGGTTGTGCACACGTACACTAAGATATTAACAGTTAAGATACAGTTTTGTACATTTCTATTCATGTAATGCATTTTTATGCTACCCCCAGATAAAATAATCTCCCAATCATTTTGCTAAATAGATTACAAGCAAGTAACATTTAAAACTAAGTAGAAGAGTTAATTTGAGGATCAGAGTTTTCCAATGGAAGAAGGATCTAGATAATATATATTCTAGAAGGTCAAATTTCTCTGTTGCGATAGCAGCTCTTCCTGAATCAGAGTAAAAATTATACTACTTTATAAGATGCTATAAGTCTTATGTTCCACAAGAAAGATGGGAAAGAATCCAACAGCTATAAGAACCTGCTATTATCTGGGAATCTGAGGCATTAATCATCATAAAAGCTGTGGGAGCCTGTTCTTTACTGTGAGTTCATTTTACTAGATTAGAAGACAAAGGCTTAGGGGTGTTATACAGTATTCTCTGCACAGGCCTTTTCAGCCACCTAGCAATAGAATTGGGAGTTAGAAACCAAGCCTCTTGAACTGAAATCAAGACCCATTTCAATCAACAGAGTGGAAGGGATGACTGACATACCATTGCAACTTCATCTAAATACAGTAAGACCTCTACATATGAATGAGTTCCATTCTGAGAGGACATTAATAGGTTCAATTTGTTTGTAAGTCCAACAAAATTAGCCTAGGTACCACTTCTCTTCTTTTCTCAACTATTTAAGACCTCCTCAAACAACCATTTTGCCTCTTTGAATTTCTTTTTCTTGGGGATGGTTTTGATTGCTGCTTCCTGTACAATGTTACATACCTCTATCCACAATTCTTCAGCACTCTTGTCTACCAAATCTAATCCATTAAGCTTATTTGTTACTTACACTGTATAATCATAAGGGATTTGATTTAAGTCATATCTTAATGACCTAGTAATTTTCCCTACTTTCTTCAATTTAAGTCTGAATTATGCAATAAGGAGTTCATGATCTGAGTCACAGTCAGCTCCTGGACTTGTTTTTGCTGACTGTATAGAGCTTCTCTACCTTCAGCTACAAAGAATGTAATCAGTCTGATTTCAGTATTGACCATCTGGTGATGTCCACGTGTAGAGTCATCTCTTGTGTTGTTGGAAGAGAGCGTTTACTATGACCAGTGCGTTCTCTTCATAAAACTTTGCTAGCTTTTGCCCTGCTAAAGCTTTTGTACTCCAGAGTGAAGCTTGCCTGTTACTCCAGGCATCTCTTGATTTCCTACTTTTGCATTCAAGTCTCTTATAATGAAAAGGACATCTTTTTTGTGTGTTAGTTCTGGAAGATCTTATAGGTCTTCACAGAACTGTTCAACTTCAGTTTCTTTGGCATTAGTGGTTCGGGCATAGATTTAGATTACTGTGATTTTGAATGGTGTGCCTTGGAAAGGAACAGAAATAATTCTGTCATTTTTGAGATTGCACACAAGTACTGAATTTCAGACTCTCTTATTGACTTTGAGGGCTACTCCATTTCTTCTAAGGGATTCTTGCCTGCGGTAGTAGATATAATGGTTATCCAAATTAAATTCGCCCATTCCAGTTTATTTTAATTCATTGATTCCTAAAATGTTGGTGTTCACTCTTGCCATCCCCTGTTTGACCACTTTCAATTTACCTTGATTCATGTACCTAACTTTCCAGCTTCCTATGCAATATTGTCTTTGCAACATAGGACTTTACCTTCACCACCAGACACTTCCACAGATGAACGCTGTTTCTGCTTCGGCTCAGCCTCTCTATTCCTTCTGGAGCTATTTCTCTGGTAGCATGTTGTGCACCTACTGACCTAAGGAGTTCATTTTTCAGTGTCATATATTTTTGCCTTTTCATATGGTTCAAGGGGTTCTCAAGGAAAGAATGCTGAAGTGGTTTGCCATTCCCTTATCCACTGGACCACATTTTGTCAGAACTCTCTACCATGACCAATCTGTCTTGGGTGGCCTTACATGGTGTGGCTCATAGTTTCATTGAGATAGACAAGGTTGTGATCCATGTGAACAGTTTGATTAGTTTTTTTATGATTGTGGTTTTCATTCTGTCTGCCCTCTGGTAGATGAGGATGAGATTTGTGGAAGCTTCTTAATGGCAGGGACTGGCTATGGGCAAAACTGGGTCTTGTTCTGGTGAGTGAATGAATTTGCTCTGTCATGTCCCACTCTTTGCGACCCCATGGACTGTAGACTACAAGGCTCCTCCATCCATGGGATTTTCCAGGCAAGAATACTGGAATGGGTTGCCATTTCCTTCTTGTTCTGGTGGGCAATGCCAAGCTCAGTTCAGTTCAGTTCAGTTGCTCAGTTGTGTCCGACTCTTCGAGACCCCATGAATCACAGCACGCCAGGCTTCCCTATCCATCACCAACTCCTGGAGTTCACTCAGACTCACGTCCATCGAGTCAGTGATGCCATCCAACCATCTCATCCTCTGGGGTCCCCTTCTCCTCCTGCCCCCAATCCCTCCCAGCATCAGAGTCTTTTCCAATGAGTCAACTCTTCACATGAGGTGGCCAAAGTACTGAAGTTTCAGCTTTAGCATCATTCCTTCCAAAGAAATCCCAGGGCTGATATCCTTCAGAATGGACTGGTTGGATCTCCTTGCAGTCCAAGGGACTCTCAAGAGTCTTCTCAGGCATCACAGTTCAAAAGCATCAATTTTTTGGTGCTCAGCTTTCTTCACAATCCAACTCTCACATCCATACATGACCACTGGAAAAACCATAGCCTTGACTAGATGGACTTTGTTGGCAAAGTAATGTCTGCTTTTGAATATGCTATCTAGGTTGGTCATAACTTTTCTTCCAAGGAGTAAGCATCTTTTAATTTCATGGCTGCAGTCACTATCTGCAGTGATTTTGGAGCCCCCCAAAAACAAAGTCTGACATTGTTTCCACTGTTTCCCCATCTATTTCCTATGAAGTGATGGGACCAGATGCCATGATCTTTGTTTTCTGAATGTTGAATGTTAAGCCAACTTTTTCACTCTCCTCTTTCACCTTCATCAAGAGGCTCCTTAGTTCTTCACTTTCTGCCATAAGGCTGGTGTCATCTGCATATCTGAGGTTATTGATATTTCTCCCAGCAATCTTGATTCCAGCTTGTGCTTCCTCCAGTCCAGCGTTTCTCATGATGTACTCTGCATATAAGTTAAATAAGCAGGGTGACAATATACAGCCTTGATGTACTCCTTTTCCTATTTGGAACCAGTCTGTTGTTCCATGTCCAGTTCTAACTGTTGCTTCCTGACCTGCATACAGATTTCTCAAGAGGCAGGTCAGGTGGTCTGGTATTCCCATCTCTTTCAGAATTTTCCACAGTTTACTGTGATCCACACAGTCAAAGGCTTTGGCATAGTCAATAAAGCAGAAATACATGTTTTTCTGGAACTCTCTTGCTTTTTTGATGATCCAGCCGATGTTGGCAATTTGATCTCTGGTTCCTCTGCCTTTTCTAAAACCAGCTTGAACAACTGGAAGTTCATGGTTCATGTATTGCTGAAGCCTGGCTTGGAGAATTTTGAGCATTACTTTACAAGCGTGTGAAATGAGTGCAATTTTGTGGTAGTTTGAGCATTCTTTGGCATTACCTTTCTTTGGGATTAGAGTAGCCATCATGGTCAACAAAAGAGTTAGAAATGCAGTACTTGGATGCAATCTCAAAAGTGACAGAATGATCTCTGTTTGTTTCCAAGGCAAATCATTCAATATTACAGTAATCCAAGTCTATGCCCCAACCAGTAACACTGAAGAAGCTGAAGTTGAACTGTTCTATGAAGACCTACAAGACCTTTTAGAACTAACACTCAAAAAAGATGTCCTTTTCATTATAGGGGACTGGAATGCAAAAGTAGGAAGTCAAGAAACCCCTGGAGTAACAGGCAAATTTGGCCTTGGAATACAGAATGAAGCAGGGCAAAGACTAATAGAGTTTTGCCAAGAAAATGCACTGGTCATAGCAAACACCCTCTTCCAACAACAGAAGAGAAGACTCTACACATGGACATCACCAGATGGTCAACACCAAAATCAGATTGGTTATATTCTTTGAAGCCAAAGATGGAAAAGCTCTATACAGTCAACCAAAACAAGACCAGGAACTGACTGTGGCTCAGATCATGAACTCCTTATTGCCAAATTCAGACTGAAATTGAAGAAAGTAGGGAAAACCACTAGACAATTCAGGTATGACCTAAATTAAATCCCTTATGATTATACAGTGGAAGTGAGAAATAGATTTAAGGGCCTAGATCTGATAGATAGAGTGCCTGATGAACTATGGAGAGAGGTTCATGACACTGTACAGGAGTCAGGGATCAAGACCATCCCCATGGAAAAGAAATGCAAAAAAGCAAAATGGCTGTCTGGGGAGGCCTTACAAAGAGCTGTGAAAAGAAGAGAAGCAAAAAGCAAAGGAGAAAAGGAAAGATATAAGCATCTGAATTCAGAGTTCCAAAGAATAGCAAGGAGAGATAAGAAAGCCTTCCTCAGTGATCAATGCAAAGAAATAGAGGAAAACAACAGAATGGGAAAGACTAGAGATCTTCAAGAAAATTAGAAATACCAAGGAACATTTCATGCAAAGATGGGCTCGATAAAGGACAGAAATTGTATGGACCTAACAGAAGCAGAAGATATTAAGAAGAGAGGGCATAGAAGAACTGTACAAAAAAGAGCTTCATGACCCAGATAATCATGATGGTGTGATCACTCACCTAGAGCCAGACATCCTGGAATGTGAAGTCAAGTGGGCCTTAGAAAGCATCATACAAACAAAGCTAGTGGAGGTGATGGAATTCAAGTTGAGCTACTTCAAATCCTGAAAGATGATGCTGTGAAAGTGCTGCACTCAATATGCCAGCAAATTTGGAAAACTCAGCCATGGCCACAGGACTGGAAAAGATCAGTTTTTATTCCAATCCCAAAGAAAGGCAATGCCAAACTCAGTAAATCTTTAATCCAATTTTCTACTGATGGGTGGGGCTGCGTTCCTGCCCTATGGTTGGCCTGAGGCCAAACTATGGTAGGGATAATGCAGCACCTCCTTCCAAAGGACTTATGCCAGCAATCTGTGCCTCTCAGGACAGTGGTAGTCGGTTCCCCTGACTCCACGGCAGGTCACTGTTGATCTACACCTCCCTGGAAACTCTTGGGCACTCATAGGTCAGTCTGGCTCAGTCTCTTGTGGAGTCATGCTCCTTTCTCCTGGGACCTGGTATGCACAATGTTTTGTTTGTGCTCTGCAAGAGTCTCTGTTTCCCAGTCCTGTGGAAAATCTGTAATCAAATCCTACTGGCCTTCAAAGTCAAATTCCGCAGGGGTTCTCAGTCCCTTTGCCTGATCCCCAGGTTGGGAAATCTGTTGTGGGCCCTAGAACTTTCACAGCAGCATGAAAACTTGTTATGATTGTTATCCAGTTTGTGGTTTACCTGCTTGATGGCTCTATAGTGGGCTAATGGTGACCTCCTCCAAGGGGACTTATGCCACATGCCATGCCTCTCAGAGGACTGCTACAGTTAGAGCCCTTGTCATTGTGGCAGGCCACTGCTGACCCATGCCTCCTCGGGAGACTCAAACACTCAAAGGCAGGTCTGGCATAGTCTCTTGTGGAGGTCACTTCTCCTTTCCTTGGGTCCTGGTGCACCCAAGGTTTCGTTTGAGCCTGGGTAGTAGCTCTCTCTCTTTTTTTTTTTTTTTCCTGATCACAAATGACACAGTAGCACTGAATTGCATTCTCAACAGCTGCTGTAGCCTTTATGTACTGTTCTATGTTTGGTTCCTGTGCCTCAAAAACTAGCAGTGCCTCATCAGATACAGACAATCCCCTTGCCATTTCCTGCATCGTGAATCTCTTAAGGTCTTCAGTTACTTCTTCTTCCTCCTGTCTCTCTTTGTCTTTTCTCTGGGCCTCCAATTTCATTAGGTTTTCAATGCATATTCACAGTTTTGAAAGTTTGCTATTTGAAGGTTAATTTGTAAGGGACTTAGTGTAACCTGTTCTGGGTGAGGATCACAGAGATTCTCAGATAAAAAGTGGTATAGGAGAGCTTTCACAAGATAGAGAAAGAATAATATCCATCAAATTGCATATTTTATATATATATATATGTGTGTGTGTGTGTTGTTGTTGTTGTTGTTTAGTCGCTAAGTCATGTCCGAGTCTTTGTGACCCCTATTTATAGTCTGCCAGGCTCCCCTGTCCAAGGGTTTTCCCAGGCAAGAATACTGGAGTGTGTAGCCATTCCCTTCTCTATGGGATCTTTCCAACCCAGGAATCAAACCCATGGCTCTTGTATTGGCAGGATTCTTTACCACTGAGCCACCATGGAAATATGTATGTACATACACACACACACACACACATATATATATAACTTCAAAATATATATTCATATTATAAACCAGGGGATAAAAAGGGGAATGTGTAAAAATGGGCATGCTTTTTGGTTTGTGAATCTGGTTGACAGATCCTGGGACAGACTGTATCTCATCTACTATGATATCTTCTGATTCTTAACCATTTTTAATAACCCCTTTCTTATAGACTTTTCTTATCAAGACTCTGCCTTAGCTTTTAGATGAAGTAAACAAGATTCCTTTTGCTTCCTGCCACCACAGTATTTGTCTGTTAAATTGTTGAATGGAATATGCAAGAAGCATTAATTGGAAATCAGTACTCTGCAGGGAACCAAAAAAAGAAAAGAAAATCTCATAACAAAAGAAAAGCAAAAGAAACTTGCCTGAGTTTCCAGACTCCACCTCTCAGAATGTTGTAGTGAATTAAAACCAGAAACACAACTGTGGCAATACTCTAGAAGCAGGCCATGAGACAAACACAGGTGTATAATACATGTCAGAATGTAAAGGTGACATAAGTGACCTAAAGAGAGGGAAAGTGGGAGGTCAAAGGTGACAGTCTCAGCTTGTAGGTACTCAACTATTTCCATGAGAGCTGCTACATTCCAAAGTGGTTGCAGGGCTGGATGAGGAGCTTGTAGAGGCACGTTGCACAACCCAGGAGAGTCTTTGAAGGCTGTACTCACCCTCATTTTCGGGAGATTTATGAGGCCATTTCAGACTCTGTCTTTCCAGTGCTACATGGAAAACATACATCTATATTTTTCTTAGAAGAAAGACTAGACACCACAATATTACATGCTTGGTCCACTTTTAGCAAATTTCACTCTTTATGGAAAGATTGCTTTGATAATTATAACACAAAGGTAAAGGATTAACTCCTGTTTATTGGTAACTGAATTTGAAAGCCTGAAACCAAAAATATCATATTTATTCTATGTGGTTTCCTAAATTTTTCCTCTTTCCTCCTTCCCTCCCTAACTTTTTTTCCTTTTTCCCTTCAATCTTTCCTTTCTTCCCTTCCCAATATCAATCAATTAATATTTATCTGCCAGACACTGCCCTCAGAGTTGGGATTGCATTGCTAAACAAACCAGATACAGTCCCTGACATTGCAGAACTTAACGAGAGTGAGGGAAAGGATTGTGTGAAGGATTCTTTGAGAGTCTTATATGCTTATTTGTGTAGGAATCATCCAGGGCTTATAGACAAGAATGCAGTGACATTAAGCTATTCTACATGTAAAAATTAGGGCACTTTTGCTTGCAAATTCAGACTGGATGATTTGTAGAAACTAAGAAGACAAGACAAAATAAATATGATTGGAAAAAGTTTCAGCAGCAGGTGACATAGAAAATCCAGATAAATGGATCTTCAACATCTGGGAGGTCCTATAGTGCATGAGAGGTGATGCTCCTGACCAAAGAAATAGCAAGTATCTGGAGAACTAGTAGCTGCATATCCAAGGATGTCACTTATGGCAGGAGGGTGGCTGGAAGGTTCCAGAAACTGAAGAGAAAGTGTCAGAGTGGTAGAAGGAAGAGAGTAGGGGTACATGTGTGAAACAAGACTGAAAAAATAGGGAGACCAGACCATACATTTCAAGTCATCTAAAGGACTTTCATTCTTATCCCAAGTGAAACGAAAAATTAGATGTGTTTTAAACATGATTGTTTGTATGCATGATAGAGGATGATTGTGGTACATTCTAACTCAACTTTGGTGGCAGTGAGGCTACAATGAGGTGATGAATAGAAGAGAAGATAGTAACTTGGAATAAGATGATGGCCCTTGAGAGACAGAGAATGGCCATCTTTGAATGATGCTAAAAAGTAAAATCCATAGGATTTGTAGTTGGCTGTATTTGATAGGTTGTAAATGATGACTCAGTCATTTGGACAATAGTTGTCATTTCTTGAGATAGATAACATTATAGAGTCAACTGGGGAGAAGGGACATAATGAACTTTATTTTGAAGCTTCTAAACTTAAGGTGGATTCAGTTCAGTTCAGTTCAGTCACTCAGTCATGTCAGACTCTTTGCGACTCCATGAATCGCAGCACACCAGGCCTCCCTGTCCATCACCAACTCCCGGAATTCACTCAGACTCATGTCCATCGAGTCAATGATTCCATCCAGCCATCTCATCCTCTGGCGTCCCCTTCTCCTCCTGCCCCCAATCCCTCCCAGCATCAGAGTCTTTTCCAATGAGTCAACTCGTCGCATGAGGTGGCCAAAGTACTGGAGTTTCAGCTTTAGCATCATTCCTTGCAAAGAACTCCCAGGGCTGGTCTCCTTCAGAATGGACTGGTTGGATCTCCTTGTAGTCCAAGGGACCCTCGAGAATCTTCTCCAACACCACAGTTCAAAAGCATCAATTCTTCGGCACTCAGTCTTCTTTATAGTCCAACTCTCACATCCATACATGACCACAGGAAAAACCATAGCCTTGACTAGACGGACCTTTGTTGCCAAAGTAATGTCTCTGCTTTTGAATATGCTATCTAGGTTGGTCATAACTTTTCTTCCAATGAGTAAGCGTCTTTTTTTTTTTATTATTTAATTTATTTTATTTTATTTTTTAACTTTACAATATTGTATTGGTTTTGCCATATATCAAAATGAATCCACCACAGGTATACACGTGTTCCCCATCCTGAACCCTCCTCCCTCCTCCCTCCCCATACCATCCCTCTGGGTCGTTCCAGTGCACCAGCCCCAAGCATCCACTATCGTGCATCGAACCTGGACTGGTGACTCGTCTCATATATGATATTATATGTAATTCAATGCCATTCTTCCAAATCATCCCACCCTCTCCCTCACCCACAGAGTCCAAAAGACTGTTATATACATCAGTGTCTCTTTTGCTGTCTTTTAATTTCATGGCTGCAGTCACCATCTGAAGTGATTTTGGAGCCCCAAAAAATAAAGCCTGCCACTGTTTCCACTGTTTCCCCATCTATTTCCCATGAAATAGATGTGATGGGACTGGATGCCATGATCTTCGTTTTCTGAATGTTGAGCTTTAAGCCAACTTTTTCACTCTCCACTTTCACTTTCATCAAGAGGCTTTTGAGTTCCTCTTCACTTTCTGCCATAAGGCTGGTGCCATCTGCATATCTGAGGTTACTGATATTTCTCCCAGCAATCTTGATTCCAGCTTGTGCTTCTTCCAGCCCAGCGTTTCCCATGATGTACTCTGCGTATAAGTTAAATAAGCAGGGTGACAATATACAGCCTTGATGTTCTCCTTTTCCTATTTGGAACCAGTCTGTTGTTCCATGTCCAGTTCTAACTGTTGCTTCCTGACCTGCATACAGATTTCTTGAGAGGCAGGTCAGGTGGTCTGGTATTCCCATCTCTTTCAGAATTTTCCACAGTTTACTGTGATCCACACAGTCAAAGGCTTTCACATAGTCAATAAAGCAAAAACAGATGTTTTTCTGGAACTCTCTTGCTTTTTCCATAAGGTGGATTAGTGATATCCAAATACATATATAAAGGGAAACAGTTGGATAAATGGGCTTGAAGCTCAGAGGTTAGGTCTATGATAGAGACACTTAATTTGTGAGTCTATCTACTGAGACGATAAATCAAGACATTGGCTGGATGGGATCTCTTTGTCTTAACATAAGTATAAGAGGGACTAGGAACAAACCTTGAAAAATGGTTCTTGGAAGAATAAATGAGACTAAATCTGAAGCAGAGATAGAACAGAAGTAAACAGATATGTAAGGGGGAAACCAAAATACCCTGTGTCATAGAAATAAAGAGAAGACAATATTTTAATAATCAAAGAATGGTCTATGGTATGGAATGCTTCTGAGAGGGAAAATAAGCTGAGAATTAAAAAACAAATTGATTTGGGGGAGGGGTCACTGATGACCTACAGTAAATTTTTTACATGGAGAGAAATGGTAAAGGCCAGAAAGAAATGAGTTGACTATTTCATGTTGAAAAGGAAAGACTGAGCACACATACATAGAAGAGATGATAAAGGAAGGGGTTGGATCTAAACTATAGGTTCCATGGACAGCAAAATAATCAGATCTCTACAGATATTAGAGAAACACAAAGTAGTATGATGTGGATACTAACACCTTGTGAATTTCATAGGAGGAAGTTAAGGGATTTAGCATTAGATGCCCTCCATTATATCTGTAAAGCATTTTTGTCAATGAGAAGTGACAATATTCTTTGGGAAGTGAAGTAAAGTGAGAGTTGCTCAATTGTGTCCAACTCTTTGCAATTCCATGGACTATACAACCATGGAATTCTCCAGCCAGAATTCTGGAGTGGGAAGCCTTTCCTTTCTCCAGGGGAACTTCCCAACCCAAGGATCAAATGCATTGCAGTTGGATTCTTTACCAGCTGAGTCACAAAGGAAGCCCAAGAATACTGGAGTGGGTAGTCTAACCTTTCTCTAGTGGATCTTCCTGACCCAGGAATAGAACTAGGGCTTCCTGCCTTGCAGGTGATTTCTTTACCAACTGAGCTAACAGGGAAGCCCATTCTTTGGGAATTACAGCACAAATCATTCAGAGAATTGTAGCTAATAGTGTCCGTATCTACTGCTGCAGCAGTGATATGTGACAAACTAACCCAAAGGTGAGTGCCTTAAAACAATGCCCTTCTATTTATCTTTTGAGTCTGTGGATTAGCCTGTAGTTCTTGAGCTTCCTCACATATTTTGAGACTGTCACTGATCTAGGCTGGCTTTGGTTGGGTCACTGGAATGAATGACTTCTCTCCATGTATCTCTTATATCCAGCAGTCTATTTAAGGAATGTGCCAAGGCCAAGATAGAAGTTGAAATGTGCAAGAATGTTCTCAAGCCTCTGCATGTATCACATCTGCTAATAACCCATTGGCAAAATCCAGTCATATACCCAAATTTAGATAGAGAATGAGAAAGTATTAATATATTCTTCCTCTTTAGTGGGAGTTACTCTAAAATCCATGGCAAGGGGACATGGACCCAGTGAAAGGCAAATAATTGGAATCCTTAATGTATTCGATCTACAAGTTCCCACAGTGCTGACAGCCCAGTCATATGACTATCATCATTTGATAGTACAATCCAATAGCCCTACTGTGTGAATTTCTTTAGCAACAATTGAATGCTTGAGTGGAGCACAAAACAATATGTTAAATTATGTATGGGAGCTGCAAGAAAGTGCAAAGAAAATACAGAGAGATAGAAGCAATGCTATTTATGATATACATAAGGCAGTTAGTGATATAAAGCATCTTAAAATATAAGCTGGCTAATAAAGAAGGCTGAGGGCTGAAGAACTGATGCTTTCAAACTGTGGTGTTGGAGAAGACTCTTGAGAGTCCCTTGGACTTCAAGGAGATCAAGCCAGTTAATCTTAAAGGACATCAACCCTCAATATTCATTGGAAGGACTGATGATCCAATACTTTGGCCACCCAATACAAAACCCCAGCTCATTGGAAAAGATCCCGATTCTGGGAAAGACTGAAGACAGGAGGAAAAGGGGATGACAGAGAATGAGACAGTTCGATGGCATCACTGATGCAATGGACATGAGTTTGAGCAAAATCCAGGAGATGGTGAAGGACAGGGAAACCTGGCATGTTGCAGTCCATGGGGTCGTAAAGAGTTGGGCATGGTTTAGCTACTGTGCAACAATAAATGAGGTCTGTGAAGGTGTTGGAGGTTGGAAAGTGAGGGTATCATGAAACCAAAAGAATAACATAATGAAAATATTTAAAACACGATATCAACAAAAGAGAGGTTGAATCAGAAAGAAGATGGTTAAATTTTTGAAGTAGAGCAGTTATGTGAGATAATAGGCTCCAAGGAGTGGCAGGATGGGTGGGAATCTGAGGTGAAGTGTAGGGGGAAGAGAAAGGGGAGCAAATAAAGTAAGAGTGGGATGTGGGTGTTGGGTCATTCTAGTTCTAGGACAAAAGATGAAAATATAAGCCCAACATCATAATGCTGGATGAATGAGAAAGACTGACCAACAGATTAGTAAATGAAAGTATGGAAAGAGGAAAAATACAATGTAGCCATACAACATGAGATGTAAGACTTTGATTTCAAATTTATATATTTGTGATTGTTATTGGGAAGGAAGGTTAATGGAGTAGAAGCAGCAATTGGAAATAAGCCTTACTCTTAACCTTCAAATAGATGAACTTTGATAAAAATACACAATCAACAAACACCTGGGCTACTTAGATAGCAGGTAAGACCAGATGAAGCAGTCTGCAAACACTCTTTTTAAGGAACTTGCACTTTTCATATCGGTAGTAGTGCCATATTTGTTAAAGTTGTCTGGCAAGAGTAGCCTAGATTAATTCTAATCATATGGGAGTGGGTATTCCATGATAGGACAGAGAAGAATAAGGTTGAGAAAGGGAAAAAGTTAAGAAAAAGATGTAGGAGAAGGCAACAGAGCAACATTCATTCTCCCTCCCTGGCATTTCAGTGGTTCATTGGCAAGAAGCCAGTGCCTCCTCTAAGTAAGTCCTTTAATGCTCTGGGAAGTACAGGAACCATTCTGATGATTGATGATCTCAAAGCATTTGAGGGAAAATAATTAAACATGTGGAGAGGATGGGAGGCAATATACAGGGGTTAAATAGGGATAGCATTGTTATTTCATTTCTTCTCCATGGGCTTCCCTGGTGGCTCAGACTGTAAAGAATCTTCCTGCAATGCAGGAGACCTGGGCTCAATCCCAGGGTCAGGAAGATCCTCTGGAGAAGGGAGTGGTAACCCACTCCAGTATTCTTGACTGGAGAATTCCATGGACAGAAGAACCTGGCAGGCTATAGTCCATAAAGTTGCAGAGTTGGACATGACTGAGTGAAGAATACTTTCACTTTCTTCTCCATATGAGAAAGAAAAGAAGAAAATCATAATAACACATATGTAAGTAACATGTATATATTTAACATACATATAATTTAATATACATATATTACATATATATTATGTTTATTATGCTTATTATATATATATATATATATACATACATATATATGCTTTTAAGAATACAGTGATGAAGGATTAGAACCTCATATATTAGTGTGTCTAAGAAAAGCACTAAGCGAACTGACAGTTGTAAGAACTAAATAATATTATTGGATTGGCCAAAACATTCATTTGGGTTTTTCCAATATATAATCTTGCACATAACATGAGTTCAGGTCCCCACTGTGTCTTGCTCATCATTGTGTCTCCATTCTAATAGGGACATATATTCTCATACATAGTTCAGTTCAGTTCAGTTCAGTCACTCAGTCGTGTCCAACTCTTTGTGACCCCATGAATCACAGCACGACAGGCTTCCCTGTCCATCACCAACCCGTGGAGCCTAACCAAACTTATGTCCATTGAGTCGATGATGCTATCCAACCATCTCATCCTCTGTCATCCCCTTCTCCTCATGCCCTCAATCTTTCCCAGAATCAGGGTCTTTTCAAATCAGTCAGCTCTTCACATCAGGAGCCCAAAGTACTGGAGTCTCAGCTTCAACATCAGTCCTTCCAATGAACACCCAGGACTGGTCTCCTTTAGGATAGACTCTCCAACACCACAGTTCAAAAGCATCAATTCTTCGGCACTCAGCTTTCTTTACAGTCCAACTCTCACATCCATAAATGACCACTGGAAAAACCATAGCCTTGACTAGACGGACCTTTGTTGACAAAGTAATGTCTCTGCTTTTCAATATGCTATCTAGGTTAATCATAACTTTCCTTCCAAGGAGTAAGCATCTTTTAATTTCATGGCTGCAATCACCATCTGCAGCGATTTTGGAGCCCAGAAAAATAAAGTCAGCCACTGTTTCTACTGTTTCCCCATATATTTGCCATGAAGTGATGGGACCAGATGCCATGATCTTAGTTTTCGGAATGTTGAGATTTAAGCCAACTTTTTCACTCTCCTCTTTCACTTTCATCAAGACGCTCTTTAGTTTTTCTTCACTTTCTGCCATAAGGGTGGTGTCATTTGCATATCTGAGGTTATTGATATTTCTCCTGGCAATCTTGAGTCCAGCTTGTGCTTCATCCAGCCCAGCATTTCTCATGATGTACTCTGCATATAAGTTAAATAAGCTGCTGCTGCTAAGTCACTTCAGTCGTGTCCGACTCTGCACAACCCCATAGACGGCAGCCCATCAGGCTCCCCCATCCCTCGGATTCTCCAGGCAAGAACACTGGAGTGGGTTGCCAGTTCCTTCTCCAATGCATAAAAGTGAAAAATGAAAGTGAAGTCGCTCAGTCGTGTCCAACTCCTAGCGACCCCATGGACTGCAGCCCACCAGGCTCCTCCGTCCATGGGATTTTCCAGGCAAGACTACTGGAGTGGGCTGCCATTGCCTTCTCCGAGTTGAATAAGCAGGGTGACAATATACAGCCTTGACGTACTCCTTTTCCTATTTGGAACCAGTCTGTTGCTCCATGTCCAGTTCTAACTGTTGCTTCCTGACCTGCATACAAATTTCTCAAGAGGCAGATCAGGTGGTCTGGTATTCCCATCTCTTTCAGAATTTTCCACAGTTTATTGTGATCCACACAATAAAGGCTTTGGCATAGTCAATAAAGCAGAAATAGATATTTTTCTGGAACTCTTGCTTTTTCCATGATCCAGAGGATGTTGGCAATTTGATCTCTGGTTCCTCTGCCTTTTCTAAAACCAGCTTGAACATCTGCGAGTTCACGGTTCACATATTGTTGAAGCTTGGCTTGGAGAATTTTGAACATTACTTTACTAGCATGTGGATGAGTGCAATTGTGCAGTAGTTTGAACATTCTTTGGCATTTCCTTTCTTTTTTGTTTCTTTTTCATTTTGAAAAAAATGAATAACTGGTCTCTTGGGAAAGTATATTTAAGTTTTTGTGAATCTCAGTTTCCCCATTTTTGTTT
This sequence comes from Bubalus bubalis, assembly GCF_019923935.1. Taxonomy (NCBI): domain Eukaryota; kingdom Metazoa; phylum Chordata; class Mammalia; order Artiodactyla; family Bovidae; genus Bubalus; species Bubalus bubalis. Next base: position 33,799,572 of record NC_059170.1, on the reverse strand, counting down.
TTCTAATTAACAATTTCTATTTGAGCCATTATCAGTATTAAATGACATAGGAGATATGGATTTAGTATAGAGTAGATGTTAACAAATGTACTTTGGAATCTAAATTGGTGCTATCAAGAGAATCCTTTCCTTAGCCTGGTTACTCATTTTTCAAAGGTGTCTTGCTATCTTCCAGCTACACTTGCATTTTAACTTAAGCCTTGCATACCAATGATTTTTCTTATAGAGCTGGCCAATCATATTTACACACACATGTACTCTTTGAAGTAATCTTGGGCCAGGCTCTGGCAGATTCTGTTTCATCTTTTCATGCTGTTGTCCCAGAAGACGTTGACGTCATCTGGAGACTTCGTAGCGCCGCTCGTCTTCTGAGGTTCAATTCATTCTGCCATCCGGAAACTCTGTCGACAAGGCGGCCAGTGTTAGGAGTTAGGCTTGTGACAAGCAGGACATGGTGGAGTGCAAACATTGGTCAGGGCTTCCTCTCCCAGCCACAGAGGAAAGCCACACTGATTGGTATTCAGGAAAGGGACCTCCTGTTTCGAAGGATTCCTTCATGCTGTTCAGCAATGCTATTTGGGGTGGATTTTCCCATTTGAACTGCAAAGCTTAAACACAAATATTAACTACCTGAAGCTGCAAATAGCAGTATAGTACATTAAAAAAATAATGAATATTTTAACCAGCCTTTGCCCAACCAAGAAAAATATTATGCAGAAACAAGGCTGATTTTAGAAAAATGCCCAAGGAAACATTTTTAAAAAGTTGAGTTTCCTTTCAAAGTTTGTTTTTGCTAAACATTCATAGTTTTCTTTTTCCAATCCAATTTTATTATAAGAAAGGTCTCCCACATGTGTACCTGGCATTCCTTTCAAAATATCAGTAATATGTAAGACCTGTAGAAATGATTAAATTTTTAAATGTAACAGAAAGAAAGGGCAAAACTTATGAAAAAGAAAGGTGGGTACTTTTTGGTGTGAATGTGTGTTTGCAGTCCCTTTAGTTATAGGTAGTTTTTGTACCCCCATAATTTTGATCTATTTACATTTTAATTTCACTCATTTGGAACGTCCAAATTTAACTAATTCTTCACTGTAAATTTTTCTCCCATGAAGTTACTGAAGATGCCCCATCACTTGTGGTCAGTGGAAGATTTGAGTATTTTGGATCTATAATTCAGGGTAGAGGCAATGGACATATGTTCTGCTACCTGTTGAAGAGTTTCCATGGCATTCATGTCTGTCTTTGGTAAAGATCAAAATTAAATTATCAAAACATGTTTTTCAAGAATTCTCATTCCTAATCAATAAAATTGAAATTTTCAATGGATCTTTGAATAAAAAAAGATTTTAGAAGATTTTCTTTTTTCAAGCATTTTTCTCTCAACATCTTACATTATCTCATCAATCCCTTATAACAACACTTTAAGATTGGTATTAGTATTAACCCATTTTCCAGATGAGGAAATTGAGGAACACAGAGATTAAAAACTTCTAAATGGTTGAACCAGGATTCAAATGTCAGCTGTTCTAGTTCAGAGTCTATATTTTTACCTCCTTAATGCTTAATGTACTATTTCCCTAACTTACTATTAATTCATTCTCATCTGAGGTTATTTTTTTTCTCATTGTTTGTTTTTTTTGCTTTGATCTAACTTGTGGATTATACCTCTAATTGTTTTAATGATAATAAAACATGGTCAAGGTACCCGGATTATAGTCACAGTTTAAGTAAATGACTTTGGATGTTGCGTGAACTCAGTTTCCATCCTGGAAAGCAGACATGATGATAGATAGCATTCTTACCTGACTCAGAGCTTTATCCTTAAAATCCACTGTGTAGATAGGTTTAAATACTTTTATTGATGTTTCTTTCCCTAAGCAAGGAAAATGTACTGAGCTAAAGTGCACACCACTCACATTTAACTATTGAAAATAAACTTTTTTTTTTTTTTTTTTTTGCCATAGAGGGTGTTGAACCCACTGGAAAAAGGGAATTTTAAACTTATTGATGAATACATCAAGATTTTTACTTCACATCAAGAATGACTGCCAAGAATAAGTTGTAACATGCATTTGTAACAATTAAAAACAATAACTGACCATCTAGGTTTCTGTAACATCAGAAATGTGCAGACACCCACAGTGATAATCCAGAGATTAAATTAATTTTAACTGCCAACTGATTCTTCATGCCTTTATTTAGAGATCACTGAATCTATTTTAGGGAACCACATCCAGGCCACATTTACAAGAGTTATCACAATATTTGTGAACCTTTAGCATAAATTAATTTTGCAGACTATTTTAAGGAAATTTATTATTTTTATTCCCAAGCATCTATTTGGAAATCTATTTCTCTTCATCCATGTGGGAATATTTATCTATATTACTAGATTCCTATTTTAGTTACTTCCTTGTATAGCTTCCTTCCCACCTCAAACTTGGAATCAAATTCCTCAACTTGTACATTGTTTGAAATAAGCTCTCCCATGTTTTCTTCCTAGGCTAGTGTTGTCCCATAAAAGACAAAAATGCACTGTAAATGAAGAAAACAAACAAAAAAACAAACAACTTTAATAGCCCTATCATATAAAAGAGATCATTCCTTTCTTTTTTTTCCTTTAGCATAAACTTTGGAAAGAATGCAGGCTTCATGGCTGGAAAGCCAGGAGGGTTTCATTTGAGAAATTGGGACCCTTATCATTTTGTGACACTAGACAGCCTGCTTATGATCTTTGTGGTTTCTATCTTCTGGGACATATTGCCTCCTTTCCATATTTAATAATTTCACTGTGCTGTTCCCTCCTTCAGTGCCTGATGGAGGTGATGGAGTACAGAAACCACCATAGGGTATTCAATGATTTGTTTATTAAATTAATCTATAAATATTTGGTGAGTATCTTCTTTATGCCAGGAATTGTCATTTACTAGGGTTATTGCAGTCAAAAGACAAATATTACTCCTGTCCACACAACACTTATATTCTAGGGATATTGAACAGAAAAACAGGGGAAAAAAGATCTATCTTAATATTTGTCAAAGTGAATATATAAATTATTGAATATATAGGTTAATTTTAAATTATTATATAAAAATAGAGGAAATAAAATGTGATCAAAGTGTTTGAATTGAGAGGGAAATACCTCACTCTGGTCAGGATTCTGAGAAATGGCTTTTGAAGGGCTGTTGGAATCATGAGAAGGACTTTCCACATGAGGACAACTCTAGGCAAAGGGAGCATCACAGACAAATGCCTTAAGATGGTAGTTAAATGATATTAAACAGAAAGAAGATGAAGTAAAATGCAGATATGGATGGCACAGATGAGATCTAAGACATAGAAGATGTCATATCTACCTTTGTTTTGTTCTAAAAAACATGGTGTAAAGCAGTGATTCTCAATTTTAAGTGTGCATCAAAATCACCTAGATGAACTTCCTAAAGCATATATTACTGGATCCACTCCCCACAGTTTCTGATTCAGTACCTCTAGGATTGTTGTTGTTGTTGTGTAGTCACTAAGTCGGAGAAGGCGATGGCACCCCACTCCAGTACTCTTGCCTGGAAAATCCCATGGACGGAGGAGCCTGGTGGGCTGCAGTCCATGGGGTCGCTAAGAGTCAGACACGACTGAACGACTTCACTTTCACTTTTCACTTTCCTGCATTGGAGAAGGAAATGGCAACCCACTCCAGCGTTCTTGCCTAGAGAATCCCAGGGACGGGGGAGCCTGGTGGGCTGCCGTCTATGGGGTCGCACAGAGTCGGGCACAACTGAAGCGACTTAGCAGCAGCAGCAGCAGTCACTAAGTCAAGTCCAACTCTTTTGTGACCCCATGGACTGTAGCCCTCCAGGCTCCTCTGTCCACGGGATTTCCCAGGCAAGAATACTGGTGTGGGTTGACATTTTCTTTTCCAGGGGATCTTCTCAACTCAGAGATGGAAACCATGTCTCTGACATTTTTGCCATCAAGCCTTCAGGGAAGCCCACCTCTAGGGTACAGCCTAGGAATTTGCATTTCTCACAGGTGATGCTGACACTGCTGGTGTAGGGACAACATTTTGAGAACCACTGCCACCATTGTTATCTATTATTTATGCCTGCCCAGAAAAGATTTAACCACAATTTGTAAACTCTATTTAATTTTTTAATTAATTTATTTATTGGAAGATAATTGCTTTACAATATCAAGTCTGTCTCTGTCATACAACAGTGTGAATCAGCCATAAGTATACGTATGTCCCCTCCCTCTTGAACCTCCCCCTATTCCCTGCCCCATCTTACCCCTGTAGGCTTCACAGAGTACCACACTGGCCTTCCTGTGTCACACAGCTGTCTATTTTACATATGGCAATATATATGTTTCAATGCTATTCTGTCAATCTGTCCCACTGTGCCAAAGTCTGTTCTCTATGTCTGTAACACTATCCCTGACCTGCAAATATGTTCATCAGTATAATATTTCCAGATTCCCTATATATGCATTAATATATGAAATTTGTCATTCTCTTTTAAACTTCACTCTTTATGACAGACTCTAGGTTCATTCATGTCACTAAAGCTTACTCAAATGTGCTCCATTTTTAATGGCTGAGTAATATCCCATTGTATATATGTACCACAGCTTCTTTATCCATTCATCTGTTGATGGACCTCCAGGTTGATTTTTTAACTGAAATATAATTGATTGAGGTATTAGTTTTAGGTGTGCAACATAGTCATTCAGTAATTTTTACAGATTACACTCCATTAAAAATTATTATAAGATAATGGCTATAATTCCCCTGTGCCATACAATATATCCTTGTTACTTATCTGTTTTATGCATAGTAGTATGTATCTCTTAATCCCATACCCTAACTTGCCCCTCTTCCCTTCCCTGTCCCCTTTGGTAATCAGTCGTTTATTTCCCATATCTGTAAGTTGTCCATCAAATTCTCCAGGCAAAAATACTGCAGTGGGTTGCTATGCCCTTCTCCAGGAGATCTTCCCAACCCAGGGATCGAATCAGAGTCTCCTTCATTGCAGGCAGATTCTTTACTATCTGAGCCACCAGGGAATCCCCAGTGAAAACTCAGCCACAAAAAAGAATGAAATTCTGCTTTTTACAGCAATGTGGATGGACCTAGAGCACATGAAATAAGTCACAAAGAAATATAAATACTATACTATATCAATTACATGTAGAATCAAAAAAATAATGTAGACTAATGTGTATAGTAGAATAAAAACAGACTCACAGATAGGGGGAACAAAGTAGTAATTGTGAAAGGGGACAGGAAAGGGAAGAGGGGCAAGTTAGGATATGGGATTAAGAGATGCACTGGGAAGACCCAGGGGGAGGGTGTGGGGAGGGGGGAGGGAGGGGGGTTCAGGATGGGGGACATGGGTGTACCTGTGGCGGATTCATTTTGATGTTTGGTGGAGCTAATACAATATTGTAAAGTTTAAAAATAAAATTAAAAAAAATTGGGACACACAAAAAAGAGATACATATTTCTATGTATAAAATAGATAAGCAACAAGGATATATTGTATAGCTCCGGGAACTATAGCCATAATCTTATAACAATTTTTAATGGAGTATAACCTGTCAGACTTTATTTTTTGGGCTCCAAAATCACTGCAGATGGTGACTGAACCCATCTGCCATGGGTTTAAAAGAAATTTAAAGATGCTTTAAATGAAATTAAAAGACGCTTACTCCTTAGAAGGAAAGTTATGACCAACCTAGATAGTATATTAAAAAGCAGAGATATTACTTTGTCACCAAAGTCCGTCTAGTCAAGGCTATGGTTTTTCCAGTGGTCATTTATGGATGTGAGATTTGGACAGTGAAGAAAGCTAAGCACCGAAGAATTGATGCTTTTGAACTGTGGTGCTGGAGAAGACTCTTGTGAGTCCCTTGGACTGCAAGGAGATCCAACCAGTCCATCCTAAAGGAGACCAGTCCTGGGTGTTCATTGGAAGGACTGATGCTGAGGCTGAAATTCCAATACTTTGGCCACCTCATGCGAAAAGTTGACTCATTGGGAAAGACCCTGATGTTGGGAGGGATTGGGGGCAGGAGGAGAAGGGGATGACAGAGGATGAGATGGCTGGATGGCATCACCAACTGGATGCACATGATTTTGGGTGAACCCTGGGAGTTGGTGATGGACAGGGAGGCCTGGTGTGCTGTGATTCATGGGGTCACAAAGAGTCAGACACAACTAAGTGACTGAACTGAACCTGTAAAAATTACTGAATGTTGCACAGTTGAAGCTAATACTTCAATCAATTATATTTCAATTAAAAAATCAACCTAGATGTTCAACAGATGAATGGATAAAGAAGTTGTGTTACATATATATAATGGACTATTACTCAGCCATTAAAAGGAACACATGATTGAGAAAATATTGAGGACAGAAGGAGAAGAGGGCATCAGAGAATGAGATATCTGTATGGCATCATCAATGCCATGAACATGACCTTTGGGAAATTTCAGGAGGTGGTGAGGGACAGAGTCCTTGCATGCTGCATTCCATGGGCCACAAAGAGTTGGACATGACTAGGTGACTGAACAATGACAACATATACATATACACACACATACCACATCTTCTTTACTTGTTCATGGATACTTGGCCTGCTTTCATATATTGGCTATTGTAAACAATGCTGCTATACACATTGGGGTGCATGTATTTTTTTTAATTAATCAGTGGTTTTGATTTTTCTGGATATTTACACAGGAGTGGAATTTCTAGATCATATGGCAGTTCTATTTTTAGTTTTTTTGAAGAACAGTGCATACCGTTTTCCCCAGTGGCTGCACCAGTTTATATTCCCACCAACAGTGTACCAGGATTCCCTTTCTCTGCATCCTTTCCAGAACTTGCTATTTGTAGACATTTTGATGATAACCATTCTGACAGGTGTGAAGTAATATCTTATTTTGATTTGCATTTCTCTAATAATTAGTGATGTTGAACACCTTCTCATGTGCCTGTTAGCCATCTATATGTCTTCTTTGGGAAAATGTCAATTCATGTTTTTTGCCCACTTTTCAATTTTTTTATATTTAGATGTATGAACTGTTTATATGCTTTGTATATTAACCCCTTTTTGATCATGCTGCTGCTGCTGCTAAGTCAGGTAAGTCGTGTCCAACTCTTATCATTGGCAAATATTTCTTCCAATCCATTGGTTGTCTTTTTGTTGATGGCTTCCTTTGCTATGCAAAACCTTTTAGGATTAATTAGGTTCAGTTTGATTATTTTTACTTTTACTTCTTTTGTCCTTAGGAAGCAGATTGAAAAAAAAAAAAGCTACAATTTATGTCAAAGTGTTCTTCCTTTGTATTCTTTTTGGAGTTTTATGGTTTTAAGTCCTACATTTAGTTTTTAAATTTATCTTGATTTATTATTATTATTGTTATTGGTATATGGTGTGAGGAAATGTTCTAATGTCATTGTTTTACCGGGAGCTGTATTTAATTTTCTTGTGGTAAACCTCCCTTCTGTACTCTTAGTCCAACCAACGTATTCTATTACCTTAATGATAGAGCCATTCAGTGTTGGACATATGATTCTGTAGTTAATTGAAACCCAATCCAGAGACACATGCTTGAAACTGTTGGGAAATCAATGTTCTCAATACAGTAGATTAGAAGCTGGGTGGCAAGATGTAGGGGAAATCTCCCCAAGAATTAAGTTGATAAAGAAGAACACTGAACTGAAAGATGCCAAAACATAGAGCTGAAGCTCTCAGCTGAGCCCCTGGATCCAGGCATACTTAAACCACCTCTCTTTCTGTATTTTTCAGCTACATGACTCATTTTCCATTTTGTGTTTTTGGAAATTTCTCCTTGGTCTCTGAAACTTACAAGCCAAAAGTTAGATATAAATAAAAAGCTATTGTAGATACACTATTTTAAAAATTTAGATGTACCTTGGTTCCTCCCAGAGAACCAAATAAGAGAATTTAGAGGGTTCAAGCACTAGTCTTCTCATTTACAAAATAATAAACTTTGTACAAGATGAATCTGAGATATTTTAAAATAAAAATTCCCAAGCAAACATGAGGAAAAAGTACTTAGTAAAATGAACAAGGGGGATCCAAAGATGTGCTAATCAGGACTTGGTGGCACCATATTTCTGCCAGGAACACTGTTACTCCATATTATCCAAAATGTGACCTTAAATAAAATTTATAACTGGGTCCCCCTTTACTTCTATGTGGAAGCATCATGCTTTTCACAAATTAGTGCATGTTTTTCTTTATAATTGTACATAGCAACTTCTCATAAGTTAATTTTGGCCTAGATGTGATCTCATCAAATAGCCTTCCTTGACTCTTCTATTTCAAGTAGCATCTCCCTACTCAAATCCAACTCAGTCAAATCATTTTATTTTATTACTTTCTCAGAATTTAAAATTTTCTCAGACTATCTTGTTTAGTTGCTCATTAGCTATCCCTTATAATGGAATATAAAATATATGAAAATAGTGGTGTTTCCTATCTTATTTATCAGTGTCACCCAATTGATTTTTTCTAGAATAAAAAATGAATGAATTAGTTGCATATTTTGCCTTTCCTCAAATAGACTTTTTTAAGAAGACTATTTGTTAAGATAAGTTATAGGTTTGCAGCAAAATTGAGAGTAAAATGCACAGATTTTCTGTATGTTGCCTGTCCCCACATGTGCATAGCTCCATTATCAACATCCCTCTCAGAGTGGTACATGTTTTGTAACTGATGAACCTACACTGAAGCATTATTACCACACAAAGTACAAAGCTGACATTAGGAATCACTCATAGTGCATCGAGCTTCTCAGATAGCTATAATGGTAAAAAACTCACCTACCAACAGGAGGATTAAGAGATGTGGGTTCAATCGCTGGATCAGGAAGATCCCTTGGAGGAGGGTAAGGCCACCCATTCCAGTATTCTTGCCTAGAGAATTCCATGGGCAGAGGATTCTGGCAGGCTACAGTCCATAGGATCACAAAGAGTCAGACATACCTGAAGTGACTTAGCACACACACATTTGCCTATTATTTTAATATCATACAGAATATTTTCACTGACCTAAAAATAGTTTGTGCTTTTCCTATTCACCCTCCCCTCATCCACCTTTGGTAACCACAGACCTTCTTACTGTTTCCACTGTTTTGCCTTTTTTGGAGTGTCATGTAGTTAGAACCATACTATTGTTGTTCAGTGGCTCAGTCATGTCCGACTCTTTGAGACCCCATGGACTGCAGCATGCCAGGCTTTCTTGTTCTTCACCATCTCCCAGAATTTGCTCAAACTCAGGTCCATTGAATCATTCATGCCATCCAACCATCTCATCCTCTGCCATCCCCTTTTCCTCCTGCCTTCAATCTTTCCCACCATCAGGGTCTTTTCCAATGAGTCGGCTCTTCGCATCAGGTGACCAAAGTATTGGAGCTTCAACTTCAGCTCCAGTCTGAGCTGAAGTTTCATGATTGAAGCTTCAACTTCAGTCATTCCACTGAATATTCAGGGTTTATTTCCTTTAGGATTACCTAGCTTGATCTCCTTGCAGTCCAAGGGACTCTCAAGAGTCTTTTCCAACACCACAGTTTGAAGGCATCAATTCTTTGGTGCTCAGCCTTTTTTATTGTCCAGCTCACACATCCATACATGACTACTGGAAAAACCATAACTTTGACTAGACAGACCTTTGTCATCAAAGTAATGTCTCTGCTTTTTAATATGCTGTCTAGGTTGGTCATAGCTTTTCTTGTAAGGAGGAAGTGTCATTTAATTTCATGGCTGCAGTCACCATCTGCAGTGATTTTGGAGCCCAAGAAAATAAAGTCTGTCACCATTTCCATTGTTTCCCCATCTATTTGCCATGAAGTAATGGGACTGGATGCCATGATCTTCGTTTTTTGATTGTTGAGTTTTGAATCAGCTTTTTAACTCTCCTCTTTCACCTTCATCAAGAGGCTCTTGATACATACAATATCTCGCCTTTTCAGATAGGTTTGTTTCACTTAGTAATATGCATTTGTTTCCTTCACATATTTTCACAGTTTGATAACTTATTTCTTTTTAGCACTTAATAATATTCTATTGTCTGGATGTACCACAATTTATTTATCTATGCATCTACTGCAGGACATCTTGAGTGCTTCCAAGTTTTTATTCAGTTGCATGAGTGGTAAAATATGGGGACTATCTGTAATTTTGTAATTATATGTGATCTTTATGATTCCAAGATGCTGCTAGTGACCCATTGACCATATGTGGATCAAAGTGTTTTTCTGTAGTGGGAAAGAACTTGTGCCAACCTATTTATGCTTTATCCCTTGTTGAACCTCATGACCACTTGGCCTGGACTTTTAGGACAGGGTGTGGGCATTGGCAGACCTCAAACATTCTGGAAAGGAAATTGGTTTGGGGGGCTGTGGTAAGTCTGTTTTTAGACAAATTATTTCTGAGGTGAGAGCAGGCTACTGAGAGTGAAGTGTACATATATAGAATTATATACATTTGCAAATATGAACTTGTAGACAAAAGAGATTATAGTTGGTCCTAAATATTTGAGAGTCATAAGCCTAAAAGTCTTAAAGAAAATGTGGATGAACACAAAATACAGATTGGAGGTTATTTCTGGGGAAACACAAAAGCAGATAGTTTGTGGAGAGAATCTTTGAACAGTGATCTTAAAGTTATTGGTAATCTTTTCTTCCATAATCTGGTGGTAAGCATTTTTAGTATTTTCAGAAGTCATATATTAGCTGTATATGATGATATATATCATATGTATATAAAGCTGTATATACTTTTCATAATTAAGTTTTTAAAAGAGAATAAATATGGATTATCTTTCTAAACAAAAGTTTACTGTGCCAAAAGTGAATTTTTAAGATTTCAAAAGTCTTTTTTAATTTCATAAAATGTGGTTACTTGGTGAACTTGAGAGGATTCAAGTGAGTGCAACACTTTTTCTTAGTTTTTAGCTATTTCAGAAACACTATTATTATTGTGAATAAATCAGTGATTACTTTTCTCAATTCTATAATTCTTCTGTAAGTGAACAAAACTCTTTGAGCTTCCCTCCTCTCCAGACTAATGCCTAAGTGTTTGTCACTGACTCATGTCTGACTCTTTGTGACCCCATGGACTGTAGCCCACTGTGCTCCTCTGTCCATGGGATTTCCCAAGCAAGAATACTGGAGTGGGTTGCCATTTTCTTCTCCAGGGGATCTTCACCACCCAGAGATCGAATTTGGATCTCCTACATTACAGGTGGATTCTTTACCAACTGAGCCACCAGGGAAACCCACACTAATGCCTGCTGCTGCTGCTGCTAAGTCGCTTCAGTTGTGTCCGACTCTGTGCAACTCCACAGATGGCAGCCCACCAGGCTCCCCCATCCCTGGGATTCTCCAGGCAAGAGTACTGAAGTGGGTTGCCATTTCCTTCTCCAATGCATGAAAATGAAAAGTGAAAGTGAATTCGCTCAGTCATGTCCAATTCTTAGCGACCCCATGGACTGCAGCCTACCAGGCTCCTCTGTTCAGGGGATTTTCCAGGCAAGAGTACTGGAGTGACACTAGTGCCTACTCCCCTGCCAAAGATGATTTCCAAACACCTACAGCAAAAAGAAAGAAGATCTGTCTTCATATTGGAGCTTATATCATTAAATGCAAATTATAAATCAGGGCATATGTATTGGTTACTTATTGACTTAATAAAGCTGTATAACATGTCACTTCAGAACTTATTGGCTCAAAATATAAGCATATCTATATTATGAGTTTGTACATTGGCTAGAAATTTCCTATCCTCTTCAACTGGTCCATTCCTGGAACTGCAGTCAGCTGTGCTCAAGCTAGAGGGCTCTGCTCATACTAGCTAGGCTCTCCCCTATGCTTGGGATTGGGATTGTCAGTTTATCAAGGTGGAATTCAACTGGAAAAACTGGGATAATTCTGTTCTACCTTACATTTCTTACTTTCAAAGGCTAATCTGAGGATTTTCTCATGATAGAATTTAGAAGAACAAGGTAGGACGGAAAAAAAAAAAAAAAAAAAAAGACACATCCAAGGACATTTCTGAAGTTCCAGTATATTTTTCAGACTCTCTTGATGGCAAATTTGTTAACAACTGGCCCAAGGAAGAATCAGAGTATAGAGCAGAAAGAACATTCTATCCAGGGTGGGAGACATTGCACACTGAAAAGAGTATTGATACAGGACAGCAGAAAGAGTGCACTACTGGTGCAATTTATCTACTACCACATGGTCTTTCTCCCCTCCCCATACCCTTCCCCAGCCTCTCCTAAGATCTCTTTTGATCCAGATCCTACATCCTAACCTTCCTCTGAGGCTCAGGCCTCATGTCCTTGACTCTATAGGCAATCATTCCAGCCTACATTCCCATCCAAGACCCTAAGTCACTCACTATTAGCTTCTATCATTTCTCCTTTTGTATATACATTCTTGAATGAAATTTCATAACTGATTGTCTAATCAGACCATGAAGTATTAAGATATTTGTTTCTTAACCTTACAGAGTCTGAAAGAAACTAGTCAAAAATTAGACCCTTAAAAGTAGTTTTAATTCTTCAGTCGTTGATTTATTTTTGTGAATCTACTCATATGTCAGCAAATATGGAAAACTCATCAGTGCCACAGGACTGGAAAAGATCAGTTTTCATTCCTATCCCAAAGAAGAGCAATGTCAAAGAATGTTCCAACTACAACACAATTACACTCATTTCACATGCTAGCAAGGTAATGATCAAAATCATACAAGCTAGTCTTCAACAGTATATGAACCAAGAACTTCCAGATATACAAGCTGTATTTAGAAAAGGCAAAGGAACAAGAGGTCAAGTTGCCTACATCTGTTGCATCATAGAAAAAGCAAGAGAATTCCAGAAAAGCATCTCCATCTGCTTCATTGACTACAGTAAAACCTTTGACTATGTGGATCACAACAAACCGTGAAAAAGTCTTAAGGAGATGGGAATACCAGACCACCTTACCTGCTTCCTAAGAAACCTATATGCAGGTCAAGAGGCAACAGAACCAGACATTCAGACATTGAACAATGGACTGGTTCCAAACTTGGAAAGGAATACATCAAACCTGTATATTGTCACCCTCCTTATTTAATTTTTATGCAGAGTACATGATGGAAAATGCTGGTCTGGATATAGCACAAGCTGAAATCAAGATTGTGGGAGAAATATCAATAACCTCAGATATGCAGATGATACCATCATAATGGCAGAAAGCAAAGAGGAACTAAATAGCTTCTAGATGAAGGTGAAAGAGGAGAGTGAAAACGATGGCTTAAAACTCAACATTCAGAAAACAAAGATCATGGCATCCATTATTATCACTTCATGGCAAATAAATGGGGAAAAAATGGAAACAGAGAGACTTTATTTTCTTGGGCTCCAAAATCACTGCAGATGGTGACTGTAGGCATGAAATTAAAAGATACTTGCTCCCTGGAAGAAAAGCTATGACAAACCTAGACATCATATTAAAAAGCAGAGACATTGCCTTGCTGATAAAGGTCTGTATAGTCAATGCTATGGTTTTTCCAATAGTCACGTATGGATGTGAGAGTTGGACTGTAAAGAAAGCTGAACACTGAAGAATTGATGCTTTTGATCTGAGGTGTTGGAGAAGACTCTTGAGAGTCCCTTGGACTGCAAGGAGCTCAAATTAGTCAATCTTAAAAGAAATAAATACTGAGTATTCATTGGGAGGACTGATGCTGAAGCTGAAATTCCAATCCTTTGGCCACCTGATGCAAAGAGCTGACTCATTGGAAAAGACCCTGATGCTGGGAAATATTGAAGGCAGGGAGAGAAGGGGACAACAGAGGATGAGATGGTTGGAGGGCATCACTGACTCAGTGGACATGAGTTTGAGCAAATTCTGGGAGATAGTGAAGGACAGGGAGGCCTGGAGTGCTGCAGTCCATGGGGACACGACTGAGTAATTGAACAATAACAGTGCATTCACAATTCCTTATGGTCTCTTTCTGGAGTTCAGGTTTATCAACATTGATTCTTGATGATAATCAGAGACCCACTGATTTGCTTTCTTCTCCCACCTTTTCTCCTTCCTCCCTCCTTCTCTGCCTTGCTTTTTTCTTTCCTTCTGTATCTAGCTTTCCTTTTCCTTTCCTTTCGTTCCTTAACTTTAAAATAAATAAATAAATAAAAAAACCTTTTCTCGAGATATAAAGACTTTGACTTATTAGGGGTAAAGGGGCTCAAAATCTTTTTCAGCATAGTTAAATTTCTGACTTGCTCTCCATAGCCAGTATTTCCTCAAGAACATACTTCCCAAAACAGGTGTCAAAACCAACTAATGGCTTCGTAAAACATGAAAGACTGAATTTTTTATTTTTTGAGTGCCTCCACAATGTTACAAACCTGTGTAGATTAATCATGTGAACTGTATTACTGTCAAGTGAAGTGAAGTCGCTCAGTCGTGTCTGACTCTTTGCAACCCCATGGACTGTAGCCTACCAGGCTCCTCCCTCCATGGGATTCTCCAGGCAAGGGTACTGGAGTGGGTTGCCATTTCCTTCTCCAGGGGATCTTCCTGACCCAGGGATCAAATCCGGGTCTCCCACATTCCAGGCAGACGCTTTAACCTCTGAGCCACCAGGGAAGCCAGTGCCAATCTTCTCTCATTTATATATCCATGTATAAAATTCTGCTTTACTCCAAATCCCATTATCTAACTAATTTTTACAGAGGCTAAAGCTAAAGTCATGTCAAGCTAGCAAACAATCTCAGGACTTTCAAAGAAAGCTCCAGGGTTTAGATTTCTTACCATGGAGATGCCTTTAATCTATGCCTCCAGCAACAGAGATTTGAAGAAGACTAAAAGCAAAATCCACATTAGATTTTTCACAATTAATGTGTGTGTTGGATGGGAATGTTAACCGGAAAGCACATTATTTGAATCTGAAATCAATTTGGTAAGAAATATAATACAGCATTATCATCCTCATTATACTGTTGAAGAAACTATTGTATATTACAAAAAGAAGTTGAAGGCCTTGTCCAAATTCATTCAACTAGCAAGTGCAGGAGAATCTACACCAGCTTTAGAATCACTTTCCTTTGATTCTTGGACAAGTGGCTAAAAGCATAACCTCATTATATATGGAAAACATCCATAGACTAACTAAAAAGGACTTTCTTACAACCAAAGTGAGTCCACTGAAGAATAAGTACAGAGTGATTTCTTTGGTTTCTAAAGATTTGTGATTCAGATTAACTAGGTATCTCACTATGATCTTACTCTTTCTTGAGACAGGTAAGGAAAACAAACTGACAATGATGAGCTTAGGGGAGAGGCAGTTTATTTTAAGCAAATCTTTTTTTTGAGAATCTTCTCATTCTTCACCCTTAATTTTCCCACTTATACCTAATGTGACATTTAACTCATGACACTATCTTTTTTCTTTTCTTTTTCTTTCTTCCTTTTGCTTTTTTTTTTTAATCTTGTATAAGCTATTCCATGGGCTTTTTGTCCCCTCTTCCTCTGCATCCTAAGACAACCAAGGCATTCTCTCAGTCAGGTTGGTCTGTGTGCTCACGCCCTCACCATCTCATAAGAAAAGAGGGGATGAGAGCTCAATGCCTGCAGTGTGTGAAAATGGGAGTAAGGTGAGGGCAGTAAAGTGAGTATGTTGACTAAGGTGAAGGCAGTAAGGTAAGGTGTCCTCAGGGCACAAATGGATAATCACCTTTGTCACAGCAAATAAACTCTGTCACAAGGAATTCCATGGTTTTCCAGAGGAAATGAGCTTTCCCTGCAGGCTGCCGAGCCCAAATGAGCTCCTTACAGCACCTGCAGATCTGAGCATCAAGCAATTATTCCACTATCTTGCCTAAAAACAAAGACTAGGCTACCCTTTGACAACCTCTGACCTTTTCCAGCTAACATAAACTAATTATATTTGCAGCAGGAGGGGAGAAAGGCTTTCGTAGTCCTCCATGGGAGTTGTCCTTCATGCTTTTTGCCATGTTGTCAGTTCTGGCAGTCCAAAAAATGACCACTTTTCAACCAAAGGAGTTGTTGGACGAAGTACTTAACGAGATATGGGGAGACCCTTAGCACAAATAAATCTCACTGCCTAAGATTTACCCATGTGTCTGAGTGGCCCACCCTAACCATTTAGCAGTGATACAAGGGAACTATTCTTAAGTTCACTTAGCATCTATTACAGCCTGGTCAAAACAGCTTTTTTGTTTTGTTTTGTTTTTGGACAACCTGTTAATGGGCTAACAGATAGGTGTAAAGGAATAACCCAAGCCTTGGGCACTGAAACAAGGTGAGAGGTTAATTGAAACTTTCTACCCCAACAGCCTGGGATTTTGCCAACTTTTACTGAGAAAACAATGTTGAACAAAGGGAGATATATGATACAATTAGTTGGAAAACAGGAGGGTCAAAATTCCCAGATGAGGAAGGAAAACCAGTCAAGGAAATCAGGCCACCTGGGCCACTTAAGATGCCAAGAATATCTGGTGGCCATTCATCTGGTGGATGAGGCAGAAAGTGGTGGGCCCGCCATTCATCACATCCTGCTCCCTACCAGAAAAAATATAAGGTCAGTGCTATAAACAGTAGGCACCCCAGAGTAATCGAAATTTCAGAGGTTTTTTCACTGGAACAGCTCACAGGAAATCAGGTTTTTCTTTTTCTAGTGAAGTCTCAAAATTGTGGGGCTGGCCTTCTTCATGGTGCCTGGGGTAGCAGGGGCATATTTCTGAGAACTTGTGAGGGATTATGTCTAAATAAATTGAGAAGCAGTGGCCCATTAGGACTTCTTGGGTAAGCTCCGTCTGGCATGGTGCGCGCAATGGCCTCACCTGCCCACTCTCTCCTCACTCTATCAAAAGGGCCCCTCTTTCTCCATCTCTATTACGTTATAATCATTATATTTTGTCTTAAGTTTAAAAGCAGTTGCTCTTTATCTAGGACCCTGAATCTCTTTTTGGAGGTTTCTGGGATTTTATATTTCTTGAGACTTTTTTAAAACCTCCCTCCTTTGCCCCCATACCCATCACAAACTTTGACAAGTCCAGCTGGCAGATTTCTCTGTCTGGAAGTCAACTTAAAAATTTGCCAACTCATTTTCTTTCTTTCTTTTCTTTTTTTTTTTTTTTTTCCCTTTCCAGTACAGCTGGTGCCAAAATGTGATGATTTGTTTTGCTCCAGTCACTGAGTTTTTGTTTTCTTTTATTTCAACCCCCTGCTGGTTTCCCAACTTGGTGCTGAGTCATCTGGTGCAGGTGTTCTAAGCGGCTGGTATTTATGTCACTTGCAGATGGTTTGGGTAAATTACACGATGTTCCTGCAGCCCAGTAGAGGCTCTCTTGGCTCTCTTTGATCCAAGGGTTTCCTGTGGTTCCTGCTCATGTGCAGAACTTCAGGGTACTGGGTGAATTCTTAGATGGATTCTATCCAAAGATGATTAGGTTGCTTTGGGCCCCAGTCTGATGGGATCCAATTCAAGCTAAGAGAAGTTAACAAGAATAGAGAATCCTAATATCACAAGGCTTAACCTACATAGGGAATCACATCCCCAATGTACCATGAGCACAAGTAAGCTAATGCCACAGCTGCCTAAGGAAATTAAGATAAAGGGGTCCTATTCTCTTTCTGAAGAAGGGGAAAGTCATATTTGAGACAGAAGACCTGTTACAGTGAAACTATAAGTCTTAGAAACACATATTTAGTGTTTTTTTTTTTTCCTTGTCCCTTATCTAACCCCACAGTGTCTCCAGCTCCTATTCTACTGCTCACTGCAAAGACTGTCTCACCTGAAAATATTTATTTATACTTTAGACACAGAGCATAGATGAGGAACTTAGGAATCCTTGTTCCCTTCCATCTGAGAAGACTGTCCTTCATCATGAGATAATCCATTCCACTTGGAAACGCTCAACAAATTACCCTCCTGTGGAGTTTTGTGATTTAGCAAGGGAAATATCTGTTTGGTCATCACCAAAGACATGAAGTATGACTGTATTTCAGAAGTATTTCTAGAAAAACAGGATTTTAGGAGAAATATGCTTTCCCAGTACTGTAGAAATCTACATTGGCTCTTAAAAGGTGACCAATCTTCTGAGGGGTTTCCCTGGAAGAGTGAATTTCGGTGCTGAAACTGAAGCAGTCCTTGGCAAACAGTGGGCACTTTACTGTATGCAGAGAATAACCCAAAGAACCATTAAAAATACAGATTTCTGGTTCCCCATCCCCAGAGATAATGATGCAGTTGGTCTGTGGCGGGACCCAAGGATTTACATTCCTAAGGATTTTCAAGGTGGTGATAAAACTGCCAGGTAAGGGCTGTAGTTTGAGTTATAAGCAGCTAGAATATTCTTTGATAGTATCTAGTGTCTTCAGAAGAGGAGATGAAAAGTATATGAAGATAAAAGTGAAGAAAGAGTACAGATGCTGGCCCAGTGCCTAAATTGTTGACCCTTGAACAACACAAGTTTGAACTGTGCTTGCCCATCTGTTTGCAGATTTTTTTAACGACTGTCACAATATTATGTAATACTTGGTTGGTGAATCCCCCAGGCAAAACTGATAGTAAGGAGGGGAAACTGAGTTAAAGTGGATTTTCCACTGTGCAGAAGATTGGTGCCCCAACCCCTTTCATTGTTGTTAAAGGGTCAACTATACTAGGTAAACGGAGAAGGTGATGACACCCAACTCAAGTACTCTTGCCTGGAAAATTCCATGGATGAAGGGGCCTGGTGGGCTGCAGTCCATGGGGTCACTAGGAGTCGAACACGACTGAGCGACTTCACTTTATTTTTTTCACTTTCATGCATTGGAGAAGGAAATGGCAACCCACTCCAGTGTTCTTGCCTGGAGAGTCCCAGGGATGGGGGAGCCTGGTGGGCTGCCGTCTATGGGGTCGCACAGAGTCGGACAAGACTGAAGCGACTTAGCAGCAGCAGCAGCAGCATACTAGGTAAAGGAGCATTTGTGTGTATGTGCTTGGTCATTCAGTCATGTCAAACTCTTTGTGACCCTTTGGACTGTACTCCCCAGATTTCTCTGTCCATGGAATTTTCCATGGAAGAATATTGGAGCAAAAAATATTGCTATTTTCTTCTCCAGAGGATCTTCCCAACCCAGGGATGGAAACTGTGTCTCTTATTTCCTGCATTGGAGGCAGAGGACTTCCCTGGTGGCTCAGACGGTAAAGCATCTGTCTACAATGCGGAAGACCCAGGTTTGATCCCTGGGTCTGGAATATCCCCTGGAGAAGGAAATGGCAATCCACTCCAGTACTATTGCCTGGAAAATCCCATGGACAGAGGAGACTGGTAGGTTACAGTCCATGTGGTTGCAAAGAGCTGGACATGACTGAGCGACTTCACTTTCACTTTCACTTTCACTTACTTTACCCACTGACCTAAAAGTATTGTTTTTTAAAAGTGACTCATTCTTAATGTATCAGGCAATTATTACCATAAAAACAACAACCAAAAAATCTCAGTGGCAGACAGCAACAAATGCGTTTTCCCACTCACAGAATGGTTCAGTTCCGTTCAGTTCAGTTGCTCAGTCGTGTCTGACTCTTTGCGACCCCATGAATTGCAGCACGCCAGGCCTCCCTGTCCATCACCAGCTCCCGGAGTTCACTCAAACTCATGTCCATCGAGTCGGTGATGCCATTCAGCCATCTCATCCTCTGTCATCCCCTTTTCCTCCTGCCCCCAATCCTTCCCAGTATCAGAGTCTTTTCCAATGAGTCAACTCTTTGCATGAGGTGGGCAAAGTACTGGAGTTTCAACTTTAGCATCATTCCCTCCAAAGAACACCCAGGGCTGATCTCCTTTAGAATGGACTTGTTGGATCTCCTTGTAGTCCAAGGAACTCTCAAGAGTCTTCTCCAACACCACAGTTCAAAAGCATCAATTCTTTGGCACTCAGCTTTCTTCACAGTCCAACTCTCACATCCATACATGACCACTGGAAAAATCAAAGCCTTGACTAGACAGACCTTTGTTGGAAAGGAATGCCTCTGCTTTTCAATATGCTGTCTAGGTTGGTTATAGCTTTTCTTCCAAGGAGTAAGAGTCTTTTAATTTCATGGCTGCAGTCACCATCTAGAGTGATTTTGGAGCCCCCCAAAATAAAGCCGGACACTGTTTCCACTGTCTCCCCAACTATTTCCCATGAAGTGATGGGACCAGATACCATGATCTTCGTTTTCTGAATGTTGAGCTTTAAGGAACTTTTTCACTCCCTCTTTCACTTTCACCAAGAGGCTTTTTAGTTTCTCTTCACTTTCTGCCATAAAGGTGGTGTCATCTGCATAGGTTATTGATATTTCTCCCGGCAATCTTGATTTCATCTTGTGCTTCATCCAGCCCAGCGTTTCTCATGATGTACTCTACATATAAGTTAAATAAATAGGATGACAATATACAGCCTTGACATACTCCTTTTCCTATTTGGAACCAGTCTGTTGTTCCATGTTCAGTTCTACCTGTTGCTTCCTGACCTGCATACAACTTTATAAAGAGGCAGATCAGGTGGTCTGGTATGCCCATCTCTTTCAGAATTTTCCACAGTTTATTGTGGTCCACACAGTCAAAGGCTTTGGCACAGTCAATAAAGCAGAAATAGATGTTTTTCTGAAACTCTTTTGCTTTTTTGATGATCCAGTGTATGTTGGCAATTTGATCTCTGGTTCCTCTGCCTTTTCTAAAATCACCTTGAGCATCTGGAAGTTCACAGTTCATGTATTGCTGAAGCCTGGCTTAGCGAATTTTGAGGATTACTGTACTAGTGTGTGAGATGAATGCAATTGTGTGGTAGTTTAAGCATTCTTTGGCATTGCCTTTCTTTGGGATTGGAATGAAAACTGACCTTTTCCAGTCCTGTGGCCACTGCTGAGTTTTCCAAATGTGCTGGCATATTGAGTGCAGCACTTTCATAGCATCATCTTTCAGGATTTGAAATAGCTCCACTGGAATTCCATCACATCCATTAGCTTTATTCATAGTGATGCTTTCTAAGGCCCACTTGACTTTGCATTCCAGGATGTCTGGCTCTAGGTGAGTGATCACACCATCGTGATTATCTGAGTCATGAAGATCTTTTTTTTACAGTTCTTCTGTGTATTCTTGCCACCACTTCTTAATATCTTCTGCTTCTGTTAGGTCCATACCATTTCTGTCCTTTATCGAGCCCATCTTTGCATGAAATGATCCTTTGGTATCTCTAATTTCCTTGAATAGATCTCTAGTCTTTCCCATTCTGTTGTTTTCCTCTATTTCTTTGCATTGATCACTGAGGAAGGCTTTCTTATCTCTTCTTGCTATTCTTTGGAACTCTGCATTCACATGCTTATATCTTTCCTTTTCTCCTTTGCTTTTCACTTCTCTTCTTTTCACAGCTATTTGTAAGGCCTCCTCAGACAGCCATTTTGCTTTTTTGTATTTCTTTTCAGCAAATCTGGGCTGAGCTGGGCAGCTGTATTTCTGTCTGCAGGTTGGGTTCAAGTCTCTTCCACATACCTCATTCTGACAAGTTGACACATGATTTTCTCATGGTAGAATCAGAAATGGAAACATGATGTTTCTGAACACATAGGCTCACATCAGTCACAATGTCAATTTCACTCACATTCCATTGGTTATAACCAGTCAAGCCCCAAATTAGTGGAGTTGAGCAGTACAGTCTTCCACTGAAAGTGAGTGGGCTGGGAGTGAACACTTGTTGAATAATAATCTAATCTACAGAGATCTCAGAGTTTGAGAATATCCAGTCTAATGACTGAAATATAATTGCTACATGTTTCATGCTGCTGCTGCTAAGTTGCTTCAGTCGTGTCTGACTCTGTGCGACCCCATAGACAGCAGCCCATCAGGCTCCCCCGTCCCTGGGATTCTCCAGGCAAGAACACTGGAGTGGGTTGCCATTTCCTTCTCCAATGCAGGAAAGTGAAAAGTGAAAGTGAAGTTGCTCAGTCGTATCCGACTCCCAGCAACCCCATGGAATGCAGCCCACCAGGCTCCTCTGTCCATGGGATTTTCCAGGCAAGAGTACTAACCTACAACAAATTTCAGGGTTTTTTTTTTTTTTTTTTTAGCATCAGTTGGGATAATTACCACATTGCTGAAATATTTACTAAATGCTATAATATAGATTCTAGTTACTCACATTTTTTAAAAGGAAATCTACTTGATATTTCACTTTTATTTATTTTAAAATTTAAATTTATTTATTTTAATTGGAGGCTAATTACTTTACAATATTGTATTGGTTTTGCCATACATCAACATGAATCCACCACAGGTGTACACGTGTTCCCCATCTTGGACCCCCGTCCCACCTCCCTCCCTGTACCATCCCTCTGGGTCATCCCAGTGCACCAGCCCTAAGAATCCTGTATCCTGCATTGAACCTTGACTGGCGATTCATTTCTTATATAATATTATATATGTTTCAATGCCATTCTCCCACCCTCTCCCTCTCCCACAGAGTCCAAAAGACCATTCTATACATCTGTGTCTCTTTTGCTGTCTCGCATACAGGGTTATCATTACCATCTTTCTAAATTCCATATATATGGGTTGGTATACTGTATTGGTGTTTTTCTTTCTGGCTTACTTCACTCTGTAAAAAAAAAAAAAAAGATATTTCACTTTCTTTGATTGGTTTGTAGGAAAACAAAGAGGATATAGAATATGTAATATTAACCCACTTTACAGGTTTTTGGGTGCTATAATTTATTTTATTTTATCTGAAATACACTTTCTTTCCTCTGATGTTCTCAACCACTTTCTATTCAATTAAATAAACCTATAGATTCAATGGATTTTTCTACCAAAACACTACAAATATTTCATGTTACATAAAAATCATGTAAGGATATAGAAAGAGAGCATAAATAACTATCAAAATAAATATATAACTTAAGAAATCATTTTGATGACAATAGAATCATCATGTTTCTCAAACAGGTAAACTGTGATTGATTTTTCGCAAAGGGTTTTAAATGGAATTTACTGGTATGCTAGGATTAAGAGGTATTTGTTAACATTGACTGGAGAAGGCAATGGCACCCCACTCCAGTACTCTTGCCTGGAAAATCCCATGGACGGAGGAGCCTGGAAGGCTGCAGTTCATGGGGTCGCTAAGAGTCGGACACGATTGAACGACTTCACTTTCACTTTTCACTTTCCTGCATTGGAGAAGGAAATGGCAACCCACTCCAGTGTTCTTGCCTGGAGAATCCCAGGGACGGGGGAGCCTGGTGGGCTGCCGTCTATGGGGTCACACAGAGTCGGACACGACTGAAGCGACTTAGCAGCAGCAGCAGTTAACATTGACAAGGCATTCTGGAGGACTAATATTTCCAGAATTGTTGGAATTACCATCCATGGCTCACTGACTAGACCTCTTCCAACAGAACATGAGATTTTCATTGGTTTAGCAAAGGAAAGTCTTTATTGAATTTAATGGGGGTCATTTACTGTTTATATGATCAAAGAGACATGAACATTTATCACTGAGCCCTATAAGAATATTATCAAAAGACTGGCCAATGTCTTAAACTATGTCTTCAATCAGGATTCAGGTTATGTACTAAGGTATCTCCTGCTTTCTGGCTGGGTTATAGGGAACTGTACACAACCCTGACAGGAAGCCCTTGGACACAGTATTTCCATCCCTTTAGTGTGCAATGTATCAAGCTTCCACAGTTCTTATTGAAACCACTAAGAAGACTAGCACAAACAGGTCATCAGCTGGGACTGTTCTCCAAAGGGAACTAATATTGCAACTGCTATGAAAGTCAAAGTAAGTTTCATTTTTGTGCTGCCAATCACTCCAGTGAATTTCATGCAGGAGAAACCTGATTAAAATGAATGACTGTAGCAGCTTTGAATGCAAAGAAACAAAGAGAAGGTTATAATAAAAATGCAATATGAAATCTAATAGGTATGCAGAAAAGTAGGGGATAGATATTATTAACAAGTTGATGTTGCTGCCCAAGATGATCCCTCTAGTGCTGAGCTACTCAATATCATAGTCACTAGTTATCTGTGACAATTTAAATTTGAGTTTGCTAAATTTGAAAATTCAGGTCCTCGTCCACATTAGCCACATTTCAAACAGTCAATAACCACATGTGACTATTGGCTACCATATTGGAGAGCACAGATATGGAATATTTTCATCATAGCCGAAATTTCTAGTAAATATCAATGAACTAAAGTTTCTTGTTACTGGAAAGGTGTTGGATTTAGTACTTGTATGATTGAAATATGATTTGTTAAAACAATGCTGTGAGACTCTTTTCTCCTAGAGCTTTGTAGTAAGAATAGCCATAAAATCTGAATCTAGAGAATTATCTTTAATGAAAAAACTGTTAGTACTGATATTAATATTTATGCTCCTAATGAATGTTTGCTATCTGCATCAAATACTGAGAAGTGGGAACATGCTACTATATGGAAAGAAAATGACTTTGTGCTAGGCTTGTTATGCTTGCTCAATCACCCAACATTTCTATCCTCCTCTTTGGGAGGTCAGTTTTAATGGAAGGTAGAACATGGTGAC
Source organism: Bubalus bubalis (assembly GCF_019923935.1). Classification (NCBI taxonomy): domain Eukaryota; kingdom Metazoa; phylum Chordata; class Mammalia; order Artiodactyla; family Bovidae; genus Bubalus; species Bubalus bubalis. The sequence continues at coordinate 33,774,963 of NC_059170.1, read as the reverse complement.
CTGAGGTCACCAAATAGCTTTTGATCTTTTTTTTTTTTCCCCCATGTATCAACCCTTATGTTCCTTCTTAGATTAACAGGGTTTTGTTGTCATTGTTCAGGCAGTAAGTCCTTTCCTTCTCTTTGCAACACCATGAACAGCAGCAAGTCAGTCTCCTCTGTCCTCAGCTATTTCCCAGAGGTTGCTCAGATTCATGTCCATTGAGTTCATGGTGCTATCTAACCATCTCATCCTCTGCCTCCCACTTCTTTTGCCTTCAGTCTTTCTGAGCATCAGGATATTTTCCAGTGAGTTAGCTCTTTGCATCAGATAGCCAAAGAATTGGATCTTCAGCTTTAGTATCAGTCCTTCCAATGTATATCCAGGGTAGATTCCCTTTAAGATTAACTGGTTTGATCCTGCAGTCTAAAGGATTCTTAAGAATCTTCTCCAGCATCACAATTTGAAAATATCAGTTCTTCAATACTCAGCTTTCTTTATGATCCAACTCTCATATCCATACAAAGCCACTAGAAAAACCATAGCTTTGACTATATGGACCTTTATTGGAAATACGATGTCTCTGCTTTTTAGTATGCTGTCATACCTTTCCTCAGATAAGGCAATGGCAACCCACTCCAGTGTTCTTGCCTGGAGAATCCCAGGGACGGGGGAGCCTGGTGGGCTGCCATCTCTGGGGTCGCACAGAGTTGGACACTACTGAAGCGACTTAGCAGCAGCAGCATACCTTTCCTTTAAAGTTTGTCATACCTTTGTATGACAAAATTTGTCATACTTTTCCTTCCAAGGTGCAGTTCAGTTCAGTTCAGTCACTCAGTCGTGTCTGACTCTACGACCCCATGAACCACAGCCCACCAGGCCTCCCTGTTCATCACCAACTCCCGGAGTCCACCCAAACCCATGTCCATCGAGTCGGTGATGCCATCCAACCATCTCATCCTCTGTTGTCCCCTTCTCCTCCTGCCCTCAATCTTTCCCAGCATCAGGGTCTTTTTCAATGAGTCAGCTGTTTGCATCAGGTGGCCAAAGTATTGGAGTTTCAGCTTCAACATCAGTCCCTCCAATGAACTCCCAGGACTAATCTCCTTTAGGATGGACTAGTTGGATCTCTTTTCAGTCCAAGGGACTCTCAAGAGTCTTCTCCAACACCACAGTTCAAAAACATCAATTCTTCGGCACTCAGCCTTCTTTATAGTCCAACTCTCACATCCATATGTGACCACTGGAAAAACCATAACCTTGACTAGACAGACCTTTATTGGCAAAGTAATGTCTCTGCTTTTTAATATGCTGTCAAGGTTGGCCATAACTTTCCTTACAAGGTGCAAGTGTCTTTTAATTTCATGGCTACAGTCACTTTCTGCAGTGATTTTGGGACCCAGGAAAAGAAAATCTGCCACTGTTGCGGTTTTCTTCTATGTGCTATGAAGTAATGAGCCTGACCAGATATCATGATCTTAGGTTTTTGAATGTTGAGCTTCAAGCCAGCTTTTTCACTCTTTTCTGTCATCTTCATCAAGAGGCTCTTTAGTTCCTCTTCACACTCTGCCATTAGAGTGGTATATCTGTATATCCGACGTTGTTGATATTTCTCCCAGCAATCTTGATTCCAGCTTGTGATTCACCCAGCCTGGCATTTCTCATGGTGTACTCTGCATATAAGTTAAATAAGCAGAGTGACAGTATACAGTCTTGTCATACCCCTTGCCCAATTTTGTCAGTTGTTCCACGTCCAGTTCTAACTGTTTCTTCTTGTCCCACAAACAGGTATCTCAGGAGATAGGTAATGCAGTCTGGTACTCCCATCTCTTAAAGAATTTTCCAGTTTGCTGTGATCTACACGGTCATAGGCTTTAGCTTAATCAATCATGAAAAGGTAGATGTTTTTCTGGAACTCCTTTGCTTTCTCTATGATCCAATAAATGTTGGCAATTTGATCTCTGATTCCTCTGTTTCTTTGAAACCCAGCTTCTACCTCTGCTAGTTCTTAGTTCACACACTGATAAAGCCTAACTTGAAGGGTTTTGAGCATTACCTTGCTAGCATGTGAAATGAATTCCATTGTATTGTAGCTTGAACATTCTTTGGAATTGAAATGAAAACTGACATTTTCCAGCCCTGTGACCACTGCTGAGTTTTCCAAATTTGCTGACATATTGAGTGCAGCACTTTTAAGAGCATCATCTCTCAGGATTTGAAATAATGCAGCTGGAATTCCATAATCTCCACTAGCTTTGTTTGTAGTAATGCTTCCTAAGGCCAACTTGACTTCACTCTCCAGGATGTCTAGCTCTAGGTTAATGACAACACCATCATGGTTATCCAGGTCATTAAGATATTCTTATATAGTTCTGTTTATTTTCGCCATCTCTTGTTAATCTCTTCTTCTTTTAAGTCTTTACCATTTCTGTCCTTTACCATGCCTCTCCTTGCATGAAATATTCCCTTGATATCTCCAATTTTCTTGAAGAGATCTTTAGTCTTTCTCATTCTATTGTTTTCTCTATTTCTTTGAATTGTTCATTTAAAGGGGCCTTCTTACAGGGTCTAAGCATCTCTTACTTTTCCAATTCCTCTCTAAGAGTTGTAAATGTTTATGGTACTTGTCCATCTTGATGATATATGAAAATTCTGAGTCAAACAAATTCTTTTTTTTTTTAATTTTATTTTTAAACTTTACATAACTGTATTAGTTTTGCCAAATATCAAAATGAATCTGCCACAGGTATACATGTGTTCCCCATCCCGAACCCCCCTCCCTCCTCCCTCCCCATTGCATCCCTCTGGGTCATCCCAATGCACCAGCCCCAAGCATCCAGTATCGTGCATCGAACCTGGACTGGCAACTCATTTCATACATGATATTTTACATGTTTCAATGCCATCCTCCCAAATCTTCCCACCCTCTCCCTCTCTCACAGAGTCCATAAGACTGTTCTATACATCAGTGTCTCTTTTGCTGTCTCGTACACAGGGTTATTGTTACCATCTTTCTAAATTCCATATATGTGCGTTAGTATACTGTATTGGTGTTTTTCCTTCTGGCTTACTTCACTCTGTATAATAGGCTCCAGTTTCATCCACCTCATTAGAACTGATTCAAATGTATTCTTTTTAATGGCTGAGTAGTACTCCATTGTGTATATGTACCACAGCTTTCTTATCCATTCATCTGCTGATGGACACGTTAACTCCTAGGTTCCAAAGGATCCAAGTTCTAATTTTAGCCTTTGAAGTCTATAAATTAGTGCATAAATTCAGTCTTTACCACTGTCAGAAGAGATATGATTCCTGGTACTCTTATACACAGTTTTTGTTCCAGGTTCTGCCCCACTGAACACCACTGAGTTCTAGGCACTTTACAAATTTGTGTCATTTGATTCTTATCTCAGATAATTACTATCTATAGGTTACTTTGAGAAAAATGAGGCTAAAAGAAAATAAGAGCTGACCTAAGTTCACAATTACATAAACTATTTGAACCTAAGGCAATTACTTCTCTTTGTCTTTTTTTTTTTTTTTTCTGACAGGTACTCTTACTGGGATAATTACATAATGGACTAATTAAGAATGTACTCTGACTCAGTTTGGGGATGGTGTATGGGACAAGAAGAAGGACCATGTTCAAGCAGAAAAGAAAAGAAAGAGTACAGTGTATTTGAACTCTCACCAAAGAGGCTGAGATTCAGTAGGAAGAGTTGGAGCAGACTCTGGAAACCAGGGCTTCCCTAGTATCTCAGCTGGTAAAGAATCCATCTGCAATGCATGAGACCCCAGTTCAATTCCTGTATCAGGAAGATCTGCTGGAGAAGAGATAGGTTACCCAATCCAGTATTCTTGGGCTTCCTGGTGGCTCAGACAGTAAAGAATCCTCCTGCAATGTGGGAGACCTTGGTTTGATCCTTTGTTTGGGAAGATCACCTGGAGAAGGGAACAGCTACCCACTCCAGTATTCTGGCCTGGAAAATTCACAGACAGAGGAGCCTGGAAGGCTACAGTCTATGGGGTCGCAAAGAGTCAGATACAACTGAACAAATTTTACTTCACTTCTTCAGGAAACCAAGGCAGAAATTCAGCCATGGGATCTAGGCAATCAGAGAAAGGTTGTACTTAGGAGATTTGTGGGTTCCCAGACTTACCTCAGAAATGAATCTTGAGGCCACAAGCCTGATGTTGAAACCACTAAATGGGCAGATTAGGATCCTAGTTTCTTTCTGAGATCAGACTGAATTCTTCAGTTGGATATGGACTACCATTCTCAAAACTTTGGAATAAAGAAAATCAATAACCTCTTTGCTTCTCTTGGTGAATCTCAGTTTAGCCATGAAATTTCAGAGGAAGAAGATAACTTAACATGCAATGTTCTGAGTGATATTATTATACACAATCATAATACAAGAAAGTCATGGAAATACAGAAAGAACATAAGAAATTATTGAGTGTAGTACTTCATTGTCCAGCCTTGTTTTATTGCAGAAGAAGTCACCATGGTGTTCACATTTGGAAAGTTTTTCTTTCATTACACAGGAAAAAAAAAGACAAGCTTTTCAACACCTGGAATTGTTAGTGAGGTATAACTAGGGTGACAATATAATTTATTGTCCAAATAGAGACACTTTTGACAATGAATGTAATTATTTATAATTACACCAGAACCGCAGGTGTAAACCAGAACTGTCAGAGGCAGAACAGGGCACACTGTCACCCTAGGTGTAGACCACAGCTGCATGCAGTTGGCATCATGACATTTTCCCAACTCAATGAACATGACCAAAAGTCTGCTCATGTGTGTCAGCTGATTTTTAAGCTGGTTGACATAAAGATATAAATCTACAATGATGAAGATGTCCAATAACCTGTTCTTAAAAAGTAGCCAGGGTAAAGAAAAATGTGATTGATCATTGTTGTTGGGTTTTATCTTAAAAAAAAAAAAAAAGTCACTTGATTCAGTACATTTCAAGAAAAAAAGTGTTCAATTACCAATCTCCACTTGCCATGGGAAAGTGTTTATCTTCAACTGAAAAAAAATTAAATTACCTATTATCTTCAAGGCATTTTGTATGATATTCTATTTCAGATATGTCTGATCTTGCCCTTAAGGAAATTTGAAGGACATTTAGGTTATCACAATGCTTGGGGTGCTCTACTGGTGTTTAGTGGGTGGGGACCTGGAATTGTAGAGGTCCTAAAACACCAGGTTTCCCTGGTGGCTCAAATGGTAAAGAATCTACCTACAATGCAGGAGATCTGGGTTTCATCTCTGGGTCAGGAAGATCCTCTGGAGAAGGGAACGGTTACCCACTCCAGTATTCTTGCCTTGAGGAGTCTGTGGACAGAGGAGCCTGGTGGGGTACAGTCCATAGGGCTCACAAAGAATTGGACATGACAGAGCAACTGACACTGCACCATGCTGCATAGTCTCACACAATGAAGTGATGTCTCAGGGCTCATCTGACTCTTGTGAAGAAAAATGTGCTAAGAAAAACTTAAGCCTAAAACGTAGCCCCATTTTTGTATATAAATGCAAAGATTCTTTTTACACTGCTTTAATAGCAACTACCATACACATTGACAGAATTATGCCCTTTGTTTTATTTGGTGCACTAACTAGAATTGTTTATTATTTCAGAAAGTCACATAACAAAAGGCATTATGACTGGGTGGCTGAATTTGTGACTAACATTCAAGGTGACACAAGTATTTAACACTGAAATGCTTATTTATGATAAATGATTTTCTTAATTTATTTTACAATTTATTTCTACATTATAATTAAAGCATTATATTGACTTAAAAATAAGTGTGGGGGAGGTTTATATTATGTATTAATTCCATTTCAGTGTATTAAATATACTATCTGATATGAATAGAGATCTTGCCAAGACTCCAGAGCAGCGCTCCTCATAGTGTAGTCTCAGAATTGGCAGCAAGATGTTCATTAGAAATGCACATTCTTGGGCTTCAGTCCAGATCAGCAAAATTATAATCTTTTAGGTGGCATTCAACTGATCTGTGATTTAACAAACATTCTAGGTGGTTCTTGTGCATGCTTTAATGCATGCAACTACTGGGGGACTATCATTCCAGGTAAAGCAAAGATGAGTAATAAATTGTCTTCAAAGAACATAGGGTTTAACAGAAAAAATAAAGATATCTTCCTGCTTGAGTTATGTGAGTTAGACAATCACAGAGATCACAATGCCCAAAAAACAGAAAGTGATATACCAAACATGACATATCAATAGCAAAATTCTGGGTTCTGAGACAAGTTTAAACTATACAACCCTATTAAAATGAACAACACTCATGCTATTAAGACTTGATGGAGTCCTGAAAACATACCCAGCAGAGTACTTAAGCTGTTCCAAAACACGTCATTCTCTACTTTTTAACAGGGAGTGAACAGCTGGGATGTGTTATTAGTAAGCCATGTTTTCATAGGCTTTCTGGTTTTCTTTAGCCAAAGTCTTACAACAGTCTTTGGACAAATTAGTGCCTGAAGCTATAGGAAGTCTTTAGTTGTTCTTGAGAACTGCTGAGTAAGTCGGGTCTCAAAGACAGCATACCCACATGGACATGCCTTGCCACCTTTGGCCTTTCCACCTTGAAAATGCCTTCACAACCAATTACACTATTCTCGAATGTCTATTTACTTTTAATGACTCTGGTTAAATGTGAAGAGTTATTCTGATGACCCAGTTCAAGACTAGCAAAAAAAGCTTTAAAAAATCAATAGATTAAACTAGGAAGCTCTTAAATAAATGAGTAAGAATCAAATTTACATCTTAATAAATAAGCGACAAATTGTTGAATGGCTTACATGAGTTGGTGGTACTGAACCAGAACTCACATTTTAAAAGACATTAAAGAGATCAACATGGAAGCAATGTTGGAACATGAAACATGGAAACTTTGTGTGTCTAGATATTCTCACATGCACTTTTGCTGCAGGGCACTGTGGGGTTTTGCTCCAAATTGTCAGCACAGTGATCTAGCTTTTATAAGTTCACCAAAAAACAGCTCCTAGGGATATTCTTCCTATATTTTGTTGTTGGGAAAAATCCTGAAACATGATCTCCTGCCACACACAAGAAAGCAGCCTCCCTGAGATCCTCCTTGGGCTGCTTCTTGTTGTTGGCACATGCATAGATGCTTATTTCTAACTTTGTCCCAATTTCAGTACAGCTCCCCAAAGATGATTGAATCTCAGCAAGTCCATTCATGTCAGATTCTTCATTTAAAGTTGTTTTGAAAACATTGTTACATACCCATTGTTCATAAGCTGATGGGTCAGTGTCTAGTGTCCATTTTTTATTGCTCACAGGCAGTTGCTATAACTATGTAACTCCCACTGGGAATGAGAGAGTGAGAGAATGATGCCAATTATTTTTTATATCTCAGAAGGCAAAAATCGATGTGCTAAAGTCATCTGGATAAGAGTATAAACTCCACATCTTCCTTTGCCTAAAAAGAGTTTCTCATTAACATTTCCATCCCCTTTGGTACTGAGCGCTGCTCAAATAAGCATTTAGAACAGGTGGTCCTGGTTGTACTGAAGCAATTCCCCTAGGGAACAGCACATGCTTACACTGTAGATTCCCAGGCCAGCAAATCCAAGACAAAATTACAACTCCCAGTGGTCAACTCATTTAGTTTTACACAATGAAGTCCATCCTCTTTGTTGGGAGTGGAAAATGTATTCCTCTTAGAAAAAAATGTATACTGTAATACAAGAGGGGGAAAAAAATCACTGAAAGTTAACAGACTCAGGCGATAATAAAAATTCTGCCAGTGATCAATCCTGGGGTTTTGGTCAATAATTTAAGATTTCTGTTCATTAACAGGGTTAGTGTGCATAAAAATTAAGAGGTTTAAAAAATCCTAGATGGCTTGTGAAAGGACTTTAGGAGCTGCATATAGACATTCATTTGGATAAAAATTTGGTGCTTATCAACAAGTGCTTTTTACAGATTTTTACAAGGGTAGATATGACCCCTCTGAATTAAGAATCATGGGATTAAATTTCTCCAAGGAAACTTTACTACCCCAATGTTCTTCAACAAAATTTTATTGAAAAGGTGCTATAAGCCAGCAGACTATGTCAGGCTATTGAAATATATGGATAGGCAATACATAGGCTCTCATGTTTACAACTCACTGCTCTATGACTTTACAGCTCCCAGCTATAAAGAGATCAATAGCATCACATTTAATGTCTCTTGTAATCCTGTTTCCATCCTTATTTTCTGCTAAAAATTTATATGGAGTCCACAGATGCCTCTTATTCACAAAATCAAACATAGTACCTAGAAATATTTGCATCCTCTGGGAGTTCATTACAAATGCAGCATGCCTGACTTCACCTAAGACCAGAATTCAGCATTTTACAAAAAATAAAAAGAAAACGCTTCATGTATGTTAAAGTTTGAGAAGTTCAGCTCTATAACGTTCAATAATTCCACATTACCCTTCTAAACTAAAGAAATAAGTGAAATTGTCTTCGTTCTAGAGCAGCCTTAACTTTAAAGTCATCATGACTTTTGTCAGCATAAAATATTTAGATTCCTTTTAATCATTTAATTTTTTTTTTAAAGAAGAACTAAGTTGTAGGGAAAAAATCTACTTCCCTACCTCTGTGTCTAAACATTTCTGGGCTTAATTTATTGAGCTGGAGAATCAAATCTATATTCTTAGCGTTACTGTGGTTCATTGCAATTATTCCATACATTTTAAATGAATGAATATGAAGAATGACACAACAAAAAAAGTCATCAGGAATCTTTAATTAAAAAGTATAGAAATGACTTCCACTCTGGCCAAGATGAAATACCAGGAAAAACATGATGTTTACCCTCCCATCTGGAATAAGAGAAAAACAGACAAATATGTGAAACAATAGTTTGCAAGACGCTGGGCATGAGGCAATGAAAGACAGTGATGCTGGAGAGATGAGCCTTTCTATTACCCCAGACAACTGCCTTAGAATTGTTTCCAGACCACAGCACAGAAGGGCGACTCAGGAAGACACAGAGATGAGAACCTACAAAGAACACTGTAGCTAAAGCTGACACAATAGAGTACCAAAGAAGATAGAGCTGCACAGAGAGAGAACCATGGAGATTTGTGGAAGGTCCCCGGTGTATTGATCAATCCATGTATGTGAGAAAACTACTTGAAGCTGAAGAAAGAATCTCCTGAGAAGATTAGACACTGGTCTATCTAACTGGGACTATCAAGGGTTTGTAAGTAATGCCTGTTCCCATCAGCCAGACAAAAAACCTAAGATTCAGAAGTTTCATGTAGAGTACACAGAAAGAATTTGCCTCAATCCTTGGGAATAATTAGCCCTAGACTGAGCACTATTCCCAGTTACACTTAACAAATCTTAAAAACAAAGCATACTAGCTTTCTATTTTACACGTGGTTGTATATATATATATATATATATATATATATATACACATATATACACACACACACACACACACACACACACGTCAATGCTGCTCTTTCAACTCATCCCACCCTCCCGCTCCCACTCTCCATAAGTCCGTTCTCTACATCTGCATCTCTATTCCTGCCCTGCAGACAGGTTCATCAGTACCATTTTCCTAGATTCCATATATATGCATTAACACATTTGTTTTTCTCTTTCTGACTTACTTCACTCTATATGACAGACTCTAGGTACATCCACATCACTACAAATGACCCAATTTAGTTCCTTTTTATGACTGAGTAATATTCAATTGCATATATGTGCCAAATCTTCTATATCCATTCATCTGTTGATGGACATCTAGATTGCATCCATCTCTTGGCTATTGTAAACAGTGCTGCAATGTACATTGGGGTACATGTGTCTTTTTGAATTATGGTTTTCTCAGGGTATATGCCCAGCAGTGGGATTTCTGGGTCATAAGGTAATTAAGTGAGTTTTTTTTCCCCCTTCAACAGACTATCCCTGTGTTTCTCAAATCTGACCTGAGGATGGCTTTTGTTTGGACCACAGTGGTTTAAATGGAATCAATGGCCAAATTTAAAATGTGAGTTGTTAAAAAAAAGCACAGAAGAAATTAAATGTTCTCAAGTAGTTTAACTACATCCTTAAACAAAACTCAAGAATATTTAGAGGAATAAAAGATTATTTACCACTCGGGAAGGTAAAATTCAGAATGTCAGATATCCTATCAACTACTAAGAAGCATGCAAAGAACAAGGAAGATACAACCCATTATGAGGAAATAAATCAACTATGTCAAAACAACCCTGAACAGAAGTTAGAATTAGCAAACAAGTGCACCATTAAATTTTTAAAAGAATCAATTAATTATAATAAGTTTTTAAGAAAACAGAAAATGTTTTACTTGTAGAAGCATTACCCTCTGGTGGTATTTCCAGATATTGTCAATAAAGATATTTATAAGTATGCTTTTTCTTGGGATTTACAAATACTTGCATGAGTGAGTGAGTGAAATATTTGCATAAATAAATACAACTGGAATCCTTTTGTGCAATATCTCTTTTCACTCCATTAAAGATCCTGTCCAAATTACCCACTTCTTAAAAGACCCTTATGGCAGAAAGAAGAGAAACTAAAGAGCCTCTTGATGAAAGTGAAAGAGGAGGGTAAAAAAGCTGGCTTAAAACTCAATGAAGATCATGGAATCCAGTCCCATCACCTCAAGGCAAATACACTGGGAAACAAGGGAAAGAGTGTCAGATTTTATTTTCCTGGACTCCAAAATCACTGCAGATGGTGACTGCAGCCATGAAATTAAAAGACACTTGCTCCTTGGAAGAAAAGCTAAGACGAACTAGACAGCATATTAAAAAGCAGAGACTTTACTTTGCCAACAAATGTCCATATAGTCAAAGGTATGGTTTTTCCAGTAGTCATGTATCGATGTAGAGTTGAGCCATAAAGAAAGCTGAGCACCAAGGAATTGATGTTTTTGAACTGTGGTGCTGGAGAACATTCTTGAGAGTCCCTTGGAGATCAAACCAGTCAATCCTAAAAGAACCCAACCCTGAATATTCATTGGAAAGACAAATGCTGAAGCTTAAGCTCCAATATTTTTGCCCCCTGATACGAAGAACTGACTCAGAAAAGACCCTGATGCTGGGAAAGATTGAAGGCAGGAGGAGAAGGGGAAAACAGAGGATGAGATGGTTGGATGGTACCACTGAATGTGAGTTTGAACAAGCTCCGGGAGTTTGTAATGGACAGGGAAGCCAGACGTTCTGCAGTCCATGGGGTTGCAAAGAGTCGGACACGACTGAGTGACTGAACTGAACTGTAGTTGAAGCATCATATAGGCTATTTAAATAAATAGTTACAAGCTGAGCAAAAGCATTGATGCTTTTGAGCTGTGGTGTTGGAGAAGACTCTTGAGAGTCCCTTGGACTGCGAGGAGATCCAACCAGTCCATTCTGAAGGAGATCAGCCCTGGGAGTTCTTTGGAAAGAATGATGCTAAAGCTGAAACTCCAGTACTTTGGCCACCTCATGTGAAGAGTTGACTCATTGGAAAAGACTTTGATGCTGGGAGGGATTGGGGATAGGAGGAGAAGGGGACGACAGAGGATGAGATGGCTGGATAGCATCACTGACTCTATGGATGTGAGTCTGAGTGAACTCCGGGAGTTGGTGATGGACAGGGAGGCCAGGCATGCTGTGATTCATGGGGTCTCAAAGAGTCGGACACCACTGAGTGACTGAAATGAACTGAACTGAACCACTTGTAATCACGATGGTGTGATCACTCACCTAGAGCCAGACATCCTGAAATGTGAAGTCAAGTGGGCCTTAGAAAGCATCACTATGAACAAAGCTAGTGGAGGTAATGGAATTCCAGTGAAGCTATTTCAAATCCTGAAAGATGATGCTGTGAGAGTGCTGCACTCAATATGCCAGCAAATTTGGAAAACTCAGCAGTGGCCACAGGACTGGAAAAGGTCAGTTTTCATTCCAATCCCAAAGAAAGGCAATGCCAAAGAATGCTCAAACTACCACACAATTGTAGTCATCTAACACGCTAGTAAAGTAATGCTCAAAATTCTCCGAGCCAGGCTTCAGCAATACGTGAACCATGAACTTCCAGATGTTCAAGCTGGTTTTAGAAAAGGCAGAAAAACTAGAGATCAAATTGCCAACATCCTCTGGATCATGGAAAAAGGAAGAGCGTTCCAGAAAAACATCTATTTCTGCTTTATTGACTGTGCCAAAGCCTTTGACTGTGTGGACCACAATAAACTGGAAAATTCTGAAAGAGATGGGAATACCAGACCACCTGATCTGCCTCTTGAAAAACCTGTATGCAGGTTAGGAAGCAACAGTTAGAACTGAACATGGAACAACAGACTGTTTCCAAATAGGAAAAAGAGTATGTCAAGGGTGTATATTGTCACCCTGCTTATTTAACTTATATGCAGAGTACATAATGAGAAACACTGGGCTGGAAGAAGCACAAGCTGGAATCAAGATTGCCAGGAGAAATATCAATAACCTCAGATATGCAGATGACACCACCCTTGTGGCAGAAAGTGAAGAGGAACTAAAAAGCCTCCTGATGAAAGTGAAAGAGGAGAGTGAAAAAGTTGGCTTAAGTCTCAACATTCAGAAGACGAAGATCATGGCATCTGGTCCCATCATTTCATGGGAAATAGATGAAGAAACAGTGGAAACAGTGTCAGACTTTATTTTTTGGGCTCCAAAATCACTGCATATGGTGACTGCAGCCATGAAATTAAAAGACACTTACTCCTTGGAAGGAAAGTTATGACCAACCTAGATAGCATATTGAAAAGCAGAGACATTACTTTGCCAACAAAGGTCCGTCTAGTCAAGGCTATGGTTTTTCCAGTGGTCATGTATGGATGTGAGAGTTGGACTGTGAAGAAAGCTGAGCACCGAAGTGTTGTTGCTTTTGAACTGTGGTGTTGGAGAAGACTCTTGAGAGTCTCTTGGCCTGCAAGATCCAACCAGTCCATTCTGAAGATCAGCCCTGGGATATCTTTGGAAGGAATGATGCTAAAGCTGAAACTCCAGTACTTTGGCCACCTCATGCGAAGAGTTGACTCATTGGAAAAGACTCTGATGCTGGGAGGGATTGAGGTCAGGAGGAGAAGGGGACGACAGAGGATGAGATGGCTGGATGGCATCACTGACTCGATGGACGTGAGTCTGAGTGAACTCCAGGAATTGGTGGTGGACTGGGAGGCCTGGCGTGCTGTGATTCATGGGGTCGCAAAGAGTTGGACACGACTGAGCAACTGAACTGAACTGAACTGGTCTGTGTCTTCTACAAGACACATGTATATTTGTGTCTTGTAGAAGACACATATGTAAATCTCTGTTGCACATATGTGTATATATATTGTTATGTTATACACAGACATGTATGTTTATATGTGAGGATGCATAAATATTAAACTCAAGATGCAATTATCAAAGAGGCTTCCTGAAACAGTTGTTGTCTTGAAAATTAAATTTCATTCATTGTCTAGTGAAGAAGACATTGTCTTCCTTATAATAATAGTATTCTTAAATATAATTTAAGTCTCATACCCTATCCTATTACTAGCTTGTCGTCTTCACATAAATTATTTACATCTAGTTTCCTTATATATTCATTTTGTGTGTCTTTTGCTTTTAGAAAGAATGTTCCTTGAAGTGTTCTCTCCCTACAACATCCCTAATACCTAGAAATATCCCTGGCATGCTAATTATTATCACATTGTTAAAATAATTATCACATTGAAATAATGAGATGAGTTTGCTGAGACCTGAAGTTTCAACAGTCAGCTAGAACTTTGATGATGTTTAGTCACTAAGCTGTGTCTGACTCTTTGCAACTCTATGGAATGCAGCCTGCCAGGTTGCTCTATCTATGGGATTTTCCCAGGCAAGAATATTTGAGTGTGTTACCATTTCCTTCTCCTGGGGATTTTCCCAACCCAGGGATCACATACATAACTCCTGCATTGCAGGTAGTTTCTTTATCACTGAGCCACTAGGGAAACCCTCAGCTATAATTCAGTTCATTTCAGCTCAGTTCAGTCTCTCAGTCATGTCCAACTCTTTGTGACTCCATGAACCAATGCACGCCAGGCCTCCCTGTCCATCACCAACTCCCATAGTTTACTCAAACTCATGTCCACTGAGTTGGTGATGCCATCCAACCATCTCATCCTCTGTCGTCCCCTTCTCCTCTTGCCTTCAATTTTTCCCAGTGTCAGAGTGTTTTCAAATGAGTCATCTCTTTGCATCAGGAGGCCAAAGTATTGGGGTTTCAGCTTCAACATCAGTCCTTCCAATGAACATTCAGGACTGATTTCCTTTAGGATGAACTGGCTGGATCTCCCTGCAGTCCAAGGGGCTCTCAAGAGTTTTCTCCAACACCACAGTTCAAAAGCATCAATTATTTAGTGCTCAGCTTTCTTTATTGTGCAACTCTCACATCCATATATGACTACTGGAAAAACCATAGCTTTGACTATATGGACCTTTATCAGCTAAGTAATGTCTCTGATTTTTAAGATTTTGTCTAGGTTTGTCATAGCTTTTCTTCCAAGGAGCAAGCATATTTTAATTTTGTGGTTTTAGTCACCATCTGCAGTGATTTTGAAGCCCAAGAAAAAAAAGTCTGTCAGTGTTTCCATTGTTTCTCCATCTATTTGCCATGAAGTGATGGGATCAGATGCCATGACCTTTGTTTTTCAAATGTTGAGTTTTAAGCCAGCGTTTTCACTCTCCTCTTTCACTTTCATTAAGAGGCTCTTTAGTTCCTCTTCACTTCCTGCCATAAGGGTGGTGTCATCTACATATCTGAGGTTATTGATATTTCTCCTGGCAATCTTGATTTCTGCTTGTGCTTCATCTAGACTTGAATTTCCCATGATGTACTCTGTATATAAGTTAAATAATTAGATTGATAATATACAGCTTTGATATACTCCTTTCCCAATTTTGAACCAGTCCTTTGTTCTATGTGAAGTTCTATCTGTTGCTTCTTGACCTGTATACAGATTTCTCAGGAGGCAAGTCTGGTGGTCTGGTATTCCCATCTCTTGAAGAATTTTCCACAGTTTGTTGTCATCCACACAGTCAAAGGCTTTAGCATAGTCAATGAAGCAGAATTAGATGTTATTCTGGAATTCTCTTGCTTTTTCTATGATCCAACATATGTTGGCAATTTGATCTCTGATTCTTCTGCCTTTTCTAAATCCAACTTGAACACCTGGGAGCTTTCACTTCATATGCTGTTGAAGCCTAGCTTGGAGACTTTTGAGAATTAATTTGCTAGTGTGTGAGATGAGTGCAACTGTATGGTAGTTTGAACATTCTTTGGCATTGCCTTTCTTTGGGATTGGAATGAAAATTCAAATTTTCCAGTCCTGTGGCCACTGCTGAGTTTTCCAAATTTGCTGGCATAGTGAGTGCAGCATTTTTACAACATCATAGTTTAGGATTTGTAATAGCTCAGCTGGAATTCCATTACCTCCACTAGCTTTGTTCGTAGTAATGCTTTCTAAGGCCCATTTGACTTCACATTCCAGGATGACTGGCTCTATGTGTGTGATCACACTATTGTGGTCATCTGGATCATTAAGATCTTTTTTGTATAGCTGTTTTGTGTATTTTTGCCTCCTCTTCCTAATATCTTCTGCTTCTATTAGGTACATGACATTTCTGTCCTTTATTGTGCCCATCTTTGCATGTAAAGTTCCCTTGGTATCCTTAATTTACTTGAAGAGATCTCTAGTCTTTCCCATTCCATTGTTTCCTCTATTTCTTTGCATTGCTCACTTAAGAAGGGTATCTTATCTCTTCTTGATATCCTTTGGAGCTCTGCATTCAGATGGATATATATTTCCTTTTCTCCTTTGCCTTTCACTTCTCTTCTTTTCTCAGCTATTTGTAAGGCCTCCTCAGACAACCATTTTGTCTTTTTGCATTTCATTTTCTTTGGGATGGTTTTGATCACAGCCTCTTGTACAATGTTACAAACCTCTGTCCATAATTCTTCAGGCACTGTGTCTATCAGATTGGGTCCCTTGAATCTATTTACCATTTCTACTGTATAATTGTAAGGGATTTGATTTAGGTCATACCTGAATGGTCTAATGGTTTTCTTCAATTTAAGTGTGTATTTTCAATAAGGAGTTCATGATCTGAGCCACAGTCAGCTCCTGGTCTTTCTTTCTTTCTTTCTTTTTTTTTTTCTGACTGTACAGAGCTTCTCCATCTTCAGCTGCAAAGATTATAATCAATCTGATTTCAGTATTGACCATCTAGTGATGTCCATGTGCTGAGTTGCCTCTTGTGTGGTTGGAAGAGGGTGTTTGCTATGACCAGTGCATTCTCTTGGCAAGACACTGTTAGACTTTGTCCTGCTTAATTTTGTACTCCAAGGCCAAATTTGCCTGTCACTCCAGGTATCTCTTGGCTTCCTGCTTTTGCATTCCAGTCCCCTATGATGAAAAGGACATCTTTTTTGGGTCCTAGTTCTAAAAGGTCTTGTAGATCTTCACAGAACCATTCAACTTCGGCTTCTTTGGTAATAGTGGTTGGGGCATATACTTGGCTTACTGTGGTATTGAATGGCTTGCCTGGAAACAAACAGAGATCATTCTGTTGTTTTTGCGATTGCACTCAAGTACTGCATTTCAGACTCTTTTGTTGACTTTGAGGGCTACTCCATTTCTTCTAAGGGATTATTGCCCACAGTAGTAGATGTAATGGTCATCTGAATTAAATTTTCCCATTCCATTCCATTTTAGCTCACTGATTCCTAAAATGTCAATATTCACTCTTGCCTTCTCCTGTTTGACCATTTCCAATTTACCTTGATTCATGGACCTAACATTCCAGGTTCCTATGCAACATTTTTCTTTAGGGCATCAGACTTTACTTTCATTACCAGTCACATCCACAACTGGGCATTGTTTTTGCTTTGGCTCAGCCTCTTCATTCCTTCTGGTGCTATTTCTCCACTCTTCTCCAAGAGCATATCGAGCACCTGCTCACCTGGAAAGTTCATCTTTCAGCGTCTTATCTTTTTGCCTTTTCATGCTGTTCATGAGGTTCTCAAGGCAAGAATACTGAAGTAGTTCGCCATTTCCTTCTCCCAGTGGGCCACATTTTGTCCGAGCTCTTCACCATTTCCTATCTGTCTTTGGCAGCTCTTTATGGCATGGCTCATATTTTCATTGAGTTATACAAGGCTGTGATCCATTTGATCAATTTGTTTAGTTAAATAACTTAGTGTAAAGCTCTCTAGATCTACACATATTGTGGCAAGAAGCAATATTTAATTTTTTCATTGCTGAGTGCTACTCACTGTATTTACACATTATGTATATATGTATATACACATAATGTGCATATATATATATATGTGTGTGTGTGTGTGTACCTACAGATATACGCCACCTCGTCTTTATCCATTCATTTATTGATGGCTACTTACATTGTAAGTGTGAATGGCTATTGTAAAATGTACTACAATGAATATGGAGTGCACATATATTTTTGATTTAGTCTTGCTATTTTCTTTGAGTAGATAATCAGAAGTGAAATTGCTAGATCATATAGCAATTTTGTTTTACATTTTTTGAGAAATCCCCATTCTGTTTTTTATAGTGGCTACACTAATTTACAATCCAATCAACAATATACAAGTGTTACTTTTTTCTCCATATCCTCAACTACTCTTAATGTTTGCCATCTTTTTTTTTCCCAAGTATATATATTTTATTATTATTATTTTTTTTTACTTTACAATATTGTATTGGTTTTGCCATACATCAACATGAATCTGCCATGGGTGTACATGTGTTTTTTTTAATTAATTACTTTTTAAATGAATGATAAATGCTTTACAATGTTGCATTGGCTTCTGCCATACATCAACACGATTCAGAAATAGGTATGCATATGTCCTTTCCCTCTTGAACACCCCTCCCATGACATCCCACCCCTAGAGGTTGTCACAGAGCACCAAGTTGAGATCCCTGGGTCAAACAGCAAATTTCCACTGGCTATCTATTTTACGTATGGTAATGCATGTATGTCAGTGCTACTCTTTTAATTCATCCAACCCTCTCCCCCACTGTGCCCACAAGTCTCTTTCTCTATGTCTGCGTCTCTATCACTGCCCTACAAATAGGTTATTCAGTACCATTTTCCCTACATTACATATTATGCATTAATATATGATATTTGTCTTTCTTCTTCTGACCTAATTCACTCCATATAAAAGGCTCTAGGTTCATCCACCTCAGTTCTACTGAATCAAATTAGTTCTTTTTATGGCTAAGTATTCCATTGTATATATGCACCACAACTTCTTATCCATTCACCCATCAATGGGTATTGAGATTGCTTCCATGTCCTCACTATTGTAAGTAGTGCTGCAGTGAACACTGGGGTATATGTGTCTTTTGGAATTATGGTTTTCTCCAGGTATATGGCCAGTAGTGGGATTTCTGGGTCATACAGTAGTTTTATTGATGACAGTCATTCTTACAGGTGAGAATGGTGAGGTGCTATCTCATTGTCATTTTGATTTGTACTTCCTAGATGATTGGAATGTTGAACATCTTTTCATATACCTATTAGCCATCTGTATGTCTTCTCTGGATTCATGTTTATTCAGGTCCTCTGCCCATTTATTAATCAAGTTTTTTGTTATTGAATTGTATGAGTTCTTTGGATATATCATTTTAAAGTATCTTCTCGTTTGCATTCCTACCAACAGTGTAGGAGGGTTCCCTTTTCTCCACATCCTCTCCAACATTTATTGCTTGTAGACTTTTGAATCCCACTGCTGGGCATACACACTGAGGAAACCAGAATTGAAAGAGACACGTGTACCCCAATGTTCATCGCAGCACTGTTTATAATAGCCAGGACATGGAAGGAACCTAGATGTCCATCAGCAGATGAATGGATAAGAAAGCTGTGGTACATATACACAATGGAGTATTACTCAGCCATTAAATAGAATACATTTGAATCAGTTCTAATGAGGTGGATGAAACTGGATCCTATTATACAGAGTGAAGTAAGCCAGAAGGAAAAACACCAATACAGTATACTAACGCACATATATGGAATTTAGAAAGACGGTAATGACAACCCTGTATGTGAGACAGCAAAAGAGACACAGATGTATAGAACAGTCTTTTGGACTCTGTGGGGGGGGGGGGATGATTTGGGAGAATGGCATTAAAACATGTATAATATCATATAAGAAATGAATCACAAGTCCAGGTTCAATGCAGGATACAGGAAGCTTGGGGCTGGTGCACTGGGATGACCCAGAGGCATGGTATGGGAAGGGATGTGGGAGGCGGGTTCAGGATGGGGAACATGTGCACACCTGTGGCAGATGCATGTTGATGTATGGCAAAACCAATACAATATTGTAAAGTAAAAAAATAATAATAATAAAATGTAAAAAATTAAAAAAAATAAAGTATCTTCTCCCATTCAGTGGGCTGCCTTTTCATTTTGTTGGTGGTTTTCTTTGCTGTTCAAAACCTTTTAAGTTTAATATAGTCTCTTTTTACTTTTGATTTCCTTTCCTGTTAATAATAGTCTTCTTTTTCATCGCAGGTTTGTATTCTGAGAGGAAAGTGATGATCTACTTAGTATTCATGAGATGAATTCCATTCAAGCCATCATTCATTGCTTGGTGCTTTAGTCTCCATATTTTGCTGGTTTTGAGCTGCAGCTGTGGCAGTGGCTTCTTAATGATAATTTTCAAATATACAGATGACAGCTAAGGCAACATGTTCTCAAACTCACTGTTTCCAGTCATGATCTCTGATTTTGTAAACTTTCTCTTCCTGGAACCACCTCCAGGGCACTGCTTTTGTGCCAGGTGGAGAGAGTGGGCACTGAGCAACTAACTCTTCAGAAGAGATTAAGCTTCTCTATTATACATACTCTTAGAAAATGTATTACATCGCTTAAAATTGAATCTGAATTTGTGCTTATTCATTTACTTGTGAGTTATCTCTAAAATGTCTTTCTTTCTCACTACGTGATATGCTCCATGAAGTGAGATTTTCTCACTTCAGAACCTAACACATACTTGACACTCATATACTTATTGGGTGATGTTTCTCAATCCATAGTATCATCTCGGTTCTTGACACATGTCAAGGTGTCCCAGGCAAATCAAGTGCAGCCCTGAAATCTTATCATACTCCTGGACATGTGGGGATACCAAATTACCACTCAAGTCAGCTTATTTAAAATCCCAGAAGAAAAAGTCACAAATACTGTCAACACTATAGTCTCTTCTACAAAAATTGCTACTAAAATAATTAACTCTGTCTAATACAATTTCAAAACTAATTAATCTGTACTAGTCAGTGTTCTCCAGAGAAACATAACCAATAGAATTTCATATATGTATTAAATATGAAGGATCATAAGGCATTGAGTTCAGTTCAGTCACTCAGTCGTGTCCAGCTCTTTGCGACCCCATGAATCGCAGCACGCCAGGCCTCCCTGTCTATCACCAACTCCCGGAGTTCACTCAAACTCACATCCATCAAGTCGGTGATGCCATCCAGCCATCTCATCCTCTGTTGTGCCCTTTTCCTCCTGCCCCCAATCCCTCACAGCATCAGAGTCTTTTCCAATGAGTCAACTCTTCGCATGAGGTGGCCAAAGTACTGGAGTTTCAGCTTTAGCATCATTCCTTTCAAAGAACACCCAGGGCTGATCTCCTTTAGAATGGACTGGTTGGATCTCCTTGCAGTCCAAGGGATTCTCAAGAGTCTTCTCCAACACCACAGTTCAAAAGCATCAATTCTTCAGCACTCAGCTTTCTTCACAGTCCAACTCTCACATCCATACATAACTACAGGAAAAACCATAGCCTTGGCTAGACAGACCTTTGTTGGCAAAGTAATTCCCCTGCTTTTGAATATGCTATCTAGGTTGGTCATAACTTTTCTTCCAAGGAATAAGCATCTTTTAATTTCATGGCTGCAGTCACCATCTGCAGTGATTTTGGAGCCCCAAAAAATAAAGTTTGACACTGTTTCCACAGTTTCCCCATCTATTCCCCATGAAGTGATGGGACCAGATGCCATGATCTTCGTTTTCTGAATGTTGAGCTTTAAGCCAACTTTTTCACTTTCCTCTTTCACCTGAAGTTAATGCACGTAATTATGGAAGCTGATGAGTACCAACATCTGCAGCCAGCAAACTGGAAACCTAAGGGAGTTGATGGTATAGTTCTAGATGAAGTCTGAAAGGTTGAAAACCATGGGAGCTGACTGTGATTCTATCAAAATTTCAGAAGGCTTGAGACCCAGAAAGAGCCAAAATTTCAGTTCAAGTCTGATAGCAGAGAAAAACAAAACAAAAAAAGATGACTTGGCTTCAAGGCAATCAGGCAAGAGGAGTTCCCTCTTACTCAAGGGAGGGTCAGCATTTTTATTTTATTTAAACTGTCAACTGATTGAAAAAGGTCTGTGCACATTAGGGAGAGTAATCTGCTTAACTCAATTGACTGATTCAAATGTAAACCAGAAACACCCTCAAAGACACACCAGAATGACATTTGACCAAATGCCTGTGCATCCCATGGCTCAGTCAAGTTGATTCATAAAATTAATCATTTCAAGTCTAGCCCTTGTCAACTTGGCATGCATACCTATCTCCTGAAACCATCTGTAATTTTCAAGTAAGGATAGCAAAAAGGTCCTAATTTCACCTAATGTGATTCAACTATTCTACATACAACTGAAAATGCACTAAACCCTCCCCACTAGAGGAGGCAAGTCTTTGAGTGATGCTTACTTTTTCCTTGATGTCCCACGAACTTAAATACTATGATGTAAAATTGACAATACTTAAATACTATAATATAAAGCCAATACATCTTATGATACATGATAGTGGAATAAAAGAGGGGAGAAAACAAAAAAGTTGTTTTCCGTGCTCCCCATCCTGAACCCTCCTTCCTCCTCCCTCCCCATACCCTTCTTCTGGTATACCTGTGGCAGATTCATTTTGATGTTCGGCAAAACTAATACAATATTGTAAAGTTTAAAAATAAAATAAAATAAAAAAAAGTTGTTTTCTTGTATTCATACACACAAACATATGTATAACAAAAATGGAAATTCTCATGACAGTAATAGATATTATTTCTATAACTGATCATGAGGCCCTCAGAAGTGGCCATAGCCAGGTCAGCTTTAGTGAGTAGAAGTCCTTGTTATTGAACTCATACATGATCTCCATCCTGTCACCATGGCTACTTTATTCATGAATCCACTGGGTGATGAAAGGGAGGAAAGAGAAAGGCTGACTGGTATCCACCCAATGGGTCATACTATCTACTTGATTATTAAAATCGTCCTCTGTTAAGATTACTATTTGGTGAACATCCATATAGGACACAAAAATATTTATGCTTTTTTGCTATCCAAAGAGGTCTATCCACATACCTCTTCCCCACTGGCCTTAAACCATGAATTGATATATAATCTCAATCTGACCATTTATCCTTCCAAGCAAAGTAAACAAGCACGCACTGCTCAAATTTCTGCCTCTAGGTACTGTGTCTCTTTCTTGGTTGGAAGAGAGGCCAGAGGCAGCAACGTATGGTTTATCTTAGAAGAAATATCTTGGCATGTCCCCATACTTCTGGACCCCTAGAAAATAAGACTGCGCTAGAAGCACCTTGAATTTTAGTCGGGTTTACTTTGTATCATCTGATACACAAATATCTTACCAATAAGCTTATAGTAATTGCTACTTCTTAATTACCAGGTACAATCATCATAGTGTCAGTAATGTAATGGACCAGTGTGATATCTTGTGCAAGAGAAAGCAATCGAGATCCCTATGAATTCAATTATGACAGAGACCTGGAGTGTTGATACACTCTTGAGGGAATACAATGAAGGTGTATTCTGGCATTGTCAGAAAACTGCTTCTAGTTGTCCTTATTGACAGGTGTGGAGGAAAAAAGCATTTGCCAGATCAATGTGTTTACTAGATATCAATGAATATGTTAATTTGCTCAAGCAAATAAACTATATCTAGTGCAACTGGAAACACTGCATGAGTAACCTTAAAATAATCCACTGTCATTCTCAACGATCCATCCATCTTCAAAAGCCAAATAGGAGAGTTGAATAAGGATGTGATGGCCATCATCACACCTTCATCTTTCATGTCCCTGATGGTGTCACTAATCTCTGTTATCTCTTTAAGAATACAGTATTACATTTGATATACTATATTCCTAGGGAGAGACAGTTCTAGTGATTTCTTCTTGTTTTTTCCTCCCACAGAAGCCCTCACTCTACATGTCAGAATTCTACTAACTGGGGAACATGTCTTTCCAATTATGTATTCAGGAACTAGGAAAATAACATTAAGATGCATTCAGGGACCCGGTGGGCCCACTGTGAGATGAACCTGAGTTAAAATTTCATTGATTACCTTCCCTCAGTAAGTCTTTTCTCTTACAAGAGGGATGTTTTTGGTCTCCTGGAACTAGTGTTAG
This sequence comes from Bubalus bubalis, assembly GCF_019923935.1. NCBI lineage: Eukaryota > Metazoa > Chordata > Mammalia > Artiodactyla > Bovidae > Bubalus > Bubalus bubalis. The sequence goes on along the minus strand of NC_059170.1, from coordinate 33,751,415 downwards.
TCCAAAACCAGTGTCCAGTAGCCCCCTGTATATCTGATTATTTCTTTTTCCTCAATTCCTTTCATTCAAGTGATTTTGCATCTGTAAATTGGCTCAACTCTTGGAATTGACTGAAAGTCTATGCTAATATCATCAGGTTAGATTTCTGTTCAATTGACTTAGAACTTTTCTGCTTAGAACAAGTAAGAATTTAGTAGACTATCTATTTCACTTCAAGGAGACTTTGGTCAGCTGGTCAATGCCACCCATCTTCATGAATCGGACTATTTTGATGGTCCTTTGGCTTCCATTTCCATTAGAGCAACCATGCCCACCTTGCAGTTGGTGACCTAGTGCTGTCACACGGCCCCTGCGACTCTCAGATTCAAAGTCATTGTATTTACATCTCCCAAGTGAGTCACCATGGTTTCCACTGTAAGTTCCTGCCTACAGAGTGATCACAAAGCTCTTTAGGAGTTATCATGGCTTTCTTCACAAATATATTTCTCACAGTCACAAAAGGGGTATCTCTGAACACTCTCAGGGTGGATGTGTTTGTCATGCAGTTGTGTCTGACTCTTTGCCATCCCATGGACAACCAAGCTTCTCTGTCCATGGAATTCTCCAGGCAGAATACTGGAGTGAGTTGCCAACCTCTTCTCCAGGGTGTCTTCTCAACACAGGGATTGAACTTGTGTCTCTTCATGGCAGGCAGGTTCTTTATCTTCTGAGCCATTTTAAATAACAAACCCACTGTAATATGCTAATATCCCAAGTCTTTGAATTCCTTCTTCTGTATTAAACCAAAGTTAGTTTGGCATTTCTAACTCAGTAACTACAGGCCACCTTCATGTTTCAACCAAGCAAACAAGAAAACTGTTAGAGTTCCTAGTAACTCACCAAAGTGCAACATTAAATGCAAACTCTCTGCTTATTGAGTCTAAATCAATAAATTTGGCCTGATCTGACATTCTGTTCCTTCCACCATTTCCCAAACCCTTAAAATCCATTCCCACATGTGTTCCCTGGATTTCTGTTTGTATAACTTGGAAAACTCAAGTAATTCTTTTTAATTGTAGCTAATCTTCTCATAGGTCACACTCTTTAACTCCCCATTAGGGGTGTAATGGGATTTGAGCCTAGTTATATGTAGACCTGGCGTGCTGCAATTCATGGGGTTGCAAAGAGTCGGACATGACTGAGCAAGTGAACTGAACTGAACTGATATATCTGGAAACAAAGAGGGGTGCTGAGGTTGGCTGCTGAAGAGAATCTACATTGTTTAATTCACACCATAACTCAGTCAGTCACAGGTCAATGTCAGAAATTTTATTCCTAAGGTTATGGGAGATAAGAATCTCTTTCAGGGCAGACATGATAGTTCTTAAGTCATTTATGTGGTGCTTGAGCTGGGATTTCAAATCTCTGAGCTCATATTTTTTTTTTCCCCATCTTGTCCAGCAACATTAGGAGCAACCATCCTATTTTAGTATATTTGTCAGTTTGCTAAAAGTATTCAAAAATGTCACCCACATCCTTGCTTCTTGTAAGTGGTTAATTAGGAGTATCCAATAGTGGTGTTTTGCATATCTCTATTGCCATATCATGTCATGAATTTCAGTGCTCTCTTTACTACTGGGAAAAGAGTTATTAACATTTTAGATTTAATCAGCTTGGAGAGCAGTTGCAGAAACCATGGAACCAATTCATTAAATTTATCCTTAAAATTCAGTTCTTCTAGATCTATCATCGGTACTAAAATATGTATTAGGGTTCTTATGGATCTTGAGAGAAAAATAGAACCAATAAGAAATTGGTTCACATGATTATGTAGGCCGATAAGTCCCCAAATCAGCAGTAGGCAGACTCAGTTCAAATCTAAAGGCAGGAAAAGAACAGCAGCAACAACAGCACAATACCCTAGTTCAAAGGTAGTCAGGTAGTAAGAAATCCTTCTTATTTATAGGAAAGTCAGATTTTTGTTCTTTTCAAATCTTTAACTAATTATTTAACTTATATGCAGAGTACATCATGAGAAATGCTGGACTTAAAGAAACACAAGCTGGAATCAAGATTGCCGGGAGAAATATCAATAACCTCAGATATGCAGATGACACCACCCTTATGGCAGAAAGTGAAGAGGAGCTCAAAAGCCTCTTGATGAAAGTGAAAGTGGAGAGTGAAAAAGTTGGCTTAAAGATCAACATTCAGAAAACAAAGATCATGGCATCTGGTCCCATCACTTCATGGGAAATAGATGGGCAAACAGTGGAAAGAGTGTCAGACTTTATTTTTTGGGCTCCAAAATCACTGCAGATGGTGACTGCAGCCATGAAATTAAAAGACGCTTACTGCTTGGAAGGAAAGTTATGACCAACGTAGATAGCATATTCAAAAGCAGAGACATCACTTTGCCAATAAAAGTCCATCTAGTCAAGGCTATGATTTTTCCTGTGGTTATGTATGGATGTGAGAGTTGGTCTGTGAAGAAGGCTGAGCACCGAAGAATTGATGCTTTTGAACTGTGGTGTTGGAGAAGACTTTTGCAAGTCCCTTGGACTGCAAGGAGATCTAACCAGTCCATTCTGAAGGAGATCAGCCCTAGGATTTCTTTGGAAGGAATGATGCTAAAGCTGAAACCCCAGTCCGTTGGCCACCTCATGCAAAGAGTTGACTCATTGGAAAAGACTCTGATGCTGGGAGGGATTGGGGGCAAGAGGAGAAGGGGACGACAGAGGATGAGATGGCTGGATGGCATCACTGACTTGATGGACACGAGTCTGAGTGAACTCCGGGAGTTGGTGATGGACAGGGAGGCCTGGCGTGCTGCTATTCATGGTGTCGCAAAGAGTAGGACACGGCTGAGTGACTGAACTAACTAACTGACACCCAGGTTAAAGGAGTCAATCTGCTTCATTCAGTCTACTGTTGCCATGTTCATCAGTATGTTCAAATGATTCATTCAAAATTTTTTTCACAGAGACATTCAGAGTAATATTTGGCCAAATGTCTGGGCATTCCATGATCTATCAAGTTGACACATAAAATTAAGAATCAGAGCATCTCATATGTACCAGCCATTGTACCAAGTTTTAAGGACCCTGATGTGAATAGAATACAGTTCCTGTGTTCTATGACATCAGAGATTTTCATGGGAAACAGATGTATGTATGATTAAATATTGTGAAAATGGCGAAGTTCTCTGTGAGTTTACTTTCTTGGTAAGAGTTAGTGGCACATTTGTCGCATTTGAAAACTACAAAGAAGAGAAGACTAGATAGGACCTGGTCACAAATGATGTTAATGCCTTATGTCTTGGCTTCTCCCAAAAACAGACGCACAGTTAAGAATTCAAATGCAAGTGATTTGTTTTAAAAAGTGATCTAGAAATAGTAATGATGAAGTGGGGAAGTGAGAGTGAGAAGAATAAGAAGCTACCAGAGTGAATTTCCCAACAACTCCGGGCAACTAAAGCTCAGCCTCACCGGGGAACTCAGAAACAGTACTGAATACATTCCTCGGGTGCTTTGCTCCTAAAGGTTTATGGGACTTGAGAGTACTATGTATCAGTCCTCAGTAATTCCACATGGGTTGTAATTGTTAACTCCTTGATATTTCTGCCTTCCCATGTGCACCAGCAAGCATGGCTCTAGCAACCAGCAAAAAAATCCTTAAAGAAAAGAGATGGAGAGACTAGTACTTGTTACTTAGGTTTGCATATTCTGGACCTGGGAAGAGTACTGACGGCATTTCCTACAAAAAAGCAGGATATTTTGACTTTGCTCAGAAGACATTGAGGTGTCACCAAAAGTTCCTGGAGTGTAGGCTAGAGAGGAAGTAAAAGATGACCTGAATCCCATGGGTAATGAAGAAAGCTTGGCATTCAGAGTCAACTTGGTGTCTGCTTTTGATCACCCTTCACATATGACCATTCATTTATCCTTTTCTATTTTAGGAATTATTTTCAGCTTTATTTTCTAACAAACAATATTTGGACACTTAAGCTATGGTCTCATCAAGATATCTACTTTAGTGATGTCATTTTGGTATCTTCTCTTCCTCTGTTCTTGCCTCATCATAACAAAGATTTGTAACCACAGACCACTTGCAGCTCAAACAGGCAGGATTTTATTAAGCAGGCTGTAGGCCCTGTTTGTAACAACAAATTAGTTACAGCTCAGTTACAGCTGAAGTGTGAAGCAGGCAGCAGGCAATAGCCCCCCAAGACACAAGGACAGGCTGACCCTGAAAGGTCCTGAGTCCTCTTGGCATCCCTTTTTATACATTTTTTGTCTCCTTTCCCAGAGTCTGATTGGTTATACCCTATACACAATAGGTGACCATCCCAGCATATGCCTGACTGGTTACACCCAGGACCTATCAGGGAAGAGGGTGTGTTTTCGCAAGTTATATAGTGGTGTTGTGTTAGTTGCTTAGTCATATCTGGCTCTTTGCAGCCCCATGGACAGTAGCCCACCAGGGCTCCTTTGTCATGGAATTCTCCAAGCAAGAATACTGGAGTGGGTTGCTATTCCTTTCTCCAGGGGATCAAACCCTGTCTCCCACATTGCAGACAGATTCTTTACCATCTTCAAAATAGGAGATAATATAGCAGTGTTTGCCTGATTGGTTATACTCAAGACCAGAGGTTCTCACTCAGATCCTCAACTTCCCTTTTCATGGACTTTTCCCCTCCCTCTGCATGGCTCTCCATGTTGGACTCATTTATTTTTTATTTTTTTCTAACTACCTGAGTTTCATGGTTGTCACTGGAAATTCCTATACTACCTCAGCTTTACCACGACCTATATTTTCACTCTCAAATCTCATCTGGAGTTACTTTAGGACCTCTATAATTTTACTTCATATTTCCTTTCTCCTGCTACACTAACCATCTAATCAACCTCATCCATCACATCTCAGCATCACCAAATTTCTCTTTATTTTTCTACATATCCACTTACATCATGATGACTTTGTACCTGTTTCATTTACCAGAAAAAGTAGTCTCTAGTTTTCCAAGTATTTGTCTCTTAAGGTACTTACAACTCCCCTACATATCTTTCCATCATAGTGCACAGTATGTGGTACATTCAATAAACAGTTGTTTATGAAGAGCAAAAGAGAAAATAGTTTTCAGTTACTGAATCCAGATTTACTTTTCTTGATCCTGAAGTGACTTTATGTTGTTACGAATCAGGGTTCTTGGCCTTCCCCAGTCAATAGAAATTGACTAGAGGCCAGACAAAAAATTCAGGCAAGGCTTTATTGGGGACCCTGCTGCAGCAGGGGGAGCAAGAACAAACAACAGATTCCCTTGTTTGTTTGCTCCCCAAGGATGGATGCAAGCTTTTTCCTTAAGTGTTGTGTCATAAGGGTTGTGGTGTGTCCAGGGGTCAGATCAGAGGAGTGGTTTAGTGTTGCCCACCTCTTAGATAATATTGTGTGCAGGAGACATTCACAGTACCCTGCTTTTATCCTCAAAATCCTGTGTTTGTTTCTTTCTTTTGTGTCCAGAATTTTCCCCAATTGTGCATGCAAGTAGTTATTTTTAGTCCAGTAGAGTTTCTTTGCATTTTGTTGCTCAAGGAGAGGTATGTCCAGGTGCAAATTTTGCAGCACTGAAGCAAAGGGTCCCAGGTCCCAGGCCTGTCTAGTATCACCACAGAGAAGTTGTAGCAATACATTGGAAAGCAGTGTCATGATGCCAAGAGAGAAGATAGATCTATAATAGCATGCACCTTCTTGAATTTGAGTCTAAAAAGAGAACATATGATTTAAATCACAAGCATATGAGTCTTTTTTCCCTTTGCTTCCACACCTTCTTCCTTTCAGAAAACAATGGATTACTTGCAAAAACAAATGTAGTGGCAAAGGACAGATTGTTGTAGAAAATCTCCAAAGTATAATAATTGGGGGATAAATAGGAGAACTGGAAATTCAAACTAAAGAAAAAACTTTCATCTACCCTTTTGAAGGGCTTCCCTGGTGGCTCAGATAGTAAGAATCTTCCTGCAATGCAGGATACCTGGGGTTCAATCCCTGGAGAAAGGAATGGCTACCCACTCCAGTATTCTTGCCTGGAATATTCCATGGAGAGAGGAGCCTGACAGGCTGCAGTCCATGGGGGTTGCAAGAACAGGAAACAACTGAATGACTAACACACACACTCTTGTAAAATCTTCATATTCAAGTTGAACCAATTTATAAAGGCAATAAAGATTCTACCCATCAGAACAATACCCAGTGTCCCCTACAGTCAGTCTCTCCCATTAGGAAGCTTCCATAAGCCTCTTATCCTTATCCCTCAGAGGGCAGACAGAATGAAAAACACAATCACAGAAAACTAATCAAACTGATCACATGGATCACAGCTTTTTCTAACTCAATGAAACTATGAGCCATACCATATAGGGCCACCCGAGATGAATGGGTCATGGTGGAGAGTTCTGACAAAATGTGGTCCACTGGAGGAGAAAATGGCAAACTACTTCAGTATCTTGCCTTGAGAACCCCATGAACAGTATGAAAAGCCAAAAAGATTTGACACTGAAAGATGAACTCCCCAAGTCAGTAGATGCTATTGGAGAAAAGTGGAGAAATAGCTCCAGAAGGAATGAAGAGGCTGAGCCAAAGCAAAAACAATGCCCAGTTGTGGATGTGACTGGTGACAAAAGTGAAGTCCGATGCTGTAAAGAACAATATTGAATAGGAACCTGGAATGTTAGGTTCATGAATCAAGGTAAATTAGAAGTGGTCAAACAAAAGATGACAAGAGTGAACATCAGCATTTTAGGAATCAGTGAACTAAAATGGTCTGGAATGGGTGAATTTAACTCAGATGATCATTATATCTACTACTGTGGGCAAGAATCCCTTAGAAGAAATGGAGTGGCCATCATAGTGAAAAGAAAGACTCTGAAATGCAGTACTTTGGTGCAATCTTAAAAATACTGAATGATCTTTCTTCGTTTCCAAGGCAAACCATTCAATATCACAGTAATCCAAGTCTATGCCCCAACTACTAATGCTGAAGAAGCTGAAGTTGAACAGTTCTATGAAGACCTACAAGACCTTCTAAAACTAACACCCATAAAAGATGTTCTTTTCATTGTAGGAAACTGGAATGTAAAAGTAGGAAGTCAAGAGATACCTGGAGTAACAGGCAAATTTGGCCTTGAGGTACAAAATGAAGCAGGACAAAGGCTAACAGAGTTTTGCTAACACACTGATCATAGCAAACACCCTCTTCCATACAACACAAGAGACACTCAGCACGTGGACATCACCAGATGGTCAATACTGAAATCAGATTGATTACATTCTTTGCAGCCAACGAAGGAGAAGCTCTATACAATCAGCAAAAACAAGACTGGGAACAGACTGTGGCTCAGATCATGAACTCCTTATTGCCAAATACAGATGTAAACTGAAGAAAATAGGGAAAACCACTACACCATTCAGGTATGACCTAAATCATATTGCTTACGATTATACAGTGGAAGTGAGAAATATATTCAAGGGATTCAATCTGATAAACAAAGTGCCTTAAGTACTATGCATGGAGGTTCGTGACAATGTACAGGAGGCAGTGATCAAAACCATCCCCAAGAAAATGAAATGCAAAAAGGCAAAATGGTTGTCTGAGTAAGCCTTACAAGCAGCTGAGAAAAGAAGACAAGTGAAAGACAAAGGAGAAAATGAAAGATATACCTATTTGAATACAGAGTTCCAGAGACTAGCAAGGAGAGATAAGAAAGCCTTCCTCAGTGATCAGTCAAAAGAAATAGAGAGAAACAATAGAATGGGAAAGACTAGAGATCTTTTCAAGAAAGTTAAACATACCAAGGGAACATTTCATGCAAAGATGGGCATAATAAAGGACAGAAATGGTATATACCTAACAGAAGTAGAAAATATTAAGAAGAGGTGGCAAGAATACACAGAACTATACAAAAAAGATCTTAATGACCCTGATAATCACAATGGTGTGATCACTCACCTAGAGCCAGACACCCTGGAATGTGAAGTCAAGTGGGCTTTAGGAAGTATCACTACAAACAAAGCTAGTAGAGGTGCTGGCATTCCAGGTGAGCTATTTCAAATCCTAAAAGATGATGCTGTTAGAGTGCTGCACTCAATATGCCAGCAAATTTGGAAAACTCTGCAGTGGCCGTGGGACAGGAATGTGATTTTTCATTTCAATCCCAAAGAAAGGCAATACCAAAGAATGTTCAGACTTACCGCACAATTGCACTCATCTCACACGCTAGCAAATTAATGCTCAAAATTCTCTAAGCCAGGTTTCAACAGTATGTGAACTTCCAGATGCCAGATGTTCAAGCTGGATTTAGAAAAGGCAGAGGAACTAAAGATCAAGTTGCTAATATCCCCTGGATCATTGAGAAAGCAAGAGAGTTCCAGAAAAACATCTACTTCTGCTTTATTGACTACACCAAAGTCTTTGACTGTGTAGATCACAACAGACTGTGAAAAATTCTTCAAGAGATGGGAATACCAGTCCACCTTACCTGCCTCCTGAGAAATCTGTATGCAGGTCAAAAAGCAACAGTTAGAACCAGACGCATAACAATGGACTGGTTCAAAATTGGGAAATGAGTACATCAAGACTGTATATTGCCACCCTGATTAGTTAACTTCTATGCAGAGTACATCATGTGAGATGTTGGTCTAGATGAAGGACAAGCTGGAATCAAGATTGCCAGGAGAAATATCAGTAACCTCAGATACACAGATGACACCACCCTTATGGCAGAAAGTGAAGAAGAACTAAAGAACCTCTTGATGAAAGTGAAAGAGGAGAATGAAAAAGTTGGCTTTAAACTCAATATTCAGAAAACTAAGATCATGGCATCCAGTCCCATGAATTTATGGCAAAAAGATGGGGGAAAATGGAAACTTTAAATTGGGGGGCTCCAAAATCACTGCAGATGGTGACTGCAGCCATGAAATTAAGACACTTGCTCCTTGGAAGAAAAGTTTTGATCAACCTAGACAGCATATTAAAAAACAGAGACAATACTTTGCCAGCAAAGTCTAGTAAAAGCTATGGTTTTTCCAGTAGTCATGTATGGATGTGAGAGTGGACTATAAAGAAAGCTGAGTGCCAAAGAATGTATGCTTTTGAACTGTGGTGTTGGATAAGACTCTTGTGAGCCCCTTGGACTGCAAGGAGACCAAACCAGTCCATCCTAAAGGAAATGAGTCCTGAATATTCATTGGAAGGGCTGATGCTGAAGCTCCAATACTTTGGCCACCTGATACAAAGAACTGACTCACTGGAAAAGACCTTGATACTGAAAAAGATTGAAGGAAGGAGGAGAAGTTGACAACAGAGGATGAGATGGTTGGATGGCATCACCAACTCAATGGACATGAGTTTGAGCAAGCTTTGCTGGTGATGGACAGGGAAGCCTGGAATGCTGCAGTCCATGGGGTCATAAAGAGCCAAATACAGCTGAGTGACTAAAATGAACTGGCTGAAGGATTCTACCTTCCTTCTTCCCTTGCTTTACATCAACATTTCACATGGATCACACTCTCCAAGGTGGACTGACTCACGTCATATGTCAAATCATTGTTGAATAAAGTAAGAATATGTATTTCTGTATCTAAGATAGTTTAACACATGAAGTGACTTCTTCAAAATAACTGTATTAGGCAACCTTGGTATAAAGCACTTTTGTGTGCTCAGTAAATCAAACATCTGCATGTCTCTGATTTCCTGGTCCATAATGTGATGTAACAGCTAGCCTGTTGAATTTTATATCCTGTCTTGTAGAAGTAGCCTTGCTTCAGCAACACAGTCACAACCAAGCCTCATGGTGAGCAAACCACACACCAATATTCTTATATTCTGGGACATTTCACAAACAGAATGTACTCATATTTCAAATAGAGAAATTACCTCCCAGGGTCAGAGAATGCTGACAGATAAATGTACCATTGGACTTTTAGAAACATTATACATTATAAGATGCTATAATAATAAGGAAAAACATTCTGTGTTGCCCTGCAGCCATCAAGGCTAGTTGTTTAGCTTCAATTTCAAAGTTCACAGACTATCCAGGGAGGAAATCTTCTAACTAGGGTCAAGGGACTAAGGATGCACTCCTAGTATCAAAAGTAAATGTTGGAAGCTTATTTATGCCATCACATGAAGATCATGAAAATAGTAAGGGTATGCCTGTTTGAGTATTTCTAACTCTTAACATAAGCATTTCCACATGATATCTGTTGGTCTATGAATTCCAAAAGTTTTCCATCAAGGATGACATTTTCCCTCTATTTCATTATAAATGAAATAATTTTTTAGAATATGCATTTCTTTGTGCAAGTTTTGGCTTGACAGAGTTCTTCTAGTGATTTTTGCTTGCTGCTGCTACTAAGTTGCTTCAGTGGTGTCTGACTCTGTGCGACCCCATAGATGGCAGCCCACCAGGCTCCCCTGTCCCTGGGATTTTCCAGGCAAGAACACTGGAGTGGGTTCCTATTTCCTTCTCCAATGCATGAAAGTGAAAAGTGAAAGTGAAGTCGCTCAGTCGTGTCTGACTTTTAGCGGCCCCATGGGCTGCGGCCCACCAGGCTCTCCGTCCATGGGATTTTCCAGGCAAGAGTGATGGAGTGGGGTGCCATTGCCTTCTCTGGATTTTTCCTTCAGTTCAGTTCAGTTCAGTTCAGTCACTCAGTCATGTCCGACTCTTTGTGACCCCATGAATCGCAGCACGCCAGGCCTCCCTGTCCATCACCAACTCCCGGAATTCATCAAACTCATGTCCATCGAGTCGGTGATGCCATCCAACTATCTCATCCTCTGTCGTCCACTTTTCCTCCTGCCCCCAATCCCTCCCAGCATCAGAGTCTTTTCCAATGAGCCAACTCTTCGCATGAGGTGGCCAAAGTACTGAAGTTTCAGCTTTAGCATCATTCCTTCCAAAGAACACCCAGGGCTGATCTCCTTTAGAATGGACTGGTTAGATCTCCTTGCAGTCCAAGGGACTCTCAAGAGTCTTCTCCAACACCACAGTTCAAAAGCATCAATTCTTCAGCATTAACTGAGCAACTAAGATGTGCAAGGAAAAGAGTTTTCACACTTTTTCACTAAAAAATTTAAAAAAACATTCATAGAACTGTTATTCTACTTGTAGAAGCAGTTATTCTGTTTACTAGTAATTTAATGTTTTTCACCCATGAGCATCACAAGGTATATATAGTTGATCAAAAGTGTAGTGAAAATTATTTATCTAATGCTCTACTTTCACTACTTTTGGGTAACTACCCCAGGAAATCTTTTCAGATTTCCAGCCTTGGAAGCATTCAAAACCAGCCTAGTGACCAGTGGCCAAAACTGAGATGACCAGCTGATTGACTTGTGTGGTTGCCTGAATTAAGCAGATATTTGTCTAAGATTGTTGGAAACTGAGGTAGATGTATATTGTCACCCTGCTTATTTAACTTATATGCAGAGTACATCATGCAAAATTCTGGGCTGGATGAAGCACAAGCTGGAATCGAGTTGCCAGTCCAGGTTCGATGCACGATACTGGATGCTTGGGGCTAGTGCATTGGGACAACCCAGAGGGATGGTATGGGGAGGGAGGAGGAAGGAGGGTTCCGGATGGGGAACACATGTATACCTGTGGCGGATACATTTTGATATTTGGCAAAATTAATACAATTTTGTAAAGTTTAAAAATAAAATAAAATTTTTAAAAAAAGAAAAAAAAAGATTGCAGGGAGAAATAACAATAACCTCAGATATTCAGATGACACCACACTTATGGCAAAAATGGGGTTGCAAAGAGTCAGACACGACTGAGGGACTGAACTGAACTGAACTGAGGTGATGTTGAAAGATTGTATATATAAATGCAGATTCTGAGTTTGCAGTGGAAACTCACAAACAACTCTCCCTTACCATATGATATCTTCATTGCCCTGCATTATTTTAACCTCAAGTCTTCTTTAGGTTAAGGGGCTGTGTTGACACATAAGCCTACATTCACTTATTAGACATTTACTGAGTGCCTATTATGTTCAAGACACTTTGCTGCAACCATCAATGTACAGTGGTGAGCCACAAGACACACATGGTCCATTCCTAAGTCTTTTTCTCTCTTGCTTATTCCCATCTTTTTGTAATGCTTTGTTTCCTGACAGAGAAATCATCCTATTCACTGAAGCATCATTTCAATTCCGTTGTTCAGTCATGTCCGATTCTTTACAGCCCCACAGACTGCAGCACATCAGGCTTCCCTGTCCATCACCAATTCCTGGAGCTTGCTCAAATTCATGTCCATCAAGTCAGTGATGCCATCCAACCATCTTATCCTCTGTCATCCCCTTTTCTCCTTCCTTCAATCTTTCCCAGCATGAGGGTCTTTTCCAATGAGTCAGTTCTTTGCATCAGGTGGCCAAAGTATTGGAGCTTCAGTTTCAGCATCAGTCCTTCCAATGAATATTCAGGACTGATTTCCTTTAGGATTGAATGGTTGGATCTCCTTGCAGTCCAAGGAACTCTCAAGAGTCTTCTCCAGTAGTACAGTTCAAAAGCATCAGTTCTTTGGTGCTCAGCTTTCTTCATGGTCCAACTCTCACATCCATACATGACTAGTAGAAAAACCATAGCTATGACTAGATGGGCCTTTGTTGGCAAAGTAATGTCTCTGCTTTTTAATATGCTATCTAGGCTGGTCATAGCTTTTCTTCCAAGGAGCAAGAATTTTTAATTTCATGGCTGCAGTCAATATCTCCAGTGATTTAGGAGCCCAATAAAATAAAGTCTGTCACCATTTCCATCGTTTCACCATCTATTTGCCATAAAGTGATGGGATTGGATGCCATGATCTTCATTTTTTGAATGTTGAGTTTTAAGCCAGCTTTTCACTCTCCTCTTTCACTCTTGTCAAGAGGCTCTTTAGTTCTTCTTCACTTCCTGCCATAAGGGTGATGTCATCTGCATATCCTAGGTTATTGATATTTTTCCCAGCAATTTTGATTCCAGCTTGTGCTTCATCCAGCCCAGCATTTCACATGATGTGCTCTGCATATAAGTTAAATAGGCAAAGTGACAATATACAGTCTTGTCGTTCTAACCATTGCTTCTTGACCTGCATACAGATTTCTCAGGAGGAAGGTAAAGTGGTCTGGTAGTCCCATCTCTTTAAGAATTTTCAACTCTGGTTTTCTTCAGTCAGGCTGTTCCCCTGCAAAATCAGACCCCACTGAAGTGATATGATCTTCAACATTATAAAGTCCCACATCATTCTCCCCTTTGCTGCATGCTATGCCCTGGAGCCTAGTGATGGGGAGCCACAAGAATACAGTTCTAAAGCAGAGCTACTTCACTGGTAGGCATGAGAAAGAAGGGGAGATTTGTGATTAGTTTAGTGAATTTGATCTTTTCAGATTGAAAATTAGTTGTTATCTTTGTGACTATTATAGAAGTTATGGCATCATTGAATTCAGGCCAGGAAGGGCTCCTGTGAATCAACTCCTTTTACTCCCTCACTTTTTCACACAAAGAACTCCAGTAAAAGTGACTGTTTGTCTTCACACAGTATGCTTGTTTGGGAATCAAAAAAATAAGTGAAAAAAGTAGAGATAAAATCTAGGAATAATTCCTATCAAATTTCATTATCATGAAAATGCAAGTTTAATTATAGTGATAAATTATTATTATTCTAAACGGTCAAGTCTCTAGATTCCTTCCATTACTGCACTTAGGTAATAACTATAATTTCTTCTTTAAGATACTAAAACTAACAAACATGCTACTAATTCTCTGGGAACCAGTAGTCTGAAGTACACTCACACATAAGCTTGTGTAGTTAATATATTTTTAGCATCTATAAGAAAGTAAGCTTTAGCTCTTGGACAAAGGGGCTTGTACAATATAATGTGTTTCCACTTTTTGAATAAAACACTTTTACCTTCTATTTCTAAAATTGTCCGAAGGCAATATAACTTTTATAAAACATCTGAAAGTTTCAAAACCATTTCACTGCCAATGTTTCTAATTCCAAACCTGATGTTCTGGAGAAATGTGTGCCAGAATGTTTCATTTTATGTTTAAATGGTCACAGATTTAATAATGGACTGCAAAAGATTCTTGCATTTAACTATGTCCTTTACTGTTCATGCACTCATCCAAGCATGCACAAACAGAGGGGAATGCCATGCACTTTAAATCCACACACATCATGGAAAAGACCCACTCTGGGCTTTGGACACATTAACAAATTATGTCCCATTAGGTCAATGCAGAAATTAATTGTGGATTCTCTTAAAATCCACATTGCCTCCTGATTCTGTTGCAGGCCACTCAATTAGACACCTCTCAAGGCCTTTGTGTTGGACTAAACGTAACTAATTGTTCCATTTCTGCAAGGAGTGATTCATCTCCCAGATGTCCCAGACCTTTCAGCAGCTCTGCTCTACCAATATCTTGACATATGAAAATAGAGTCATTAGGGACCCAGGCAGAGGGGAGAGATTGGGGAGCAAATAGAGCAGGGTATTCTTTACCCCTGCCCTTTGGTATGATTAATCTTCAGTGAGAAAGGACTCCTGAATCATTCTCTTGACAGGGTAGCCCCTTTGCCCTATCTGGCTTCCCACGTGAGGAAAGATGGATGAATGCTTCCTTTTTTCTCTTCCTCCAGGTGCAGCCCTATTCACACTCGAGTCTGACTACACATAATAGAATGACTTCTACTTGCCTCAACTCTGTATTTTCTCCTCTACTGTTTCTCATTTGTTCTTATTCCAATAACAGAGACAGCCAAATTGAAAATGCATGAAGACCCAAAGTCTTATTTCCTTAGGGCACTGGAGTAAAAGTGTGTTTGTGTGTGTGTGTGTGTGTGTGTATGTTTTCTTCTAGGAAATGTAGCTTCAGAGTAAATCTATGGAGAAAGGTTTTTACGCCTTTAAGCTATTGGGTTAGCTTGATGATTTTTACTACAGCTTTGAACTCTTGCTTTGTTTCTGAGCTGTTTTCTTCATGTCTTTACTTGTAGCAAATGGTGTTATTCATCCATTGTAATAGTTGAATATATAATAATGCATGTTCTGGAATAGAAAGAGCATCTTATCCTGCTATCTGTATGCTTTCAACCATATTTAAAACAGCTAACAATGTGTTATCATCAAATGCAGTTTTTAGATTTCACAGATTGGCAAAAAGCTTCTGTTTTAAAGTGAGATAAGAAATTGATAGCACAATATTTTAACTTTATATGGATCTATGCCTAGAGTTAGGCTGGGCTTTACTGAAAATAATTAAGCTAATCATAGGTTTTAGTTTGAGTTTCCTGAAACAAGACATTGAAACTAGGAAATGAATGCATGTAGTTTATTTGGGAGGTGATTGCAGGGAGTGAAGTTAGAATGATTTATGGAAGAGAAAGCCACTGGTAAAGGGTGTGTTATCAAGCAAGTTACCACCATGGGCAGCTTGAGCTTAGTCCCAGTAGGGAACTCTAGGAGCCTCATAGAACATCCACCTCAAGATTCCTCCCATTTATGGAGCAATGAAGCTGGAGTATTAATAGACTAATCCATTAGTCAGTGCTCCTAGGCTGCTCCTGAGAGACTAAATTAAACCTGTGTAGCCAGGCAGAATAGATTTGATCACCTAATAATCTTCAGGAAATAGACGGAGATGTGTTTACTAAAGGGCTGCTAGGGACCATAAGAATGGTAGGGCCCAGAGTGTCTGCTCCATCATTGCACTTTTGGAAACTTTGACAGGAATGATCACTTACTTTAAGCTAATTGAAAACTTGCATTACTTTAAAATTTATGGAAACCCCCAACTTTTAAATGTAAGGTGTCCCTTATTCTTCATTTTGTTTCCTCAACATTTCTGTGATTAACTAGACCAGCCACATGGTTAATTAGAGGCTACAACTCTAGGAGAATCTATTTGTTTATTTTTGCAAGAACAGTACAAAAATATTTTTCCCCTGAGCCATTTGAGAATAATGTATTAACCTGATGCCCCAATACCCATGAATATTTTAGTGTATTTTATATGAACAAGGACATTCTCTGTCTGACTCTTTGTGACCCCCATGGACTACAGTCCACCAGGCTCCTCTGTCCATGGAATTTTCTAGGCAAGAATATTGTAGGGGGTTGCCATTTTCTACATCAGGGGATCTTCCCAACACAAAGATCAAACCCATGTCTTCTTCACTTCTTGCATTGACAAGGGGATTCTTTACCACTGCACCACTTGGAAAGCCTTAATTACAATGTATCTAACAAAATCAGGAAATTAACATTAATGCATTTTTACTACATAATCCTCAAGCCCCATCCAAGTTTCAACATTTGCTTCAGTAAAGGGATTTATTTCAGAACTATATGATTTCACAATGTACATGTATACCAAATCATATAGTTTATATATAATTTTGTTTGTCAGTTATTCCCCAATAAGCTGGAAAAATAGAACACTTTAGTAGATTAATTATAAGAATTAAAAATGATAAGAATCATGCTGCATTGTAGTTGTCATGTCTCTCTAGTTTTTTTCAATCTGTGCAAATTCTTGGTCATTTCTTGACATTTTTAACCTTGAAAATTTTGAAGATTACAAGTCATCTGTTTTATAGAATGCTCCTCACCTTGAATCTGGACTCATCTTATCTTTGTTCTATGATTAACTTTGTCATGCTTCACTGATAGAAAAAAAAAATCACAAAACTAATGCTGCATTCATTTCATTGTTTCACATATGTGACACATGCTTTTGATGAGTCCTTTTACTGGTGATCCAGTCCCATCATTTCATAGCAAATAGAAGGGGAGAAAGTGGAATTAGTGTCAGATTTTATTTTCTTAGACTCCATAATCACTGTGGGTGATGACTGAAGTCATGAAATTAAAGGACCCTTGCTCCTTGGAAGAAAAGCTATGACAAATCTAGACAGCATATTAAAAAACAGAGACATCACTTTGCCAGAAAAGGTGCTTGTAGCCAATATTATGTATGTTTTTTCCAGGAGTCATGTAAGGATGTGAGAGTTGAACCATAAAGAAGTCTGATTGCCAAAGAATTCATGCTTTGAGTTATGGTGAATTGTGGTGCTGAAGAAGAGTCTTGAGAGTTCCTTGGACTCCAGACAGATCAAACCAGTCAATCCTAAAGGAAATCAACACTGAATATTCATTGTAAAGACTGATATTGGAGCTGAAGCTTCAATAGCTTGGCCACCTGATGGGACGAGACAACTCATTGGGGAAAAAAAAAAAAACAAACTGATGTTGAGAAAGATTGAGGGCAGGAGGAGAAGGGGGCAACAGAGGATGAGATGGTTGGATGGTATCACTGATTCAGTGGACATGAATTTGCACAAACTCCAGGAGATAGCGAAGGACAGGGAAGCCTGGCATGCTGGAGTCCATGAGGTCACAGAGTTGGACACGATTTCGAGACTGAACAACAACTGGTGATCACTGGGTTAAAGTGGTGTCTTTAGCATTCTCCATTGTAAATTTCACATTTTAAAATTAAGAACTATTTTGAGAAGAGGTACTTTTAACTTGTAAATATCCCACTACTCATCAAACTTTCAATTATTTATTGATTTATATATTTATATATATCAGGATATTCTCATACATTCTTATTTAAATATTGGATCATAATTTTTTACTATCCTGCATATTCTTATATTGAAATTGTCCAAGATTTGGCCAGGAGGAGGTCCTGACAGCTGACTTGTTTGTCTTTTCAGCTTGACCCCATCTTCCTAAGAAAACTTTTAAAATTGAGCATCCCAATCAATGCTGAGATATTTGAACCAACAAATGGTATTCCATTAAGGAAAATTAGAAGAATAACTCAGCATATCTTCACTACTACAAAGAAGAAACCAACAAACAGAAGAAAATCAAGATCCATAGCATAAGACGTTTGATTGAGACATGAGGTGGCTTCTGTAAAAAGTAATCATATATATCCATTGAAATCTCCCATGTGAAATGTCTTGAGTTAACTGATTCTAATATTGCTGGAATTATACATGATGCAGAATTTGTGTTGACTACTTTGAATCAAAGATCTCAAAAGATTATAGTTATAGGTAGTAAATTATGTTTTGGATTGTAATAGAATATTTTTATTTGTTTTTTGTTTTTTAATTTATTATTATTATTTTTTACTTTACAATATTGTATTGGTTTTGCCATACTTTTGAATCAGTTCTAATGAGGTGGATGAAACTGGAGCCTATTATACAGAGTGAAGTAAGCCAGAAAGAAAAACACCAATATAGTATACTAACGCATATATATGGAATTTAGAAAGATGGTAATGACAACCCTGTATGCAAGACAGCAAAAGAGACACAGATGTATAGAACAGTCTTTTGGACTCTGTAGGAGACGGGGGGGTGGGGATGATTTGGGAGAATGGCATTAAAACATGTATAATATCATATAAGAAATGAATCACCAGTCCAGGTTCAATGCAGGATACAGGAAGCTTGGGGCTGGTGCACTGGGATGACCCAGAGGGATGGTATGGGGAGGGAGGTGGGAGAGGGGTTCAGGATAGAGAACATGCATACACCCGTGGCAGATGCATGTTGATGTAATAGAATATTTTTAATACAAAATTAATCCTGGAAGAATGAAGACTACTTCATCAATAAGTTAATTAAATAACAGCTAATTTTTAAATATAAATGTATTTATTTTAATTGGAGGTGTTTTTTTTTTTTTTTTCCAAAACATTCTGCCAAGAAAAGGTTATTTGGACTAGCAGCACCAGAGATGTCCTATCTCTGCCAATAATTTCTTTTCCTTTTGATCTTGAGGTAACCAAGAGAAGTAAACACACATTGGTCATTAGCCAATAGAAAATAACACATTTAATCAGCCAATGCCTCTGACTTATTAGCAAAGAGGTCTTAGAAAACTGAGCCTCCTGTCTTCCAACTCTTATGCCAATTCATTAAAAGTACTAGCTGCTCAAAATGATATAAGCTATATAAAGCAATTACTTTGCTGACAAAGGTGTGTATAGTCAAAGCTATGGTTTTTCCAATAGTCATGTATGGATGTGAGAATTGGACTATAAAGAAAGCTGAGTGCCAAAGAACTGACGCTTTTGAACTGTGGTGTTGGATAAGACTCTTGAGAGTCCCTTGGACTGCAAGGAGATCCAACCAGTCCATCTTAAAGGAGATCAGTCCTAGGTGTTCATTGGAAGGACTGATGCTGAATCTGAAACTCCAATACTTTGGCCACCTGATGTGAAGACTGACATTAGAAAAGACCCTGATTCTGGAAAGATAGAAGGCAGGAGGAGAAGGGGACAACAGAGGATGAGATAGTTGGATGGACATGAATTTGAGCAGCTCCAGGAGTTGGTGATGGACAGGGAGGCTTGGTGTGCTTCAGTCCAAGGCGTCTCAAAGAGTCGGACATGACTGAGTGACTGAACTGAACTGAACTGATAGGAAGCAATGACCAGTATATTTTGAAGAGTGCAAGTGAAGAAAACAAGATGTGTGGGCTTTGAGAGTTATTGTTTACCTGCATGGAGTGAATGAAGAGAGAAACAGAGGCCCTATTTAATCCATAGTCACACTGTTACTCATAACTGTGGTCCAGTAAACAAACATCCTGAAATTAGTATCATGATTAACAAGTTTCCCATTTTTTTAGGAAGAGGTGGAATGTAGTGCTAAATTGAGAGGTGGAGAGAAGTGCTTCTTTTCCTGTATAGTCAATGTGGCTCAGTTTAAGGAGGTTGTCAGCAGGTTCATTCAAAGAGCTTTCCTTAAATGAAACAAACAATGAGTTAAACAATTAAAACACAAGATGTGTTGTGCTTAGTTGCTCAGTCGTGTCCGACTTTTTGTGATCCCAAAGACTGTAGCCCGCCCGGCTCCTCTGTCCCTGCAGATTCTCCAGGCAATGATACTGGAGTGGATTGCCACGCCCACCTCCAGGGGATCTTCTCAACCCAGAGATCGAACCAAGTTCTCCTGCATTCCAGGCAGATTCTTTACTGTCTGAGCCACCAGGGAAGCACACAAGATGAAAAGTATGGTGGGATTGTTCCAAGATGGAGGAGGTATAGATGGGGAGGCCACTTTCTCCACCACAAATTCATTAAAAGATCATTTGAATTTTGAGCAACTTTCAAAAAACAACTTCTGAAAGCTGGTGAAGGACACCAGGCACCGAGAAAAGCAACTCAATCTCTTCAAAAGGAGGTAGGACAAAATATAAAAGACAAAAGCAGAGACAGAAGATTTAGGGATGGAGATCCTTCCTGGGGAGGGACTCGTGAAGGAGGAGAAGTTTCCACACAATAGGAAATCCTCTCACAGGCATGTCTTCAGGGAGTTTTGGAATCTCAAAGGGCAACATAACCAGGAGGGAAAACAAAAAAACACAGAATATTTGCCTAACTGCAACAACAAGCAGAAGTGGAGAAGTGGGCACAGACACTTCCTTCCACCACCAGTGAGTGGGAGCTGGGCAGGGAGATGTGGGCTGCATCAACAGTCCTTAGGTTAAGGACTGGACCTGAATGCCCTGAGGACAATCTGAGGGAGCTAATGTGAGATAGCAACCCAAACTGTAGGATGATCAGAGAGACAGGAAAAAAAAAAAAAAAAACTTTCTTGCAAAAGGCTCTAATGCCCCTCGGTGCCCCTTGGCATGCTCACAGAACAAAGGAGAGCAAGTCGCTGCCATATAGGGCCCTCCCTTCCCAGAGGCAGAGAGACAGGCATGCAACAGATACAAAAGGCAAGGAGCTGCTTCAGTCTCAGCCCCAGACACTGCATCTTCTACCAAACTGTGAGGAGGCTCCCAGTGGCTAACCACGTCTTCCTGGGATCCTGGACAGCTGACATCTGCCAGGAGTGTCACTGCCTGAGGTCAGCTCCCCAGAGGAGACACACAGCACACTCGAGACTGTGCTCTTACAGCACACCCGGGAAACCAAGCAGCCAGGACAGGGGAAGTGAATAAGATACAAAGCCCACCTGGGACAGTGTGCTCACCAAGCACCTAGTCACCTGAGCTGCTCGGACCTGGGAAGGGCACAAAACACACAGCTAATCTGGATCTGTGCCCCTGAGGACCACCCAAGAACCTGAGTGGCTTAGACCTGGGAAGTGCACAAAACACAGGACCCACCTGGGACAGTACCCTTGCAGAGCACCCTGGGGCCTGAGCAGTGTGGACCCGGAAAGTACATGCCACCTTCAGCTGTGGCAAACAGAGTGTGGTCCATCCACTATGAGCACTCCCCATACATGCCAGTGGTATTTGTTTGCAGTGTCCCTCCCTCCCCACAACACAACTGAACAAGTGAGCCTGAATAAGTGGCCACCTTCACAACCTCGTGTCAGGGTGAATATTAGACCCTGAAGAGACTTGCAAACAGAAGAAGCCAAAATAAACAAAGAAGGAGGAACTGCTCTGGAAGTGGCAGGTGCAGCAGATTAAAACCCTGCAGTTAATACTGAGACTGTGCATTTGAGAGACATCTATAGACCTTGAGAAAAAGTACAAGCTGAAACAAGCGACTATCTAATACTGAACTGGTCCACACTTCCCACAACAATATATATATTAAATATATATATTTTTTTAACTTTTGTGATTTTGTTTTGTATTTTTTATATTGTATTTTTGAGAGTCTAATCTCTATTCTAGGATTTTAATCTTTGCTTTTTGATATTTGTTATCAATTTTGTACCTTTAAGAATCTAATATTCAGTATTCATTTACACTTAGAGATTTGATTACTGGTTTGAGTGTTGTCTCCCCTTTTGACTCCCCCTATTATTCTCCTGGTCACCTCTATCTCCCCCCCTCCCTCTTCTCTTCTCTATATATGAATTTCTCTGGGTGTTCCTGACTGTGGACAGTTTTTTCACCAGTAACCTAAGGGTTTTACCTTCTGTGCTGTATAGATGGAGAAGTCTTGAGGCTACTGTAAGAGAAGAACTAAAAGCCAGAGGCAGGAGGCTTAACTCTAAAATTTTAGAACATCAGAGAACTCCTGACTCCAGAAACTTTAATAGACAAGAGCTCATCCAAAAATCTCCATACCTGCCCTGCAACCAAGCTTCACCCCAAAGCTAACAAGTTCCAGTGCAAGACACGCCATGCTAATTCTCCAGAAAAACAGGAATACAACCCTGAACATTAAAAGACAGGCTACCCAAAGTCACGCCAAACCTATAGATATCCCTATGCTGCTGCTGCTGCTAAGTTGCTTCAGTCATGTCCGACTCTCTGCGACCCCATAGACGGCAGCCCACCAGGCTCCCCCGTCCCTGCAATTCTCCAGGCAAGAATACTGGAGTGCATTGCCATTTCCTTCTCCAATGCATGAAAGTGAAAGTGAAGTCGCTCAGTCATGTCTGACCCTCAATGACCCCATGGACTGCAGCTTTTCAGGCTCCTCCGTCCATGGGATTTTCCAGGCAAGAGTACTGGAGTGGGGTGTCATTGCCTTCTCCAGATACCCCTATAGATACCCCTAAATTGACTAGTAGACACGGCATTGCACTATAGAGAGAAGAGATCCAGCTCCACCCACCAGAACACAGACACAAGCTCCTCTAACCAGGAAACCTTGACAAGCCACTAGTCCAACTCCACCCACAGGGAGCAGACTCAACAATTAAGAGGAACCATGAACTTCCAGCCTGCAGAAAAACACCCCAAACACAGCAATCTAAGTGAAAATGCAGACAAATATTCAGCAGGTGAAGGAATATGATAAAAAAAAAAAAACCCACAAAGCAAAAGAGGAAATAGGGAGTCTACTGGGAAAAGAATTCAGAATAATGATAATAAAGATGATCCAAAATCTTGAAAACATAATGGAGTTACAAATAAATAGACATGAGACAAGGATTCAGATCAGATCAGTCGTTCAGTCGTGTCCGACTCTTTGCGACCCCATGAATCAAAGCACGCCAGGCCTCCCTATCCATCACCAACTCCCGGAGTTCACTCAGACTCGCGTCCATCAAGTCAGTGATGCCATCCAGCCATCTCATCCTCTGTCGTCCCCTTCTCCTCCTGCCCCCAATCCCTCCCAGCATCAGAGTCTTTTCCAATGAGTCAACTCTTCACATGAGGTGGCCAAAGTACTGGAGTTTCAGCTTTAGCATCATTCCTTCCAAAGAAATCCCAGGGCTGATCTCCTTCAGAATGGACTGGTTGGATCTCCTTGCAGTCCAAGGGACTCTCAAGAGTCTTCTCCAACACCACAGTTCAAAAGCATCAATTCTTCGGCACTCAGCCTTCTTCACAGTCCAACTCTCACATCCATACATGACCACAGGAAAAACCATAGCCTTGACTAGCTGGACCTTTGTTGGCAAAGTAATGTCTCTGCTTTTCAATATGCTATCTAGGTTGGTCATAACTTTCCTTCCAAGGAGTAAGTATCTTTTAATTTTATGGCTGCAGTCACCATCTGTAGTGATTTTGGAGCACAGAAAAATAAAGTCTGACACTGTTTCCACTTTTTCCCCATCTATTTCCCATGAAGTGGTGGGACCGGATGCCATGATCTTCATTTTCTGAATGTTGATCTTTAAGCCAACTTTTTCACTCTCCTCTTTCACTTTCATCAGGAGGCTTTTGAGTTCCTCTTCAATTTCTGCCATAAGGGTGGCGTCATCTGCATATCTGAGGTTATTGACATTTCTCCCATCAATCTTGCTTCCAGCTTGTGTTTCTTCCAGTACAGCGTTTCTCATGATGTACTCTGCATATAAGTAAAATAAACAGGGTGACAGTATACAGCCTTGACATACTCCTTTTCCTATTTAGAACCAGTCTGTTGTTCCATGTCCAGTTCTAACTGTTGCTTCCTGACCTGCATACAAATTTCTCAAGAGGCAGATCAGGTGGTCTGGTATTCCCATCTCTTTCAGAATTTTCCACAGTTTATTGTGATCCACACAGTCAAAGGCTTTGGCATAGTCAATAAAGCAGAAATAGATGTTTTTCTGGAACTCTCTTGCTTTTTCCATGATCCAGCAGATGTTGGCAATTTGATCTCTGGTTCCTCTGCCTTTTCTAAAACCAGCTTGAACGTCATGAAGTTCACGGTTCACATATTGCTGAAGCCTGGCTTGGAGAATTTTGAACATTACTTTACTAACGTGTGAGATGAGTGCAATTGTGCGGTAGTTTGAGCATTCTTTGGCATTGCCTTTCTTTGGGATTGGAATGAAAACGGACCTTTTCCAGTCCTGCGGCCACTGCTGAGTTTTCCAAATGTGCTGGCATATTGAGTGCAGCACTTTCACAGCATCGTCTTTCAGGATTTGGAATAGAAGATACAAGAAATGTTTAACAAGGACCTAGAAGAAATAAACAAGAGTCAATTAGTAATGAACAATGCAACAACTGAGATTAATCACTCTGGAGGGAACCAACAGAAGAATAACTGAGGCAAAAGAGAGGATAAGCAAGGTGAAAGATAGAATGATGGAAATAAATGAAACAGAGAGGAAAAAAATAATTAAAAGAAATGAGGACAACCTCAAAGACCACTGTGACAATGTTAAATGCCCCTATTCAAATCATAGGCGTCCCAGAAGAAGAAAACAAAAAGAAAGGGCAGGAGAAAATAGTTGAGAACATAATAGTCAAAAACTTCCCTAAAATGAGGAAGGAAATAGCCACCCAAGTCTAAGAAACCCCAAGAATCTCAAACAGGATAAACCCAAGGCAAAACACCACAAGATACATAGTAATCAAACTAACAAAGATCAAACACAAAGAGTAAATATTAAAAGCAGCAAGGGAAAAGCAACAAATAACACACAAGGGGACCCCATAAGGATAACAGCTGATCTTTCAATAGAAGCTCTTCAGGCCAGAAGGGAATGGCAGGACATACTGAAAGTCATGAAAGTAAAACCTACAACCAAGATTACTATATCAGCAAGGATCTCATTCATATATGAAGGAGAAATCAAAAGCTTTACAGACAAGCAAAAGCTGAGAGAATGCAGCACGACCAAGCCAGCTCTTCAACAAATGCTAAAGGAATTTCTCTAGGCAGGAAGCATGGAAAAGCTTTATAAAAAGAACCAAAAACAAAAAAGCTAATGATAACAAGATCATCAGTTCAGTACAGTTCAGTTCAGCCGCTCAGTCATGTCCAAATCTTTGTGACCCCATGAATTGCAGCATGCCAGGCTGCCCCATCCATCACCAATTCTTGGAGTTCACTCATACTCATGTTCATCGAGACGGTGATGCCATCTAGCCATCTCATCCTCTGTCGTCCCCTTCTCCTCCTGACCCCAATCCCTCCCAGCATCAGGGTCTTTTCCAATGAGTCAACTCTTTGCATGAGGTGGCCAAAGGACTGGAGTTTCAGCTTTGGCATCAGTCCTTCCAATGAACACCCAGGACTGATCTCCTTTAGGATGGACTGGTTGGATCTCCTTGCAGTCCAAGGGACTCTCAAGAGTCTTCTCCAACACCACAGTTCAAAAGAATCAATTCTTCGGCACTCAGCTTTCTTCACAGTCCAACTCATCCATACATGACCACTGGAGAAACCATAGCCTTGACTAGACAGACCTTTGTTGGCAAAGTAATGTCTATGCGTTTGAATATACTATCTAGGTTGGTCATAAGTTTCCTCCCAAGGAGTAAGTGTCTTTTAATTTTATGGCTGCAATCACCATCTGCAGTGATTTTGAAGCCCCCAAAAATAAAGTCTGACACTGTTTCCACTGTTTCCTCATCTATTTCCCATGAAGTGATGGGACCAGATGCCATGATCTTAGTTTTCTGAATGTTGAGCTTTAAGCTAACTTTTTCACTCTCCTCTTTCACTTTCATCAAGAGGCTTTTGAATTCCTCCTCACTTTCTGCCATAAGGGTGGTGTCATCTGCATATCTGAGGTTATTATACTTATCAATAATTACCTTAAATGTAAATGGTTTAAATGCTCCAACCAAAATACAAAGACTGGCCAAATGGATACAAAAATAAGGCCCCAATATATGCTGTCTACAAGAGACCCACCTCAAACCTAGGGACACATACACACTGAAAGTGAAGGGCTGGAAAAAGATATTTCATGCAAAAGGAGACCAAAAGAAATCAAGAGTAGCAATACTCATATCAGATAAAATAGACTTTGAAATAAAGACTATGATGAGAGACAAAGAAGGACACTACATAATGATCAAAGGATCAATCCAAGAAGAAGATGTAACAATTTTAAATATATATGCACCCAACACAGGAGCACCTCAATATGTAAGGCAAATGCTAACAAATATGAAAGGGGAAATTAACAGTAAAACAATAATAGTGGGGGACTTTAATATTCCACTCACACCTATGGATAGAATAACCAAACAGAAAATTAGCAAGGAAACACAACCTTTAAATTCTACAATGGGCTAGTTAGACGTAATTGATATCTATAGGGCATTTCACACAAAAACGATGGATTTCACCTTTCACTCAAGTGGACATGGAACATTCTTCAAGATATAGCACATCCAGGGCCATAAATCTAGGCTTGATAAATTTTTAAAAACTGAAATCAGTTCAAGCATATTTTCTGTTTATAATGCAGTAAGATTAGATGTAAGCTACAGGAAAAAAAAAAAACACTATTAAAAATACAAACATATGGAGGCTAAACAACACACTTCTGAGTAACCAACAGATCATGGAAGAAATCAAAAAGGAAAGCAAAATATGCATAGAAACAAATGAAAATGAAAACATGACAACCCCAAACCTATGGGATTCAGTAAAAGCAGTGCTAAGAGGGGGGTCCCAAGCCTACTTCAAGAAACAAGAGAAGCATCAAATAAACAACCTAACTTTCCACCTAAAGCAGCTAGAAAAAGAAGAAGAAAAGAAGCCCAAAGTTAGTAGAAGCAAAGAAATCATAAAAGTCAGATAAGAAATAAATGCAAAAGAAAAAGGGAAAAGGAGACTATAGTAAAAATCAACAAAACTAAAAGCTGGTTCTTTGAGAAGATAAATAAAATAGACAAACCATTAGCCATGCTCATCAAGAAACAAACAGAGAATAGACTCAATAAAATTAGAAATGAAAATGGAGAAATCACGGCAGGCAACACAGAAATACAAAAGATAATAACACTACTATGAGAAATTATATGCCAATAAAATGGACAACTTGGAAGAAATGGACAAATTCTTAGAAAAGTATAACCTTCCAAAACTGAACCAGGAAGAATCAGAAAATCTTAACAGACCCATCACAAGCATGGAAAACAAAACTGAAATAAAAAATCTTTCAGCAAAAGATTTGTTGAAGCCCAGGACCAGATGGCTTCACAGGTGAATTCTACCAAAAATTTAGAGAAGAGCTAACACCTATCCTACTAAAACTCTTAGTAGCATATAATTTCTCATAGTAGGGTTATTATCTTTTGTATTTCTGTGTTGCCTGCCATGATTTCTCCATTTTCATTTCTAATTTTATTGAGTCTATTCTCTGTTTTTTTCTTGATGAGCATGGCTAATGGTTTGTCTATTTTATTTATCTTCTCAAATTCACCTATCCAGAAAATTGCAGAGGAAGGTAAACTTTCAAACTGAATTTACGAGGCCACCATCACCATAATACCAAAACCAGACAAAGATGTCACACCAAAAAAGAAAACCACAGGCCAATATCACTGATGAACATAGATGTAAAAATCCTCAACAAAATTCTAGCAAACAGAATCCAAAAACATATTTAAAAGATCATACATCATGAGCAAGTGGGCTTTACCCCAGGGATTCAAGGAGTCTTCAGTATTCACAAATCAGTCAAAGTGATACACCATATAAACAAATTGAAAGATAAAAACCATATGATTATCTCAATAGATGCATAGAAATCCTTTGACAAAATTCAACATCAAACTCTCTCAAAAGCAGGCATAGAAGGAACATACCTAAACATAATAAAAGCCATATTTGACAAACCCACAGCAAATATTATCTTCAATGGTGAAAAATTGAAAGAATTTCCTCTAAAATAAGGAGCAAGACAAGGGTGCCCATTCTCACCACTACTATGCAACCTAGATTTGGAAGTCCTATCCACAGCAATCAGAGAAGAAAAAGAAAGAAAAGGAATACAGATTGGATAAGAAGGAGTAAAACTGTCACTGTCTGCAGATGACATGATCCTCTACATAGAAAACCCTAACGATAGCAGCAGAAAATTATTAGAGCGAATCAGTGAATATAGTAAAGTTGGAGGATATAAAATTAATACACAGAAATTCCTTGCATTCTTATACACTAACAATGAGAAAACAGAAAGAGAAATTAAGGAAACAATCCCATTCAACATTTCAATGAAAAGAATAAAATACTTAGGGATAAATTTACCTAAAGAAACAAAGGACCTATATACAAAAACCATAAAACACTGATGAAAGAAATCAAAGATGACACAAATAGATGGAGATATATACCATGTTCATGGATCCAAAGAATCAATTTAGTGAAAATGAGTATACTACACAAAGCAATCTACAGATTCAACGCAATCCCTATCAAGCTACCAATGATATTTTTCACAGAACTAGAACAAACAATTTTACGATTTGTATAGAAACATAAAAAACCTCGAATAGCTAAATCAATCTTGAGAAAGAAGAATGGAACTGGAGAAATCAACCTGCGTAACTTCAGACTATCCTACAAAGCTAAGGTCATCAAGACAGTATGGTACTGGCACAAAAACAGAAATTTAGATCAATGGAACAAAATAGAAAGCCCAGACATAAATCCACACAAATATGGACATCTTATCTTTGACAAGGTAGACCAAAATATACAATGGAGAAAAGAATCTCTTTAACAAGTGGTGCTGGGAAAACTGATCAACCACCTGTAAAAGAATGAAACCAGAACACTTTCTTACACCATACACAAAAACAAACTCAAAATGGATTAAAGATCTAAATAGAAACTCTAAAACTCTTAGAGGAAAACATAGGCAGAACACTCTCTGACATAAATCACAGCAAGATCCTCTATGACCCACATCCCAGAGTAATGGAATTAAAAACAAAAACAAATGGGACCTAATTAAACTTAAAAGTATCTGCACAATGAAGGAAACTACAAGCAAGGTGAAAAGGCAGCCTTCAGAATGGGAGAAAATAATAGCAAATGAAATAACTGACAAATAATTAATCTTCAAAATATACAAGCAGCTCAATACCAGAAAAATAAATGGCCCAATCAAAAAGTGGGCCAAAGAACTAAACAGACATTTCTCCAAAGTCATGCAGATGGCTAACAAACACATGAAAAGATGCTCAACATCATTCATTATCAGAGAAATGTAAATCAAACCACAATGAGGTATCATTTCATGCCAGTTCAAATGGTTGCCACCAAAAAGTCTACAAACAATAAATGCTGGTGAGGGTGTGGAGAAAAGGGAATCCTCTTACACTGTTGATGGGAATACAAACTAGTACAGTCACTATGAAGAACAGTGTGGTGATTCCTTAAAAAACTGAAAATAGAACTGCCATACGACCCAGCAATCCCACTGCTGGGCATACACACTGAGGAAACCAGAACTGAAAGAGACACATGTACCCCAATGTTCATTCCAGCACCGTTTACAATAGCTAGGACATGGAAGCAACATAGATGCCCATCAGCAGATGAATGGATAAGGAAGTTGTGGTACATATACACAGTGGAATATTGCTGCTGCTACTGCTGCTAAGTCGCTTCAGTTGTGTCCGACTCTGTGCGACCCCATAAACAGCAGCCCACCAGGCTCCCCCGTCCCTGGGATTCTCCAGGCAAGAACACTGGAGTGGGTTGCCATTTACTTCTCCAAGTGGAATATTACTCAGCTATAAAAAGGAATACATTTGAGTCAGTTCTAACGAGGTGGATGAAACGGGAGCCTATTATACAGAGTGAAGTAAGTCAGAAAGATAAACACCAATACAGTATATTAATGTATATATGGAATTTAGAAAGATGATAATGACAACCCTATATGAAAGACAGCAAAAGAGACACAGATGTAAAGAACAAACTCTTGGACTTAGTGGGAGAAGGTGAAGGTGGGAAGATTTGAGAGAATAGCATTGAAACATGTAGATTACCATATGTAAAAATGGATGAGCAGTGAAAGTTTGATGCATGAAGCAGGACACTCAAAGCTGGTGCTCTGGGACAACCCAGAAGGATAGGGTGAGGAGGAAGGTAAGAGGGGATTCAGGATGGGGGGACACATATGTACCAGTGGCTGATTCATGTCAATATATGGCAAAAACCACCATAATATTGTAAAGTAATTAGCCTCCAATTAAAATAAATAATTTTTTAAAGTATGAAATTCAATGTAAAATGTACAGAAAAAATAAGAAAGTGATAATGTATGAATAGGTTTCCTTGAAAAAAAAAATTGAATTTAAACAGCTTTAAAATGTGATTTTATTCTGGCTGACCTGCCCTACAGGAGGGAGGAGCTGTCCCAGGTTATTACACAAAGGCCAATTCTAACCAGGTGCTTAGGGTCATAGGTTCAGTTCACTCACTGGATACACTTCCTTTGGGTTCAGTCAACTAAACCCACTGCAGAAGAGAACTTAATAACGGAAAGGAAATCCTACCAGGACCAGCTCCAAGGGATCTCAAGGTTTTAAACCTAATGCTAGGCCTCCTTATGCCTTCAGGTTAACCATATGTAAACAATTGCTACTTTTCACACCAGAAGCAGGTTACTCTTCAGAGGTGGACTTATTCCTTGGCCATAAAGTTTATAAGTCCACTGGCTAAGTTTATGAAGTGCTCAGACATCCTTTGGAAATGAAAGTGCTGTATAGTGGCAAGAGCTGTAGTGTGGGAAGGAAAGGAAACACAGCCACGGAGCCTAAGTCTCATTAGCCCAACATATTGTTTTTGCAATGAAGGTAGACATATTTTAAGATAATTAAGACCAATCCATCGCACTGAAATGCACAGAGTCATTACCTGCTCTGCCTCCAAGGGCTGTTAAGCATAGAAAAGCCTAAAGTAAGGCTGAATGAAGAAAAATAAAATACATTTTCCTACAATGGGTCTTGTCCCTGCTGTAAACTTCAAGCAACCTTTCCCTGGATGGTTCTTCCCCCAAGGTTAGTGAGCATACTATGGAGACTTAGAGAAGGATGGGAATCAAATTTCTTCAGTTTTCAGCATCTTCCTCAGAACTTTGACTTCTCCCAGGGCCACTAATAATGCATCTTCTTCTTTAGTACCTTGGTACCTAAAGCTTTTTTTTTCCCTCTGTGAAGGTGAATCAAATACAATTCATTTTCAAGGAAGAGCAGTTAGTTTTGCTATGTAAAAAATGATCCCCAAAGTAGTGGCTAAACCTAACAATTTCTCTTTTCTCATAGCAATGTGAATTGGCACTTTGGGATGAGCTCAACCTGGATTGCTTGTCTCTGCTCTAGTCAGTGGGTGGTTGATGACCTTGTTCACATGCCTGATGGTGATACCTGGCTTCAGGATCAATGCAAGTAACTGGATCATGTGCCACTCGTTCTCTAGAAGGCTTGCTGAGGATCATTCATAGGGTTGCTGTACTAATTCCTAAGAATAGCAAGAGAGGAAAAGCCTAGTGCTCAAGTACTTGCTAAGCCCCTGCTGGTCAAAGTCTGTCACACACCTAAATTCAAATTTAAAAAAAGAGAGAGAGAGGGAGAGAGAGAAATAAACTCTCTACTTTGATGGAAGAAGCTGAAAAGTCTCACTGCAAAAGTCATGAAACAAGAAGAGAAAGAATTTGTGGCCAGTTTTGCAACTGACCATATAAGGTAAAAAATGGAAATAAAATCAAATATGTTCCACCATAAATGTGCTCAGATCCAAAAGAAGTGCTGGAAGATAATACTAGTTGGAGACATGGCTTCCATGTCTATTTTGGTTTATTACTGTCATCACCAGAATCTTTCAGTTAATGTTTGGATAAATTTGGGGGCTTTTCACAGTATGGTTTTTCTCTGAAATTTCCTTCTCACAATATGTACAGATTGATGAAGCTATGGTTATTTTCAGACAGAGACTCATTATCCTCCCCCACCCCACCATCACTATCACACACATGAAGATTTAAAAAATAAGGATGAAAGAATGGGAAAAAAAAAACAACTAGATTTTTTTCTCCTTTTATTTTCTTTCTTTTTCAGACTTGCCCATAAAGCAAAAATGAAGCATGTGGTGAACCTGTTCACACTTTCTCACTTCTAATGAATGACTTCATACATTTATTTCTATATGTTGGTGGAGTTAGGACACATTACCCACAAAATATTACACCTTGACATATTGAATATCTTAAGTTTTAAAAGTTTGAGAAAACAGAAGATGCAGGAAAGTAGGTTTCTCTGACCTCCCCTCTGCCCTTTTTCTCTGAAACAAATCATAAAACTCTCATGTGGGTGATATCCTCCATACTTGGAGGCAAGAAATATTATCTCCAAAGACAAGGGGACTCCCAAGAAGAATTCTAATAAAAAGGTCTTGCTAAGTCTCCCCCTGGATTATTATGCTTACCTTATACTCCTTGACTATCCTATTTCTACACAAGTCCCACTCTCCATCAAATTCAGCTTTAAAATATGCGGGTCTAACTATATGCTTTATACCTATTAATCTATCTTTGTCAGTTTAAATTTCAGACCCAGTTAGGGACCATAACAGGTTTTGAAGAAACTTTTTTCCTTCCCTACAATATCAAGTTGCTTCAGTCGTGTCCAGCTCTTTGCAAACCTGTGGACTGTAGCCTGCCAGGCTCTTCTGTCCATGGGATTCTCTAGGCAAGAAAATTGGGTTGCCATGCCCTCCTCCAGGGGATCTTTCTGACCCAGGGATTGAACCCACGTCTCCTGAGCATTGGCCTGGGAAGCCCAACACTATCCTGATTTTAGAGCAAATCTAGTTTTGAAAATAAATAATTTGGGCAGACCTTAATATCACTTGCCTATTTTTAGTTTGCTGTTTTTAATACAGGGCAATGTTGTTAAGATGTAACAAATAATATCAGCCCCACAGCTTTGCAGAATGCCCTCCTACCTCTAAAGCACTTTTCACATGTTTTATTTGATCCATGTAGTGGCGTATGCAGATATTTACATCAGTATATTTGAAGGCTATTTCAAAAATATTGGCCCTAGAGTAGAAAGAACAGAAGGGGAAGCTGAGGGAAAGGCAAAGAAAGAATTCATTCTTCATCTTCTGAGGACCTAATAGCCATGTTCCTTGAAAAACTGCCAGCATTTTTTCTAGCAATTTGAAGTCAGCAACTTCCCTTGTGAAAACCAGAAGAAAGCCACAATAATCGGAAACAATCACTTCAGACAAAATTCATGGATTATGATATAACCACTGTAAAAAGAAGGAAATTATCAGAAATTATTCATAATAAAAAATGTCCATATTGAGAGTAGCTACATTTGATTTATATTAGCAAAAAAAAAAAAAAAAAAAGAGAGAGAGAGAGAAGATGGCCTTAATAATGTAAAATTGTACATTCTAGTTGGGAACTTCAGATGTCTTATCGATTTCTGCAGTTTACATTAGGATATTTTCTACACATAACAGAATGTCCAAATACAAAGGAGCTTAAACAGTAGGTCCTTTCTACCATGTATCAAAATCTATATGGGAAGGTATTTGTCAGATTTCCTGGAACTTTGGCTCTTTTCTTGACTTGCAAGATAGCTGCAGTAACTTTAAGCCTCACAACTTTATGAGAGAAGGTCACAGGCAGGAAAGGAAGTAGATCTGCTTTCTACACATCTCAGAAAAAGCAATCTTGCCCTAAGTCACTAGATTTTTCTTTTGAAGCTCATGGACGAAGAGTGGTACACATGTTCATGCTATTGCTTCAAAGAAGGTTGGTAAAGCAAGGTACAGCTATCTTCAGCTTTTACTGGTGAAGCATCAGGGGAAACAGATGGCAGGGTCTCGATCTTCTTAACTGGCAAGAAGGAAGGAGATGACTCATGCTGTCTGCTTCAAAAAGTTTGGTGGGAAGCGTATTTTAATCTGAAACATGTATGCATTAGTTTTCTTTTTCCTCTCCCATCACGGATTATGTCCACATTCAGAAACAATGCACACTCTTTATAATAATTTATGGATTACTATGCCTGAATGGGCACAAAGATAAGTGGATCTATTTAAGCTTAATAAAGCTTTTAGGACCAACTTCAAAGCTGTGGATAAAGCAATTAAAGATGTCCTCCTCAGTCCCCATGGCTGAGCTGTATGTGATGCCACCTGTGAGGCAAGTCTTGTCTTTGCACAGAAATGTTTTGATCCATTTCTATGTATTCTTCTACTCAATTGAAAGTTGCAAATGGCAGTATTTTATATTACTATCTTTTAAAACATATTATTAAACAAAGTCATTTTTATATTTTCCAGATGAAATGTGGCATAGTAGAGCAACTTTTAAAATAGTATCTGTGGCTATCTAGGATTTTGTTAAAGCCAAGTGGGTGGGGTGGGTCTGACTAGCCAACACTCCCAACATGTGTGCATGCTTAGTCACTTCAGTTGTATCCAACTCTTTGCAATCCTATGAACTGTAACCGATCAGGCTTCTCTGTCCATGGGATTCTCCAGGCAAGAGTATTGGAGTGGGTTACTATGCCCTCCTCCAGGGGATCTTCCCAACCTAGAGATGGAACCTATGTCTCTTGCTTCTCTTGCATTGGCAGGCGGGTTCTTTACCACTAGCACCATCTGGAAAATCCCACATTCCCAGCATATCCATCTAAATAAGCTCAGCCTTTGTTATTATTATTATTTTTTAATTTGGAGATAAAAGGGTTCTGCTTACACTTTTTTTTTTTTTATGAAATGAATTCTACAGCTAGGAAAAATTTTTCAGTAGAAAGAGTTGAGGATCTGGAGTTAGAACTTGGAGGGAATCTTAATACTGCCACTTATTAACATGCCATGAGACTATGTGCAAAAAGTTGCTTCCCCGTGTAGTGGTATTTTAATAACAGTGAATCCATGAATTTTGAGAAGAAATTCACAAATTAGCTCCCTAATTAGATGTCTAGGAACTATCAACATTATTTCCTTATTCACATTTTTCATACTATAATTACAGCATAAAACCCCATTCAGTTGTTATGCCAAGATTTTCTTAGCTAAGGTAGATTGTTTCAAATTGTTTGCTGAAATAGCCTTCATTTAGATGGAAGATAATCCCTTATTGTAAAGTTCCCATGGAATAAATTCTAAGAAATGAGTTTATGGATACAAGGACATAAACATCTGTTTGCCACTCAAGAAATTTTGCCAAATTCCATTTTTTAATAAATAGAATTATAATTGTTTATACTGGCATTAGCAATATATCATTATACCAAGTTTTAAAAATGCTGCCAATTTTGAATATTTCTTTTATTCAATTTTGGCAAATATATC
Organism: Bubalus bubalis; assembly: GCF_019923935.1. Lineage (NCBI taxonomy): Eukaryota > Metazoa > Chordata > Mammalia > Artiodactyla > Bovidae > Bubalus > Bubalus bubalis. Next base: position 33,715,933 of record NC_059170.1, on the reverse strand, counting down.
AGGTATAAAATTATATCATGGAGTTACTGAATTTCTAATGGTTTTATTACTAAGGAAGATACATATTTTTCTTAATTTTTGAGAGTGAATTGTTTCTGTAAAGATGCTACAATGGTCATTATAAAAATAAAAGCAATTAATAAATTTAAAAAGAAGAAATTAATACACTATTCCAAATCCCACTATATTAATACACTATTTCCAAATCCAGATATATTCCATTTCAAAATTTGGTAAATATTACCCCAGAAGTTAGAATTCTCATATCTTCACATAAAATGTTAGATTAAAATATAAAGAGAGCTACTATATGAACTAAGTAATCTTTATAACTACCTTTTATAAGTAAACATATAACTTTTTGATGAATGGAATTGACAGGATGAAAATTAAACAAAACTGAGGAACTTCTAGTTTTATGTTTAATTTAGAAAAGATATTTTTCACTGTTGGTGTAAATTAAATCAAAATATTAGGAGAACCACTATTATTATTTTAAAATTTATATATTTTACTCCTCAGTTTGTCTTTATATATTATTTTAAAGTTTGCAAATATCCATGTACTTACACCAAGATTTAAATATTAACTTTTTTTTTTTAACTTCAGACCACTTTTTATAAAGAAGTAAAATAATTTAAGAGCTTCATTGGTGGCTCAGTGGTAAAGAAACTACCTGCCAATGCAGGAGATGCAGGTTCAGTCTTTGGGTCAGGAAGATCCCCTGCAGAAGGAAATTGCAACCCACTCCAATAATCTTGCCTGGGAAATCCCATGAACAGAGGAAACTGGTGGGCTACAGTCCATAAAGTCGCAAAAGAGTCAGACACAATTTAATGACTAAACAACAGTAACAACAAAATGATGGAAGCATAGCATAAGGCCAGCATTTGAGTCATTTTCTTTGCCTTCTTCTCTCCCTTGTTAGAGGAAACCGGTATTTTGAAATGAGCGCTGTTTTTCATCCCCATGCAAACATTTGAAATTATACAACACATAATGCCAAAAACCATACACCATTGTTTTACATGTGCAGTAGACACTGTTATACCCCTTCCAGAACTCTTTCTCTGTTGGTGCCCTCACATTCAGGTGCAGTGAGTATGGGGAGTGTGAGCTGCTAATGGGTCTCAGCTTTCTTGTTCTGTTCCCAGGATTGTGCTTGGCTACATAGAAGGTGTTCCATTGGAAGATGCCTTCCACAGGTCAACCCACAGCCAGTGATTGGTAAGTATGTGTGTCTCGGGCACAGGGATGAGAAAGAGAAGCAGTCACCCTCTTGCCTCAAGGTGAGACCAGTGCTATTGTTTACTTTATTTTCCAGAGCTGCTCTTGGGATCAGACTGAGATGAGACTCCAACCAAACCTGTAACCTTGCTTTATTCTTTGCTCAGTTCTGCCCTGCTTCCCTTCCTTCCCTTCTATGAGCCATCCTACAGTAGGTCACATACACCACAATCCTTGTTCTAGGCTCTGCTTTTACAGGATCCCTCCCAAGAAGATGTGCTATCTAAATTTATATTATATATATATATTAATTATATATATTAATTATAATATAATTATTATTATATTATATATATATATAAATTAATATAAATCTATATATATATATATATATAGAGAGAGAGAGAGAGAGAGACAGTATACATTTTATCTTGTGCATGCTAAGTCACTTCAGTCATGTCTGACACTTTGTGACCCTATGGACTATAGCCTGTCAGACTCCTCTGTCCATAGGATTCTGCTGGCAAGAGTACTGGAGTGGGTACTAGAGTGCGTTGCCATGCCCTCCTCCAGGGGATCTTCCTGACCCAGGGATCCAACCTAAATCTCATGTCTCCTGCACTGACAAGTGGGTTATTTACCACTAGCGCCACCTGGAAAGCCCCACATTTTATCTTCAGATCAGATCAGTTGCTCAGTCGTATCTGACTCTTTGCGACCCCATGAATCACAGCACGCCAGGCCTCCCTGTCCATCACCAACTCCCGGAGTTCACTCAGACTCACGTCCATCGAGTCAGGGATGCCATCAGCCATCTCATCCTCTGTCGTCCCCTTCTCCTCTTGCCCCCAATCCCTCCCAGCATCAGAGTCTTTTCCAATGAGTCAACTCTTTGCATGAGGTGACCAAAGTACTGGAGTTTCAGCTTTAGCATCATTCCTTCCAAAGAAATCCCAGGGCTGATCTCCTTCAGAATGGACTGGTTGGATCTCCTTGCAGTCCAAGGGACTCTCAAGAGTCTTCTCCAACACCACAGTTCAAAAGCATCAATTCTTTTTATCTTACTTATTGCTAATTACTTGACATCTTGTTTTCTTTATGTAACATGATGTTTTTGAAAGATTAATCATTATATATCTAAGACATTCCATCTTTTAAATATTTTATTTTCAATCAGTTTATTCCTCTAATCCCCTTCAAAGGGATTGTTAAATGTGAGGCTTTTTTTTTTTTTTTGTATTGCAAACATTGAACAATCATACATATGTTCCTCTGCACATATGTTAACATCTCTCCATAACTGATGCCCAAGATTAGAACTGCTGGGTCATATGATGGGTGGACCATCAACTTTCTTATTAGGTTGGTACAACTATAATTGTGGTTTTGGACCATTAATTTTAAATCATTATGTGTGTATGCTCAGTCGCTTCAGTCATGTCTGACTCTGCAACCCTATGGACCATAGTCCACCAGGGTCCACCGTCTATGGGCTTTTCCGGGCAAGAACACTAGAGTGGGTTCCCATGCCTTCCTCCAGGGGATCTTCCCAGACCAGGAATCAAACCTGCATCTCCTGCATTGCAAGCAGATTCTTTACCACTGAGCCACCAGAGAAACCCCCTTAAATCATCATAATTAATAGCTCAGTTGGTGAAAAATCTGCAAGCAAAGGAGATGCCAGTCTGATTCCTGAGTCGGGAACATTCCCTGGAAAAGGGATAGGCTACCTACTCCAGTATTCTTGGGCTTCCCCACTGGCTCAAACAGTAAGAGTCTGGCTGCAATGTAGGAGATCTGGGTTCAATCCCTGGATCAGGAAGATCCCCTGGAAAAGGGCATGGCAACCCACTCCAGTATTCTTATCTGGAGAATCCCGTGGACAGAGGAGCCTGAAGGGCTATAGTCCATGCAGTCGCAAAGAGTCAGACATGATTGAGTGACTAAGCACAGCACAGCACAGGCTCAAACACATCTTTATTAGTCAAAATAAGAACTATTACAATCAACATATTTTTGCCAACAAGAAATAAGTTTGTTTAGTCCTGTAGCATAAAAATCCATGCTTTGAGATTTGACGAACTCTTGGAAAACATTTTCTGCTTCCTGCAGATTGTGGAAGTGTTTTCCCTGTAAGAAGTTATTGAGATGCTTGAAGAAGTAGTAGCTGATCCGTCCAGTGGATATGGCAGATGAGGCAAAATTTCATAGCCCAATATGTTCAACTTTTGAATTGTTGGTTGTGCCACATGGGATCAGGTGTTGTCATGTGAACTGACCCCTTTCTGTTGACCAATGCCGACTGCAGCTGCTGCCTACTCTCTAAGCCTGTTCCTGAGAAAACTGAATCTGAAGAAGATGTAACCTTTCTTTCTGCCTTCTAATTGCCAAGATAGTTCCACCTATGACAACCTTCAACGTGGAAACAGACAGGAAGAACACACCCAGAAAGGTAGTTCCAGACAACTCTTCTGAAATTGGCAGGTGGTACTTAAAAAGGAGAATTTTGATTTTATTGTTTTATTGAGGTAGTTGAGTCATTGAGTCGTGTAGGATTCTTGAGACCCCATGGATGGTAGCCTTCCAGGCTCCTCTGTCCATGAGATTCTCCAGGCAAGAATATTGGAGTGGGTTACCATTTCCTTCTTCAGGAGACCTTCCTGACCCAGGGATTGAACCTGGGTTTTCTGCATTAGAGGAAGATCCTTTACAAACTGAGCTATGAGGGAAGCCAAACTGTTTTATTAGATTTTGTGTTTAACTTTAAAGGTAATCTTTGAAAGTTTAGACTATCAAAGGTTGACAAACTTGTTCTGTACTGGGCCCCTCAGTGAATGTTTTAGGCTTTGAGAGCTGTGGTTTCAGTGGCTACAGTTCCCCATCTCTTTCATCACGCTTTTCTAGAATTCTAAAATGCAAAGCCAATTCTTTCTTAGTCTGTACAAAATCAGACTGCAGGGCTTTGATGCAGGCCATAATTTTCCAATCTGTATACCTGATGTCATTGCCTATACATTTAGATTCATTCTACATGTTTTTTTTGTTGTTGTTGTTGTTGTTCTTTCTCCTTAGAAATTTTCCTTTTTCTTTCTTTCTTTGTCTTTACTGATTCCAGGTGGGTCATGTTTTATTACATTCTATCTTTAGTTGGTTTGAAAGTTGTACATCCTATTTCTACTATTTTAGTTGTGGCCTTAATTTTTTAATTGAGATATAATTCACATATAAAATTCACTATTTTAAAATGTACAATTCAGTGGCTTTTCATATAATCACAAGACTGTACAGTCATTGCAACTACCTAATCCAAAACATTTTCATCATCCCTAAAGAAACCTTCCATCTGCTACATTTGCTCCCCAGCTCTCCATTCCTCTTCCTGGAGCCCCTGGCAGCCACTAATCTACTATCTGTCTCTACAGATTGGCTGGTTCTGGACATTTCATATAAATGAAATCATATAATTTATATCTTTTTTGGATCTAGCTTGCTATAATGTTTTCAAGTTTCATTCATATTGTAGCTTGCAACAGTACTCTATTCCTTTTTGTGTCTGAACCATATTCTATTGTGTGGGTATACTATACTACCCATTCATCAGTTGATGAGCTTTTGGGTTGTTTTTCCCTTTTGGCTATAATGAATGAGGCTATTGTGAAGATTGGTGTACAGATTTTTATGTGAACATATGTTTTTAGTTTCCTTAGTATACACCTAGGAGTAAAATTGCCTAGTTGCATGGTTTAACTTGTTGAGAAGCTGCCAAATTATTTTCCACAGCCAAACCATGTGACATTCCCATCAGTAATGTATGAGAATTTCAATTTCTTCACATCTTCACTAACACTTCTTATTGTCTGTGTCTTTTATTATAGTCATCCTACAGTTTGCAAAGTGGTATGCCATTGTGGTTTGCTTTGCATTTACCTAACGACTAATGACATTGATCATCTTTTTATGTACTTATTGGCCATTTGTGTATCTTCTTTGGAGAAAATGTCTATTCAAGTTCTTTGCTCACTTTTAATTGAGCAATTTGCATTTTTATTGTTGAATTATACATCTTCATTATATATTCTGAATCTTAGAACCTTATCAGGTATACAATTTGCAAATATTTTCTCTGATTTTGAGGATTATTTTGCTTTCTTGATAGTGTTTTTTGGTACTCAAGAGTTTTTAATATTGATGAAGTCCAATTTATCACTTTTGGTTGTATTGTAGTTTGAATGTGTGTACCCCAACTCCTGGTCATACTAACATGTTGAAATCCTAACACCCCAGAGGTGATGGTTTTAGATGGTTTGTAAAATACTTAAGTTATGAGAGTGGAGCCCTCATGAACAGCAATACAAACCTTGGAAAAGAGACCCCACAGAGGTCCCTAGCTATTTTCACCATGTGAGGACATAACAAGAAGGCACCACATATGAATCAGAAAGTAAGCCCTCACCAGCCACCACACTGAATCTGCCAGAGCCATGATCTTGGACTTATCAGCATCCAAAACTGTGAAAAATAAATTTCTATTGTTTATAAGCTACCCAATTTGTAGCATTTTTCTGTGACAGCCTGAACAGATTAAGGAAGGTTGCTTGTGGCTTGGTGGTCTTAACGATACTGGGTGCTTGGGGCTGCTGCACTGGGATGACCCAGAGGGATGGAATGGGGAGGGAGGAGGGAGGGGGGTTCGGGATGGGGAACACATGTATACCTGTGGCGGATTCATTTTGATATTTGGCAAAACTAATACAGTTATGTAAAGTCTAAAAATAAAATAAAATTAAAAAAAAAAAAAAAAGAAAGCTTTGCCTAACCAAAGTCATGAGTATATACATCTCTATTTTCTTTTAGGAGTTTCATGATATCAGCTCTTACATTTAAGTCTTTGATCTATTTTGAGTTGTTTTGTACATGGTATGAGTAGGGCTCCAAATTTATTTTTACATGTGGATAACCACGTGTCTCAGCATTGTTTGTTAAAAAGACTATAAATTCCCCACAGTATAATCTTGTCAAAGTCAGCTGACAGTAGATGCATGGGTTTATTTCTGGACTCTTAGTTTTATTCCACTAATTTATATATCTATTCTAATAGCAATACCACATACCCTTGATTACTATAGCTGTGTAATAACTTTTGAAATAGAAAAGGGCTGAGTCTTCCAACTTTGTTCTTTTTCAAGACACTATTCTGTGTCCCTTGGATTTCCAGATTATTTTCAGTATCAGCTCTTCATTTCCGCAAAAAAAGTAAATAGACACTTTGGTAGAGATTACATTGAATTGATAGCTCAATCTGGGGAGTCTTGCCATCTTAATATTGCTTTTCAGTACATGAACTTAGGACATCTTTCCATTTATTTGTGTCTTTAATGTCTTACCTGAGCATGTAACAGGAAAGAACAAAATCTGACTCCATGTTGAATCTGTTTATTTTACTTTAACCTTTGCATTTTGTTGTTTTTGTTACTATAATCACTAACAGGATGCTGTTTATAGATGTAAGCATACATAATGGCCTGCCTCTGGGAACCCTGCCCCTCTGCTTTAATGTTAAACTAAAGCCCTGGGATTTCTTTGGAAGGAATGATGCTAAAGCTGAAACTCCAGTACTTTGGCCACCTCATGCGAAGAGTTGACTCATTGGAAAAGACTTTGATGCTGGGAGGGATTGGGGGCAAGAGGAGAAGGGGACGACAGAGGATGAGATGGCTGGATGGCATCACTGACTCGATGGACGTGAGTCTGAGTGAACTCCGGGAGTTGGTGATGGACAGGGAGGCCTGGCGTGCTGCGATTCATGGGGTAGCAAAGAGTCGGACACGACTGAGCGACTGATCTGATCTGATCTGATCTGAAAGTGCCTTTGTCCAACTCACAGGGAGACATTCTGATGCTTCCCACTAGTAAATGGCTGCAGGATAGAAGAAATTAACACATCTCTTCCCCCATGCTGGCCAACCCAGAAGATATTTTGTAAGATTTAAGACCTTTTTACTTTATTTCCTCACCTCTTCTCCCTGTCTATAAAATAAAATGGCATCGAGACCCTGATACAATGGTACTCCAGGACACTAGTCTGCCATCTTCTAGGACCCACTGTTTTCTGTATAAAATCTCTATTGCTTGCCTCAACACCTCATCTCCTGATTATTGGCCTGTCATGTAGTGAGCAAATGGTGTATGGATTCAGTAACAGGCTCATACATGACCTTACACATATACATAGCTTTCTAGATTCCCAAAAGTATGTCAAAGGATTTCAAAACCCTATGGACGTCATTCCACAGTTTTCCCTTTTAAGCTTTTCATTAGCCTATGGTTTACCCCAAATGTTATCCATTGCCTTGGGAATATTTATTTATAAATGTTTTTGATAAATGTCCTCCAAAGAGGCTTTTAGCATGAGGTGAACACTTAGGTTAAAGATGATCTTTTCAAGTGAAGTATTTCAGGAGACCAGTAGATGGATCAAAATAATGATAATTCCTTAGAAATTTTATTGAGTTCTAAAATAATTGTGGATGGTGACTGTAGCCACAAAATTAAAAGACACTTGCTCCTTGGAAGAAAATCTATGACAAACCTGGACAGCATATTAAAAAGCAAAGACACCATTTTAACAAAGAGTCAGAGCTATGGTTTTTCCAGTAGTCATGTACAGATGTGAGATTTGGACCATAAAGAAGGCCGACTGCTAAAGAATTGATGCTTTCGAATTGTGATACTGAAGAAGACCCTTGAAGGTTCCCTTGGACAACAAGGAGATCAAACCAGTCAATCATAAAGGAAATCAACACTGAATATGCATTGCAGGGACTGATGCTGAAGCTGAAGTTCCAATAATTTGGCTACCTGATAGTCAATAATTTGACTCACTGGAAAAGATTCTGATGCTGGGAAAGATGGAAGGCAAAAGAAGAAGGGGGTGGCAGAGGATGAAATGGTTGGATGGCATCACTGACTTAATGGACATGAGTATGAGCAAACTCTGGGAGATAGTCAAGGACAGGGAATCCTAGCATGCTACAGTCCATGCAGTTGCAAAGAGTCAGACATAACTTAGCGACAAGGACAACAGCTCTTTCCCTTCAATATTGGAAATGTTAACTTGTATTTTCAAGGTTACTGTTAAGTTGAAGAGTGTGAAATGGAACTGGGGTAAGTGAGAATACCACAGAACTCTCTGTTCTTACCTAGATTCAGTTGTTTTTCTTAAAGGCTCTCTGGATGATACAGGCCTTTAGTTAATTTCCAAAGTTCTAAAAAAAAAAAAAGAAAAAGATTTTGACAACTTTGCCAGTGTATCATTGCTTTTATGAAGGGTGGAATTACGGGAGGTCCTTAATTTGCCATTTTCACTGACATCATTCACCCTTAACTCACCTTAATTCTTAACACAATTTTTTCTAAATTTCAAAATAATAAAAGTCTTTGTCTTCTCAATATTGTCAGAATTTTACAATTGTTTAACTCCTATCACCCTTATGTTTTACATGGTATTGTGAACATGTTGTACATATATAAAGCTGTCACCCTAAGATCCCTTCTTATTGCCAAAAATTTCTTTCAGCTTTATGGTTGCATCTCATCTCTCTTGAATACCATGCCTTTCTTTAAAAATAAAATCTAAGGTCTTTTTGTCTTGGGGCACACTGTAGCATTTTTTAAAGAATACTTTAAAATAAATTGTTTGAGAACATGTTCTTCTAGTATTTTAGCTCCATCTTGTTTTGATACTCATCAAATATGTCATTACTTCATGCTGCTTTCTAATAGCCAATTTTTAAATTCATTTAATAAATGTCTTTTATCACAATTCTTTCCTCTGCTCTCCTTTCCCCCTCTATTTCCAGTTTCTTCTTTCCTGAGCATATCCTTTAGTAGTTTCTTTATTGAAAGTGCGAATGGTAAACTCAACTTTTTTGCTTCCAGAAAGTTCTTAATTTTTCTTCATAGCTTGGTGTCCTTGCATTTCTCTTATTTCTACATGACAATATTCTAATAATGCCATTGCTCATTTTAAGTGTTTGTACGTATTTAATTTTAATAGAAATTGCTAGGTTGCTGATCCAGAAGCCTATAAAAATTTCATTTCCACATGACTTGTTGGAAGGTAAGGGGTAACATGGGGCATGAGCCATCTTGGCTGAGGACAGCCTAGACCAACCAACACTGCAGCCTTCCTCAGACATGGCTCAGCCTATACTAGAAGAGCCAGTTGGCTGACACAAACACTCTGGAATCACCAAAAATGCTTAAGTCACTGTTAAAAATAAGACAACAGGCCCAAAATGGAGTTGTTTATTGTAAACTCCATGTCATCAAACCAAGACTTACAGTCACCACTCACCCAAAAATAGAATTTTAAGTCAATCAATCAAGAATTGCTTAATCAGCACGAGTTATCTACTCTGCCTGTTATATCTGTGCAATCTAAAGGAAAGTGACCTTACCATAACCAATTTGCTTTTCTGTCTAGTGTAACTTCCTTATTCCTACTCCCTTCTGTCTGTAAGTCTTTCATTTTTGCACAGCACCTGAGAGCTCCTTCTGTCTACTAGATTGCATGCTAATTCATGAACAAAGCCAATAAGATCTTTAAAATTTACTTAGTTGAATTTTGTTTTTAACATCACTGAATTTGAAGTAATGCAGTTTGCAATATCAAAATAATACATGTGTGCTATTATATGAAAGTGAAAGTGAAGTCACTCAGTCATGTCTGACTCTTTGCGACCCCATGGACTGTAGCCCACCAGGCTCCTCCATCCATGGAATTTTCCAGGCAAGAGTACTGGAGTGGGTTGCCATTTCCTTCTCCAGCAGACCTTCCTGACCCAGGGATTGAACCCAGGTCTCCAGCACTGCAGGCAGACGCGTTACCATCTGAGCCACCAGGGCTATTATATAAAACATCTCAATAGCAAGATAACAACCTGGTCATTCAAATTAGAGAATAAGGCCTTAATTTGACCATAAGCATGACAATAAATCTGTTTTCTAGTGTTGGATTACAGATTTTACAGTCCCATTTGTTCTTAAAGCTGAGCCTGTAAGCTACAAGACAGAGAGACATTTAGGGAACATTTAGGGAACAGGCAAAGAGAGATTCCTCCAATGATACCTCTCATTGAAGCTTTATCCATAACTCCTCAATTTCAAGTGTGATGCTAGACTGTCCCAAACAATGAGAGAAGTAACACATCTTCAAAACTGGGATCAAAATTGTCAGGCAAACACTCTATTCCAAGAATTTGATTCACATAACTACAGGAACTCAAAATTAAGCCAAATAAGAAGTTTGCAGTAAATATAAGCTTACTTAATAGTTTCCAGTGATAGTCCCATCTCAAAGATGGATGATCTATCCTTTACCCAAGTACAATTAAACTCTTTCTCTAGGGCAAGTTGAGCTCTGGATTTTAAAGTAGGCACAGTTTTCTTCTTCCCTGGATCCATGGTGGCTGCTCTAGACTGATAAAGGTTTCCCCATTTGGACTTCCATCTTCTTAGACTGGAGTTAGTTAGATTTTGGAATTGGGAGTAATGGAAAGTGTTTGTTCCCTCTACACCATTTTGAATAGATCATCAAATCCACCTGGGATTCTAGAAGACAACTGTGATAAGTAGCTGAGGGAGATGGATAATTGAGTCTAGAAGGTATAGTTTCTAATCTAGTGTCTGCCTATCAAATAGTATGGATAGCATTTAAATATAGACCAGTTTTTGGTCAGCTAATTTTAAAAATTCTTGTTATAGTAATAGTCTTTGTCAAACTCTCCCATTGTTCTGTACATTATATAATGCATAAAATTTTAAGTAATTTTATATAAAGTGAAAAAAATCACAAATATCAAAAGTATTCATAGAGGAAATGGTAATGAGAAGTCTTATTTCTTGCATATATAATTCTTGTATTTAAGTACTTATTAAACATTTCAAAGAAAAAAAATGTATTGTCACAAGCTAAAGAATATATGCATTGTTAGGTTCTAAAATTCTTCCTTACCTTCCCCACGTTAGAAAGAAAATATCCCATCAATAATAATCAACAGCAAAGCTCCAGATGCTCACATTGGATAGCTACTCTTGCCTTACATGTTTTCATTTTTATAATAGAGGCTTTTCTCCCTTTTATGGCCAACTGCACTATTATGAAGTATATTTTATGCACTTAATTACATTTCCACAAATGTTATGCCCAATGTTTAAGCATGCCAAAAATCTATGAGAATATCCCCTCTCGTTATTTTGCCAAATTTAGTATAAATTAATTTTCTGAAGATCTTGCAAATGTCTCATTTAATATGCTTTTAGCCTAAACTTGTCTAATATAAATGTACACAATTGTAGTAATTCTCTGCTGGGAGTTTGGTTGAGCAAAGATGTCATTTTAAAAGGGACATTTAGCTTTAAGTGATTCTTTTAAAAGTATGCTACACATTACCCACTCTCATTAGCTCTCAAACAAACAGCCAGCAATTTCAAATGACTACTTTCCAAAGCAAATTACTCAGACCTTCCTACTCATCAGAAAGTCTCAGCTGAACTAATATTTTAAAAGACTGCTCCAATTCACAATTTTTATGGAACAAAATCGGATTTTTTTCCCACAACCCTCATTTCTGGTCTAACACTTTAGCTACCTTTACCATATGTCACTGTAAAATGCTATCAAAAATAAAATCTTAAGTTGGTGACATGAGATCAATTCTGGTATTCATCACTGTTATTCTCTAATACTCCATCCATTACAAATCATGTGATGTTAAATAATCAAACTTTTTTTTCTTTTTGCCTATCTTATTTTGGCAAGATATTTTAGTCTTTTAAGAAAAAAAAAGAAAGCCATCTGTTTTAAATGGATTCCATTGCAGCATGATTCGTGCAATGAAGACATTTTATTGTGTTAATTTTCATTAAGTAAAACTGTTGAAAGCCAGTAGTTTTCCAAAACCCATATGATTTATGACATGCTAATGTTTGTAGAAATACACTCTGTTTCAATTATATGGAGTAAGTGACACCTCTCAGAACAACTTAGTAGTAATATCACCTCCAACAAATGTAATTTTAGGCATACAACATGGGTTTGAGACTCAGGAACATATCGACAAAATCATCAGCTTCTGCACAAATTTAATCTTCATCACCTCTATGCTATATTTAACGTCAAGTGGTTGTGCTTTCTAGGGGCATCAATAATACACTTCCAGAATGCAGGCACCACACAAACATTAAAAGCTGGGTTTTCCACAACTCAAACCTAATTTTTTAGCATTCAGCAGAATGAGACGTACTGAGACCCTAAGGAAAGTAGGAGCCATTTATAGGAAATGGGCTGGTATTTCACATATATTTTTCCTATCTCTCTCTCCTGCTTAGTTTACCAATCCTCTTTTCACTGAATTTTATCTCTTCCTGACCCCAATATTAAGTACAAATAAGAAAATGGACTCTGTGGGAGAGGGAGAGGGTGGGAAGATTTTGGAGAATGGCATTGAAACATGTAAAATATCATGTATGAAATGAGTTGCCAGTCCAGGTTCGATGCACGATACTGGATGCTTGGGGCTGGTGCACTGGGACGACCCAGAGGGATGGAATGGGGAGGGAGGAGGGAGGAGGGTTCAGGATGGGGAACACATGTAAACCTGTGGCGGATTCATTTTGATATTTGGCAAATCTAATACAGTTATGTAAAGTTTAAAAATAAAATAAAATTTAAAAAAAAAAAAAAAAAAAAGAAAATGGAAACAGTACTTTTTCAGTGATTTTTTAGGATCAATAAAATCCCAGCCAAAAATATGCTTAAGTATATCACAGATAAAAATATATCAAATGACCAATAAAAACAAATGACAAAAGTAATAAACAACAATTTGAAAGTACACAAATAGTATGTACATAAAATTTAATGGAATAAAGATTTATTGTACTTGTTAAAATATGAAATGAAGATTTGAGCATAGATGCTAGCAGTTGCAAGTAAGTTCCGGGGAGCAACCGTTTGGAAGGCCCATTCTTTCTGTACCATTATTTTCACTATATTTGAATCTTTCCAAATCTCATATTGTTCTCACAAATTGAGAGGACAATTTGAAACATATTTAAATATAATTGAAGCACAGAAGATTTTCGGTTTAACTTGATTTAATCAAGTGCTAAAACTTTCATCAAAGGGCTCAAAACATATAGAAATAGGACACACACACAGCCTCCTGAAGAGATGGAGAGGATGATTCCTCTTCATTGTTTTTTTTTTTGTTGTTGTTGTTGTTGTTGTTAATGTATGCATGCAAAACACTACTCTTGGTGTTGATTTAAATACAGCATGTTTATCTAATGTATTCCATGTGATATACTCTATTTATTGTGTCAAACCATGAATGCATGCTTACTCATTTCTGACTCTTTGAGACCCCATGGACTATATAATCCATCAGGCTCCTCTGTCCATGGAATTTTCCAGACAAGAATATTGGAGTGGGTTGCCATTTCCTTCTCCAAGGGATCTTTCCGACCTAAGAGTCAAACACTCATCTCTTGCATCTCCTGCATTGGAAGGTGGATTCTTTACCACTGTGCCAACTGGGAAACTCATTGTGTCAAATAAGTGAAAGTAATTTTGCCTGAAATTGTAACATGAACATATCATTTTTAAAGAGCCATTATGGTGAAAAGGCCCACTTGACTTCACATTCCAGGATGTCTGGCTCTAAGTGAGTGATCACACCATCGTGATTATCTTGGTCGTGAAGACCTTTTTTGTACAGTTCTTCTGTGTATTCTTGCCACCTTTTCTTAATATCTTCTGCTTCTGTTAGATCCATACCATTTCTGTCCTTTATCGAACACATCTTTGTATGAAATGTTCCCTTGGTATCTTTAATTTTCTTGAAGAGATCTCTAGTCTTCCCCATTCTGTTGTTTTCCCCTATTTCTTCACATTGATCACTGAGGAAGGCTTTCTTATCTCTCCTTGCTATTCTTTGGAACTCTGCATTCAGATGCTTATATCTTTCCTTTTCTCCTTTGCTTTTCACTTCTCTTCTTTTCACAGCTATTTGTAAGGCCTCCCCAGATAGCCATTTTGCTTTTTTGTATTTATTTTCCATGGGGATAGTCTTGATCGCTGTCTCCTGTACAATGTCACGAACCTCCATCCATAGTTCATCAGGCACTCTGTCTATCAGATCTAATCCCTTTAATCTATTTCTCACTTCCACAGTATAATCATAAGGGATTTGATTTAGGTCATACCTGAATGGTCTAGGGGTTTTCCCCACTTTCTTCAATTTAAGTTTGAATTTGGCAATAAGGAGTTCATGATCTGAGCCACAGTCAGATCCTGGTCTTGTTTTTGCTGACTGTATAGAGCTTCTCCATCTTTGGCTGCAAGCATTGTAATCAATTTGATTTCGGTATTGACCATCTGGTGATGTCCATGTGTAGAGTTTTCTCTTGTGTTGTTGGAAGAGAGTGTTTGCTATGACCAGTGCATTCTCTTGGCAAAACTCTATTAGCCTTTTCCCTGCTTCATTTCGTACTCCAAGGCCAAATTTGCCTGTTACTCCAGGTGTTTCTTGACTTCCTACTTTTGCATTCCAGTCCCCTATAATGAAAAGGATATCTTTTTTGGGTGTTAGTTCTAAAAGGTCTTGTAGGTCTTCATAGAACCATTCAGCTTCTTCAGCGTTACTGGTTGGGGCATAGGCTTGGATTACTGTGATATTGAATGGTTTGCCTTGGAAATGAACAGATATCTTTCTGTCATTTTTGAGATTGCATCCAAGTACTGCATTTTGGACTATTTTATTGATCATGATGGCTACTCTGTTTCTTCTATGGGATTTCTGCCCAAAGTAGTAGATATAATGGTCATCTGAGTTAAATTCACCCATTCCAGGCCATCTTAGTTCACTGATTCCTAGAATGTTAATGTTCACTCTTGCCATCTCCTATTTGACCACTTCCAATTCTCCTTGATTCATGGACCTGACATTCCAGGTTCCTATGAATTTTGCTCTTTAAAGCATCGGATCTTGCTTCTATCACCAGTTGCATCCACAACTGCATATTGTTTTTGCTTTGGCTCCATCCCTTCATTTGTTCTTGAGTTATTTCTCCACTGATCTCCAGTAGCATATTGGGCACCTACCGACCCAGGAAGTTTCTGTCAGACCTCTCCACCATGACCCATCCATCTTGGGTGGCCCCACAGAGCATGCTTAGTTTCATTGAGTTAGACAAGGCTGTGGTCCATGTGATCAGATTGGCTAGTTTTCTGTGATTATGGCTTCAGTGTGTCTGCCCTCTGCTGCCCTCTCGCAACACCTACCATCTTACTTGGATTTCTTTTACCTTGGACGAGGGGTATCTCCTCATGGCCACCCCTCCTGACCTTGAACATGGAGTAACATGTTCAAGCTCATGTTCAAGCTATGTTCAAGAACATAGCTCCTCTTGGCCCTCCTGTGCCCACGCAGCCGCTGCTCCTTGGACGTGGGCTTGCTCCTCTCGGTTGCCGCCCTGACCTCGGACATGTGGTAGCTCCTCTTGGCCACGCTTCTGCGTGGTCTGTTGTAGCCGGTGTGCTTCTGCGTGGTCCATCACAGCTGGAGCGCTTCTGTGACAGTTAGAACTGTACATGGAACAACAGACTGGTTCCAAATAGGAAAAGAGTACATCAAGGCTGTATATTGTCACCCTGCTTATTTAACTTATATGCAGAGTACATCATGAGAAACACTGGGCTGGAAGAAGCACAAGCTTGAATTAAGATTGCTGGGAGAATTATCAATAACCTCAGATATGCAGATGACACCACCCTTATGGCAGAAAGTGAAGAGGAACTAAAAAGCCTCTTGATGAAAGTGAAAGAGGAGAGTGAAAAGTTTGGCTTACAGCTCAACATTCAGAAAACTAAGATCATGGCATCTGGTCCCTTCATTTCATGGGAAATAGATAGGGAAACAGTGTCAGACTTTATTTTGGGGGGCTCCAAAATCACTATAGATGGTGATTGCAGTCATGAAATTAAAAGATGCTTACTCCTTGGAAGGAAAGTTATGACCAACCAAGATAGCATATTGAAAAGCAGAGATATTACTTTGCCAACAAAGGTCCGTCTAGTCAAGGCTATGGTTTTTCCAGTGGTCATGTATGGATGTGAGAGTTGGACTTCGAAGAAAGCTGAGGGCCGAAGAATTGATGCTTTTGAACTGTGGTGTTGGAGAAGACTCTTGAGAGTCCCTTGAACTGCAAGGAGATCCAACCAGTCCATTCTGAAGGAGATCAGTCCTGGTGTTCATTGGAAGGACTGATGCTGAAGCTGAAACTCCAATACTTTGGCTACCTCATGCGAAGAGTTGACTCATTGGAAAATACCCTGATGCTAGGAGGGATTGGGGGAAGGATGAGAAGGGGACGACAGAGGATGAGATGGCTGGATGGCTTCACTGTCTCGATGGACATGAGTCTGAGTGAACTCCAGGAGTTGGTGATGGATAAGGAGGCCTGGCGTGCTGTGATTCATGGGGTCGCAAAGAGTCGGACATGACTGAGCAACTGAACTGAACTGAACTGATGGTGAAAAGTGATTACCTGAGTAATTGTTACTGAAGTCAGTCTGTATTGAGAGAAGGTATATCCTTGGTTATACAGTAAAAATGATTCTTCTGCTTCTCTTGTTTTCTGATTGATATTATGTCCAGATGATGATCCTAATGAGGTGAACATCCTTTTCTGTCTGGGTAGAGAAACTGAAATTCTATTAATTATATTCAGTACCCAGTAAGATCATTTTGGTCCTAAAATATGGCCATAACCATGAGAGGACGATTAACTAGAACTAATTTGCCACTCAGAATGAATGACAATTCTTGTTGTCATGTGTAAAAGATGAAAAAATGCATGCCAAAAGTTGTTTCTCTAGTGACCCAAGGGTTATAAACAAGCAATCCCAGGAAATGGTGAATTAATAGTATACTAACAAAATGATTAAAAATGAATTCATCTTAAAATTTAGAAGGTGAATTTAAATACATATTGTTAAAACAAAACACCAGATTTTTGTTATTATTATTTAACAATGTCTGTTGAGAAGAACATGAAACTGGTACCTGAAGTATTAGCTTTATATATGTGGAACCCCGCTTTTAAGGAGGTAGAAGCTCAAAGGAACACAGGTAGCTCATAGCCCACGTTTAATAATTCAATATTTTAATGCCCAAATAAAACATGCAAGGCCAATATATTTCTAAAATAAAATCTAATTTTAAAATGGACCAAAGACCTTAAAAGACACTTTATCAGAACAGACCTCTCACCAAAGAAGATATGCAGATAGTTAATAAGCATATGAAAAGACACTTCACATCAAGCACCTTCAGGAGAAACAAACAAACAAAAAAAACAATGAGATACTACTACACACCTATTACTATGGCTAAAATCCAGAACACCAAGAACATCAAATGGCATTGAAACTTGTATATTATCGTATTTGAAAAGGATCGCCAGCCCAGGTTTGATGCATGAGACAGGGTGCTCGGGGCTGGTGCACTGGGATGACCCAGAGGGGTGGGATGGGGAGGGAGGTGGAGGGGGTTTCAGGATGGAGAACACATGTACACCCCTGGTGGATCCATGTGACTGTATGGCAAAACCACTACAATATTGTAAAGTAATTAGCCTCCAATTAAAATAAGTAAATTTATATTTTAAAAAAGATATGAACAAGAATGTTCATTCATTGCTGATGGACAATCAAAATGGTACAGCCACTTTGGAAAACAGTCTGGTAATTTCTTACAAAACTAAGCTTGCTCTTTCTATGTGATCCATCAATTGTGCTCCTTGGTATTTACCTAAAGGAGTTCACACAACAAATTGCATATACATTGTTATAGCAGCTTTATTTATAATTGCCAAAATTTGAAACAAACCAAAATGTCTTTCAGTAGGTGAATGAATAAATAAACTGTGGCACAGTCAGAAAATGTAATATTATTCAGCTCTAAAAAGAAGGAACCTACCAACTCTGAAGCAGTTGACACTGAGATGATTGTCCAGAGAAGAAGATAATTGAGTGGGAAATAATACTTAAAAGAAATGCTATATATGAGGAGGAGACAGCTGAATTTCCCCAAAGAAGACATACAGATGGCCAATAGGTATATGAAAAGATGCCTAACATTGCTAATTATTGGAGAGAACAAATCAAAACTATAATGAAGTACCACTTCACACTGGTCAGAATAGCTGTCTTTAAAGAGTATACAAATAAATACTAGAGAAGGTGTGGAGAAAAAGGAACCCTCCTACACTGTTGGTGGGAATGTATATGTGTGCCGCCACTAGGGAGAACAGCATGGAGCTTCCTCAGAAAAGTCAATATAGAGTTGTCATATGATCCTGCAATCTCATTCCTAAGCATTATTTTTCACTTGCTTAGTGGTGTCTGACTCTTAGCAACCACATAGACAATAGCACACAAGGTGTCCCTGTCCTTCACTATCTCCTGGAGTTTTCTTAAACTTGTGTTCACTGAGTCAGTGATGCTATCTAGCCATCTTATCTTCTGCCTTCTTCTCCTCTTGCCTTCAATGTTTCCCAGCATCAGGATCTTTTCCAAGGAGTCGGTTCTTCACAGTAGGTGGCCAAAGTATTGGAGCTTCAGCTTCAGCATAAGTCCTTCCAATGAATATTCAGGACTGATTTCCTTTAGGATTGATTGGTTTGATCTTAAAGTCCAAGAGAATCTCAAGAGCATTCTCCAGCATCAGAATGAAAAAGCATCAATTCTCTGGCGCTTAGTCTTCTTTATGGTCCAACTGTCATAGCCATTTGTGACTGGAAAAAACACAGCTTTGAATATACAGGCCTTTGTCAGCAAAGTGATGTCTTTGCTTTATAATAAGCTGTGTAGTTTTGAATGAGATGACTGTATGGCTTTACTGATACAATAGACATGAACTTGGGCAAACTCCAAGAGATAGTGAAAGACAGGGAAGCCTTGTGTGCTTCAGTCCATGGAGTCATAAAACTTGGACATGTTTTGGTGACTGAACAAAAGCAGGTTTATCATAGTTTTCTTTCCCAGGAGAAAGTGTCTTTTAAGTTCAAGACTTCAGTCACTATCCACGGTGATTTTGGAGACCAAGAAAATAAAGTCTGTCACTGCTTCCTAGGAAGGAACATTCTTTGGCATTGTCCTTCTTTGGGACTGGAATTAAAAACTGACCTTTTCCAGTCCTGTGGCCACTACTGAGTTTTCCAAATTTGCTAACATATTAAGTGTGGTACTTTAACAGCATCATCTGTTAGGATTTGAAATAGCTCATCTGGAATTTCATCACCTCCACTAGCTTTGTTCTTAGTAATGCTTCCTAAGGCTTCACACTCCAGAGTATCTGGCTCTAGGTGAGTGGCCACAGCATCATGGTTATCTGGGTCATTAAGACCTTTTTTGTATAGTTCTACTTGCCACCTCTTCTTAATCTTCGGCTTCCCAGATAGCACTAGTGGGAAAAGAAACCAACTGCCAATGGAAGAGATGTAAGAGACAGTGGTTCAACCCCTGGGTTGGAAAGATCCCCTAGAGGATGCCATGGCAACCCACTCCAATATTCTTGCCTAGAGAATTCCACGGGAAGAGGAGCCTGGTGAGCTACAGTTTATAGCATCACAAAGAATCAGACACTACTGAAGAGACTTAGCAAACAAGCATGCTTCTTAATCTCATCTGCCTCTGTTAGGTTCTTACCATTTCTGTCCTTTATCATTCCTCCCTTGCATGAAATGTTCCCTTAAATTCTCCAATTTTCCTGAAAAGATCTCTAGCTTTACTCATTCTGTTGTTTTCCTCTATTTCTTTGCATTATTTATTCAAGAAGCCCTTCTTATCTCTATTGCTATTCTGTGGAACTCTGCATTCAGTTGGATATATCTTTCCCTTTCTCCCTTGCTTCTCACTTCTCTTCATTCATCAGCTATTGGTAAAGACTCCCCAGACAACCACTTTGTCTTCTTGCACTTCTATTTTTGGCGGGATGGTTTTGGTCCCTCTTCCTGTAAAATGTTATGCACCTCTGTCCATAGTTCTTCAGGTACTGTGTCTATCAGATTTAAGTCCTTGAATCTATTTGTCATCTCTACTGTATAGTACTAGTGTTAGTCACACAGTCATGTCACACTCTGCATAACCCCATGGACTGTAGACTGCCAGTTCCTCTATCCATGGAATTATCCAGGCAAGAATAATGGAGTGAGTTCATTGCTCAATTGTTCAGTCGTGTCCAACTCTTTGTGACCCCATGGACTGCAGCATACCAGGAATCCCTGTTCTTACCATCTCCCAGAGCTTACTCAAACTCATGTCCATTGAATCAGTGATTCCATCCAACCATCTCATCCTCTATCGTTCCCTTCTCCTCATACCTTCTGCCTTTCCAGCATCAGGATCTTTTCCAATGAGTCGGCTCTTCCCATAAGGTGGCCAAAGTACTGAAGCTTCAGCATCAGTCCTTACAATGAATAGTCAAGACTGATTTCCTTTAGGATTGACTGGTTTGATCTCCTTGCAGTCCAAGGGACTCTCAAGAGTCTTCTCCAATACTGAAGTTTGAAAGCATCAATTCTTCAGCACTCGGCATTCTTTATGGTCAAATTCTCACATCCATACATGAATACTGGAAAAACCATAGGTTGGACTATAAGGCCCTTTATCAACAAAGTAAAACCTCTGCTTTTTAATATGCTGTCTAGGTTTGTCATAGGTTTCTTCCAAGGAGCAAGTGTCTTTTAATTTCATGGCTTCAGTCACAATCTGCAGGGATTTTGGAGCCCAAGAAAACAAAGTTAGTCACTATTTCCATTGTTTGCCCACCTATTTGCCATGAAGTGATGGGACTGGATGCCATGATGTTGGTTTTTTGAAAGTTGAGTTGTAAGCCAGCTTTTTCACTCCCCTCTTTCACCTTCAAAAGTCTCTTTAGTTCCTCTTTGCTTTCTGCCATGAGGATGGTGTCATCTGCATATCTGAGATTATTATTTCTCCCTGCAATCTTGATTCGAGCTTGTTTCATCCAAACTGGCTTTTCACATATGTAACATATGTTGCATATAACTTAAATAAACAATATACAGCCTTAACGTATTCCTTTCCCAGTTTGGAACCAGTCTGTTGTTCCATGTCTAGTTCTAACTGTGGCTTTGGACTTGCATACAGGTTTCTCAGAAGCCTGATAAGATGGTATGGTATTTTCATCTCTTTGAAAATTTTCCACAGTTTGTTGTGATCCACACAGTCAAAGGCTTTGGTGTGGTTAATGAAGCAGAATTAGATGTTTATCTGGAATTCTCTTGCTTTTTCTATGATCCAACTTTTTTTGGCAATTTGATCTCTGATTCTTCTGCCTTTTCTAAATCCATCTTGTACATCTGGAAGTTCTTGATTCATGTACTGTTGAAGCCTAGCTTGGAGGATTTTGAGCATTACATTGCTGGCATTTGAAATGAGTGCAATTGTGCAGTAGTTTGAACCTTCTTTGGCATTATCCTTCTTTGATTTGGAATGAAAACTGACTTTTCAAGTCCTGTGGCCACTGTTGAGTTTTCCAAATTTACTAACATATTGAGTGCAGCACTCTCACAGAATCATCTTTTAGGATTTGAAATAGCTCAACTGGAATTACGTCACCTCTACTAGCTTTGTTCATAGTGATGCTTCCTGAGGGCCACTTGACTTCACACTCCATGATGTCTGGCTCTAGTTGAGTGATCACACCATCCTGATTATCTGGGTCATTAGGTTCCTTTTTGCATAGTTGTTCTGTGTATTCTTGCCACCTCTTCTTAATATCTTTTGCTTCTGTTAAGTCCATATCGCTTCTGTCCTTTCTTATACCCATCTTTGCATGAAATATTCCCTTGGTATCTCTAATTTTCTTGAAGAGATCTCTAGTTGTTCCCATTCTATTGTTTTTCTCTATTTCTTTGCATTGTTCACTTAAGAAGGCTTTCTTATCTCTCCTTGATATTCTTTGGAACTCTGCATTCAGATTATCTTTTCTATACTCCTGTGCTTTTCGCTTTTCTCTTTTTCTCAGCTATTTGTAAGGCCTCCTGAGACTACCATTTTGCATTTCTTTTTCTTGGGGATGATTTTTATCTCCACCTCGTGTACAATGTTACAAAACCCCACCCATAGTTCTTCAGGCACTCTGCCTATCAGATCTACTCCCTTGACTGTATTGCTTACTTCCATTGTATAATTATACTGTTCATGGGGGTCTCAAGGCAAGAATACTGAAGCGTTTGCCATTCCCTTCTCCAGTGGACCTCAGATATGCAGATGATACCACCCTTATGGCAGAAAGTGAGGAAGAACTAAAGAGCCACTTGATGAAAGTGAAAGAGAAGAGTGAAAAATTTGGCTTCAGTTCAGTTCAGTTCTGTCACTCAGTCGTGTCCAACTCTTTGCAACCCCATGAATCACAGCACGCCAGGCCTCCCTGTCCATCACCAACTTCCAGAGTTCACTCAAACTCATTCCCATCAAGTTGGTGATATCAGCCAGCCATCTCATCCTCTGCCATCCCCTTCTCCTCCTGCCCCCAATCCCTCCCAGCATCAGGGTCTTTTCCAATGAGTCAACTCTTCGCATGAGGTGGCCAAAATATTGGAGTTTCAGCTTCAGCATCAGTCTTTCCAATGAACACCCAGGACTGATCTCCTTCAGAATGGACTGGTTGGATCTCCTTGCAGTCCAAGGGACTCTTAAGAGTCTTCTCCAACACCACAGTTCAAAAGCATCAATTCTTCAGCTCTCAGCTTTCTTCACAGTTCAGTTCTCACATCCATATATGACCACAGGAAAAACTTGACTAGATGGACCTTTGTTGGCAAAGTAATATCTCTGCTTTTCAATATGCTATCTTGGTTGGTCATAACTTTCCTTCCAAGGCGTAAGCATCTTTTAATTTCATGACTGCATCACTATCTGCAGTGATTTTGGAGCCCCCCAAAATAAAGTCTGAAGCTGTTTCCACTGTTTCCCCATCTATTTCCCATGAAGTGATGAGACCAGATGCCATGATCTTAGTTTTCTGAATGTTGAGCTTTAAGCCAACTTTTTCACTCTCCTCTCTCACTTTCATCAAGAGGCTTTTTAGTTCCTCTTCACTTTCTGCCATAAGGGTGGTGTCATCTGCATATCTGAAGTTATTGATATTTCTCCCGGCAATCTTGATTCCAGCTTGTGCTTCATCCAGCCGAGTGTTTCTCATGATGTGCTCTGCATATAAGTTAAATAAGCAGGGTGACAATATATAGCCTTGATGTACTCCTTTTCCTATTTGGAACCAGTCTGTTGTTCCATATACAGTTCTAACTGTTCCTTCCTGACCTCCAGATGTTCAAGCTGGTTTTAGAAAAGGCAGAAGAACCAGAGATCAAATTGCCAACATTTGATGGGTCATTGAAAAAGCAAGAGAGTTCCAGAAAAACATCTATTTCTGGTTTATTGACTATGACAAAGCCTTTGACTGTGTGGATCACAATAAACTGGAAAATTCTGAAAATTGGCTTAAAGCTCAACATTCAAAAAACTAAGATCATGGCATCCAGTCCCATCACTTTATGGCAAATAGATAGGGAAACAGTGGAGACAGTGGCTGACTTTATTTTTCTGGGCTCCAAAATCACTGCAGATGATGATTGCAGCCATGAAATTAAAAGACTCCTTGGAAGGAAAGTTACAACCAACTTAGACAGCATATTTAAAAGCAGAGACATTACTTTGTCAACAAAGGTCTGTCTAGTCAAGGCTATGGTTTTTCCAGTAGTCATGTATGGATGTGAGAGTTGGTCTATAAAGAAAGCTGAGCACCAAAGAATTGATGCTTTTGAATTGTGGTGTTGGAGAAGACTCTTGAGAGTCCCTTGGACTGCAAGGAGATCAGTCCTGGGTGTTCATTGGGAGGACTGATGTTGAAGCTGAAACTCTAATACTTTGGCCACCTGAGATGAAGAGCTGACTCATTTGAAAAGACCTTGATGTTGGGATAGATTGAGAGCAGGAGGAGAATGGGACAATGGAGGATGAGAGGGTTAGATGGCATCACCGACTCAATGGACATGATTTTGGGTAAACTCCAGGAGCTGGTGATGGACAGGAAGGCCTGGCATGCTGCGGTTCATGGGGTCACAAAGAGTTGTGCATGACTGACCGTCTGAACTGAACTGTATAATTATAAGGGATTCGACTTTGGTCATACCTGAATGGCCTAGTGGTTTTCCCTTTTTTTCCTAGACTGAATTTTGCAATAAGGAGCTAACTATCTTATCCACAACCATCTTCCTTTTACTGACTGTGTAGATTCTCTCTGAGGTTCCCAGGTGGTGCTAGTGGTA
Source organism: Bubalus bubalis (assembly GCF_019923935.1). NCBI lineage: Eukaryota > Metazoa > Chordata > Mammalia > Artiodactyla > Bovidae > Bubalus > Bubalus bubalis. Next base: position 33,691,282 of record NC_059170.1, on the reverse strand, counting down.
AAGTACCCACCTGACAATGCAGATGACATAAGAGATGTGAATTTGATCCCTAGGTAAAGAAATTACCCTGGAGGAAGGCATGTCAACCCACTCCAATTTTCTTGCCTGAAGAATACCATGGACAGAGGAGCCTGGCAGGCTGCAGTCTGTAGAATCACAAAGAGTCAGATACAACTGAAGTTACTAGCACACACACAAATCTTCTCCATTTCAGCTGCAAAGAATATAATCAATCTGATTTTAGTATTGACCATTTGATGATGTCCATGTGTAGAGTCACCTCTTGTGCTGTTGGAAAAGGATGCTTGCTATGACCAGTGACAAAACTCTATTAGACTTTTTCCTACTTCATTTTGTACTTCAAGGCCAAACTCGCCTATTACTCCAGGTTCCTCCTGACTTTCTACTTTTGCATTCTAATACCCTATGATGCAAAGAAAGTCTTTTTTGGGGGGGATGAGTTCTAGAAGGTCTTGTAGGTCTTCATAGAACCATTCAACTTCAGCTTCTTTGGCATCAGTAGTTGGGGCATAGACTTGGATTACTATGATGTTGAATGGTTTGCTGTGGAAATGAACTGAGGTCATTCTCTCCTTTTCGAGATTGCCTCCAAGTACTGCATTTTGGGCTCTTCCACAGACTGGGACACATCATGAAAGGAAAATCACTCAGCCATGTCCAGCTCTTTGCAACCCCATAAGCTATAGAGTCCATGGAATTCTCCAGGTCAGAATACTGGAGTGGGTAGCCTTTCCCTTCTCCAAGGGATCTTTCCAACCCAGGAATCAAACTGGGGTCTTCTGAATTGCAGGCAGATTTTTACCAACTGAGCTATCAGGGAAGCCCATGATATTATGGTCATCTGAATTAAATTCACCGATTTTCATCCATTTTAGTTCACTGATTCCTAAGATGTTGATGTTCACTTGAAATATTCTGCTTAACCACATCCAATTTACCTTGATTCATGGGCCTAACATTCCAGGTTTCTAAGCAATATTACTCACAGCATCAGACTTTACTTTCATCACCAGACACATCCACAACTGAGCCTCATTTCTGCTCTGGTCCACCTGCTTCATTATCTCTAATGCTATTAGTAATTGCCCTCCTCTCTCCCCTGGTAGTATATTGGACACCTTCTGACCTGGAGGTGGGGTGGGGCTCATTTTCCAGCGTCATATCTTTTTGTCTTTTCATACTGTTCATGGGGTTCTGGTGGCAAGAATACAGGAGTAGTTTGCTATTCCCTCCTCCAATGATCCACATTTTTTTCAGAACTCTCCACTAGGACCCATCCATCTTAGGTGGCCCTGCACAGCATGGCTCATAGCTTAATTGACTTATGCAAGCCCCTTTACCATGACAAGGCTGTGATCCATGAAGAGGGATCCTGGGCAAAACTATAATTCAAAAAGTAACATGCACCCCTATGTTCATAGCAGCAATATTTACAGTAGCCAAGATATAAAAACAACTTAAGTGTCCATCAACAGATGAATGGATAAAGAAAATATTGTATGTGTATAAAATGGGATATTACTCATCCTTTTAAAAAGACAAATAATGCTATCCGCAGCTAAATGAATGGACCTAGAGGTTATCAGACTAAGCAAAGTAAGCCAGAAAGAGAAAGACAAATACCATTTATCACTTATATGTGAAATATAAATATGACAGAGATGAACTTATCTATGAAACAGTTTCACAGATATTAAGAATAGACTTATCATTGCCAAGTATGGTGCTGGGGAAAGGATGAATTGGGAGTGTGGGACTAGCAGGTGCAAACTATCATACATAAAATGGATAAGCAACAAGATCCTATTGTATAGCATAGGGAACTATATTAAATATCCTTTAATAAACCATACTGGTGGTGGGGAGGAACCTATATCTCTTATCTCCTTAAAACTAATTTATCAAAACAAAAAAAAATCAACAATTTAGAGGCATCATATTTACTCATTCAAACAATTTTTTAAAAGGGGCACAAGACAGTCTTAATGATTAAATACTGAATTCCACCCACTTCATCATTCAGACTTCATAATCAAAAATATGTGTCTCAATCTACTCAATGGGAATCCTTGCTCTTTAATTCCCTGCATGTGCTAAGGATTATCTGATGGGTGGCTGTTTATTTTGTGAGGGAAGGCCAACCCTGTGGCCCAGGTTGTTTAAGTATTTTAAATAAGCATTCTCTATAAATTCTAAAATGCTGCATTTACCATGACTTCTATAGAAAACTCATTTACATGTATATGGAAAAATCAAATAGAACAAAGGACCATTTAAACTTTATTTTCACTCAAATTCAATCTCCAGGCTCAAACCCCAGATACTCCCTTTCTGATCAGGTATTTTGTGGGTAGAATATAAATGGAGGTGAGACTGTTAAACTTGGTAGTAAGATTACAAAGGATTTCCAGAATGTGCTGGGAATCCTTTTGGATACTAAACACACCCAAGATGGAGTTCATTTATATTTCCCACTGTTCACACCACATAGCCTACTGAAAACATTCCTGGTACTGCAGAAAGATAATCATTTGTAGAACTAAGCAGCACAATTTCATCCTGAGAAGCTCTTTTCTTCCTTCTTTTTCACTGAAGTAGTGTGCTGCAATTCATGGGGTCGCAAAGAGTCGGACACGACTGAGTGACTGAACTGAACTGAACTGAATAGTTGATTTACAATAATATATTAATTTATGCTGTACAGCAAAGTGATTCAGTTTTATATACATATATACGTGTGTGTGTAGTCTTTTCCATTATAGTTTATCATAGGATATTGAACACAGTTCTCCGTGCTATATAGTAGGACTTTGTTGTGTATCCATTCTATATTTAAAGGCTTATATCTGCTAATCCCACCTTTCCACTCCTTCCCTCCCCAATCCACTCACCACTAGCTATCACAAATCTGTTCTCTATGACTCTCAGTTTGTTTCTTTTTCGTAGACAGGTTTATTTGTGATATATTTTAGATTCCACAAATAAGTGACATCACATGGTATTGGTCTTTTTCTGACCTACTTTGCTTAGTATGATAATCTCTAGGTCCACTCATGTAGCTACAAATTGCATTATTCATTCTATTTTATGGCTGAGTAATACTCCATTGCATACATGCACCACCTCTTGTCTATTCATTCACCTGTCAATGGATTTTATGATGTTTCCATGTCTTGGCTATTCTGAATAGTGTTGCTATGAACACAGGGGTGCACATATCTTTTGGAATTATAATTTTGTCCAGATATATGCCCAGGAGTGAGATTGCAGGATCATATGGCAACTCTATTTTTACTTTTTGATGAACCTCCATGCTGTTCTCCATACACTTTCCCACCAACAGTGTAGGAAGGTTCCCTCTTCTCCACGTTGTCTCTAGCATTTGTTATTTGTAAACTTTTTAAAGATGGTGATTCTGCCCGGTATGGTATCTCACTCAGTGAGATGGTATTTCACTGTAGTCTTGATTTGCATTTCTCTAATAATTAGGGATGTTGAGCACCTATTTGTGTCCTTATTGGTCATCTGTATTTCTTTTTTGGAGAAACACCTGTTTTAGTCTTCTGCTCATTCTTAAAAGTCCTTTTGAGAGAAAAGCTAAGCTGCCTCTACTCTTTTGGTGGGTTTTTGTGCTTTATACTCATTTATCAGTGAGCAACACTGATATTGTTAATAGGTCTTTGAAATCTGCCTCTTCTAGGGTACTAAAATGCTTACAGGAACAGGAATACCATTGTGTGAAAATATAATTCTTTCTTTTAAATTGGAGAATGGTTTATCTAGTATACAAAGTAAGAAGAAAGCATTAGGTGAATTTTCGTCCTAATTTCTACCTGTATTGAACACTATTCATTTTTTTCTAATACGTTGTAGAAATTGCTCTTTACTTGGAATGCATAATGTTTTATGACATATTTAGAAAAGTCCTTCCTCCATGGGAAGCTCAAGAAAATGTAATAAATATTATGATGATGTGATGACATATCTTAAACTCCAAATATCATCATCATGTATGATGTATGGCATAACAAAGAGAATTTGGTTGATAACAGTTGTATGAGTCTACAAATATTTGAAAGTAGAATTATCATCAACTTCCTAAGAGCACTCTCTCGGATTGAGGCTAAGCAACCGTAAATAATTAGTTGAAAAGTGAAAAGTTCAGTTAGTGGATTATTTTGCCTGTACAATATAGCATAATTAGCTGTGCTTTTAAAATGCAGCTGAATAATTGATTCCAGTGGTAGGTAAGCATTGACAAAGAGTAGAACAATTGTATGGAAAGAGCACCGAACAATGAGTTGTTCAAATCTTTGCCTTATTTTTTAAAATTTTGATATTGTTTTGTATTTACATAAAAGTTGCAAAAATAATAGAGTCCACATATTCTCCTGGCCATCCAACTTTTTCTAATTTATCATCTTGCATTAACTATAATACAATAGAGATTAATTTAAAATAACATTGGTGTAACAAAAATAGATAATATATCAGACTTCATTTCACTAGTTTTCCCATTAATATGCTTTTCCTGGTTTAGGATACCACATTGCATTTAGGTTTCATATTTCTGTAGTGTCTTGCATCTGTGGCAATTCCATAGTTTTTCCTTGGCTCTCATGACCTTGATACTTTTGAAGAGCAGTTACTAGCTATTTGGTCCTATGACTCCTGATGAAATTTGTCTTAAGTGTTTTCCTGATTAGGTTGAACTTATACATGAAGTTGGAGAAGGCACTGGCACCCCACTCCAGTACTCTTGCCTGGAAAATCCCATGGATGGAGGAGCCTGGTGGGCTGCAGTCCATGGGGTCGCTAAGAGTCAGACACGACTGAACGACTTCACTTGTCACTTTCATGCACTGGAGGAGGAAATGGCAACCCACTCCAGTGTTCTTGCCTGGAGAATCCCAGGGACGGGGGTGCCTGGTGGGCTGCCATCTATGGGGTCGCACAGAGTCAGACACGACTGAAGCGACTTAGCAGCAGCAGCATACATGAAGTTAAGATGTGTCATTACTAATCATAACAGCCTTGATTACATTACCATTTCTCTGTGCAGTTACTATTTTTCCATTTGTAATAGATAAATATATTGAGGGAATATTGAGAGCTTGCCAATATCCTGTTCTTCAAACTTTTGATCACTAATTTTAATAGTCCTTATTTTTGCTGCAAAATTATGATTGTTGTACACGCTATTTCTTTTCCTAATTGTGTTATATTAGTTGATTAGCTTTCATACCTTGATCTGAGCACTGAAGGACAAGTTTTCTCCTGTCAGATTATGAGAGGTAAGTTGGAATTTCAGAAATGCTTGCTCAACGCTGTTGGATATTTTATCTCTATCCTAAGCTCAACAGGGATAAAAAGGCTCTCACTAACATAATCACCTGCTACTCAGATAGTTGATCAAACAGCTGATAAGTAGCTTTAGAAATTAGGGACCTTCCCTAATCCCTGCTCGAGAAATCCCAGAAGTCAGAGTTTTCAACTTAATTGAATGTGAACTTTTAATTTTCCTTTTTAGTTTATATTGTATCCTATCATGCCTAGATTTTAACAACAAGCATTTTAAAAGCAGACTTTTTTACAGCACTGTAGGTATAGAAAAATAAAGACATTAAACACATACTTTATTGAATAAAATGATAAGCTCTGGATTGTCCAGTATGTTAACTACAAGCAACTTGCAGTTATTGAAACACAGCTGCTCAAATCGATATATGTTATACATATTATATATATATATAAAATATATATAATATAAATCAAATCTCAAAAGCTTAGTATAAAGAAAGAAATGCAAAATATTTATTTAAAAATGTTTATGTCTATATTACATACTGAAAAATATATTTTACATACTGTCTTAAATGAAACATATTATTAAAATTACTTTTCTTACTTTTCACATGTCTACTTAAAATTAAAATTACACACATAGTTCACTTTATATTTCTATTAAACAGTCTTAATTTGAACTTTACATGGCATTTTTGTAATTCCTTGAAGTAATGGGATATATAGTTCAAAAGACTTGGATACTATAGCTTGAAGACCTGAGTTTAAAATCACGCTTTATGACCCCGTAAGAGTAGAACTTGCAATGTTACTTAGTCTCTTTAAGGTTTCCATTTCTTATCAACAAAATGGGAAGAGAAATATATACATCATATGAGATTTTGTGAGGATTAAAGGAAAACAATTTCTATAAATGTTGAAGAACAATATCTGACACACAACACATATTCAGTAAAGGGTAGCTAGAATTATTATTTAATACTAACTAATTGAAAAGTATTTCAGAACTTTGAACCAAGAGACATGTAATGAATCACTTTTGTTTGTCTGCTGTTTATTGCTTACTCCTCTAGGAAAATCACTAAAGAGTCTAATCAAAGGGTGGCATGAATCCATATTAGAAATTATTCTAATTTTCTAATTTTAATTGTTGCTATCATCATCTTTTATACCACAATCAGCTTGTTTGACAAGAATTTTCTTGAATAATTATTAAGCATCAAACAGGGTGTGTTCTAGGGATAAAAAACCTTAAAAGAAAATTTCTGTTTTACACTTTAGTTATGGAACACAGATAGTGAGTAAATTAATAAATGTCAGATGTGTGTGAGAAGTGGCAACTTATCTATAGGAGACTATCATCTATTTGTCCACTGAAAAACTAAGTAAGTAACCTAATAAGAAAAGGTGGGCTAGAGGATCAAAGATCTAGCAGGTTCCATATAAGCACAGAGGGAATTAGCAAAGATGATACTCTGAGGCAGGAAGTTTTCTTTGAAGGAGAAACTATAAGGTGATCAATGTTCTTGGAGCAGAGTGGCCAGAGGCAGCAACCAATAATGAAGCTAGAAAGACAATTATAGACTAGATGTGAGGGATATTTCACAGGATGAGGGTTTGTTTCTCCTTGCATATTCACAATGTGTTGATACTTGACTACTCATCTAGCAATTAATAACAGCAGAATTCAGAGGATTTTTGAGCCATGATTCCAGTCCCTCTAGACATGATCTAGTTTATACACTTAAAAGATTTCTCTGAGTGCTTTGTGGAGAATAGACAGAAACTGGTTAGGAATAGAACTGTGAGAGTTAAATATGAGGCTCCAGTCACTAGTAAATGAGGGGAAAGAAAGAAGTGATGAGGTTGGAGATTTACTCTAAGATAGAGTAGGCAGGACTCGCTCATCAATTTTACATGTATTGTTAAGAAAGTGAGGAAGCAAGCCTATCTCCTTTTGACCTAGGAAACTGGAAGAATAGTCCACTTTGGGAAATATGCAGAAATTAGGGAGAAGTGTGTTGGTTAGCTAAGTGAACAAGATTTTTTTTTTTCTTTTTCATCTGATCATGCCACATGGCATGCAAGATCTTAGTTCCCTGACCAAGGAATGAACCTGTGCTATCTGCAGTGGAAACATGGAGTCTTAACCACTAGACCTCCAGGGAATTACTAAACTTCAACACTGAGAGATCTGGAGAGGAGGACAATTCAGCACTATAAAATCAGGAGTTGGCATTGATATGAGCAAAGCAAGTGAATATGGTGTTCTGATGGTGTTTAAAGAAGGATGGAGTGAACAACTGGGTCAATATCTACTGATAATTCAAGCACATTTGTACTGAAATTGATCATTGAATTTAGCAACATCTATCTAGCTTGGTGGGTGAAAACTGAAAATGTTATAGAGTGAGAGAAACCTGTGGTGTTCCTGATACTGTGTTAAATTTGTGACAAGCATCTCAAGATGATTACAATCTATTGGGAAAAATAGAGTCTGGCATAATGAAGAATGCAGAGCATCATGAAAGGCCACAGATGATAAGCAGTGAGGTGATCTGGTGTTAGTCAACAGTTTGGGATTAAAGTCTCTGAAGAGGATTTTGAGAGTGGAAAATATATCTATAGTTATTGTATTCTAAATTATAATTGCGTATATATAAACTTCCAATTTATAAATAAAATTTTTGTCCATAAGGAAATAATTATTGGGGCTTCTGGCTCAAGATGGTGGAATAAAATGTATGATGGTGGAGATGATGGATGCTCATCTCCTTCTGCAAAAGCACCAAAATTGCAACTGGCTGTTGAACAATCATCAGTAGGAGGATGCTATACACCATCAAAAACATGATAAAATTAAATCCCATACCTGCCAGGTGGGTGATCCAAAATCTGAAGAATAAGAACACCAATGAAGTTCTCCTACTGTTGTGAAGGTTCTGAACCTCATGTCAGGCTTCCCAGCCTGGGGATCCAGCAAAGGGACTGGGAATCTCCAGGAAATTTGACTTTAAAGGCCAATGGGATTTGATTACAGAATTTCCACAGGAATGGAGGAAACATAGTCTCCACTCTGGGAAATAGCACAAACAAAATCTTGTGTGCATCAAGACCCAGGAAAAATAAGCATTGACCCCTTGGGAGACTGAAACAGACCTATCTGCTAGTGTTGTTGGAGGGTCTCCTGTGGAGGTGGGGGTTGGCAATGGCTTGCTGTGTGGATGGAGGCACTGGCAGCAGTGGTCCTAAAGGGGCTCCTTGACATAAGTCCTCATAAGTCCTTAACCCTACTATGGAGCCCATAAATCCCAGGACTGTGTTGCCTCAGACCAAACAACAAACAGGGAGAGAGAGCAACCCACCCATCAGCAGATAATTGGATTAAAGTTTTACTGAACACAGCCCTGCCCACCAGAGCAAGACCCAATTTTTCCAACCACCAGGCCCTCCCATCAGGAAGCTTATACAAGCCTTTTAGCTTCATCCACTGGAAAGCAGACAGAAGAAGCAAGAAGAATCAAAATTCCACAGTGGCTAGAATGAAAACCACACCACAGAAAGTTAATCAGGATGAAAAAGCAGATGATTTTGTCCCAGATGAAGGGACAAGATAAAAACTCAGAAAAACAACTAAATGAAGTGAAGCTAGGCAGCTGTCCAGAAGAAGAATTCAGAATAATGATAGTGAAGATAATCCAGGATCTCAGAAAAAAAAAATCAAGGCAAAGATTGAGACAATGTAAGAAATGATTACCAAAGACCTAGACGAACTAAAGAACAAATAGAGATGAATAATACACTAGAAGGAATCAGTATCAGAATAACTGATGCAGAAAAATGGATAAGTTACTTGGAGAACAGAATGGTGAAAGTGACTGCTGCAGAGCAGAATATAGATAAAAGAATAAAAAAAAAAAATGAAGACAGCCTAAGAGACCTCTGGGACAATATTAAACTCAACAACATACACATTATAGGGGTGCCAGAAGGCAAAGAGAGAGAGAAAGGGCCCGAGAAAATGTTTGAAAAGATAACATCTGAAAACATCCCTAACATGGCAAAGGAAATAGTCAACCAAGTCCAAGAAATGCAGAGGCCCAAGAAGGATAAACCCAAGGAGGAACACACTGAGACACATAGCAATCAGAATGATGAAGATTAAAGACAAAGATAAAATATTAAAAGCAACAAGGGAAAAATGACAACATTCAAGGGAACTCCCTTAAGGTTATCAGCTGATTTCCTAACAGAAATATTACAAGTCAGAAGGAAATGTCATGATATATTTAAAGTGATGAAAGGGAAGACCATACAACCAAGAATATTCTACTCAGCAAGACTCTTATTCAGATTTAAAGGAGAAATCAGAACTTTCCAAACAAGCAACAGTTGAGAGAATTCACCACCACCAAACCAGCTTTATGGCAAATACTAAAGGAACGTCTCTAGACAGAAAACACAGGAGAAGGAAAAGACCTACATAAAATAAGGCCAAAACAATTAAAATTGTATTAGGATCATGCATATCAATAATTACTTTAACTGTAAATGGATTAAATGCACCAACCAAAAGACACAGACTGAGTGGGCAGATGAGAACATGTGCATGTATGCACTTCCACTTACCACGTCATTATACTTAACCCCCCAGATTGTATGTAATTATTTTATATTGTTACATTAATCATACCTACCAATTGTAACTCTTTTATTTTTTGTCTGCCTATTGATTGTGAGCAATATGTGAACCATGCACTTCCAGACCTTCAAGCAGGATTTAGAAAAGGCACAGGAACCAGAGATCAAATTGCCAACATCCACTGGATCATCGAAAAAGCAAGAGAGTTCCAGAAAAACATCTATTTTGGCTGTATCAACTATGCCAAGGCATTTGACTGTGTGGATCACAACAAACTGTGGAAAATTCTGAAAGAGATGGGAATACCAGACCTCCTGACCCTCCTCTTGAGAAATCTGTGTGCAGGTCAGGAAGCAAAGTTAGAACTGGACATGGAACAACAGACTGATTCCAAATAGGAAAAGGAGTATGTCAAGGCTGTATATTGTCACACTGCTTATTTCACATATATGCAGAGTACATCATGAGAAATGCTTGCCTGGATGAAGCACAAGCTGGAATCAAGACTGCTGGAAGAAATATGAATAACCTCAGATATGCAGATGATACCACCCTTATGGCAGAAAGTGAAGAGGAACTAAAGAGCCTCTTGATGAAAGTGAGAGAGGAGAGTGAAAAAGTTGGCTTAAAGCTCAACATTCAGAAAATGAAGATCATGACATCCGATCCCATCACTTCATGGGAAATAGCTGGGGAAACAGTGGAAACAATGGCTGACTTTAGGTTTTGGGCTCCAAAATCACTGCAGATGGTGACTGCAGCCATGAAATTAAAAGATGCTTACTCCTTGGAAAGAAAGTTATGACTAACCTAGACAGCATATTAAAAAGCAGAGACTACTATGTCAACAAAAATCTGTCTAGTCAAGGCTATGGTTTTTCCAGTAATCATGTATGGATGTGAGAGTTGGACTGTAAAGAAAGCTGAGCACTGAAGAATTTATGCTTTTGAACTGTGGTGTTGGAGAAGACTCTTGAGAGTCCCTTGGACTGCAAGGAGATCCAACCAGTCCATTCTAAAGGAGATCAGTCCTGGGTGTCCATTAGAAGGACTGATGTTGAAGCTGAAACTCCAATATTTTGGCCACTTGATGTGAAGAGCTGACTCATTTGAAAAGACCCTGATGCTGGGAAAGATTGAGGACAGGAGGAAAAGGGGATGACAGAGGATGAGATGGTTGGATGGCATCACCGATTCAATAGATATGAGTTTGGGTAAACTCCAAGAGTTGGTGATGGACAAGGAGGCCTGGCATGCTGCAGTCCATGGGGTTGCAAAGAGTTGGACATGACTGAGCAACTGAACTGAACTGAAATGATTGATTGTGAAAACTGATAAACATATTTTACTCTTGTGATTATGTGACTATCATTTGATAAATACCATTGTATCATGACTGGTCAATGGAAAATAATAGAATTTATATCACTAAAACTACCATTTAATAGAAAAATCTGTAATCACTTTTTAAAATCCAGGTACATAACAGAATTATCTTGGAATTTTTGGTAAAATACAAATGACCACGTATGCTTTCTTCTCCAAAGCACTGGATGTGTTTCTAATGAGCAGCCATGTTCATTAGAAACATAAACATAAAAACAACTGGACTAAATGATGATCTTTTATCTAATTTGTTTCACTTTTTCTATTTCATATTCAGTGCTCCAATTACATTTAAGTTGTTTTCAGTTTCTTCACCTCTTGTTTTTTTTTTTTTTTTTAAGCCTTTAACTTTAGCCTTTAAAAATAGAAAAATTTTGGGGTACATATAGTAGAAAAGCTTTTGTATACATATATATAGTATGTATAATATATACATTTTAGAAAATTTGTGAATTTTTGCCTAGCTAAAAAAAGCTATGGCATTTTGATTCCACTTGTTTGACTTAGCATGAATAGAATGCTAGTATTCTAAATTATATTCACTCAAAACTGTGGCATAATCTCATGTATTTTGGCATCTACTATTATTGCTATAAGTCTAGAAAATTTATCATTTTGGGACTTAAAAAAATTTTTTTTGAATGGGGCCTGAAACGTCTAATCCTATTTTGAGAATATAAAGAAATACTATGTTGTAAAAAACTTAAAAAAGAAAGAAAGAAAGAAATTAACAAGTGATACAGTATTATTAGCTAAAGTACAAATTTTGTTTAAACTTCACAAAATTTTGTGCTAATGTCCGTTATTTGTTTTCATACCTGATTCAAGACTCTACATTGTATTTAATTGCATTGAGCAGTTTCAGCTACATTTTGCAATTTATAATTCTGGTAAATTTTCTTTTCATTTTTATTCTATTACAAATGTTTTCTAGTTTTCCTTATTATGGCTTCTTAGATACACCCATCTTTTAAAAGTGGTCATTTATTTCTAAATATATGGGATTTTGTTTAAAGTGTCTTTAACATTAATCCCTCATTTTGATACTAATTTTGCATTTAAATGTTTTCTCCTCCACAATCACCCTCTGTGTTTTTTTTTTTCAGTCTAACTGTTTTGTGGCTTTCTACAACTAAGTAAAAGATCTCTTTTGGTAAATGTCACATTGCATTTGAAAAAATTTGAGTTATTTTCAAATATCTTTCTATATTGATTTGTCACATAATTCCACAGTGATAAAAGAACTGACTCTGTATGATTTCAATACCTTTTTGTGCATGTGCTAAGTCTCTTCATAGATTGACTCTGTGCCACCTTATGGACTGCAGTCTGCCAGGCCCCTCTGTTAATTGGATTTTCTAAGCAAGATAACTGGAGGGGATTGCCATACTCTCCTCCAAGGAAACTTCCCGAACCAGGGATTGAACCCACGTCTCTTACATCTAACCTGCATTGGCAGGCAGTTTCTTTACCACTAGTGCCAACTGGGATCAATACCTTCAGACCATGAAATTTTTAATGTTGTTTTATGCCCCTGGATATATTCCAATATCTCCTAATTTACAGTCTATGGGAACTTGAATAGAATTTGTATCCTACTGTTGTGTGAAAATTGTATAAATCTCAATTATGTTGAATTGATTCACAGTACTTTTCAGGTCTACTATATCCTTCTACTTCTCTGTATTCTCTATTAATTTTTGAGAGTTCTATATCGAAACTCTAACTAAAAACCTTAATTTATTTACTTAAAAAATAAATGTAATATGTAGTGGAACTATATATAACTTTGTTCTGTATTTTTCAAGTCTCCTGTAAATGTGTTATTATAAATTTATAATATAGAAAAATAAAAATTATACTACCCAAAACGAACTATAGATTCAATGCAATCCCTATCAAGCTACCAACGGTATTTTTCACAGAGATAGAACAAATAATTTCACAATTTGTATGGAAATACAAAATACCTTGAATAGCCAAAGCAATCTTGAGAAAGAAGACTGGAACTGGAGGAATCAACCTGCCTGACTTCAGGCTCTACTACAAAGCCACAGTCATCAAGACAGTATGGTACTGGCACAAAGACAGAAATATAGATCAATGGAACAAAACAGAAATCCCAGAGATAAATCCATGCACCTATGGACACCTTATCTTTGACAAAGGAGACAAGAATATACAATGGATTAAAGACAATCTCTTTAACAAGTGGTGCTGGGAAAACTGGTCAACCACTTGTAAAAGAATGAAACTAGAACACTTTCTAACACCATACACAAAAATAAACTCAAAATATATTAAAGATCTAAACATAAGACCAGAAACTATAAAACTGCTAGAGGAGAACATAGGCAAAACACTCTCTGACATACATCACAGCAGGATCCTCTATGACCCACCTCCCAGAATATTGGAAATGAGAGCAAAAATGAACAAATGGGACCTAATTAAACTTAAAAGCTTCTGCACAACAAAGGAAACTATAAGCAGGGTGAAAAGACAGCCTTCAGAATGGGAGAAAATAATAGCAAATGAAGCAACTGACAAACAACTAATCTCAAAAATATACAAGCAACTCCTACAGCTCAATTCCAGAAAAATAAATGACCCAATCAAAAAATGGGCCAAAGAACTAAATAGACATTTCTCCAAAGAAGACATTCAGATGGCTAACAAACACATGAAAAGATGCTCAACATCACTCATTATCAGAGAAATGCAAATCAAAACCACAATTAGGTACCATTTCATGCCAGTCAGAATAGCTGCGATCCAAAAGTCTATAAGCAATAAATGGTGGAGAAGGTGTGGAGAAAAGGAAACCCTCTTACACTGTTGGTGGGAATGCAAACTAATACAGCCACTATGGAGAACAGTGTGGAGATTCCTTAAAAAACTGGAAATAGAACTGCCTTGTGACCCAGCAATCCCACTGCTGGGCATACACACCGAGGAAACCAGAATCGAAAGAGACACGTGTACCCCAATGTTCATCGCAGCACTGTTTATAATAGCCAGGACATGGAAGCAACCAGGATGTCCATTGGCATATGAATGGATGGGAAAGTTGTGGTGCATGTACACAATGGAGTATTACTCAGCCATTAAAAATAATACATTTGAATCAGTTCTAATGAGGTGGATGAAACTGGAACCTATTATACAGAGTGAAGTAAGCCAGAAAGAAAAACACCAATACAGTATACTAACGCATATATATGGAATTTAGAAAGATGGTAACAATAACCTTGTATGCGAGATGGCAAAAGAGACACAGATGTACAGAACAGTCTTTTGGACTCCGGGAGAGGGAAAGGGTGGGAGGATTTGGGAGAATGGCATTGAGACATGTATAATATCATTATGTGAAACAAAATGCCAGTCCAGGTTCGATGCATGATACTGGATGCTCGGGGCTGGTGCACTGGGACGACCCAGAGGGATGGTACAGGCAGGGAGGAGGGCGGGGGGTTCAGGATGGGGAACATGTGTATACCCGTGGCAGATTCATGTTGATGTATGGCAAAACCAATACAATATTGTAAAGTAATTAACCTCCAATTAAAATAAATAAATTTATATTAAAAATAATAAACAAAATAATTCTTTTCACTATTTCAATGAATTAATAAAATTATTTGATTAAATATCATGTGACTACTTAGCAATATCTACCTGAGTATTCCTCCAAGCATTTCAAACTATAGTTGTAAATTTAGTGCATATTATTTTCTCAGATACTAAAAATATCCAATATGTTAGCCTTACAATAAAAGGGCAATGCTTAAGCAGGTGTAATAATTTCAATTTAGAAATGTCACTGATAAGCTCACCACAGCTTTTTAAACATGTTAAAATAAATAAAATGTACAGAAATTGGAAATTATAACAAATTTTACTAAATTTGTGTAAAAACACAGTATACACAAAAGAATATGTGCTTCCTGGTGTGGTTTAATGGCTAAGTTGTCCACATCTTGCAACCCCATGGGCTGTAGCCTGCCAAGCATCTCTGTCCATGGAATTTTCTAGGCAAGAATACTCGAGTGGGTTGCTATTTCCTTATCTAGAGGATCTTCCCAACCCAGTAATCAACCAGCATCTCCTGCATCGCAGGTGGATTCTTTATAACTGAGCCACCAAAGAAACCCATATGTACTACATCTATGATACAAATTCTAGGCTATATTTAGCTAAACTGTACCAATATGAGTTAGACAAGGCTGTGGTCCTAGTGTGATTAGATTGACTAGTTTTCTGTGATTATGGTTTCAGTGTGTCTGCCCTCTGATGCCCTCTTGCAACACTTACCATCTTACTTGGGTTTCCCTTACTTTGGACGTGGGGTATCTCTTCATGGCTACTCCAGCAAAGCACAGCCACTGCTCATTACCTTGGACGAGGTGAGGGATATCTCAAAATTCTCCAAGCCAGGCTTCAGCAATACATGAACCGTGAACTTCCAGAGGTTCAAGCTGGTTTTAGAAAAGGCAGAGGATCCAGAGATCAAATTACCAACATCTGCTGGATCATTGAAAAAGCAAGAGAGTTCCAGAAAAACATCTATTTCAGCTTTATTGACTATGCCAAAGCCTTTGACTGTGTGGATCACAATAAAGTGTGGAAAATTCTGAAAGAGATGGGAATACCAGACCACCTGACCTGACTCTTGAGAAACCTATATGCAGGTCAGGAAGCAACAGTTAGAACTGGACATGGAACAACAGACTGGTTCCAAATAGGAAAAGGAGTATGTCAAGGCTGTATATTGTCACCCTGCTTATTTAACTTATATGCAGAGTACATCATGAGAAACGTTGGACTGGAAGAAGCACAAGCTGGAATCAAGATTGTGGGGAGAAATATCAATAACCTCAGATATGCAAATGACACCCTTATGCAGAAAGTGAAGAGGAACTAAAAAGCCTCTTGATGAAAGTGAAAGTGGAGAGTGAAAAAGTTGGCTTATTCATTTTGATATTTGGCAAAACTAATACAATTATGTAAAATTTAAAAATAAAATTAAAAAAAAACAAAACAAAACAAAAAAACCCTCAACATTCAGAAAACGAAGATCATGGCATCTGGTCCCATAACTTCATGGGAAATAGATGGGGAAACAGCGGAAACAGTGTCAGACTTTATTTTGGGGGGCTCCAAAATCACTACAGATGGTGACTGCAGCCATGAAATTAAAAGACACTTAACTCCTTAAAAGAAAAGTTATGACCAACCTAGATAGCATATTCAAAAGCAGAGACACTACTTTGCCAACAAAGGTTCATCTAGTCAAGGCTATGGTTTTTCCAGTGGTCATGTATGGATGTGAGAGTTGGACTGTGAAGAAAGGTGAGTGCTAAAGAACGGATGCTTTTGAACTGTGGTGTTGGAGAAGACTCTTGAGAGTCCCTTGGATTGCAAGGAGATCCAACCAGTCCATTCTGAAGGAGATCAGCCCTGGGATTTTTTTCGAGGGAATGATGCTAAAGCTGAAACTCCAGTACTTTGGCCACCTCATGCGAAGAGTTGACTCATTGGAGAAGACTCTGATGCTGGGAGGGATTGGGGGCAGGAGGATAAGGGGATGCCAGAGGATGCGATGGCTGGATGGCATCACTGACTCAATGGAAGTGAGTCTGAGTGAACTCCGGGAGTTGGTGATGGACAGGGAGGCTTGGCGTGCTGCGATTCATGGGGTCGCAAAGAGTCGGACACGACTGAGTGACTGAACTAAACTGTACCAATATGAGTCATTATTTGTTAATGTTACTGGAAAGATTTATATCTTTTTTTCCCAACAAACCTCATATTATTTGCCCTTTTCGAGTATCAATATGAACTTATACATTTTCTTAAAATTCATTTTTCTTTAGAAATCGGACATCTTCATGATATGGCTAGGGAAAATTCCTTATGAGCTAGCTCTTTGGTTCTTTCAGATACCGATGACAATACTTTTGCTCTATGGCAACAAGTTTTCCTGCTTTTTCTGGTCTTTCCTGCTTCACTGAATTCAATCAGCTGTTCTCCTCTTTTGTCATTGTTCAGTCACTCAGTCGTGTCCGACTCTTTCTGACCCCATGGACTGTAGCAGGCCAGGCTTCTGTGTCTTTTACCATCTCCTGGATGTTGTTCAAACTCATGTCCATCTAGTCGGTGATGCCATCCAACCATCTCAACCTCTGTTGTCCCCTTCTCCTCTTGCCCTCAACTTTTCCCAGCACCAGGGTCTTTTCCAAATAGTCAATTCTTCACATCAGATAGCCAAAGGATTGGAGCTTCAGCTTCAGCATCAGTCCTTCCAATGAAAATACAGGACTGATTTCCTTTAAAATTGCCTAGTTTGATATCCTTGCTGGCCAAGGGACTCTCAAGAGTCTTCTCTAGCATCACAGTTTGAAAGCATCAATTCTTTTGTGTTCAGCGTTATTTATGGCCCAACACTCATAACCATACATGACTACTGGAAAAACCATAGCTTTGACTGTACAGACCTTTGTCTACAAGGTACTGTTCCTGCATTTTAATATGCTGTACAAGTATGTCATAGCTTTTCTTCCAAGGGGCAAGCATCTTTTAATTTCATGCCTTCGGTCACCATCTGCAGTGATTTTGGAACCCAAGAAAGTAAAGTTTGTGTCTGTTTCCTCAGATATGTAGATAATACCACCTATTTTCTCATCTATTTGTTATGAAGTGAAGGGACTATATGCCGTGAACTTAAGTTTGTGAATCTTGACTTTTAAGCCAGGTTTTTCACTTTCCTCTTTTACCTTCATCAGGAGGCTCTTTAGTTAACTCTTTGCTTTCTGCCATCAGTTCAGTTCAGTTCAGTTGCTCAGTCGTGTCCGACTCTTTGCGACCCCAGGAATCGCAGCATGCCAGGCCTCCCTGTCCCTCACCAACTCCCGGAGTTCACTCAGACTCACGTCCATCGAGTTAGTGATGCCATCCAGCCATCTCATCCTCTGTTGTCCCCTTCTCCTCTTGCCCCCAATCCCTCCCAGCATCAGAGTCTTTTCCAATGAGTCAACTCTTCGCATGAGGTGGCCAAAGGACTGGAGTTTCAGCTTTAGCATCATTCCCTCGAAAAAAATCCCAGGGCTGATCTCCTTCAGAATGGACTGGTTGGATCTCCTTGCAGGCCAAGGGACTCTCAAGAGTCTTCTCCAACACCACAGTTCAAAAGTATCAATTCTTCAGCCCTCAGCTTTCTTCACAGTCCAACTCTCATATCCATACATGACCACTGGAAAAACCATAGCCTTGACTACACGGACCTTTGTTGGCAAAGTAATGTCTCTGCTTTTCAATATGCTATCTAGGTTGGTCATAACTTTTCTTTCAAGGAGTAAGTGTCTTTTAATTTCATGGCTGCAGTCACCAACTGCAGTGATTTTGGAGCCCCCCAAAATAAAGTCTGACACTGTTTCCACTGTTTCCCCATCTATGAAATCTGCATATCTGAGATTATTGATATTTCTCCTGGCAATCTTGATTCCAACTTGTGCTTCATCCAGCCCAGCATTTATCATGATTTACACTGCATATAAGTTAAATAAGCAGGGTGACAATATACAGCCTTGATGTACTCCTTTCCCAATTTTGAACCAGTCCTTTGTTCTATGTCCAATTCTAACTGTTGCTTCTTGACCTGAAAACGGGTTTCTCAGGAGGCAGGTAAGGTGCTCTGGTATTCCCATCTCTTTAAGAAATTTCTGCAGTTTGTTGTGATCCACACAGTCAAAGGCTTTTAGCATCGTCAATGAAGCAGAAGTAGATGTTTTTCTGGAACTCTCTTGCTTTTTCTGTGATTCAATGGATGTTGGCAACTTGATCTCTAGCTCCTCTGTCTATTCAAAATTCCAGCTTGAACATCTGGGAGTTCTCCATTCATGTACTGTTGAAGTCTAGCTTGGAGAATTTTGAATGTTACTTTGCTAGCATGTGAAATTAGTGCAAACGTGTGATAGTTTGAACATTCTTTTGGCATTATCTTTGTTTGGTATTGGAATGAAGAATAGCCTTTTCCAGTCCTGTGGCCACTGCTGAGTTTTCCAAATTTGCTGGCATATTGAGATCAGCACTTTCATAGCATCATCCTTAAGGATTTGAAATAGTTCAGCTGGAATTCCATCACCTCCACTAGCTTTATTCATAGTGATGCTTCCTGAGGTCCACTTAACTTCACACTCCAAGATGTCTGACTCTAGGTCACCATCATGGTTATCTGGGTCATTAAGATCATTTTCATATAGTTCATCTGTGTATTCTTGCCACCTCTTCTTAATATCTTCTGTTTCTGTTCAGTCCATACCGTTTCTGTCCTTTATTGTGCCCATCTTTATATGAAATATTCCCTTGGTATCTCTAATTCTCTTGAAGAGATCTCTAATCTTAAATTGAAGAAAGTATGGAAAATCACTAGGCCATTCAGGTACAACCTAAATCAAATCCCTTATGATTGTACAGTGAAAGTGACAAATAGATTCAAGGGATTAGATCTGATAGAAGATCTACCTGAAGAACTATAGTCAGAGGTTTGTAACATTGTACAGGAAGCAATGATCAAAACCATTCCCAAAAAAAGAAATGCAAAAGGTAAAATGCTTGTCTGAGGAGGCCTTACAAATGGCTGAGAAAAGAAGAGAAGAGAAAGGCAAAGGAGAAAAAGAAAGATATATCCATCTGAATGCACAGTTTCAAAGAATACCAAGGAGATATAAGAAATCATTCCTAAGTGAACAGTGAAAAGAAATAGAGGAAAACAATAGAATGGGAAAGATTAGAGATCTCTTCAAGAGAATTAAAGACACTAAAGGAAAATTTCCCTTCTATATACTGAGTGATTAATTGAATTAGAAACTGCAATCTAGTTGGGAAGAATTCTTGTCACATTGTTTTATATGAGCATTGATTGTGGGTGACAAAACGTATAGATCACTTTAATAAATCTGCTAGTCTCCAATGTTCATTGCAGCATTATTTACAATAACTAAGATATAGATATGACCTAAATGTCCACTGACAGATAAATGGATTAAGAAGATGTGGTTACATGTATATAATGGAATACTACTCAGTCATAAAAAGAATGAAATAATGCAATTCACAGCAACATGAATAAACCTAGGTATTGTCATACTAGGTGATATAAGTCAGATAGAGAAAGGCAAACATCATATGATATCACTTATATGTGGAATCTTATAAAAGTGATACAAATGAACTTATTTCTAAAATATAAATAGTCTCACAGACATAGAAAACAAACATATGGTTACCAAATGGGAAAGGTTGGGAGGAGAGATAAAGTAGGAATTTGGGAGTAATGTACACACACTACTATATATAAAATAGATAAATAATAAAAACTTACTTTATACCATAAGAACTATAATCAATATTTCATAACAACCTATATGGAAAAATGATCTGAAAATGAGTGTATATGTGCATGTATATATATAACTGAACCACTTTATTGTACACTGGAAATTAAGACAATACTGTAAATCAACTATACTTCAATAAAAAATTAAAAAAAAATTTTTAAAGTGCAATAAAATGTATTTTAAAGGTCATGTATTTGTATTGATTTATATCAAGTATTGATATAAGATGTTTTAAAGCTATTTTTCTTATTTGATTCCTCTTTTCTCTGACTTCCCTGGTGGCTCAGATGGTAAAGCATCTGTCTACAATGTGGGAGACCCAGGTTCAATCCCTGGTTGGGAAGATCCCCTGGAGAAGGAAATGGCAATCCACTCCAGTACTATTGCCTGGAAAACCCCATGGACAGAGGAGTCTGGTAGGCTACAGCCCACGGGGTTGCAAAGAGTCGACTGAGTGACTTGACTTTCACTTTTCACTTTTCTCTGTTATATATGACCTTTTATACAGTTTAAATGGGCCATATCATATAAGGCCAAAACAAATTATGTGCATAAATTATAAGATTGTGTAGTCTCTTTATAACTTAAATAAACCCCATAACTAGACTTTATTTCTATTTTTTTTCTTTTGTTATCAATTATTGTCATCAAATATCTTAGTGGGCATCTTTCTGTAATCACTAATTGACATCAGTTGTAAGATTTAAAAAGAATTAGGACTGCTTTATCTCTAAAAAGTTCTAAGTTCTTGTTCTGGGAAGAATAACATCATGAAAATGTCAATGCTTTAAATTCAGATCGAAAACCTGCCTTCCATTCTTCTCACTGAATTGATTTCTACCCATTAGGACAACAAAGGATTTGTGCATAAAATTATATTAAAGTAATAAAAGCATCAAGAAATTTATTTAGGAGAAAGCTTTTTATTTTAAGCAATGTTTCCAATTACCAAAAAGAAAAACCATATACTTGGGTAAAGATGACTCAGCTGTATATATCACATAATAAATGAGCTAAAAGGAAAAAAAAAATAATAACTCTGTACTTCCAGAGGACTGCAAGGAAAGAAATTCAGTGTTTGTGAAATACCTGTCATTTCTGGACCCAAACATGATCCACAAGAAAAGGAAATGACAACCTACTCCAAAATTCTTCCCTGGAAAACACCACAAACAGTGTGAAAAGGCAAAAATATATGACTCCACATGATGAGTCCCCCAGGTCATAAGGTGTCAAATATGCTACTGGGGAAGAGTAGAAGGCAATTACTACTGGTTCCAGAAAGAATGAAGCAGTTGGGCCAAAGCAGAAATGAAGCTCAGTTGTGAATTTGTCTGGTAGAGAAAGTAAAGTCTGATGCTACAAAGAAAAGGAAAAAAAAAAGAAGTAAAGGATATAATATACCCATATGAATGCAGAGTTCCTAAGAATAGCGAGGAGAGATTAGAAAGCTTTCTTCAGTGATCAGTGCAATGAAATAGAGGAAAACAATAGAATGGAAAAGACTAGAGATCTCTTCAAGAAAATTAGAGATACCAAAGGAGCATTTCATGTAAGATCAGATCAGTCACTCAGTTGTGTCCGACTCTTTGCGACCCCAGGAATCGCAGCATGCCAGGCCTCCCTGTCCCTCACCAACTCCCGGAGTTCACTCATACTCAGGTCCATCGAGTCAGTGGTGCCATCCAACCATCTCATCCTCTGTCGTCCCCTTCTCCTCTTGCCCCCAATCCCTCCCAGCATCAGAGTCTTTTCCAATGAGTCAACTCTTCACATGAGGTGGCCAAAGGACTGGAGTTTCAGCTTTAGCATCATTCCTTCCAAAGAAATCCCAGGGCTGATCTCCTTCAGAATGGACTGGTTGGATCTCCTTGCAATCCAAGGGACTCTCAAGAGTCTTCTCCAACACCACAGTTCAAAAGCATCAATTCTTCGGTGCTCAGCCTTCTTCACAGTCCAACTCTCACATCCATACATGACCACAGGAAAAACCATAGCCTTGACTAGACGGACCTTTGTTGGCAAAGTAATGTCTCTGCTTTTGAATTTGCTATCTAGGTTGGTCATAACTTTCCTTCCAAGGAGCAAGCGTCTTTTAATTTCATGGCTACAGTCACCCTAAAGATGGGCACAATAAAGGAAAGAAATGGTATGGACCTAACTGAAGCATAAGATATTAAAAAGAGATGGTGAATACACAGAAGAAACATACAAAAAAGATCTTCATGACCCAGATAATCACAGTGGTGTGATCACTCACCTAGAGCCAGACATCCTGGAATGCAAAGTCAAGTGGGCCTTAGGAAGCATCACTTTGAACAAAGCTAGTGGAGGTGATGGAATTCCAGTCGAGCTATTTCAAATCCTGAAAGATCATGCTGTGAAAGTGCTGCACTCAATATGCCAGCAAATTTGGAAAACTCAGCAGTGGCCACAGGACTGGGAAATGTCAGTTTTCATTCCAATCCCAAAGAAAGGCAATGGGAAAGAATGCTCAAACTACTGGACAATTGCACTCATCTTGCACACTAGCAAAGTAATGCTCAAAATTCTCCAAGCCAGTCTTCAACAGTATGTTAACTGTGAACTTCCAGATGTTCAAGATGGATTTAGAAAAGGCAGAGAAACCAGAGATCAAACTGCCAACATTTTTTGGATCATAAAACAGCAAGAGAATTCCAGAAAAACATCTACCTCTGCTTTATTGACCATGCCAAAGCCTTTGACTATGTGGATCACAACAAACTGTGGAAAATTCTTAAAGATGTGTGAATACCAGACCACCTGACCTGCCTCCTGAGAAGTGTATACGCAGGTCAAGAAGCAGCAGTTAGAACTGCACATGGAACAATGGCCTGGTTTTGAATTGGAAATGGAGTATATCAAGGCTATATATTGTCACCCTGCTTATTTAACTTATGTGCAGAGTACACCATGATAAATGCCAGGCTCTATGAAGCACAAGCTGGAATCAAGATTGCCAGGAGAAATATCAATAACCTCAGATATGCAGATGACACCACCCTTATGGCAGAAAGTGGAGGAGAAATAGCCTCTTGATGAAAGTGAAAGAGGAGAGTAAAAAAGTTGGCTTAAAACTCAACATTCAGAAAAGTAAGAGCACAGAATCTGGTTCCATCACTTCACGGCAAATAGGGAAAAAATGGAAACTGTAAGAGACTTTATTTTTGTGGGCTCCAAAATCACTGCAGATGGTGACTGCAGCCATGAAATTAAAAGATGCTTGCTTGCTGGAAGAAAAGTTATGACCAACCTAGACAGTATATTAAAAGCAGAGACATTACTTTTCCAACAAAGGTCTGTCTAGTCATAGCTTTGGTTTTTCCAGTAGTTATGTACAGATGTGAGAGTTGGACTATAAAGAAAGCTGAGTGTCAAAGAATTGATGTTTTTTAACTGTGGTGTTGGAGAAGACTCTTGAGAGTCCCTTGGACAGCAAGGAGATCCAACCAATCCATCCTAAAGGAAATCAGTCCTGAATATTCATTTGAAGACTAATGCTGAAGCTTAAACTTCAATACTTTGGCCACCTGATGTGAAGAAATCACTCATTTGAAAAGACCCTAATGCTGGGAAGATTGAAGGAGGGAGGAGAAGGGGACAACAGAGGACTGAGTTGGTTGGACGACCAATTCAATGGACATGAGTTTGAGTAGACTCTATGAGTTGCTGATGGACAGGGAAGCCTGGCATGCTACAGTCCATGGGGTCACAGAGAGTCAGACACAACTGAGTGACTGAACTGAACTGAATTGAATAAATCTACTCTCTATATGAAGAAACCATTATTCTCAAAATTTTATAATGCATAAATTGAGTTCAAAGAAATTACACACAATTTATGTAGAATCTTGTTGTGGCTAGGTTGATACCAGCTTCTAACATCCACGGATTATCTCTCTCCTCTATTAACATCCTGACAGTCATGTTTACCATTTTTACTTCAGGATCTTGCATTGTACTCACATGTATAGAGGCTAAATAAATATTCATTACAAGAAAGGATGAATGAATAGCCATCGTTTGTTTCCACCCAAATGTGGCGGCAGCTGTGGCTAAATCACTTCAGTCATGTCAGACTCTGTGTGACCCCACAGACGGCAGCCTATCAGGCTCCTCCATCCCTGGGATTCTCCAGGCAAGAACACCGAAGTGGGTTGCCATTGCCTTCTCCATTCCACTTAAACTAAGCAAACATTAACTAAAAAGAAAAACTCATTTACAGCAGATGTAACTCAGAGGAATGCAAAACTCTGGTGGTAGTTGTGTCCTCATGAAATAAAATATAAGTATCTTGAATGCTGGAGTTCTTAGCAGCTCTGTAATATAATGTAATTCACTCTGAAAACAGTGGGAACTGAGTAACAAACCAGCACAGATTGGCTGTAAAGTTTGTGTGGTTCCAAGAAACTGCATTAAAAACACCCTCCATTTTATATTTTTAGTAAGAATTCTAATCAGTTTAACCACCTCCTGCTACATCCACACCACAGGATATTAAAGAGGTACTCTTCTTGGTCGTGCCTCACTAACAAAGATTTTTAACATAAGAACACAATTAACTTAGTCTGCTCCTGTGAAGGGATCAGACTCCTGGGAGTTTAAACAAATTAATAAATTTGTTGATTAGAAATGATAATTCACCAGCTTCCTCTGTACATTTTTTATTCAGGACAACACACATGTAGAGCTGTCTCATTAGTTTTGTCGACTGGCTTATGGGAAAGAGAAGAATGGGTGCCAGCTGTTCTTCATTGCCAGCAGGGATGAGAGGAAACAGACTTTAGCATGTGGTTTTTAGATTCCTTACAGGGAAACTTAAAGGCTTTTCTCAGGTGGCATAGTGGTAAAGAATCTGCCTGCCTATCCAAAAGAAGTAAGAGACACCAGTTCTGATCCCTAGGTCAGGAAAATCCTCTGGAAAAGGAAATGGTAACCTCACTCTCCTATTCTTGCCTGGGAAATCACATAGAGGAGCCTGGTGGGCTATAGTCCATGGAGTTGCAACGAGTCGAACATGATAGCATACACACATAGGGGAATACAGCTTTTCTTTCGGGCTTTTTCAGTCTTTGGAATGGATTGGTGAGGGAGATGGAAACTCTGGCCAGGGAGGGAAAATACTTTTTTTTTTTTTTTCCTGAGGTTTATCACAAGAAGTATTTCATTCCAACAAATATCAATTCTTACACATCAGTAGTTCGCAAGTGATACATAGAGATAAAACAGAATCCTGCACAGAGCTTTTTAAAATCCCAAGGTCTAATCCATACCCTAAATCAATTAAATCAAAAACTCTAGGAGTGAAACCCAGTCATCAGTATTTTTAGTTTCCCTTGTGATTTGAAGCTAAACTGTAAATTAAAGGATATGCATAACGAAAATTTGCCCCAAACCAACTTTGATGTCTAAAGATTGAGATAAAGGAGACTGCTCCAAAAGGCAATGGGGGAAGGTCAATATATAAGGTTTTGATGAAGGGGGAGCTCAAAACAATTAAGCACTCAATTTACAAAATTCTTTCTGCTAGTCATGAGGCTCTAATGTCATCATGAAGGTTTTTAATGCTTTTCTAGATATGAGGAGATGCAAGGATTAGGATCATAAAATCTGTTCCTGAAATTATCCATGTACCCAAAGACCTGTCCCACCAGATTCCTTGAGGCACAGAGAGCCTCACTCCTCCCTGAACTCCCTCAGAGGGCGTTGAAAGTTAACAGCTGCACTAGGAGAGGTTCAATCTCCAGAGGCAGATGGCAAATGTCCTTGTTGTTTGATCACTGGCAATGCTTTTGGTAAGTGCCAATTTATAGCTGACTAAGGGAACAATTACAATAAAATCAAATCCTATGCCTGCCAGGTAAGTGACTCACAAACTGGAGAGCAATAATACCAGAGAAGTTCTCACACTGCTGTGAAGGCTCTAGGCCCCTCACCAGTCTCCCCACCATGGGGTTTCAGCCAAGGGAATGGAATCCCCAAGGAATCTGACTCTGAGGTCAGCCAAATTTGATTAGAGAGTTTCCATAGGACTAGGGGAAACAGAGACTCTTAGAGGGCACAAACAAAATCTTGTGCACACCGGGACCCAAGAGAGAGGAGCAGTGGTCTCATAGGAGACTGAGCCAGACTTGCTGTGTGTGTTTGAATGCTGTTTTTTTAATGTTGAGTTTTAAGCCAGTTTTTCCACTCTTCTCTTTCACTTTCATCAAAAGGCTCTCTAGTTTCTCTTCACTTTCTGCCATAAGGGTGGTGTCATCTGCATATCTGAGGTTATTGATACTTCTCCCAGGAATCTTGATTCCAGCTTGTGTTTCCAGCCCAGGATTTTACATGAGGTCTAGTCATGGCTATGGTTTTTCCAGTGGTCATGTATGGATGTGAGTTGGACTGTGAAGAAAGGTGAGTGCCTAAGAATTGATGCTTTTGAACTGTGTTGTTGGAGAAGACTCTCAAGAGTCCCTTGGACTGCAAGGAGATCCAACCAGTCCATTCTAAAGGAGATCAGTCCTGGGTGTTCATTGGAAGGACTGATGCTGAGGCTGAAACTCCAATACTTTAGCCACTTCATGCGAAGAGTTGACTCATTGGAAAAGACTCTGATTCTGGGAGGGATTGGGGGCAGGATGAGAAGGGGACGACAGAGGATGAGATGGTTGGATGGCATCACTGACTCGATGGACATGAGTTTAAGTGGACTCCGGGAGTTGGTGATGGACAGGGATGCCTGGCGTGCTGTGATTCATAGGGTCACAAAAAGTCGAATAGGACTGAGCAACTGAACTGAACTGAATTGAACTCTGCGTAGAAGTTAAACAAGCAGGGTGACAATATACAGCTTTGACATACTCCTTTCCTAATTTTGAACCAGTCCATTGTTTCATGTTCTAATTGTTACTTCTTTTTTTTTTTTATTTTTTTATTGAAGGATAATTGCTTTACACACTTTTGTTGTTTTCTGTCAAACCTCAACATGAATCAGCCATAAGTATACACATATTCCCTCCCTTTTGAACCTCCCTCCTATCTCCCTCCCCGTCTCACCCCTCTAGGTTGACATAGAGCCCCTGCTTGAGTTTCCTGAGCCATACAACAAATTCTCATTGGCTATCTATTTTACATATGGTAATGTAAGTTTCCATGTTACTCTTTCCATACATCTCACCCTCTCCTCCCCTAATACTAATAAAGATTTTTTTAATATAAATGTATTTATTTTAATTGGAGGCTAATTACTTTACAATATTGTATTGGTTTTGCCATACATCAACATGGGTGCCACCACGGGTGCACACGTGTTCCCCATCCTGAACCCCCTCCCACCTCCTTCACCATACCATCCCTCTGGGTCATCCCAGTGCACCAGCCCCGAGCATCCTGTATCATGCATCGAACCTGGACTGGCATTTCGTTTCACATATGATATTATACATGTTTCAATGCCATTCTCCCAAATCATCCCACCCACTCTCGCCCTCTCCCACAGAGTCCAAAAGACTGTTCTATACATCTGTGTCTCTTTTGCTGTCTCGCATACAGGGTTATCATTACCATCTTTCTAAATTCCATATATATGCGTTAGTATACTGTATTGGTGTTTTTCTTTCTGGCTTACTTCACTCTGTATAATAGGCTCCAGTTTCATCCACCTCATTAGAACTGATTCAAATGTATTCTTTTTAATGGCTGAGTAATACTCCATTATGTATATGTACCACAGCTTTCTTATCCATTCGTCTGCTCATGGACATCTAGGTTGCTTCCATGTCCTGGCTATTATAAACAGTGCTGTGATGAACATTGGGGTACACATGTCTCTTTCGATTCTGGTTTCCTCGGTGTGTATGCCCAGCAGTGGGATTGCTGGGTCATATGGCAGTTCTATTTCCAGGTTTTTTTTTAAGGAATCTCCACACTGTTCTCCATAGTGGCTGTACTAGTTTGCATTCCCACCAATAGTGTAAGAGGGTTCCTTTTCTCTACACCCTCTCCATCATTTATTGCTTGTAGACTTTTGGACTGCAGCCATTCTGACTGGCGTGAGATGGTACCTCATTGTGGTTTTCATTTGCATTTCTCTGATAATGAGTGGTGTTGAGCATCTTTTCATGTGTTTGTTAGCCATCTGTATGTCTTCTTTAATTGTTGCTTCTTGACCTGCATACAGGTTTCTCAGGAGGCAGATAAGGTGGTCTCATATTCCCATTTCTTTAAGAAGTTTCCACAGTTTGTTGTGATCCACACAGTCAAAGGCTTTAGTGTAGTCAATGAAGCAGATGTTTTTCTGGAATTATCTTGCTTTTTCTATGATCCAGTGGATGATGGCAATTTGATCCCTATTTCCTCCACCTTTTCTAAATCCAACATGAACATCTGGGAGTTCTTGGTACACATACTGTTGATAAACATATCCAAGCCTAGCTTGGATAATTCTTAGCATGACTTTACTAGTTTGTGAAATGAGTGCAACTGTACAGTACTTCGGAGAAGGCAATGTTACCCCATTCCAGTACTCTTGCCTGGAAAATCCCATGGATGGAGGAGCCTGGAAGGCTGCAGTCCATAGTGTCGCTGAGGGTTGGACACGACTGAGTGACTACACTTTCACGCATTGGAGAAGGAAATGGCAATGCACTCCAGTGTTCTTGCCTGGAGAATCCCAGGGATGGGGGAGCCTGGTGAGCTGCCCTCTATGGGGACACACAGAGTCAGACACGATTGAAGTGACTTAGCAGCAGCAGCAGCAGTACAGTACTTTGAACATTCTTTGGCATTGCCTTTCTTTGGTATTGGAATGAAAACTGGCATTGTCCAGTCCTGTGACCTCTGCTGAGTTTTCCAAATTTGCTGGTATATCGAGTGCAACACTTTCACAGCATCACCTTTTAGGATTTGAAATAGCTCAACTGGAATTCCATCACCTCCACTAGCTGTGTTCCTGTGTTGCTTCTTAAAGCCCTCTTGATTTCTGATCTTAGGTGAGTGATCACACCATGGCTATCTGGATCATGAAGAACTCTTTTGTATAGTTCTTCTGTGTATTCTTGCCATGTCCTAATATCTTCTGCTTATGTTATACCTACTATAGAAGCCTATAGACTCCAGGACTTTGTTGCCTCTGGCCAAACAACTAACATGGAGGGAACACAGCCCCACACATAAGCAGACATTTGGATTAAAGTTTTACTGAGCACCAGAACAAGACCCAGTTTCCCCCACAGTCAATTTCTCTCATCATGAAGCTTCCATAAGCCTCTTATCCTTCAGAGTGCAAATAGAATGAAACACAGAATCACAGAAAACTAATCAAACTGATCACATGGACTACAGCCTTGTCTAACTCAATGAAACTCTTAGCCATACCATGTAGGGCCACCCAAGACAGACAGGTCATGGTGGAAATTCTGACAAAACGTGTCCACTGGAGAAGGGAATGGCAACCCACTTCAGTATTGTTGCCTTGATAACCCCATGAACAGTATGAAAAGGCATGACCCTGAAAGATATGACAAAGATATGGCACTGAAAGATAAACTCCCCAGGTCGGTAGGTGCCCAATATGCTACTGGAGAAATAGCTCCAGTGGAGAAGAAGAGTGAAGAAGAGTAGAGAAATAACTCCAGAAAGAATGAAGAGGTGGAGCAAAAGTGAAAACAATGCCCATGTGGATGTGATTGGTGATGGAAGTAAAGTCTGATGCTGTAAAGAACAATATTGCATAGGAACCTGAAATGTTAGGTCCATGAATCAAGGTAAATTAAAAGTGGTCAAAGAGGAGATGACAAGTGTGAACATCAACATTTTAGGAATAAGTGAACTAAAATGGACTGGAATGGGTGAATTTAACTCAGATGACCATTATATCTACTACTGTAGGCAAGATACCCGTAGAAGAAATGGATAGCCCAAAATGCAGTACTTGAGTGTGATCTCAAAAATGACAGAATGATCTCTGTTTCCAAGGCAAACGATTCAGTATCACAGTAATCCAAGTCTATGCTCCAACCAATAATGCTGAAGAATTTGAAATTGAATGGCTCTATGAAGACTGACAGGACCTTCTAGAACTAACACCCAAAAAAGATGTCCTTTTCATCAATGCAAAGTAGGAAGTAAAAAGATGCCTGGAATAACAGGCAAATTTGTCCTTGGAGTCCAAAATGAAGCAGAGCAAAGGCTAACAGAATTTTGCCAAGAAAACACACTGGTTATAAAAAACACCCTCTTCCAACAACACTTGAGAAGATGGACATCACCAGATGGTCAACACCAAAATCACATTGATTAAATTCTTTGCAGCCAAAAATGGAGGAGCTCTATATAGTCAGCAAAACAAGACCAGGAGTTGACTGTGGCTCAGATCGTGAACTCCTTATTGCCAAATTCAGACTTAAATTGACGAAAGTGGGGAAAACCTCTAGACCATTCAGTTCAGTCCAGTCACTCAGTCGTGTCCGACTCTTTGCGACCCCAGGAATCGCAGCATGCCAGGCTTCCCTGTCCATCACCAACTCCCGGAGTTCACCCAAACTCATGTCCATCGAGTCAATGATGCCATCCAGCCATCTCATCCTCTGTTGTCCCCTTCTCCTCCTGCCCCCAATCCCTCCCAGCATCAGAGTCTTTTCCAATGAGTCAACTCTTCACATGAGGTGGCCAAAGTACTGGAGTTTCAGCTTTAGCATCAGTCCTTCCAAAGAACACCCAGGATTGATCTCCTTCAGAATGGACTGGTTGGATGTCCTTACAGTCCAAAGGACTCTCAAGAGTCTTCTCCAACACCACAGTTCAAAAGCATCAATTCTTCGGTGCTCAGCTTTCTTTATAGTCCAACTCTCAAATCCATACATGACCACTGGAAAAACCATAGCCTTGACTAGACAGACCTTTGTTGGCAAAGTAATGCCTCTGCTTTTTAATATGCTATCTAGGTTGGTCATAACTTTCCTTCCAAGGAATAAGTGTCTTTTAATTTCATGGCTGCAATCACCATCTGCAGGTATGACCTAAATCAAATTCCTTATGATTGTACAGTGAAAGTGACAAATAGATTCAAGGGATTAGACCTGATAGGTAGAGTGCCTGAAGAACTATGGACAGAAGCTCATGACATTGTATAGGAGGTTGTGATCAGCACCATCCCCAAGAAAAGGAAATGCAAAAAGGAAAAATGTTTGTCTGAATGAGCGTTACAAATGGCTGAGAAAAGAAAAGAAGCAAAAGGCGAAGGAGAAAAGGAAAGATATACCCATTTGAATGCAGAGTTCCAAAGCAAGGAGAGATAAGAATTTATTCCTAAGTGAACAATGCAAAGAAATAGAGGAAAACAAGAGAATGAGAAAGACCAGAGATCTCTTCAAGAAAATTAGAGATACCAAAGAAACATTTCATGCAAAGATGGGCACAGTAAAGACAGAGAGTATGGACCTAACAGAATCAGAAAATATTAAGAAGAGGTGGCAAGAAAACATAGAAGAGCTGTACAAAAGAGATCTTAATGACCCACATAGCCATAATAGTGTGATCAGTCACCCAGCACCAGACATCCTGGTGTGTGAAGCAAGTGGGCTTTAGGAAGCATTACTACAAACAAAGCTAGTGGAGGTGATGGAATTCTAGCTGAGCTATTTCAGATCCTAAAAGATAATGCTGTTAACGTGCTGCCCTAATATGCCAGCAAATTTGGAAAACTCAGAGGTGGCCACAGGAATGGAAAAGGTCAGTTTTCATTTTAATCCCAAAGAAGAGCAATGCCAAAAATGTTCAAAGTAGTTGTGCTCATTTCAGATACTTTACCAAGGTAATTCTCAAAGTCCTTCAAGCTAGGCTTCAACAGTATGTAAACAAAGAACTTCTAGATGTGAAAACTGCATATACCAAAGGCAAAACAACCAGTAATCAAATTGCCAACATCCATTGGATCATAAAGAAAGCAAGGGAATTGAAGAAAAACATCTAATTCGGTTTCATTGACTAGGCTGAAGCCTTTAACTGTGTGGATCACAACCAACTGTGCAAAATTCTTAAAGAGATGGGAATACCAGACCACCTTCCCTGCCTCCTGAGGAACCTTTATGCAGGACAAGAAGCAACAGTTAGAACCAGACATGGAAGACTGGCCTATTTCAAAATTAGGAAAGAAGTGCATTGAAGCTGTATGTTTTCATGCTGCTTATTTAACTCCTATAACATTTTGCAAAATGCTGAGTTGGATGAAGTTCAAGCTGGAATCAAGATTGCTGGGAGAAAGATCAATAGCCTCAGATATGCAGATGACACCACCCTAATGGCAGAAAGTGAAGAGGAACTAAAAAGCCTGTTGGTAAAGGTGAAAGAGGAAAGTGAAAAAGCTTGCTTAAATCTCAACCTTTAAAAAAAGAAGATCATAGCATCTAGCCCCATCACTTCATGTCAAATAGATGGGGAAACAATGGAAATAGTGACTGACTTTTACCTCCTTGGGCTCCAAAATCACTGTGGATGGTGACTGTAGCCATGAAATTAAGATAGTTGTTTCTTGGAAGAAAATTCATGACAACCCTAGACAGTGTAGCAAAAAGCTTCTATTTAGTAAGCATAGTAAAATGCCTTTGATTGGATGGCATTATGAATTCATTGGACATAAATTTCAGCAAACTCTGGGAGAGTGTAACAGAGTAGGACATGACTAGGTGATTGTCATTATATGTGTATATATGTGTATATATATACATATGTACACATGTCCATATGTGTACATGTGTACATATGTATATGTGTATATATATACAATTATATATACATTTATATGTATATATGTATATATACACATATATTATTGTGTATATGTGTGTATATATATGTACACATGTACATAAATATGTATATATACATATATGTATATCACTTGTCTTTACAGCAGAATTTAGCACAACATTTTAAATCAATATACAGCAATGAAATAAATTTTAAAAGTCATAATGGACTTGGGGGTTCAGCAATCATGTAGTGCCAAGCTCCACTGCAACCAACCAATCTTGAATTTTACAGAGTATTTAGGTAATTACACATCTTTTCTAGTGAAATTCTGTGGCTTTTGCCCTTTGTCATCCCCACAATTGAAGGCTGTAAAGAGTCTCAGAAACAGCCTTCACAGATGTAGTTTGTCCTCTTATAAAACTATAAGCAATTTTTTAGTGCTTTAAACTAATTGTTTCTGGTTCTTTTTAAAGTCCTCCACTTGTCCCATTTTTTAACAATTTTTATTTTGAGATAATTTTAGCTTTTATTTGTGAAAAAATATACAAAACAAAAATTTCCATTTTAATCATTTTAAGTTAACAACTTAGTGGTATTAATTACAGTCACATAGTTGAGTTGTACAACCATCACTGCTTTCTATCTCCAGCCCTTTTCATCATCCCACACTAATACTCCATTTTTTAAAAATTATTAAGCCTTCATTACTTCCTCTTCCCATCTCCTGTTTGCATTTTCTGTTTTTATTAATTCCTCTATTCTTGTTGTTGTTCAGTCACTCACCTGTGTCCAACTCTTTGTGATCCCATGGTCTGGAGCATGCCAGGCTTCCCTGTCCTTCACTATCTCCCAGAGTTTGCTCAAACTCATTTCCATTGAGTTGATAATGCCATGCAACCATTTCATCATCTGTCACCCTCTTCTCCTGACCTCAATTTTTCCCAGCATCAGGGTCTTTTCCAACGAGTCAGTTCTTTGCATCAGGTGGCTAAAGGATTGGAGCTTCAGCTTCAGCATCAGTCCTTCCAGTGAATATTCAGGACTGGTTTCCTTTAAAATTGACTGGTTTGAACACCTTGCTATCCAAGGGACTCTCAAGACTCTTCTCTAGCATCACAGTTCAAGAGCATCAATTCTCCTGTACTCAGCCTTCTTTACAGTCCAACTCTCACATCCACACATGGTTAATGGAAAAGTCATAACTTTAACCAATCAGGCCTTTATTTGCAAAGTGATATCTCTGCTTTTCACTAGGTTGTCTAGGTTTGTCATAGCTTTTCTTCCAAAGAGCAAGAAGTGTCTTTTAATTTCATGGCTGCAGCCACTATCCACTGTGATTGTGGAGCCCAAGAAAATAACATCTGTCACTGTTTCCATTATTTCCCCATCTATTTGCTATGAAGTGATCAGACAAGATGCCTTGATCTTTGTTTTTTGGATGTTGAGTTTTAAGCCAACTTTTTCACTCTCTTCTTTCATCTTCATCAAGAGGCTCTTTAGACCACCTTCTCAAAGATGGCAGAGGAATAGGACAGGGAGACCACTTTCTCCCCCACAAATTCATCAAAAGATCATTTGAACACTGAGCAAGTTCCACGAAACAACTTCTGAACACTGGCAGAGGACACCAGGCACCCAGAAAGGCAGCCCACTCTCTTTGAAAGGAGGTAGGACAAAATATAAAAGAGACAAAAGAGTTAGGGACAGAGACGTATCCTGGGGAGGGCACCATGAAGAAGCTTCCAAACACCAGGAAACCCTTTCATCTGCGGGTCTGTGGGGAGTTTTGGAATCTCAGAGGTCAACATAACCAGGAGGAAAAAATAAATAAAATCCACAGATTACATGCCTAACCACAACTACCAGCGGAGAAGTAGCCCAGACGCTCATGTCCACCACCAGCAAGCAGGGACTGAACAGGGAGGCATGGGCTGCATTGTTTAGGGTAAGGACCAGGCCTGAATGCCTTGAGGACAATCTGAGGGAGCTAACGTGAGATAGAAACCCAAACTGTGGGATAGCCAGAGAGAGAAAAAAAGAAAGAGAGACAGAGAGAACTTTCCCATGAAAAGTTCTAACCTAAGGCACTGCTGGGCCCGCTCACAGAACAAAGGACTGAGTGAATACCAGAAGAGAGCTAGCTGACTGCAGACTGACCCATCCCCCACCAGAGGCAGCGAGGCAAGTGGGCGACAGCCAGAGCCAGTGAGGGGCAATCTCGGCCCCAGAGAAGGCATCCTCCACCAAACTGCGAGCAGGCTCCCAGTTGCTAACTGAGTCTTCCTGGGATCCTGGACGGTTGACATCTGCCAGGAGGGTCGGCGCAGCCAGAGATCAGTTCCCCAGAGGAGACACACGGCACACCTGAGAGGGCGCTCCCACTTTGCACCCAGGAAACCAAGCGGCTAGGACCAGGAAGGTGATAAGATGCACTGCCCCACCTGGGGAGAGTGAGCTCACCAAGCACCTGGTTGTCTGAGCTGCTCGGACCTGGGAAGGGCACAAAACGCAGGCCCATCCGAGTCTGTACCTTTGTGGAGTACCCGAGAACCTGAACCTGAGCAGCTTAGACCTGGGAAGTGCATACAACCTTGGGCCCGCTTTAGACAGTTCCCCTGCAGAGCAACCTGGAGCTTGAGCAGTGTAGACCGGGAAAGCACACATGCCGTGAGCGGGGGCAAACCCAGTGTGGCCCAGACACTGGGAGCACTCCCCACATACACCAGTGATATTTGTTTGCAGTGTTCATCCCTCCCCATAGCACAACTGAACAAGTGAACCTAAATAAGTGAACACCTCCGCCTCCTTGTGTCAGGGTGGAAATTAGACACTGAAGAGACTTGCAACAGAAGAAGCCAAAATAAACAGAGGGAACCGTTTTGGAAGTGACAGGTGCAACAGATTAAAATATTGTAGTTAGCACCGACTACGTTGGAAGCAGCCTATAAACCTCAAGAAGATGTATAAGCTGGAACAAGGTACTCTCTGAAACTGAACTGACTCCACACTGCCCGCAACAGCTCCAGAGAAATTCCTAGATATGTTTTACTATTATCATTTTTTAAAGTTTTAATTTTTTTTTAATTTTAAGACCTTTATTATGTCTTTAACTTTCATTTTTATAACCATTACCTTGCAAAAAAGACCCTATTTTTAAAGCAAATTTCATATATATTTTTTATAATTTTTGTGATTTTTTAAAAAATATTGTATTTTTGATAATCTGACCTCTATTTTAGATTTTTAATCTTTGTTTTTTGGTATTTGTTATCAATTTTGTACCTTTAAGAATCCAATCTTCAGTACCCATTTTTACTTAGGAGTGTGATTACTGGCTTAATTGCCCTCTCCCCATTTTGACTCTCCTTTTTCTCTCCCAGGTCACCTCAATCTCCTCCCTCCCCCTTTTCTTCTCTATCCAACGCTGTGAATCTCTTTGGATATTCCAGGCTGTGGAGAACACTTAGGGAACTGATAACTGGCTAGATCTATCTCTCTCCTTTTGACTCCCTCTTGTCTCCTTCTGGTCACCTCTATCTCATCCTCCCTTTCTCTTCTCCATGTAACTCTGCAAACCTCTCTGGCTGTCCCTCACTGTGGAGAATCTTTTCACCATTAACCTATATGTTTTATCATTGGTGAAGTATGGATGGAGAAGTCTTGAGGATACTGTAAGAATAAGACTGAAAATCAGAGGCAGGAGGCTTAAATCCAAAACTTGAGAACACCAGAAAACTCCTGACTTCAGGGAACATTAATCAACAAGAGCTCATCCAAAAGCCTCCATACCTACACTGAAACCAAGCTCCACCCAAAAGCCAACAAGTTCCAGAGCAAGAAATATCACTCTAATTCTCCAGCAATGCAGGAACATACTCCTGAGCATTAATATACAGGCTGCCCAAAGTCACACCAAACCCATAGACAGCTCAAAACTCACTACTGGACACTTAATTGCACTCCAGAGAGAAGAGATCCAGCTCCATCCACCAGAACACCGACGCAAGCTTCCCTAACCAGGAAACCTTGACAAGCCACTCGTCCAACCCTACCCACAAGGAGGAACTTCCACAATAAAGAGGAACCACAAACTTCCAGCATACAGAAAGGCCACCCCAAACACAGCAATCTAAACAAGATGAAAAGGCAGAGAAATATTCAGCAGAGAAATATTCGATAAATGCAAACCAAACCAAACCAAAGAGGAGGAGATAGGGAGTTTACCAGAAAAAGAATTCAGAATAATGATAGTAAAAATGATCCAAAATCTTAAAAACAAAATGGAGTTACAGATAAATAGTCTGGAGACAAGGATTGAGAAGATGTAAGAAATGTTTACCAAGGACATAGAAGAAAGAAAAAAGAGTCAATCAATAATGAATGATGCAATAACTGAGATCAAAAGCACTCTGGAGGGAACCAACAGTAGAATAACTAAGGCAGAAACAAGTGAGGTGGAAGACAGAATAGTGGAAATAAATGAAGCAGAGAGGAAAAAAGAAAAAAGAATTAAAAGACATGAGGACAACCTCAGAGACCTCTGGGACAATGTCAAATGCCCCAACATTCGAATCATAGGCGTCCCAGAAGAAGAAGACAAAAAGAAAGACCATGAGAAAATACTTGAGGAGATAATAGTTGAAAACTTCCCTAAAATGGGGGGAGAAATAGCCACCCAAGTCCAAGAAACCCAGAGAGTCCCAAACAGGATAAACCCAAGGTGAAATACCCCAGGACACATTTTAATCAAGTTAATGAAGATCAAACACAAAGAACAATTATTAAAAGCAGCAAGGGAAAAACAACAAATAACACACAAGGGAATTCCCATAAGGATAACAGCTGAACTTTCAATAGAAATTCTTCAGGCCAGAAGGGAATTACAGGACATACTTAAAGTGATGAAAGAGAAAAATATACAACCCAGATTACTGTACCCAGCAAGGATCTCATTCAAATATGAAGGAGAAATCAAAAGCTTTACAGACAAGCAAAAGCTGAGAGAAGTCAGCACCACCAAACCCACTCTTCAACAAATGCTAAATGATCTTCTCTAGACAGGAAACACAGAAAAGGTTTATAAACTCAAACCTAAAACAACAATAATGGCAATGGGATCATACTTATCAATAATTACCTTAAATGTAAATGGGTTAAATGCCCCAACCAAAAGACAAAGACTGGCTGAATGGATACAAAAATAAGACCTCTATATATGCTGCCTACAAGAGACCCACCTCAAAACAAGAGACACATACAGACTGAAAGTGAAGCACTGGAAAAAGATATTTCACGTAAATGGAGACCAAAAGAAAGCAGGAGGAGCAATACTTTTATCATATAAAATAGACTTTGAAATAAAGGCCATGAAAAGAGACAAAGAAAGACACTACATAATTATCAAAGGATCAATCCAAGAAGAAGATATAACAATTATAAATATACATGCACCCAATATAGGAGCACCACAATATGTAAGGCAAATGCTAACAAGTATGAAAGGGGAAGTTAAGAGTAACACAGTAATAGTGGGAGGCTTTAATATCACACTCACACCTATGGATAGATCAACTAAACAGAAAATTAGCAAGGAAATACAAACTTTAAATGATACAATGGACCAGTTAGACCCAACTGATGTCTATAGGACATTTCATCCCAAAACAATGAATTTCACCTTTTTCTCAAGTGCATATGGAACATTCTTTAGGATAGATCACATTCAGGACCATAAATCTAGCCTTGGTAAATTCAAAAAAAAAAAAAAAAAAAAAAAAAAAAACAAGAAAGAAATCATTCAAAGCATCTTTTCTGATCACAATGCGGTAAGATTAGATGTCAACTATAGGGGGGGGAAAAGCTTAAAAATACAAACATATGGAGGCTAACAACATGCTTGTGACTAACCAACAAATCACAGAAGAAATAAAAAATAATCAAAATATGCATAGAAATTAATCAAAATGAAAACATAACAAATCCAAAACCTATGGGATTCAGTAAAAGCAGTGCTAAGGGCAAAGTGAAAGTGAAAGTGAAGTCACCTAGTCGTGTCCGACTCTTTGCAACTCCATGGACTGTGGCCTACCAGGCTCCTCCCTCCATGGGATTCTCCAGGCAAGAGTACTGGAGTGGGTTGCCATTTCCTTCTCCAAGGGATCTTCCCGACCCAGGGATTGAACCCAGGTCACCTGCATTCCAGGCAGATGCTTTAAAGGGCAAGATTCACAGCAATACAAGCTTACCTCAAGAAACAAGAGAAAAGTCAAATACATAACCTTTATAACTAAAGCCACTAGAAAAGGAAGAAATGAAGAACCCCAGGGTTAGTAGAAGGAAAGAAATCATAAAAATTAGGGCAGAAATAAATGAAAAAGAAACAAAGGAGACCATAAAAAAATCAACAAAGTTAAAAGCTGGTTCTTTGAGAAGATAAATAAAATAGACAAACCATTAGCCAGACTCATCAAGAAAAAAAGGGAGAGGAATCAAATCAACAAAATTAGAAATGAAAATGGAAAAATCACAAAAGACAACACAGAAATACAAAGGCTCATAAGAGACTACTACCAGCAACTAATGCCAATAAAATGGACAACTTGGAAGAAACAGTCAAATTCTAAGACAAGTATAACTTTCCAAAACTAAACCAGGAAGAAAGAGAAAATCTTAAAAGATCCATCACAAGCATGAAAATCAAAACTGTAATCAGAAATCTTCCAACAAACAAAAGCCCAGGACCAGATAGCTTCACAACTGAATTCTACCAAAAATTTAGATAAGAGCTAACAACTATCTTACTCAAACTCTTCCAGAAAATTGCAGAAGAAGGTAAACTGCCAAACTCATTCTATGAGACCACCGTCACCCTAATACCAAAACCTGACAAAGATGCCACAAAAAAAAGAAAACTACAGGCCAATATCACTGATGAACATAGATGCAAAAATCTTTAACAAAATTGTAGAAAACAGAATCTAACAACACATTAAAAAGATCATACATACATCATGAGCAAGTGGGCTTTCTCCCAGGAATGCAAGGATTCTTTAATATTCATAAATCAATCAATGTGATACACCACATTAACAAATTTAAAGATAAAAACCATATAATTATCTCAATAGATGCAGAGAAAGCCTTTGACAAAATTCAACATCCATTTATGATAAAAAAAAACTCTCCAGAAAGCACACATAAAAGGAACATATCTCAACATAATGAAAGCCACATATGATAAACCCACAGCAAACATTATCGTCAATGGTGAAAATTTGAAAGCATTTCCCCTAAAGTCAGGAACAGGACAAGGGTGCCCACTCTCACCACTACTATTCAACATAGTTTTGGAAGTTTTAGCCACAGCAATAAGAGAAGAAAAGGAAATAAAAGGAATCCAGATTGGAAAAGAAGTAAAACTCTCACTGTTTGCAGATGACACAACCCTCTACATAGACAATCCTAAAGATTTCACTAGAAAATTACTAGAGCTAATTGATGAATATAGTAAAGTTTCAGGATATAAAATTAACACACAGAAATCCCTTGCATTCTTATATACTAACAATGAGAAAACAGAAAGAGAAATTATGGAAACAATTCCATTCACCATTGCAATGTAAAGAATAAAATACTTAGGAATAAATCTACCTAAAGAAACAAAAGACCTATATAAAGAAAACTATAAAACACTGATGAAAGAAATCAAAGAGGACACAAATAGATGGAGAAATATACCATGCTCATGTATTGGAAGAATCAATATAGTGAAAATGAGAATACTACCCAAAGCAATCTATAGATTCAATGCAATCCCTATCAAGCTTCCAATGGTATCTTTCCAATGGTATCAAGAGAACTTGAACAAATTATTTCACAATTTGTATGGAAATACAAAAAAACCTTGAATAGCCAAAGCAATCTTGAGAAAGAAGAATGGAACTGGAGGAATCAACCTCCCTGACTTCAGGCTATACTACAAAACTCCAGTCATCAAGACAGTATGATAGTGGCACAAAGACAGAAATATAGATCAATGAAACAAAATAGAGGGCCCAGAGATAAATCCATGCACCTATGGACACCTTATCTTTGACAAATGAGGCAAGAATATACAATGGAGTAAAGACAGTCTCTTTAGCAAGTGGTGCTGGGAAATCTGGTCAACCACCTGTAAAAGAATGAAACTAGAACACTTTCTAACATCATACACAAAAATAAATTCAAATGGATTAAAGATCTAAACATAAGATCAGAAATTATAAAACTCCTAGTGGATAACATAGGCAAAACACTCTCTGACATAAATCACAGCAGGATCCTCTATGACCCACCTCCCAAGAGTAATGGAAATAAAAGCAAAAATAAACAAATGGGACCTAATTAAACTTAAAAGCTTTTGCATAACGAAGGAAACTATAAGCAAGTTCAAAAGACAGCTTTCAGAATGGGAGAAAATAATAGCAAATGAAGCAATGGACAAAGAATTAATCTCAAAAATACACAAGCAGCTCCTATAGCTCAATACCAGAAAAATAAATGACTCAATCAAAAAATGGGCCAAAGAACTAAACCGACATTTCTCCAAAGAAGACATACAGATGGCTAACAAACACATGAAAAGATGCTCAACATCACTCATTATTAGAGAAATGCAAATCAAAACCACAATGAGGTACAATCTCATGCCAGTCAGAATCAGTTCAGTTCAGTTCAGTTCAGTCGCTCAGTCGTGTCCGACTCTTTGCTACCCCATGAATCGCAGCATGCCAGGCCTCCCTGTCCATCACCAACTCCCAGAGTTCACTCAGACTCACGTCCAGCAAGTCAGTGATGCCATCCAACCATCTCATCCTCTGTCGTCCCCATCTCCTCCTGTCCCCAATCCCTCCCAGCATCAGAGTCTTTTCCAATGAGTCAACTCTTCGCATAAGGTGGCCAAAGTACTGGAATTTCAGCTTTAGCATCATTCCTTCCAAAGAAATCCCAGGGCTGATCTCCTTCAGAATGGACTGGTTGGATCTCCTTGCAGTCCAAGGGACTCTCAAGAGTCTTCTCCAACACCACAGTTCAAAAGCATCAATTCTTCGGCACTCAGCCTTCTTCACAGTCCAACTCTCACATCCATACATGACCACTGGAAAAACCATAGCCTTAACTAGATGGGCCTTTGTTGGCAAAGTACTGTCTCTGCTTTTCAATATGCTATCTAGGTCAGAATAGCTGCTATCAAAAAGTCTAGAAAAAACAAATGCTGAAGAGGGTGCAGAGAAAAAGGAACCCTCTTACACTGTTGGTGGGAATGCAAACTAGTACAGCCACTATGGAGAACAGTGTGGAGATTCCTTGGAAAGCTGGAAATAGAACTGCCATACAACCCAGCAATCCCACTGCTGGGCATACACATCAAGGAAACCAGAATTGAAAGAGACATGTGTACCCCAATGCTCATCGCAGCACTGTTTACAATAAGTAGGACATGGAAGTAACCTAGAAGCCCATCAGCAGATAAATGGATAAGAAAGCTGTGGTACATATATACAATGAAATATTACTCAGCCATTAAAAAGAATGCATTTGAATCCATTCTAATGAGGTGGATAAAACTGGAGCCTATTATACAGAGTGAAGTATGTCAGAAAGAAAGACACCAGTACAGTATACTAATTCATATATATGGAATTTAGAAAGATGGTAACAATGACCCTATATGTGAGACAGCAAAACATACACAGATGTAAAGAACAGTCTTTTGGACTCTGTGGGAGAAGGCGAGCATAGGATGATTTGAGAGGGTAGCGTTGAAACGTGTATATTATCATATGTGAAATGTATTGCCAGTCCAGGTTTGATGCCTGACACAGGGTTCTCAGGGCTGGTGCACTGGGATGATCCTGGGGTATGGGATGAAGAGGGAGGTTGGAGGGGGTTCTGGATGGGGAACACAGGTGCACCCATGGCTGATTCATGTCGATCTATCACAAAAACCACTACAATATTGTAAAGTAATTAGCCTACAATTAAAATTTAAAAATTATTTTTTTTTAAAAAAGAGGCTCTTTAGTTCCCCTTCACTTTCTACCATGAAGTGATATTTTATTAATAAAATATATTACTGGTTTTATATGTAAAATAATAAAATATTTTACTGATATTTCTCCCAATGTTGTTGATTCCAACTTGATTTTATGGTATGAATATAGCACAATTTATTTAACCATTCACATGTTGGAGAGCATTTGAGTTGTTTCCAGTTCTCAGCTATTAAAAATAAAACTGCTATGAACATTCATATACAGATACCTATAAGAAGATAAATTTCCCTTTCCTGGAATAAAAGCACAACAGTGAAATCACTGGGTTGTATAGTAAATGCATGTTTAGTTTTGTTAGAAAATGACATACTCTTGCAATGCAGGAGACCCTAGTTGGATTCCTATGTCAGGAAGATCCACTGGAGAAGGGATAGGCTACCCACTCCAGTATTCTTGGGCTTCCCTTGTGGCTCAGCTGGTAAAGAATCCGCCTGCAATGCAGGAGACCTGAGTTCAATCCCTGGGTTGGGAAGATCCTCTGGAGAAGGGAAAGGCTACCCACTCCACTCTTCTGGCCTGGAGAATTCCAGGAGGTCACAAAGAGTCAGACACAACTGAGTGACTTTCACTTTTTCAAGCATAAAAAAAAAACAAAAAAAATTAAAAGTGATAGTTGCTTAGTCATGTCCAATTCTTTGAGACCCCATGGACTGTAGTCTGACAATCTCCTTTGTCCATGGGATTTTCCAGGCAATAGTGGAGTAGCCATTCCCTTCTCCAGGGGATCTTCCCAACCTAAGGATCAAACCTGGGTCTCCTGCATGCAGGTAGATTCCTTATTGTCTGAGCCACCAGGGAAGCAAGCATAGCTTTATCAGTTTGCATTTTTACCAACAATCTGTGTGACCCATTTTCTCTTCAACCATACCTGAATTTGGTTTTATCACTATTTAAAAATATTTATTTGTGTTTGTATTGAAGAAGGAATTCATAGGGCCTGGACTCCATCTTAGGCCTGTTCATGCTGAACATGCTCGACCACCTTTCCAATGGACTCTGAACTCTGTGTTTAGTGCCTATGAAAACAACAACAGAAGGATAAGACCCCCTCCAGACAGGGGAACCCTGAAGATCGTATCTAGGTTACTCATCGCCTAAGAGAAAACATACACTAATCACCCCTTCCTCCAGACAGGCCATAAATTTTTATGTATCTATAGGAGTGTAACCTTTGCTTTATTGGCTAATTGTTTGACTGTTTGAGCACATGAGCACATATCACATGAATGATGGGGTTATTGGAATTGTATTTTCCTTGGTTTATGTAAGTCTCAAGGAATTTGGAGTGGTGGGTTCAGACACATACACATGGGGTATAAAAGATTTTCACAAATGCTGGTCGGGGTCCTTGGCTAAAAGGAAACTCTGCCTTGGGCCCGCCGGTGTAATAAACTT
The DNA here is from genome assembly GCF_019923935.1 of Bubalus bubalis. Lineage (NCBI taxonomy): Eukaryota > Metazoa > Chordata > Mammalia > Artiodactyla > Bovidae > Bubalus > Bubalus bubalis. Next base: position 33,646,283 of record NC_059170.1, on the reverse strand, counting down.
CACTCCATTATCTGCATTGTCCTTCTGAGTGAATTTGTTTCCCGGAATGCGTGGCTACAACAGTATGTGTGATAATATCATATTGTGGTATTAATTTTTATTTCCCTAATAAATAATGATGTTCCACATCTTCTTGTTTGTTTATTTGCCATTTGTGTATTCTTTTTGGCAAAATGTCTGTTTTTCTTATCTTTTGATTTTTTTTTTGTTTGTTTTTACTTTTAAATTTTGAGAGTTCTTTTTACACTCTAGATACAAGTCTTTTGACAGATATGTGATTTGAAAACATTTTCCCCAGGTCTATAGTTTGTTTTTTTACTATCTTAGTGGGAAAGTTTTAAATTTACTGAAGTCCAATTTATCATTTTTTTTTTCCTTTTATTGATTGCACTTTTGGTGTTTGGTCTAAAAGTTATTTGCCCAGTATTAGGTCCTAAAGAACTTTTTCTAAAACTTTCATAGTTTTATAAGTTAAAATTATGACTATGACCTATTTTGAGTTAATATCTATAAAAGTTAACAAATTTAGCTTCAGGTCCATTTTTGTTTACCTATGGATGTCCAACTATTTTGGACCACTTGTTGAAAAGGTATTCTTGGGACATCTGGTTTCCATACTAACATTTAAAAGACTTGAACCTGTCACTCTCATCCTCGCAACAAGAAAAAAACCAAATAAACTGAAAAACAAAACTCTTTTTACATCCCTCAGAGAATTGAGATCATAGGTCAGTCAGCTACTGGGAAAATTGGATAGGGAGGAAGCTACAGAAAATCACAATTTACCAGGATCTGAAAGCCAAGACCAGAAACCCATTGCTGGAGCCAGTACCCATAGGAAAAATTAAGCTGCAATTGATGAATCTGTAGAGGCTTAGTGTGGAGTAGGTTGCGAGGTTAAAAACTCTCTGTGGGAGTCCATTCTTAGGAAAGCTCTCCACACTTTCATGGCTTTTACCTCCAGGAAAACAAGCAAGTTCTCACTGCAAAGAAAAACCTCCTACTTCCAGCAGAAGAAGGGAACAAAACCAAAGTCACAGTCCAGGGACTATGGCCCATTAAAAAAAAAAAATGGAGAGTTAATCATGAGATTAAAGAATGTATACCCTCTTAACATCTTACTAGAATATTAACAGGCCTCCAGAACAGCATGAGTGAATTAAAAGTAAGAAGAAGCCAAACACTTATTCTGTTTAAGAGATAATTTCAAGGGAAAATCAAACACAACAAAAACAAAAGTACAAAAACAGAAAAGTAGAAATTTAAGTCTCTGACACTTATAGCTACAGAAAATATTAAACATATCCTAATTTCTACCCACATAAACATAAAAACTCACATTGAATGTTGCAAGTTCCTTTTAGCAAATACACCATGCATATATTTCAACAACAAAAAAATTTCATGGCATGCTAAAAGATAAGAAAAAATACAGTCTGATGGGGCAAGCATGTATCAGGACCACATCAGATATTACAGAAATTTTATTATGACAGAAATTTTATTATCATTTCTAATGATAGATTATGGAATCTAAAATGCCTTTAATAGATATGCTAAGAGATCTATCAATAATAGAAAAAGTAGACAAAGTGCAAGAAACAGATAATATAAATATAAGATTGAAATTCTAAGAAATAACAAAAATAAGATACTAGAAATCAAAACACAGTATTGGAAGAGTGCCTTTGTTGAAATCTTGCAAAAGCTAGATGCAACTGAGAAAAGAATCTACATCTTGAAGATATGTCAACAGAAGCCTCACAAACTAAAGCACAAAGAGAAAAGAATGAGAAGACACATAACAGACTATTGAAGAACTGTTGGATAATCACACACTCAAAAAAATGTAACATATGTACAATTAAAACAATAGGAGAAAAAATAAAAGAAAAGAAATATTTGAGTTAGTACTTGATAAAAATTTTCCAAAATTAATTGCAGAATCAAATCACAGATCCAGAAAGCTCTGAGAAAACTGACCATGTTAATTACCAAAATATCTATACCAGGACATAATATAGTTGAACTGCAGGAAACCAAAGACAAAAAGATAATCTTCAAAGAAGGCAGAAAGCACTGAGGGAGGTTGGGGGGAAGTGAGGGAATAGAGGAGACTAACCTATAAATAAGCAGCAATAACAAGGACATTGAGTTTCTCTTTACAAACAATGTAAGCAAGAAGAGAGTAGAATGAAATATTTATAATTTTGAAAGAAAAAAAAAAAAACTACTCCAGAATTCTGTGCTCAGTGAAATTAGCCTTCAAATGTAAAGGAGAAATAAACACTTTCTCAGACAAACAAAACCTGGGAGACTTATTACCAGTGGACTTGACTTGCAAGAAATGTTAAAAGATGTTTTCCAAAGAGAAGAAAAAGATATGTCATAAATTCAGATCTCCATAAAAAAATGAAAAGTACTAAAGAAGGGAAAATGAACATAAAATTTTTATTTTTTATCCTTATTTTATTTAGTAGATAACATCAATACAATAAAAGCAATGATTGGTAATTTTAGCTTTTGATTAAGGAAGAAATGACGGAAATAGTATAATAGATGGAGGGGTCAATTCAGTATCTGTTCTCTCCATAAAGTGCTATAGTGTCATTAGCCTCATAATATATATACATATAAAATCCCAAGTGAAGAGCAGTGAACTTATAAATAAGACTAAATAAATCTGAAGAAGGCAGGAAAGAAAGGAAAATTAAAAAGGAAATAAAGAATAAGAACAATGATTAGAAGATAGTTATGAATATGATTAAATACTAATTAAACTATATAAATAATCACTTTAAGTATAAATGATCAAAATATATCAAATAGAACCAAAGCTGACTTAGGGATAAAAAATAATTCTCAAATTTTTGTTGCCAAAAATGGTAAATAAAAAGACACAGATACATTAGAATAGATTTAAAAAGATAATATCATGGCAACAATCAGGAGAAAATTAGAGTAACTATATTATTTTAGACAAAGCAAACTCAAAGAAAGGAAAATTATCAAGGATGAAGAGGAACACTTCATAATGGTACAGTGTCAATTTTACAACAAAACAACAATTTTTAAAATGTATTAAGATATGCTTTAAAGCAGAGAATCAAATCATGTGATACAAATATTGATAGCACTGCAAGGAGAAATATGAAATTCCATTGCGACAACTAGAGATTTCAACACGTCTGTTTCTGTAATTGACTCCTTATAAAGGCAGAAATTCAGTAAAGATTTAGTTGAACTGAAGAGTAACATCAATCAACTGGATCTAATTGACATCTATAGAATACTTTATCCAACAAAGGCAGAATACACATACTTCTTATGCTCACATGGAACATTCAACAAGCTAGATCATATTCTGGATTATAAAACACATTTTAACAAATTTAAAAGAATGGAAGCATATATAAATAAGCTCTCAGCCCACATTAAAATTAAACTAGAAATTAATTAATAGAAAGATATCCCCCCAAGCATAAAATATTAGGAGACTAAATACCTGTGGCAGATTCATGTTGATATATGGCAAAACCAATACAATATTGTAAAGTTAAAAAATAAAATAAATTAAAAAAAATAAATACATGCTTCTAAATAGCATATAGGTCAAAGAAAAAAATATTCTAACAGTTTTAAGTAATTTAAAATAAAAATACAACTTATCAAAATGCGCGGGATGCAGCAAAAACAGTACTTAAAGGAGATTGTATAGCATTGAATGCTTTTATTTTAAAAAATGAAAGATCTAAAATTAAACTTCCACCTTTGGAAACTAGAGAAAAAAGGATAATATAAACTCAACACAAGCAAAAAATAATAATAAATATTAGAGCAGAACTCAATGAAAATGGGAATAAGAAAATAAAAGAGAAAATCAAAGAAGCCAAAGGCTTGCTCTTTGAAAAGCATCAATACAACTGATAAATCTCTAGCCAGGCTAAGCAAGGAAAAAAGATAGAAAATACAAATTACTAACAGAAATGAAAGGCAGGGGAAGGGCATCACTACAGATCCCACAGACATTAACAGATTAGAAAGGAATGTTGTGAACAATCTACGCCAACCAATTTGACAAATGAAATGGACTAATTCCTTAAGAGACACAATCTACCAACACACACATAGAAGAAATAGATGTTCTAAGTAGCCCTATGTTTGTTACATAAACTGAGTCAATAACTAATAACCTTCCACAACAAAAAGCATCAAATTCAGGTGGACTCATTGGTAAATTCTATCAAATATTTAAAGAAGAAATTATACCAATTTTCTCTAATATCTTTCAGAAAATAATAACAGAAGGAATACTTCCTAGCTTACTCTATGAGGCTAGCATTACCCAAACAACAAAATCACACAAGGACATTGCAAATTGGAAAACTGCAAACTGGTATCTTTTATAAACTTAGATTTTAAAATGTTCAACTAAATATTGATTGGCAAACTAAGTTCAATAATCTATACAAAAAAATTATATGTTTTGGCCAAGTTGAATTTGCCTCAAGTATGCAAGGCTGAATCCAAAGTTGAAAATCATGTTCCATCAACATCAAAAAGTGAAGAAGAAAAATCCAACTAAAATTCATGAATCTTCTTCTTCAGTTTTATTTGCTAGGGGTCTGGTGCTTTGGACATTTGAAGATTTCCCTATTAGTGTAAAGAGTGGTAATGCATCAACAACAACAATACATGAGAACCTGCCATGTCAGGCCAGCTGCCTTCAGTGTGCTTAGTTGCTTAGTGGTGTCCAACTCTTTGTGACCCCATGGACTGTAGCCCACCAGGCTCTGTCCATGGAGATTTTCCAGGCAAGAATACCAGAGTGGGTTGCTGTGCCCTCCTCCATGGGATCTTCCCAACCCAGGGATCAAACCCAGATCTCATCAGTCTTCACCTAAAACCAAAAAAGAGGTACAATACTTTATTGGACCCCTTAGGGTTTTGGAAGAAACACATCCCTCCCTTGGTTGTAATACTGAGTCATTTACTGAGTGACCAAAAACACTGCAAGTTTCTTGTAGTGCTGAGAACAAGAGAAGGCTCAGCAACAAGATTAGCTCTCCGTACAAGCTTCTCTGCCAGTTGGGCCATATGTTCCAGCAGATTCAGTGATGCTTGAAATGTCAGTAGCAGATACAATTGTTGTGTGGAGCCTTGGGCAGAGCCCAATGTTGAATCACAGCACACAACCTTGGGATTTGGAGCAAAGTCCATCTGTTCTCTGAAGATGACTGCTTTCCTTTTGAGGAATGGCATTTGGTCTGCTAATGGGCCTTATAAACACTGAACACTGAACATGGGTCAGCAAGTTACTACACAACCTGAACTACTTATGATGAACATGGTGTTATCTGATAACAGAGCCATTAAATTGTGCATGCACAGCAGCACTCTGTCATCAAATAGAAGTGATATAAAGGTGGCAGATCAGACTCCAGCATGTCCTGAAGACACAAGCAAGATACATAAAGATGTGCCCAAATGCCTATGATCCCCAGTTTTTTTTACACTATACTCTCTCTTCCAGTTTGCACCTATGGCCTCATGAGGAATTCCCTATGATCAGTTGACAGAGGAACAGAACATTCTGGCCTTGTTTTTGCATGATATGCAGGCACCACTGGAAAGTCAACAGCTGTAGCACTACAGCTCCTTTCTGAGACATCTCTGAAGGACAACTGTGAAAGGAAATCCTGTAAGAAGACAGAACTTCAAGCACTGCACCTCTTGATTGTTTGTTTGGGCATAAAAATGACCAGATATGCAGTTATATGTATATTGATTCATGGACTGTGACCAATGGTTTGGTTGGATGGTCAGGGATTTGTAATAAAAATGATTCAAAAATTGATGGCAAGAGGGTGTGAGAAACAGATATATATAAGAACTCTCTTAGGAAAACATGTGAAGTTCTTTGTGTCCCATGTCGTGTGTCATGCTAAGTCACTTCAGTCGTGTCTGACTCTTTGCAACCTGATGTACTATAGCCTGCCAGACTCCTCTGTCCATGAGATTCTCCTGGCAAGAATACTGGAGTGTGTTGCCAAACCCTCTTCCAGGGGATCTTCCCGACCCAAGGATTGAACCTGCATCTCTTACATTTCCTGCATTGACAGGTGGGTTCTTTACCTCTAGCACCACCTGGGAAGTGTCCCATATCAATGCCCACTAAAATGTGACTTCACAGAAGAGGATTTTAATAATTAAGTGGATAGAATTACCTATTCTTTGGATATCAGTCAATCTCTTTCCCCAGACATTCTTGTCATTGCTCTATGGACTCACAAGTAATGCATCCATAGTGGCAGAGAATGGAGGTTGTATATAGGTTTGGGAACATGGATTTCCACTCATCAAGGCCAATTTGACTATAGCCCCTGCTGAGTACCCAACCAATCAATAGCAGAAACCAGCACTGAGTCCCTGATATGCTACCATCATCTTTGGTGTTCAATCAGCTATCTGGTGGCATGCACAAGGAAATGTTTTGTTTTTAGTAAGCTAGACACTTACTCTGGATATGTATGTACCTTCCCTGCATGCAGTGCTTCTGCCAAAGTTGCCATCTGTGGATTTATAGAATGCTTTATCCACTATCGTGGTATTACACAGAATAAGGCTTCTGATGAAGGAACTCACTTCACTGAAAAAGGTAGCAATGAATTCATGCTGATGGAATTCTTTGGTCTAACATGTTCTCCATCATCATGAAATAGCTGGCTTAATCAAATTTTGAAAAGTCTTACAGCACCAGCTGCTACTGCTAAGTCACTTCCGTCGTGTCCAACTCTGTGTGACCACAGAGATGGCAGCCCACTAGGCTCCCCCATCCCTGGGATTCTCCAGGCAAGAACACTGGAGTGGGTTGCCATTTCCTTCTCCAATGCATGAAAGTAAAAAGTGAAAGTGAAGTCGCTCAGTCCTGTCTGACTCCTAGCGACCCCATGGACTGCAGCCTGCCAGGCTCCTCCATCCATGGGTTTTTCCAGGCAAGAGTACTGGAGTGGGGTTCCATTGCCTTCTCCGCAGCACCAGCTAGGTGGCAATTATTTGCATGGTTGAGGCAAGTTTCTTTAGGAGGCTGTGTATGCTCTGAATTAGCATCCAGTATGGTACTTTCTGGAGAAGGCAATGAGATATTTAAAACCCAAAGAACAGCTCAATTATCTCATGCCCCTGTTCAGAATTCTTCAGTGTCCACACTCAAAGGTTCTGCATGATTTACTTTCTATCAAACATCATTTGCTGCTAGCCTTTGGATTGTTGTTATTTAGTCGCTAAGTCATGTCCGACTCTTTTTGTTACCCCATGGACTGTAGCCCCTCCAAGTTCCTCAGTCCATGGGATTTCCTAGGCAAGAATACTGGAGTGGGTTTCTCTTTCCTTCTTCATGGGATCACACTGACCCAGGAATCAAATCTGTGTCTCCTTCTCAGAAGACAAATTCTTTTACACTGAGCCACCAAGGAAGACCAACCTTCAGATTGCCAGTATTCTAATCACATTAGAATGCATAAAGTTTTGTTATTTTTTAGGGATTAGCTTATGCCTGATAAGCCAACTCCCATCTTACCCAGCTCAGTATACCTATTTTTTTTTAGTTTCATAGATAATTTGTTCTCTTAAAGCCCTCTCTAAAGAAAACAGAAAGCATTTCATTTTTTTTTTCATAGTAGACACTAGGTTAATTATTGTGAAAAATGTATGGATGGATGAATGAATTTTACATTTATTTTCTAAGCTTGTGGAAAACAGACTCTAATTGTGCTCTACATCCACAGAATAAAATAAGCATTCATTTACCAAACACTTATTGAATAAATGAGTATATGACTGCATATATTAAAGACTGCACTAAACAATACCTTTCAAGACCATTAACTTTATGATTCTTGCTTGAAGAATTAAGCAGATTATACTTGATAGTTTCTTCTTTACTAAGAACAACTCAGAATTATTCTTCTAAAAGTTTGTATTTGACATCCAAAGTAGACAAATTCTGCCCACGTAAATCTCTGGCCTTTCCTCCCTTTTTCAAAGGAGCATATAATCTTTTCCCATTCACAACAGAAAAATAATTTATTTAGTTAAATAAGCTCTTGGCAAAGTATTGCACAATGCAGACTATTTAGGAATTTAAATCTTGTCTTCTTATATGTCCTAGAATTGAAACTTGCTTTATCTACCAGCAATTTATTAATAATGATAAAAGTTTTGTTTCTAGGTCCAGATTAAATATGCTTCTAGGAGACAAAAGCTTTTTTATTAGCTTCAAGTAATCTTCATTACACACTAAAGTGTGCAGGGGTAGAGAGGATGAAATTTATGAAAAATAAGAAACTGGCCCCCATTGTAGAATCCAGTTTGAATCCAGAACATCCTCAATCTTGCTCACATAGTAAGCCACATATACATATATGAAAACAAAGTTGTGATAGTCACACTAATAACACTCTTTTCAAGAATTCAGATCGTGTTTATTTAGTATACACTTTAGAAATTCTTAATTATGTGCCAATAATATTGCCTCTCATCTTTCTTTGAGGTATTTTAAAAGAGATTACCTCTTGTGAAACATGTTGGCACTCGTGTCTGAAAATATTTTGTATAAATACATAGCTAGAGTTCATTCAAATGAGAGATTAAAAAAAAAAAAAAAACTATTTGCACAGTCTTGAACAGTGGGAGCAAAATGTCACTTGGTGTTCAAGACCCAAAGGGATATTTCTCTTCCCTGTCCTTCACCTTATGAAAATGGAGTCCATGAAAGAATATGAAGTTTCTTCATCTTCAAATGAGCATATCACCATATTTTTGTCAATATTTTTAGCAGACATTATGCTGCTGCCGCTAAGTCACTTCAGTCGTGTCCGATTCTGTGCGACCTCATAGACGGTAGCCCACCAAGACTCCTCCGTCTCTGGGATTCTCTAGTCAATAACACTGGAGTGGGTTGCCATTTCTTTCTCCAATGCATGAGAGTGAAAAGTGAAAGTGAAGTCACTCTGTCGTGTCAGACTCTTTGCGACATGGACTGTAGCCTACCAGGCTCCAGTCCATGGGATTTTCCAGGCAAGAGCACTGGAGTGGATTGCGATTTGAGAAAAGTAAAAATTAACCCAGCTACAGGTGTGCATAGATAATCCTTTCTTCACTTTGTTTGAAGATGAAGAAAAATGTGGTGTTTTTTACTCAATGACCACACACTACTTTGCCTCTCATGGAAGGGCTTTGTAGGAGAGTGGCTGGCATGAAGGGAATGTTGGTCTTGTTGGTTTCATGCCTGGGCAGCTTATATTTTTGCTGATTAGAGAATCTGTTTTTCTTTTTCTATTTGTGGATGTCTACATCAATAGTGATATGCTACTAATAAAGTAAATAGGACAGAGCAGAATGAATATTAGGACAAGCCCCAAACAAGATCTACAACTAATTCATTCTAATTAAAGTTTGGCCTCTTTTCTACCACATGTGAAAATGCTGGCAATCAAAATAAACACATATGCTAGTTAGATAGTATTAATGTTTTACTTTAGTTTTCTTTGACTGATGAATCCATACTGGGGTTTTGGGTTTGTTTTTCATTTTTAATTTAATTTTACTTATTATTTTTCTTATGGGCTATCTATTGCATAAATTTGATTTGTCAGCCTATTGTATGAGGGCTGACACTCTCAACATCTTTTTTAAACTTCTTTCTCTTCTGTTGTTTCTTAGCTGTTGTCAACCCCTTTGCAGACAACTGAAAAAACAGGGACTAAAGGGATGTAGAAATGTATTAGTCAAATTTGTTATTTTGCCTGGTGAAGGGAGTTTAGAGAAGATAGTGAGGAATTTATGCTTTTTTTCATGCGTCTATATTACATGTGCTATTATTTTTCTTCTGATTTTCCTTCCTCACTTTTCTGTTATTCCAGACCAGGTTTATTTCTATATGGGTTTTATATTTTGTGTTTGGAAAGAAAAATAATTACTCTTATATTTTTTATTATTTATAAAAATGCATACAAACATAAGTACATATATATGACTTCTTTTTTTTAAGTTACAATCTGCTATGTCTTTTGTTGGTAGACTGAGCCAACTTACCATCTGAATGCAGAGTTATGAATGAGCCCAGACAAGATTAGCTGAGACTAGCCCAGATCACCAGAGCTACCCAGTTTACCAAAACATTTGTAAAATAATAAATAGTTGCTATTTTAAGCCACTCATTTTAGGAGGTGGTTTGCTGTGCAACATTATTGTGATAAATGATACATAGACCAACTAATACACTTTTATATTGTAGGTTCACTAAATCCGTTTAATGTGGCCTTGCAAAAATAGATGTCATGACTAATTGGCTTATTTTTCATATATATAAATTGTTAAGAGACATAATTTCCTCAAAAGCAAAAAGAAATTGCTAACACTACACAAGACGTAACATCAAAATAACTTCAAAGAGGTAGTGATGTGTAAAGGCTGACATGGTTAAGAAATATTCATGAAATACGATGTATTTGGAAATCTTATATTAGTTAAAATTATCTTGATCAAATTTTTGAAAGTTTATTTTATGTATATGCAACACATACTGACTCTTTGCTATTTTTACTTTCTTTATATCTTTTAAATATCAGGACAAAGTCTATCAGGTATAAAATGCTAATTAAAATAGTAGCCAGATAGTTCACTCTTTGTTTCATCATGATAATAAATTTTTTAATGCAGAAGGACTCTGAGAAGGACTAACAGTGGATTTCAAAGGTATATGAAATATAACAGGTGATCTGAAGCAAATATAGGGCACGAGAAAATGGTCATGTCCCACGTCTCAAAAGAGTCCCTGGAATGGTCCTCCAACTTAGGGTCCTTTGCTTCTTGCAGGAAGGAATTCAAGAGCAATGCATAATAAAGTGAAAGCAGGCTTAGTTAGAAAGATACACATTCCATAGTCAGTGTGAGCTGTCTCAGAAGGTGGGAGTGGCAGCTCAGGGTATATGGTCCAGGTCTCAGGTGAGACAATTCTGGGAGAAACACATTCCATAGAGAGAATGTGGGCAATCTCAAAAGATGAGAGACGCCTCAAGGTGAGGGGTAGTTAGTTTTCATGGGCTTGGTAATTTCATAAGCTAATAAGTGAAAGGAATATTATAACTATCCTGGAAAAGAGATGGGAATTTCTGTGAATTGGAGTAATATCCCCTTTTTGGTCTTTTATGGTTAGCTTCAGAACTGTGTGTGTATCATTTACATGGTAATGTATTACAATGAATAAATAATGAGACAAAGGTATACTAGAAGTCAGATCTTCATCCATCTTGGACCTAGTAAGTTCTAACAGGTTTTTATAGTATTCTGTTCTTAATGGCTGTGCCCTGCCTGCCTCCTTCCTACCTCAAAACTAGTAGTAAATATGAAAGAAAAGAAACAAGAATAGTGAATGAAATGGGATGTGGAAAAAAACCCATAATTTTAAATGGTACTAATATATTCTTTATAATTAATTAGAAGAGGCCAAAATTTTATATGTAAGGTCTTTTTAGCACCCAGTTGAAACAGACAGATATGAATCAGGTATGCAATTCACCACAACCATAACTTACCGGATGTAGAATTATTCCTCTGCAAAGTGAAATGAAGAGAAAGCTGCTCAGTCATGTCTAACTCTGTGTAACCCCATGGACTATAGCCTGCTGGACTCCTCTGTCCATGTAATTCCCCAGGCAAGAATACTAGAGTGGGTAGCCATTCCATTCTCCAGGGGATCTTTCCAACCCAGGGTTGAACTCAGGTCTCCGTCATTGTAGGTGGATTCTTTACCATCTGAGCCACCAGGGAAGCCCATTCCTCTATAGGAAAGACTATTTAAATCCAAAAACAAACAAATAAAACCTGGCATGTGTGAAATATTTAATTGCTGAAAATATTAAAAGAAAACAAAATTTAATGTATGACTGTCTGAGAAAGATAATCTTTTCACTTAAAAATGGGAAAAAGCACATGATGCGATATTGTTACCAGAAAGGGGACATCATCCTGGGCCTGAGAGTAGGCTCTTATCTAACACTCAGAAATGAATTGTCCAAGGAGATACACATGCTGACAAAGAAAGAGACTTTATTTAGAAGGGGTGCCCTACTGGAGAGCAGCAGGGTAAGGGAAGTCAGGAGAACTGCTCTGACACATGGCTCACAGTCTCAAGTTTTATGGTGGTGGATTTAGCCTTCCAGGTTATCTCTGGCCAATAGAGACAACTTGGCTTGTTGTCTTTGGCTTGTGTACATATTTGGTCTGACTCAGGGTCCTTTCTGTTGGTGCTCGCATCTCTCAGCCAAGATGGATTCTAGTGTGAGGGTTTCTGGGAGGTTAGCAGGACATATTACAGACTGGCAGTTCCTCCCTCCTTTTTGGCCCCTCCTAAATTCTCCTGGTTAGTTTTCAGTGGGGCCTCCTGTTGTGAGACAACTCATGCAAGAAGTTATTATTGTGTCTGACCAGGCAGAAGAGAATTCTGTCAACAGTTCCCTAGTAATATGAACAAAGAAAACCCAGAGAGCAAGGAAGTGATCTTAGAAATTTTTTTAAATTTAAATTTATTTATTTTAATTGGAGGCTAATTACTTGACTCTTCAAAGGAAAAGAAAAGTAATTCTACAGAAGGATGAAAAATAAATTTGAGCAAGTCTACCTTTGTGTGTGTGTATATGCATGAGAGAGAGGACGGGGTAGAAGATGACCCAAAACAGACAAAATATGATTTATATAGACATTCCAACATTTGATAAAAAGAATCTCTGAAAAAGGAAATAGAGCAAAGCATGGAGATAATAATAATCAAGGAAATTATGTTTAAAAATTAATTTCTCTAGATCTGAATATTGAATGGCAGAAGCCTTAAGATTTAAGATGGCCATAAACTGCTGAACAAAATATACATATTTTAAAATGCCTTAGTAATTCATGAATTATCAGAATATCAAAGATATGCAGAAAGTATTAAAATTTCCAGAAACAAAATACTGACCTCTTATCAGTAAACAAGAATCAGACTGAAAACATACTTAATTAACTCTGGATCTCAGAAATGTTTCAGTAATATTTCCACTGGCCTTAGAAAAAAAGAAAATATTTTTTATCTAAATTCTAAAATCAGCCTAAGTTTTAATCAGGGCAAAACTAGAGATTTTTAGATATTCTAGGACTCAGAAAGGATTATCTCTTATGCACTCTTTGTTACGTTCCACATGTGTTTCACAGTGATAAAAGATGAAGGAAAAAAAATGTTCTCTAAAAGAGGTTAGTTTTTCCTGCCTTCTGTGTGTGACCTAACCTGATACTTTTAGATTTACAGAAAAGTACCCCAAACATTCCATGTGGATTCTTGAACATGGGTGATTTTATATATCTGACAAAAATGTTTCAGAATTCATAACATCTGGAGGAGAAATGTACTTTTTAAAGACACCCTTGGTTTAAATCAGATTTGGGGGGCAGGAAAGGAGTCTTTAACTTGCTTAGTAACCCACTGTTCTTACACACTTTAAAAACCTCAGCTGTACCATCAATAATTAACAGAGTTCTATGAAAGCATTTTCTGTTCATTATAATGGGCTCAGCAGGAGCTCTGCTTAGGCACGTTGTTGTAAGTGGGTTCCCATTACTGCCCCTAGCTGAAAGTAAGCATATGGTGTCTCTTTTAAAATTTGCTTTGTTTCCAGATTCAGACCAATTCTCCTTGTAATTATTTTGAATTGATGAAATTGTGTTCCACTTGTTCCTTGAGGTTTTTATTAATTTTTCATTATGAAAAAGAATGTGATTGCACATATCCTGAGAGTTAAAATTCAAGGAAATAATCTCATCTAAGTTATTTCTGATGTAAAATCACAGAATCCAGAAGTCAAGCTATAATAAAATATAAAAAGAATAAGATTTACTAAAAGCACCCTAAGTTACAGGAAATTGCAATTAGATGGGTGTACTTTAGACATTTCATAAGACATTTCCATGACATGTAAAGGCAGATTTCTGGTCTTTTTATGGCTCAAGTATATCTTGAATACACTATATCTTAATTAACAGATTTAAGTTAAAATATGTTAATAGCAAATGTTATTAAAGTGTATCCAGCCTATTTTTACAGAAAATAATGAAGCAAAGCAGACTGAAGCATAATCATAGACCTGCATTGGCCAGTGGCTGGAGAAAAAAGTATAACACTATGAAAGAAAAGTCAATAAAATCTGTTAAAAGAATTAAGTGATTTTGTTATGCCAAGAATAAGACCAAAGACTTCTCTAAATTAATGTAACTTTGCCTTTTGTAAAAATTCAAAGTAATTGGCAGTTAGAGGGAAGGGCAGGGCACAATTCATCGTACATATGGTATGAATAGTATGAGTGTCCTATGTGTATTACACATGCATACATAATATATATGGCATATATATGCATACCATGCGTGCCTATGTATTTCACGTCCTTTCTACAATCATACTGCATGTGTTGGATGGCATCACCAACTCAATGGACATGAGTTTTAACAAACTCTGGGAGACAGTGAAGGACAGTGAAGCCTGGCATGCTGCAGTCTATGGAATGGCAAAGAGCTGGACATGATTTAGTGACTGAACAACAATTGCATATGTAGTAAATGCAAACATGCCCCCCGCCACATGCCCATAGTCCAGAAAGAATTTAAGGCAACTGAAGGCTTTTCAAAGCTTTTTAAAAAAAATATTTTATTTGTATGTTTTCATGATTGTTCCATTAAACAGGTGAATGCAGAGACCAATATTGTCAACATCATACACCTAACCCCCAGATATAATAAATGATGCTGGCATTTGGACACATTTGCTTTCATGTCACCTTCTGATCTCTTAAATAATACAATGTTTTTTTTTTAATTTTATTTTATTTTTAAACTTTACATAATTGTATTAGTTTTGCCAAATATCAAAATGAATCCACCACAGGTATACATGTGTTCCCCATCCTGAACCCTCCTCCCTCCTCCCTCCCCATTCCATCCCTCTGGGTCGTCCCGGTGCACCAGCCCCAAGCATCCAGTATCGTGCATCGAACCTGGACTGGCAACTCGTTTCATACATGATATTTTACATGTTTCAATGCCATTCTCCCAAATCTTCTCACCCTCTCCCTCTCCCACAGAGTCAATAAGACTGTTCTATACATTAGTGTCTTTTTCGCTGTCTCGTACACAGGATTATTGTTACCATCTTTCTAAATTCCATATATATGCGTTAGTATACTGTATTGGTGTTTTTCTTTCTGGCTTACTTCACTCTGTATAATAGGCTCCAGTTTCATCCACCTCATTAGAACTAATTCAAATGTATCCTTTTTAATGGCTGAGTAATACTCCATTGTGTAAATAATACAATGTTATAAATACCTTAGATGCCATCATCAGATTTATATCTCCATTTCCTTCTAGACTTCTATACTGAAATTAATGAATATCAATCCCATTTAGGCTTTTATACTTTACAACCTATGTCTGGTTTGTATTTTCCATGCACTTTAAAAATGTACACATATGTTAGCATCCTTATGAATTCTTGGGCAATTCATTTTATTCACTCAATATTCTCTTTTAAATAATGATTTAAAGCATACCTTTAAACTGGCATTCTTGAGCATGTGTTTAGAGGTATTTTTGACAGCACATAACTTGAAGTGAAATTGCTTCATCATAGGCTATAAGCTTCTTTGTACTTGTTTTTAGAAATTGCCATACTTCTTTCTAAATATTTATACTATTTGCATTCCCATAAGAAAAAAATGTGGAAGTTACAACTTAACATCTTTACTGACACTTGCTATTGGTTTTTTCAGTATATACAGGAATATAGGAAAAGGTTATTTTTCTTTCTCTTCCTCTCTCTCTCTTGCTCTCTGATCATGTGTGTGTAAATATATGCATATGCAGCCATATGTTTTTAACTTCTGGATAGCTGTATAGGCACAACACAAAAGTTTTAATAAGAGAAAGCTACATGATTTAACAAGAATGACATATAACTCAACATTTGCACATGCTATCAAATTTTCCTCTCCATCTAGATTTTGAAATGGTTTTATTACAACAATTCATCAATAAATAAATAAATAAGATTTTAAGAAAAGCAAGAGACTTGTCCAGGCTACAATGCTTTTATGAACATATTTGGGTCAAACTGTCTGTTCTCAGAGTTGTTGGTTTTCCAATATCTTAGTATGTGTTTGTCACACCTTAGTTTATGAAACACTTTCATATCCCATATTTGCTTTGCAGGGAAGACACTCTGTTTTAGACTTAAGCTGACGTTTCTAGTGTGAAGCTTACATGTGTTATCATTTAAGCTAAAATGTCAGAATCTTAAGTATATTAACTATCATTTTTAAAAATTGAGAAAACAAAGCTCAGAGATATGAAGTCATTTAGAAACATAATCAGAGAAACATAAATGATGATATAAGATTTGACCACAGTTTTTCTTCCAAGTCTATTGCTCCTGACTTTCAGTTCATTTGTTGGTTTTACTTTATTTTTACTGAGAAAACTAAGACAATAATCTGTAGGGACTTTGTTTCATCAGGGGAACATTGGTTAAAGATAACTGGGTTAGGTTAATTTTAGAGAGGGAAGAGGACAGGGAATTATTCACTTTCTAACTCAATAGCCTAGAAAAGTTGTTTCAGAGCTTCTAAGTGGCCAAAGAACTTGTGAGAGACCCTAAGGGACTGGAGAGTATGAGAAGGGAAACATATCTTGATGCGTGTTTCTAAATTTAAAAGAAAAACCATGATATCATGTCCTGATATCTAAACATGATATCAGGAAATTATCCAGATAAACAAAAGAAAAAAGGATGACACTTTTTCTCATGAAAATCACTAGAAAAATCATTTTATTTGTCAGACATTATGGTATATTTCCATGTGGCAATTTGCAATTTATTGTTCATTCTGAGTTACTGGAATTTTTCCCACAAGCAATTTGCTTTATCACTTAATGTTTGGCTATTTGGTGCAGAAAACTTCAAAAGTTTTTGTGTTTCAGCTCATTTTTTGATACTTGAGAGAAATATAGCCTGGGTAAATAATTGTAAATGTACATGAGCAGCAAAATTACAGAGATTTAGCTCATTCTGGAATCCTAGATGCAATCCTGGCTCCTGCTCTCAGTTTCGGTTTTCTCATTTGTAAAATGAATAATTAGGGCAGTTTATATTTCTGGAAAATTTCAAGAAAATTAGCAAATAAAACAGCAAAATGCCTGGCACCTAATAAGCATGGATGCATGTTAAGCATTATTATTATCATCTAGTGCTACATAAACATATTATAGAGCTTAAGGTATCACTCTAATAAACACACAGATACAAATAACGACTAGAGCAAAATCATTACAGAAGGTTGAGGATGTAGGACTATAAACTGCATCTTGACCAAACCCAGGTAGCAATTGTCTGGATGGAGTGGATTGGGGAAGTTTTAAATGTTAGTGGAATTCAAGAGGAGAGAGTATCTAGCTATGAAATGTGTCTGGAACATGGGGATAAATTGTGTCTCCTTTCTCTTCCCCCACACTACTGAAAGGACAGACAAAGATGTAAAAGGGGGGGAAAATGAACCATAGGTATAGAAAAGAAAAAGGGTATCTTCTTCAGACCAACAATTATTTGGAACTGTCTAGTAGATAGAGGATGCCTTGAGACTGAAAGGAGACAACCAATCAAGTAAAACGTAAT
This sequence comes from Bubalus bubalis, assembly GCF_019923935.1. Lineage (NCBI taxonomy): Eukaryota > Metazoa > Chordata > Mammalia > Artiodactyla > Bovidae > Bubalus > Bubalus bubalis. The sequence goes on along the minus strand of NC_059170.1, from coordinate 33,628,531 downwards.
CCAAACTATAGTGAACAATATCGAAATGCAGAGACATTACTTTGCCAACAAAGGTCCATCTAGTCAAGGCTATGGTTTTTCCAGTGGTCATGTATGGATGTGAGAGTTGGACCATGAAGAAGGCTGAGCGCCGAAGAATTGATGCTGTTGAAGTGTGGTGTTGGAGAAGACTCTTGCGAGTCTCTTGGACTGCAAGGAGATCCAACCAGTCCATTCAGAAGGAGATCAGCCCTGGGGTTTCTTTGGAAGGAATGATGCTGAAGCTGAAACTCCAGTACTTTGGCCACCTCATGCGACGAGTTGACTCATTGGAAAAAACTCTGATGCTTGGAGGGATTGTAGACAGGAGGAGAAGGGGACAACAGAAGATGAGATGGCTGAATGGCATCACTGACTCAATGGACATGAGTCTGAGTGAACTCTGGGAGTTGGTGATGGACAGGGAGGCCTGGCGTGCTGCGATTCATGGGGTTGCAAAAAGTCGGACACGATTGAGCAACTGAACTAAACTGAACTGATAGTGAGTAAAAGGACATGGAGGCAATGAGAAAAGTTCTTTCTAACAAAACATTACAGAAACCCCTAAAATTAAACAGGAATGAGAAAGGTTCAGGGGTAATCATCCAGGCACTTAATTAAAAGCTAACTTTGAAAAGAAATGTCCCTTTTCTGCTTAGACCCAGGGACTGTTTAGAAGCAGCACTAAACTCCCCCTACCACTGCCCCTCCTAACCTTGCCACAGTACAAAAAAAAAAAAAAAAAAGAAAGAAAGAAAAGAAAAGAACCTCTAAATAAGAATAAGAATATAAGAATCAACCCAAGTCAGGCCTTTGCCATGAATTGGGGGCTGAAATGCTGAGCAGAATGTGAATCAGACAGCTTTCTCCCTTCGGGATAAAGTTCTTACTACAAATCTCAATTTGATGGATCTGACACAGAATACTTAGAATGGGTGCTGGACTAGAGCACAGTTAATGTATGGCCAGGCCATTGGAAGGGTCAAGAGTGCTCACCTCTAGAAACCAAACATCTGGTCATCCAGTATTCAGCAGTAGGTCCTATGCCATGCTATGCTTAGTTGCTCAGTCATGTCCAACTGTTTGCAACGCCTAGACTGTAGCCCACTGGGCTCCTCTGTTTATGGGGATTCTCCAGGCAAGAATACTGGAGTGGGTTGCCATACCTTCCTCCAGGGGATCTTCTCAACCCAGGAATTGAACCCAGGTCTCCTACATTGCAGGTGATTCTTTACCATCTGAGCCACCAGCGAAACCCATGAATACTAGAGTAGGTAGACTATTCCTTCTCCAGGGAAACTTCCTGACCCAGGAATGGAACCAGAGTCTCCTGCATTGCAGGCAGATTCTTTACCAGATGAGCTACAGGGAAGACTCAGTAGGCCCTGCCTGTCCTCAGTGAAGCTTCTCAGGTGGCGCTAGTGGTAAAGAACCCTCCTGCCAATGCAGAAGACACAGGAGGCACAGGTTCATTCCATGAATCCTGAAGATGCCCTGGAGGAAGGCATGGCAACCTACTCCAGTATTCTTGTCTGGAGAATACCATGGACAGAGAGGAACCTGCTGGGCTACAGTCCATAGGTTCTCAAAGAGTGGGACACAACTGAAGTGACTTAGCACACACATGTCCCCAGTAAGTTCACTAAAATGAGAACCTGAATTCACCAAAAAACACATAAGGATATTCTTTGGGTTGAGAAAGAACAAACTTGCTAGAAATTTCAATTTAATTCTCAAACAGATATGATCCAAGAATAGGTAAACATTAGAATAAAACAAAGATACCATCAAAGAAAGGTATCAACTTCAATTAAGTCTCTACAAAATCATCTTGCATCCATTAGGAACAGACACATTATGGCAAAGTAATAAGCCAACAGTATTCTTAGAAATTATGTATCTTGTTACAAAATAATATATGTATTAAGTTGCAGAAATGACAGTGGGGTAGACCAGTAGGGTTATTCTTAAGGAATGAAGCATGGGATTTTTTTTTAATGGAATTTATGAGAGTTAATAGACATGAATAATAAGATACTGAACCAGCCACAGGGCAAATAAAAATATTAATTTTAATAGGAAACATAACTCCACATTAAATGGATTATAAAGGTCTGTCAAAACCAAAACATAAAAAAATAGATGAAGGAAGGAGTGAGACTCTCTTCAAAAATGATGCTACCTCGATAATTCTTGTTACATGAGAAAAATAAAAATCTGACTTGTTTGACCCATTTTTTTTTACATTTGTTTCTAGCAGCCTCATGTAACTTCTAGTGAGTACAAAGTCTAAGATATGTCAGTAATGACAACAAATTTATGGGTTTTACCTAGCAAAGATAGAACTTTGACATGCCAACACATGAGCAAAGAAGTAAACCAACTAAAGGTGTTTATATATGCTGTTTACAAGAGGTACATCTCAAAATAAATTTCTAGACAAAAATATACAAGTTAAAAGCTTAAGATAATTCAAAGTGAAAGTTGTTAGGTTAAAATGATGCAATATCAGATACAAATGAAAGTAGCATTTTTACAACAAAATGATATATACAATTCAAAATAATATACAAACTAAAATTTGAAAATCTGGATTTTGATTTTTATGAAAATATTACCTAAATGTATTCAAAAAGGAATGAAAAACATGAATAGAATACATAAAGAGTTGCAAGCATTGCCAAAGAGATAAAAGACTATCACAATGATGTTCATTACAGCTCTATGCTGCTGCTGCTGCTGCTAAGTCGCTTCAGTCATGTCTGACTCTGTGTGACCCCATAGATGGCAGCCCACCAGGCTCCCCCGTCCTTGGGATTCTCCAGGCAAGAACACTGGAGTGGGTTGCCATTTCCTTCTCCAATGCATGAAAGTGAAAAGTGAAAGTGAAGTCGCTCAGTCGTGTCCGACTCTTAGCGATCCCATGGACTGCAGCCTACCAGGCTCCGGCATCCATGGGATTTTCCAGGTAAGAGTACTGGAGTGGGGTGCCATTGCCCTCTCTGTTACAGCTCTATGTGTGGTACTAAAATACTGGTCCCTCAAGGGAGATTATACACATTGATACATTTAAGCAACAATATGAAACACGATAGATAAATGTTATCATGTGGATATGTCATTAAACTTATTTCAGTTAAAATAGCATAAAAAATAAAAAAATTAAAAATAAAAATTAATAAAATAGCATAACATATACAAATGAAATCATTTTTATAAAATATTATTTTATATATGATCACACACATATATCTATACATTTTTGTAGTAGTATAAAAATGAATAAAAATTATCACCCCCAATTTCTTGATAGTGAATGCTACTGACAGACTGATGGAATTTAATTCTGATATGCATAAGGCTTACAATATTTTCTTTAAAAAAACTCTAAAGAAAAAAGATACAATTTTAAGACTTTATGAACTGAATTAATAGACATTTTTATTATATTTCTTTCTATTAATATTTGTATATTTAAAATATTTTAAAGTAAACATGTCTATTCAGAAGGATCAATTATTAATTATTAGAAGTAATAAGTAATTCTGTAAAGTGATGAGACATAAGAACAAAACACACATGAAATGATTAGAAAGCACTAAGCAGAAATGATTAGAAAATGTAATGAAAAACACCATTTGCAAAGAAAATAAAGAATGACCTGTAATTACTCAAACTGAAATTTACAGCTAATTGGAAAATTATACACAGTTTTAGGGGAAAAAATTTATTTTAAGATAGGAAAAATTTTTATTGTAAAATTTTCACCCAAATAGATCTTTGAATAGAAAGCAAAGCCAAAAATTTTGCTTATTTTTCTGGAATTCAATATTTTTTTCCTAAAGTAAATAAGGAAAAGCAATATGCTAGAATAAAAGTTAATTTTTCAAAAGGATTACATATCACTTCAGTATAGTTAACAATTTTATTCTAAACTTAATAAGTAGGAAAAACATGCAATAACAAAATATTTTTGATATACATGAACAATATAAGACCTGACATAAGTGTGTATATATGTATATATATACTCAAACCTTACACTGTTTATCACTGTGGGCTAACCTTTGTAGATCCATTCATTTCCAATGACGGCATTCACCTTACTCAATTTTTCTGTTGGATATCTATGTAATAAGCTACTCTTGGTAGCATTTCTGAAATAGATACTCTCTCTGGACATAAATATTTAGACATAATCAAGGATAAGTTTCCAATCAAAGGGTTTTAAGGGAAGTTAGAAATATCTGTCCTTTATTATGCCCACCTTTGGATGAAATGTTCCTTTGATATTTCCAATTTTCATGAAGAGATCTCTAGTCTTACACTTTCTATCAGTTCAGTTCTGTTCAGTCACTCAGTAGTGCCTGACTCTTCGTGACTGCATGAATCGTAGCATGCCAGGCCTCCCTGTCTATCACCAACACCCAGAGTTTACTCAAACTCACGTCCATCAAGTCAGTGAAGCCATCCAGCCATCTCATCCTCTGTCGTCCCCTCTTCCTCTTGCCCCCAATCCCTCCCAGCATCAGTCTTTTCCAATGAGTTAACTCTTTGTATGAGGTGGCCAAAGTATTGGAGTTTCACTTTAGCATCAGTCCTTCCAACGAACACCCAGGACTGATCTCCTTTAGAATGGACTGGTTGGATCTCTTTGCAGTCCAAGGGACTCTTGAGAGTCTTCTCCAATACCACAGTTCAAAAGCATCAATTCTTCAGCACTCAGCTTTCTTCACAGTCCAACTCTCACATCCATACATGACCACTGGAAAACAATACCCTTGACTAGATGGACCTTTGTTGGCAATGTAATATCTCTGTTTTTTAATATGTTATCTAAGTTGGTCATAACTTTCCTTTCAATGAGTAAGCATCTTTTAATTTCATGGCTGCAATCACCATCTACAGTGATTTTGGAGCCCAAAAAAATAAAGTCTGACACTGTTTCCACTGTTTCCCCATCTATATCCCATTAACTGATGGGACCAGATGCCATGATCTTCATTTTCTGAATATTGAGCTTTAAGCCAACTTTTACACTCTCATCTTTCACTTTCATCAAGAGGCTTTTTAGTTCCTCTTCACTTTCTGCCATCAGGGTGGTGTCATCTGCATATTTGAGGTTATTGATTTTTCTCCTGGCAATCTTGATTCCAGCTTGTGTTCCTTCCAGCCCAGCGTTTCTCATGATGTACTCTGCATATAAGTTAAATAAGCAGAGTGACAAGATACAGCCTTGACATACTTCTTTTCCTATTTGGAACCAGTCTGTTGTTCCATGTCCAGTTCTAACTGTTGCTTCCTGACCTGCATATAGGTTCCTCAAGAGGCAGGTCAGGTGGTCTGGTATTCCTATCTCTTTCAGAATTTTCCACAGTTTATTGTGATCCACATAGTCAAAGGCTTTGAAATAGTCAATAAAACAGAAACAGATGTTTTTCTGGAACTCTCTTGCTTTTTCCATGATCCAGCAGGTGTTGGCAATTTGGTCTCCGGTTCCTCTGCCTTTTCTAAAACCAGCTTGAACATCTGGAAGTTCACAGTTCACATATTGCAGAAGCCTGGCTTGGAGACTTTTGAGCATTACTTTACCAGTGTGTGAGATGAGTGCAATTGTGCAGTAGTTTGAGCATTCTTTGGCATTGCCTTTCTTTGGGATGGGAATGAAAACTGACCTTTTCCAGTCCTGTGGTCATTGCTGGGTTTTCCAAATTTGCTGGCATATTGAGTGCAGCACTTTCACAGCATCATCTTCCAGGATTTGAAATAGCCTCAATTGGAATTCCATCACCTCCACTAGCTTTGTTCATAGTGATGCTTTCTAAGGCCCACTTGACTTCACATTCCAGGATGTCTGGCTCTAGGTGAGTGATCACACCATCGTGATCATCTGGATCATGAAGATCTTTTTGTACAGTTCTTCTATGTATTCTTGCCACCTCTTCTTAATATCTTCTGCTTCTGTTAGGACCATACCATTTCTTTCCTTTATCAAGCCCATCATTGCATGAAATGTTCACTTGGTATCTCTAATTTTCTTGAAGAGATCTCTAGTCTTTCTCATTCTGTTGTTTTCCTCTATTTCTTTGCATTGATCACTGAGGAAGGCTTTCTTCTCTCTCCTTGCTATCTTTGGAACTCTGTATTCAGATGCTTATATTGTTCCTTTTCTCCTTTGCTTTTCACTTCTCTTCTTTTCACAGCTATTTATAAGGCCTCCTCAGACAGCCATTTTGCTTCTTTACATTTCTTTTTCTTGGGGATGGTCTTGATCCCTGTCTCCTATACAATGTCATGAACCTCTGTCTATAGTTCATCAGGCACTCTGTCTATCAGATCTAGTCCCTTAAATCTATTTCTCACTTCCACTGTATAATCATAAGTGATTTTATTTAGGTCATATCTGAATGGTCTAGTGGTTTTCCCTACTTTCTTCATTTTAAGTCTGAATTTGGCAATAAGGAGTTCATGATCTGAGCCACAGTCAGCTCCCAGTCTTGTTTTTGCTGACTGTATAGAGCTTCTCCATCTTTGGCTGCAAAGAATATAATCAGTCTTATTTCGGTGTTGACCATCTGGTGATGTCCTTGTGTAGAATCTTCTCTTGTGTTGTTGGAAGAGGGTGTTCTCCACTGTAGATCAGTGTAGAAATAACTACAGAAGGAATGACAGGATGGAGCCAAAGCAAAAACAATACCCCGTTGTGGATGTGACTGGTGATAGAAGCAAAGTCCAATGCTGTAAAGAGCAATATTGCATAGGAACTGGGAATGTTAGGTCCATGAATCAAGGCAAATTATAAGAGATCAAACACGAGATGGCAAGAGTGAATGTCGACATTCTAGAAATCAGCAAACTAAAGTGGACTAGAATGGGTGAATTTAACTCAGATGACCATTATATCTACTACTGTGGGCAGTAATCCCTTAGAAGAAATGGAGTAGCCATCATGGTCAACAAAAGAGTTTGAAATGCAGTACTTGGATGCAACCTCAAAAACGACAGAATGATCTCTGTTCATTTCCAAGGCAAACCATTCAATATCACAGTAGTCCAAGTCTATACCCCTACCAGTAACGCTGAAGAAGCTGAAGTTGAACGGTTCTATGAAGACCTACAAGACCTTTTAGAACTAACACCCCCAAAAGATGTCCTTTTCATTATAGGAGACTGGAATGCAAAAGTAGAAAGTCAAGAAACACCCAGAGTAAAAGGCAGATTTGGCCTTGGACTATGGAATGAAGCAGGGCAAAGGCTATTAGAGTTTTGCCAAGAGAATGTACACTTTCTGTAGTTTTCCTCTATTTCTTTGCGTTGTTCACTGAGGAAGGCCTTCTTGCCTCTCTTGCTATTCTCTGGAACTCTGCATTTAATAGGGTGTATCTTTCCCTTTCTCCTTTGCTTTTAACTTCTTTTCTCAGCTATTTGTAAAGCTTCCTCAGACAACCACTTTGCCTACTTTCATTTCCTTTTCTTTGTAATGGTTTTGTTCGTTGCTTCCTGTACAATATTATGGACCTGTCCATAGTTCTTCAGATACTCTCCTTACTAGATCTAATTCCTTGAATCTATTCATCACCTCCATTGTATATTTGTAGGAGATTTGATTTAAGTTGTACTTGACTGGCCTAGTGGTTTTCCCTTCTTTCTTTATTTAAGCCTGAGTTTTGCTATGAGAAGCTGGTGATATGAGCCACAATCAGCTCCAGGTCTTGTTTTTGCTGTCCGTATACAGTTCTCCACTTTCTGCTACAAGGAATGCAATCAATCTGATTTTGGTATTGACCATTTGGTGATGTCCATGTGTAAAGTTGTCTCTTCTGTTGCTGAAAAAGGTTTTTACTATGACAGTGCCTTCTCTTGGCAGAATTGTTAGGCTTTGCCCTGCTTAATTTTGTACTCCAAGGCCAAACTTGCCTGTTACTCCAGGGGTCTCTTGACTTCCTACTTTTGCAATCCAATTCCCTATGATAAAGAGGACAAAAATTTTTTTATGCTAGTTCAAGGAGGTCTCCTAGGTCTTCATTGAACTGATCAAGTTCAGCTTCTTTCTTATTAGTGGTTGGGGCATAGACTTGGATTACTGTGATGCTGAATGGTTTGCCTTGGAAATGTACCAAGATCATTCTGTTGCATTTGAGGTTGCACCTAGTTACTGAATGTCAGAATTTTTTGTTGATTATGAGGGCTACTCCATTTCTTTTATGGCATTCTTGCCCACATTGGTAGATTTAATGGTCATCTGAATTAAATTCACCCATTCCCATCCATTTTAGTTCACTGATTCCTAAGATGTCAATGTTCAGTCTTGCAATCTCCTGCTTGACCATGTCCAATTTACCTCAGTTCATGGGTCTAACATTCCAGGTTACTATGCTATACTGTTCTTTATAGCATCAGATATTACTTTCATCACCAGACTCATCTACAACTGATCATCTTTTCTGCTTTGGCTCAGCCACTTCATTCTTTCTGGAGCTATTAACTGTCCTCAGCTCTTCCTCAGTAGCATATCATACACCTTGCAACCTGGGAGACTCTCCATCTGGTGTCATATCATTTTGCCTTTTTATATAGTCCATGGGATTCTGTGGCTAGTATACTGGAGTGGTTTGCCATTCCCTCCTCCAGGGGATCACATTTTGTCAGAACTGTCCACAATGACCCATCCATCTTTGGTGGCCCTACATAGCATGGTTCATAGCTTCATTGAGTTATTCAAGCCCCTTCACCACGACAAGGCAGTGATCCATGAAGGGGTAGACATCCTAGAATGTGAAGTCAAGTGAGCTGTAGGAAGCTCTGCTGCTGATAAAGCAAGGCTTTAACAATGAAAGAGAGGTAGAATTTCATTTAGTCAATGCAAGATATATATATATAATTTTTTTTTTTTTTAATTTCTCTTGTTTTCTCTATGATTCAGCGAATGTTAGCAATTTAGTCTCTGGTTCCTCTGCCTTTTCTAAACCTGACTTGAAACCCATGGGAGATGAGTGCATGAGAGATGAAATGGTCAGAGGGCATCACTGATTCAATGGATGTAAACTAGGGCAAATTCTGGGAGATGATGATGGACAGGGAAGCCTGGAATACTACAATCCATGAGATCTTGAATAGTCAGACATGACTTGGTGACTGAAAAACAACAGAAATATTTGAGAAAGAGACCACCATCTTTTGAAACTGGTATTAGGTGGATTTACTAACATTATTATCAGAACCACTGATAGCTAGATATATGCAGGCCTGGTTATTTTATGGTTTAATCCAGTGGTTATGATATATTTTTCTACTTTATGGAGTTTGTCTTAAAGTAGGTTGTCCTAAAGTAGGCATACCCTAAATTGTTTGACCCTATAGCTAACCCAGTGGTTAGGATTTGATTAAATCTTTCAGTTACTTTGCACTTTGTGTTCTATGTTTTCCAAAGAACCAAATAACCAGGCAAGAAATAACATTCATGACCAAGAACAGAAAGTTAAAAGACACATCATTTGTTGATGTTGAGGACAAAATTCTAGAGATGCCAATCCAGAGTCGTATGATGAACTATTCAAGTAATATGTGTTTTAAAATCTTCTACTTTTTAATCATCAACAAAATAATGCAGCCTGAAAGCTGGTAAATTAATAATAAATTAATATTTTATTAATAAAATAAATTAATATTTATTTTTATCCAATTCACTTTGATAAATACTTAGGCAAGATAATACAGAAATATATCATCAAAATTCATTATAAAGTTTGAAATCACTGCTTAAATGCGAGACAGCCAAAGAGACACATGTATAGAACACTCTTTTGGACTCTGTGGGAGAAGACAAGTGGGGGGATGATTTGAGAGAATAGCATTGAAACATGCATATTATCATATGTGAAACAGATCACCAGTCCAGGTTCGATGCATAAGACAGGGTGCTCAGGGCTGGTGCACTGGGATGACCCTGAGGGATGGGATGGGGCAGGAGGTGGGAGGGGGGTTCAGGATGGGGAACACATGTACACCCATGGCTAATTCATGTCAATGTATGGCAAAATGACTACAATATTGTAAAGTAATTAGCCTCCAATTAAAATAATTGGATTTTAAAAATCTTATTATTATTTTACACATTTAGCTCTGAAATAGTTCCTAGATAATCATTTGATTTAAACTTCAAATTCATATTTTTCTCCTTTGCTTTATAAAATTCTACCTACTTTTAAAGGCAGGAACTGTCTTTTCCATTCCCTAACATCTCAAAGCCATAGCAATTTCTCTCTTCTACATTGTGAAAAATATAGTCAAGCACAGGCTCACACATTATTTTTAAGTAAACCCCTCTCCAGAGAATTGGCTCAGGAATAATTCTGCTTTTTCACCCCAGGAACACCCTAAACATATGAAAAATACATATTTATCAGTTTCTGGCTGATTGTTCAAAATGTGACTTTACTCCTTTCTGCTAGCAAATAGGTATCAAAGGATGGCAAAAGACATATAAGTAATACTACAGCAATCCCTATATTAAAAAAAAAAAGAAAAAGATAAATTCCACATCCTAAACTGTGATTAACTGGCTTCTAGTAATGAACCCCCAATTAAAAGAAGCTTCTATTCTAAATGTTTTGGTTTGATAATAACTCTCACTTTTTTCCTTTCTCTTCTGAATAAATAATGGAAAATGCAGTTAGGTTTTCTGAGCAGACTTTAAAACTCTCCATTAAGCCCTTCTATGGGTTGCATTACCTTGTTCAGTATCCATTCCTCATTTATAAGAACAATAGCATCTTATGGAGAATAATACCTTTCCCACCCTGAAAACACTTCCAGAAATGAGAATTATTTGGCTCCCCCTGGCCATAGTCATTGATTTCTAAATTTAAATATGATTCATTTTGAATAATTAGAGAAAATACCAGGACTTTTTTGGTAATATCAGGAAGGAGCTCTCTTTCCTTCAAGGTTTCCAAATTGACAGGATACAGGCTCATCATCATCTTGCCAAAACATTGGAAGGACATGAATGGAAATGAAGTCAACATAGAAGAAATAAAATTGAGAGACCTAGATAAAGAGACACTGTGTCCTACAAATATATAACCCCCTAGATCTAGCTGTACCCTAAGTCTGTCCCTAGATTTTGCTATTATGTGAGCTAATGTTGTGCCTCTTCTCCTTTAAGATATATTGGGTTTGGTTTCCAACACTTGAAACTAAAATTGTCCTGAATCATGGAAATCATAAAGATATGAAACACTGAAGCATTTTGTTTAAAAGAGTACCCCATGGTATTGTTGCAGTTAAATACAACTAAAATAAAAATAAATATCAACCCTCAAACTCTAGGTTGAAATAGAGGAGAATGAATATTTAAGCTGTATCTCTTCTCCAAACAAAGGGTGAAATTGGCAGAATAATTTGAATTATATTAAGAAAAATATGCCATTTAAAAAGTCCTGCCTGTGCTTTGTGTGGCTCAGGGGCAAAGAACATGATTAGACAGCCTTTTGTTTGGAAAAATACTTTAAGGAGTTAGTGCTATACAAGAATAACAGAAGACTTAAATTAGGGGCTGGACTAAACTTCTAATCAAAGTAAATAGCAGGAATTTGGTTTTGGAATCAAGCAAATAGAAAGCAGGGGGGAAAGGTCTGGAGTAAGGACTTATATGATTAAGACAAACGTAACCTACAAGATTTTCCCATGACTGGAAAGAATTAATGGATTTTTTTTAGGACAGGAAGGTCCACTGCTCAATTTTAAGGAATTTCTTGTTCTTTTATATAATCCACTGCATTAACTTGAAGTTTCAGTAAAAGACTGTTAAATGTAAGATGCTTATGTGATGAGTTCTTCATGAGAGATGAACTATTGGGGTGTTGACCATTGTGGGCAGAGCCGGCTGGTGAGAAAAGATTGTAGCCAGAAGACCTAAAAGCTTGTGTTGAGCCAGTGACAGGGATTTAGGCTACAGGGCACACTGACTCAGAAGGCTGCAAGGCCCCTGCTCCTTCAGAAATCCTCAGAAACATTTTTCATCAGATAAAAGACAGAATAATTCTGAAAAGATGGAGGACTTGGTGGGAATTGGGGGAAGGCATCAGTTTCACTAAGACTTAAATTTCTTTGCTTTCTTAAACAAACAGGGTAATCCTTGAAGAGTAGCAAGACATACCATCTCAAAATACACTTACTTATTGATTACAGGCATACCTCAGAGATACTGCAGGTTCAGTTGCTGACCACAGCAATAAAGAAAATATCACAATAAAACAGCTCATATGCATTTTTTGTTAATTTATTTACCATTACATATAAAAGTTTTATTTATACTATACTGTACTCTACTAAATTGGAAAGCATTATGTTTAAAACAACAATGTATATACCTTAATTAAAAAATAATGCCCTTGGGAAAATGGGACTGATAGATTTCTTTTTTTTTTTTAATTTATTTATTTTAATTGGAGGCTAATTACTTTACAATATTGTATTGGTTTTGCCATACATCAACATGAATCCGCCATGGGTGTACACGTGCTCCCCATCCTGAAACCCCCTCCCACCTCCCTCACGTACCATCCCTCTGGGTCATCCCAGTGCACCAGCCCCAAGCATCCTGTATCCTGCATCGAACCTGGACTGGCGATTCGTTTCTTATATGATATCGTACATGTTTCAATGCCATTCTCCCAAATCATCCCACCCTCTCCCTCTCCCTCTCCCTCTCCCTCTCCCTCTCCCTCTCCCACAGAGTCCAAAAGACTGTTATATACACCTGGGTCTCTTTTGCTGTCTCACATACAGGATTATCGTTACCATCTTTCTAAATTCCATACATATGTGTACTAACACATATTGTATTGGTGTTTTTCTTTCTGGCTTACTTCACTCTGTATAATAGGCTCCAGTTTCATCCACCTCATTAGAACTGATTCAAATGTATTCTTTTTAATGGCTGAGTAATACTCCATTATCTACATGTACCACAGCTTTCTTATCCATTCATCTGCTGATAGACATCTAGGTTGCTTCCATGTCCTGGCTATTATAAACAGTGCTGCGATGAACATTAGGGTACACGTGTCTCTTTCAATTCTGTTTTCCTCATTGTGTATGCCCAGCAGTGGGATTGCTGGGTCATAAGGCAGTTCTATTTCCAGTTCTTTAAGAAATCTCCACACTGTTCTCCATAGTGGCTGTACTAGTTTGCATTCCCACCAACAGTGTAAGAGGGTTCCCTTTTCTCCACACCCTCTCCAGCATTTATTGCTTGTAGACTTTTGGATCACAAAACCTCATAGTAGTTTTGATTTGCATTTCTCTGATAAAGAGTGATGTTGAGCATCTTTTCATGTGTTTGTTAGCCATCTGTATGTCTTCTTTAGAGAAATGTCTGTTTAGTTCTTTGGCCCATTTTTTGATTGGGTCATTTATTTTTCTGAAATTGAGCTGCAGGAGTTGCTTGTATATTTTTGAGATTAGTTGTTTGTCAGTTGCTTCATTTGCTATTATTTTCTCCTATTCTGAAGGCTGTCTTTTCACCTTGCTTATAGTTTCCTTTGTTGTGCAGAAGCTTTTAATTTTAATTAGGTCCAATTTGTTTATTTTTGCTTTTATTTCCAAAATTCTGGGATGTGATTCATAGAGGATCCTGCTGTGAATTATGTTGGAGAGTGTTTTGACTATGTTCTCCTTTAGAAGTTTTATAGTTTCTGGTCTTACGTTTAGATCTTTAATCCATTTTGAATTTATTTTGATGTATAGTGTTAGAAAGTGTTCTAGTTTCATTCTTCTACAAGTGGTTGACCAGTTTTCCCAGCACCACTTGTTAAAGAGATTGTCTTTAATCCATTGTATATTCTTGCCTCCTTTGTCAAAGATAAGGTGTCCATAGGTGCGTGGATTTATCTTTGGGCTTTCTATTTTGTTCCATTGATCTATATTTCTGTCTTTGTGCCAGTACCATACTGTCTTGATGACTGTGGCTTTGTAGTAGAGCCTGAAGTCAGGCAGGTTGATTCCTCCAGTTCCATTCTTCTTTCTCAAGATCTCTTTGGCTATTCGAGGTTTTTTGTATTTCCATATAAATTATGAAATTATTTGTTCTAGTTCTGTGAAAAATACCAATGGTAGCTTGATAGGGATTGCATTGAATCTATAGATTGCTTTAGGTAGTATACTCATTTTCACTATATTGATTCTTTCTATCCATGAACATGGTATATTTCTCCATATATTAGTGTCTTCTTTGATTTCTTTCACCAGTGTTTTATAGTTTTCTATATACAGGTCTTTAGTTTCTTTAGGTAGATATATTCCTAAGTATTTTATTCTTTTCATTGCAATGGTGAATGGAATTGTTTCCTTAATTTCTCTTTCTATTTTCTCATTATTAGTGTATAGGAATGCAAGGGATTTCTGTGTGTTGATTTTATATCCTGCAACTTTACTATATTCATTGATTAGCTCTAGTAATTTTCTGGTGGAGTCTTTAGGGTTTTCTACATAGAGAATCATATCATCTGCAAACAGTGAGAGTTTTACTTATTCTTTTCCAATTTGGATTCCTTTTATTTCTTTTTCTGCTCTGATTGCTGTGGCCCAAAACTTCCAAAACTATGTTGAATAGTAGTGGTGAAAGTGGGCACCCTTGTCTTGTTCCTGACTTTAGGAGAAATGCTTTCAATTTTTCACCATTGAGGATAATGTTTGTTGTGGGTTTGTCATATATAGCTTTTATTATGTTGAGGTATGTTCCTTCTATTCCTGCTTTCTGGAGAGTTTTTATCATAAATGAATGTTGAATTTTGTCAAAGGCTTTCTCTGCATCTATTGAGATAATCATATGGCTTTTATTTTTCAATTTGTTATTGTGGTGTATTACATTGATTTCTTCTACATGTGCAATAAAGTGAAGAACAGTGCAATGAGGTATGCTTATATTTGGACCTGAAGACATTTGAGAAGAGGCAGATACAAGAAAAGCTCTCTGCCCTTCTATTTGTCTAAAAATGAACATAAATTTATAAAGACATCCTCTCTTTCTTCTCTACCAAGAAAGACAAAAGTTAGTTACTGGAAACAACTGTGAACTCTAAGCCCAGAAATGGCACTAGTGGAATCTACATAACAAACTTTGCTAAAAGAATTTCTATTAGTTTCCTCATATATTTGAGACAGGAAGTAAGTGGGCCAGGCACAGCTGTTAAAAGAATGGGAGGGGACAGCATTTGAGAAAAACACAATACAACAAAAACTGGCCTGAATCAGCTAAAACCAAGATGGTATCAAGCATGGTTTGAACATAGTATGGTCATAGTGTCTTCATTAGAATACTAAAGAAACACTCCCATTCACACCATGACAGTCCCAGGGCTGACCATAAAAGGCCAAAAAGTGGACAGTGACCCAACCCTTAGAAGTCCCTTCACCTCAGCAAGAATATTCCTCTAACTCATTAGCATATGAAATTACCCAGTCCATAAAAGTCAAGAACCCCACACCCCAGGGCTGCTCTTGCCTTCTGAGATGAACTATGTTCTGTCCATGAAGTGTATGCCTCCCTGAGTAAATCTGCTTTCACGCTACTTCTACTCACTCTTGAATTCCTACCTGTCTGAAGCCAGGGACCCTCAAATTGCCATTCATCCCATGGACTCTGGTGTGTCTGAGGATGTTATATTTCCTCCTCCTGCATCATCTTTACCTTCCTACAACTTCAATCTTAAAGCTCAAAGTCCCTTTCCATTGTCTTATCAATACTTCACAAATTTATTATTCTTTGCTAAGATATCATATAAGCTTAAGTTATAATCACTTTGTGTTCCTCATCACTGAGTTCTCCCATATGTATGTGCTATGCAGGTGTTCATTTCTGTTTATTTTTCTCTTGCTAACCCTCCTTTTGTTCATCCAATTTATAAGCCCCAAACCAGAGGAAAAATGCTTTTTTCCTCCCACATAACCCCAAAGCAGGACTGAGACTAGACTTCATACACAAGTGATTTATTTGGAAGTGATTCACAGAAACCATGGCAAGGGGAAGAGTGAGGCAGGAAGAGCAGGAGACCAATAAGGATGTATTCATGGGTCAGGTAACCGTGGGGACAACTGGGGCTCAGTCCTTCCCACTTTGTTTGAGAATCCTCCAACAAACACTCTGGAGAACTCAGTCCTCACAAAGTTCAAGAATCCAGGAAACCTTACCCCGTGTTAGTTGAATGATGGCTCTTGGGCACATCAACATCCTGGCACTTCCTGTTACTACTTGTGAGTCAGGCATCCTTCTAGAACCAGAGGCAGCCTTCAGGCAGAGAGAAGCAAACATTTAATGGAAGACAAAAACACTGGAAAATATGGGAATTGTTTATGATTTCAAGTAGCTCCAGAGGGTCGAGGAAAATGGGATATGAGGCAATTAATAATATCTTTCCTATCCAGAAGTATTTGAAAGTCAACAGAGAAATGTTCTTTTCATCAGCTATTTGTACTTGTAGAAATATTTAGTGGCTAGAGAAAGGAATAATTGAAGGTTATGTGTGAATATTCAGAAGAAAACTTCTATATCATTCTCTATATAAATTCTATATGTGTACTGTTTTCCAAAGTAATAAAAATAGACATAGGGATTTTTTTACATCAATCTGCTTCTATGAAACTTCTTTTTGTTTTCCATTAGTTTAATAATATTCCTGCAAAATGTTAATTAATTAAGAATTAGGAAATGTTTCAATTGTACAGAAAAAATCAGAACAAATAATAAATATGTTACTGTCACTCAGATTTGACGTATTGTAATGTTTCCAAAAACGCTGATGCTGGGAAGGATTGAAGGCAGGAGGAGAAGGGGATAACAGAGGATGAGATGTTTGAATGGCATTACTGACTCAATGGACATGAGTTCGAGCAAACTGCATGAGATGCTGAAGAACAGGGAAGCCTGGTGTGCTGCAGTCCATAGGATCACAAAGAGTTGGACATAGCTGAGTGGCTGAATAAAGTTTCCAAAGACAACAGATAACAACATGTGGAATATTGCATTACAGCATAGAGTAACAATATTTGGGATTGGAGTAAAAACTGACCTTTTTCAGTCTTGTGTCCACTGCTGAGTTTTCCAAACTTGCTGGCATATTGAGTGCAGCACTTTCACAGCATCATCTTCCAGGATTTAAAATAGCTCAACTGGGATTCGATAACCTCCACTAGCTTTGTTTGTAGTGGTGCTTTATAAGGCCCACTTAACTTCACATTCCAGGATGTCTGGCTCTAGGTCAGTGATCACACCATCATGATTATCTGGGTGAGAAGATCTTTTTTGTACAGTTCTTCTAATCTCTTCTAATACCCCTTCTTAATATCTTCTGCTTCTGTTACATCCATATCATTTCTGTCCTTTATCGGGCCCATTTTTGCACGAAGTGTCCCCTTGGTATCTCTAATTTTCTTGAAGAGATCTCTAGTCTTTCCCATTCTGTTGTTTTCCTCTATTTCTTTGCATTGATCATTGAGGAAGGCTTTCTTATCTCTTCTTGCTATTCTTTAGAACTCTGTATTCAGATGCTTATATCTTTCCTTTTCTCCTTTGCTTTTCACTTCTCTTCTTTTCACAGCTATTTGTAAGGCCTCCCCAGACAGCCATTTTGCTTTTTTGCATTTCTTTACCATGGGGATGGTCTTGATCCCTGTCTCCTGTACAATGTCACGAACCTCCGTCCATAGTTCATCAGGCACTCTGTTTATCAGATCTAGTCCCTTAAATCTATTTCTCACTTCCACTGTATAATTATAAGGGATTTGATTTAGGTCATACCTGAATGGTCTAGTGGTTTTCCCTACTTTCTTCAATTTAAGTCTGAATTTGGCAATAAGGAGTTCATGATCTGAGCCACATTCAGCTCCCAGTCTTGTTTTGGCTGACTATATAGAGCTTCTCCATCTTTGGCTGCAAAGAATATAATCATTCCAATCCCAAAGAGAGGCGATGCCAAAGAATGCTCAAACTACCGCACAATTGCACTCATCTCACATGCTAGTAAAGTAATGCTCAAAATTCTCCAAGCCAGGCTTCAGCAATACATGAACTGTGAACTTTCAGATGTTCAAGCTGGTTTTAGAAAAGGCAGAGGAACCAGAGACCAAATTGCCAACACCTGCTGGATCATGGAAAAAGCAAGAGAGTTCCAGAAAAACATCTATTTCTCCTTTATTGACTATGCCAAAGCCTTTGACTGTGTGCATCACAATAAACTGTGGAAAATTCTGAAAGAGATGGGAATACCAGACCACCTGATCTGCCTCTTGAAAAACGTATATGCAGGTCAGGAAGCAACAGTTAGAACTGGACATGGAACAACAGACTGGTTCCAAATAGGAAAAGGATTATGTCAAGGCTGCATATTGTCACCCTGCTTATTTAACTTATATGCAGAGTACATCATGAGAAATGTTGGGCTGGAGGAAGCACAAGCTGGAATCAAGATTGCTGGGAGAAATATCAATAACCTGAGATATGCAGATGACACCACCCTGATGGCAGAAAGTGAAGAGGAACTAAAAAGCCTCTTGATAAAAGTGAAAGAGGAGAGTGAAAAAGTTGGCTTACAGCTCAACATTCAGAAAATGAAGATCATGGCATCTGGTCCTATCACTTCATGGGAAATAGATGAAAAAAACAATGGAAACAGGATCAGACTTTATTTTAGGGCTCAAAAATCACTGCAGATGCTGATTGCAGTCATGAAATTAAAAGACACTTACTCCTTGGAAGAAAAGTTATGACCCACTTAGATAGCATATTCAAAAGCAGAGATATTACTTTGCCAACAAAGGTCCGTCTAGTCAAGGATATGGTTTTTCCAGTGGTCATGTATGGATGTGAGAGTTGGACTGTGAAGAAAGCTAAGCACTGAAGAATTAATGCTTTTGATCTGTGGTGTTGGAGAAGACTCTTGAGAGTCCCTTGGACTGCAAGGAGATCCAACCAGTCTATTCTAAAGGAGATCAGTCCTGGGTGTTCATTAGAAGGACTGATGCTAAAGCTGAAACTCCAGTACTTTGGCCACCTCATGCGAAGAGTTGACTTATTGGAAAAGATTCTGATGCTGGGAGGGATTGGGGGCAAGAGGAGAAGGGGACGACAGAGGATGAGATGGCTGGATGGCATCACGGACTGGATCTACGTGAGTTTCGGTGAACTCGGTGAGTTGGTGATGAACAGGGAGGCCTGGCGTGTTGCGATTCATGGGGTTGAAAAGAGTCGGACACGACTGAGCAACTGAACTGAACTGAACAATTTGTGGAGAATCTGAAACTCCTATACATTTCTGGTAAGAAAGTGAAGTTGTACTTTTTAGAGAAAACTTTGTAAAGATCTAGTGAAGTGATAAGATACCTATGAAACTACTACCCAGAAAATTCATCTCCAACTGTCTACCTTAAAAAAATTTATACAAATGATTTTGTGGAAACATTTGTAACCACTATTTGCAACAGGAATAAAGTGAAAAACAGTAAAGCTGTCTCTTTATTGGTTAATAGATAATAAATAATCTTATTCATATTGTGGAAATTAAATAGCACTTAAAAATGCTCGCTGTAGCCTGTGGTGTTCTTCTCAAATTTTTTCTACTCCTTTATGTAAGAGGATCAAACTTCCTTATCTGTTAGCTTATGCTAGTATCTAAAAGTGAAAGTGAAGTCGCTCAATCGTGTCAGACTCTTTGCGACCCCGTGGACTGTGGCCTACCAGGCTCCTCCATCAATGGGATTCTCCAGGCAAGAATACTGGAGTGGGTTGCCATTTCCTTCTCCAGGGGATCTTCCCAACCCAGCGATCAAACCCGGGTCTCCTGCATTGGAGGCAGACGCTTTAACCTCTGAGCCACCAGGGAAGCCTAGTATCTACTTGAGGCCTATTATTTTGAGGTACATTTTCCCATGGGGAGATTAAAGGGCCCATCCCACCAAAGTCAGGTTTGGTAACATGACTTGCTTTGGCCGATGAAATGCAGGCAAATATGATTATGCTACATTGAAAGAGGGGTGAAGAGTCATTTGTGTATCTGTTATATGTACCCTTGGCCATGAGCACAACAATGTCCTGGATAGAAATTGATCTTTCTTTCTAGGTCTAAGATAATGAGAAATGAAAGATCCAGAGCTCATATGGCCCATAAGTAAGACTTAAACTCATTAATTTGGGAGAACTGAGATCCTCCAGTTGTTTGAAGCATAATTCAAGAAATAATGGTTTCCCATTAAAAAAAAAAAAAATCTGCATACTTAGCATTACTGTTCTTGTTTTTGTTCAGTTCCTAAATTATGTCTACTCTGCAACCCCAAGGACTGCAGCATGCCAGGCTCTTTATGCTCCACTGTCTTCTGGAGTTTGCTCAAATTCATGTTCATTGAGTCAGTGATGCTATCTAACCATCTCATCCTCTGTTGTCCTCTTCTCCTGTCCCCTCCTGTTGCCCTCAATCTTTCCTAGCATCAAGGTCTTTTCCAACCATCTGGCTCTCTACATCAGGTGGCCAAAGGACTGGAGCTTCAACATCAGGAGCAGTCCTTCCAATGAATATTCAGGGTTGATTTCCTTTAGGAATGATTGATTTGATCTCCTTTCAGTCCAAGGGACTCTCAAGAGTCTTCTCCAGCACCACAACTTAAAACCACCAATTCTTTGGGCTCAGTCTACTTTATTGTCCAACTCTCACAACTGTACATGACTACTGGAAAAACCATAGCTTTGACTTTATGGACCTTTGTTGGCAAAGTGATTTCTCTGCTTTACAATATACTGTCTAGGTTGATCAGAGCTTTTTTCCCAAGGAATAAGCGTCTTTTATTTCATGGCTGCAGTCACTGTCTGCAGTAATTTTGGAGCCCAAGGGAATAAAATCTGTCACTGCTTCAAATGTTTACCCTCCTATTTGCCATTAAGTGATGGGACTAAATGCCATGATCTTAGCTGTCTTTTTTTTTTTTTTTTAATGCTAAATTTTAAGCCAGCTCTTTCACTCTCCTCTTTCACTTTCATCAAGAGGCTCTTTAGTTTCTCTTCACTTTCTGCAATTAAGGTAGTATCATCTGCATATCTGAGGTTGATATTTCTCCTGGAAAGCTTGATTCCAGCTTGTGATCATCCAGGCTAGCATATCATATGATATACTCTGTATATAAGTTAAATAAGTTAAATAAGACAATATACAACTTTGTACTCCTTCCCCAATTTGGAACCAGTCAGTTAGTAATAAGGAGGAAAAAGATATATTGTAAATTTTGTCAGAAGCTAATTGAAATATCAGTATCTATAGTAATGTTGGTCATCTCCATTTGTTGGAAAATTAAATATCTTCATAAACAAGAAAAAACTGTTTCTTCTAGAAAATAAATGTAGGTGATCTATAGAAGGTGTTTCATATGATGTGGGCCTTGGAATCAGATCTGGGTGTGGATATTAGGCCTGTCATTCAAGGTTCTTTATCCTTTGACTTAATCTCATTGATTCTGAAGTAGTCCTTACATAGAGGATTCTCTTAGTGCATTGTAGCTATCATTAGAGAAAAGATATAAAACCATCAAGTCCTTGGTGTGTGTGTTAAATTACTGAGCTTTTAAAAATAAAAATATGTTGTTGTACAATGTGTGTAATACTAAGAACCACAGATATATATGATCTTAAACTAGGCTCTGGATATATAAGTGTGCATCCCTCCATAGGTACACTTTATGCTTTTCACTGCAGTAGGATGTACATGGAGAAGGCAATGGCAACCCACTCCAGTACTCTTGCCTGGAAAATCCCATGGATGGAGGAGCCTGGTAGGCTGCAGTCTATGGGATCGCTAAGAGTCGGACACGACTGAACGACTTCACTTTCACTTTTCACTTTCATGCATTGGAGAAGGAAATGGCAACCCACTCCAGTGTTCTTGCCTGGAGAATCCCTGCTGTCTATGGGGTCACACAGAGTCAGACACGACTAAAGTGACTTAGCAGTAGCAGCAGCAGGTTGGTCATAAATTTTCTTCCAAGGAGCAAGCATCTTTTATTTTATTATTTTTTTTATTTTTTAATTTTATTTTATTTTTAAACTTTACATAATTGTATTAGTTTTGCCAAATATCAAATTCATGGCTTCAGTCACTATCTTCAGTGATGGTGGAGCTCAAGAAAATAAAGTCTGTTACTGTTTTGCACTGTCTCCCAATCTATTTGCCATGAAGTGATGAGACTGGATGCCATGATCTTCATTTCTTTAATGTTGAGTTTTAAGCCAGCTTTTTCACTCTCCTCTCAACTTTCATCAAGAGGCTCTTTAGATTCTCTTCACTTTATGCCATGAGGGTGGTGTCATCTGCATACCTGAGGTTATTTATATTTCTCCCAGCAATCTTGATTCCAGCTTGTGCTTTGTCCAGCCCTGCATTTCACATAATGTACACTTCATAGAAGTTAAATAAGCAGGTTGACAATATACAGCCTTTACTTACTCCTCTCCCAATTTGGAACCAGTCTGTTGTTCCATGTGCAGTTTTAACTGTTGCTTTTTGAACTGCACACAGATTTCTCAGGAGGCAGGTGAGGTGGTATGTTATTTCTATCTCTTAAAGAATTTTCCACAGTTGTTGTGATCCACACAGTCAAAAGCTTCAATGTAGTCAATGAAGCAGAAGTAGATGTTTTTCTGGAATTCTCTTGCTTTTTATATGATCCAACAGATGTTGGCAATTTGATCACTGGTTCATCTGCCTTTTCTAAATCCAGCTTGAACATCTGGGAGTTCTTGGTTAATGGACTGTTGAAGCCTAACTTGGAGAATTTTGAGGATTACTTTGCTAGCATGTGAGATGAGTGCAGCTGTGTGGTAATCTGAACATACTTTGTCATTCCCTTTCTTTGGGGTTGGAAAGAAAACTGATCTTTTCCAATCCTGTGCCCGCTGCTGAGTTTTCCAAATTTGCTGGCACATTGAATGCAGCACTCTAATAGCATCATCTTTTAGGATTTGAAATAGCTCAACTGGAATTCCATCACCTCCACTAGCTTTGTTCATCATGATGCTTCCCAAGGACCATTTGTTCATATTCCAAGATGACTCAAGGTGAGGGATCACACCATTGTGGCTACCTGGATTATTAAGATCTTTTATGTACGTTTTTTTTGTACTCTTGTCACCTCTTAATATCTTCAGCTTCCGTGTGGTCCATACTATTTCTGTCCTTTATTGTGCCTATCTTTGCATGAAATGTTCCCTTGGTGTCTCTGATTTTCTTGAAGAGATCTCTAGTCTTTTGCATTCTATTGCTTTCCTCTGTTTCTTTGCACTGATCACTGAGGAAGGCTTTCTTATCTCTCCTTGCTATTCTTTGGAACTCTTCATTCAAATGGATATATCTTTGCTTTGTTCCTTTGCCTTTCACTTTTCTTCTTTTCTCAGCTATTTGTAAGGCCTCCTCAGACAACCTTTTTGAATTTCTTTTTCTTGAGGATGGTTTTGATCACTGCTTCCTGTACAATCTCACAAACTTCTGTCCATAGTTCTTCAGGCACTCTATCAGATCTAATCCCTTGAATCTCTTTGTAACTTCCACTGTATAACCATAATCAATGTTTTTTAGGTCAAACCTGAATGCTCAAATTACTGCACAATTGCACTCATCCCATATGCTAGTAAAGTAACGCTCAAAATTCTCCAAGCCAGGCTTCAACAATACATGAACCGTGAACTTCTAGATGTTCAAGCTGGTTGTAGAAAAGGCAGAGGGACGAGAAATCAAATTGTCAACATCCACTGGATCATCGAAAAAGCAAGAGAGTTCCAGAAAAACATCTATTTCTGCTTTATTGACTATGCCAAAGCCTTTGACTGTATGGATCACAATAAACTGTGGAAAATTCTGAAAGAGATGGGAATACCAGACCACCTGACCTGCCTCCTGAGAAATCTGTGTACAGGTCAGGAAGCAACAGTTAGAAGTGGACATGGAACAACAGACTGGTTCCAAGTAGGAAAAGGAGTACCTCAAAGCTGTATGTTGTCACTCTGCTTAATTAACTTATATGCAGAGAAACATGAGAAACGATGGGCTGGATGAAACGTTGGGCTCCAAAATCAGCTTTCTTTATGGTCCAACTCTCACAATCCATACATGACTATTGGAAAAACCATAGCTTAGACTGTAAGGACCTTTGTTGGCAAAGTAATGTCTCTGCTTTTTAATATGCTATCTAGGTTGGTCATAACTTTCCTTCCAAGGAGCAAGCTTCTTTTATTTTCATGGCTAGAGTCACCATCTGCAGTGATTTTGGAGCCCAAGAAAAAAAAGCCTGTCACTGTTTCTTTTGCTATCCCATCTATTTGCCATGAAGTGATGGGACTGCATGCCGTGATCTTCATTTTTTGAATGTTGAGTTTTAAGCCAGCTTTTTCACTCTCCTCTTTCACCTTCATCAAGAGGCTCTTTAGTTCCTCTTTGCTTTCTGCCATAAAAGTGGTGTCATCTGCATAGCTGAGATTATTTTATATACTCAGAAAATAGTTAACAGATAAAGCGTTAAAAAAGCATAATTCAACTAAGTAAACTTTAAACATCTTATTGGCTTTATTCAGTGATTCATGAATCAGGCCTCATCCAATCTAGCAGGTAGAAAGGAGCACCCAGGAGCTGTACAAAATGCAACCTTATAGGTAGAAGAGAATGTGAAGAAAGAGGTTTTAAAAAAGTGGATCCAAAAATTGGATTGGTCATGGCAAGGTCAATATTTTCGGGGATTGCACAGATCTATCAGGCAGAGCACCCCACTAGTGCTGATCAGGTTTGACTCATTTAAGATTGTATTTCTGATTGACTTGTTTAAGATTGTATTTCTTGGAAAGCAGAAGCAGAAATTAGATCTTGGGTATGTGACATGAGGCTTTTCATAAGTGACTCCATTTTGAACCTGTTGTATTGTATTTTAACACAAGCAAAACTTTACCAAGTGTCTTAGTCAGTTGGGGTTGCTATAACAAAGAGGCATAGACTGAGTGGTTAAATAACACACATTTATGACCTACAGTTCTCGAGGATGGAAAGTTCAAGAACAAGGTGATGGTTGATACCATCTGGTGCAAGCCCTCATCTGGGTTTGCAGATGGCTGTCTTCTCTTCTTATTCTGTCACAGCAGAAAGTAGAGAGAGAGGAAGCAAGGACTCTCATGTCTCTTCTTATAAGGACACAAATCCCATCGTGAGGACTTCACATTCATGACCTAATTACTCCTTCAAAGGCCCCATCTCCAAATGCCATTGTACTGGAGATGAGACTTTAGCCTCCCCATCTCCAAATACCATCAAATTGAAGATTAGATTTCAGCTGATGAATTTGAAAGGGGTACACATACTCAGTCCATAGCACCAAACAAGGGTAAATGCTAAAATAGAATTATTTACAGAGTTCTCTAAAAACACTCAGAAGGAACTTTTTATCAGACACCAACTGATAAGAAGCCATTCTGAATGCTGAAACAGGAGTATAATTTCCTAGGCAGAAAATTGCAGATAATTTTTTTTTCCAGGAAGAACAAACAGTGCTTACACTAAGAATAGGCTAGAAAAGAGAGAAATTTCTCAGGAGTAAATAGTTTGGCTTCACTAGAGCACAGGATGTCCATGTGGGAATCATTGTAAAGGTAACTATGGAAACAGCATTTTTTTTTTTTTTTTTTTTTGCTCAGTCACTAAGTCACATCCAACTATTTGTGACCCCAAGGACTGCAACATGCAAGGCTTCCCTGTCCCTCACTGTCTCCCAGAGTTTGCTCAAATTCATGTCCACTGAGTCAGTGATGTTATCTAACCATCTCATCCTCTGCTGCCCTTTTCTTTTGATCTCAGTCTTTCCCCGTATCAGAGTCTTTACCAATGAGTCGGCTCTTAGCATCAAGTGATCAAATGATTTGGGCTTCAGACTCAGCATCAGTCCTTCCAATGAATATTCAGGACTGATTTCCTTTAGGATTGACTGGTTTGATCCACTTGTTGTCCAAGGAAGAGTCCTCTCAACTTACCACAGTTCAAAACCATCAGTTCTTCAGCACTCGGCTTTCTTTATGATCTAACTCTGACATCCATACATGACTATTGGAAAAACCATAATTTTGACTATATGGATCTTTGTTGGCAAAGTGATGGCTCTGATTTTTAATATACTGTTTAGGCTTGTCATAGCTTTCAAGGAACAAGCGTCTTTTAATTTCATGGCTGCAGTCACCATCCACAATAATTTTGGAGCACAAGAAAATAAGATCTGTCACAGTATCCACTTTCCCACCCCCCTCTATTTTCCATGAAGTGATGAGACTGGATGCCAGGATCTTAGTTTTTTTAATATTAAGTTTTGAGCCAGCTTTTTCACTCTCCTCTTTCACTTTCATCAACTTTCTCTTCATTTTCTGCCATTAAAGTGGTATTATCTATATATCTGAAATTAATATTTCTCCAAGGAAACTTGATTCCAGCTTGTGATTCATCCAGCCCAGCATTTCACATGATGTACTCTGTGTATAAGTTAAATAAACAGGGTGACAATATATAGCCTTTTCTTATTCTTTTCCCAATTTTGAATGTCAGTTGTTCCATGTATTAACTGTTGCTTTTTGACATTCTTGACAGGTTTCTCAGGAGATAGGTAAGGTGATGTAATATTTCCATCTCTTTAAATTTTCTACAGTTTGTTGTAATCCACACAGTCAAAGTCTTTAGTATAGTCAATGAAGCAGAAGTAGATGTTTTTCTGGAATTTCTTTGCTTTATGTATGATCAAGTAATTGTTGGCAATTTGATATCTGGTTCCTCTGCCTTTTCTAAACTCAGCTTGTACATATGGAAATTCTCAGTTCATGTACTACTGAAGCCTAGCTTGAAGGATTTTGAGCATAAACTTACTAGCATGAGAAATGAGTGCAATTGTCGAGTATCCTGAACATTCTTTGGTTCTGCCCTTTTTGGGGATTGGAATGAAAGCTAACCTTTTCCAGTTCTGTGGCCACTGCTGAGTTTTCCAAATTTGCTGGCATATTGAGTGCAGCACTTTCACAGCATCATCTTTTAGGATTTGAAATAGCTGAACTGGAATTACATCACCTCCACTAGCTTTGTTTGTACTGATGCTTTCTAAGGCCCACTTGACTTCACATTTCAGGATGTCTTGCTCTAGGTCAGTGATCACACCATCGTGATTATCTGGGTGAGAAGATCTTTTTTATACAGTTCTGTGTATTCTTGCCACCTCTTCATAATATCTTCTGCTTCTGTTACGTCCATATCATTTCTGTCCTTTACTGAGCCCAACTTGGCATGAAATGTTCCCTTGGTATCTCTAATTTTCTTGACGAGATCTCTAGTCTTTCCCATTCTGTTGTTTTCCTCTATTTCTTTGCATTGGTCGCTGAGGAAGGCTTTCTTATCTCTTCTTGCTATTCTTGGAACTCTGCATTCAGATGCTTATATCTTTCCTTTTCTCCTTTGCTTTTTGCTTCTCTTCTTTTCACAGCTATTTGTAAGGCCTCCCCAGACAGCCATTTTGCTTTTTTGCATTTCTTTACCATGGGGATGGTCTTGATCCCTGTCTCCCATACAATGTCACGAACCTCTGTCCATAGTTCATCAGGCACTCTGTCTATCAGATCTAGTCCCTTTAATCTATTTCTCACTTCCACTGTACTGTCCTAAAGGATTTGATTTAGGTCATACCTGAATGGTCTAGTGGTTTTCCCTACTTTCTTCAATTTCAGTCTGAATTTGGCAATAAGGAGTTCATGATCTGAGCCACAGTCAGCTCTTGGTCTTGTTTTTGCTGACTGTATAGAGCTTCTCCTTCTTTGGCTGCAAAGAATATAATCAAACTGATTTAGGTGTTGACCATCTGGTGATGTCCATGTGTAGAGTCTTCTCTTGTGTTGTTGGAAGAGGGTGTTTGCTATGACCAGTGCGTTCTCCTGGCAAAACTCTATTAGCCTTTGCCCTGCTTCATTCTGTATCCCAAGGCCAAATTTGCCTGTTACTCCAGGTGTTTCTTGACTTCCTACTTTTGCATTCCAGTCCCCTATAAAGAAAAGGACATCTTTTTTGGGTGTTAGTTCTAAAAAGTCTTGTAGGTCTTCAAGAACCGTTCAACTATATGCAGAGTACCTCATGAGAAATGCTGGGCTGGAAGAAGCACAAGCTGGAATAAAGATTGCCGGGAGGAATATCAATAATCTGAGATATGCAGATGACACCACCCTGATGGCAGAAAGTGAAGAGGAACTAAAAAGCCTCTTGATGAACGTGAAAGAGGAGAGTGAAAAAGTTGGCTTAAAACTCAACATTCAGAAAACTAAGATCATGGCATCTGGTCCCATCACTTCATGAGAAATAGACGGGAAAACAGTGGAAACTGTCAGACTTTATTTTGGGGGGCTCCAAAAATCACTGCAGATGGTGATTACAGCTATGAAATTAAAAGACGCTTACTCCTTGGAAGGAAAGTTATGACCAACCTAGATAGCATATTCAAAAGCAGAGACACTACTTTGCCAACCAAGGTCCGTCTAGTCAAGGCTATGGTTTTTCCAGTGGTCATGTATGGATGTGAGTGTTGGACTGTGAAGAAAGCTGAGCGCTGAAGAATTGATGCTTTTGAACTGTGGTGTTGGAGAAGTCTCTTGAGAGTCCCTTGGACTGCAAGGAGATCCAATCAGTCCATTCTGAAGGAGATCAGCCCTGGGATTTCTTTGGATGGAATGATGCTGAAGCTGAAACTCCAGTACTTTGGCCACCTCATGTGAAAAGTTAACTCATTGGAAAAGACTCTGATGCTGGGAGGGATTGGGGGCAGGAGGAGAAGGGGACGACAGAGGATGAGGTGGTTGGAAGGCATCACCAACTCGATGGACAAGAGTTTGGGTGAACTCTGGGAGTTGGTGATCGATAAGGAGGCCTGGCTTGCTGCAGTCATGGGGTCGCAAAGAGTCGGACACAACTGAGCGACTGAACTGAACTGAATGTATATGTTTCAATGTTGCTCTTTCAATTTGTCTCTCCCTCTCCTTCCTCAACTGTATCCACAACCCTGTTCTCTATGTCTATATCTCCATTGCTGCTGCTGCTAAGTTGCTTCAGTCGTGTCCGACTCTGTGCGACCCCATAGACGGCAACCCCATGAACAGCAGCCCACCAGGCCCCCCCGTCCCTGGGATTCTCCAGGGAAGAACACTGGAGTGGCTTGCCATTTCCTTCTCCAATGCATGAAAGTGAAAAGTGCAAGTGAAGTCGCTCAGTCGTGTCTGACTCCTAGCAACCCCATGGACTGCAGCCCACCAGGCCCCTCCGTCCATTGGGATTTTCCAGGGAAGAGTACTGGAGTGGGTTGCCATTGCCTTCTCCAATATCTTCATTACTGTCCTGCAAATAAATAGATTCACCAGTACCAGCTTTCTAGATTCCATATATATGCTTTAATTAATATGATATTTGTTTTTCTCTCTTACTTCACTCTGTATAATAGGCTCTAGGTTCATCCACCTCATTAGAACTAACTCAAATGCACTCTTCTTATGGCTGAGCAACATTCAATTATACACATGTACCACAACTTCTTTATCCATTCATCTATCGATGAACATCTAGGTTGCTGCCATGTCCTAGCTATTGTAAATCGTGCTGCAAGGAACATTGGGGTACAGGTGCCTTTTTCAATTCTGGTTTCCTCAGGGTATATGCCTAGTAGTGGGATTGCTGAGTCATACTGTTCTCCATAGTGGCTGTATCAATTTACATTCCCTCCAACAGTGTAAGTGGTTTCCCTTTTCTCCACACCCTCTCCAGTATTTATTGTTTGCAGATTTTTTGATGACAGCCATTCTGACTGGTGTGAGGTAATACCTCACTGTAGTTTTGGTTTGCATTTCTCTAATAATGAGTGATGTTGAGCATTATTTCATGTGTTTAATAGTTATCTGTATGTCTTCTTTGGACAAATGTCTGATTAGGTTACCTGCCCACTTTTTGACTTTTTTTTCCTCCCAATATTTAGCTGCATGAGCTGCTTTTATATTTTGGAGATTAATCCTAATCCTTTGTCAATTGTTTCATTTGCTACTATTTCTTCTATTCTGAGGATTGTCTTTTCACTTTGCTTATAGTTTCTTTTGCTGTGCAGAAGCTTTTAAGTTGAATTAGGCCACACTTGTTTATTTTTTGTTTTATTTCTATTATTCTAGGATGTGGATCAAAGACAATATTGCTCTGATTTATGTTAAGAAGTGTGCTGCCTATGTTTTCCTCTAGGTGTTTTATAGTTTCTGCCCTTACATTTAAGTCTTTAATCCATTTTGTGTTTATTTGTATGGTGTTAAGAAGTGTTCTAGTTTCACTCTTTTACATGTACGTGTCTTTTCTCCATTGTATATTCTTGCTTTCTTTGTCAAAGATAAAGTGCCCATAGGCACATGGGTTTATCTCTGGGCTTTCTATCTTGTTCTATTGGTCTATATTTCTGTTTTTGGGCCAGTACTATACTTGCACATACTATAGTACAATACTGTTCTTACTGTGCTATATTGTACTATAGTACTATATAGTACTATACTGTAGCTTTGTAAAATAGTCTGAAGTCAGGAAAATTGATTTCTCCAGGTCTGTTTTTCTTTCTCAAGATTGCTTTGGCTACTGGAGATCCTTTGTGTTTCCATACAAATTGTGAAATTTTTTGCTCTGGTTCTATGAATAAAGCCATTGGTAGTTTGTTAGAGATTGCATTGTATCTGTAGATTACTGTGGGTAGTATAGTCATTTTCACAATGCTGATTTTCCAATCCAAGAATATGGTTTATCTCTCCATCTGCTTGTGTAGTCTTTGATTTCTTTCATCGATGTCTTACAGCTTTCTGCATATAGAGCTCTTGTCTCTTAGGTAGGCTTATTCCTAAGTATTTATTCTTTTTGTGGCAATGGTGAATGATATTGTTTCCTTAATTTCTCTTTCTGATTTTAGTTGTTAGTGTGTAGGAATTCAAGGGATTTCTGTGTATTAACTTTATATCCTGCAACTTTACTATATTCATTGATTAGCTCTAGTAATTTTCTGCTAGCATCTTTAGGATTTTCTATGTATAGTATCATACTGTCTGCAAACAGTAAGATTTTTCCTTCTTCTTTTCCAACCTGGATTCCTTTTACTTCTTTTTCTTCTCTGATTGCTGTGGC
Organism: Bubalus bubalis; assembly: GCF_019923935.1. NCBI lineage: Eukaryota > Metazoa > Chordata > Mammalia > Artiodactyla > Bovidae > Bubalus > Bubalus bubalis. The sequence goes on along the minus strand of NC_059170.1, from coordinate 33,597,290 downwards.
TAGGACTTCCAAAACTATGTTTAATAATAATAGTGAGAGTGGGCACTCTTGTCTTGTTCCTGATCTTAGAGGAAATGCTTTCAATTTTTCACCATTGAGAATAATGTTTGCTGTGGGTTTGTCATATATGGCCTTTATTATGTTGAGGTATGATCCTTCTATGCCTACTTTCTGGAGAGTTTTTATCATAAATAAGAGTTTCATTTTGTAGAAGACTTTCTCTGCCTCTATTGAGATGATCATATGGTTTATATCTTTCAGTTTGTTATTATAGAGTATCACATTTATTGATTTGCATATATTGAAGAATACTTGCATCCCTGGAATAAAGTCCACTTGATAATGATGTATTATCCTTTTAATAATTTGGATTGTACTATTAATAATAATAATATGTTCTTTAATTCTCTTTACTATCATATTGTTGAGGATTTTTGTATCTATATTCATCACCATGGTATTGGCCTCTAATTTTCTTTTTTTGTGACATTTCTGACTGGTTTTGGAATGGTGGCCTCATAGAATGTCTTTGGGAGTTTCCTTCCTCTGCAATTTTCTGGAAGAATTTGAGCAGTATAAGTGTTAGTTCTTCTCTAAATTTTTGGTAGAATTTTCCTGTGAAGCCATCTAGCCCTGGGTATTTGTTTATTGGAATTTTTTTTATTACATTTTGGTTTCTGTCCTTGTTATTGCTCTGTTCATATTTTCTATTTCTTCCTGGTTCAGTTTTTAATGTTATACTTTTCTAAGAGTTTGTCCATTTCTTCCAGGCTTTCCATTTCTTCCAAGTTTTCCATTTTATTGGAATATAGTTGGTCAGAGTAGCCGCTTACAATCCTTTGTATTTTTTATGCATTGTCTATTGTAACTCCTCCTTTTTCACTTCTAATTTTATTGATTTGAGTCTTCTCCCTTTTCTCTTAATGAGTCTAGCTAATAGTTTGTCAATTTTGTTTATCTTCTCAAAGAATACCAGCTCTTTTTCCAAGTGTTAATGATGTCTATACAATTTGTTGAGGATATTCCTTTCTATAATTGGTATATTTGAAGTAAATCTTTTCCATTATAAAAAAGCAACCTGGTTTGCTTTAATTATCATTTTCTACTTTGCTTCTCAAAGTGTTTCTTATCTATTTTTTGTTAAAGGCAAGCTGTATCTCTTTTTTTTAAATAAATTAATTTATTTATTTTAATTGGAGGCTAATTCAAATATTGTGGTGCTTTTTGCCATACATTGATATGAATCAGCCAGAGGTGTACATGTGTCCCTCCATCCTGAACCACCCCCCCTCCCCATCCCCCCGCCACCTTCCTCCCCACCTCATCCCAGAGCACTGGCTTTGAGTGCCCTGCTTCATGCATTGAACTTGCATTGGTCATCTATTTTACACATGGTAATATACATGTTTCAATATTATTCTCTAAAATCATCCCACCCTCAGCTTCTCCCACATAGTCCAAAAGTCTGTTCTTTACATCTGTGCCTCTTTTGCTGTTTTGCATATAAGGTCATCATCACCATCTTTCTAAATTCCACATGTATGCATTAATATACTATATTGGTGCTTTTCTTTCTGACTTACTTCACTCTGTACAATAGGCTCCAGTTCCATCCACATCATTAGAACTGACTCAAAAGCACTCTATTTTTATAGTTGAGTAATATTCTGTTGTGTATATGTACCACAACTTCCTTGTCCATTCGTTTGCTGATGGACATCTAGGTTGCTTCCATGTCCTAGTTATTGTAAACAGTGCTGCAATGAACACTGGGGTATGTATAGCTCCTTCAATTCAGGTTTACTTGGTGTATATGCCCAGCAATGGGATTGCTGGGTCATATGGCAATTCTATTTTCTGTTTCCTAAGGTATCTCCATACTATTCTCTATAGTGGCTGTACCAGTTTGCATTCCTACCAACAGTGTAAGAGCATTCCCTTTTCTCCACACCCTCTCCAGCATTTATTGTTTGTAGAATTTTGATGGCAGCCATTCTGACTGGTGTGAGATGATACCTCATTGTGGTTTTGATTTGCATTTCTCTGATAATGAGTGATGTTGAGCATCTTTCCATGTGTTTGTTAGCCATCTGTATGTCTTCTCTGGAGAAATGTCTGTTTAGGTCTTTTTCCCACTTTTTGATTGGGCTTTTTGTTTTTCTGGTATTGAGCTGCATGAACTGCTTGTATATTTTGGAGATTGTTTCTTTGTCAGTTGTTTTGTTTTCTATTATTTTCTCCTATTCTGAAGGCTGCCTTTTCACCTTGCTTATAGTTTCCTTAGTTGTGCAAAACATTTTATTTTTTATTTTTTTATAGTAATAGTTCGTTCTTTACTTTTATTTTTTTTAATTTTATTTTATTTTTAAACTTTACATAATTGTATTAGTTTTGCCAAATATCAAAATGAATCTGCCACAGGTATAGATAAGTTTAATTAGGTCCCATTTGTTATTTTTGTTTTCATTCCCATTACTCTGAGGTGAGTCAAAGGGGATCTTGTGATTTACGTCAGAATCTTCTGCCTATGTTTTCCTCTAAGAGTTTTATAGTTTCTGGTCTTACATTTAGATCTTTAACCCATTTTTAGTTTATTTTTGTGTATGGTGTTAGAAAGTATACTAGTTTTATTCTTTTATAAGTGATTGACCAGTTTTCCCAGCACCACCTGTTAAAAAGATGGTCTTATCCATTGTGTATTTTTGCCTCCTTTATCAAAGATAAGATTATATTTCTTCTTAAAGTTGTTCATCATATATCACAAAATAATTAAAACTACTCTATTTTCCATTTCACTTGACTAATAAATTTGTTAACTACTTACAATGAAATATGCAGAAAATATTAAATAAAATGAGCTTTTAAAAACAGAACTAGAGCCAATTTTGATACAATGTGGCAATGCCCTAAGTACAAAGAAAAATTCAAGGATAAGGATGTTATGTGAGTCAGAAGAATATGTGAGGATTTTTTCTGAAGAATAAAGTCAAGAAATAAAGCCTTCACAAAATGGTTAGCTATTGTATCATTTGTCAAATAAATTAAGGAGAATGAAGGTAAGTTCTCCCAGGCAGGAAAAGCAGCAAGAGCAATGTCAAGTTCACATATGATTGTAATGTAAGGCAATTGTAATGAACCCAGCACATGATATTCTAAGGGAGCTAGAAAATTCTAGCAAGATGTTGGGAATGTGGTCATCATATAAAGGCATTATTGGATCTTCAAGAAATTAATGCCTCTTATTATAGGCAAAGAGAAACTCTTAAAGATTTTAAACAAGGGATTTGTATAGAAAAAATATTTATTTTAGAATGATAGCTTTGGTCACTATATAAGGGATAGAAAGTATACAGGGAAAACTCCAGGTTTTCCCTCCTATATAGAAGAAAACCCAGGTCTCCTATGTTCTGTTTTTCTTTCACCTGAGTGTCTCATTTATTACTCACACAAAATACTTACGCACTTTTGACACTTCTGGTCACCACATGTGAGGGTTTTTTTCCTACAACAAGCAATTCTTTGTGACATCATTTGGACATCCCATAATTTAACTCATTTTTAACACTATCTACCTGGAGGCACTGTCAGATCCCATAGGTGAAGGGCTCAGTCCCACAACACTACTCCCTACCCCATCACTCAAAAAGCCATTCCAGATTGTCACTGTACTTCTGACCAACTGGCTATAAGTCAGATATTTCAACAACCTGTTCCCCCTCCCCCTTGTGTTTTATTTATTTGCTACAGCAGCTCACAGAACTCAAGGAAATACTTACATTTACGTTTATTACTAAAGGATATGATAGAGGATACAATGAATAACCAGAAAAAGAGATATGTAGGGCAAGTCTTAGGAGGGTCCTGAGCACATGAACTTCTGTCCATGTGGAGATTGCCAACTAAAAATTTTCACATGCCATTTGCTGCTACATGGATTAGATCACTAGCCACTGAAGCCACTGACCTTCAACACATTCTGAAAGGAGCTCAAGGTGTAGATCATGAATGGGACACTGTGTCCTGGAAAATACTGGCAGAACAGGCCTTCAGATAATAAGATATTTTCAGAAGAGAATTTTATAAGCCCAATTTCTGTATCTTCTCATATCTATGAAAGCACTGCACTATAATCATTAACAGTGACACCTACTCCTCATGACTAGCAGCAAATCTCTCAAAATGTGTGTTTGACTGCATGTATCTCCCTTCACTAAAATCATATGTACTACTGATCTCCCCCCAACCTCTTTGGAGGAGTTTCTCAGAGCTGTCTGAAATGTTGTCTCCCAGGCTATAGTCCTCATTTTGCCTCATATAAAACTTAACTCACAATTTCATGTTGTGTTTTTTCAGTTGACAAGGTGGGGGTGCATCACCCTCCTAGTTTGAACATGCTCACCAACCTGGAAGCTCTTTGAAACCCATACTATTGGAATTTTATGGAGGCTTCATCACATGGGGATGATCAACTCTATTGTCTATTCCCAATCCCTCTCCTCTCTATAGAAAATGGGGGTATGGGGCTAAAAATTCCATGCCTCTAATCATTACTTATTTTGTTGCTGTTGTTGTTGAAAAGCCCTCATTTAGGAGCCATCCAGGAGCCCAACCAGAGTGACCTCATTAGAAGAAAAGATGATCCTAATACTCTTACCTTTCAGGAAATTACTAGGGTTTTAGAAACTCCTTGCCAGGAACCAGAGACAGCACCAACTTATATGTGTGTGTATACGTTTTATATATATATATAACACATATATTATATATGTGTAATCTCACAGAAAGGAAGATAAAGGTTAACTACAAGAATGAAAGCAGTTATAGTCAAAGATCTGTAAAGAGGACATTGCTAAATGTGAGGGAAATCTTAGTATCCTAAAGCAGCACCCACCCCTCATCATTTTTTTCTTCTTTGTCCTACTGGGTATGCAGGTAGAAAGTCACAACTAACTCCCATGAAGCATTTATGAAGAACCAATAAAAATGAAAATAATTATTAAGGATAAGCATAGACAGAAACTGAGACATTTGTTTTATCACAGAATTACTCAACTCTGGACTCTAAGAAAAATTAACTATGATAGCTGATGCTTGTTATTTGTAGCCAAATGCAGTCCCTAAGGAAACATGAAAGCTTCTTTTTAGGAAATCTTGCTTTAAAAAATGACAAAAGAATTACATCAAGGTCCAGAAACGACAAGTGGGACATGAGACTGAATCAAATCAGCAAATTAAGAGAGTAGTTGAATGCAATCAAGTGATAAAGGTAACTTGCAGCTATCTAAGAGATAAAAAAAAGTGAGTTAAGGTGTATAATTAAATATATCCAAGTCATGAGGGTCAAATACAATCCCAGTGGAGGCACATGGACCCTTGAACCATTTTCATGGTAGCAAAAGGAAATTAACCAGAAGAAAGGGGACTGTGTGTGTTTGTCTGTGACTCTTGATGATTCATTCTGAGACTGTGTGATTCCTGGGTCCTATCCTGGTCTGTAATCTCTCTTCAATTAGCTTTTATCTCACCATTCCAATATTTTAATCTGAAAACTCAAAAATGGTAAAATTATGCTCCTTAATTATTTGAGTAAGTCACTTTATAATTACCTAGATTGTTTAAAATTAAATAATGAGATGAAATTAAACAGATGCTTATATTAATTTTTTTTTTAATTTAGGGATGACCTACATGTTCATCATAAGGGTTTTGCAATTTTAAGAGAATCCAGCATATTAGAATACCTATCAAGTTAACTTTATGATTTCTATTTGAAATGAATAAATGATATTCAGTTCAGTTCAGTCGCTCAGTCGTGTCCGACTCTTTGAGACCCCATGAATCGTAGCACATCAGGCCTCTCTGTCAATCACCAAAACCCGGAGTTCACTCAGACCCACGTCCATTGAGTCAGTGATGCCATCCAGCCATCTCATCCTCTGCTTTGTAAGGCCCACTTGACTTCACATTTCAGGATGTCTGGCTCTAGGTGAGTGATCACACCATCGTGATTATCTGGGTCGTGAAGATCTTTTTTGTACAGTTCTTCTGTGTATTCTTGCCACCTTTTCTTAATATCTTCTGCTTCTGTTAGATCCATACCATTTCTGTCCTTTATCGAGCCCATCTTTGCATGAAATGTTCCCTTGGTATCTGCAATTTTCTTGAAGAGATCTCTAGTCTTTCCCATCCTGTTGTTTTCCTCTTTGTCTTTGCACTGATCACTGAGGAAGGCTTTCTTATCTCTTCTTGCTATTCTTTGGAACTCTGCATTCAGATGCTTATATCTTTCCTTTTCTCCTTTGCTTTCGCTTCTCTTCTTTTCACAGCTATTTGTAAGACCTCCCCAGACAGCCATTTTGCTTTTTTGCATTTCTTTTCCATGGGGATGGTCTTGATCCCTGTCTCCTGTACAATGTCATGAACCTCCGTCCATAGTTCATCAGGCACTCTATCTATCAGACCTAGGCCCTTAAATCTATTTCTCACTTCCACTGTATAATCATAAAGGATTTGATTTAGGTCATACCTGAATGGTCTAGTGGTTTTCGCTACTTTCTTCAATTTCAGTCTGAATTTGGCAATAAGGAGTTCATGATCTGAGCCACAGTCAGCTCCCGGTCTTGTTTTTGTTGACTGTATAGAGCTTCTCCATCTTTGGCTTCAAAGAATATAATCAATCTGATTTCCGTGTTGGCCATCTGGTGATGTCCATGTGTAGAGTCTTCTCTTGTGTTGTTGGAAGAGGGTGTTTGCTATGACCAGTGCATTTTCTTGGCAAAACTCTGTGAGTCTTTGCCCTGCTTCATTCAGTATTCCAAGGCCAAATTTGCCTGTTACTCCAGGTGTTTCTTGACTTCTTACTTTTGCATTCCAGTCCCCTACAAAGAAAAGGACATCTTTTTTGGCTGTTAGTTCTAAAAGGTCTTGTAGGTCTTCATAGAACCATTCAACTTCAGCTTCTTGAGCATTACTGGTTGGGGCATAGACTTGGATTACTGTGATATTGAATGGTTTGCCTTGGAAATGAACAGAGATCATTCTGTTTTTGGATTGCATCCAAGTACTGCATTTTGAACTCTTTTGTTGACCATGATGGCTACTCCCCTGCTTCTGAGGGATTCCTGCCCGTAGTAGTAGATATAATGGTCATCTGAGTTAAATTCACCCATTCCAGTCCATTATAGTTCGCTGATTCCTAGAATGTCAACATTCATTCTTGCCATCTCTTGTTTGACCACTTCCAATTTGCTTTGATTCAGGGACATGATATTCCAGGTTCCTATGCAATATTGCTCTTTACAGCATCGGACCTTGCTTCTATCACCAGTCACGTCCACAACTGGGTATTGTTTTTGCTTTGGCTCAATCCCTTCATTCTTTCTGGAGTTATTTCTCCACTGATCTCCAGTAGCATATTGGACACCTACTGACCTAGGGAGTTCCTCTTTCAGTATTCTATCATTTTGCCTTTTCATACTGTTCATGGGGTTCTCAAGGCAAGAATGCTGAAGTGGCTTGCCATTCCCTTCTCCATTGGACCACATTCTGTCAGACCTCTTCACCATGACCCATCCGTCTTGGGTGGCCCCACAGGCATGGCTTAGTTTCATTGAGTTAGACAAAGCTGTGGTCCTAGTGTGACTAGTTTTCTGTGAGTATGGTTTCAGTGTGTCTGCCCTCTGATGCCCTCTTGCAACACCTGCTGTCTTACTTGGGTTTCTCTTACCTTGGATGTGGGGTATCTAAATGATAATAAGACTGTGAATTTTATTTAAGGGCATAGCTCAACATTCAGAAAACTAAGATCATGGCATCTGGTCCCATCACTTCATGGCAAATAGATGGGGAAACAGTGTAAACAGTGTCAGACTTTATTTTTGGAGGCTCCAAATCACTGCAGATGGTGATTTCAGCCATGAAATTAAAAGACGCTTACTCCTTGGAAGGAAAGTTATGACCAACCTAGATAGCATATTCAAAAGCAGAGACATTACTTTGCCAACAAAGGTCTGTCTAGTCAAGGATATGGTTTTTTCAGTGGTCATGTATGGATGTGAGAGTTGGACTTCGAAGAAAGCTGAGCACCAAAGAACTGATGGTTTTGAACTGTGGTATTGGAGAAGACTCTTGAGAGTCCCTTGGACTGCAAGGAGATCCAACCAGCCCATTCTAAAGGAGATCAGTCCTGGGTGTTCATTGGAAGGACTGATGCTAAAGCTGAAACTCCAATACTTTGGCCACCTCATGCGAAGAGTTGATTCATTGGAAAAGACTCTGATGCTGAGAGGGATTGGGGTCAGGAGGAGAAGGGGATGACAGAGGATGAAATGGCTGGATGGCATCACAGACTCTATGGACATGAGTTTGAGTAGACTCTGGGAGATGGTGATGGACAGGGAGGCCTGGTGGGCTGCGATTCATGGGTTCGTGAAGAGTCAGACACGACTGAGCAACTGAACTGAACTGATTGAAAATGTAATTGTTTTTAAACAATAATAGAATGCTTAAAAGAACTTAATTTACTGTATTTATAAGTTTACACTCATAAACTTCAAAGAATTACTTCATAAATAAATTTACTGTATGGCTTATTATAGTTTTAAATGTTTAAAGGTTTTTAATTTTGAAAAATGTTTTAATAATGATAGCAACATTTATTGAGAGCTTGCTATCTACCTGGCACTGCTACTATTTTACAGATACTATTTCATTTAATCCTCACAGCAGTGCTGTGAGGTAAATATTCTTTTTACAAAATTTTTATTGGAGTATAGTTGATTTACAATATTGTATTACTTTCAAGTGTGCAGTAAATTAATTATACATATACATATATCCATACTTTTTTATATTCTTTTCCCATATGTTGCTGCTGCTAAGTTGCTTCAGTCATGTCCGACTCTGTGCGACCCCATAGATGGCAGCCCACCAGGCTCCCCCGTCCCTGGGATTCTCCAGGCAAGAATACTGGAGTGGGTTGCCATTTCCTTCTCCAATGCATGAAAGTGAAAAGTGAAAGTGAAGTTGCTCAGTCGTGTCCAACTCTTAGCGACCCCATGGACTGCAGCCTACCAGGCTCCTTGGTCCATGCAATTTTCTAGGCAAGAGTACTGAAGTGGGGTGCCATTGCCTTCTCCACTTTTCCCATATAGGCCATTATAAATACTGAGTAGAAATAGTAAGTCTTTGTTAGTTATCTATTTTATATAGTAGTGTTAATATGGCAATCTGAATTTCCCAATCAATCCCTCCTTCCTTATCCCCTGCTAAGGATAGATTTGTTTTCTATATCTGCACCTCTTTTCCTATTTTGTATATAAGATCATTTGTACCCTTTTTTGAGATCCCACAAATAAGTGATATCATATGATATTTGTCTTTGTCTGACTTACTTCACTCAGTATGACAATCTTTAGATGCATCCATGTTGGTACAAATGGCATTATTTTATTCATTTTTTATGCCTGAGTAATATCCTATATATATATACCACATTTTTCCAACCCATTTCTCTTAGGTTGCTTCCATGTCCTGGCTATAGTAAATAGTGCTGCAATTAACACTGGTTTTCATGTATCTTTCAAATTATGGTGTTCTCCAGATTTATGCCCAGGATTGGGATTACTGGATCATATGCTAGCTCTAGTTTCAGGTTTCTTTAAGTAATATTCATACTGTTCTGCATAATTGCTATAACAATTTAAATTCTCACCAAGAGTGTAGGAGTGTTCCTTTTTCTCCACACCTTCTCCAACATTGATTATAGACTTTTTTGATGATGACCATTATGACTGGTGTGAAGAGTGGCCTTCAATAACTACATTGCTGTAGTTTTGATTTGCATTTCTCTAATAATTAGTGATGCTGAGCATCTTTTCATGTACTTTTTAGCCATCTATCAGAGAAGGCAATGGCATCCCACTCCAGTACTCTGCCTGGAAAATCCCATGGACGGAGGAGCCTGGAAGGCTGCAGTCCATGGGGTCGCTGAGGGTTGGGCATGACTGAGCGACTTCACTTTTCACTTTCATGCACTGGAGAAGGAAATAGCAACCCACTCCAGTGTTCTTGCCTGGAGAATCCCAGGGACGGGGGAGCCTGATGGGCTGCCATCTATGGGGTTGCACAGAGTCGGACACAACTGAAGTGACTTAGCAGCAGCATGGGCATTTAATTAAATTATTAATTTATTAAGAACATTTATCAATTAATTATATTAATTACAATGATAATTAATTATAATAATTAAAGTACTTAAATAGTTATAAATTAATAAAATTAATAATTTGAGTATTAAATTAAATTATTATAAGTATTTATTATGATAAACTTTAGTTAATTGAATATTTGTGAATTAACAAGTGCAGGTGATTAAATTTTTCACATAAAACTTTATTGAGTTAAAAATAAGCTTTCAAAGTTGAACTTGACAGTTAGAAAATAATGCAGCTTTTAAATCTGCAACATTATTTACTGGAATGATATTTAGAATCAAAAAATTATAAGATGCTATTTCCACAAAATGAGCTTCCTTCTTCAAACTTAAAATAACTTACATGAAGACTTTTCAACGAAGTCTTTTTCTGAGACTTCTGTCTCAGAACAGAGTTCAAGAGAGAAAAATCTTATTTTATCTCATTCTATCTTATTTTAATAAAGTAGAGGCAGCATAAATATGTTTAAAGGAAGAAAGGAAAGACAGAGATGACAGAGTAAAGGATACTGAACACAAAAACACAGCTGGTTTTCTTTCCTATATTGTAAGAACATAAATATTTTGAACTGAAAGTCGTGAGTGAAAGTCACTCAGTCGTGTGCAACTCTTTGTGACCTCATGGACTATACAGTCCATGGATTTCTCCAGGCCAGAATACTGGAGTGGGTAGCTGTTCCTTTTTCCAAGGCATCTTCCCAACCGAGGGATTGAACCCAGGTCTCCTGAATTGCAGGCAGATTCTTTTTCAACTGAGCCATCAGGGAATCCCACAAGTCATTGCACCAAATTTGAAAGAAGCATTGACATATTTTTAACAGAAACTGGCAACTTACAAGTGCAAATTCTGTTTACTGTACTTTTAACAGCTAATAGCTGTAGCTTACTATTTTGGATGTTGAAATAGTTGTGATCCTCAAAGATATAGTAACTCAGTTTGATCATTCTTAGAGTCATTTATATTTTTATATATTCTAGAAGTATAGAAGCACTCAGACAAATGACTTATCATTTCTAGACCAAGAATATAGCTCCTAACAAAAATAAAAGGGAATCTCTAGTATCATCTTAATTATCAATATCTCCTACACAGAATATGCACAAAGCATAGCAAAATTTATTTTACTCATTTTTGCCATGTAACGAGTCGCCAGTCCAGGTTCGATGCACGATACTGGATGCTTGGGGCTGGTGCACTGGGACGACCCAGAGGGATGGTATGGGGAGGGAGGAGGGAGGAGGATTCAGGATGGGGAACACAGGTATACCTGTGGCGGATTCATTTTGATATTTGGCAAAACTAACACAATACTGTAAAGTTTAAAAATAAAATAAAATAAAGATATATGACCTCCTACATGATATAACTATTAAAAATAAAAAGATATTAAATTAGATGGGCTACACAATCTAATATTATCCTAAGACAAGTTGAGGTCATATCTAAAAGTTTTTTTGTTTTCTATACTTCTTCTTTATTGACCCTTCTCCCCTCCTTAGTCAGATGAAACCACACTATCTAAAAGGAAATTACGATTGTTAAAAAACTGAACAAAAAGAAAGACTCAATTGTTTTTACTTCTAATCTGGGATTTTAAGTTTAGAACTGAATATGATAGACACAGAGAAAGAAAAGCTGATGAGCCTGCTCCTAGTGCATGCATGTGTGTTCAATCATATCCTACTCTTTGTGACCCCACAGACTGTAGCCTGCCAGGCTCCTCTGTCCATGGGATTATGCTGGCAAGAATACTGAAGTGAGTTGCATTTCCTCCTCCAGGGAATCTTCCCAACCCAGAAATCAACCTGCATCTCCCAAGGCCCCTGCATTGCAGGTGGGTTCTTTACTACTGAGCCACCAGGGAAGCCCACCTGCCCCTAGTCTTTCCCCTAAAACCAATCCATGAGTTACCTGGGCTGGTGGAAGGTCATGCATGACCTTAAGATGGTGATACTTTGAAATGTGCTAGAATTGCTTGGATGACTTGTTAAAACATAGACAATTTGAGGCCACCCCTAGGATTTCTGAGGTAAATCTCAGATAAGTCTTGTCAAGAATTTGTATTTCTAATTTCCAGCTACTAATCTGCAGAACCAGTGAATAAAGAGACAGGGAAATGGCCTAGAGACTATAATTTCAGTAAATCAGCTTCTAGATAAAATGTTTCTTCTGGATAGTTCTGTAAAATCAGAAATGCAGCTAATGCATGCAGATAACCCCATAGCCAATCAAATAAGAATTGATTTCATTGGCCAGTGAAGATAGGTCCTTGGAGGTTAGGGTCAATCAAAGTTGCCAACTGCTTGCCTATATGTATGTATGTATGTATATATATATATATATATATAAATATATATATTTAGCAAACATACTTGGATCTGTTCTAAAATTTTGCTTAATCCCATGCAAACAGATTCCTGAAGCCCACTGTTTTCAAGAGCCCAGGTATCTGCAACTACTGTAAAGCAGAGCATGGGGCTCTTAAAGAAAAATAGAGCTGATAGGTATGTTAAAAAAAAAGTCTTAGCACCATATCTTGGATGGGTCCACATATAGCAAATCTTTTCTCATTATAGTCCCAGACCTCTTCCATATTTTAGTTATTGTGATTCTATAAGACGCTTATAAATGCTCCAATTTTCCACTTTTCCTTATTCATGTTCTTCCTTAAAGTTTCACCTGGTGCTTTTATGAAAACAACTCCCCTCTGACATTAGCTAGAACCATCCAAATATCTAGAACCATCCAAATTTTAGCAGTGAACTTCTAAACGCTATTACCATTGTTTCGTAAACACATTCCTAAGCTTCTCTGTATCCTACTTCATCTTCTTCATCAATGATTGTGTTAGCCCAGAGAAGGTGTCCCTAAACATTTTTTCAAGGTTTCCAAAATAGTTCTTTGATTTTTATCCAAACATCCTCACCAGTCTCAATCTCTGGGAAAGAGACAATCTGCACTGCTGCTCCACAAATGTCAAAGAACAAGTCCTGCCAGAGAAATCTTCATGCTCATCCATAAGGAGCTAAATGTAAACACAAAAATCGATGTTTTATAATAGCTCCTTCCAATCACATGACAATTTGGGTCTGTCTATAACATGTGAACATCAGGCATTGAATAAGTCATGATGGCCTTTTTGGCAGTCATTCTCCTGGATAAAGACTGTGAGAGAAAACAGGCCAAGAAGACACTGTACTCTATCAGAGCTTAGCACACCCTTTAGCCAAGGCCATGCCTACATTCACAGAAAGAAAGTCTGGTTCTGCTTAGAATCTCAAATATCTTGATTTGTAAATGTATTCACTCTGCACTCATAGCTTATTACCAGTAAAACCATATTGGAGGTGAGATAAATCCTAAGATTAATGGTTGTCAAACTGCTTTTGGGGGCCACGGACTGCAGTCACTGTGTTATCTGATCAGACTATATAATTAATAGTCAAAAAATGAGGTAACATATCATCTCTGAACTACTAATAGTCCCAGAAAGAATGAAGTGACTGGGCCAAAGCAGAAATGATGCTCAGTTGTGGATATGTCTTGTGATGAAAGTAAAATCCGATGCTGCAAAGAATAGTATTGCATAGGAACATGGAACATTAGGTCCATGAATCGAGGTAAATTGGATATGGTCAAGCAGGAGATGGTAAGAATAAATATTGGCATCTTAGGAATCCATGAACCAAAATGAATGGGAATGGACAAACTTAATTCATATGACCATTGTATCTACTTCCATGGGCAAGAATCCCAGAGAAGAAATGGAATAGCCCTCATAATCAACAAAAGAGTCCAAAATGCAGTATTTGAGTGCAACCTCAAAAATGACAGAATGATCTTAGTTCATTTCCAAGACAATCCATTCAACATCATAGTAATACAATTCTATGTCCCAACCACTGAAGAAGCTGAAGTTGATCAGTCCTTTGAAGACCTCGAAGACCTCCTAGAGCTAACCCCAAGAGAAAATGTTCTATTCATCACTGGGGATTAGAATGCAAAAGCAGAAATTAAAGAGAAACCTGGAGTGACAGGCAAGTTTGGCTTTGTAGAACAAAATGAAGCAGGGCAAAAGCTAACTGAATTCTGCCAAGAGAATGCATTGGTCATAGCAAATACCCCTTTCAACAACACAAGAGACAACTTTACACATGGACATCACCAAATGACCAATACTGAAATCAAATTGATTACATTCTTTGTAGCAGAAGATGGAGAAGCTGTATACAGTCAGCAAAAATAATACCTGGAGCTGACTGTGGCCAAGATCATCAGCTTCTCACAGCAAAAGCCAGCCTTAAACTAAAGAAAGTGGGGAAAACCGCTAGACCAGCCAGGTATGACTTCAATCAAATCCTCTATGAATATGAAGCGGAGGTAATGAATAGATTCAAGGGGTTGAAACTTGTAAACAGTGTGTGTGAAGAACTATGGATGGAGGTCCATAGTATTGTACAGGATGCAACAAACAAAACTATCCCAAAGTGGGGGGGGAAAGCAAGAATGCAAAGTGGTTATCTGAGGAGGTCTTACAAATAGCTAAAGAAAGAAAAGAAGCAAAAAGCAAGGGAGAAAGGGAAAGGTATATCCAACTAAACACAGATTTCCAAAGAACAGCATGGAGAGACAAAAAGGCCGTCTTCAATGGAACAGTGTATAAAACTAGAAGAAAACAACAGAAGGGGAAAGACTAGAGATCTTTTCAGGAAAATTGGAGATATCAATGGAACTTTTTGCCCAAAGATGGGCACAATAAAGGACATAAATATTAGAAACCTAGTAGAAGCTGAAGAGATCAAGAAGAGATGGAAAGAATACATGGAAGAACTGAATTAAAAAGATCCAGATGAACTGGAAGACTATGATGGTGTGGTCTGCCACCCAGAGTCAGAAATTCTGGAGGGAAAAGTCAATGGGCCTTAGGAAGCTCTACTGTTAATAAAGCTAATGGATGTGATGGAATTCCAGTAGAACCATTCAAAATCCTAAAGGATGATGCTGTCAAAGTGGTGCATTCAATATGTCGGCAAATCTGGAAGATCTAGCAGTGACCACAGGACTGGAAAAGATCAATCCTTATGCCAAATCCCAAGAAGGGTACTACTAAAGAATGTGCTAACCATCAAACAATTGCACTCATCTCTCATGTTAGTAAGGTTATGCTTAAAGTCTTGCATGCTAGGTGTCAGCATTATGCGAATCAAGAACTTTCAGATGACAAAGCTAGATTTAGAAAAGGAAGAGAAACCAGAGATCAAACTGCCAACATTTGCTGGGTCATACAGAAAGCTAGGAAATTCTAAAAAAAAAAAAAAAAAAAAAAAAAACCTACTTCTGTTTCATCAATTAAACCAAAGCTGTATGGATCATAACAAACTGTGGGAAATTCTTAAAGAGATGGGAATACCAGACCATCTTACCTGTCTCGTCTCCTGAGAAACCTGCATGCAGGTCAAGAAGCAACAGTTAGAACTTTGCATGAAACAACTGATTGGTTCAAGATTGAGAAAGTAGTATGATGTCTGTCTGCTGCCACCCTATTTAATCTATATACTGAGCACATCATGAGAAATGTCAGGCTGGATGAGTTACCAGCTGAAATCAAGATGGGGGTGGGGAGAAACATCAACAACTTCAGATATGCAGATGGTACATATCTTTCTCTAATGGCACAAAGCAAAGAGAAGCTAAAGAGTCTCTTGATGAGTGTGAAGGAGGAGTGTGAAAGAGCTGGCTAAAACTAAATATTAAAAAACAAAACAAAACAAAAAAAAAAACTAAGATCATGGCAACCGGCCCCATTATTTCATAGCAAATAGAGGGGGAAAGGCGGAAATACTGACAGATTTCCTCTTCTTGGGCTCTAAAATCACTGTGGATGGTGACCGCAGCCATGAGATCAGACGACATTTGCTTCTTGGCAGGAAAGCTATGAGAAACCTAGACAGTGTGTTGAAAATCAGAGATATTACTTTGCCAACAAAGTTACACATAGTCAAGGCTATAGTCTTCCCAGTGGTCAAAACGGTTGTGAGAGTTGGACCATAAAGAAGGCAGAGCACCAAAGAATTAATGCCTTCAAACTGTGGTGCTAGAGAAAACTCCTGAGAGTCTCTTGGACAGCAAGGAGATCAAACCAGTCGATATTTAGTTCAGTTCAGTTCAGTTCAGTCCCTCAGTCGTGTCTGACTCTTTGCAACCCCGTGAACCACAGCACGCCACGCCTCTCTGTCCATCAGCAATTCCCAGAGTCCACCCAAATCCGTATCCATCGAGTTGGTGATGCCATCCAACCATCTCATCCTCTGTTGTCCCGTTCTCCTCCTGCCTTCAATCTTTCCCAGCATCAGGGTCTTTTCAAATGAGTCAGCTCTTCGGATCAAATATCCAAAGTATTAGAGTTTCAGCTTCAACATCAGTCCTTCCAATGAACACTGAGGACTGATCTCCTTTAAGATGGACTGGTTGGATCTCTTTGAAGTCCAAGGGACTCTCAAGAGTCTTCTCCTACACCACAGTTCAAAAGCATCTGTTCTTCAGCACTCAGCTTTCTTTATAGTCCCCCTCTCACATCCATACATGACCACTGGAAAAAGCATAGCCTTGATTAGATGGACCTTTGCTGGCAAAGTAATGTCTCTGCTTTTGAATATGCTGTCTAGGTTGGTCATAACTTTCCTTCCAAGGAGTAAGCGTCTTTTAATTTCATGGCTGCAATCACCATCTGCAGTGATTTTGGAGCCCAGAAAAATAAAGTCAGCCAGTGTTTCCACTCTTTCCCCATCTATTTGCCATGAAGCGATGGGACCAGATGCCATGATCTTCATTTTCTGAATGTTGAGCTTTAAGCCAACCTTTTCACTCTTCTCTTTCACTTTCATCAAGAGGCTGTTTAGTTCCTCTTCACTTTCTGCCATAAAGGTGGTGTCATCTGCATATCTGAGGTTATTGATATTTCTCCTGGCAATCTTGATTCCAACTTGTGCTTCCTCCAGCCCAGAGTTTCTCATGATGTACTCTGCATATAAGTTAAATAAGCAGGTAACAATATACAGCCTTGATGAACTCCTTTTCCTATTTAGAACCAGTCTGTTGTTCCATGTTCAGTTCTAACTGTTGCTTCCTGACCTGCATACAGGTTTTTCAAGAGGCAGATCAGGTGGTCTGGTATTCCCATCTCTTTCAGAATTTTCCACAGTTTATTGTGATCCACATAGTCAAAGGCTTTGGCATAGTCAATAAAGCAGAAATATATGTTCTGGAGCTCTCTTGCTTTTTTGATGGTCCAGCAGATGGTGGCAATTTGATCTCTTGTTCCTCTGCCTTTTCTAAAATCAGCTTGAACATCTGAAAGTTCACAGTTCACATATTGCTGAAGCCTGGCTTGAAGAATTTTAAGCATTACTTTGCTAGCGTGTGAGATGAGTGCAATTGTGCAGTAGTTTGAGCATTCTTTGGCATTGCCTTTCTTTGGGATTGGAAGGAAAACTGACCTTTTCCAGTCCTGTGGCCACTGCTGAGTTTTCCACATTTGCTGGCATATTGAGTGCAGCACTTTCACAGCATTGTGTTTCAGGATTAGAAATAGCTCAACTGGAATTCCATCATCTCCATTAGCTTTGTTCATAGTGATGCTTTCTAAGGCCCACTTGACTTCACATTCCAGGATGTCTGGCTATAGGTGAGTGATCACACCATCGTGATTATCTGGGTCATGAAGATCTTTTTTGTACAGTTCTTCTGTGTATTCTTGCCACCTCTTCTTAATATTTTCTGCTTCTGTTAGTTCCCTACCATTTCTGTCCTTTATTGAGCACATCTTTGTTAAGGGAAATCAACCCTGAATACTCATTCAAAGGACTCATGTTGAAGCTGAAACTCCAGTATTTTGGTCATTTGAACTGAACAGCTGACTTTGGAAAATTCTCTGAGTCTGATGAAGACTGAGGGCAGAAAGAGAAGAGGGCACTGGAAGCTGGATGGACTCACTGATGCAATAGACATGAACTTGGGCAAACTTTGGGAGATGATGAGGGACAGAGAGGCCTGCCTTGCTGCATTCTATGGGTTGCAAAAAGTCAGACACCACTGGGTGACTGAACAACAACAATAATCTTTGATTTAACTTTTTCAAATCAAAGTATAAGAAGTGTTGTGAAGAAATAGAAAAGCTTCTACATAGTAAATGTCAACCATCTCCCTGCAAATACATTCTGTCTATATAGGGTATGTTTTAGAGAAAATGATTTTTCTAGTTAGCATTGTCATATGATAGACCCTTCAATATAAAGCAATATATCATTATGCTCAAGTATTCTGTGACTCAGGAGTTTGGAAAGAGCATAACGGTGTTGTGTTTCTGTTCTGTGATGTCTGAGACCTCAACTGGGAACCTTCAAAGGTTGGGAGTGACTTATTGGCTGGAGGCTTGATCATTAGAAGGCCACTTATTCACATGTCAGCCTGGGCACTTATACTCTTCTTGTGGCTGCTTGGGTTTTCTCAGAGCATGACAGCTGTGTTCCAAGAACATTTGCCCCAAAAGAATCAGGAAGAAATTATATCACCTGTCATTAGAAGTCGCATGGCTTCATTTCATCCTGCATCACAAGCTACCCAATTCAAGGATAGGGTCCACAGAATCCCACCTCCCAGTAGAAAGTGGCATCAAATTCACACTGTGAAAGTGTGTGAGATGGGAAAGGGTTTCCATGATCGTTGGAAAATACAATCTGCTGTAAGGGACATTTCACCGCTCTGAATCAGAATTTTTGCCATTTGGCTGATTTATTTCTCTTACCTCAGAAGATGGGACTTAGGAATTACTGTAGCAGACCAGTTACCAGTCTAAAGATAGGGTCCTTATATCTATAGGTAAAATTGCTTTGAATACACAGTTAAGATGATTCCACTAAATAAATACACATTAGATGTTGGAGGATGGGTCTTAATAGAAGAAAATTCTATTTTGAGTAGAAGCAAAGGAGAAATTCGCTTATTTCTATGGGTCAAAAATGGAAAACCTTTAAGATTTTTCTGGACATGTGACCCATCCGTTTTATCTTAGGCTAACTAGAAAAACATAGTTAAGATGAAGAGGTCAAGTTGGAATTGTATTGACTTACTGCTTCTAATAGTTGCTGGAGGACATTTTATGATCTAAGCAGTTATAAAAGTAGAAATGGGTCTATTGATTTTCAAGTCTGTATCATTATCTGGTAAGTCTGAATTTCTCATAGAAACTGGCCAAATTGTCCATAAGAGGTTGCCTACTGCCTCTGGGTGAATTTGCAGCTGTTCCCTATCTGAAAATTAGCCCTCAAAACTTCAAAGTTCTAAAGACTTTGAAGCTGGGCTTCCTGGATACAGATTTTGGGCTTATTTGCATCTCTTCCCCAACTCTGCTGATGATTCTGAAGCTCCTCACCTTTCTGTGAACTTTATTAAAATGAATATACAGGAGTGAATTGGGCCCCTTTCCTGAGTTGCCCTCTCCTCTTTCAACAATCTTGGAGATGAGACAATGGGTTAATTGAGGTAGCTACCTGCATTCAGGCCCTGCATGAACCTATCTCTCTGTTGTTTTTGGACTGTATGTAGTCTAAGTAAACTGCCTCCAAATATTTTTTCAGAAACTTCTGCCAATATTGCAATTTTCCACCAAGGCTTTTGAGGAAAAAGAAACCTTCAGTGATTTGCCCATAAAAAAAGTAAATCTAATGCATCAGACCTTTCATATATTATATTTTATAATATATTTATGACATGCTATATATATGGTATTTATAAATATATACATGATATTTATAAGTATACTTTTTATTTTCTTTCATTAAGGTACACCCACAAACATCAGATGTGTATCTTGTAGAATATTCATTTTGTGCTTCAAAGCAATTTAATCTTAAGAATTAAGGGTCCTGTCTTCCCAGTGGAACATGTCATGCTACCATAAGGCAATCCCAGTCTTTATATATCTATACCTATATGCCATGAGGTCAGGAGAATAACACCTTGCTCTATGATGAGATTAAAGGCACTTTAAGAAGGAGTTTTTCAGTGAGGTAAACTGGCTTTTTTCATGCTCTGCAAAGCAACTGTTTCAGGAGAACATTGATGTTAGATTTGATGTCTTTGCTTTTTTTCACTGTGAACATTTTGATTGGGATACTGAAGGCTTCTACTTACTGTCTAGAGCAGAGGTTATCAAACCTGGTTGCATCAGAGTCACTCCAGAGCTAATTAAAATGAATATTTTTATGGGGATCCCTCTTCAGAATTACTGCTTTTTAGCCTTCCTACTCAAAGTGTGGTCTGTGTATCAGTTGTACTGGTAATCACCTGGGAACTTCTTGAAACATAGAATTTCAGGCTGTAACCTAGAAATGGAGAATAAAGGCCTGTACTTTAACAAGATCCCTAGGTGATCTGTATGCATATTTAAGACTGAGAAGCAGAAGTATTTCTCCAGAATAATAGTTTGAAACTATTTCCTGCTGTGGCTATTTACAAGTGAAATATATGCCCCTCATCATACCCAATGTTATAAGCAATTTCCACGTAATTTCAACTGCACCTCTCTTTAAAAGATAAATAAAATATATCTGGCAGCTAGAGGTTTAGCAACATTGTTAGAAGGATTTGTTGTTGCTCAGTCACTAAGTTGCGTCCAACTCTTTATGACCTCATGGACTGTAGCAAACCAGGCTTCCCCGTCCTTCACCATTTCCCAGAGTTTGCTTAAACTCATGTCCATTAAGTCAATGATGCCATCCAACCATCTCATCCTCTGTTACCCCCTTCTCCTCCTGCCTTCAATTTTTCCCAGTATAAGGGTTTTTTCCAATGAGTCGACTCTTCCCATCAGGTGGCCAAAGTATTGGAGCTTTAGCCTCAGCATCAGTCGTTCCAATGAATATTCAGGGTTGATTTTCTTTAGGGTTGACTGATTTGATCTCCTTGCAGTCCAGGGGACTCTGAAGAGTCTTCTCCAGCACCACAGTTTGAAGGTATCAATTCTTTGGCTCTCAGCCTTTTTTTATTTTCCTGTTCTCACATCTGTACATGACTACTGGAAAAGCTATAGTTTTGACTATATGGACCTTTGTCAGCAAAGTAATGTCTCTGCTTTTTATATGCTGTCTAGGTTTATCATAGCTTTTCTTCCAAGGAGCAAATGTCTTTTAAATTCATGGCTGCAGTCAGAGTCCACAGTGATTTTTGAGCCCAAGAAAATAAAGTCTGTCACTGTTTCCATTGTTTCCCTATCTATTTGCCATGAAATGATGGAACTGGATACCAAGATCTTTGCTTTTTGAATATTGAGTTTTAAGCTAGCTTGGCTTTCCCATTAGAATGATAACTACTCTAATTTATAAAATTAACTGTTTCAATATTATAACAAATAATCTATAACATGTCCCACAATCATTTCCAAAACCATGACCAAAACCTATGAGAAGTCTGAGGCTTTCTTTTTTTCCTAGACAAGAATTGGAAAGCAGTGATGGTCAACACTGATTCATACATTTTACTCAAAATAAGCATTTACAAGCAATAAGTGATCAATGAGTGAATTCAGGAATACCTGAATGAAAGAGCATGAGTTCTAGCTAGAACATATAAATCAAATCATACAGAAAGTTAATATAATTATCATCACTTTTCTATTAGGTGGACTGTCCAACAAAGTTTCGTGCCTAACTTAGCCGTGTCTACAAAAAAAAAAAAAATTTGATTTAAATTATTGACATAATTTGGAACATACAGTCAAAATCTAAGAACTTTATTACATAATTTTGCCTCAATATATCACTGTCTTATAAAGAGAACTTTGGTATGAATTCAATGCAGCTGACACTTTTGCAAATTTATTATTTATATATGAGTTGACAGGACTTCCTGGGTGGCTCAGTGGGAAAAAATACACCTGCCAACACAGGAAATGCGGGTTTGATCTCTGGGTTGGGAAGATCCCCTGGAGAAAGAAATGGTAACTCTCTTCAGTATTCTGGACTGAGACATCCCATAGACAGAGGAGCCTGGAGGGTGGGCTACAGTCCATGGGGTCACAAAAGAGTCATACATGACTTAGCAATTAAAAAACAACAACAAGGGAGGGAGGTTCAAGAGGGAAGGCACATGTATAGCTATGGCTAACTCATGTTGATCTTTGGCAGAAACCAACACAATTTTGTAAAGCAATTATCCTTCAATTAAAAGCAAATAAATTTAAAATTTAAAAACAATGAAACAATGTGAGTTGACAAGGTAAAATGCATAATTCTAAAATTTTAATTTAGAAACTGAAAGAGAACATTATTCACTTCATTAACCTCTAAATTATTATTAAATAATTAATATTATTAATTGTTTACCATATTTTAAAGAATTATTTAGGAGAGTGCCTATTCCATATGATTTCTGAGCTCTCCTGTATAGTGTTTCTTCTTCCCCAAATATCACAATATTATAGGAAAAAAATAATAAAGAAAAAGCCTGAGAAACAGAGACACTGAAATATTTAAGAAGTAAAAAAAAAAAAAAAGTATAACATGTATTTAAAACTAGATTAAGAACAGATTCTCATAGGACTAAAAAATGTACAATTCCATAGAGATTTAAGAAATGAGTTTCCCAGAAAAAGCTTATAGAAGGTATTTAAGAATAGATCTAAGAAGCAGGGACTAGGAGCAGAAGAGAAAAGGCTGTGGGACAACTGGTCCACTGTCCCCATTTTAACACTGAAGGGATTTTTCTCTAAGAGAATAAAGAGAACTCAACTTTCTCTGTACATAGGTTTCTCTACTTTTATGTCCATGTGACTCATCTAAGAATCTTGTTGAAAGACAAATTCCAATTGACTAGGTCTGAAACGATACCAGAGATGGGGACTTTCTAACAATCTTCCAGGTGATACCAATGCTTCTGGGTCCTGAACTGCTTTTTCTGCTGCTTTTGTTATTAAACTCTTTTATACTTTAAGCTCAATGACTTGAATTACTTGTTTGGGTTGAAAAATGTTCTAAAAATCTATTAAAGCAAAAGAAAGATATAGAAAATCTTTACATGACAGTGTCATCAGGTAACATGTAAGCAATAATTTACCCCATAATTTTTAATTAGAATAAAACAGATTATTTGACAGAATTATGTCCTATAAAACTCAACCATATTTATCTAAGTTATTGCTCTCTTGCTTTCTATTTTTATTGAGATATAATTAACATATCACATTATATTAAATTTTAGCTTGCTTGAAGCTAATCTTCACAATCAATGGACATCTCAAGAACACAGAACCTAGTGATCAGTAGAAAGGAGAAACATGTCAACTGTGGTTCTAAGTATACATATTTATGAAAGGGCTCTGATTCCTCTACTCAGAAACCTGTCCACACCTTGCATTGAAGACAGAAAAAATCTACAAGTCCAAAAAGCAGAACATTTTTTTTAAGTTTTTAACAGTTTTCAAACACTAATGCAGAATCTGTAACTTAACTTTATTCATGACTAAAGATTTTCCACAGACAATTTGATTGTTCCATAGAAATGACAGGAATATATCTTTCAAAGCAGATTCCCAGGGTTTGCTAATTATTTTATGACATCTGGACAATATCCTGTGAAAGAAAATAATATACCTTAGGCTTAATGCCAACTGTCACACAAAGTTCTATTCATGTTCCAATGACAATAACAGGTTACTATGCCTCACACCATCAAACAATACATAATCCTTGTGAGAATAGATGTGTAAATTCCTAATGGGAACCTGAGAACTAAGACATGAGGTGTTGTGTAATAACAATACATGGATGAGACACCTTCAGTTCAGTTCAGTTCAGTTCAGTCACTCAGTCATGTCCGACTCTCTGTGACCCCATGAATTGCAGCTGCTTCTGCTGCTGCTAAGTCGCTTCAGTCGTGTCTGACTCTGTGTGACTCCATAGACGGCAGCCCACCAGGCTCCCCCGTCCCTGGGATTCTCCAGGCAAGAACACTGGAGTGGGTTGCCATTTCCTTCTCCAATGCATGAAAGTGAAGAGTGAAAGTGAAGTCTCTCAGTCGTGTCCGACTCTTAGCGATCCCATGGACTGCAGCCCACCAGGCTCCTCCCCCCATGGGATTTTCCAGGCAAGAGTACTGGAGTGGGGTGCCATTGCCTTCTCTATGAATTGCAGCATGCTAGGCCTAAAGCTCAACATTCAGAAAACGAAGATCATGGCATCCAGTCCCATCATTTCATGGGAAATAGATGGGGAAACAGTGGAAACAGTGTCAGACTTTATTTTTCTGGGCTCCAAAATCACTGCAGATGGTGACTGCAGCCATGAAATTAGAAGACGCTTACTCCTTGGAAGGAAAGTTATGACAAACCTAGATAGCATATTCAAAAGCAGAGACATTACTTTTCCAACAAAGGTTCATCTAGTCAAGGCTATGGTTTTTCCTGTGGTCATGTATGGATGTGAGGGTTGGACTGTGAAGAAGGCTGAGTGCCAAAGAATTGATGCTCTTGAACTGTGGTGTAGAAGAAGACTCTTGAGAGTCCCTTGGACTGCAAGGAGATCCAACCAGTCCATTCTGAAGGAGATCAGCCCTGGGATTTCTTTGGAAGGAATGATGCTAAAGCTGAAACTCCAGTACTTTGGCCACCTCATGCGAAGAGTTGACTCATTGGAAAAGACTCTGATGCTGGGAGGGATTGGGGGCAGGAGGAGAAGGGGACGACAGAGGATGAGATGGCTGGATGGCATCACTGAGTCGATGGACGTGAGTCTGAGTGAATTCTGGGAGTTGGTGATGGACAGGGAGGCCTAGCGTGCTGTGATTCATGGGGTAGCAAAGAGTTGGACACGACTGAGTGACCTCACTTTCACTTTTCACTTTCATGCATTGGAGAAGGAAATGGCAACCCACTCCAGTGTTCTTGCCTGGAGAATCCCAGGGACGGGGGAGCCTGGTGGGCTGCTGTCTATGGGGTCGCACAGAGTCAGACACGACTAAAGTGACTTAGCAGCAGAGTTAGGTTATATTTTTACATACCATCCATATGTCTGTTCCTTACACTAACACACATTATGATAGTGGTACTAAGCATGAAGATATATGAAGCATTCTCCAATATTTACATCATTATATATCCAAAATAGTAGATCATCCAGGTGGGGAATAGATACAACAAGAAAACTACTTTCTCTTTGGTTTGATGATCAAAATGTTAAAATGACTTTTTAATTTGTGGGTAATAAAGAAAAAGTTTATAGGACAGCTGGTCCAAGTTGTAAAGTCATAAGCTTAATGAGTATATTTGTAAAATATGCAATTTGAGACTTTTTTTTATGATAATGAAGTCTAGTCAAAATGTGGCACCATGAAAACCTGAAAAACAATGGAGCTTAGAAATCTGCCCCATAAATGCTCAGGACAAGGTATAGGAAAAAGCAAAACCATGACCAGAGAACCTCTTTTTTATTTTCAGGACTCCACAGGAGACTTCTTTTTGTGTAAGTGAACTGTCTAATAGGTTTTTTGTCTTGTTTTGCTTTTTGTTTTCTTTTTTCTTTTTAATCTATTTACTTTTTAATTGAATAATTGCTTTACAGAATTTTGTTGTTTTCTGTCAAACATCAACATAAATCAGCCATAGGTGTACATATGTCCCCTCCCTCTTGAACCTCCCTCCCATCTTCCTCCCCATCCCACCCCTCTAGGTTTTTACAGAGCCCTTGTTTGAGTTCTCTGAGACATACAGCAAATACCCCTTGGCTATCTATTTTACATATGGTAATGTAAGTTTCCATGTTACTCTCTCCATACATCTCATCCTCTCCTCCCCTCTCCCTGTGTCCATAAGTCTGTTGTCTATGTCTGTTTCTCCATTAGTGCCTTTCAAATAAATTCATCAGTACTGTCTTTCTAGATTCCATATCTATGTGCTAGTATATGATATTTCTCTTTCTCTTGCTGACTTAACTTCACTCTGTATAATAGGTTCTAGGTTTACCTACCTCATTAGAACTGACTCTAATTCATTCTTTTTTATGGCTGAGAAATATTACATTGTATATATGTACCACAACGTCTTTATCCATTCATCTGTCAATGGACATCCATGTTCTAGCTATTGTAAATAGTGCTGCAATGAACATTGGGGTACATGTGTTTTTAAGTTTTGATTTCTTAGGGTATATGCCTAGGAGTGGGATTGCTGGGTCATATGATGGTTTTATTCCTAGGTTTTTAAGGAATTTCCATACCGTCTTCCTTAGTGGCTGTATCAATTTACATTCCCACCAACAATGCAAGAGGGCTCCCTTTTCTCCACAACCTCTCCAGCATTTATTGATGGTAGGCTTTTTGATGATGGCCATTCTGACCTGTGCGAGGTGATAGCTCATTGTAGTTTTGATTTGCATTTCTCTAATAATGAGTGATGTTGAACATCTTTTCATGTGTTAGTTAGCCATCTTTATGTCTTCTTTGTAGAAATGTATGTTTAGGTCTTTTTTCCCACTTTTTGATTGTGCTTTTTGCTTTTCTGATATTGAGTTGTATGAGCTGCTTGCTTATTTTGGAAATTAATCCTTTGTAACTTGTTTCATTTGTTATTATTTTCTCCAATTCTGAGGATTGTCTTTTCACCTTGTTTATAGCTTCCTTTGCTTGCAAAAGCTTTTATGTCTAATCAGGTCCCACTTGCTTATTTTTCTTTTTATATCCATTATGCTAGGGGGTGGGTCATAGACGATCTTGCTTTGATTTATATCACTGAGTGTTCTGCCCATGTTTTCCTCTAAGAGTTTTATAGTTTCTGGTCTTAAATTTAGGTCTTTAATCCATTTTGAGTGTATCTTTTTGTATGGTGTTAAGAAATGTTCTAATTTCATTCTTTTACATATAGCTGTTCAGTTTTCCCAGCCCCACTTTTGAAGAGGCTATCTTTGCCCCATTGTATAGTCTTACCTCCTTTGTCAAAAATAAGGTACCCACAGGTACATGGGTTTATTTCAGGGCTTTATATCTTGTTCCATTGGTCTTTATTTCTGTTTTTGTGCCAGTACCATACTGTCTTGATAACTGTAGCTTTGTAGTATAATCTGAAGTCAGGAATGTTGATTCCTCCAGCTCCATTCTTCTTTTTCAAGATTGCTTTGACTATTTAGGGTCTTTGTGTTTCCATATGAATTGTGAAATTTTTTTCCTAGTTCTGTGAAAAAATGCTATTGGTAATTTGATAGGGATCACACTTGAATCTGTAGATTGCATTTGGTAGTATAGTCAATTTCACAATATTGATTCTTCCTACCCAGGAATGTGGAATATCTCTTCATCTGTTTATGTTGCCTTTGATTTCTTTCATCAGTATCATATAATTTTCTGTATACAGTTCTTTTTTCTCCTTAGGTAGGCTCACTTCTAGATATTTAATTCTTTTTGTTGCAATGATTCATTCCTTAAAAATCTTTGTGATTTTTAGTTAGTATATAGGAATGCAATTGATTTCTGTGTATTGACTTTGTAACCTGAAACTTTGCTAAACTCACTGATTAGCTCTAGTAATTTTCTGATAGTATCTTTAGGGTTTTCTATGTACAGTATCATGTCATCTGCAAACAGTGAGAGCTTTACTTCTTCTTTTCTGATCTGGATTCCTTTTATTTCTTTTTCTTCTCTGATTGCTGTAGCTAGGACTTTCAGAACTATGTTGAATAATAGTGTGAGAATGCACACCCTTGTCTTGTTCCTGATCTTAGAGGGAATGCTTTCAGTTTTTCACCATTAAGAATAATGTTTACTGTGGGCTTATCATATATGGCCTTTACTATGTTGACTCCTATGCCCATTTTTGAAGAGTAAGTGCTGAATTTTGTCAAAGGCTTTTTCTGCATCTATTAAGATTATCATATGGTTTTATCTTTAGATTTGTTAATATGGTATATCACATGTATTGATTGCATATATTGAAGAATCCTTGCATTCCTGGAATAAACTCAACTTGATCATGGTATATGAGCTTTCTAATGTGTTGTTGAAGTCTGTTAGCTAGAATTTTATTGAAGATATTTGCATCTATGTTCATCAATGATATTGGCCTGTAGTTTGTGTGTGTGTGTGTGTGTGTGTGTGTGTGTGTGTGTGTGTTGTCTTTGTCTGGTTTTGGTATCAGGGCGATGGCAGCCTCATAGAATGAGTTTGGAAGTGTTCCTTCCTCTGCAATTTTTTGAAAGAGTTTTAGAAGGATAGGCATTAGCTCTTTTCTAAATGTTTGATGAAATTCACCTATGAAGCCATCTGGTCCTGGATTTTTATTTTTGGGGAGATTTTTGATCACAGTTTTCATTTCAGTGCTTGCAATTGAAGTGAAAGTAAAAGTTGCTCAGTTGTATCCAACTCTGCAACCCCATGGATTATATAGTCCATGGAATTCTCCAGGGCAGAGTACTGGAGTAGGTAGTCTTTCCCTTCTCCAGGAGATCTTCTCAACCCAGGGATTGAACCCAGGTCTTGTTCATAATTTCTATTTCTTCCTGGTTCAGCCTTAGAAAATTGAACTATTCTAAGAATCTGTCCATTTCTTCCATGTTAACTATTTTATTGCCATATAGTTGCTCATAATAGTCTCTTATAATTCTTTGTATTTCTGCATTGTCTGTTGTAACCTCTCCTTTTTCATTTCTAATTTTGTTGATTTGATTCTTCTCCCTTTTTTTTTTTAAATAGGTCTGGCTAAATGTTTGTCAATTTTGTTTATCTTCTCAAAGAGTCAGCATTTGGTTTTATTCATCTTTACTATTGTTTCTTTCACTTATTTTCATTTATTTCTACTCTGATCTTTATGGTTTCTTTCCTTCTGTTAATTTTGGGGTTTATTTGTTCTCCTTTTTCCAGCTGTTTTAGGTGTAAAGTTAGGTTGTCTATTCGATATTTTTCTTCTTTCTTGAGGTAGGATTGTATTGCTATAAACTTACCTCTTAGAACTGCTTTTGCTGCGTCCCATAAGTATTGAGTTGTCTTGTTTTCATTGCCATTTGTTTCTAGAATTTTTTTGATTTCCCTTTTGATTTCCTCAGTAACTGTTCATTATTTAGAAACATATTGTTTAATCTATATGTGTTTGTGTTTTTTTATAGGCTTTTTTTTTTTCCTTCTTGTAATTTATATCTAGTCTCATAGCATTGTGGTCAGAAAAGATGCTTGATTACAATTTCAATTTTCTTAAATTTACTGATTTGTGATCCAAGATGTGGTCTATCCTGGAGAATGTTCCATGTGCACCTGAGAAGAAGATGTATTCTGCATTTGGATGGAAAGTCCTGAAGATATCAATGAGACCCATCTGGTCTAATGTATCATTTAAGATGTGTTTCCTTATTATGTTCTGTTTTGATGATCTGTTCATTGGTGTAAATGCAGTGTTAAACTCTCCTACTGTTATTGTGTTACTGTTAATTTCTCCTTTCATGTCTGTTAGTGTTTGTCTTATGTATTGAGGTACTCCTATATTAACTGCCTAGATATTTACAATTGTTATGTCTTCCTCTTGGTTTGATCCTTTGATCATTATGTAGAGTCCTTCCTTATCTCTTGTAATAATTTTTATTTTAAGGTCTATTTTGTCTGATATGAGGATTGCTACTCCAGCTTTCTTTTGCTTTCCATTTGCATGGAATATATTTTTCTATCCTCTCAATTTCAATCTATATGTGTCTTTAGGTATGAAGTGGATTTCTTGTAGACAGAATATATATGGTTCTTGTTTTTGTATCCATTCAGCCAGTCTGTATCTTTTGTGTGGAGCATTTAATCCATATAAAGTAATTATTGATATATATGTTCTATTGCCATTTTCTTAATTGTTTGGGGTTTGTTTTTGTAGATCTTTTTCTTCTCTTATATTTCTTGACTATATAACTCCCTTTAACGTTAGTTGTAAAACTGGTTTGGTGGTACTGAATTCTCTTAACTTCTGCTTGTCTGTAAAACTTTTGATTTCTCCATCAATTTTTGAATGAGATCCTTGCTAGGTAGTTGATTTTTCCCTTTTAGTACTTTATTTTTTTTTAATTTTATTTTATTTTTAAACTTTACATAATTGTATTAGTTTTGCCAAATATCAAAATGAATCCGCCACAGGTATACATGTATACCCTGCCATTCCTTTCTTGCCTGCAGAGTTTCTGCTGAAAAATCAACTGTTAAGAGTATGGATTCCCCTTCTGTGTTACTTGTTGCTTTTCTCTTGATGCATTTAATATTCTTTTTTTGTGTTTACTCTTTGTTAGTTTGATTGGCATGTGTCTTGGCATGTTTCTCTTTGGGTTTACCCTATATGGGGCTCTTTGTACCTCTTGGACTTGATTGACTATTTCCTTTTCATGCTAGATAAATTTTCAACTATAATCTCTTCAAAAAAATTTTTCGTACCCTTTCTTTTTCTCTTCTTCTTCTGGGACCCACGTACCTCAAATATTGGTGTGTTTAATATTGTTCCAGAGGTCTCTGAGGCTGTTCTCAGTTCTTTTCATTCTTTTTACTTTATTCTTCTCTTCAGCAGCTATTTCCACCATTTAAAGTTCCAGCTCACTGATTTGTTCTTCTGCCTCAGAAATTCTCCTATTGATTTCTTCTAGAGTATTTTTAAATTCAGTAACTGTGCTGTTTGTCTCTGTATGTTTATTCTTCCATTATTCTAGGTATTTTTAATTGATTATTGCATTTTCTACATTTTATTATCAAGGTTTTAGATCATCCTTACTATCATTATTCTGAATTCCTTTTCAGGTACTTGCCTAGTTCCTCTTCATTTATTTGGACTTGTGTGTTTCTAGTTTGTGCCTTCATTTGTGCAGTATTTCTCTGCCTTTTAATTACTTTTGTTTTTTAGCTTACCGTGCTTGAGGTCTCTTTTTTCCAGGCTTCAAGGTTGAATTCTTTCTTTCTTTTGGTTTCTGTCCTTGTAAGTTTGGTCCAATGGTTTGTGTAAGGTTCCTGTAGGGTGCAACTTTTTCTTGCTTTCTGGTGGGAGGAGGTGAGTCCCCCCCCCTCCCCCCCCTGCCCGATGGCCATGGCTGAGTGAGGTGGTAATCCTATTGCTCGTGATTGTTTTTGAATTTTTGTCTTGTTTGGTGTTTGATGAGGCATCCTGCACAGGGTGGTAATTGGGTGATGCTGGGTCTTGTATACAAGTGATTGCCTTCATGGGAGTTCTCACTATTTGATACTCAATAGGGTTAGGAGTTGTCTGGTAGCCAAGGGTCTTGGAGACTGAACTCCCAGTCCAAAGGCTCAGGGTTTGATCTCTGGCCAGAAAGGGAGATTCCACAAATGGTTTGTTATGGTATTAAATGGAATTAAAACAAATACCCCCAAATAAGAACCAAAGACAAACTGTAAACAATTGGCAATTACAAAATCAGGCAAATAATAATTAAAATAATTGAATATACTCGTATACATATACACCCATAAGCAAAATCAAAACAGTCCAACAAAAATAAAGTATAATAGATTGACCTGGTGAACAAAAGAAACCAAAATATATATACACCAATTAAGAACAAAACTAGCTAGAGCATAAACTGGAAAACAAAAATAAAGCAAGGTACCAACTGGGGAATAAAGCAATGAAAACAAAACTAACAAATATGATGAGAAAAAGGAAAGAAAGAAAAAAAATGAAAGAGTAGAAATGCAAAGATAAATAGAGGTCAGTAAAGAAGATTTATATATATTAAATACTAACTGCAAGAGGGAAAGAACACTAGGAAAAGCAAACAGAGGAAGAAATGCACAAAAAAATAACAATAAGTTTAAAAAATTTAAATTCAAAAAGAGGGGGTAAAAGGAAAAACTCTACAGAAGTGCAAAAGACCAATGTAGAGGCAGAAATTTATAACAGAAATATAAATTGTGATTGAAAAAACTCAAAAGCTTAAATAGATTTCATAGTGCTAATAAAATTGACAACTACAACAGAGGAGGGAGGAAAATGGGAAAAACAAATTTAAAAACAAACAAACAAACAAAAATCCAAAAGAAACTGCAGAACAAGTCGAAATATAAGAATAATAAGTGTTTTTCTTGAGTCTCTGCTGTTTGTGTCCTTTCCTTTACTGGGAGTCATAATCTACATTGCCTCCCTAGGATGCCTTCCAAAACTGCACTGGTCTCTGGACCTGTTGTGGGGGCAGCTCAGACTCTAATCTGGTCCTTTTCCTGTGTGTTCTTACCTCCAAGGTCCACAGCTGTCAGAACTAGTGTGTTTTCTTTTGTGGGAGCTCTTAATGTCCTTTTATATATTCCATATATATATATGTCTGCCTAGTTGATTGTGTGGATTTAATCTCCAACTTCTACAGCTGGTGGAAAGGTTTTGCATCTTCTTCCTTAGTCACACTGCCCCTGGGTTTCAACTGTGGTTTTATCTCCATCTATGCACGTGGGTCATCCACTGGTGTTTGCTGCTGAGGCTGCCCTGAAGGAATGCCCCAGTGAGTACCATGGGTGCAGGTGGTGCAGTTGCTTCTGGCAGCACCAGGTACTCAGGGGAGTTGGCAGCTAGAGCAACAGGAAATATAGTGCTCTAGAAGGTATGGCAATCCACTCCAGCATTCTTGCCTGGTGAACACCCCTGAGAGAGAAACCTGGAAGGCCGCAGTCCACAGAGTTTTAAAGAGTTGGACATGACTGAAACGACTCCGTGTGCATAGATGCAAGACTTTTTTTTGCCTGTGGCAATTCTGCCCCAGTGAGTGTTGAGCGTGAAGGTGGCACAGCTGCTTGGGTCACAGGGACCCTAGAGGCAGCAAGTGTGCAGGGACACACTTTATCAAAAGAATACTATATTTGGGATCAAGCATTTTATACGAATTGCCAATTAATTTGGAAATAACATTTCAGAACTAGTTAGGAAACAATATAAAGGGAACTGAATCGCAGATCTGAGATGTGCATTTGGCAAAACAAGCACCTACATACACCTTCATAAATGAAACTTTGCTCAAACATCAACTAAATGACTCATCATACATGCCTGAAATCAGGCCAGAGAATGAAGTTACAAGAAAAAAGGCAACAAAATGTCAGTGGATTTCAGGCACCATGTTCCTTATCCGAGGGAGAAAAAAATCAAAATAAAACCTTGAAATTGCATATTAGGCCGCTGTTGTGTCAGTGGTAATGTTTCAGTTCAGTTCAGTCACTCAGTCATGTCCAACTCTTTGTAACTCCATGAACTGCAGCACACCAGGCCTCCCTATCCATCACCAACTCCCGGAGTTCACCCAAACCCATGTCCATGGAGTCGGTGATGCCATCCAACCATCTCATCTTCTGTCGTCCCCTTCTCCTGCCTTCAATCTTTGCCAGCATCAGGGTCTTTTCAAATAAGTCAGGTCTTCGGATCAGGTGGCCAAAGTATTGGAGTTTCAGCTTCAACATCAGTCCTTCCAATGAACACCCATGTCTGATGTCCTTTACGATGGACTGATTGGATCTCCTTGCAGTCCAATGGACTCTCAAGACTCTTCTCCAACACCACAGTTCAAAAGCATCAATTAGTCGGGGCTCAGCTTTCTTTATAATCCAACTCTTACATTCATACATGGCCACTGGAAAAACCAAAGCCTTGACTAGATGGAACTTTGTTGACAGGGTAATATCTGTGCTTTTTAATATGCTGTCTAGGTTGGTCATAATTTTCCTTCTAAGGAGTAAGCGTCTTTTAATTTCATGACTGAAATCACTATCCGCAGTGATTTTGGAGCCCAGAAAAATAAAGTCAGGCACTGTTTCCACTGTTTCTCTATCTATTTACCATAAAGTGATGGGACCGGATGCCATGATCTTAGTTTTCTGAATGTTGAGATTTAAGCCAACTTTTTCACTCTTCTCTTTCACCTTCATCAAGAGGCTCTTTAGTTCTTCTTCACTTTCTGCCATAAGGGTGGTGTCATCTGCATATCTGAGGTTATTGATATTTCTCCCGGCAATCTTGATTCCTACTTGTGCTTCCTCCAGCCCAGTGTTTCTCATGATGTACTCTACATATAAGTTAAATAAACTGGGTGACAATATACAACCTTGATGTACTCCTTTTCCTATTTGGAACCAGTCTGTTGTTCCATGTCCAGTTCTAACTGTTGCTTCCTGACCTGCATACAAATTTCTCAGGAGACAGATCAGGTGGTCTGGTATTCCCATCTCTTTCAGAATTTTCCACAGTTTATTGTGATCCACACAGTCAAAGGCTTTGGCATAGCTGATAAGGCAGAAATAGATGTTTTTCTGGAACTCTCTTGCTTTTTTCCATGATCCAGGGGATGTTGGCAATTTGATCTGTGGTTCCTCTGCCTTTTCTAAAACCAGCTTGAACACCTGGAATTTCACAGTTCATGTATTGCTGGAGCCTGGCTTGGAGAATTTTAAACATTACTTTGCTAGCATGTGAGATGAGTGCAATTATGAAGTAGTTTGAGCATTTTTGTCATTGCTTTTCTTTGGGATTGGAATGAAAACTGCCCTTTTCCAGTCCTGTGGCCACTGCTGAGTTTTCCAAATTTGTTGGCATATCAAGTGCAGCACTTTCACAGTATCATCTTCCAGGATTTGAAAAAGCTCAACTGGAATTCCATCACCTCCAGTAGCTTTGTTCATAGTGATGCTTTCTAAGGCCCACTTGACTTCACATTCCAGGATGTCTGGCTCTAGGTCAGTGATCACACCATCATGATTATCTGGGTCATGAAGATCATTTTTGTACAGTTCTTCTGTGTATTCTTGCCAACCCTCCTTAGTATCTTCTGCTTCTGATACGTCCATACCATTTCTGTCCTTTATTGAGCCCATCTTTGCATGAAATGTTCCCTTGGTATCTCTAATTTTCTTAAAGAGATCTCTAGTCTTTCCTATTCTGTTGTTTTCCTCTATTTTTTTGCCTTGATCACCGAGGAAGGCTTTATTATCTCTCCTTGCTATTCTTTGGAACTCTGCATTCAAATGGGAATATCTTTCCTTTTCTCCTTTGCTTTTGCTTCTCTTCTTTTCACAGCTATTTTTAAAGCCTCCCCAGACAGCCATTTTGCTTTTTTGCATTTCTGTTCCATGGGGATAGTCTTGATCTCTGTCTCCTATACAATGTTATGAACCTCCGTCCATAGTTCATCAGGCACTCTGTCTATCAGATCTAGTCCCCTAAATCTATTTCTCACGTCCACTGTATAATCATAAGGCATTAGATTTAGGTCATACCTGAATGTTCTAGTGGTTTTCCCTACTTTCTTCAATTTAAGCATGAATTTGGTAATAAGGAGTTCATAATCTGAGCCACAGTCAGCTCCCAGTCTTGTCTTGCTGACTGTATAGAACTTCTCCATCTTTGGCTGCAAACAATATAATCAATCTCTTTTGGTGTTAACCATCTGGCGATATGCATGAGTAGAGACTTTTCTTGTGTTGTTGAAAGAGGGTGTTTGCTATGACCAGTGCATTCTCTTGGCAAAACTCTTATTAGTTTTTGCCCTGCTTCATTCTGTATTCCAAGGCCAAATTTGCCATTTACTCTGGGTGTTTCTTGACTTCCTACTTTTGCATTCCAGTCCCCTATAATGCAAAGGACATCTTTTTGGGGTGTTAGTTCTAAAAGATCTTAGGTGTTCATAGAACCGTTCAACCTCAGCTTCTTCAGTGTTACTGGTTGGGTCATAGGCTTGGATCCCCATGATATTGAATGGTTTGCCTTGGAAACGAACGGAGATCATTCTGTCATTTTTGAGATTGCATCCAAGTACTGCATTACTGACTCTTTTGTTGACCATAATGGCTACTCCATTTCTTCTAAGGGATTCCTGCCTGCAGTAGTAGATATAATGGTCATCTGAGTTAAATTCTCTTGAGAAATTTGTATGCAGGTCAGGAAGCAACAGTTAGAACTGGACATGGAACAACAGACTGGTTCCAAATAGGAAAAGGAGTACATCAAGGCTGTATATCGTTACCCTGCTTATTTAACTTATATGCAGAGTACATCATGAGAAACGCTGGGCTGGAAGAAGCACAAGCTGGAATCAAGATTGCCGGGAGAAATATCAATAACCTCAGATATGCAGATGACACTACCCTTATGGCAGAAAGTGAAGAGGAACTAAAAAGCCTCTTGATGAAGGTGAAAGAGGAGAGTGAAAAAGTTGGCTTAAAACTCAACATTCAGAAAACTAAGATCATGGCATCCGGTCCCATCACTTTATGGGAAATAGACGGGGAAATAGTGGAAACAGTGTCAGACTTTATTTTTTGGGGCTCCAAAATCACGGCAGATGATGACTGCAGCCATGAAATTAAAAGACGCTTGCTCCTTGGAAGAAAAGTTATGACCAACCTAGATAGCATATTGAAAGCAGAGACATTACTTTGCCAACAAAGGTCCGTCTAGTCAAGGCTATAGTTTTTCCAGTGGTCATGTATGGATGTGAGAGTTGGTCTGAAGAAAGCTGAGCACTGAAGAATTGATGCTTTTGAACTGTGGTGTTGGAGAAGACTCTTGAGAGTCCCTTGGACTGCAAGGAGATCCATCCATTCCATTCTGAAGGAGATCAGCCCTGGGATTTCTTTGGAAGGAATGATGCTAGAGCTGAAACTCCAGTACTTTGGCCCCTCATGTGAAGAGTTGACTCATTGGAAAAGACTCTGATGCTGGGAGGGGCTGGGGGCAGGAGGAGAAGGGGACAACAGAGGATGAGATGGCTAGATGCCATCAGTGACTCTATGGACATGAGTCTGAGTGAACTCTGGGAGCTGGTGATGGACAGGGAGGCCTGGCATGCTGCGATTCATGTGGTCACAAAGAGTCGGACATGACTGAGTGACTGAACTGAACTGAACTGGACTGAGTTAATTTCACCCACTTCAGTCCATTTTAGTTCACTGATTCCCAAAATGTCGACGTTTGCTCTTGCCATCTTCTGTTTGACCACTTCCAATTTGCCTTGATTCATGGTCCTAAGATTCCAGTTTCCTATGCAATATTGCTCCTTACAGCATCGGACCTTGCTTCTATCACCAGTCACATCCACAACTGGGTATTGTTTTTGCTTTGGCTCCACCCCTTCATTCTTTCTGGAATTATTTCTCTACTGATCTCCTGTAGCATATTCGGCACCTACCAACTTCGGGAGTTCATCTTTCAGTATCCTATCATTTTGCCTTTTCATCCTGTTCACGTGGTTCTCAAGGCAACAACACTGAAGTGGTTAGCCATTTCCTTCTCCAGTGGACCACATTCTCAGACCTCTCCACCATGACCCGTCCGTCTTGGGTGGCCCCACATGGCATGGCTTAGTTTCATTGAGTTAGACAAGGCTGTGGTCCATGTGATCAGATTGGCTAGTTTTCAGTTATTATGATTTCAGTGTGTCTGCCCTCTGATGCCTTCTCGCAACACCTACCATCTTACTTGGGTTTGTCTTACCTTGGAAGTGGGGTATCTCTTCATGGCTGCTCCATCAATGTGCAGCCGCTGCTCCTTACCTTGGACGAGGTCACCTCTCCTGACCTTGAATGTGGAGTAGCTCCTCTGGGCCCTCCTGTGTCTGCACAGCCTCCGTTCTTTGGACATGGGGTTGCTCCTCTTGGCCACCGCATCTGACCTCGGACATGGGGTAGCTCCTCTCAGCCGCTGCCCCTAGACATTCAGGTATGACCTAAGTCAAAACCCTTATGACTATACAGTGGAAGTGGGAAAAGATTTAAGGGACTACAATAGACATAGGTAAATTACAATAGTAGTAGTGAAAACTAATGGATCTCAAAATTGAAAAGAATTATCTCTATTGCAGTTTTAATGGATACTGACATTTCTGATCAACAGAAATAATGCTTAGATATTAGAATTTCACGAGCTAATTTATAGATATATTAATTCTTTAGATGCCTGTGTGATACTATCTGAAGAACTAACTCAGAGAAAATAATTTTATCAACATATTAATATTTACACCAATTTATCCATGTTCATGTTTTAGTTATTCTTTTGGGGAGGATATTTGGAGAGAAAATGATGGGTAGAACCAGCTAGCACCTCATGGGGCATTTCCAAGTAACTTGTTCCATAAGCACTTGAATTAGATTTTGGGGAGAATGAACTGTGAACAAACCAGTTAGTCTATTAGAAAGTCATTAAGATTTACCTCTTTCTATAATCTAGATGCTCTACGGAGCCACCATCACTTTCTTCCTCACATCATCAAATTATGCAAAGAAAAACACAAAAGAATTTTTTCAGAGACCCCAGGGTTAAAACCCATTGGTTTTACTATGAATGTGATTACTGTAAACCTCCAGAGATCTTGTCAGTCTTCAAGGAACATAAGTCCTTCTGGAGTTTTTACCCAACTTTATTATTCTAGGTTATTTACTAGAAATACTCTGGTTTTGCTCTTTGGACAAGTTGGTAAATCTCAGAAAACCTCATGGGACTCAGGTTAACTAGTCTGTTTAACATTTTGATTACACAACTCCATGCAAAGGGAGGTATTGCTTCATCTTTGGAATTGTTCCCCTTCCTGTTCCCTCGGGGATTTAATATGCTTGTAACATCCATCAAAGAACTCCACTGTTCTAACATTGTTGGGGACAAAGGAACTTAGATTTGGAAAAAAGAATTCACTTAGATTCAAATTTAATTAAATAAATGCTACGGTGTATCCCCTGTATGCCAGAATAATCTGCTAGGTTCTTGAGATTTAAAAGTGATCAATTAGATAAGATCCTTCATGCATTTTAAAATGTCCATCAAATTTGATATTATTTTCTTCAACATTTTCATTATTTAGAGACAAATAAATTCAGAGAGATTGACTATCTTTTTAAAAATTCTCTATCAAGTGCTTTTACTAACATTAGAAAATAATTGTCCCAAGTAGGAAAGAGTAGAAGAAATCAAAACTAGGCAATCAGAGATCCAGATGTTTTGCATGGTAAAACATGAAACCATAATCTATTCCCAGTCCTACTACTAGTCATTCCAGTTAGCTTTTATAGGTTCACTTTCTCTTCTAGAAAACTGGTACAATAAAGCTTGTCTCTCTATATCCTTTACAATGATGTTGAAGTAAAATTATCATGACCTACAGATTATCAAAGCTATTTGACATCTTAGATCAAAGGTCACATATATTTTTTTAATTTATTTATTTATTTTAATTGGAGGCTAATTTCTTTACAGTATTGCAGTGTTTTTTGCCATACATTCCAATGAATCAGTCATGGGTGTACACATGTCCCCCATTCTGAACCCCCTTCCCACCTCCCTCCCCAGCTCATCCCTCAGGGTCATCCCAGTGCACCAGCCCTGAGCATCCTTTCTCATGCATCAAGCCTGGACTGGTGATCTATTTCACATATGGTAATATACATGAAATTAAAAGATGCTTGCTCCTTGGAAGAAAAGTTATGACCAACCTAGATAGCATATTGAAAAGCAGAGACATTACTTTGCCAACAAAGGTCCGTCTAGTCAAGGCTATGATTTTTCCAGTGGTCATGTATGGATGTGAGAGTTGGACTGTGAAGAGAGCTGAGCACCAAAGAATTGATGCTTTTGAACTGTGGTGTTGGAGAAGACTCTTTAGAGTCCTTTGGACTGCAAAGAGATCCAACCAGTCCATCCTAAAGGAGATCAGTCCTGGGTGTTCTTTGGAAGGACTGATGCTGAGGCTGAAACTCCATTACTTTGGCCACCTCATGCAAAGAGTTGACTCATTGGAAAAGACTCTGATGCTGGGAGGGATTGGGGGCAGGAGGAGAAGGGGACAACAGAGGATGAGATGGCTGGATGGCATCACCGACTCGATGGACATGAGTCTGAGTGAACTCCGGGAGTTGGTGATGGACAGGGAGGCCTGGCGTGCTACGATTCATGTGGTCGCAAAGAGTCAGACATGACTGAGTGACTGAACTAACTAACTAATATACATGTTTCAATGCTATTCTCTCAAATCATCCCACCCTCGCCTTCTCCCACAGAGTCCAAAAGTCTGATATTTACATCTGTGTCTCTTTTGCTGTCTCTCATATAAGGTCATTGTTACCATCTTTCTAAATTCCATATGTATGTGTTAATATACTGTATTGGTGTTTTCCTTTCTGACTTACTTCACTCTGTATAACAAGCTCCAGTTTCGTCCACCTCATTAGAACTAATTCAAATGCATTCTTTTTCATAGCTGAGTGATATTCCATTGTATATAAGTACCACAACACTTTTATCTATTCATCTGCTGATGGACATCTTGGATGCTTCCAATGTCCTAGCTATTATGAACAGTGCTGCATTGAACATCGGGGTACATGTGTCTCTTTCAATTCTGGTTTGCTTAGTGTGTATGCCCAGCAGTGGGATTGCTGGGTCATACGGCAGTTCTATTTCCAGTGGGTTTTTTTTGTTTTGTTTTTTTTTTTGTTTTTAAAGAATCTCCACACCATTCTCCATAATGGCTGTACTAGTTTGCATTCCCACCAACAATGTAAGAAGGTTCCCTTTTCTCCGCACCCTCTCCAGCATTTATTGTTTGTAGACTTTTTAATAGCAGCCATTCTGACTGGTGTGAAATAGTATCTCATTGTGGTTTTAATTTGCATTTCTCTGATAATGAGTGATGTTGAGCATCTTTTTATGTGTTTGTTAGCCATCTGTATGCCTTCTTTGGAGAAATGTCTGTTTAGTTCTTTGGCCCATTTTTTTTTTCCCCTTGGGTCATTTATTTTTCTGGAATTGAGCTGCAGGAGATGCTTGTATATTTTTGAGATTAATTCTTTGTCAGTTGCTTCATTTGCTGTTATTTTCTCCCATTCTGAAGGCTGTCTTTTCACTTTGTTGATGGTTTCCTTCATTGTGCAAAAGCTTTTAAGTTTAATTACATCCCATTTGTTTATTTTTGCTTTTATTTCCATTACTCTGGAAGGTGGGTCATAGAGGATCCTGCTGTAATTTATGTCAGAGAGTGTTTTGCCTGTTTTCCTTTATGAGTTTTATAGTTTCTGGTCTTACATTTATTTTTTTAATCCATTCTGAGTTTATTTTTGTGTATGATGTTAGAAAGTGTGACATATATTTTAAAGAAAAAATGTTAGCTGTTATTTCACCATATTTAGAGAGCACAAGGTTGCATTATTTTTGATCTAAAATGATTTAGTATATAGGATACAGTATACAATGTCTTGTTCTCTCCAAAAAGTAACAAACAATTATTTGCATGTTATTGAAAGATTTTTCAGGAGGATGAAATAAATAAAGTGTGTTGTAATGATTCAATATTTTATTCTTAATAATGACATAATTCTTGCAGTTTAGTTTCAAAAGGAAAATAGGCAGGGGAAAGAGGGGGAAGCAGTACAACCCACATGTGTGGACAAACCATCTAGATGTGATTTGACTATGCTAATATCTGATAATAAAATCCTCTAGCCACCATACACAGATACAGGTGCCCTAACATATAGTCCATGTGGCTCTAGACCTAAAGTTACTAGGAAAGGCCTAATGATATCTGGTTCCTCAGTCAAGTGTTTCCAAATAAAGTGTCCTTAGATCCAGAAGGAAAAAGGCCATGCACACATTTTTTGTAAACATTTTGTTCTGTCAAAGGTTGGTTTTTACTGTACCTGAGGTCATCAATTAGGCTGCTAGGCTGTAGATCTTGAGTGTGTCTTCTTTTATTCTCTCATATTTGGTCATAATAGAAGAGGAAGCAAGCATCTGTCATTTCTTCTGGGCTAGATCAGTTCTGTCCTCTGCCAAACGTCTTCATCATCCTTCATGGAGTGTGATGGGATCTTTTTCCTTATTAGTAGTAATAATATCTTTCTGCTGTAGGGTGGCATGACAAACATCCTTTATTTTAACTTCTACTATAAACCTATGAGGCAGGTTAGACAATTAATTGACCTCACTTTTTATGGATATTTAAATAAAATTTAGAGAGATTACCTGACATATTCAAGGTCACTCCATAATGCAGTGATAAAACACATTGTACTTATCAGTATTTATCAGTCAGTGGTTTCCAGACCAGCATCACATGGAAACTTGCTAAGTTTCCCCCACAGATACCTACAGCTTATTCCCATGAGTCTGCAAATGTTACCTTACCTGGCAAAAGGGATTTTGCAAATGTGATTAAGCTAAGGATCTTGTGCTAGTTATATCTGAGTTGTCCTAATGTAATCACAAGAGTCCAAACAAGAGGGAGGCAGAAAGATCAAGGTGCAGGGAGATATAACAACAGCAGCAAAGGTCAGAGTGTGCTCTATAAGGTGGAAAAATCAAGGAAATAGATTCTTCCCAGGATCAAGGGAGAAAGAATATAGTCCTGCTGACCTATTTTTGGATTTCTCAGCTCCTTAATGATAAGATACTGAATTTATGTTGCTGTAAGTCACTAAATTTGTGGCAATTTCTTATAGAAGCAATAGGAAATTAATACACAGGGTGGGGATGAGGGTGGGATGCAGTATCCTATGCTTTAAAAATCTTAAAGGTAATTCTGATGGTAAAGCTTGAGTAACACTGTTCAGACCATTTGGTAAAAATTTAAACATGCCAATAAGATTCATAACCAATGAGGAAGAATTTCTCAATAGAATTAATGCATAGAAAAAACTGTAAAGAGAATGGGGCTAAGGCCAGTAAGAAGAAACTGAGAACCCATTTAGCAAAGAGAGATTAAACAGATGAAGAACTCCTTATATGTGTGAAGATTTTTAAAAAAGCTTATCCATGTCAATGCAGGAGTGAGATGCTTGAGATAAAAATAGCTTAGTCATTTTATCATTTGAAAAAAATACATAAATAAATCAAACTCATGGCCTCTAAAACATCCATTCAGTCAAATCACTATTCTTTCTTAACTTAGAATCCATGAAAAGAGGTCTGGAGACATAGATGGAAAAAAAAAAAAACCTTTATTTTTACTAAATTCTAAATGAAGTCTAGCATTCCCTTCAATTGTGAATGTAACTAATAAACCACATAGTAATGGTGGAAATTGTTACTTAGTCATCAATAGAAACCACATATACTTTTCTATTACAACTGTTGCAGATGTCTATTAATATCATTTATACTCTTTACTACTGTAAAGTTATGATAGAGATGAGATGCACTACTGAATCCTTGTTAAACAATGTGGTCAATGTGGTGATACAGAAGCATATGTATTATTTTATCACAAATTTATCTTTTTATATTTAAAAGATAACTGTCTTCCAAAAACTTATTTTTAAAAATTATATATATGCATATATATTACTTTTGCATATATATATTATATTTAAAATCTTATTCTGAGAAAGGTTTCATAGGATACTTCAGACCATCCAAAGGATTAATGACAATAATTAATTAATTAATATGAGATATAATGTGTGTGATATAAATAAGACAAGTGTTGCTATAGCATATTTATAAGTAATGAAAAGAAACTAAAATCTTGTTTAATATCACATAAATCGGACTAAATGTATTATAAGGCCAGGGCCCTTTTCTTTGTTTTCTCAGGTGTCCATCTGAGCATCTCCAATACTTTCAGATGCCAAATTGGTGTGATTTCCACCTAATCACAGAGCTTTAAAGTCCCACCTTACTTTTGAATTATACTGATTGGTGCATCTCAAAAACTTGAGGGAGATAGTCTAAATACCCTGAGAACTAGGCTATGCCAACTTTCTGTTTTCCTTCTGTTGCACTGTCTTCCAAATCAGTGAATGGTTGACATGCCTCCCACAGAATGACCTCAACTCTCTGCTAAGGACCTGGGAAAGAGCGAAAAAGCAAAACCTGACATAGACAATAAAACAGCTGAAAAGATGGCTTTGAAATAAGATATGGTCCACTGAACAGCTTCCTAGAGTATATTTTGTTCAT
Organism: Bubalus bubalis; assembly: GCF_019923935.1. Lineage (NCBI taxonomy): Eukaryota > Metazoa > Chordata > Mammalia > Artiodactyla > Bovidae > Bubalus > Bubalus bubalis. Next base: position 33,553,151 of record NC_059170.1, on the reverse strand, counting down.
AGCTACTATATGACTTAAAGGGACTTTGAAGTTCACTTTCAAAACTGCAACTGTTTGAATGTGGTGCATCAAGATATTCTATGATATGAGGATAGGTGGATATCTTAGCCTCATGGATACTCAATGCTAGATGAACCATGAATATTTGGGAGTTCGGGGTTAATTCAAATGATCCTCCAAAATGTTATTTGTTCATCCAGAGCTTATCCAAATGATCTGAATAGTTTCACCATCCAAAATCAGCTGACACTCAAGTGAGAATTAATTTTCCTATGAGATTTCTCTTTCTCCTTTCTGCCAGAAATATTCCATGCACTTTCTCAAGGTTGTGCAGCTGGCAGGCCCCAAAAGGTCTGGGAAGTAAAAACAAACAAAAAAGTAAATAGCAATTAATTCAATGTGAAACCTAGGTGCAGAGAATTAACTTCCTAAGTAAATACTGCAGGTCTTTACACATTGTACTCTGTTAGCATCTGAAAAGGATACTATAGACAGTAAAAAAAAAAAAAAAAAAAATCTGCCTGCAGTGTAGGAGACCCAGGTTTGATCTCTGAATTGGGAAGATCCCTTAGAGTAGGGAATTGTTACCCACTCCAGTATTCTTGTCTGGAGAATTCCATGGACAGAAGAGCCTGGTGAGCTACAGTCCATGGGGTTACAAAGAGTTGGACACAACTGACTGACTAACACTTTCACACTTTTCACTTCATAGATATAGTTACTTACATGTACTAGTACAGGAAAATAATAAAGCCTTATTCATTCTCACTGCTTGTCCAAAATCTAGATTCTACCATGAAGTAGCAAATTTGGAGAGTTGCAAAGGTTAGAAGAAGGAGCTGTAAAGATGATTAAGCCTTGAGAATTCAAATCTAGAAGGAAAGACTCAAAAAACAAGAACTATTTATCATGAAAGAAAAAGCAGAGTAACATGATACATAAGAATAAATGCAATAAAGAAAGATGGAAAAAAATATCCTAGATAAAGATAGAGATCAACTGTGGTTCCTTTACTCTGAGATCAAAACCAAAGGAAAACATTGTAAGCTGCTCTGAGAAATAGGCTGATCTTCAACTTGTTCAATTTCAAGGTGAATTACCATTGGAAAGTGTGTAATCACCACTCTCAAAAATTTTGATTGAAATAATATTTTCTCTTGCATCATTTAATTTTGGTCTATCTTGAATTGGACTTCCCTGGTGGCACAGATGGTAAAGTGTCTGCCTACAATGTGGGAGACCTGGGTTCAATCCCTGGGTCAGGAAGATCTCCTGGAGAAGGAAATGGCAACCCACAGTATTCTTGCCTGGAAAATCCCATGGACAGAGGAGCCTGTTAGGCTACAGTCCATGGGGGTAGCAAAGACTAGGACACGACTGAGCAACTTCATTCACTCACTCACTCATCTTGAATTAAGAGAATGGACAAGAAGATTTTTCAAGGACCATTCCTGTAAATGTATCCTGATATATTGTGTATTATCCTGTGACAAGAACAAATGAGATCACCAAAAAAGCTTGCTTATAGAAACTTCCATGTTCAAAGAGGTACTCTACTGAAAAAAAAGAAATCAAGACATATTATGGGTATCCCAGTTAGCAATGGCTGGAGGAAATTCTGCACCAAGAAAGAGGCATAGTGGCCCCCAAATAATTCCTCAGTCCCACCTACCAACTCCTGGAAGTCTGCATAACTTTTGGCTTTAAAATGAGTTATATACCCTCCTTTAATTAGGTTTAATGTAATTCATTGATAGAGTTTTAAATGACATTGGATATGATGTTGTATAGTTTCCCAGATGTCCATGAGGTTTCTCACACTTTGTAGCCAACTTGCTTTTTCATGAGAGCATGTGGCTGGTTCTGGCCAATTAACTGTAAGAGGAAGAAACATGTCTCACTTTCAGGTCAAAATATGGAACATGAGGAGCAATTTCTTCGTGTGTCTCTTCCAGAAGGTTTTGCTTCACATATGGCCCATGTGTTGAGAAGATATCATCATGAGAAGCATGCTGATTGCATCTCCAGATTGCCAGACCTGCACTGTTCTTGTCATGAACAATAAATAGAATTTGAAGAGGGAATGCACTGTCAATCTATCTTGACTGATAGCTATGATAATTCTTAAAATACCAATTGAGATAAAAATATTTCTACTGCATTTTCAATTCTCATTATAGACACCTTTAAAAGTAACAGCATCACTGTGTTTTGGCTAAGGACAAGGAGCTGCAGTTTTATCCCTATTGATTCATGAAAATATGAAATCATCTGTCAATTATTATTGTTAATCATTAATCATCTGTTCTACATATTAATTACATTTACAACAGATATTCTTTAAAATTATGAACATCATATAATGTATTTAAATATTATTTTTAAAGGAGTCCATATAAAAACATGCTGTTAATGTTGCTGTTCAGTCACTAAATCATGTCCAACTTTTTGAGACCTCATGGACTGTAGTGTACCAGGCTCCTGTGTTCTCCACTATCTCCCAGAATTTGCTCAAATTCATGTCCATTACATCATTGATGCTATCTAACCATCATCCTCTGCCACCCCCTTCTCCTTTTGACTTCAGTCTTTCCCAACAACAGGGTCTTTTCTAATGAGTCAGCTCTTCTCATTAGGTGACCAAAATATTGGAGCTTCAACTTCAGCATCAGTCCTTCCAATGAATATTCAGGGTTGATTTCCTTTAGGGTTGATGGTTTGATCTCCTTGCAGCCCAAGGGACTCTCAAGAGTCTTCTCTAGAACCACAATTTGAAAGCATCAGTTCCTCGGTGCTCAACCTTTTTTATGGTTCAACTTTTATATCTATACATGACTACTGGAAAAACCATAGCTCTGACTAAATGGACTTTGTTGGCAATGTGATGTGTTTTTAATATACTGTCTAGGTTTTTCATAGATTTCCTTCCAAGAAGCAAGCATCTTTTAACTTCATGGCTGCAGTTAACATCTCAGTAATTTTGGATCTCAAGAAAATAAAATCTGCTTCCACTTTCCCCCCTTCAATTTGCCATGAAGTGATGCGACTGGATCCCATGATCTTAGTTTTTGAAATGTTGAGTCTCAGGCCAGCTTTTTCACTCTCCTTTTTCACCCTCATCAAGAAGCTCCTTAGTTCCTCTTCACTTTATGCCATTAGAGTGGTATAATCTACATATCTGAGGTTGTTGATATTTCTCCTGGCAAGCTTGATTCATCCATCCTGACATTTGGCATGATGTACCCTGCATATAAGTTAAATAAGCAGGGTGACAAAATACAGTGCTGCCATACTCCTTTTCCAATTTTGAATCAGTCAATTATTCCATGTCTGGTTCTAACTGGAGAAGGAAATGGCAACCCACTCCAGTGTTCTTGCTTGGAGAATCCCAGGGACAGGGGAGCCTGGTGGGATGCCATCTATGGGGTTGCAGTGTCGGACACGACTGAAGTGACTTAGCAGCAGCAGCAGCCAGTTCTAACTGTTGATTCTTGACCTGCATACAGGTTTCTCAAGAGACAATAAGGTGGTCTCATGCTCCCATCTCTTTAAGAATTTTCCACAGTTTGCTGTGATCTACACAGTCAATGACTTTATCATAGGCAATGATGCAGAAGTAGATGTTTTTGTGGAATTCCCTTGCTTTCTCCATGATCCAACAAATACCAGCAATTTGGTCTCTTGCTCCTGAAAGGTGGTTGTTGAATCACACAAAGACACCGGGATTCTTGGCCCCTGGAGGAGAAGAATTCAATCCGGGGCCAGAGACGAGGCTTGATCGCTCAGAGCTTTTGTGTAATAAAGTTTTATTAAAGTATAAAGGAGATAGAGAAAGCTTCTGACATAGGCATCAGAAGGGGGCAGAAAGAGTACCTGCTTGCTAGTGTTAACAATGAAGTTATATACTCCAAAGAATGTCTGGAGGTTGTAAAGACCTCCCATAATTTACATTTTAAGATAACAGAATTAGCCAGAAGGTTTAATCCAGAGACTGTCCTCAGGCAGGATACATTATTGTTATATAATCCTAAGGAATGTAGAGAAAGAAAAAAAGTTTGTCTTTTCTTCCTCCTTGAGAATTTCAGACCCCTCTCTCCTTGGGGACCCCTGGACTCCTTATCAACCTGCCTAGGAACTGACTCTCTCACTCCTCTGCCTTTTCTAAACCCATATGGTACATCTGGAAATTCTCAGTTCATATACTACTGAAACCTAGCATGAAGAAAACTGAATATAACCTCACTAGCATGTGGAATGAGTGCTATTGCAGAGTAGTTTGAACATTATTTGGCATCGCCCTTCTTTGGGATTGGAATGAAAAATGACCCTTTCCAGTCCAGTCAGGCAACTGTGAAACTCTAAGATTCTGGTTGAATATAATTAGCACACACAGATTTTCATAGAATAACCAAAGTATTCCCCACTACCATCATATTATTTGTTTAACTCTTACAATTCCTTGAAGTGGAGATGTTTATCCTCATTTTATATCAGATAAAATAAAGCTTGCAGAACAAGAAAAAGATGAAGGTAGAACTCAACCTAGATTTAAGTTCTTTATTTATACTATGCTATCATGGACTAAAGTGGTTCCCTACTGAATGGTCAGAGTCTTGGCAGAAAGCTATGGCATCCTCAAATAGAGGTAAGTGAATGAAGTTTAATAAATATTCTATTTGAAGATATATAAATATGATTAAGCTTACTCCTTGGAAGAAAAGTTATGACCAACCTAGATAGCATATTGAAAAGCAGAGATATTACTTTGCCAACAAAGAAAGGTCCGTCTAGTCAAGGCTATGGTTTTTCCAGTGGTCATGTATGGATGTGAGGGTTGGACTATGAAGAAAGCTGATCACCGAAGAATTGATGCTTTTGTACTGTGGTGTTGGAGAAGACTCTTGAGAGTCCCTTGGACTGCAAGGAGATCCAACCAGTCCATTCTAAAGGAGATCAGCCCTGGGTGTTCCTTGGAAGGAATGATGCTAAAGCTGAAACTCCAATACTTTGGCCACCTCATGTGAAGAGTTGACTCATTGGAAAAGACTCTGATGCTGGGAGGGACTGGGGGCAGGAGGAAAAGGGGATAACAGAGGATGAGATGGCTGGATGGCATCACTGACTCAATGGATGTGAGTTTGAGTGAACTCTGGGAAATGGTGATGGATAGGGAGGCCTGGCGTGCTGTGATTCATGGGGTCGCAAAGAGTTGGAAACGACTGAGCAACTGAACTGAAGGGACATCACAGGGATGGTGAAGTGTCCAAGAGCTTGAAATATCAGGTTAGTCCTGAGAACCATGACTCCTGAAGGGACAGAGGGAAAAAGTAGTCATACACATGTGTGCTTAGTCTTGTCCAACTCTGTGATCCCATGGAGTATAGCCCACAGGCTCCTCTGTTCATGGGATTATCCTGGCAAGAATACTGATGTGTTCTGTCATTTCCTCCTCCAGGAGATCTTCCTGACCCAGGAATAGAAACTGCATCTCTCAAGGCTCCTGCATTGTAGGCAAATTCTGTACCTGTGAGCCCCCAGTGAAGCCCAAAAGCAGTCATAAGGACCCAGGGAAAGCCTTTAGTTATAAAGAGGACCATCTTATATCACTTGAGACCTTGGATAAGAGAATGACAACCACCAGCCTATGTTCTGTCCTCCTCCTTGAGGACTGCTTGCTTATGGCTTCCATAGACCAAACCCAACTGATATCAAAGGGCAAAGGAGCCTAGTTTAAACTATCCATTTCAGGGAAGCCTTCTGGGGTACACTGTAGGGTAGAGAAGTGGAAAGTTAGTGGATATGAAAAGACAAAAAGAGATTATCTTGCCCATGTACCATCACTTTCATAGACAGACAAGCCACTTAAACAAATCTGTATTAAGAAGTAATTCATCATATTTAAAGGCAATCTTGAAGTGCAATTAAAAATAAAATTTGAGGGGAAAGAACAAGATGGCAGATGAGTAGGTGGACGTGGAGTACATGTCTCTCCACAGATACATCAGGAATACAACTTCAGACACAGAGGTGCATGCAAAACACCAGCTGAGAGCAGACAGGAGTACCTGACCAGTGGGAAAGAATATACAGAACCATGCAAAACTCAGTAGGATGAAGGAACTAGAGGGAAAAACAGGAGTGTTAGTAAGATTGGACCTGCCCTCAGGGGGTGGGGGAATTGAAGCAGGGGTCCGATCCCCACATTGGGGCAATTGTCTGAGGCAGAGGAGAAACATTTAAGGCTGAGAGTGAAAGAGCTGATCTGTGGCAGCCTAAATGGAATGAGAATCAGACAGTCCTTGCCACAGCCATTCATACCCCCAACAGAGATGCAGGTCCCCTGGAAGGCACAATGGCTGGGAGCTGGAGTTTAGAGATTGTGGAACAATCCCAGGGCAAGGGCTGCTATTGACTGCAGAGAGACAGATAGATCGAGGGGATGTGAGGGAGGAGCCTGTGGTGGGAAAGCGATACTGCTGAGTCAACTGTAGGGGGTGGAGCCATCACCATAGCTTCTCTCTCCTCACACGCCAGCATTGGCAGCTAAACAATAGAGAGGCTGGCCCATCAAAGGCCTGATGCACTGAACTGCGGAGTAGGACCTTAACCAGGGTGCTCCTTTAAGTGACTGACATGTTGATCTACAGACTAGGACCCCAACCAGGGGGATCCCTTTATATGCCTGAAAGGGCAGAGTCAAGGGGAAAGACTGGCCAAAGAGGTCTTCTGATCTCCAGCTACAAGAGGCTCAAAAAAATACTCTGATAGGGCCATAACTCCTGCAATGAAGGCATTTCATGTGCCTGCACACTTTGCGCTGCCAGGGTCCCCACAAGCCAAACAGCTGCACCACCTTCACGCTCAACTCTCACTGGGGCAGAACTGCCACAGGCAAAAAAGTCTTGCACCTATGCACACCGAGTTGCTTCAGTCATGTCCAACTCTTTGAAACCCTGTGGACTGCAGCCTGCCAGGTTTCTCTGTCAGGGGGGTTTTCCAAGCAAGAATACTAGAGCGTATTGGCCAGTAGGTTGCCATACTCTTCTAGATCACTATATTTCCTGCTGCCCTAGCCTCCAACACCCCTGAGTACCTGGTGCTGCCAGAACCCCTGCGACCCAAGCAGCTGCACCACCTCCAAAACTGGCCCTCATATCCAAGTCCTCCAGGACAGCCTCAGGAAGAAACCCCAGTGGAAGACCCACATGCAAAGGTGGAAATTAAACCACAGTTGAAACCCAGGGGCAGTGAATTTCAAAGAAGACCCAAAACCTTCCCACCAGCTGTACAAGCTGCAGATTAAATCCACGTGATCAACTAGGCAGACTCTGTGTCTATGGAATATATAAAAGGACATTGAGAGCTCCCACAAAAGAAAAGGCACTAGTTCTGATAGCTGTGGACATTGGAGACAAGAACACACAAGAGTAGGACCAGATTAGAATCTGAGCTGCCCCCACAGCAGGTCCACAGATCAGCACAGTGTTGGAGGAATCACAGGGAGGTGAGGTGGACTATGACTCCCAGAGAGGGAAAGGACTCTGACAGCAGTGTCTCAAGAAAAACATTGATTCTTCTTATGTTTTGACTTGTTCTGTGGATTCTTTTGGATTTTTTTTTCTTTTTCCTCTCCCCCTACCACCCCACCCCCCATTGTAGTTGTTGATTTTATTGGCATTATGAAATCTAATTAAGCTTTTGAGCTTTTTTTTTTTTTCTCACTGAAATTTTTTATTGTTGTTATGAACATCTTCCTCTACATCAGACTTTTGTAGTTCTGTGGAGTTTTGCTTATTTTTTCTTTTCTCTTTTTTTTTAATTTTAATTTTTAAACCTATTATTATTTTTTCTACATTTTTTCCTTTGTTTGCTTTTCCTAGTGCTCTTTTACCATAGCAGTTAATCTTTAATGTATATAAATCTTCTCTGTCTACCTCTGTTTAACTTTGAATATCTATTCTTTCTTTTCTTTCTTTCCTTTCCTCTCAACATATTTGTTAGTTTTATTTTCATTGCTTTATTCCAAAATTGGCACCTTGCTTTAGTTTTGTTTTCCACTTTGTGCTTTAGTTAATTTTGATTTTAACTGGTATATATAATTTTTGGATTCTTTTGTTCACCAGGTCAAACTATTGTACTTTATTTTAGTTGAACTGTTTTGATTTAGCTTATGGGTGTATATGTATATGTGTACATTCAGTCACAATTTTTATTGTTGTTATAAACCTCTGCCTCTATGTTGGGCTTTTGCAGGTCTGTACAGTTTTCCTTTTTTTTTTTAATTTCTCTTTTTTAAATTTTAATTTTTAAACCTATTATATTTTTCTACATTTATTCCTTTGTTTGCTTTTCCTAGTGCTCTTTTCCCTTTGCAGTTAACCTTTAATGTATATAAATCTTCTCTATCTACCTCTATTGAACTTTGTCATCTATTCTTTCTTTCTTTCCTTTCCTCTCAATATATTTGTTAGTTTTATTTCCATTACTTTATTCCCCAGTTGGCACTTTGCTTTAGTTTTGTTTCCCAGTTTGTGCTTTAGTTAGTTTTGTTCTTAACTTGTAGATATAATTTCTGGTTTCCTTTGTTTGCCAGGTCAATCTACTGTACTTTATTTTTCTTGGGCTGTTTTGATTTTGCTTATGGGTGTATATGTATATATGTGTATATTCAGACACACTTATTAATTTTGTTATGAGCCTCTATCTCTATGTTGGGCTTTTGCAGTTTTGTGAAGTTTTTTTTTTTTCTTTCTTATTCATTTTTTCTTTTCTCTTTTTTATAATTTGAATTTTTAATTTTTTAAACCTATTATATTTTCTACATTTATTCCTTTGCCTTTCCTACTGTTCTTTCCCCCTTGCAGTTAATATTTAATGTATATAAATCTTCTTCATCTACCTTTATTGAACTTTGCATATCTATTCTTTTTTTTTTCTTTCCTTTCCTCTCAATCTATTTGTTAGCTTTGTTTTCATTGCTTTATTCCCCACTTGGCACTTTGCTTTCATTTTGTTTTCTGGTTTGTGCTTTAGTTAGATTTTTTCTTAACTGGTAAATATAATATTTGATTTCTTTTGTTCACTGGGCCAATCTACTGTTCTTTATTTTAATTGGACTGTTTTGACTTTGCTTATGGGTGTATATGTATATGTGTATATTCCATTATTATAACTATTATTTTCCTGATTTTGTAACTGCCATTTTTCTGGGGTTCATCTTTGGTTTCTCATTTTTGGGTATTTGTTGTAATCTCACTTAATGCCATAACAAACCACTTGTGGAATCTTCATTCCTGACCAGAGATCAAGCTTTGGAGTGGGAGCACTGACTCCAAGACCCTAGACTACCAGAGAACTAACCCTAGGGAGGATCAAATAGTGAGAATCACATAAAGGAAACCACTTGAATGCAAGACCTAGCATCACCAAACCACCAGTAGCACCCTGTGCAGGATGCCTCATATGAACAACCAACAAAACAAAAATACAAACCCAATCATCAGCAGACAGGATTACCACCTCACTGAGCCTGGCCCATAAGAGAAAAAACAAACAAACAAACAAACAAACAAACACTCAGCACAAATTTCACCCTATGCAAAGCTTCCACAAACTGCTGGACCAAACTTAGGTCAGAAACCAAAAGGAAGAAAGAATGCAACCCTTGAAGCCTGGGAAAAGGAGATCGCAAACAGAATAAGTTAAAAAAGAAAAAAAAAGCATAGAAAGGCAGAGAAATACTACATAAATGAAGGAACAAACTAGGAAAACACAAGCCCAGATAAATGAAGAGGAAATAGGCAGCTACCTGAAAAAGAATTCAGAATAATAATAGTAAAGATGATCAAAAACCTTGAAAACCAAATGGAGAAAATGCAAGAATCAATTTAAAAAGACCTAGAAGAATTAAACATACAGAGAAGAACAACACAATTACTTAAATTAAAAATACTCTGAAAGGAATCAATAGCAGAATATCTGAAGCAGAGGAACGAATCAGTGAGCTGGAAGATAAAATGGTGGAAATAACTGATGAAGAGCAGAATAAAGTAGAAAGAATGAAAAGAACTGAGGATAGCCTCAGAGACCTCTGGGACAATATTAAACACACCAACGTTCAAATATACGGGTCCCATAAAAAGAGAAAAAGAAAGGGTATGAGAAATTTTTTGAAGAGATTATAGTTGGAAATTTCCCCTACGTAGAAAAGAAATAGTCAATCAAGTCCAAAGGTCACAAAGAGCCCCATATAGGATAAACCCAAAGAGAAACACTCCAAGACACATACTAATCAAACTAACAAAGAGTAAACACAAAGAAAGAACATTAAAAGCAGCAAGGGGAAAGCAACAAGTAACAAAGAAGGGAAACCCCATACATTTAGCAGCTGATCTTTCATCAGAAACTCTGCAGGCCAGAAGGGAGTGGCAGGATATATTTAAAGTACTGAAAGGGAAATATGTACAATCAAGATTATTATACCCGGTAAGGATCTCATTCAAAATTGATGGAGAAATCAAAAGCTTTTCAGACAAGCAAAAGTTAAGAGAATTCAGTACTTCCAAATCAGTCTTACAACAAATGTTAAAGGGATTATATAGCTAAGAAATACAGGAGAAGAAACAATATCTACAAAATGGATCCCAAACAATTAAGAAAATGGCAATAGGAACATATTGATCAATAATTACTTTAAATATAAATGGACTAAATGCTTCAACCAAAAGACCCAGACTGGCTGAATGAATACAAAAACAAGACCCATATATATGCTGCCTACAAGAAACCCACTTCAGATCTAAAGATACCTATAGACTGGAAATGAAAGGATGGAAAAATGCATTCCATGCAAATGGGAAGCAAAACAAAGCTGGAGTAGCAATCCTCATATGAGATAAAATAGACTTTAAAATAAAGAAGATTACGAGAGAAAAGGAAGGACACTATGTAATGACCAAGGGATCTATCCAAGAGGAAGATATAACAACTATAAATATCTATGCACCCAACATAGGAGCACCTCAATACATAAGAAAAACACTAGTAGATATAAAAGGAGAAATTGACAGTAACACAATAGTAGTAGGAGACATTAACACCCCAGTCACACCAATGGACAGATCATCAAAACAGAAAATAAATAAGGAAATACAAGTCTTAAATGATACTTTAGACGAGAGGGATCTCATTGATATCTTCAGAACTTTCCACCCAAATGAAGAAGAATATACATTCTTCTCAAGTGCACATGGAACATTCTTAAGGGTAGACCACATCTTGGGTCACAACTTAAACCTCAATAAATTTAGGAAAATTGAAATCATATCAAGCATCTTCTCCAACCACAATGCTATGAGACTAGATATTGATTACAAGAAAAAAAAAACTGTAAGAATCTGAAACACATGGAGGTTAAATGATACATTTCTAAATAACCAACAAGTTACTGAAGAAATCAGAAGGGAAATCAAAAAATTTCTAGAAAGAAATAACAACGAAAACACGACAACTTGAAACCTAAGGTATTCAGCAAAAGCAGTTCTAAGAGGGAAGTTTATAGCAATACAATCCCACCTCAAGAAACAAGAAAAACATTGAATAGACAACCTAACTACACCTAAAGGAACTAGAAAAAGAAGGGGAAAAAGCTAAAATTAGTAGAAGGAAAGAAATTATAAAGTTCAGAGCAGAAATAAGTGAAAAAGAAATGAAAGAAACAATAGCAAAATAAAACCTAATGCTGACTCTTTGAGAAGATAAACAAAATTGACAAGCCTTTGGCTAGACTCATCAAGAAAAAAAGAGAGAAGAATCAAATCAACAAAATTAGAAATGAAAAAGGAGAGGTTTCAACAGACAATGCAGAAATACCAAGGACTATAAGAGACTATTATGAACAACTATGTGGCAATAAAAAAGATAACCTGAAAGAAATGGATAGATTCTTAGAAAAGTTCAATCTTCCAAGACTGAACCAAGAAGAAATAGAAATTATGAAAAATTACAAGCACTAAATTGAAACTGTGATCAAAAATCTCCCCAAAAAACAAAAGCCCAGACCAGATGGCTTCACAGGAGAATTCTATCAAACATTTAGAGAAGAGCTAATACCTATCCTTCTAACACTCTTTCAAAAAATTGCAGAAGGAGGAACACTTCCAAACTCATTCTACAAGGCCACCATCACACTGATACCAAAACCAGACAATGACAACACAAAAAAGAAACATACAGGCCACTATCACTAATGAAAATAGATGTAAAAATCCTCAACAAAATTTTAGCAAACAGAATTCAGCAACACATCAAAAAACTCATACACCATGACCAAATTGGGTTTATTCCAGGGATGCAAGTATTCTTCCATATATGCAAATCAATGAATGTGATACACCATATTAACAAATTGAAAGATAAAAAACATACAATCATCTCAATAGATGCAGAGAAAACTTTGACAAAATTCAGCACTCATTTATGATTAAAACTCTTCAAAAATGGGCAAAGGAGTCAACATAGTAAAGGCCATATATGATAAGCCCACAGTAAACATTATTCTCAATGGTGAAAAATTGAAAGCATTCTCCCTAAGATTAGGAACAAGACAAGGGTGTCCACTTTCTCCATTATTGTTAAACATAGTTCTGGAAGTCCTAGCTACAGCAATCAGAGAAGAAAAAGAAACAAATGGATCCAGACAAGAAAAGAAAAAGTAAAGCTCTCACTGTTTGCAGATGACATGATACTGTACATAGAAAACCCTAAAGATACTATCAGAAAATTACTAGAGCTAATCAGTGAGTTTAGCAAAGTTGCAGGATACAAAATCAATACACAGAAATCACTTGCATTTCTATATACTAACAATGAAAAGTCAGAAGGAGAAATTAAGGAATCAATCCCATTCACCATTGCAACAAAAAGAATTAAATATCTAGGAATAAATTTACCTAAGGAGATAAAAGAACTGTACACACAAAATTATAAGACACTGTTGAAAGAAATCAAAGATGACATAAACAGATAAAGAGATATTCCACATTCCTTAGTAGGAAGAATCAATGTTGTGATAATGACTCTACTGCCAAATGCAATCTACAGATTCAAATGTGACCCCTATCAAATTACAAATGGCGTATTTCACAGAACTAAAACAAAAAATTTCATAATTCATATGGAAACACAAAAGACCCTGAATAGTCAAAGCAGTCCTGAGAAAAAAGATTGGAGCTGGAAGAATCAAGCTTCCTTACTTCAGGTTATACTACAAAGCCACAGTCATCAAGACAGTATGGTACTGGCACAAAAAAAGAAATAAAGACTGATGGGACAAGATAGAAAGCCCAGAAATAAACCCATGCACCTATGGGTACCTTATTTTTGACAAAGGAGGCAAGAGGATACAATGGGGCAAAGACAACCTCTTCAATATATGGTGCTGGGAAAACTGGACAGCTACATATAAAAGAATGAAATTAGAACACTTCCTAACACCATACACAAAGATAAACTCAAAATGGATTAAAAACTTAAATGTAAGACCAGAAACTACAAAATTCTTAGAGGTAAACATAGGCAGAACACTCAATGGCATAAATCAAAGCAAGATCCTCTATGACCCACCTCCCAGAATAATGAAAATGAAAAGAAAAGTAAACAAGTGGGACCTGATTAAACTTAAAAGCTTTTGCAAGCAAAGGAAACTATAAGCAAAGTGAAAAGACAACCCTCAGAATGGAAGAAAATAATAGCAAATTAAACAACTGGCAAAGTATTAACTTCCAAAATATGCAAGCAGTACATGCAGCTCAATACCAGAAAACAAACAACCCAATCAAAAAATGGGGAAAAGACCTAAATGGACATTTCTCCAAAAAAGACATACAGATGGCTAACAAACACATGAAAAGATGCTCAACACTGCTCACTGCTGCTGCTGCTGCTGCTGCTGCTAAGTTGCTTCAGTCAGGTCCGACTCTATGTGACGCCATAGATGGCAGTGTACCAGGCTCCCCTGTCCCTGGGATTCTCCAGGCAAGAACACTGGAGTAGGTTGCCATTTCCTTTTCCAATACAGGAAAGTGAAAAGTGAAAGTGAAGTCACTCAGTCGTGTCCGACTCTTAGCAACCCCATGGACGATAGCCCACCAGGCTCCTCCATCCATGGGATTTTCCAGGCAAGAGTACTGGAGTGGGGTGCCATTGCCTTCTTCAACATTGCTCACCAGAGAAATGCAAATCAAAACTACAATGAGAATATTACCTCACAGCAGTCAGATTGGCCATCATCAAAAAGTCTACAAAAATAAATTCTGGAGAGGGCGTGGAGCTCTTAATTTACAAAGTCTTTTAAAACAACTGCAACTTAGTTACTGTTACTTCAGTTCAGTTCAGTCCCTCAGTCATGTCGGACTCTTTCCACCCCATGAACCGCAGCACGCGCCAGGCCTCCCTGTCCATCACCAACTCCCGGAGTCCACCAAAACCCATGTCCATTGAGTCGGTGATGCCATCCAACCGTCTTATCCTCTGTTGTCCCCTTCTCCTCCTGCCCTCAATCTTTCCTACCATCAGGGTCTTTTCAAGTGAGTCAGCTCTTCACATCAGGTGGCCAAAGTATTGGAGTTTCAGCTTCAACATCAGTCCTTCCAATGAACACCCAGGACTGATCTCCTTTAGGATGAACTGGTTGGATCTCCTTGCAGTCCAAGGGACTCTCAAGAGACTTCTCCAACACCACAGTTCAAAAGCATCAATTCTTCGGTGCTCAGCCTTCTTCACAGTCCAACTCTCACATCCATACATGACGACTGGAAAAACCATAGCCTTGACTAGACGGACTTTGTTGGCAAAGTAATGTCTCTGCTTTTCAATATGCTATCTAGGTTGGTCATAACTTTCCTTCCAAGGAGTAAGCGTCTTTTAATTTCATGGCTGTAATCACCATCTGCAGTGATTTTTGGAGCCCAGAAAGATAAAGTCAACCACTGTTTCCACTGTTTCCCCATCTATTTGCCATGAAATGATGGGACCAGATGCCATGATCTTCATTTTCTGAATGTTGAGCTTTAAGCCAACTTTTTCACTCTCCTCTTTCACTTTCATCAAGAGCCTCTTTAGTTCTTCTTCACTTTCTGCCATAAGGGTGATGTCATCTGCATATCTGAGTTTATTGATATTTCTCCCAGCAATCTTGATTCCAGCTTGTGCTTCCTCCAGCCTAGCATTTCGCATGATGTACTCTGTATATAAGTTAAATAAGCAGGGTGACAATATACAGCCTTGATGTACTCCTTTTCCTATTTGGAACCAGTCTGTTGTTAAATGTCTAGTTCTAACTGTTGGAGTTTCTCAAGAGGCAGGTCAGGTGGTTTGGTATGCCCATCTCTTCCAGAATTTTCCACAGTTTATTGTGATCCTCGCAGTCAAAGGCTTTGCAATAGTCAATAAAGCAGAAATAGATGTTTTTCTGGAACTCTCCAGCTTTTTCGATGATCCAGCGGATGTTGGTAATTTGATCTCTGGTTCCTGTGCCTTTTATAAAACCAGATTGAACATCAGGAAGTTGAAACCTTGAACATCTATTGTTGAAGCCTGGCTTGGAGAATTTTGAGCATTATTTTACTAACGTGTGAGACAAGTGCAATTGTGTGGTAGTTAAAGCATTTGACATTGCTTTTCTTCCGGATTGGAATGAAAACTGACTTTTTCCAGTCCTGTTGCCACTGCTGAGTTTTCCAAATTTGCTCACATACTGAGTGCAGCACTTTCATAGCATCATCATTTAGGATTTGAAATAGCTCAACTGAAATTCCATCACCTCCACTAGCTTTGTTCGTAGTGATGCTTCCTAAGGCCCACTTGCCTTCGCACTCCAGGATGTCTGGTTCTAGGTGAGTGATCATACAGTCATGATTACTTGGTCGTGAAGATCTTTTTTAAACAATTTTTCTGTATATTCTTGCTACCTCTTCTTAATATCTTCTGCTTCTGTTAGGTTCATACCATTTCTGTCCTTTATTGAGCCCATTTTTGCATGAAATATTCCCTTGGTATGTCTGTTTCTTGAAGAGCTCTCTAGTCTTTCCCATTCTATTGTTTTCCTCCATTTCTTTGCACTGATCCCTGAGGAAGGCTTTCTTTTCTCTCCTTGTTATTCTTTGGAACTCTGAAGTCAAATGGGTATATCTTTCCTTTTCTCCTTTGCTTTACACTTCTCTTCTTTTCAGAGCTATTTGTAAAGCCTCCTCAGACAGCCATGATACTTTTTTGCATTTCTTTTCCTTGGGGATGGTCTTGATCCCTGTCTCCTGTACAATGTCATGAACCTCCATCCTCTTTGGTAACCATAGTTTTGTTTTCAAAGTCTAGTCTGTGTCTGCTTTTAAATAAATTCATTTCCGTGTTTTATTTAGATGCCCACAAAGAAGTGGTATCATATGATATTAATATTTGTCTTTCACTGTCTGATTCACTTCACTTAGTATAATAATTTCCAGGTCCAGGATTCAGTTCTATTTCCTGCCTAATGCCATTGACATTTGGTTTTGTCAGCAGTAATCCCACCCATTATGACTGTAAATGAATGGATTCTATAAGGCCCTCTGGGGACAAGACCCATATTCTCTGCTTTACCTCCTCTCTGAAATACCTAGATATTGTAGGTATAATATCTGATAATAGTGTCTAATGCACATTTCCTGAGTTGTTTTACAGATGCTGAAATCCACACCAAATGGAAGATATTAACTACTTGATGACCATGAACATGTAACCCTCATACCTACTTGGCACCTAAGGACTGATAATGTTAATCCCTGTGACACTGCCCTGTTACCTCACCATCAGAGCCAATAAGAGAATTGTGCATGAGCTTATCACATACCCTGGGACACTCTTCCCTCACCTGGCCTTTAAAAATGCTTTCTTGAAACCTACCTGAATGTTTATATATTTTGAGTACTAGCTGTCCTGGACTCCTTACTTGGTGCCCTGATATGAAGGCTTCGCTTTCCTTCACCACAACCCAGTGTCAGTAGATTGGCTTAACTGTGCATGGGAGAAAGGCTCAAGTTTGGTTGGTAATTTAATGTGTGATGTATCCTACTGACAAATTTTCTTTGTGAGCATACTCATATTTCTAGAGAATCCACAAAAGATTCTGTACAGAGAATCTACAGGAGAGCTCTTTAAGGTTTCATTAAGGCCAGTGTAAACAAGTTGCAGTGTTATCCAATGATCTAAATGGTCTACTTAGGAAAAGGCAGACACAGTGACTTAAATTATTGTTGTTGTTTTTCACTTTTGTTGTTGTTGTTGTTAACACTTGGGTTTGAATCAATATACTACTGAAGTCATCTGAGCATGGAGTTCCCTTCAAAATCAACAGATGATCCAAAGACAAATGAATTTATGTGAAATGTGGGCCAGTTTTTCTTGTGTAAGCAGTATTACCAAATGTTTTCTGTTTCTGAGTAATTTCTACCCAATTAAGCATCAAACTGACACTAGCTTTTTGGCTGTCATTTGTTTTCCAGGATCATCTGGCTCTGAGTTTATTCATTGTGTCTGGGTGTTCCTGTCACCCTGACATTGAGCCCAATTCTGAAGTTGCATAATGCAAGTGGAGGAAGCAAAAAAAGTTGGTCCTTTCTGATTTTTCCTGACGCATTCTGCTGATTTGTTAGGTTTCCACAGCCTAGGATTTTCTTGCTTGCACTTTACAAGAGGCCTGAAGGTTTGGCTGCCCTGTGAGATAAAGTTAAGTTTCTCTTTCAGTAGCCACTTGTAGACTACCAAAAGTTCTTAACCTTTTCTGGTGCCATGGTCCGTGGACCCCTGATGAAGCAGGAGGTAGATGGGACCACCCCAAAGTAAAGGAGAAACATTTCCTGTGGACAAGATGAGAAGAGCAGGACAATTAAGAGAGGAGGCTGGGCCCTGTGCAGACTACATATGTCTCATTCTCGAAGTCAGGGACCTCCGCAACCACATATGCACAGAAAGCCTCTTTGGAGGTCAAAGAGGAATGATGTCAAGAGATGCTCTACTCACAGTCCTTTGCAGTAGAATCCATCTTCACTAAGATGTGCATGTGCACACATGAGAGGAGCCTGAGATATACCAAATATGGACTGTGCACCAGGCAAATCAAAATGATTGGCCAAAGGAAACCTGAGAGAAATGCCCCATACAAGTTATTCAAACTGCCACAAAGGTGTGACTTAGGGACTCTTGTTCTGAGTCTGCCTGTATATCTATCCACATGTACTGTATCCTCTTCCCTCCTAATAAACACGTCAATTCTTCACTGCTTTTCATATTTGTGAAAATACTTTTCTGCAAAGTCTAAGGTTCAGGGCCCTTGTCACTGACCACTGGTCTAGTGGTTAGGATTCAATGCTCTCACTGCTCGACCTGGCCTCAATCTCTTCCTGAAACCCAAGTCCCGCTCTAAGCCATTGCAGGCCAGGCCACCTGAGATCACTGCCATCTGGTAAAGCCTATGGAAATAACTCAGAATAATGTTTTTAAAAGCACAAAATGGATAGAATTATATAAGAAGCAATTATAATGAAAAGTAGTCATCAAGATATTAAAACTGTATGCCTACTTATTGATACATTGAATATAAACATAAGCATTTTACACATATATTATGATAACTGCTATAATTCAAAGACTGGAAGACTTAAATGATATTCTGGGATATTTTCAACAATCTACTTATGGTGTGACAGAATCAAGGGTCCTCTTTATATCTGATTTGCTGTCTATGTTAATGATTGAAGGAAATGCTGATATTTCAGTTAGACTGTAGTAAAAATAATTTTTCTGTCCTTTGGATTTTTAGATTCTTTTATTTCCTTTTACAGACTTTTTGGAGGTCCACGGACCCCAAGATCAGAATATTCCAGTCTAGAATAAGTTCAGTTCAGTCGCTCAGTTGTGTCTGACTCTTTGCGACCCCATGGACTGCGGCACACAAGGCTTCCCTGTCCATCACCAACTCCCAGAGTTTGCTCAAACTCATGTCCATCGAGTCAGTGATGCTATCCAATGATCTTATCCTCTGTCATCCCCTTCTCTTCCTGCCTTCAATCTTTCCCAGCATCAGGGTCTTTTCCAAGGAGTCAGTTCTTCACATCAGGTGACCAAAGGATTGGAGCTTCAGCTTCAGCATCAGTCTTTCCAATGAATATCCAGTACTGATTTCCTTCAGGATGGACTAGTTGGATCTCCTTGCAGTCCAAGGGACTCTCAAGAGTCTTCTCCAACACCACAATTCAAAAGCATCAGTTCTTTGGCACTCAGCTTTCTTTATGGTCCAATGCTCACATCCATACATGACTTCTGTAAAAATCATAGCTTTGACTAGATGGACCTTTGTTGGCAAAGTAATGTCTCTGCTTTTTAATATGCTGCCTAGGTTGGTCATAGCTTTTCTTCGACTGAGCAAGTGTCTTTTAATTTCATGGCTGCAGTCACCATCTGCAGTGATCTTGGAGGCCAAGACAATAAAGTCTGGCACTGTTTCTATTGTGTCTCCATCTATTAGCCATGAAGTGATGGGACTGGATGACATGATCCTAGTTGTTTGAATGTTGCTGTAAGTGGGATAATTTTGGAAACCAGTTCAACCCATCAAGTCATCTAGGGGATTAAAACATACATTAATTGAATTTTTAAACTATATCAAGCATCTTCTTATCTATATTAAGGTGAGGATAAGAAAGAAGTGAATTTACTATTTCCCAGTTGCTTTGTTACCAAGTCAAACTTGGGTCCTCTTATGCAGTTAAGCCAATCTGTAGACGCTGGGTTTTGGTGAAGAAAAGTGCAGCCTTTACTTCAGGGTGCCAAGCAAGGAATCCAAGGCAGCTAATGCTCAAAACACTGAAACTCTGATGACATTTTTAAAGGTCAGGTGAGGGGAGGGAGTCATAGGATGTAATCAGCTCACACACAGTTTTCTGACTGGCTGGTGATGATGTAACAGGGTGGTATCACAGGGGTTAACATTATCAATCCTGAGGTTTCGATAGGTCTGGGGGCTTTGTACTCAAGGTCGTCATTAAATAGTTCACTTCTTTCATTTGGTGTGGTTTTAGTACATGCAAAACAACTCAGGAGCTTCAAAGAGGAGCTGTAGCAGAAAATATAGTGGAGGGGTTTGTCCTGGGAAGTTCCTATAGGGTCCTGCTTGGTTATAACTTGATTGATCTTCCTCTCTTGGTGGCTCAGCCAGTAAAGAATCTGCCAACAATGCGGTGTCATGGTCCATGCATGGGTGGGAAAAGAATTTCCAGACATGAGGCAGAATGAGAGGAGAATAAAGTTTATTAGAGTGGGAGATGCTGTTAGAACAGTGGACCAGCTCAAGGGAGAACTGACATTTAACAGGGGTCCTTTGTCCAATTTTATAGCCAGGGTACAAGGAGTGGGATAGGGGTCTTGCGGGTCATTTGCTGACTGGATGAGGCATGTATACTGGGTGGAGCAAGAGTAAGGCAAATACCTTCTCCCTATAGGGCAAGAGGGGAGACAGGTTATGCTGCTCAGGAGGACCTGAAATCAGTTAATAGTTACAACATGGGGGAGGGAAGGATGATGAGTGTCTGGTTTTTCTGTTCCTGCATTCCAAGACCCTCCTTGGTTGCCCCTGCTCTTTCATCCTTGGGTCACCCCATGCGGAAGACCTGGGTTTGATCCCTGGGTCTGCAAAATCCCCTGGCAAAGGGAATGGTAGCCCACTAGAGTATTCTTGCCTGGAGAATCCCATGGAGAGAAGAGCCTACCAAGCTACAGTCCATAGGATCGCAAAGAGTCAGACATGGCTGAGCAATTATTACCTTCACTTTCACCTGCTTGGTTGCAACTTGTTTGATCTTCTTCTCACAGAACTAGCTAGAGACTTGATCTCAGGGAAATAGTCAGAAGCCAGCCTTTCTAAATAGGATGCATTGATTCCCTTAAGAAATAAATGTAGACCCAGCAATAGGTAGAACAAAGCTCCACCCCTTTAGAAAGCAGGCTCCACGTGCTCAAGAATGGATGACATTCACACAGCTTTTCACTCTGTTGTTGTTGTTTAATCACTAAGTCCTGTCCAACTCTCCTGCCAGGCTTCTCTGTCCAGGAGACTTCCCAGACAGGAATACTGAAGTGGGCAGTCACTCCCTTCTCCAGGGATTGAACCTGCATTTCCTGCATTAGCAGGCAGATTATTTACCCAGTGAGCAACCAGAGAAGGCTTTCACACTATAGAGATGCCCATATTGTCGTGATCTTGATGCATATTAGTGCTGTTTGCCAGTTTGGGGAGACAAAACACTCCAACTAGAACTAGTCCATATTCGCTCCAGCCTTGCTTCCCCTCCACAAAGCAGCATGTCTTAGCCTTCTCATTTCTGAGCTTAGGGTCACAAAGAGTCAGACTCTACTCATGAGAGACTAAGAAGAGGCAGGAGTAATCCTGGTAGATGAGTAGTATTTTACATTTCCTCTATGCTCCATACAAATATATTATACACTATGTAAGAACCCATGAAATGGTTAGAAACATCCTTTATGTAAAACAAATAGAAAGTAAATAGAAGGTTATGAATAAGATCCTCTCAAACAAAACATTTTTAGAAGAGTTACTCACCATATCAGGGCATTTAATACATGTTTATTATTTTTCCTCAATAATAACAACAAGTTGTTAAAATGCTGTCCAACCAATCTGCAGGCTAAGCAGAGGAGGAAGTGGATGCTTGTCATTGCCTCCTCTCCTTTCAAGCCACCACAAATATTATGTTCTTGCTGTTTTGTTTAACTTGGGCCAATTTCACTTCACAGAGTAACAGGGATGGAGATCTGGGTCCATTAAGAATAAACTTCAAAAACTCTCTGGCTTTGGGACTTCCTTATGTTATTCCACCTCAAACCCAGAGGATATGAAAGATGGGGAGATTAGTGAGGGTTTTGCCCCGGCTGTTCCTTGACTGAATGGTCTCATAAATGCCAATTGAAATAATTATCAAGCCATTATGATGATTTGCATTAAAAATGGTAACTTAAGCAAGCAATCTCTGTGCTTGGATGAGGGCAGTTGGGGGTAGCATTTAACATTATAAAAGGTCCATTGAAGCCACATTAGCTTTCTGAATTTTTGAAGATTACCGCACAGTAGTTCACAAAAAGGTTATTCTTCCAACTCTATTTATACTCTCAGTACTTCCAGTGTAAGCTCCCAGTGCACCCATTCCTGGTATTGATTTGTGCCTGTGCCCAAATTATCATCGGGCACAGACAGGGCAGCAGCTCCAGGAGATGGTGATGCAATGCTTGGAACATGGAAGAATAAACAAAGAACCTCTTCTTATCAACATTTCCTTTTGCTGATTAAGTGAAAATACCAGAAGTCTTAGGTACCATTCCCCATTTTCCCACCTCTCCACTTCTCAAAAGATTGTGCCTTTAAAGCCAATGGCTTACCCTGGAACCCCTTTGAGAATTCACTTAAAAGAACAAGGCAGGATATTATGGGGATTAAATTCTCCTTTAACTCATCACTGTTGTCAGTAAGGGAGGTAAACTTATAATAGCTACCCTCTTTGCTTTACAAACATCACAGACTCTAAAAGGTAAAGAAGGGGACAGTGTAGTGTCTGACAACTGCCAACATTATAGGTGGCAGTTCTAAAAGTTATAGGGGCAGGGTCACAGCTCACATTCAGGATCAAGTGGACCTGGAAGCTCTTTCACAGATAACAACAAATTATCTGCTACATGATTTAATCATGGTTATTATTTCAGCAGTAACAACAAAACAATGATAGTTCTATAATTTCACTGCAAGGAAATCCAACCAGTCAATCCTAAAGGAAATCAGTCTTGAACATTCTTTGGAAGGACTGATGATGAAGCTGAAACTCCAATACTTTGGCCACCTGATGCAAAGAAGTGACTCACTGGAAAAGATCCTGATGCTGGAAAAAGATTGAAGGCGAAAGGAGAAGGAAAAGACAGAGGATGAAATGATTGGATGGCATCACTGACTCCATGGACATGAGTTTGAGTAAGCTCCAGGAGTTGGTGATGGACAGGGAAGCCTGGTGTGCTGCAGTCCATGAGGTTGCAAAGAGTTGGACATGACTGAGTGACTGAGCAACGACAAGGTAACATTTAAAATAACTCCTGACTTCTGCTCTAATGAATGTCCACAAATCCTTGCTTAAATTTTTGATTACTTTCCTGGATTAAAATGAGTAAAAATGAAGAAATAAGTACTTAAAGAATGATTCTCTGCCCCCAGCTCCTCTCTTGGCAAATTTGCAAGAGGATCCTGTGAGCATAGGTGGGCAGTGCAGGTGAGAGAGCACACAATTGCATGTGGACCACCAAGCAAGAGAACATCCAAAGAAAGATAAGGGAAAATCAGGTCTGCATTCAATGGACAGATGATGAATTTTATCTCATACTTTAATGACTGAGATTGTTTCTCTGCTGAGAGCCAGCGTGAGGAACTCCGCCCGTGTCAAAGGTCATGAAGAAGGAGGCTAAACATACGCAAAGGCGGGATCGAGCCTCAGGAGTCCCCCTGGAAATTCTCGAGCATCTACCCCCAAAACCAGAGTCTGCCTACTTTACTGATTTGTGCTCTCACCTACACCTCTGACTTTACGGGGAGGCTGTCCCTTACCACCATCTTCCTCTCTGAAAAAGAGTTAACTTACAGCTCCAGTTAATAAAGTTCCTGGGCATGACAAGAGTGTTTTAGTTCACAAACCCCTCAGATGGCTCTCTAACTTGCCTGACAGGTTTACCCAGACTCCCACAGCTATGCATATGATTGTTTACAGTCTCCCAGCCTCGAGAGGCACGGGGAGCTTAAGATATTTAAATAGTATAGAGCCTCTCAGAGAGTTAGAAATTGTCAGAATAGAGCTAGTAGAAGATTTCATTGTTGAGCCAATG
The DNA here is from genome assembly GCF_019923935.1 of Bubalus bubalis. Taxonomy (NCBI): domain Eukaryota; kingdom Metazoa; phylum Chordata; class Mammalia; order Artiodactyla; family Bovidae; genus Bubalus; species Bubalus bubalis. The sequence goes on along the minus strand of NC_059170.1, from coordinate 33,529,187 downwards.
CTTGCTGCCAAGTTTCCACATCCCCTGTATTGTATCCTTGGAAGTGTATTAATTAATATAGTTGGCATGTAGAAAAAATAAGTAGTGGCCTTGGTGTTAACAACTTTAGACCCTTAAGGTAATAAATTATTTCCTTTGTTGTAAACCCACTGCACCTCTGCCCTATAGGAATGCAACTTTATCTAACACCTTCGGAGAATGGCGCCAAACTTTAAAATAATTACTCTTAGAGAAAATAAGTCTTATGGTTGACAAACCTTTGTCAGAGTCATAAAATGTTAACAGGCCTTCTGGCCAGAAGATGATGTAAATCACCTAAACCATTTGTATACGATAAGTTTGCAGAAAATAAACCCTGGTTTCGATAAGGATCAAAGACTGCTGACTTTACATGATTTCATACCCCCTATTATCCTCTATGTGCAACTTAGGGTATAAAAGCCCCTGTTGAAAATAAAGCTACGGGCCTTGCTCACTGAAGCTTGGTCTCCCATGTCGTTCTTTCTCTCACCTTCTGGCTTAATTCCCATCTGGGGTGTGGAGGCTCTCCAAGCTTACTAATTTTGCCTGGGCTTCTAAGATCTGACTGGGGAGGCCTTAGTGTCTCCTCTCCTTTGGGAGAATGGAAGGACGCCTGCAGCCTACGTAGGTGGTGCAAATTCCTTGTCTTGGAATTTTATTGGTTTTCCACGTAAACCAAGTTATTCAGCCTCTTTTCTCCACTGAATTTTCTCACTGAGCTATCCCTATTTAACCACTCTTTATATCTCTAATTAATACTTAACTAAGCTATTGCTATTCTAATTGCCAATGCCGTCATCCTAAGGGAATCCCTGGATCCAACCAGGGCTGGACCCCAGCATTTCTCCTTTTCCCCTTTAAAAGTTGTCATGGCTGAGCAAAGTCTTGGGAGTTGGTCTCTGGACCAACTTCTCCATCTTCTCCTCAGATTACCAGCTTTTCTGAATAAACCATCTTTCTTTTCTACTTACACTTTCCTCTTGATTATAGTCTCTTGAGTAGTGAGCAGCCCAATTTGAGTTCAGTAACAGTCTGGGCTTCTTCTGTGAGTTCAGGAAAGTCATAATTTCTACTTGGCAGCTACAGGCTCCAAAGGCAAGTATCTTAGCTAAGAAAGCTTGAGGTTTATTATCTTTGTGACCATACCTAACAGTTCAGACATTCTCAGCTCATTCTGTTACTATAGAGTCACCCAGATGAAATAGAAGGAGACATCAGCTCCACCTCTCAAAAGAAGATGTGACAAAATATATGAAGTCATTATGTTTATAACCATTGGAGCCACAAAAAACTAAACAATATTCTTAATTCTCTATAGTTGTGCATATATGAAGGATGCTTACTGGATGATTGTAGGCTATACCTAAAAAAATTTTCTAGAAGTCCAAGGCAACAAGGAAATTCAATGGTGGACAAGCTCAGTACCCTGACAGACAACTGTACTTAGTTCCTTGGAATCAGATATAAAGTTGGCCCAAAGACAATTTTTCACTAATATAATCTTGCCTAACATAAAAACTTTCCTTTTCCCACAAATTTACAGCAGTAAAGTGTCAATACACAGAAGTTCTATGTGTAAGATGCATGCATGCTAAGTCACTTCAGTCGTGTCTGACTCTTTACAACCCAATAGACTGTAGCCGGCCAGCCTCCTCTGTCTATGGGATTCTCCAGGCAAGAATAATGGAGTGGGTTGCCATCTCCTTCTTCAGAGGATCTTCCTGACCCAGGGATCAAACCAGAGTGTAAGACACCCCTTAATGATTCTGGTTCCCTGAACACTTTTTGGTGAAAATGAGCGAAAACTTGCATTTTTAGAGGGCAGCATTTTCCATACTGTATTCCATGGAAAAATCATTTTCTAATGACATGGCAATAACTGCTCTTTGAAAAAACATGTATATCAAACAGATTTTCAAAATTTTAAGCTAAAGTAAAGCTAAACTGGAATCTTTGCTGTAGGACTTTGTAAAATTTTTATTTTGGTGATGGGCACTGTGAAATTATAAGTGGTAGATAAACTTTGACGTTTACTCCACATTTATTTAACGATACACAGAGTTATTATTTAATAGAATAGGCTTCATAAAATGCAAGGTGAGACAACTGATGTGGATCATAAAGGAGTTAGCTAAACAGAGAAGGAGGAAGGATTTCCTAAGCAGAGAAATGGTATCATTAACCCCACAGATCTAATGGGATAGAGGCAACAAATTATGTAACAGGTTACCTGGTTGACACAATATGAAGTTTGCTATGGTCATTTTTCAAGTGTGTGTGTGCATATGTATGCTTCAGCAGTCTTTATTGGCAAAATCTATAGGATTTATAGGAGATAAAGTTCCACTTTACATCATCCCATTCCTCCTTGAATTTTATTCCATGCTAAGTCCATTTGTATGTTCCCTGAGCCTCATTCCCCTTTCATTTCTTCTCTTTCCAAAATACTAATAAGGGGGAACAATGAGATAATTAAGATAGTACGTTTAGAAACAGTTGGATATCCAGCTACCAAATGATACAAGTCATTATGTATAAATCATTGAACAACAGCAACAACGATCAAAAACACAAAACAAAACAATGGACATCCTGGCGGGGGGTGGGGGAAAGATTCAAAGTCTTAATTTGAAAAAATGCTTCCCAACTAAACTACAAAAACATGAGGTTTGAGAATATTGTTAGGGGGGAAATGGAGGATTGTTTTCATTTGTTTTTTTTTTGTTGTTGTTGTTTTTTTCCCACTTCCATTTTATACAGCTGTGTCTTTGCCCAATCTGTCATGGGATGTATGTATCTCACCATGCAAATTGAGTATAGAAAAAATATTTCAATTAAATATTACTCCAATCATAATATCTCTGTGCGGGAAATGATCTGTGGTACATTCCAAACATAGCCAAATCTTCACCCTTTCCCCACAGACAGAGAATCCTCTAATCATACTTTTGCCCAAATCTCGTGGCAGCCAGATGACTTGATTTGACCAATGAAATGTTAACAAGTGTGGCATAAGCAGAATCTGGAAAAGAACTTGTAAAACAGGAATGGTTCTTTTTCTCTCTCTTTTGCTTCAGTCATCATTCTGAGAAAATGCTCATGCTGTACTGAGACATGAGGGGCATCATTGAGTCATCACTTTCCTTTCAGCCAAAATCAGCCTAGACTAGTTGACAGCCAGGGATCCCTAGATGTGTGTGAGCTGAGCCAAGATCAGCAAGCTGCCTACCAGAGCTACTCACCTGTCTTTATACTGTGAACAAGACATTCCTCTGAGTCTTTGTATTGTAAGTCTTATCTATTAATGGGGTAATAGATAACTACTACAGTATAGTTAAAATAACTCTGACTAGCCCCATTATTTGACACAGACTTAGTTACTCAAGCACATTTTACTTAGGAGAACTGAAGTCATATTCCAGCTCTTGTCTGAATGCCTGTACAGCTATAGAAAAGTCACAACCTCTTTATATTTTTTTTGGACGTCTTCTGCAAAACTGGGATAACTTCCTTATTTAATGCTGGTTTTAGAAAAGGCAGAGGAACCAGAGATCAAATTGCCAACATCCGCTGGATCATTGACAAAGCAAGAGAGTTCCAGAAAAACATCCATTTCTGCTTTATTGACTATGCCAAAGCCTTTGACTGTGTGGATCACAATAAACTGTGGAAAATTCTGAAAGACATGGGAATATCAGACCACCTGACCTGCCTCTTGAGAAACCTATATGCAGGTCAGGAAGCAACAGTTAGAACTGGACATGGAATGACAGACAGGTTCCAAATAGGAAAAGGAATATGTCAAGACTGCATATAGTCACCCTGCTTATTTAACTTATATGCAGAGTACATCATGAGAAATGCCAGGCTGGAAGAAGCACAAGCTGGAATCAAGATTGCTGGGAGAAATATCAATAACCTCAGATATGCAGATGACACCACCCTTATGGCAGAAAATGAAGAGGAACTAATGAGCTTTTTTATGAAAGTGAAAGAGAAGAGTGAAAAAGTTGGCTTAAAGCTCAATATTCAGAAAACTAAGATCTTGGCATCTGGTCCCATCACTTCAAGGGAAATAGATGGGGAAACAGTGGAAACAGTGGCAGACTTTATTTTTTGGGCTGCAAAATCACTGCAGATGGTGATTGCAGGCATGAAATAAAAGATGCTTACTTCTTGGAAGGAAAGTTATGACCAACCTAGATAGCATATTCAATAGCAGAGACATTACTTTGCCAACAAAGGTCTATCTAGTCAAAGCTATGGTTTTTCCAGTAGTCATATATGGATGTGAGAGTTGGACTGTGAAGAAAGCTGAGCGCCAAAGAATTGATACTTCTGAACTGTGGTGTTGGAGAAGACTCTTTAGAGTCCTTTGGACTGCAAGGAGATCCAACCAGTCCATCCTAAAGGAGATCAGTCCTGGGTGTTCTTTGGAAGGACTGATGCTGAGGCTGAAACTCTATTACTTTGGTCACCTCATGCAAAGAGTTGACTTATTGGAAAAGACCCTGATGCTGGGAGGGATTGAGGGCAGGAGGAGAAGGGGACAACAGAGGATGAGATGGCTGGATGGCATCACCGACTCGATGCACATGAGTTTGGGTGAACTCCGGGAGTTGGTGATGGACAGGGAGGCTTGGCTTGCTGCAATTCATGGGGTTGCAAAGAGTCGGACACAACTAAGTGACTGAACTGAAGTGATATTTAAAGGTATCCCCTGAAATCTTAATTACTATGGTAAATGTTTATCAGCTAGAAAACTTGGGTCAGAAGTCAGTTGGGAAAAACTTCCTCTAAACTGGGAATTTTTGAGGGTAAGAAATTTATTGCTTGGTACCCAGAATGTGCTCAGCAGTGAATGGATAATGAACAACTACTAGGAAATGGCAACCCACTCCGGTGTTCTTGCCTGGAGAATCCCAGGGACGGGGGAGCCTGATGGGCTGCCGTCTATGGGGTTGCACAGAGTCGGACACGACTGAAACGACTTAGCAGCAGCAGCAACTATTCAACTTCTCAAGATCACTGTTAGAACTCTAGAGTTAATTGAGCTAGTTGTTAGCATTCAAATAGCTAGAGTTTTATTATATAAAATTAAAAGGGGAAAATAGGCAGTCAAATCATCTGGAAGATCATTTTGTTGTAGAGAAATGTGAAAGAATATGGAAGGAATAGCACAAACACACATGTAAATCTAACCTTCTTAAGAGAATTAATACTGACAGAAACACCTACAAAAGTAAGAGTTGGATGGAATGCAATTTACAACAACTTCTAAACTCAATCTATGAGGCCACCATCACCCTGCTACAATAACTGAACACTGCTGTAATTTAAAGAACAGATTTAAATAAAATAATCCTTTTATTAGTTTCAATTTTAGCGGTACTGTTAAGGTGGCTGGCACGCACACTAAATTGTATTTTTCCCCTGGTATTTTATAGCCGGGAAAACCACATGGATGCAATTTTAGTGTTTTAGATATATATTCATATATATTTGTGTATCTACATATAGAGATATTCATATATATATGTATATATACATTAATATGTATATATATATAGATAGATTCCTGTGTATATACAGAGAGACCCTCCCAGGTGACCCTTAGTGGTCAAGAACCCACCTGCCAATACAGGAGACACAAGAGGCATTAGTTTGATCCCTAGATCAGGAAGATCCCCTGAAGGAGGACATGGCAACCCACTCCAGTATTCTTACCTGGAGAATTCCATGGACCGAGAAGCCTGGTGGACTACAGTCCATAGGGTCACAAAGAGCCGGATACAACTGAAGTGAGTTAGCACACAAGTGTGCTTCTTAATCTCATGTGCCTGTTAGGTCTTTACCATTTCTGTCCTTTATCATGCCCATCCTTGCATGAAATGTTCCCTTAAATTCTCCAATTTTCTTGAAGAAATCTCTAGTCTTTTCCATTCTGTTGTTTTGCTCTACTTTGCATTATTCATTAAAGAAGCACTTCTTATTTCTCCTGATTTTCTCCAGTATTCCTAGCTGGAGAATTCTCATGGACAAAGGAGTCTGGTGAGCTACAGGCCTTAGGGTCACAAAGAGTTGGACATGACTGAAGTGACATAGCATGCACATACACACACAATACATTCTTAAGAAACTTGCTCATTTACACTTAAAATATGGCTTGGGGAAATTTTTAGATGAGAACATATAAAGCTACTTCAATTATTTTAACTATTGACCAGTATTTTTTAGTGAAATTTATCATTCTTTTATCCTGCTTGTTCATTGAAGAAGGGGCAATTTATTAAACATTTACTGAGTGTCAGGCATGTTTCTAGATGATGGAAATACAAAACAAATGTATCATCTTCAAGGACTTATTGGGAGAGAAGTGAGAGACAGATTATTTTAAAAAAAAACACTCCATATAACTTCTGATAATGATGATTGGTGCTTTTGAACTGTGGTATTGAAGAAGACTCTTAAACACTCTCTGACATACATCACAGCAGGATCCTCTATGACCCACCTCCCAGAATATTGGAAATAAAAGCAAAAATAAACAAATGGGACCTAATTAACCTTAAAAGCTTCTGCACATCAAAGGAAACTATTAGCAAGGTGAAAAGACAGCCTTCAGAATGGGAGAAGATAATAGCAAATGAAGCAACTGACAAACAACTAATCTCGAGAATATACAAGCAACTCCTACAGCTCAACTCCAGAAAAATAAATGACCCAATCAAAAAATGGGCCAAAGAACTAAATAGACATTTCTCCAAAGAAGACATACAGATGGCTAACAAACACATGAAAAGATGCTCAGCATCACTCATTATCAGAGAAATGCAAATCAAAACCACTATGAGGTACCATTTCACGCCAGTCAGAATGGCTGCGATCCAAAAGTCTACAAGTAATAAATGCTGGAGAGGGTGTGGAGAAAAGGGAACCCTCTTACACTGTTGGTGGGAATGCAAACTAGTACAGCCACTATGGAGAACAGTGTGGAGATTCCTTAAAAAACTGGAAATAGACATGCCTTATGATCCAGCAATCCCACTGCTGGGCATACACACTGAAAAAACCAGAAGGGAAAGAGACACAAGTACCCCAATGTTCATCGCAGCACTGTTTATAATAGCCAGGACATGGAAGCAACCTAGATGTCCATCAGCAGATGAATGGATAAGAAAGCTGTGGTACATATACACAATGGAGTATTATTCAGCCATTAAAAAGAATACATTTGAATCAGTTCTAATGAGGTGGATGAAACTGGAGCCTATTATACAGAGTGAAGTAAGCCAGAAAGAAAAACACCAATACAGTATACTAACGCATATATATGGAATTTAGAAAGATGGTAACAATAACCCTGTGTACGAGACAGCAAAAGAGACACTGATGTATAGAACAGTCTTATGGACTCTGTGGGAGAGGGAGAGGGTGGGAAGATTTGGGAGAATGGCATTGAAACATGTAAAATATCATGTATGAAATGAGTTGCCAGTCCAGGTTCGATGCACGATACTGGATGCTTGGGGCTGGTGCACTGGGACGACCCAGAGGGATGGAATGGGGAGGGAGGAGGGAGGAGGGTTCAGGATGGGGAACACATGTAAACCTGTGGCGGATTCATTTTGATATTTGGCAAATCTAATACAGTTATGTAAAGTTTAAAAATAAAATAAAATTAAAAAAAAAAAAAAAAAAGAGTCCCTTGGACTGCAAGGAGATCCAACCAGTCACTCCTAAAGAAAATCAGTCTTGAATATTCGTTAGAAGGACTGATGTTGAAGCTAAAGCTCCAATACTTTGGCCACCTGATGCAAAGAACTGACTTATTGGAAAAGACCCTGATGCTGGGAAAGACTGAAGGCAGAAGGAGAAGGAGACGACAGATGATGAGATGCCTGGATGGCATCACTGACTTGACAGATATGAGTTTGAGCAAGCTCCAGGAGTTGGTAGCACTACAAGGAAGCCTGTAGTGCTACAGTCCATTGGGTCACAAAGAGTCAGACACGACTGAGTGACTGAACTGAATTGAATGTTAATTGTTATGAAGCTATTAAAAAAAAAAAGGCCGCTATTCCAGGGACTAAGGATTTTGGGGTTTAGGGTGGTTCTGTAAGGAAGACATTTGAGCAGATTGTGCATGATATAAGAGAGAGTCACAACAATTTGGGGGTAAATCATCAATGATAGGGGCAATAGCCCTTTTGAGCTTCCCAGTATGTACCAGACCTGCTTAAATGCCATATATTTTCTCCTATGGTCCTCATCTTGGCTCTGTGAAGGATATACACTATTATGTCAGCATCATCCCCTTTGTTATACTTTAGGGAACCCAAGCTTAGACAGGAAACTTGCCCAGCACAGCATGCTTAGTGGTAGAACTGATCTTGAAACTCAGAAGCTTGGTTTTAGCCTCAGTCCTCTTAATCACTACTCTACACCACTCTCCAACTCTAGGTTCTGGATCATGGTCTTCATCTAGGTAAGTGTGGTCCAGCCTGACTTGGTCAAGAACCGGAGGTCTGGAGCACAATTAGCAACAGAGACCACCCTAAGAAGGAAAATTATTTTAATTTATAAAACTCTCCTGAAACACTTACCTCTACTCTCTATTTCACTTTGACGCTATAGACTTGTAATGATTTCATGCTGACAGATTGGCAGCCTTCCTTGTCAGTAATGAAGAGTTATTTTATTTTAAAGAAACTAACCTTTCCTCAGCATCCCTTGGATGGCTGCCAGTTTATCAAATACAGTGAGTGAGGTTTAACACACCAGGTGGTATATTGGACAGTAAGATACTTATTCTTAGTCATCAACAAGGTTTCTGTTCCCAGAAAAGGATCTATAAATGAATTGATTCTGGACAGTGGTAAAAGGAGGTAGTACACGACTGACACGACTTAGCAGCAACAGCAAGAGACAAGAAGCACCACAACTCCTGTTTGGAAACAGGGGATCCCTGCTTGGAATCACAATATGCCAAATGACCCTACTAGGACCTCTACAGGGGGCAGTGTTTCTTCTTAGTGCACTTCCCACTTACTTCTTCAAGGTTTTACAGGGAAAGAATTTTTCCCTAACAAGATTAAAAAAAAAAAAAAAAAAAAACAAACTTTTTTCACTGATAGCATTTCCTGACAAATTCCTGATGGAATGCACTGCCTTCCTCATAGCTTAGACCCCTATTGGTTTGACTCTTAAATAATTTTGCTTCGACTGCCTTTATAACAAGTATATTGCAAAAATATACCATTTCACTGTGTTATGCAATGTTGTGATGCATATTTTTAGGAATGCACTTTTGAACCTGAAATTTTTCACTAGTTTGGAGAGCCAGGAGTAAAATCAACAGTCACAGAGCCTGCACATTCTTTTCTAAATTTCATTGACCTATATAAACACCACCTCTGTATAACACTTCTGATTTCCCCAGGCAATTGTCAAAAAATATGCAAAAGAGTATTAGTGCAGTTGAATAATTTTGCATATGCTTCCTAGACATTTATAGTTCTTCTATAAGTTGCTTGAGGTTTAGGCCATTGGAGAGCAGGGATGTTACTCCCAGAATTGAAGAGTAAGCATAAGCATGAGGGTGATATTTGCATTTTGCTTTATAGGCTGTAGTTATTGCTTCTGCACTTTAGTTTTCAAAACTGGAAAGTGAGAATCAGAGAAGTCACTGATTGCCCAAAGGTGCCCAGTAAAAATGGTCTAAGTCAGGACACAAGCCCATTACTCAGATCCCAAATTCTAAGCCCCTTCCTCTGTCCCATGCACCTTGGAAGAGGAAAATTGTTTGGAGGAAAGAAGTGGTACTGATTTGGAGGCAAATATATAATATGGATTTCATTTTAGAAAGATGAGTTTGAAGCAAGAAAACAAGGAACATAAAAGCACTAACATTTTCTCTAAAATACCTTAGGAATATTTCACTTATAAAAATAAATTTGAAGGAAACTCACATGGATTGATTCAATTATTTAGAAAATATACTTTAATGCAAATCACGCTTCATGCTTCAATTTATCTGCTTGGGGATGACCATAGACTAGTACGTACAGTCCCTTTCTTGTACCCTTTAAAATAAAAACTAATATCATGCTATTTTATCCCATGGAGACCCACCTATTACACTGCATTACTTTCCAAATTTATCCTTAAAATATTAAACCTTGTATATAGTTTATGTCTTGAGTTCTAGGAATAATATCTCAGTCTGGAAAAGTCTAGGCAGATGGAAGAAACTTTGTTCACTCTCTGAGAGTCAACACTAGGTGTTGAAATTTATCTTACTTATTATAATGAAAAATGTCCAAATGAGTGACTCAGGTTTAAGTTGAAGATATGCTCAGGTCAATGGAATAGAGTCTATGTGGCAAAAAAAAAAAAAAAATAATTTTCAATCAACTTTAAATTTGTCCCAAGAGATGGATTAGGTGGTATGCAGTGCATCTCACTAAAACTGGCAAAAGTTCATCCAAGAACATTTAATTATATTCAAGAAATATGATGGTAGAACTTTTGGTTAGAGAAGGTAACTATCAACACTGTTTTATAAAACATTAAAAGAATTTTTTTATAAATTATATTTAGTTCATCTTTATTGTTATTAACAATATATTTCAGAGCCAGATGAGTCCACCAAAAACATGCAAAGTTAGAAAAGTTTGGGATGCCTGTGTCTATTATAGTAGGAACAAGGCAAAATGAAGCTTAAAAGAGGAGTCACACACATCCTTCTATTAAGGGAGGGCAAATTTGACTGTAATTGGGATTTGTCATTTGCCTTAAACTCTTTAAAAAATTCCTTGGAGTTAGCAAACCCAAAACTTATTTTGGTTGAGTCTTTCCCTCAACTTTTAAACCTAAGTGATTTCTAGGGAAACTTAATCCACATGCTTTAGAGTCATTTACACTTAACTCATCAAAATGTTTGGTAAGGGCTATTTGATATGCAAGATGTCTTTTAAAGCCATTTTCCTTAGAAACAGGAAACTGTTCTTTGTTTTGTTTTGTTTCTTTCCTAAGAGTATACAATCTAGGAACACAGAAAGCTGGTTTTGAGACCAACTTCAAAATTTTTAACAACTAGAGTTAAACAGATCCTATACATACAGAATTGCAATCTTAAAAATGTAGTTTTAGGATAGCCTACTGACTTAGGGTGCCAATACACAGAATTTCTGTTAACTAATTAACACCAAATAAATGTCCAACAATTTTTTTTTCTGGGAAAATATAAAAGGCAAAGCTGTCTCTAGAAGACATAGAAAGTATTTCTATATCAATAACCATGCAAAGAATTAAAATAAAGTCAGTTATTATTTCCTAATAAAGGCATCATGCCTCATCGGTTTTGTAGAACAGCAAACTACAGAAAATGCAGAAAAAATGGACAAATGTTGAAGAATTCAGAGCTAGTCTTTGGTCATCCCCAAGCAGACAAATTGAAGGGTGATTATGTGTATTAAAATAGTTTTTCTTTAATAATTGAAAGAAACCCATGTGAGTTTCTTCCAAATTTATTTTATAAATGATATATTCCTTAAGTATTTTAGAGAAAAATGCTCATGGCTTTTATGTTCATTGTTTTCTAGCTTCAAACTCATCATTTCTAAAATGAAATCCATATATTTGCCTCCAAATCAGTATCACTTCTTTCCTCCCAAACAGTTTTCCTCTTTCAAGGTACATGGGACAGTGGAAGGGGCATAGAATTTAGGATCAGAGTGATGGGCTTGTGTCCTGAGTGACCATTTTTACTGGGCATCCTTGGGCAAACAATGACTTCTCTAATTCTCATTTTCCACTTTTGAAAAATAAAATGTAGAAGCAATAGCTATAAAGCAAACACAAATGTCACCCTCATGCTTATGTTTATTTTCCAATCTCCCTATTGGCCAATGACCTAGAAATCCATCATTGACTTCTTTTCTGAATTTACATCCTTCCCAACCTTCAGGCCATAGTGGGTTACCATGGTTTCCTCTTCTTAATTCACCCTGCATAACACATCAAGACATATCTTTCTGAAGCATAGGCTTGAAGAGGATAATGTCTACTATTTCTTCCTTGATTCCCTGTGATTTCCAATTTTATAATCTGATAACACTGGCCAGAGATGGGATGAATAGATGTGAATTTCTGAGACACTGAAAAATACTAAAAATATTAAATTTAAACTGCTTAAATTTGAATAACATATTTACTAAGTTTATATGCATACACACACACACACACACACACACACACACACATATTCACCTACACATGCACATATATGTATGTGTGCATGAGTATATGGGGTTTCCCTAGTGGCTAAGTGGTTAAAAACTCCACCTGCCAATTTAGGCAATATGGATTCTCTGAGTCAGGAAGAATCTCTGCAGAAGAAAATGGCAACCAACTCCAGTATTCTTGCCTGCAAAATCTCATGAACAAAGGAGCCTGGTGGGCTACAGTCCATGGGGTCACAAAAAGTTGGATATGACTTAGCAACCAAAAAATAACACATGTAATACATATATATATATATATATATATATATATATATATATACACATACATATACATATGTATGTGCATCTGTGTGTGCTCTGCTGTGCTTAGTCATTCAGTCCTGTCCAACACTTTGTGACCACATGGACTATAGCCTGCCAGGTTCCTCTGTCCATGGGATTCTCCAGGTAAGAATACTGGACTGCATTGCCATACCAACCTCCAGGGGATCTTCCCAATCCAGGGATTGAACCCAGGTATCCCACATTGCAGGTGTATTCTTTACCAACTAAGCCACCAGAGAAGCCTATATATCTATATCTATATAGATACAGATATATGTGTGTGTGCATGCACATATTATATGTGTGTGTGTGTGTGTGTATATATATATAATTCATAAAATAAGACTAGTTCAGGTCAGTCGCTCAGTCATGTCTGCCTCTTTGCCCCCTATGAACTGCAGAATGCCAGGCCTCCCTGTCCATTACCAATTCCCGGAGTTCACCCAAACCCATGTCCATTGAGTTGGTGATGCCATCCAGCCACCACATCCTCTGTCATCCCCTTCTCCTCCTGCCCTCAATCTTTCCCAGGATCAAGGTCTTTTCAAATGAGTCAGCTCTTTGCATCAGGTGGCCAAAGTATTGGAGTTTCAGCTTCAACATCAGTCCTTCCAATGAACACCCAAGACTGATCTCTTTAGGATGGACTGGTTGGATCTCCTTGCAGTCCAAGTGACTCTCAAGAGTCTTTTCCAACACCACAGTTCAAAAGCATCAATTCTTCAGTGCTCAGCTTTATTTATAGTCCAACTCTCACATCCATACATGACTACTGGAAAAACCATAGCCTTGACTAGACAGACCTTTGTTGGCAAAGTAATGTCTCTGCTTTTTAACATGCTGTCTACATTGGTCATAAATTTCCTTCAAAGGAGTAAGCAGCTTTTAATTTCAAGGCTGCAATCACCAAAATAAGAATAAGGGCTTCTTAAATGCTCTCCAAAGAATAAAGCAATGGAAACTTAAGAGTGACAGCAATTACTTGAACTGTTTAGAAATCTTTACCAATTATCAAAACAACCAGTATTTATGAAGCAACTATGTGTGCGCACGTGTTCAGTTGTGTCTAACTCTTTGTGACTCCATGGACTATAGCTCACTAGGCTCCTCTGTTCATGGAATTTTCCAGGCAAAAATATTGGAGTATGTTGACATTTCTTACTCCAGGGAATCTTCATGACCCAGAGATCAAACCCTCTTCTCTTGCATTTCCTGCTTTGGAAGGCAGATTTTTGTTTGTTTGTTTGTTTGTTTTTACCACTCCACCATCTGGGAAACTTGAAGGAGCTATTTGTGCTGTGTATTATTTTATATTTGGGGGATAAATGAGTAAGCATTGCTTCCATGGAGCTTACAGCATAAAAGGCTGAAAAGCATTAATCCCACAACCACAAGTCAATGTGAATTGAAGTTGAGATAAGTAACATTGGTAAATGAAAGACATTAACAGGAAAATGTGATGTAGTCAGGGAGATCAGACAAATCTCAGAATAAGTAATGATTGGGTTGAGTTATGTAAAAACAGTCAAAATTAAACAATATTTTGGGTTTGGAATGGGAGGTGAAAATAAAGAAAAGTATTCCAGAGAGAAGAGCAGGCACAAAGGTCCTGTGGTAACTAGAATGAAAAGTTTAAGAAATTAGAAGATGTCAACTATATTTGAAACAAAATAGTAGGGTAGGCTATGGCATTAAAAAACTAAAGAAGAAATTAGGGGCTTATGAAAATGCTGGAGCAGCCGTGAAGAGAGACCCTATATCCAAGGTAAGAGAAACCCAAGTAAGATGGTAGGCACTGAGAGAGGGGATCAGAGGCAGACAGACTTAAACTACAATCACAGAGAACTAGCCAATCTGATCACATGGACAAAAGTCTTGTTTAACTCAATGAAACTAAGATATGTCATGTGGGGCCACCAAAGACAGCCGAGTCACGGTGGAGAGGTCTGACAGAATGTGGTCCACTGGAGAAGGGAATGGCAAACCACTTCAATATTCTTGCCTTGAGAACCCCATGAACAGTATGAAAAGGCAAAAAAATAGAACACTGAAAGATGAACTCCCCAGGTCGGTAGGTGCCCAATATGCTACTGGAGATCAGTGAAGAAATAACTCCAAAAAGAATGAAGGGATGGAGCCAAAACAAAAACAACATGCAGTTGTGAATGGGACTGGAGATGGAAGCAGGGTTTGATGCTGTAAAGAGCAATATTGCATAGGAACATGGAATATTAGGTCCATGAATCAAGGCAAATTGGAAGTGGTCAAACAGGAGATGGCAAGAGTGAACATCAACATTCTAGGAATCAGTGAACTAGGATGGCCTGGAATGGGTGAATTTAACTCAGATGACCATTTAATCTACTACTATGGGCAGGAATCCCTTAGAAGAAATGGAGTAGCCATCATAGTCAACAAAAGAGTCTGAAATGCAGTACTTGGGTGCAATCTCAAAAACGATAGAATGATCTCTGTTCATTTCCAAGGCAAACCATTCGATATCACGGTAATCCAAGATTATTCACTGACTAGTAATGCTGAAGAAGCTGAAGTTGAACAGTTCTATGAAGACCTACAAGACCTTCTAGAACTAACATCCAAAAAAGATGTCCTTTTCATTACAGGGGGCTGGAATGAAAAAGTAGGAAGTCAAGAAACACCTGGAGTAACAGGCAAATTTGACCTTGGAGTACAGAATGAAGTGGGGCAAAGACTAATAGAGTTCTGCCAAGAGAATGCACTGGTTATAGCAAACACCCTCTTCCAACACTACAAGAGAAGACTCTACACATGGACATCACCAGATGGTCGACACTGAAATCAGATTGATTATATTCTTTGCAGCCAAAGATGGAGAAACTCTATACAGTCAGCAAAGACAAGACCAGGAGCTGGCTATGGCTCAGATCATGAACTCCTTACTACCAAATTCAGGTTGAAATTGAAGAAAATGGAGAAAACCACTAGACCATTCAGAAATGACCTAAATCAAATCCCTTTTGATTAAACAGTGGAAGTGAGAAATAGATTTAAGGGACTAGATCTGATAGACAGAGTGCCTGATGAACTATGGATGGAGGTTTTTGACATTGTACAGGAAACAGGAATCAAGATCATCCCCAAGAAAAAGAAATGCAAAAAAGCAAAATGTCTGTCTGAGGAGGCCTTACAAATAGCTGTGAAAAGAAGGGGGGTGAAAAGCAAAGGAGAAAAGGAAAGATATAAGCATCTGAATGCAGAGTTCCAAGGAATAGCAAGGAGAGATAAGAAAGCCTTCCTCAAAGATCAAAGCACAGAAATAGAGGAAAACAATAGAATGGGAAAGACTACAGATCTCTTCAAGAAAATCAGAGGTACCAAGGGAACATTTCATGCAAAGATGGGCTTGATAAAGGACAGAAATGGTATGGACCTAACAGAAGCAGAAGATATTAAGAAGAGGTGGCAAGAATACACAGAAGAACTGTACAAAAAAGATCTTCATGACTCAGATAATCACGATGATGTGATCACTCACCTAGAGCCAGACATCCTGGAATGTGAAGTCCAGTGGGCCTTAGGAAGCATCAGTATGAACAAAGCTAATGGAGGTGATGGAATTCCAGTTGAGCTATTTCAAATCCTGAAAGATGATGCTGTGAAAGTGCTGCACTCAATATGCCAGCAAATTTGGAAAACTCAGCAGTGGCCACAGGACTGGAAAGTGTCAGTTTTCATTCCAATCCCAAAGAAAGGCAATGCCAAAGAATGCCCAAACCACCACACAATTGCACTCATCGCACATGCTAATAAAGTAATGCTTAAAATTCTCCAAGCCGGCCTTCAGCAATATGTGAACCATGAACTTCCAGATGTTCAAGCTGGTTTTTGAAAAGGCAGAGGAACAAGAGATCAAATGGCCAACATCCACTGGATCATCAAAAAAGCAAGAGTTCCAGAAAAACATCTATTTCTGCTTTATTGACTATTCCAAGGCCTTTGACTGTGTGGATCACAATAAACTGTGGAAAATTATGAAAGAGATGGGCATATCAGACCATCTGACCTGATTCTTGAGAAACCTATATGCCGGTCAGGACTCAACAGTTAGAACTGGATGTGGAACAACAGACTGGTTCCAAATAGGAAAAGGAGTACATCAAGGCTGTATATTGTCACCCTGCTTATTTAACTTATATGCAGAGTACATCATGAGAAATGCTGGGCTGGAAGAAGCACAAGCTGGAACCAAGATTGCTGGGAGAAATATCAGTAACCTCAGATATGCAGATGACACCACCCTTATGGCAGAAAGTGAAGAATAAAGAGCCTCTTGATGAAAGTGAAAGAGGAGAGTGAAAAAGTTGGCTTAAATCTCAACATTCAGAAAACTAAGATCATGGCATCTGGTCCCATCTTTCATGGCAAATAGATGGGGAAACAGTGGAAACAGCAGCTGACTTTATTTTTCTGGGCTCCAAAATCACTGCAGATGGTGATTTCAGCCATGAAATTAAAAGATGCTTACTCCTTGGAAGTAAAGTTATGACCAACCTAAACAACATATTAAAAAGCAGAGACATTACTTTGCCAAGAAAGGTCCATCTAATCAAGGATATAGTTTTTCCAGTAGTCATGTATGAATGTGAGAGTTGGACGATAAAGAAGGCTGAGTGCTGAAGAATTGATGCTTTTGAACTGTGGTTTTGGAGAAGACTCTTGAGAGTCCCTTGTACTGCGAGGAGATCCAACCTGTCCATCCTAAAGGATATCAGTCCTGGGTGTTCATTGGAAGGACTGATGTTGAAGATGAAACTCCAATACTTTGAATACCTGATGTGAAGATCTGACCCATTTGTAAAGACCCTGATGCTGGGAAAGATTGAGGGCCAGAGGAGAAGGGGACAACAGAGTATGAGATGGTTGTATGGTATCATCAACTCAATGGACATGGGTTTGAGTGGACTCCAGGAGTTGCTAATGGACAGGGAGGCCTGGCGTGTTGCGTTTTATGGGTTCGCAAAGACTATGACATGACTGAGTGACTTCACTGAACGGAACTGAAGATGCTGTTACAGGTAACAGAAACCTCTCCAGCTAGTTTAAAAAGAAGATACATATAAGTTGCCAGAATTTTCAGAAGTAAAGGAGTCCAGCTTATATGCCCCATACTTAAGAGAAATACAGACAAGGGAAATTTCAGAACTAAATATCTTGCTTTCCATCACAAATTGCTTAATATTCACTCAGCCAGAGGCTGAACATCAGGATCTCTATTATAATGGATCCATCATCTTGTTTAGCAAAAGAACTGCACAACCTTGCTCCATTCCCATGTACCTCCCTATACCAGAAAGGAGGATCTGCTTGTGGGAGGCAACCACACATCTATAAACCAACAGCATGGAGATGTGGGAAACTTTGGTTTGAAATTCTTCCTTAGGAAGACAGGATTGACAAAAGGAAGAATAATCATGATGGGAAAAGGGAAGAGATGTCCAAAGGTTTAGGACACTAAAAATGACAGATGTTATAGATAAAGTCTGACTGGATATACACATTTGTAAATTGTTAAAGTTGTTACTGTAATTAAAGCTGAGAACCTGGATGAGCATACATGGTAAGATCATAGGTGTGAGATGGTAGAATACTCTTTCTGTAGATATTTGACAAACCCAGTGTTAGCATTATGAGTAAATATTTAGTTTATTTCAGTTCACTCAATCATGTCCTACTCTTCGTGACTTCATGGACTACAGCATGCCAGACTTCCCTGTCCAACACCAGCTCCCAGAGCTTGCTCAAACTCATGTCCATTGAGTCAGTGATGCCATCCAACCATCTCACCCTCTGTTGTCCCCTTCTCCTCCTGCCTTCAATCTTTCCCAGCATCAGGGTCTTTGATGAGTCAGCTCTTCCCATCAGGTGGCCAAAGTATTGGAGCTTCAGCTTCAGCATCAGTCCCTCCAATGAACACCCAGGACTGATCTCCTTGCAGAAATCAAAAAAGAGACATTTTAATTTATAATGAAAACCTCCATTTCCACTGTTTCAGAGCATGTGAATCTGCTTTGTGAAGTTACAGTTTCTACATAGAAGAGATGAATAAAGGGGAAAGACACTTTCAAATATTGTTCAGTATTGATTTCCTTTAGGAGTGACTGGTTTCATCTCCTTGTAGTCCAAGGGACTCTCAAGAGTCTTCTCCAACACCACAATTCAAAAACATCAATTCTTCAGTGCTCAGCTTTCCTTATGGTCCAACTTTCACATCCATACATGACTACTGGAAAAAAACAAATCTTTGACTAGATGGACTTTTGCCGGCAAAATAATCTCTGATTTTTAATATGTTGTCTAGGTTTGTCCTGAAACTCCAGTAGTTTGGCCACCTCATGCGAAGAGTTGACTCATTGGAAAAGACCTTGATGCTCGGAGGGATTGGAGGCAGGAGGAGAAGGGGACGACAGAGGATGAGATGGCTGGATGGCATCACCGACTCAATGCACGTGAGTTTGGGTGAACTCCAAGAGTTGGTGATGGACAGGGAGGCCTGGCGTGCTGCGATTCATGGGGTGACAGAGTCAGACACAAGTGAGCGACTGAACTGAACTGAGGTTGGTCATAGCTTTTCTTCCAAGGAGCAAGTGTCTTTTAATTTCACTGCTGAAGTCACCATCTGCAATGATTTTGGAGCCAAAACCCAAGTAAATAAATTCTGTCACTGTTTCTATTGTTTCCCCATCTATTTGCCATGAAGTGATGGGAGTGGATTGCATGACCTTAGTGTTTTGAATATTGAGTTTTAAGCCAAGTTTTTAATTCTCCTCTTTCATGTTCATCAAAAAGCTCTTTAGTTCCTGTTCACTTTCTGCCATAATGGTGGTGTCATCTGTATATTCGAGGTTATTAATATTTCTTCCAGCTATCTTGATTCCAGCTTGTGTTTCATCCAGCCTGGCAGTTTGCATGATGTACTCTGCATGTAAGTTAAATAAACAGGGTGACAATATACACCCTTGATATACTCCTTTCCCAATTTGGAACAATCCATTGTTCCATGTCTGGTTCTAACTGTTACTTCTTGAACTGCATACAGGTTTTGCAGGAGGAAGGTAAGGTGGTTTGGTATTGCCATCTCTTTAAGAATTTTCCAGAGTTTCTTGTGATACACACAGTCAAAGGCTTTAGCATTTTAGAGTAAATATTGGGTTGGCCAAAAAGTTCTTACAAAAAACCTGAATGAAATTTTTGGCCAATCTAGTAGTTTGATAGTCAAGTTGGAAAAATAACTTCTAAGCAGGTAATTATGACATAATATGACAAAGCTGCATTAAAATCTTATGTAGAATATTGTAGAAGAATAGAGAGCACTGGTCAGGCAGAGAACACTCACATAGCAAAGGAAACTCCAGAAAATCCATCTCCATATCCTCTTATTCATTCTTCCAACTGCCAACTAGAGACCAGCCTTGGGGTATTTTTTCAGCACTTTACTCTCAACATGTCCGAAATTATATTTATTATCTATTTTCCTCCCTCACTTGCATCTATCTGTTCATTTTTTACACATTTACCGGCACAACCAACCCTCCAAGTCATTGTGCAAGCTTAAATCTGGAAATCACACTTAGTCTCCTTTCCTCACACTCCTCATTCAACCAATCAGCAGGGATTTTAAATTCCATTACACAGCCCTCTCCCAAATCTGGCATCTCCCCTCAAACCTTGTATTAGAGCTTCATGTCAACAACTATTGCAGAAGCTGAGATTTGGCATTTTAGCAACAAAATCACTCTAGTGCATGAGTCAACACATATTTTTCTCTAAAGGACCAAATAGTAAATATTTTTGCCTTTGGGAGCCAGAAGGTTCCTGTTGTAAGTACTCAGCTCAGCTGAACTTTGAGAGAGGGACAAAGCCTTAAATAACAGAAAGAAATCTGGACTGTTGCAAATTCTAACATAGCAGAAAACATAATTTTGCAGAGAGAGGTCCATCTCACAATTTCCTTGAAATCACATCAAGAAAATAATTCTGAGTGAGCTATACTTGGTAATAACTTTGTGAAGAATTATCTGAGGCATTTTTATGCCCTCCTTCTCCAGTATAAGACAAATCCTACCTTGATTTTAGATGAATGAGCACTGACAATTTAAGAGAACACAAGCTATATGCTAGAACAATTTAATGTTCTGTAGCAGTAAGTACATTTGTTTGTAATGTGGATAATTGTCAGACTCAACTATTTAAGCCTTGGGGAAATTCCCTCTGTGTACCCTGGATCTGACACCAGGTTAGGCTATTTCACAGTTGTCAGTTTGGGGAAACACTAATCAAGAAGACAGACTAGGAAAAACTGAGAATTTAATATTTACTAGACTGTGAAGAAGGCTGAGTGCCGAAGAATTGATGCTTTTGAACTGTGGTGTTGGAGAAGACTCTTGAGAGTCCCTTGGACTGCAAGGAGATCCAACCAGTCCATTCTGAAGGAGATCAGCCCTGGGATTTCTTTGGAAGGAATGATGCTAAAGCTAAAACTCCAGTACTTTGGCCACCTCATGTGAAGAGTTGATTCATTGGAAAAGACTCTGATGCTGGGAGGGATTGGGGGCAGGAGGAGAAGGGGATGACCGAGGATGAGATGACTGGATGGCATCACTGACTCAATGGAAGTGAATCTGGGTGAACTCCGGGAGTTGGTGATGGACAGGGAGGCCTGGCATGCTGTGATTCATGGGGTCTCAAAGAATCGGACATGACTGAGCAACTGAACTGAACTGAGACAACCCACTCCACTATTCTTGCCTGGAGAATCCCATGGACAGAGGAGCCTGGCAGGCTACAGTCATGGGGTTGCCAAGAGTCGAACACTACTGAGTGACTAAACAGCAAATAATCAAATATGGCTTCCCTGCTGGCTCAGACGGTAAAGAATTTGCCTGCAATGTGGGAGACCTAGGTTCAATCCCTGGGTCCGGAAATTCCCCAAAGAAGGGAATTACTACCCACTCCAGTATTCTTGCCTGGAAAAATCTACAGACAGAAGATCCTGGAAGGCTGCGGTCCAAGGAGTTGCAAAAAGTCAGAAGTGACTAAGGGACTATCACTTTCACATAGGATCATATGATAACATCTGTACTATTCTAATCAAATACCTCTGGGCTTGGGAAATAAGAGCAAAGTTTCTCTCTGTGGATTTGTTTTTGGACCACCATTTCTCTCCTTTGAAATACTGTGTTCTGCTCTGATATCCCCCCAAGGTCATCTTTTTTTTTTTTTTTTAATTGGAGTATAATTGATTTACAATGTTGTGTTAGTTTCAAGGGTACAATATACTACTTCAGTTATACATATATTGATTATTTTTCACATTATTTTCTAATATGAGTTACTACAGAGTATTGAATAGAGCTCCCTGTGCTGCTATACAGTAGGTCCTTGTTCATTATCTATCTTATATATAGTGCTGTGTGTGTTATTCACTCAGTCATGTCTGACCCTTTGTGACCCATGGACTGTAGCCCACCAAGCTCCTCTGTCCATGGGATTTTTCCAGACAAGAATACTGGAGTGGGTTGCCATTTCCTCCTCTGGGTGATCTTCCCAACACAGAGATCAAGCCTGCTTTTCCTGTGTCTCCTGCTCTTTTCCTGCTGTGCCATAGGGGAAGCCACAGTGTGTGTATGTTAATCCCAAGCTCCTAGCTTATTCCTGTTCCTCACATTTCCCCTTTAGTAACCACAAGTTTGTTTCCAAAATCTGTGAGTCTGTTTCTGTTCTGTAAATAAGTTCATTTATATCATTAAAAAAAAAATTAGTTTCCATATATGAGAGATGTTGTGATACTTGTTTTTCTCTGACCACCCAGAAACTCTTTAGGGGTCTTCCTGCATCCTTCCTCCAGAGGCTGTTCAACCATCTACCAAAAGCTCATCACTCCTTTGTTCTCTAGAGGAGCATTCTCAGCTGAGCAGGAGCCACTTTGCTAGGGATATTGTTCTGCAAGAGCAATGCCTGTTCTGATCCCTTGCCTCAAGGTGGGACCAATGCAGTGATGCAATTGACACTGCAGGGCTCCCAGTTGGATTGGACTGAACCAACATTGCACATTATACTTCCTATTGCTTAGCTCCCATCCCATATCCATCCTTCTTCCTTCCTTTCCTTTCCCCTGGTGACACCTTACAATAAATCATAGGCAACTCAGTTTCAATGTCAGGCTTCTCCACTTCTAGAACTCAGACCTGGCACAGTTGTGGACAAAATGGGAAATCCTAGAAGACAAGCTTGAAATTCATAAGAAAATAAAGGTATCACGGTGAGAAATGAAATAATTTATGTTTATAAACTCTTCATCATCAATGCTCATTAATTTTTGGACTTTAAAATGAAACATTAAAATTTTAAAATTAAATTCAAATAATTACATAAAGATACATCACAGACATAATAAAGGAATCATGAGGATTTCAAATATTTTGGAACCCTTTTTTTCTTCTCCATTTTTCTCTTTTATTTAAAAACTTTTGATAGCTAGAACGCTGGCTACTCTTATAAGGCTAACTCTGGTGTTGGCAGATGAAAAGAAGCAGAATCATCCTCAACATGATTTCACCTTCTAAGAACTTTCAAACTATCAATTACCTGATTTCTTATTCCTTATAAAATCTTGTAGTTATGAAATAATTTTCAAAGAATCTGGTTTATCCCTTTCCATTGAAAGAATCCCTATAAGTAAAGAGAAAAACCATTCCTGTCAAAATTCTGGGTCTACTCAGGACTAATGGAGTTTCTTTGTTTCTCAGCAAAACCTCTTGCCCTCAAACCAGCTGCTAAAGTTGAACACCACAAATGATTCTTTCAAAGTGACTCTGAAAGAAGATTCTGATTCCATATGCAGGAATCCAAATTTCTTCAACTTTACACTCAAGATCAGAGCTCCACATCTTAATAACCATATAACTCTATAAAGAATTACCCCTGATCTCTCTGATAGATCATCACTGAATAAGGAACAAAAAAGGTTTCATGAAAGCGTTCCACCTGTATTGCTGGCAGATGACTTATAAATGTCGCACAGACACAGGCCTACTACGGGCTCACAGAAGAAGTTAAATAAACGACTGAACATCTGCTGGTAAATACACAGCAAACAAAAAATGCAATCCAGTGCCAAACATATGTGTGGGGTGGGCCTCGTCTCTGCTCATAAACCAAGCAATGTGCTCTGCTAATCGTTAGTGGAGTTATTGATTTTAGATGTGTATCACACAGCTATAATTTTGTCAGAGAGTAGACCACATAAGTTGTTCTTTTTCTGGTTGTTTCATTTTGTCTTATTCCAAAACTCTGTAAATTGACGACCAGGACAAAAATTATAATTGACATCATCTGTGGGAAATATTTCATAAAACAACAGGCCCAGATGTAGGATTAAAGCCATGTGGTAGTAAAATACCCCACTGAAAAAGGGCCAGGTTCCATGATTTCTTACAAAAACAGATGTGCTCTCACTCCCCTCTCCTTGTTTTTCAATGCTTTTTTTTTTTTTAACTCCAAATAATTCCTCCTCCCAACCTTTTTTTCTCTCTGTCTTCACAATTGTACTGGAGAGGGTTCATAAATGGATTACAGATGCAAGCTTGTACTTTAAAATCCTAACTGTCACAGTCTCTGAAATAAAATAAATGAAACATTTGGGGAAATTACATTGAACTGTGGTAAAGGTAATGAGAATTATGCAAACATGTCTGCTTGTCATTTGTCTAACATCTTGGGGTATGAACAGATATCTCCTGGACCATGCAAACTGCAGACCAGGGAATAGGAAGTGTGTCCAAGATGCAGCAACAGGGCTGACTTCTGAAAGCCTCTTGTTCTATTAGGAAAGTTTCTATCTTTGGGGTTTGGATGAGCTGGTGCAAGGCCTAACATGTACTGTCTTCCTTGAGGTGAGACTTTTGGATAGAGATAGGGTGCAGAAAAATAAGAACAATTTGAGTCTCAGTCTCTTGGTTCAAGTTCCTTTTAGTTGCATTATTGCTCTAAAACTCCCATTTGGAAACGTTGGGAACCACATGAGTGGAATTCTAGGGTACAAATAAGCTATATTGTCTGATAACTAATCTAAAAGGGGAGTGAAGAACTGTATACAACCAAGATTCTACCAAAGACTTTGGTGTCATATGGAACCCATTGCAATATCACTGATTATGATTAATTAATTCAGCATTTATACTGGGTCTCAGCATCAACCTCCACTAATGTGTCAAGATAACACAGTATTAGAAGGCTATAATACAGTGTAAAAAATTCTAAATTCCCATCATGTGTCACTGCTGAAGTTTCAACAAAATATCTACATTTTTCAGCTCTCTCCTTTCTGGTCCTGCTATACTGAAACAAACAGTAAATTTGTTTAGAACCAAAAGATACTTAACTCCAGTTTCCTTGCATTTTTTAAAATCTCTTTTCATAGGATTGAATGAAGACTAGAACTCAAGTATCAGGTGAACTCCAGGAAGACGAGATGAATAATAACTCAAGAAGATTAACTTGATGCTCCCCTTTTAGCATCCTCTGCCAGTTCCTCAGATGCACAGCTCATGGCCAAACATCTTTGTTTGTGTTTTGTGGGAATACATTAAAGGAGAAATGAAAAAGTGCTGGGTGTACAGCATGAGGCAAGAGTGAGGGGTCAGGAGAAAGGCAGGTCTATGATTCTTCCCCAGACACCAAAGACAAATCAGAATTTTTTTTCCTAAGTCTTAATGATTTTTCTCTTTTATTATTACAGAAATGAAATGAGAAGTAAAGACTCTGTAAGAAAACTGTAAAAATAAATGATTGATCCATCCCAAAGAAAGTTTGGTGTATGGCCTAAGGGCTGGTGAGTGGAGAGAGAATAAATGGAGAAGCACAATTAAGTGTGTTATAAATGCAATTTATTGGCTACTTATCACATAAAAACTCCAGGGTTGATATATGTACATTTTGTAACAGACTTGCTCCTCAAAATAGCCCTATGAAGGAGATATTATTAAAGACTTTACATGAGAAAACTGAAGCTCAGAAAGAGTAAATTGCTTGTCCAAAGTCACATAGTAACTAAATAAGAGCCAGTTTCATGGGTGTTCCAACCCTATTCTGATCTGCTTGACACCACATCCACCTTCTTACTATTCTAACTTTCTACACTGCACTGCTTCTCAGTTTTGACTTCAGACGCTTCTATCAGAGCAGGTTGTTATAACACTAAGTTATCTAGAAACCTCAACCTTTCTCTCTATATATAGCATATTTGTTATATCACAGTGCCTGGGTTCTAACTTCTGCTACTAGATACCTCTAAGTTTGTGCCAAGAAATGATTTTTTTAACTTTTATTATTTATATATATATATATATAAAACATAAAACCATAAAGCTAGTTTTATGCCATTTTAACCATTTTAAGTGTGCAATTCAGTGGCATTATAATTATGTTTGCAAAAGGGGCAAAAGAGGATGAGATGGTTAGATGGTATCATCAACTCAATGGACATGACTTTGAGCAAACTCTGGGAAATAGTGAAGGACAAGGAACCCTGGTGTACTTCAGTCAGTGGGGTCCCAAAGAGTCAGACATGACTGAGCAACTGAACAACAACAACAAAATTCACAGTGTTGTACAACTATCACTACTCTTTCGAAAACTTTTCCACCATCCCAAAGAGATACTCTGTGCCTATTAAATAATGACTCCCCATTTCCTCTTCCTTCCTATCCCTAGTAGCCTCTACTCTCTGTCTCTATGAATTTGTCTATTCTATATATTTAATATAAATGAAGGTCTTTTTGGTCTTGCTTATTTCACTTAGTATAGTTCATCTAAGTTGTACCTGCATCAGAATTTCATTCTTTCTTATGTCTGAACAACATTGCATTATATATGTGGATATATCACATATCGTTTATCCATTCATCTACTGACAACACTTAAGGGTTCCACTTTTTGGCTATTGTAAATAATGCTGCAGTGAATATTGATACAGGTATCTCTTTCAGTCTTTTTTTTCAGTTCTCATGTGTATATACTTAGGAATAGAATTTCTGGGGTTTAAAGCAATTCTGTATTTAACTTTTTGAGAAACTGCCAAACTGCTCTACCCTGTAGCTACACCACTTTACCTTCCTATGTAAAAAGCATTTCCCTTTTAAAAAATTATTATAGCTTTCCTACTAAATGTGAATTGATATCTCATTGCAGTTTTGACCTGCATTTCTCCAATGATTAATGATGTTGAATATCTTCTCATATGCTTATTGGGCATTTGTTTATCTTCTTGGAAAAACATCTATTCAAAGCCCCTTATATATATAATTTTGAGTATTAAACCCTTCTCAAACATATGATTTGCAAATATTTTCTCCTTTTCTTTAAATACTCCTTTTTCTTGATAATATATTTTAATGCACAATTAAAAAAAGAAAATTTGACTAGGTCCACCTATTTTGCTTTTTATGCTTTCAGAACCAAATTGAGAGAATTAATTCTTTTTTTTAATTTTATTTTATTTTTAAACTTTACATAATTGTATTAGTTTTGCCAAATATCAAAATGAATCCGCCACAGGTATACTTAAGTAGGTTAATAAGGAGTCCAGGGCCCTCAAGGAGGAAGGGATCCAGGGCCCTTGAGGAAGAAAAAGGGGTCTAGAGCTCTCAAGGAGGAGAAAAGGGCAAACGTTATTTTCTACATTCCTTCTTCTTAGTCACATAATGATTCTTCTTTAAGCCCAGAGCTAATGGCTCAAGTGTATGTTTTTCCTTAAGCTCTGTGCTAATGATTATATAACAACATTGATTATATAACAATGATTGATATATAACATTGATATATACCAACAATGATTATATAACAATGTATCTTGCTTGAGGACATTTTTCTCCTTCTTAACAGGAACTTCTGATTCATCCTGTTATCTTATGTGGGAGTGGGTCTGGTAAGACCTTTCAGTTGTTAGTTCTAATTTTGTTAATTTAAGATGTATGTTATTGGAGTGGGTCTGGTAAAAGTATATAAAGCCTTGCTAGAACTCGTGAGAGGGACACTTTCTGTCCCCCTTCTGATGCCTGTGTCAGAAGCTTTCTCTGTCCTTTTTCACTGTAATAAAACTTCTGCCACAAAAAAAGCTCTGAGTTTTAAAGACTGGTCCCTACTGCCAAAGCTAAATCTTCTTTGGAGATTATGAATCCGACATCATTCACTGTAAGCTATCAATATGTAAGAATCTATTGTCAAATTCAAGGCTGTGAAGACTTATGCCTATGTTTTCTTCTAATAGTTTTATGATTTGGGCTCATATAGATGTTGCTGATCCAGTTTTAGTTAATTTTTGTTTATGAAGTGAAGAGTTAAATGCCGTCGTTTGCAATTGGATACCAATTGCCCTAGCACTATTTGTTGATAAAACTGCATTTTGATTCATATGCCAAGTCTGAGAACTGATTCTTGGAAATCAAGAATTAAAGCTGTTTTGCCTCTAAGGAATACTTTAATCACCAAGTAGGTCATATTGACAGACATTTAATACAATAACTATGTAATTCAATAGCCATTTAGTTAATCACGTAATTTTTTTTCTGATTTTCCCCAAAGAGATCACTGGAGAGCTTTGAAATATAGAACCACAGAGTATTTCTGTGGTCACAAATGCATGATTATTCAGGGGTTAGAAAATGAGAGAGGAAAAAAGGAAAAACTTTAAAGAGAGGGGAAATGATTTCAGTAGCAGAGTGGGAGATATGAGACAGAAGTTCCAGCATTGACCTTTGGAAGGGAAAGCCCTCCCAATTGTCAATGGGGTCTCAATCTTATTTTATAAGAAGAGCATATAAAAATTGGTCTTGACTTTGGTAGGTAAATTTGAACTGGTTAGTAGAGAAGGTTGTCACTGGCTGAAGTAAGCAGATATCCAAGCATAAGTCATCAGATCAGATCAATCACTCAGTCGTGTCCGACTCTTTGCTACCCCATGAATCGCAGCACACCAGGCCTCCCTATCCATCACCAACTCCCGGAGTTCACTCAAACTCACGTCCATCGAGTCAGTGATGCCATCCAGCCATCTCATCCTCTGTCGTCCCCTTCTCCTCTTGCCTCCAATCCCTCCCAGCATCAGAGTCTTTTCCAATGAGTCAACTCTTCGCATGAGGTGGCCAAAGTACTGGAGTTTCAACTTTAGCATCATTCCTTCCAAAGAAATCCCAGGGCTGATCTCTTTCAGAATGGACTGGTTGGATCTCCTTGCAGTCCAAGGGACTCTCAAGAGTCTTCTCCAACACCATACTTCAAAAGCATCAATTCTTTGGCGCTCATCCTTCTTCACAGTCCAACTCTCACATCCATACATGATCACAGGAAAAACCATAGCCTTGACTAGACAAACCTTTGTTGGCAAAGTAATGTCTCTGCTTTTGAATATGCTATCTAGGTTGGTCATAACTTTCCTTCCAATGAGTAAGCATCTTTTAATTTCATGGCTGCAGTGACCATCTGCAGTGATTTTGGAGCCCAGAAAAATAAAGTCTGACACTGTTTCCACTGTTTCCGCATCTATTTCCCATGAAGTGATGGGACCGGATGCCATGATCTTAGTTTTCTGAATGTTGAGCCAACTTTTTCACTCTCCTCTTTCACTTTCATCAAGAGGCTTTTGAGTTCCTCTTCACTTTCTGCCCTAAGGGTGGTGTCATCTGCATAATTGAGGTTATTGATATTTCTCCCGGCAATCTTGATTCCAGCTTGTGTTTCTTCCAATCCAGCGTTTCTCATGATGTACTGTGCATATCAGTTAAATAAACAGGGTGACAATATACAGCCTTGATGAACTCCTTTTGCTATTTGGAACCAGTCTGTTGTTCCATGTCCAGTTCTAACTGTTGCTTCCTGACCTGCATACAAATTTCTCAAGAGGCAGGTCAGGTGGTCTGGTATTCCCATCTCTTTCAGAATTTCCCACAGTTTATTTTGATCCACACAGTCAAAGGCTTTGGCATAGTCAATAAAGCAGAAATAGATGATTTTCTGGAACTCTCTTGCTTTTTCCATGATCCAGCAGGTGTTGGCAATTTGGTCTCTGGTTCCTCTGCCTTTTCTAAAACCAGCTTGAACATCAGGAAGTTCACGGTTCACATATTGCTGAAGCCTGGCTTGGAGAATTTTGAGCATTACTTTACTAGCATGTGAGATGAGTGCAATTGTGCGGTAGTTCGAGCATTCTTTGGCGTTGCCTTTCTTTGGGATTGGAATGAAAACTGACCTTTTCCAGTCCTGTGGCCACTGCTGAGTCTTCCAAATTTGCTGGCATATTGAGTGCAGCACTTTCACAGCATCATCTTTCAGGATTTGGAATAGCTCAACTGGAATTCCATCAGCTCCACTAGCTTTGTTCATAGTGATGCTTTCTAAGGCCCACTGGACTTCACATTCCAGGATGTCTGGCTCTAGGTCAGTGATCACACCATCGTGATTATCTGGGTCATGAAGATCTTTTTTGTACAGTTCTACTGTGTATTCTTGCCATCTCTTCTTAATATCTTCTGCTTCTGTTAGGTCCATACCATTTCTGTCCTTTATCAAGCCCATCTTTGTTTGAAATGTTCCTTTGGTATCTCTGATTTTCTTGAAGAGATCCCTAGTCTTTCCCATTCTGTTGTTTTCCTCTATTTCTTTGCATTGATCACTGAAGAAGACCTTCTTATCTCTTCTTGCTAACCCAAAATGGGCAGGTGATGGTGCAGAGATCTGACAGAAAGTGGTCCATTGGAGAAGGGAATGGCAAACCACTTCAGTATTCTTGCCTTGAGAACCCCATGAACAGTATGAAAAGGTAAAATGATAGGATACTTATAGAGAAATTCCCCAGGTCGGTAGGTGCCCAATATGCTACTGGAGATCAGTGGAGAAATAACTCCAGAAAGAATGAAGGGATAGAGCCAAAGCAAAAAGAATACCCAGCTATGGATGTGACTGGTGTTAGAAGCAAGGTCCAATGCTGTAAAGAGCAATATTGCATAGGAACCTGGAATGTCAGGTCCATGAATCAAGGCAAATTGGAAGTGGTCAAACAAGAGATGGCAAGAATGAATGTCGACATTCTAGGAATCAGCGAGCTGAAATGGACTGGAATGGGTGAATTTAACTCAGATGACCATTATATCTACTACTCGGGGCAGGAATCCCTCAGAAGAAATGGAGTACCCATCATGGTCAACGAAAGAGTCCAAAATGCCATACTTGGATGCAATCTCAAAAACGACAGAATGATCTCCGTTCGTTTCCAAGGCAATGCATTCAATATCACAGTAATCCAAGTCTATGCCCCAACCAGTAACGCTGAAGAAGCTGAAGTTGAACGGTTCTATGAAGACCTACAAGACCTTTTAGAACGAACACCCAAAAAAGATGTCCTTTTCATTATAGGGGACTGGAATGCAAAAGTAGGAAGTCAAGAAACACCTGGAGTAACAGGCAAATTTGGCCTTGGAATACAGAATGAAGCAGGGTAAAGACTAATTGAGTTTTGCCAAGAAAATGCACTGGTCACAACAAACACCCTCTTCCAACAACACAAGAGAAGACTCTATACATGGACATCACCAGATGGTCAACACCGAAATCAGATTGATTATATTCTTTGCAGCCAAAGATGGAGAAGCTCTATACAGTCAGCAAAAACAAGACCAGGAGCTGACTATATGCCAAATTCAGACTGAAATTGAAGAAAGTAGGGAAAACCACTAGACCATTCAGGCATGACCTAAATCAAATCCCTTATGATTATACAGTGGAAGTGAGAAATAGATTTAAGGGCCTAGATCTGATAGATAGAGTGCCTGATGAACTATGGAATGAGTTTCATGACATTGTACAGGAGACAGGGATCAAGACCATCCCCATGGAAAAGAAATGCAAAAAAGCAAAATGGCTGTCTGGGGAGGCCTTACAAATAAACGTGAAAAGAAGAGAAGCGAAAAGTAAAGGAGAAAAGGAAGGATATAAACATTTGAATGCAGAGTTCCAAGGAATAGCATAAGTCATAGAGTTCTTAATAATCAATCAGTTTAGTAAGAAAATTACAACCTTGGATGGAACAATGAAGAGAAAAATCCATATAGTCAAAGCTATGGTTTTCCCAGTAATTATGTATGGATTTAAGAGCTGGACCTTATAAAGAAGGCTGAGCACCAAAGAAATGATGCTTTCAAATTGTGATGTTGGAGAAGACTTAAGATTCCCTTGGAAGAAAGGATATCAAACCAGTTAATCCTAAAGGAAATCAATCCTGAGTATTCACTGGAAAGACTGATGCTGAAGCTCCAACACATTGGCCACCTGATGCCAAGAGCTGACTCATTGGAAAAGACTCTTGGAAAGATTGAATACATAAGGAGAAGAGGGCAGCATAGGATGATATGGTGAAACAGCATCATTGACTTAATGGACATGAATTTGAGCAAACTCCAGGAGACAGTGAAGGACAGGGAAGCCTGGAATGCTACAGCCCATGGGATTGCAAGAGTTGGACACAACTTAGTGACTGAACAATCACAACAACTACCCAAAAGGTATGAAGAGTAAGGCCACAGATCAGTGAATTTGCTCACACCATGTCTGCACTTCCAGTATAACATATAAGCATCAAATCAAGAAATTGTAGCAAGATCCAACACATAGGTAGGAAAAATGGTCTCCTATGATCATTCCAGGAATGTGGGCTATCAGATACTGAACAGCAAGACTCTCCTAGACCATATCTAGTGATAGGGATTGTATCTTCCCTGCAATCAGCTCAGAGTCAGGAGTCTTGAGTCTGAACATGAAATGAAGTAGATTTGACAGTCAGGCTGGGCTGACATAGCAGAAGAAAACAGAAAAGAGTATAGCCCTGTTGTAAAGGAAGCCAGAGATACCTGCTCTCTGCAGCCATAACAACACCTTAGACTATCTCTCTGTGAAAAGGGAAATCAGGTAAAAACTTTTGTTTCTGAAGTCAATCCTACATTACAGTTTTAACTTCTCTTTTTGTAGAGCTAGGAATTTCAAAAGCAGAAACCAAGAGTGTAAAAAATTGAACTAAGAGTTGAACTACCACAGAATTTGGTGGCAATTTATTCATGAGACAGTGTCATAGAGAAGATAATTTCAAAATCTATTAGTGGTTCATGGTCATCACACATGGTCATCTATTTATGAAGAAATACCATATGTGGCTCTCTTATACACAGAAGATGAATCTGAGACCCTAGGGTTTATATTTCTCTAACCCACTTTGTGTCTGAACCAAGGCAGCAGCTGTTGTGTGCTGGGGTGCGGAGGGGGAGGAATGAAAGTATTAGAAATATAACGAAGAGTTGATAGAGTTGTCAGAAAGAGAAAGACTTTTTGGACAAGAAGTGCTAAACTAAAAGGTTTGCATCAGAACATACTATTCTATTCCTGATTTTGTAGTTTCCTTTCCATCTTCAGATTTTCACCATGTCCTTGAAAGGTTTAGCAAGCTACCCTTGTTGGGGCAATCTGATGAAATATATTAACGTTTCATTGAACATGCACAAAAACAAATATTCTTAAATAGTTTCCATGTGGCAATGGGGCTTCCTTATTCATTAAAAAAGCAAATGGCAAGGAAGAATAAACCCAGGAAAGAGGCAGGGCTACTTTGGTGTTTGTTATTTCAAAGTGTGATGAGAAGTGAACTGAGAAGAAATATTTTTATTTTCTCATCACCAATGGTTAAAACAATAATATAGGACTGAAAGAATCATTGAGCCCTTTGCAGTAGGCTTTCCTTGTACACACTCAGCCAAGTAAAAAAGCTTTACTTTCTTGAAGTGCTGTTTTCATCTCATAACTTCCCAATTCAAAAAACTCAATTTCTTCTCTATTGGTCATTAAAAAATGGATTCACTAATACACATGTAGCACTAAAAGAGATCTAAGTATATATTTAATCTAATCTTTCATCCTTCTTATGTAAATGAGAAACAAATTCCCAGAGAAACTAAGTGAATTTCTTAAGTCATATAGTAAGTTATTGAGGGATCCAGGCCCAGAACTGGTTCTGACTTCCATTCTTTGGTTCTTTTTTGAAATTTCATCACCTCAGTTCATGCAGAATCCCAGGGCAAGACTCAGTTCTTTTTCAGCTTTATAGTTATTGCTTACCTCTTCTAAATTGCCCTCGTTGCAATTCTTCAATATTCCTAGGCCTGAAATACCATACCTTTTTTTTTTTTTTTGTCTCTACTCAAGTGTCTTCCCCTATTGAGATAAGGTTACATTTCCTAGGAATTCTTCCTGAACAATTTCGGTTTCAGGAACAATTAATATTAGTTACATTCATTTGCTGTGTTTCCCACCTACTTTTATGTATATTTAAAAGCTTACGCAATAGAGACACAGACGTAAAGAACAAATATATGCACATTGGGTGGTGGGGAACAAGCAAGGGATGAATTGGGAGACTGGGATTGACATATATATGCTACCGTGCATAAAATAGATAACCAATGATAACCTACCATATAGCACACGGAATTTTACTCAACGCTCTGTGGTTACCTAAATGGGAAAGAAATCCAGAAAAGAAGGGATATGCATATATTTATCACTGACTCACTTTGTGATATGGCAGAAACTAACAGCACTGTAAAGCAACTATATTCCAATAAAAATTAACATTTTTTATGTTATAAACATTTATTTATAAGTTTTTTTAACTTATGACAAACATAAGACTATAGGCTTTCAGAAATAACTTTTTACCTATATATCTCAATATTCATATCACTCTAACACATTATTGAAACATTTAGAATACATTTATATTTGTCAAATAAAGCATAAATGGATAATATTATGGCTTCCCTCTGTTGAAGTCTCAAAATTCTATAAAATGTGGAGTTGTAATATAAACAATATTGCTCTAGCTTTGGGGCTAAAATTAAGATGATTATAATTTGCTGTTGGAATTTTTGTCTATATAAAGCTGAGATGGGCATAAGTAAAGAGTGCTTTTAAGAGAGAAGATCTGGAATTAAAAGGCTAAGAATTTAGCCAAGATCAGGTTTGTTTCTAACTAAAGTAGAAATCTAAGGCTCATAGTGCTTTCTGCTTTCCCCAAACTTTCAAACTCATTTTCATAAATTCTTCCTTCACAGAATTAGAACAGAATTAGGTGATGGCACCCCACTCCAGTATTCTTGCCTGGAAAATCCCATGGACGGAGGAGCCTGGCGGGCTGCAGTCCATGGGGTCGCTAAGAGTCGGACACGACTGAGCGACTTCACTTTCACTTTTCACTTTCATGTACTGGAGAAGGAAATGGCAACCGACTCCGGTGTTCTTGCCTGGAGACTCCCAGGGACGAGGGACCTGGTGGGCTGCCGTCTATGGGGTCGCAAAGAGTCGGACATGACTGAAGTGACTTAGCAGTAGCAGCAGCAGACTCACAATATTCCTTTGAAACCTGCTGGTGATGAGGCAACCAGGTCATTCTCACTATGTGTCAGTTGATCCCTCACCAATGTCCTCTATTTGAACTGAGGTTATGCACACAGACAGATGCCAAGTGAATGGGGATATCACTAGTTTCACTGTTTTGGCCAAAATTCTTAGTTCCAGTCTTGTACTTTAACCTGCCACTATGGTTTAGTTTCCATAGTCAACAAAGATTAATATCCCATGGCTACTTAAGATGAAAATCAGCCAGATATGTAGTGCATATTTTCAGCAGATTATTTTTATGAAAAAAGGCAAAAAATATGTTAAAAACAAAATTCAACTGAGTAAATTTAAAGGCCCAATTGGCTTTATTCAGTGATTCATAAATTCAGCTTCTAGGTGGTGCAGAAGTAAAGAATCCTTCTGCCAATGCAGAAGACAGAGGAGACATGAGTTCAATCTCTGGGTGGGGAAGATTCCATGGAGTAAGAAATGTCAGCACACTCCAGTATTTTTACATGAAAAACTTCATAGACAGAGGAACCTGAAGAGCTATAGCCCATGGGGTCACAAAAAGTTGGGCATGGGGATCTATCAGGTAGATATCTTACTAGTGCTGATCAGGAAGTGCCAGAATGACCAGTTAAGATTACATTCCTGAGGGATGTTGAAAGTATGATTAGGTTAAATATTAAGTCTCAATTTGATGGTGTGGACTTAGCATAAGTGGCACACTATTTTGGACCTGTTGTCTCTTCTTTGACAGCACACCCTAAAATCTCCTTATGAAGCAAAGTAGCTTTATCTCTGGGCATAAAAGAGAATAGATTTACTAGAAGAATAGGAAATTGATGATCAGATGAATTCTACAGAAAAGAGAACTAAGAAAGTGACAAAACTATAAATCGTTTTGGAAATGAATCTTGTTGTTGTGGTCCATGTGTGGGTTGGAAAAGAATTTCCAGACATGAGGCAGAATTAGAAGAGAATAAAGTTTGTTCGAGTGGGAGATGCTGTTAGAATAGCGGGCCAGTCCAGGGAGAGCAGAACGCTTTTGCAGGCTTGCAGCCAATTTTTATAGCCTCAAGACAGAGAAAATTCCCACAGGAATCATGGCATCAGGCGATTGGTTAGAATGTTGTAGGATGGGTATTTTACATAATGTAGGGTCAGGGAACTGGCTGGTTTAGATCTGGAGATTCATGACAGTAGTTGCTATGGGGCTTGGTCAGTTCCAGAGACTTTTTTCCTGTGACATTGGTACAAGGCTTCACACCTGTGACCTTAGTATAGGGTTCCACTCTTATCAAGGGAAGGATCAATAAAGCATTGATAAAGCATTGACTTGTGGGACATTACTTCTAATTGCCCCCAAAGAGAAGCCAAAGTTAAAAAACAAACTCATAAATTTCAATCACGTTCCTAGCAGGAAACAAATATTTTCAGAGAGTTTTATGAAGGAAGTACAATTGACCCTTGAACAACACTGATTTGAATGGTGTGTTTCCACTTATCAGGAATTTTTTCAATAAATATATACTACAGTGTTACACAGGCTTCCCAGGTGACACTAGCAGTAAAGAACCCCCCTACCCCCCAATTAGTGCAGGAGATGTAAGAGACATGAGTCCTGTCCCTGAATCAGGAAGATCCCCTGGAGGGCATGGCAACCCACTCCAGTATTCTTGCCTGGAGAATCCCTTGGACAGAAGAGCCTGGTGGGCTACAGCCCATAGGATCACAAAGAGTCAGACATGACTGAAGTGACTTAGCATGCATGTACAGTGTTACACAATCTATACTTAGTTGAATCTGTGAATGCAGGTACCATGCTATGGAGGATAGACTGCAGTGTTTACACAGATTTTCAATTGCAGGACTAAGGGTGGTGGTGGTAATGTCAGGTGTCAGTGCCCCTAATGCTCATGTTTTTTTAAGGGTCAACTGTGAATATAGAGGTCAGTGTTGGGTTAAGGAAACCAACAAAGGATGTGAAAATACCAGGAGCAACATTAGGGAGATCTTATGAGTCCTAGACTTATTACTCCTCATTGCAAGAGCAGTGTAAATGCTTACTTGTACTGAGAAGCTGCTATGACAGTGGCTAGAGGAATGAAGTTGCTGCTAGAATTGTGGCCTGGCAGGGAGTGAGGAAGGAAAATAATTACTCTAACATCTTTCTTCTAGTTCTTCCTAAAGAACTTCTGATCTTTTTCTAGAGGAGTTCCATGACTAAACCCAGTGGGAAGCCAGAAGGCAGGACAGCATAAATGCTGCAATTTGTAGAGGATAATTTTCTGGGCTAAAGATTAATACAGAAAAGTTTAAGAGGGACAAATAGAAAATAAACAGTGCACCTGGCTTTTGAGTTCTACAAGTTTTTCTAAAAATGTAATTCAGACCGCAGCTTCTGAGAAAATGGTGTAGATATACTTCTCCCCATTCCTCCCACTAAGTGTAATTGTAATGTCTGGACACATTGCTTTCTTTTTTTCTCTCTCTCTCTTACACACACACACAAATATGAAAGCTGGAGACAATAAGGTAAGTTATCTACAGAACTCAGGACACAAACAAGATAACTACATGCTGATGTTTCCTGTTTTCTTTTTGCTTCATATGTCCCAAATTTGAAGCTGATGAAGCTGTCCAGAAATGGCAACCATTATAGGAAAAAAAGAGCCACAACAAAACCCTGCACTCTTAGCCAAAGAAAGGGGCAGCCTGAAAGACAAAAAAAAATTCCAAGATAATGACGTGTCTACTCTTCCATAAAAAAAAAAAAAAAAAAAAAAAAAAAAAACACAACTGTTACACCACCCCCACCCATATTGGCAAAGACTGAGTGACAAGTGAGATATCCCATCTCACTGGGTGTAATAAGGCATCCCAAAACTCCTGCATTTTCGTCAGAAAATTAAATAGTAATCAAGATATTCATTCCTTTTCAATGATAACAAGCTTCTGGAGGCATTATAATTAGCAGACAAAGATTTTAAAGTAGGCTTGATAAAAAAAATGCTTCAAGGAACAATAATAAACACACTTGGAAGAATTTAAAAAATGAAAACCTCAGAGATGAAATAAAATGAGCAAAAATGAACAACAACAAAAATGAGCATAACAGCAAAATGGAGGTTCCACTAAAACTAAAGGGCAGATTACAGAGTGGATTAAAAAACATGACCCACCTATATGCTGTGTAAAAGAAACTCACTTCGAATATTACATTATAGACACATTAAGGGTAAAAGGAGTAAAAGATATATCAAGAAAACCCTTGTTAAAGGAAAGCACGAGAGATTATATTAATATCAGATAAAGTAGAATTTAGAGTATAAAAAATTATCAGAAACAAAGAGGAATTTATATAATAGTACAAGAGCAGGGAGTCTATCAAGAAAACAATAGTCCTAAATATATATGCACCAACATCACTATAAAATTAGTGAAGCAAAAACTGATAGAACTGAAAAGATAAATAGATAAATCCATATTCAGAGTTAGAAAGTTCAATACCACTTTTTCAAAATTTGATTTAAAAAACTACACAGAAAATCAGAAATGATATAAAAAACTCAGCAACATCATCAATCAGTAATGTCTAATAGATATTATATTTGTAGAACACTTCATTCAACAATAGCAGAATACACATTCTTTTCAAGTGTCCACCAAACATATACCAAAATAAACTATATCTTTGGTCATAAAACAAACTTCATAAATTTAATAAATCTGTAATAATATAGGTGTATTCCCTAATTACAGTGGAACCAAAATAGAAATTGGTATCATAAAGACAGCATAAAAGTTACAAACATTTGGACTAAATAAAAACTTCAAATTATTTCATTGGTCAAAGAACAAGTATAAAGAGAATTTTTTAAAAATATATCAAACCACAGCTTTCTTATCCATTCATCTGCTGATGGACATCTAGAAAGCTGTGGTACATATACACAATGGAGTATTACTCAGCCATTAAAAAGAATACATTTGAATCAGTTCTAATGAGGTGGATGAAACTGGAGCCTATTATACAGAGTGAAGTAAGCCAGAAAGAAAAACACCAATACAGTATACTAATGCATATATATGGAATTTAGAAAGATGGTAACAATAACCCTGTGTACGAGACAGCAAAAGAGACACTGATGTATAGAACAGTCTTATGGACTCTGTGGGAGAGGGAGAGGGTGGGAAGATTTGGGAGAATGGCATTGAAACATGTGAAATATCATGTATGAAACGAGTTGCTAGTCCAGGTTCAATGCACGATACTGGATGCTTGGGGCTAGTGCACTGGGACGACCCAGAAGGAAGGTATGGGGAGGGAGGAGGGAGGAGGGTTCAGGATGAGGAACACATGTATACCTGTAGCGGATTCATTTTGATATTTGGCAAAACTAATACAATTTTGTAAAGTTTAAAAATAAAATAAAATTAAAAAAAATAAATAAACAAAAAAATATATATATCAAACCAAATGAAAATTAAAACATAACATATCAAAACATAAAATATCAAAATTTAAAAACTAAATCTGTGCTGAATTTTTTGAATCAAATTCATGCATTAGAAAACAGGAAAAGTCTCAAAACAGTAATTTAAGCTCACATTTCAAGAGACTAAAGAGCACAAACTAAACTCAAAGCATGAAAAAGAAAACAAAATAAAATTAAAATTGAAAACAAACAAAAAAAAAACAATACAGAAAAGTTAATAAAGCAATATTCTTTTCTTTGGAAATTTTATGAAATTGACAAAAATATAGCAAGAATAACAGAGAAAAAGAGAGAAGACACAAATACCAATACTAGAAATAAATTAAGAGACAGCATACAGATCCTGCAGATATCAAAGGAATATTAAGAGATACTATGAACAGTTCAATTCAGTTCAGTTCAGTAGCTCAGTCATCTGTCACTTTTTGCTACCTCCTCCTGCCTTCAATCTTTCCCAGCATCAGAGTCTTTTCAAATGAATCAGTTCTTCATATCAGGTGGCCAAAGTATTGGAATTTCAGCTCCAGCATTGGTCCTTCCAACGAATATTCAGGACTGATTTCCTTTAAGATGGACTGGTTGGATCTCCTTGCAGTCCAAGGGACTCTCAAAAATCTTCTCCAACACCACAGTTCAAAAGCAAAATTCTTTGGTGCTCAGCTTTCTTTATAATCCAACTCTCACATCCATACATGACCCCTGGAAAAACCATAGCTTTGACTAGACGAACCTTTGTTGGCAAAATAATGTCTCTGCTTTTTAATATACTGTCTAGGTAGGTCATAACTTTGTTTCCAAGAAGTAAGTATCTTTTAGTATCAGGGCTGCAGTCACCATCTGAAGTGATTTTGGAGCTCCCAAAAATAAAGTCTGACACTGTTGCCCCATCTATTTCCCATGAAGTGATAGGACCACATGCCATGATGGTAGTTTTATGAATGTTTAGTTTTAAGCCAACTTTTTCACTCTTCTCTTTCATTTACACCAAGAGGCTCTTTAGTTCTTCTTCCCTTTCTGCCATAAGGGTGGTGTCATCTGCATATCTGAGGTTATTGATATCTCTCCCAGCAATCTTGATTCCAGCTTGTGCTTCTTCCAGTCCAGCGTTTCTCATGATGTAGTATGCATATAAGTTAAATAAGCAGGGTGACAATATACAGCCTTGACGTACTCCTTTTCCTATTTGGAACCAGTCTGTTGTTCCACGTCCAGTTCTAACTGTTGCTTCCTGATCTGCATACAGATTTCTCAAGAGGCAGGTCAGGTGGTTTGGTATTCCCATCTCTTTCAGAATTTTCCACAGTTTATTGGGATCCACACAGTCAAAGGCTTTGGCAAAACAATAAAGCAGAAATAGATGTTGTTCTGGAACTCTCTTGCTTTTTCCATGATCCAGCGGATGTTGGCAATTTGATCTCTGTTTCCTCTGCCTTTTGTAAAACCAGCTTGAACATCTGGAATTTCACGGTTCATATATTGCTGAAGCCTGGCTTGGAGAATTTTGAGCATTACTTTACTAGCATGTGAGATGAGTGCAATTGTATGGTAGTTTGAGCATTCTTTGGCATTGCCTTTCTTTGTGATTGGAAAGAAAACTGACCTTTTCCAGTCCTGTGGCCACTGCTGAGTTTTCCAAATTTGCTGGCATATTGAGTGCAGCACTTTCACAGCATCATCTTTCAGGATTTCAAAGCGCTTACCTGGAATTCCATCACCTCCACTAGCTTTGTTCGTAGTGATGCTTTCTAAGGCCCACTTGACTTCACATTCCAGGATGTCTGGCTCTAGGTCAGTGATCACATCATCGTGATTATCTGGGTCATGAAGATCTTTTTTGTACAGTTCTTCTGTGTATTCTGGCAACCTCTTCTTAATATTTTCTGCTTCTGTTAGGTCCATACCACTTCTGTCCTTTATCGAGTTCATCTTTGCATGAAATATTCCCTTGGTATCTCTAATTTTCTTGAAGAGATCTCTAGTCTTTACCATTCTGTTGTTTTCCTCTATTTCTTTGCATTGATCACTGAGGAAGGCTTTCTTATCTCTACTTGCTATTCTTTGGAACTCTGCATTCAGATGTTTATATCTTTCCTTTTCTCCTTTGCTTTTTGCTTCTCTTCTTTTCACAGCTATTTGTAAGGCCTCCCCAGACAGCCATTTTGCTTTTTTGCATTTCTTTTCCCTGGGAATGGTCTTGATCCCTGTCTCCTGTACAATGTCACGAACCTCATTCCATAGTTCATCAGGCACTCTATCTATCAGATCTAGTCCCTTAAATCTATTTCTCACTTCCACTGTATAATCATAAGGGATTTGATTTAGGTTATACCTGAATGGTCTAGTGGTTTTCCCTACATTCTTCAATTTACGTCTGAATTTGGTAATAAGGAGTTCATGGTCTGAGCCACAGTCAGCTCCTGGTCTTGTTTTTGCTGATTGTATAGAGCTTCTCCATCTTTGGCTGCAAAGAACATAATCAATCTGGTTTCGGTGTTGACCATCTGGTGATGTCCATGTGTAGAGTCTTTTCTTGTGTTGTTGGAAGAGGGTGTTTGCTATGACCAGTGCATTTTCCTGGCAAAACTCCATTAGTCTGTGCCCTGTTTCATTCCATATTCCAGGGATAAATTTGCCTGTTACCCCAGGTGTTTTGACTTCCTACTTTTGCATTCCAGTCCCCTATAATGAAAAGGACATCTTTTTTGGGTGTTCGTTCTAAAAGGTCTTGTAGGTCTTCATAGAACCGTTCAACTTCAGCTTCTTCAGCGTTACTGGTTGGGGCATAGACTTGGATTACTGTGATATTGAATGGTTTGCCTTGGAAACGAATGGAGATCATTCTGTCGTTTTTGAGATTGCATACAAGTACTGCATTACAGACTCTTTTGCTGACCATGATGGCTACTCCATTTCTTCTGAGGGATTCCTGCCCACAGTAGTAGATATAATGGTCATCTGAGTTAAATTCACCCATTCCAGTCCATTTTAGTTCGCTGATTCCTAGAATGTCAACGTTCACTCTTGCCATCTCCTGTTTGACCACTTCCAATTTGCCTTGATTTATGGACCTGACATTCCAGGTTCCTATGTAATATTGCTCTTTACAGCATCAGACCTTGCTTCTATCACCAGTCACATGCACAGCTGGGTATTGTTTTTTGGTTTGGCTCCATCCCTTCATTTTTCTGGAGTTATTTCTCCACTGATCTCCAGTAGTATATTGGGCACCTACTGACCTGGGGAGTTCCTCTTTCAGTATCCTATCATTTTGCCTTTTCATACTGTTTATAGGGTTCTCAAGGCAAGAATGCTGAAGTGGTTTGCCATTCCCTTCTCCAGTGGACCACATTCTGTCATGAGGTATATACATGTTAATAAACTTCTGTTTGTTTTTCTCTTGTTAATCTGTCTTTTATTATAGGCGTTCTCAATCAAAAATTACTAGGTTAGAGGCAAAATTACTTTTCTTTTCCTATAATGTCCATTTATTTACCTTGTTTATGAACTGGAACACAACATAGTAAAGATGACAATTCTCTGCAATTGATATATAGAGATTTTAGTACTGTCCTTATCAAGGACAAGAAGACGTTTATTGATAGAAAGGTACAAGATAATTCTAGAATTTATATGAAACAGCTAAATAACTCAATAGCTAAAACAATTTTGAAAAAGAATGAAGTAGGAAAAATCATTCTACCCAATCTCAGGAATTTTTACATAGCTGCAATAGTCCACTCTGTGTGGTAGTGATGGATAGAGCTGTAGATGAATGGAATACCTTGATATATATGACAAATGCCAAGGAGTTTGTAACGTTCAGATATCAAGCCATAATGTAACATTCAGAGATCAAAAATTACCACCTTAACAGGAAAAAATGAAAATAATTTTATCATTGCTATG
Source organism: Bubalus bubalis (assembly GCF_019923935.1). Classification (NCBI taxonomy): domain Eukaryota; kingdom Metazoa; phylum Chordata; class Mammalia; order Artiodactyla; family Bovidae; genus Bubalus; species Bubalus bubalis. Next base: position 33,485,710 of record NC_059170.1, on the reverse strand, counting down.
GATGCAGTAAAAGACTTTGAAAATTAAACCACTCAATAATAAACTTCAAAAGTTCCATAAAGCCTAGGGAAAAAAGAGATGTCCTCAATGTGATTAAATATATTCACAGAAAGCCCAAAGTAAATATGAGTAAAATATTGAAAGCATTCTAAGTTAGGCAACAAGGTTTACTATTGTCATTGTGGTTTCTAATTCTGTACTGTTTGGAGTAGCCAAATGAAATAGGCACAAGAAAAATAAATCATAGAAATAATGATCTAAAGGTTACAGATAGATAAAGAAAGAAAAAGAGATAGTAAAAAAATAAATTAAAAAGTACCATTACACATAAAAGAAATGATTGTGCACATAGGAAATAAGAAATTATATATTATAACCTATTAGATTAATGCTGCACTCAATATGCCAGCTAATTTAGAAAACACAGCAGTGGCCACAGAACTGGAAAAGTTCAGTTTTCATTCCAGTCCCAAAGAAGGGCAATGCCAAAGAATGTTCAAACTACTGCACAATTGCACTCATTTCACATGCTAGCAAGGTAATACTCAAAATCCTTCAAGCTAGGCTTCAGTAGTATGTTAATTGAGAACTTACAGATGTACAAGCTGGATTTAGAAAAACAGAGGAACCAGAGATCAAATTGCCAACATCCGTTGGAGCATAGAAAAAACAAGAGAGTTCCAGAAAAATATCTACTTCTGTTTCATTGACTACACAAAAGCCTTTGACTGTCTGTATCCCAAAAAACTATGGAAAATACTGAGACGGGAATATCAGACCATTTTACCTGCCTTCCGGGAAATTTTCATGAAGGTCAAGAAGCCACAGTTAGAACCAAACATGGAACAACTGACTGGTTCAAAATTGGGAAAGGAGTACATGCTGTATGAAATCACCCTGTTTACTTAACTTATATGCAGAGTACATCCTAAGAAATTCCTGGCTGGATGAAGCTCAAGCTGGTATCAAGATTGGTGGGAGAAATATCAATAACCTCAGATATGCAGATGGCACCACCATTCTGGCAGAAAGTGAAAAAGAACTAAATAGCTTCTTTTTTTTTTTTTTTTTTGGTTCTTCAATTTTATTTTATTTTTAAACTTTACATAATTGTATTAGTTTTGCCAAATATCAAAATGAATCTGCCACAGGTATACATGTGTTCCCCATCCTGAACCCTCCTCCCTCCTCCCTCCCCATTCCATCCCTCTGGGTCATCACTGTTTCCATTGTTTCCCCATCTATTTGCCATGAGTGATGGGGCTGGATGCCATGATCATGTTTTTTGAAAGTCGAGTTTAGAACCAACTTTTTCCACTCTCCTCTTTCCCCTTCATCAAGAATAAGAAGCTATAATAAGAACTAAATAGCTTCTTGATGAAGGGGAAAGAGGAGAGTGGAAAAAGTTGGTTCTAAACTCGACTTTCAAAAAACATGATCATGGCATCCAGCCCCATCACTCATGGCAAATAGATGGGGAAACAATGGAAACAGTGACAGACTTTATGTTCTTGGGCTCGAAAATCACTGTAAATGGTGACTGCAGCTATGAAATTTAAAGATGTTTGCTCCTTGGAACAAAAGCTATGACAAACCTAGACAGTGTATTCCAGTAGTCATGTATGGATGTGAGAGTTGGACTATAAAGAAAACTGAGCACCGAAGAATTTATGCTTTTGAACTATGGTGTTGGAGAAGACTCTTGAGAGTCCCTTGGACTGCAAGGAGATCCAACCAGTCCATCCTAAAGGAGATCAGACCTGGGTGTTCATTGGAAGGACTGATGTTGAAGCTGAAACTCCAATACTTTGGCCACCTGATGTGAAGAGCTGACTCATTTGAAAAGACCCTGATGCTGGGAAAGATTGAGGGCAGGAGGAGAAGGGGATGACAGAGGATGAGATGGTTGGATGGCATCACGGTCTCAATGGACATGGGTTTGGGTAGACTCCAGCAGTTGGTGATGGACAGGGAGGCCTGGCATGCTGCGGTTCATGGGATCGCAAAGAGTCAGACACGATTGAGCGACTGAACTAAACTGAACTGAGACAGTGTATTAAAGATCAGAGACACCACTTTGCTGACAAAGGTCCATGTAGTCAAAGCTATGGTTTTTCCAGTAGTCATGCACAAATCTGAGAGTTGAACCATAAAGACTGAACCCCAAATATCTAAGGCTTTCAAACTGTAGTGCTGGAGAAGCCTCTTGAGAATCCCTCAGACAGCAAGGAAATCAAACCAATAAATTCTAAAGGAAATTAACTCTGAATATTCATCAGAAGGACTGATGCTGAAGCTGAAGCTCCGATACTTTGACCACCTGATTCCAAGAGCTGACTCATTGGAAAAGCTCCTGATGCTGAGAAAGATTGAGGGAAGGAGGAAAAGGGATGACAGGATGAGATCATTGGATGGCATCACTGATTCAATGGGCACAGCTCAGGGAGACAGTGAAGGACAGGGAAGCCTGGCATGCTGCAGACCACAGGACTGCATAGATTTGGACACAACTGAGTGATTAAACAACAAATTAGATTAATAAATCTAGCATAGCCATTGGATCAGGATCAACATAACAATTAATTGTACTTAAGCAGTAAAACAAACAAATAAAGAAAAAAATAGAAAATGAATTTTAAAGGTGGCTCCATGGTACTGATCTACCTGCCAGTTCAGGAGATGCAAGAGAGTAGGGTTTAATCCTTGGGTAAGGAATATCCCCTGGAGAAGGAATTAGCAACCTCCTCCAGTATTCTTGCCTGGAAATTCCCATGGACAGAGGAATCTGGTGGGCTACAGTTCATGGGTCGCAAAGAGTCAAATACAACTGAAAACATGCACACACACAATACAATGATGGACCTGTAAAAAAAAGAAAAGAAACTGAATTTTTTAAAGACATTATTTTATACCAGTTAGAGTAACACCCCCAAAATAAGTTTCTAGTAATAAATATAATGAAAGGCAAACATGACATATACACTAAAAACTATAAACAATTACTGAGAGAAACTAAAGAACATCTGAACAAATGAAGGAATATAATCATAAACGGTGTGACTCAGAATAACAAATATCTCAATTCTCTCCAAATTTATCTAAAAATTCTACATTAACCATACAAAAAATCTCAATCTTTTTGTTGAAAATTTAAAAGTGATTTTAAAATTCCTGTGCAAACACAAGTGAAGTAGAATATGCAAGACAACATTGAGTAAGAATAAAGCTGTAGGATTTATACTATCAGATTTGTGTTGTTGTTGTTCAGTCACTAAGTCTAGTCTGACAGTCTCATGGACTGCAGCATGCCAGGCTACTCTGTCCTCCACTACCTCCCAGAGTTTGCTCAAATTCGTGTCCTTTGAGTGACTGGTGCTAACAATCTAATCCTTTGTCTCTCTTTTCTCAATTTGCCTTCAATCTTTGCCAGCATCAGGGTCTTTTCCAATGAGTCAGCTCTTCCTATCAGGTGGCCAAAGTACTGGAGCTTCGATTTCAGCACCAGCCCTTCCAATGAATATTCAGAGTTGATTTCCTTTAGAATTGACTGCTTTGATCTCCTTGCTATCCATGGGGCTCTCAAGGGTCTTCTCCAGCACCACAATTCAAAAGCAACAGTTCTTGTTATGGATGTGAGAGCTGAACCATAAAGAAAGCTGAGCACCAAAGAATTGATTCTTTTGAACTGTGGTGTTGGAGAAGACTCTTGAGAGTCCCTTGAACTGCAAGGAGATCAAACCAGTCAATCCTAAAGGAAATCAATACTGAATATTCATTGGAAGAGCTGATGATGAAGCTGAAGCTCCAATACTTTGGCCACCCGATATGAAAGTGAAAGTTTAGCCGCTCAGTCGTGTCCAACTCTTTGCGACCCCATGGACTGTAGTCCACCAGGCTCCTCCCTCCACAGGATTTTCCAGGCAAGAGAGTACTGGAGTGGGTTGCCATTTCCTTCTCCAACCTGATATGAAGAACTGACTCATTTGAAAAGACCCTGATGCTGGCAAAGATTGAAGACAGGAGTAGAAGGGGACGACAGAGGATGAGATTGTTGGATGGCATCACCGACTCGAGGGATGAGTTTGAGCAAGGTCTGGGAGTTGGCAATGGACAGGGAAGCCTGGTGTGTTGCAGTCCATGGGGTCTAAAGAGTCGGTCATGACTGAGTGACTGATCTAACTGAATGACTCTGCATACAAGTTAAATAAGCAGAGTGACTATATACATCCTTGTCATACTCTTTTTTTCTTTAATAATATATTGTTAATTTTAAAAAGCAGGATATGCTTTTTAATTAATTTAATTATTTTAATTGGAGGCTAATTACTTTACAATATTGTAGTGGTTTTTGCCATACATTGACATGAATCAGCCATGGGTGCACATGTGTTCCCCATCCTGAACCCCCCTCTCACCTCCCTCCAGATCCTGTCCCTCAGGGTCATCCCAGTGCACCAGCCCTGAGCACCCTGTCTCATGCATCAAACCTGGACTGGCGATCTGTTTCACATATGATAATATACATGTTTCAATGCCATTCTCTCAAATCATCCCACCCTCACCTTCTCCCACAGAGTCCAAAAGACTGTTCTTTACATCTGTGTCTCTTTTGCTGTCTCGCATATAGGGTCATCGTTACCATCTTTCTAAATTCCATTTGTATGCGTTAGTGTACTGTATTGGTGTTTTTCTTTCTGACTTGCTTCACTCTCAATTTTCAGTCAGTCCATTTTTCCATGTCCAGTTCTAACTATGGCTTCTTGACCTGCATACAGATTCTCAGGAGACAGGTAAGTCTGATATTCCCATCTCTTTCAGAATTTTCCAGTTTGTTGGGATGCAGATAGTCAAAGTCTTTAGCCTAGTCAATGAAACAGAAGTAAATATTTTTATGGTATTCTCTTATTTTTTCTATGGTCACATTGATCTTACCAGGCTCTCTGGTTCCTCTGCCTTTTCTAAATCCAACTTGTACATCTGGAAATTCTCAACTCATGTATTGTTGAAGTCTTGCTTGAAGGATTTTGAGCATTGCCTTGCTAGCATGTGAACTGAGTGCAATTGTGTTGTAATTTGCACATTCTTTGGCACTGCCCTTCTTTGGGATTGGAATGAAAACTGACCTTTCCAGTCCTGTGACCATGCTGAATTTTTCAAATTTCCTGGCATATGGATGCAGCACTTTAACAGTAAAGTTTTTTAGGAATTTTTGTCTGAAATTTTGTCACCTCCACTAGCTTTGTTTACAGTAATGTTTCCTATGGTCCATTTGACTTCACATTCCAGGATGCCTGGCTATATGTGAGCAAACACAACATCATGGTTATCAGTGTCATTAGGACTTTTTTGTATAGTTCTTCTGTGTGCTTTCCACCTCTTTTTACTATCTTCTGCTTCTGTTAGATCCCTACCATTTCTGTTCTTTATTGTGCCTATCTTTGCATGAAATATTCCCCTGGTATCTTTTTTTTTTTTTTTTTTTTTCCTTGAAAAGATCTCTAGTCTTTCCCATTTTATTGCTTTCCTCTTTTTTTTTTTTTTTTTTCACCTTGCACTTAAGATGGCTGTCTTACCTTTCTTTGCTATTCTTCAAAACTATGCATTCAGATGTGTATTATCTTTCCTTTTATCCTTTTCCTTTCACTTGTCTTCTTTTCACAGCTATTTGTAAGGCCTCCTCATACACTTTGCTTTGCTGCATTTCTTTTTCTTGGGAATGGTTTTGATCACCATCTCATGTGCAGTGTTACAAACCTCCGACCATAGTTCTTCACATAGTCTACCTATTAGGTCTAATCCTTTGAATCTATTTGTCACTTCCACTATAAAATCATAAGGTATTTGATTTAGGTCATACCTGAATGACCTAGTGATTTTTCCTATTTATTCAATTTAAGTGTGAGTTTGGCAATAAGCAGCTCATAATCTGACCCACAGTCATCTCCTAGTTTTGTTTTTGCTGACTGTATAGAGCTTCTCCATCTTTGGCTCCAAAGAACGTAATCAATTTGATTTTGGTATTGACTATCTGGTGATGTTCATGCATAGATTCATCTCTTGTATTTTTGGAAGAAGATGTTTGCTTTGATCAATGTGTCCTCTTGGTAATACTCTGTTAGCTTTGACCTGCTTCATTTTGTACTCCAAGGCCAAATTTGCCTGTTACTCCAGGTATCTTTTGACTTCTTACTTTTACTTTCTAGTTCTCTGTTATGAAAAGGGCGTTTTGTTTTGTTTGGTTTGGTTTGGTTTGGTATTAGTTCTAGAAGGTCTTTTAGGTCTTCATATAATCATTCAGCTTCTCTGGCATTAGTGTTTGGGATATAGACCTGGATTGATGTGATGTTGAAGAGTTTGCCTTGGAAACAAACCAAAATCATTTGGTCATTTTTAAGGCAGAACCCAAGTACTGCATTTCAGACACTTTTGTTGACTATGAGGGCTACTCCATTTCTTCTAAGGGATCCTTGCTCACAGTAGTAGAAATAATGGTCATTTGAATTAAATTCGCAAATTCCTGTCCATTTTAGTTCACTGATTCCTAAAATGTCAATGTTCACTCTTACCATCTCTTGTTTGACCACTTCCAATTTACCTTGATTCATAGGCATAACATTCCCACTTCCTATGCAGTATTGTTCTTTACAACATCAAACTTTACTTTCTCCATATACACATTTAGTTTCCCCTTTCAAACACATCCATAACTGGGCATCATTTCCACTTTGACTCAGCCTTGTCATTCTTTCTGGAGTTATTTCTCTGCTCTTCCCTAGTGGCATATTGGACACCAAATGACTCAGGGGACTCATCTTTCAGTATCATATCTTTTTGCCTTTTCATCCTGTTCATGGGATTCTCAAGGCAAGAATGCTGAAGTGGTTTGCCATTCCATTCTCCAGTGCACCACATATTGTCCAGCACTCTCCACCATGACTAGTCTGTCTTGCATGGCCCTGCACAGCATGGCTCATAGTTTCATTGAGTTACACAAGGCTATGATCCATGTGATCATTTTGGTTGATTTTCTGTGATTGTGGTTTTCATTCTGTCTGCCCTCTGATGGATGAAAATAAGAGGGTTATGCTCTTTCCGATAAGAGTAACTGGCTGTGGGGAAAACTAGGTCTTACTCTGGTGGGCAGGGCCATGCTCAGTAAATCTTTAATCCAATTTTCTGCTGATGGATCAGGCTGTGCTCTCTCCCTGTGGTTTAACTTGAAGCAGCTCAGTCCTGGAGTCTGCAGACTCTATGATAGGGATATAGGCTTTATGGTAGGAAATGGCAACTTCCTCCAAGAGCACTTATGCCAACACACAGATTGTTACTGCCAGTGTCCCTGACTCCATGGCCTGAGCCAAGCCTCCACCAGAGGCTCCCAAACACTCAGGCAAGTCTGGTTAGTCTCTTGTGAGGTCACTACTCCTTTCCCCTGGGTCCTGGAATGAACAGTTTTGTACCCTCCAAGAGTCTCTGTTTCTCTGTTTCCTCTGCCCATCTGACAGAGGGCTCAGATGGTTAAGAATCAACCTTCAATTCAGGATACCCAGGCTCTATTCCTGAGTTGGGAAGATCCCCTAGAGAAGGGAATGGCTACTCATTCCAGTGTTTTTGCCTGGAGAATTCAGTGGAGAAACAACCTGATAGGCTGCAGTCCATGGAGTCACGAAGAGTCAGACAGGACTGAGTGACTATCACTTTTAACTTTCATTTGTACATGACTACTGGAAAAACCATAGCTTTAACTATAAGGCCCTTTGTCCACAAAATGATATCTCTGCTTTCTAATATGCTGTCTAGGTTTGCCATAGTTTTCCTTCCCTGGAGCAAGCTTCTTTTAATTTCATGATTGCAGTCACCGTCCACAGTGATTTTGGGGCCCAAGAAAATAAAATCTGTCACTGTTTTCACTTTTTCCCTCTTCTATTTGCCATGAAGTGATGAGACTGGATGCCATGATCTTAGTTTTTTGAATGTTGCATTTCAAGCCAGCCTTTTCACTTTCCTCTTTCACCCTCATCAAAAAGTCTTTAGTTCCTCTTCCGTTTTGCCATTAGGGTGGTATTATCTGCATATGTGAGTTTGTTGATATTTCTCCCAGAAATCTTGATTCCAGCTTATGAACCATCCAGCCCAGCATTTCACATGATGTACTCTGCCTCTAAGTTAAATAAGCAGATCGACAATATACAGACTTGTACTCATTTCTCAATTTGGAACCAGTCAGTTGTTCCACATCTGGTTCTATTTAGATATTTTATAAGTTATATTAATAGTAATTAAGACAGTGTGATATTTCCAACAAAGAGAGAAAAGTAGATTAGTGGCAAAAAAAAAATAATTCAGAAAAAAACCCATGTAGATATAATCAGTCAATTATGTCAAAGGTGACACTGCAGCATAGTTGGTAGGAACCATTTCAATAAATGGTGCTTGGTCTATCTATATGGGAGAAAATAAATCTTGACTTCCATCTCACATCCTATAAATAAATCAATTTTAGGTTAATTTAAGAGATAGCAACACTTTTAGAAGAGAACAGAAGAATCAGTCCATGACTTCAGTATAGGTAATTATATTTTTTTACTCTTTAAAAGCATTTTTAAGTAGGACAATAAAGTGCTAACTATAAAAGAAATCATTCATGAGTTAGGGTCTATTAAAAGAAAGATCTTTTATTCATCAAATCAGAATTGAAAGAGTCAAGCGCAAGCTAGAGATGAGGAGTTATTTCAGTGTGTATATTTTATAAAAGCTTTCAGTTCAGTTCAGTTCAGTTCAGTCGTGCAGTCATGTCTGACTCTTTGCGACCCCATGAATCACAGCACGCAGAATATATGAAGTATTTCTGCAAATTAATTCTTAAAAAGTGGGCCAAAAATTGAGAATGTGAAAGTGAAAGTGTTACTCAGTGAACTGTCCTGTTCTACTCTTTGCAACCCTGTGAACTACAGCCCACCACACTCTTCTGCAGAGAAGGCAATGGCACCCCACTCCAGTACTCTTGCCTGTAGACTCCCATGGACAGAGGAGCCTGGCAGGCTGCAGTCCATGGGGTCGCTAAGAGTCGGACACGACTGAGCGACTTCACTTTCACTTTTCACTTTTATGCATTGGAGAAGGAAATGGCAACCCACTCCAGTGTTTTTGCCTGGAGAATCCCAGGGACGGGGGAGCCTGGTGGGCTGCCGTCTATGGGATCGCACAGAGTCGGACACGACTGAAGCGACTTAGCAGCAGCAGCAGCACACTCCTCTGTCCATGGAATTCTCTGAGCAAGAATACTGGAGTGGGTACCTGTTCCCTTCTCCAGCAGATTTTCCAACCCAGGAATTGAACCAGAGTATCCTGCATTGCAGGAAGATTTTTTTAATCATCTGAGCCACCAGGAAGGCCCCCCAAATTGAGTATATATTTCATAAATAAATAATATAACTGATCAAAAAAAAAATCCTGATATTCAACACCACTAATCACCAAATGAATGACAAATCTACTATGGCCCAACCAGTGTAGTAAAATTTAAAGGTGAAAATATCAAAATGTAGATATGAAGTAACTGAACTTTCATTCACCACACACAGGTATGAATTGCACAACCACCTTGGAAAAGTATTTGTCATTGTTTTCTTAAATCTGATCATATGTGTGCCTTATGACCCAAAAATTTCACTTCTAGGCATATATCAAAAAAAAGTGTATACATATAATCATTTTGTTCGTACCAACATTATTGATGATAGCTAGACAGTGAAAATATCACATACTGTGGTATAGTTCTACAATGAAATACTATACAGAAATAAAATGAATAGATAAATCACAACATAATACTGAGTTAAATAAACTAAATGGAAAAGAACATCCTTCTAATTCTATTTGTATAAAGTTAAAAGAAATAAACTCATCTCTTCTGTTAAAATGACAATAGTGGTTATTTGTGGAAGAAGAATGGGTGCAGTGAATGGAAGAAACTACCAGGTTGGCTCATGTGGGTTTGGTTTCTTAATCCATGTGATGGCTACACAAGAGTGTCTGAAATACTTCATTAATCTGTGCATTTCCAATTTTCTTACTCTCCTGTATCTATAAATGTTAACTTGAAAAGTCGTATGGCACTCTGTATGAACATTCCTTTTTTTTTTTTTCTTTAGATGATGATTTTTTTTTTTAAGATTTTAAATTTTATTTTATTTTTAAACTTTCCATAATCTGCCACAGGTATACATGTGTTCCCCATCCTGAACCCTCCTCCCTCCTCCCTTCCCATTCCATCCCTCTGGGTCGTCCCAGTGCACCAGCCCCAAGCATCCAGTATCGTGCATCGAACCTGGACTGGCAACTCATTTCATACATGATATTTTACATATTTCAATGCCATTCTCCCAAATCTTCCCACCCTCTCCCTCTCCCACAGAGTCCATAAGACTGTTCTATACATCAGTGTCTCTTTTGCTGTCTCGTACACAGGGTTATTGTTACCATCTTTCTAAATTCCATATATATGCGTTAGTATACTGTATTGGTGTTTTTCTTTCTGGCTTACTTCACTCTGTATAATAGGCTCCAGTTTCATCCACCTCATTAGAACTGATTCAAATGTATTCTTTTTAATGGCTGAGTAATACTCCATTGTGTATATGTACCACAGCTTTCTTATCCATTCATCTGCTGATGGACATCTAGGTTGCTTCCATGTCCTGGCTATTATAAACAGTGCTGCGATGAACATTGGGGTACTCGTGTCTCTTTCCCTTCTGGTTTCCTCAGTGTGTATGCCCAGCAGTGGGATTGCTGGATCATAAGGCAGGTCTATTTCCAGTTTTTTAAGGAATCTCCACACTGTTCTCCATAGTGGCTGTACTAGTTTGCATTCCCACCAACAGTGGAAGAGGGTTCCCTTTTCTCCACACCCTCTCCAGCATTTATTACTTGTAGACTTTTGGATCACAGCCATTCTGACTGGTGTGAAATGGTATCTCATAGTGGTTTTGATTTGCATTTCTCTGATAATGAGTGATGTTGAGCATCTTTTCATGTGTTTGTTAGCCATCTGGATGTCTTCTTTGGAGAAATGTCTATTTAGTTCTTTGGCCCATTTTTTGATTGGGTCATTTATTTTTCTGGAGTTGAGCTGTAGGAGTTGCTTGTATATTCTTGAGATTAGTTGTCAGTTGCTTCATTTGCTATTATCTTCTCCCATTCTGAAGGCTGTCTTTTCACCTTGCTAATAGTTTCCTTTGATGTGGAGAAGCTTTTAAGGTTAATTAGGTCCCATTTGTTTATTTTTGCTTTTATTTCCAATATTCTGGGAGGTGGGTCATAGAGAATCCTGCTGTGATGTATGTCAGAGAGTGTTTTGCCTATGTTCTCCTCTAGGAGTTTTATAGTTTCTGGTCTTACATTTAGATCTTTAATCCATTTTGAGTTTATTTTTGTGTATGGTGTTAGAAAGTGTTCTAGTTTCATTCTTTTACAAGTGGTTGACCAGAGTTCCCAGCACCACTTGTTAAAGAGATTGTCTTTAATCCATTGTATATTCTTGCCTCCTTTGTCAAAGATAAGGTGTCCATATGTGCGTGGACTTATCTCTGGGCTTTCTATTTTGTTCCATTGATCTATATTTCTGTCTTTGTGCCAGTACCATACTGTCTTGATAACTGTGGCTTTGTAGTAGAGCCTGAAGTCAGGTAGGTTGATTCCTCCAGTTCCATTCTTCTTTCTCAAGATCACTTTGGCTATTCGAGGTTTTTTGTTTTTCCATACAAATTTTGAAATTATTTGTTCTAGCTCTGTGAAGAATGCTGTTGGTAGCTTGATAGGGATTGCATTGAATCTATAGATTGCTTTGGGTAGTATACTCATTTTCACTATATTGATTCTTCCAATCCATGAACATGGTATATTTCTCCATCTGTTAGTGTCCTCTTTGATTTCTTTCACCAGTATTTTATAGTTTTCTATATATAGGTCTTTAGTTTCTTTAGGTAGATATATTCCGAAGTATTTTATTCTTTCCGTTGCAATGGTGAATGGAATTGTTTCCTTAATTTCTCTTTCTGTTTTCTCATTATTAGTGTATAGGAATGCAAGGGATTTCTGGGTGTTGATTTTATATCCTGCAACTTTACTATAGTCATTGATTAGTTCTAGTAATTTTCTGGTGGAGTCTTTAGGGTTTTCTATGTAGAGGATCATGTCATCTGCAAACAGTGAGAGCTTTACTTCTTCTTTTCCAATTTGGATTCCTTTTATTTCTTTTTCTGCTCTGATTGCTGTGGCCAAAACTTCCAAAACTATGTTGAATAGTAATGGTGAAAGTGGGCACCCTTGTCTTGTTCCTGACTTTAGAGGAAATGCTTTCAATTTTTCACCATTGAGGATAATGTTTGCTGTGGGTTTGTCATATATAGCTTTTATTATGTTGAGGTATGTTCCTTCTATTCCTGCTTTCTGGAGAGTTTTGATCATAAATGGATGTTGAATTTTGTCAAAGGCTTTCTCTGCATCTATTGAGATAATCATATGGTTTTTATTTTTCAATTTGTTAATGTGGTGTATTACATTGATTGATTGGCGGATATTGAAGAATCCTTGCATCCCTGGGATAAAGCCCACTTGGTCATGGTGTATGATCTTTTTAATGTGTTGTTGGATTCTGATTGCTAGAATTTTGTTAAGGATTTTTGCATCTATGTTCATCAGTGATATTGGCCTGTAGTTTTCTTTTTTTGTGGGATCTTTGTCAGGTTTTGGTATTAGGGTGATGGTGGCCTCATAGAATGAGTTTGGAAGTTTACCATCCTCTGCAATTTTCTGGAAGAGTTTGAGCAGGATAGGTGTTAGCTCTTCTCTAAATTTTTGGTAGAATTCAGCTGTGAAGCCGTCTGGACCTGGGCTTTTGTTTGCTGGAAGATTTTTGATTACAGTTTCAATTTCCGTGCTTGTGATGGGTCTGTTAAGATTTTCTATTTCTTCCTGGTCGAGTTTTGGAAAGTTGTACTTTTCTAAGAATTTGTCCATTTCTTCCACGTTGTCCATTTTATTGGCATATAATTGTTGATAGTAGTCTCTTATGATCCTTTGTATTTCTGTGTTGTCTGTTGTGATCTCTCCATTTTCATTTCTAATTTTATTGATTTGATTTTTCTCCCTTTGTTTCTTGATGAGTCTGGCTAATGGTTTGTCAATTTTATTTATCCTTTCAAAGAACCAGCTTTTGGTTTTGTTGATTTTTGCTATGGTCTCTTTTGTTTCTTTTGCATTTATTTCTGCTCTAATTTTTAAGTTTTCTTTCCTTCTGCTAACCCTGGGGTTCTTCATTTCTTCCTTTTCTAGTTGCTTTAGGTGTAGAGTTAGGTTATTTATTTGACTTTTTTCTTGTTTCTTGAGGTGTGCCTGTATTGCTATGAACTTTCCCCTTAGGACTGCTTTTACCGTGTCCCACAGGTTTTGGGTTGTTGTGTTTTCATTTTCATTCGTTTCTATGCAAATTTTGATTTCTTTTTTGATTTCTTCTGTGATTTGTTGGTTATTCAGCAGCGTGTTGTTCAGCCTCCATATGTTGGAATTTTTAATAGTTTTTCTCCTGTAATTGAGATCTAATCTTACTGCATTGTGGTCAGAAAAGATGCTTGGAATGATTTCTATTTTTTTGAATTTATCAAGGCTAGCTTTATGGCCCAGGATGTGATCTATCCTGGAGAAGGTTCCATGTGCGCCTGAGAAGAAGGTGAAATTCATTGTTTTGGGATGAAATGTCCTATAGATATCAATTAGGTCTAACTGGTCTATTGTATCGTTTAAAGTTTGTGTTTCCTTGTTAATTTTCTGTTTAGTTGATCTATCCATAGGTGTGAGTGGGGTATTAAAGTCTCCCACTATTATTGTGTTAATGTTAATTTCTTCTTTCATACTTGTTAGCATTTGTCTTACATACTGTGGTGCTCCTGTGTTGGGTGCATATATATTTATAATTGATATATCTTCTTCTTGGATTGATCCTTTGATCATTATGTAGTGACCATCTTTGTCTCTTTTCACAGTCTTTGTTTTAAAGTCTATTTTATCTGATATGAGTATTGCTACTCCTGCTTTCTTTTGGTCCCTATTTGCATGGAAAATCTTTTTCCAGCCCTTCACTTTCAGTCTGTATGTGTCCCCTGTTTTGAGGTGTGTCTCTTGTAGACAACATATGTAGGGGTCTTGTTTTTGTATCCATTCAGCCAGTCTTTGTCTTTTGGTTGGGGCATTCAACCCATTTACGTTTAAGGTAATTACTGATAAGTATGACCCCGTTGCCATTTACTTTATTGTTTTGGGTTCAAATTTATACACCATTTTTGTGTTTCCTGTCTAGAGAATATCCTTTAGTATTTGTTGGAGAGCTGGTTTGGTGGTGCAGAATTCTCTCAGCTTTTGCTTGTCTGAAAAGCTTTTGATTTCTCCTTCATACTTGAATGAGATCCTTGCTGGGTACAATAATCTGGGCTGTGGGTTATTTTCTTTCATCATTTTAAGTATGTCTTGCCATTCCCTCCTGGCTTGAAGAGTTTCTATTGAAAGATCAGCTGTTATCCTTATGGGTATTCCCTTGTGTGTTATTTGTTGTTTTTCCCTTGCTGCTTTTAATATTTACATTCCCTTTATCTGATCATTCTCATTTGTTGTTTTTTTCCCCTCAATATTTGCTTTTTATTCAACAAATACACAAATGTTTACTAAGCATCAAGCAATACACTGGTTACGGCAATTAATGGCAAGTGCATGGCACATTTATGAAATAATTATGGGAAAATTAAATTTGAAAATTAAATTTAGATTAAAGGGTAGCTCAAATGGTAAAGAATCTGTCCACAATGTGGGAGACCTGAGTTTGATTCCTGCGTCTGGAAGATACCCTGGAGAAGGGCATGGCAAACCACTGCAGTAGTCTTGCCTGGAGAATCCCTCAGACAAAGGAACCTGGTGGGCTACAGTCCATGGGGGTCACAAAGAGTCAGACACAACTGAACGACTAACACGTGCACACACACACACACACATTATTTTAAGGTTTAAGAAATTAAGTGAAGAGAAAAAACTATAACGGCAATAAATAGTAAGAATGTAAAATTAATGGTGTTCTGAGTTTATAAAAGAGGAATTTACTTATAAATGTCAGGAAGAATTGTTCTGAGCAGTGATAGTTAAATGTAATCTGACAAACCAATAGGTTGAAGGGGAAAGGTAGCATTCTAGCATCCTTAACCGTTCAATAAAGATAATGGGGTACCCTAGGGAAAAGCATATATTGTGTGATTGGAGAGATAATTTGGGGTCAGAATCTGTGTTGTTTACTTAAAGATTTTGATCTTAACCCTGAAAGTAATGGGGAGCAAATGAAGACACTACAGAAGAGAGTCTTACATAATCTGATTTGCATTTCAAATATATACCTCTATTCCTCTGAATGTGAGTAGACTGAGAGCAGATGGAATAAGTCCTGTTAGATGGCTATTGCTGTAGTTCAGGAATCATGTATTTATATAATCATATATTTATGGGTTAAACCAGGATGATGGTGGTGGAAATAGAGAGCAATGAAAAGATTTGGGTCTATTTGTAAGATAACATGGGCAAAATTTTCTGATATAGTAAACATAGGGTGTGAGGTTGATGGAGGTGCCAAAAGTAGGTCCTAGATTTCTGAGTAGTGGAAATAGGAGTTGGGGGATTTCATTCATCAAAGGAAGGAACTTTAAAATCTGAATTATATTTGGGGTGGAAATCATAAAGATTCTTGGGAATGCACTCAGTTTGAGATGCCTTTCAGATACAAAAGTAGAGATGCCCAGAGGTCAGTTTGTTTAGGAATTTCAAGCTCAGATACATCTTACAACAATAATAATAAAATCTAACATAATTTAGTGCTTTTTATTTGCCAAGAACTTTTCTCTATGTGCTTTATATATCTGAAATTGCTCTGTGACAGAACTCCATGTTGTTGATACTATCCTCATTTTCTAGCTGAGAGGACAGAGACACAGAAAAGTTATCTAGCCTGCACCTATTCTAATAGCTAGTACCTTGTGGTATTCAAATACATTTCATCTGGCTTCAGACACTGTGCTCTGAACCACTAATTTAAAAGATATATCAATCACTTGAAAATATAGAAAATGCATTCTTTGCATTATAGCAAATCTTGACTTAAGATGACATCAAAAAATTTATCTTAAATTCAAACAGTCTTATGGACTCTGTGGGAGAGGGTGGGAAGATTTGGGAGAATGGCATTGAAACATGTAAAATATCATGTATGAAACGAGTTGCCAGTCCAGGTTCGATGCACGATACTGGATGCTTGGGGCTGGTGCACTGGGACGACCCAGAGGGATGGTATGGGGAGGGAGGAGGGAGGAGGGTTCAGGGTGGTGAACACATGTATACCTGTGGCAGATTCATTTTGATATTTGGCAAAACTAATACAATTTTGTAAAGTATAAAAATAAAATAAAATTTAAAAAAAATTAAAAAAAAAGAACAAACACATGGGATGTTATCTCTCAAAAGATTCCATCCTCTGCACCTCCAAGTTAGCACATCTCATCTCTCAGCTCTGTTAGAAAGAATGGGCTCTTCTATGGACTTTTTTTTTTTTTTTTTTTGACAACCCTTGCTCTGGTCCCATCTGCATTCCATCAGATCATAATTATCAATACCTTGGGTTTATTGCTAATCTCTGCTCCAATTTTTTCAATTCTAAGGATTTATTCCATTTTAAACATTTCCGTGACTTCCAGATGTTCAAGCTGATTTTAGAAAAGGCAGAGGAACCAGAGATAAAATTGTCAACATCAGTTGGACCATCAAAAAAGCAAGAGAATTCCAGAAAAACATCTATTTCTGCTTTATTGACTATGCCGAAGCCTTTGACTGTGTGGACCATGACAAACTGGAAAATTCTCAGAGCCAGGAATACCAGACCACCTTACCTGCCTCTTGAGAAACCTATATGCAGGTCAGGAAGCAACTGTTAGAACTGGATATGCCCACCAGGCTCCCCCATTCCTGGGATTCTCCAGGCAAGAACACTGGAGTGGGTAGCCACTTCCTTCTCCAATGCATGAAAGTGAAAAGTGAAAGTGAGGTTGCTCAGTTGTGTCCGACTCTAGCGACCCCATGGACTGCAGCCTACGAGGCTCCTCCGTCCATGGGATTTTCTAGGCAAGAGTACTGGAGTGGGGTGCCATTGCCTTCTCTGGTGGAACAACAGACTTGTTCTAAATAGGAAAAGGATTACGTCAAGGCTGTATATTGTCACCTTGCTTATTTAACTTATATGCAGAGTACATCATGAGAAACGGTGGGCTGGAAGAAGACCAAGCTGGAATCAAGATTGCCAGGAGAAATATCAATAACCTCAGATATGCAGTTGACACCCTTATGGCAGAAAGTGAAGAGGAACTAAAAGCTTCTTGATGAAAGTGAAAGAGGAGAGTGAAAAAGTTGGTTTAAAGCTCAACATTCAGAAAACGAAGATCATGACATCTGGTCCCATCATTCATGGCGAATAGATGGGGAAACAGTGGAAATAGTGGCTGACTTTATTTTGGGGGGCTCCAAAATCACTGCAGATGATGATTGTAGCCATGAAATTAAAAGACACTTACTCCTTGGAAGGAAAGTTATGACCAACCTAGATAGCATATTCAAAAGCAGAGACATTACTTTGCCAACAAAGGTCCGTCTAGTCAAGGCTAAGGTTTTTCCAGTAGTCATGTATGGATGTGAGAGTTGGACTATGAAGAAGGCTGAGCACCGAAGTATTGATGCTTTTGAACTGTGGTGTTGGAGAAGACTGTTGAGAGTCCCTTGGACTGCAAGGAGATCCAACCAGTCCATTCTAAAGGAGATCAGTCTTGGGTGTTCTTTGGAAGGAATGATGCTAAAGCTGAAACTCCAGTAATTTGGCCACCTCATGTGAAGAGCTGATTCACTGGAAAAGACTCTGATGCTGGGAGGGATTGGGGGCAGGAGGAGAAGGGGACGACAGAGGATGAGATGGCTGGATGGCATCACCGACTTCATGGACATGAGTTTGAGTGAACTCCAGGAGTTGGTGATGGACAGGGAAGCCTGGAGTGCTGCAATTCATGGGGTCGCAAAGAGTCGGACATGACTGAGCTACTGAACTGAACTGAATTGAAACATTTCCAATCTGTCATTTAAATGGAATCTGGGGATGTTAACAAGCATTCTGAACTATCTTGAACCATCTTAATTCTTTCAGATTTTATAATGGAGAATTCATATTGTGACCCAATGCTATTATTTTGATCAACTCTAGTCTCTGGATACTAAACCCCAAAATTTTTAGATACAGAAAAAATATGCAGAATTCAACACTCAAATTTCTATTGGGTTTGGGAATATTAACTTCCAAAAATCATACCTAACTATAAGATTTTCTTATGATTTATATTTTTCAGCCCAGTTTAGCATTTTAGATTGGTGTTCATCATCCTTTCCCCAATGCTCATTACCACTTGGAGGCACATTTTATATATATATAATCAATGTGGCCTATTCTTCAGAGTAAATGTTCATGTAATGTCACAAATTTTCAGTTTTTCATTTAATCTGAATATCATATTCCTATGTTAGTTTTAACATTTTTTCTGTGAAGTAGTGATTTGGGAATTGTCTAAGTCCTCACTTTGATGAAGGAAGAGACATACTATATTCATTTTAACTAGAGACTACAAGATTCCTTACAGCAGAGAGGGTTGAAGTGGAATCCAGAACATCATGAATTACCAATGGCTATTGCATTTTCATTTCATGATTTAGATGTGAATCTCCTGAACTAGCCCAGATGGGAAAATTTGATCAAGAGCTTCCCAAATTTTTGGTGTATTAATTTGGTCTTACAGAGGATAAACCTTTGAACAAATATTTGAGTGTAAATCAATTAACTTTGAGGTCCAATGACATGTGAATAGGAGAGTAAGGAAGTGTTACAAGAAGACATCTAGTAAAATGTGTATTATTAAGCTATCCATCAGAGAGCTGACTGGAGATTAACCCAGGAAGAAACTCCCTTTTCACTAAAAGTTGAGGGAAATGGGGTGTTTATATATCAACTTTAGCAGGGCAAAGACTAATCAAGTTTTGCCAAGAAAATGCACTGGTCATAGCAAACACCTTGTTCCAACAACATAAGAGAAGACTCTATACATGGACATAACCAGATGGTCAACACCGAAATCAGATTGATTATGTTCTTTGCAGCCAAAGATGGAGAAGCGCTATACAGTCAGCAAAAACAAGACCAGGAGCTGACTGTGGCTCAGACCATGAACTCCTTATTGCCAAATTCAGACTTAAATTGAAGAAAGTAGGGAAAACCACTAGACCATTCAGGTATGACCTAAATCAAATCCCTTATGATTATACAGTGGAAGTGCGAAATAGATTTAAGGGACTAGATCTGATAGATAGAGTGCCTGATGAGCTATGGAATGAGGTTCGTGACATTGTCCAGGAGACAGGGATCAAGACCATCCCCAGGGAAAAGAAATGCAAAAAAGCAAAATGGCTGTCAGAGGAGGCCTTACAAATAGCTGTGAAAAGAAGAGAAGTGAAAAGCAAAGGAGAAAAGGAAAGATATAAACATCTGAATGCAGAGTTCCAAAGAATAGCAAGAAGACATAAGAAAGCCTTCTTCAGCTATCAATGCAAAGAAGTAGAGGAAAACAACAGAATGGAAAAGACTAGAGATCTCTTCAAGAAAATCAGGGATACCAAAGGAACATTTCATGCAAAGATGTGCTCGATAAAGGAGAGAAATTGTATGGACCTAACAGAAACAGAAGATATTAAGAAGAGATGGCAAGAATACAAAGAAGAACTGTAGAAAAAAGATCTTCACGACCCAGATAATCACGATGGTGTGATCACTGACCTAGAGCCAGATATCCTGGAATGTGAAGTCAAGTGGGCCTTAGAAAGTATCACTACGCACAAAGCAAGTGGAGGTGATGGAATTCCAGGTGAGCTCTTTGAAATCCTGAAAGATGATGCTGTGAAAGTGCTGCACTCAATATGCCAGCAAATTTGGAAAACTCAGCAGTGGCCACAGGACTGGAAAAGATCAGTTTTCATTCCAATCCCAAAGAAAGGCAATGCCAAAGAATGCTCAAACTACCACACAATTGCACTCATCTCACACGCTAGTAAAGTAATGCTTAAAATTCTCCAAGCCAGGCTTGAGCAATATGTGAACTGTGAACATCCTGATGTTCAAGCTGCTTTTAGAAAAGGCAGAGGAACCAGAGATCAAATTGCCAACATCCGCTGGATCATGGAAAAAGCAAGAGAGTTCCAGAAAAACATCTATTTCTGCTTTATCGACTATGTCAAAGCCTTTGACTGTGTGGATCACAATAAACTGTGGAAAATTCTGAAAGAGATGGGAATACCAGACCACCTGATCTGCCTCTTGAGAAATTTGTATGCAGGTCAGGAAGCAACAGTTAGAACTGGACATGGAACAACAGACTGGTTCCAAATAGGAAAAGGAGCTCATCAAGGCAGTATATTGTCACCCTGTTTATTTAACTTCTATGCAGAGTACATCATGAGAAACGCTGGACTGGAAGAATCACAAGCTGGAATCAAGATTGCCGGGAGAAATATCAATAACCTCAGATATGCAGATGACACCACCCTTATGGCACAAAGTGAAGAGGAACTAAAAAGCCTCTTGATGAAGGTGAAAGAGAAGAGTGAAAAAGTTGGCTTAAAGCTCAACATTCAGAAAACTAAGATCATGGCATCCGGTCCCACCACTTCATGGGAAATAGATGGGGAAACAGTGGAAACAGCAGCTGACTTTATTTTTCTGGGCTCCAAAATCACTGCAGACGGTGACTGCAGCCATGAAATTAAAAGACGCTTACTCCTTGGAAGGAAAGTTATGACCAACCTAGATAGCATATTCAAAAGCAGAGACATTACTTTGCCAACAAACATTCGTCTAGTCAAGGCTAAGGTTTTTCCAGTGGTCATGTATGGATGTGAGAGTTGGACTGTGAAGAAGGCTGAGCACCGAAGAATTGATGCTCTTGAACTGTGGTGTTGGAGAAGACTCTTGAGAGTCCCTTGGGCTGCAAGGAGATCCAATCAGTCCATTCTGAAGGAGATCAGCCCTGGGATTTCTTTGGAAGGAATGATGCTAAAGTTGAAACTCCAGTACTTTGGCCACCTCATGCAAAGAGTTGACTCATTGGAAAAGACTCTGATTCTAGGAGGGATTGGGGGCAAGAGGAGAAGGGGACGACAGAGGATGAGATGGCTGGATGGCATCACTGACTAGATGGACATGAGTCTGGGTGAACTCCGGGAGTTGGTGATGGACAGGGAGGCCTGGCGTGCTGCAGTTCATGGGGTCGCAAAAAGTCGGACACAACTGAGTGACTGATCTGATCTGATCTGATATATCAACTTTTAGTCATTGCTTCTTGACTTCTAACATTGGTGTTATTTTTTTGGCACTTTTACATTGCCATGAACACAAGTGGATAAGTGTTCCCTGAAGAGGGAAACAGTTACACAGAGAGAGAGAGAGACACAGATGAGGCAGCTGGAAACCAGTTGAAAGCTCACTGAAAGAGACATGAGTTGGTCATTGAAAATGATGAAAATTTCCCTAGCATTACCGAGTTTTCTCTTTTTGGAAAATTGAAGCTATAGCCCCAATCCTACCCCTAAATACTGTTATAAATTATTTGACCTATTCCTAGACTCTCATGGACTTCTAGAACTAAAATTCTTGCTTAAGCATTACCCTTCACAACCAATTATGTTTTGAAAAATATTCTAATACACTCATTGAAGATGTATGTGACCTAAGGATCATTTAAGAACTGTCTGCATTCACAAAGCAAAACCTTGAAATTTAGTATGAGTTGTTTTGATCTACTCTCCTAACAAATCCATTGAAAGTGAAAGTGAAGTCACATAGTTGTGTCCGACTCTTTGTGACCCCATGGACTGTAGCCTACCAGGCTCCTCCCTCCATGGGATTCTCCAGGCAAGAATACTGGAGTGGGTTGCCATTTACTTCTCCAGGGGATCTTCCCAACCCATGGATCAAACCTGGGTCTCCCGCATTCCAGGCAGACACTTTAACCTCTAGCCACCAGGGAAGCCCAAGTGCCTGTTAAATGTCAGACAATGGAGAATGCTAGGGTAAGTGTACAACAATTAGTAAAACAAACTGACAGATATAAACAGATTGTGAAGGGAACTTTGAAGAATCAGAGAAGAACAGTCTACTTTTGTCATATTTGCATGAACATAAATAAAAATATACAGGCTGTGTAAAGTTAGGCAATTTTCAATTACTGGAATTTTCTAATTGAAATTCAATCATTTCTTCTACATTCCAAGAGTTTGTATGGTTTTCAAAAGTCTAAACTTCTGAGTCTGACTTTCATATCTTTGGTAATATGACCTCAGTTGACCTCCATGATACATGTTTTGGTTCAGTTCAGTCACTCAGTCATGTCTGATGCTAGGCAACCTCACGGACTGCAGAACGCCAAGCTTCTCTGTCCATCACCAACTCCCAGAGCTTGCTCAAATTCATGTCCATCAAGTTGGTGTTACCATCCAACCATGTCATCCTCTGCCGTCCCCTTCTCCTCCTGCCTTCAATCTTGCCCAGTATCAGGGTCTTTTCAAATGAGTCAGTTCTTCACATCAAGTGGCCAAAGTATTGGAGTTTCAGTTTCAGCATCAGTACTTCCAATGAATATTCAGTTTTGATTTCCGTTAAGATCTCCTTGCAGTCCAAGGGACTCTCAAGAGTCTTCTCCAACATGACAGTTCAAAAGCATCAATTCTTTGGTGCTGAGCTTTCTTTATAGTCCAACTCTCATATCCATATACAACTACTGGAAAAACCATAGCTTTAATCAGACGGACCTTTGTTGGCAAAGTAATGTCTCTGCTTTTTAATATGCTAAATTGGTCATAACTTTTGTTCCAAAGAGCAGTTCAGTTCAGTCACTCAGTCCTGTCTGATGCTTTGCTGACCTCATGAATTGCAGCATGCCAGGCGTCCCTGTCCATCACCAACTCCTGGAGTTTAATCAAACTCATGTCCATCAAGTTGCTGATGCCATCCAACCATCTCAACCTCTTTTGTCCCCTTCTCCTCCTGCCTTCAATCTTTCCCAGCATCAGGGTCTTTTCCAATGAGTCAGTTCTTCAAATCAGGTGGCAAAAGTATTGGAGTTTCAGCTTCAGCATCAGTCCCTCCAATGAATATTCAGGAATGATTTCCTTTAGGATGGGCTGGTTGGGCCTCCATGCTGTCCAAGGAATTCTCAAGAGTCTTTTCCAACATCACAGTTCAAAGCATTCATTCTTTGGTGCTCAGCTTTCTTTATAGGCCAACTCTAACATCCATACATGACTACTGGAAAAACCATAGCCTTGATTAGATGAAACTTTGTTGGCAAAGTAATATCTCTGCTTTTTAATATGCTGTCTAGGTTTGTCATAACTTTCCTTACAAGGAGTGTCTTTTAATTTCATGGCTGCAGTTACCATCTGCAGTGATTTTGGAGCCCCCCAAAATAAAGTCTGACATAGTTTCCACTGTTTCCCCATCTATTTGCCATGAAATAATGGGACCAAATGTCATGATCTTAGTTTTCTGAGTGTTGAGTTTTAAGACAATTTTTTCACTCTTTTCTTTCACTTACACCAAGAGGCTCTTTAGTTCTTCTTCACTTTCTGCCACAAGGGTGGTGTCATCTGCATATTTGAGGTTATTGATATTTCTCCTGGAAATCTTGATTCAACCTTGTGCTTCCTCCAGCCCAGTGTTTCTTATGATGTACTCTGCATATAAGTTAATAAGCAGGGTGACAATATACAGCCTTGACGTACTCCTTCTCCTATTTGGAACTAGTCTGGTGTTCCATGTCCAGTTCTAACTGTTGCTTCCTGACCGGCATATAGGCTTTTCAAGAGGCAGGTCAGGTGGTCTGGTATGCACATCTCTTTCGGAATTTTCCACAGTTTATTGTGATCCACACAGTCAAAGGCTTTGGCAAAGTCAATAAAGCAGAAGTAGATGTTTTTCTGGAACTCTCTTGCTTTTTTGATGATCCAGTGGATGTTTGCAATTTGATCTCTTGTTCCTCTGCCTTGTCTAAAACCAGCTTGAACAACTGGAAGTTCACAGTTCACATACTGCTGAGGCCTGGATTGGAGAATTTTGAGCATTACTTTACTAGTGTGTGAGATGAGTGCAATTGTGTGGTAGTTTGAGCATTCTTTAGCATTGCCTTTCTTTGAGATTGGAATGAAAACTGACCCTTTCCAGTCCTATAGCCAGTGCTGAGTTTTCCAAATTTGCTGGCATATTGAGTGCAGCACTTTCACAGCATCATCTTTCAGGATTTGAAAGAGCTCAACTGGAATTCCATCACCTCCACTAGCTTTGTTCATAGTGATGCTTTCTAAGGCCCACTGGCCTTCACATTCCAGGATGTCTGACTCTAGGTGAGTGATCACACCATCATGATTATCTTGGTCATGAAGCTCTTTTTTGTACAGTTCTCCTGTGTATTCTTGCCACCTCTTCTTAATATCTTCTGCTTCTGTTAGGTCCATACCATTTCTGTCCTTTATCGAGCCCATCTTTGAATGAAATGTTCCCTTGGTATCTCTAATTTTCTTGAAGAGATCTCTAGTCTTTCCCATTCTGTTGTTTTCCTCAATTTCTTTGCATTGATCGCTGAGGAAGGCTTTCTTATTTCTCCTTGCTATTCCTTGGAACTCTGCATTCAGATGCTTATATCTTTCCTTTTCTCCTTTGCTTTTCACTTCTCTTTTCTCACAGCTATTTGTAAGGCTTCCTCAGACAGCCATTTTGCCTTTTTGTATTTATTTTCCATGGGGATGGTCTTGATCTCTGTTTCCTGTACAATGTCATGAACCTCTGTCCATAGTTCATCAGGCACTCTGTCTATCAGATCTAGTCCCTTAAATCTATTTCTCACTTCCACCGTATAAACTTAAGGGATTTGATTTAGGTCATACCTGAATGGTCTAGTGGTTTTCCCCACTTTCTTCAATATAAGTCTGAATTTGGCAATAAGGAGTTCATGATCTGAGCCACAGTCAGCTCCCAGTATTGTTTTTGCTGACTGTATAGAGCTTCTCCATCTTTGGCTGCAAAGACTGTAATCAATCTGATTTCGGTGTTGACCATCTGGTGATGTCCATGTGCAGAGTCTTTTCTTGTGTTGTTGGAAGAGGGTGTTTGCTATGACCAGTGCATTCTCTTGGCCAAACTCTATTAGCCTTTTCTCTGCTTCATTCCCTACTTCAAGGCCAAATTTGCCTGTTACTCAGGTGTTTCTTGACTTCCTACTTTTGCATTCCAGTCCCCTATAATGAAAAGGACATCTTTTTTGGGTGTTAGTTCTAAAAGGACTTGTAGGTCTTCATAGAACAGTTCATCTTCAGCTGCTTCTGCATTACTGGTTGGGGCATAGGCTTGGCTTGCCGTGATATTGAATGGTTTGCCTTGGAAACGGACAGAGAACAATCTGACAGAATGTGGTCCCTTGGCCATGGGAATGGCAAACCACTTCAGTATTCCCGCCTTGAGAACCCCATGAACAGTATGAAAAAGCAGAATGATAGGATAATGAAAGAGAGACTCCCTGGGTCAGTAGGTGCCCAATACGCTACTGGAGATAAGTGGAGAAATAACTCCAGAAAGAATGAAGGGATGGAGCCAAAGCAAAAACAATACCCAGCTGTTGATGCAACTGGTGATAGAAGCAAGGTCCGATGCTGTAAAGAGCAATATTGCATAGGAACCAGGAATGTCAGGTCCATGAATCAAGGCAAATTGGAAGTGGTCAAACAGGAGATGGCAAGGGTGAACGTTGACATTCTAGGAATCAGTGAACTATAATGGACTGGAATGGGTGAATTTAACTCAGATGACCATTATATCTACTACTGTGGGCAGGAATCCCTTAGAAGAAATGGACTGGCCATCATGGTCACTAAAGAGTACGAAAGCAGAAGAAAAAAAAAAAAATACTGCTCTTGAGAAAACATATTGACAAGAGTGAATTTACTAGTTATGAGTTTCTATTGTATATATTTTGCTATCAGAGTTTGGTATCTGATTACCTTTTCTTAAATTTCTTGCTCATTATCAGGCAAGAATTAGCCAAATTAGAGATACAAAGATAAGTACAGTCACTCTCACCAGGAATGAACGAAATTACAATAAAAACAAATCTTTGAAGCTTAATATTTCACAAATTTAGGCCAGTTTCATTATTTAATTGATTTTCCATTTACTATTCTAATTTGAAAGAAATGCTCAACTTTGTCCAATATGGATTATGTATTCTTCATCTAATTATAACTTACTGTCTAATTATTGTCAAAATTCATTGCTAGGGGATTTTTTGTGTGTGTTGTTAAGTTAAAAACACAAAACTTGTGAAGTTCTGAAGATGAGAGGATGTTACTAAATGAAAGCCAAAACTTGCATAATTAATTGTGTTAATCAGTTCAGTTCAGTTGCTCAGTCCTGTCTGACTCTTTACAACCTCATGGAATGCAGCATGCCAGGCTTCCCTGTTCATCACAAACTCCCAGAGCTTGCTTCAACTCATGTCCATCAAGTCAGTGATGCCATCCAACCATCTCATCCTCTGTTGTCCTGTTCTTCTCCTGCCTTCAATCTTTCCCAGCATCAAGGTCTTTTCAAATGAGTTGGTTCTTCACATCACGTGGCCAAAGCAGTGAAGTTTCAGCTTCAATATCAGTTCTTCCAATGAATATTCAGGACTGATTTCCTTTGAGATTGTTCTGTTTTGTTTGAACATTGAACATTGAACATTGAACTGGTTTGTTCTCCTTGTAGTCCAAGGGACTCTCAAGAGTCCTCTCCAACACCACAGTTCAAAAGCATCAATTCATTATATATTGACTATTTTTAATTCTTCTAGGTCCTTGTTAAACCTTTCTTGCATCTTCTCAATCCTTGTCTCCAAGCTATTTATCTGTGATTCCATTTTAATTTCAAGATTTTGTATCAATTTCACTATCATTATTCGGAATTTTTTATCAGGTAGATTCCCTATCTGTTCCTCTTTTGTTAGGTTTGGTGGGCATTTATCCTGTTCCTTTATCTGCTGGGTATTCCTCTGTCTCTTCATCTTGTTTAAATTGCTGAGTTTGGGGTGTTCTTTCTGTATTCTGGCAGTTTGTGGAGTTCTCTTTATTGTGGCATTTCCTCGCTGTGTGTGAGTTTGTACAGGTGGCTTGTCAAGGTTTCCTGGTTAGGGAAGCTTGTGTCGGTGTTCTGGTGGGTGGAGCTGTATTTCTTCTCTCTGGAGTGCAATGAAATGTCCAGTAATGAGTTATGAGATGTCTATGGTTTTGGGGTGACTTTGGGCAGCCTGTATCTTGAAGCTCAGGGCTGTGTTCCTTTGTTGCTGGAGAATTTGCTTGGTATGTCTTGCCCTGGAACTTGTTGGCCCTTGTGTGGTGCTTGGTTTCAGTGTCAGTATGGAGGCGTTTGATGAGCTCCTGTCAATTAATGTTCCTTGGAGTCAGGTGGTCCCTGGAGTCAGGGTTTGGACTTAAGCCTCCTGCTTCCAGTTATCGGTCTTATTTTTACAGTAGTTTCAAAACTTCTCCTTCTATACAGCACCATTGATAAAACATCTACGTTAAAGATGAAAAGTTTCTCTACTGTGAGGGTCACTCAGAGAGGTTCACCACATTACATGGAGAAGAGAAGAGGGAAGAGGGAGTTAGAGGTGACCCAAATGAGATGAGGTGGAATCAATAGAGGAGAGAGTGGGCTAGCCAGTAGTCACTTCCTTATGTGCACTCCACAACTGGACCGCTCAGAGATGTTCACGGAGTTATACAGAGAAGAGAAGGAGGAAGGAGACAGAGGTGGCCAGAAGGATAGAAGGGGGGAATGAAAAGGAGGGAGACAGATCCAGCCAGTAATCAGTTCCCTAAGTGTTCTCCACCGTCTGGAACACACAGAAATTCACAGAGTTGGGTAGAGTAGAGAGGGGTTAGGGAGGAGACACAGGCGACCTGGTGGAGAAAATGGAGAGTCCAAAGGGAGAGAGAGCAGTCAAGCCAGTAATCTCGCTCCCTAGTGAAAAATGAGTCCTGAAGATTGGGTTCTTAAAAGCAAAAATTAAAAATCTAGAGTAGAGTTTGGAATTTCAAAAATACGATGTTAAAGAAACAAAGAAGGAAAAGAAAGAGAGAAAAAATGAACAAAGAAAAACAAACAAGGTCGCAAAAATTATAAAGAAAATACAGGTACAAAATTGATATTAAATACCAAAAAGCATAAATTAAAAATCTAGAGTAGAGTTTGGAATTGCAGATATACGATGTTATATAAAAGAAGAAGAGAAAGAAACAGAGAAGAAAAAAAAAAGTCACAGAAATTATAAAAAAAACTATAGGTACAAAATGGATAACATATACCAAAAAGCTAAAATTAAAAATCTAGAGTAGAGTTTGGAATTTCAAAAATACAATGTTAAAGAAAAGAAGGAAAAAAAAAAAAGGTCAAAAAATTATAAAATATATATATGAAGTTTGCTGAAGAAGAAAAAAATAGGGTCTTTTTTTTTTGCAAAGTAATAGGTTATAAAAGTGAAAATTAAAGGAACAATAGAGGACTTAAAATTTTAAAAAAAATTAAAAAAAAGAAAGAAAGAATGATTGTAAAAATAGTAAAAATATATCTAGGACTTTCTCTGGTTTTGTTGTGAATATTGTGGGTTCAGTTCATTTTTGGCTAGTTCCTTGGTCCGACTTATATTTCTCAAGATCTATAGGCCCCTTCCTATGTAGTCCATAGTAACCACAGGGTTTTAATCTATTGCCTGTAGCTTTCAAGGTGTTTCCCTCTGTTATAGCTTCTCCTGTTTGCTGGTCTCTTCCGTGTCTGGTTTCCGCCCTGAAACAAAGGGGACGGTGGAGGAGACTTTTTTTTTTTTTTTTTTTTTTTAGGCTCACTTGTTCAGTCGCGCTGTGGGGTGGGTGGGTGGGATGCTGCAAACAAATAACATTGGCGTGCAATATATAATGAATAATGCAATAAATGAAATTAAAAACACTCTGGAGGCAACAAATAGTAGAATAACAGAGGCAGAAGATAGGATTAGTGAATTAGAAGATAGAATGGTAGAAATAAATGAATCAGAGAGGATAAAAGGAAAATGAATTAAAAGAAATGAGGACAATCTCAGAGACCTCTAGGACAATATTAAATGCTACAACATTCGAATCATAGGGGTCCCAGAAGAAGAAGACAAAAAGAAAGACCATGAGAAAATACTTGAGGAGATAATAGTTGAAAACTTCCCTAAAATGGGGAAGGAAATAATCACTCAAGTCCAAGAAACTCAGAGAGTCCCAAACAGGATAAACCCAAGGTGGAACACCCCAAGACACATATTAATCAAATTAACAAAGATCAAACACAAAGAACAAATATTAAAAGCAGCAAGGGAAAAACAACAAATAACACACAAGGGAATTCCATAAGAATAGCAGCTGATCTTTCAATAGAAACTCTTGAAGCCAGGAGGGAATGGCAAGACATACTTAAAGTGATGAAAGAAAATAACCTACAGCCCAGATTATTGTACCCAGCAAGGATCTCTTTCAACTATGAAGGAGAAATCAAAAGCTTTTCAGGCAAGCAAAAGCTGAGAGAATTCTGCGCCACCAAACCAACTCTCCAACAAATACTAAAGGATATTCTCTAGACAGGAAACACAAAAATGGTGTATAAATTCAAACCCAAAACAATAAAGTAAATGGCAACGGGATCATACTTATCAGTTATTACCTTAAACGTAAATGGGTTGAATGCCCCAACCAAAAGACAAAGACTGGCTGAATGGATACAAAAACAAGACCCCTACATATGTTGTCTACAAGAGACCCACCTCAAAACAGGGGACACATACAGACTGAAAGTGAAGGGCTGGAAAAAGATTTTCCATGCAAATAGGGACCAAAAGAAAGCAGGAGTAGCAATACTCATATCAGATAAAATAGACTTTAAAACAAAGGCTGTGAAAAGAGACAAAGAAGGTTACTACATAATGATCAAAGGATCAATCCAAGAAGAAGATATAACAATTATAAATATATATGCACCCAACACGGGAGCACCACAGTATGTAA
The DNA here is from genome assembly GCF_019923935.1 of Bubalus bubalis. NCBI lineage: Eukaryota > Metazoa > Chordata > Mammalia > Artiodactyla > Bovidae > Bubalus > Bubalus bubalis. The sequence goes on along the minus strand of NC_059170.1, from coordinate 33,455,437 downwards.
GACAAATGCTAACAAGTATGAAAGGAGAAATTAACATTAACACAATAATAGTGGGAGACTAATAGTGGGAGACTCACACCTATGGATAGATCAACTAAACAGAAAATTAACAAGGAAACACAAACTTTAAATGATACAATAGACCAGTTAGACCTAATTGATATCTATAGGACATTTCATCCCAAAACAATGAATTTCACCTTTTTCTCAAGCGCACTTGGAACCTTCTCCAGGATAGATCACATCCTGGGCCATAAAGCTAGCCTTGATAAATTCAAAAAATTAGAAATCATTCCAAGCATCTTTTCTGACCACAATGCAGTAAGATTAGAACTCAATTACAAGAGAAAAACTATTAAAAATTCCAACGTATGGAGGCTGAACAACACGCTGCTGAATAACCAACAAATCACAGAAGAAATCAAAAAAGAAATCAAAATTTGCATAGAAACGAATGAAAATGAAAACACAACAACCCAAAACCTGTGGGACACGTAAAAGCAGTCCTAAGGGGAAAGTTCATAGCAATACAGGCACACCTCAAGAAACAAGAAAAAAGTCAAATAAATAAACTAACTCTACACCTAAAACAACTAGAAAAGGAAGAAAGGAAGAACCCCAGGCTTAGTAGAAGGAAAGAAATCTTAAAAATTAGAGCAGAAATAAATGCAAAAGAAACAAAAGAGACCATAGCAAAAATCAACAAAACCAAAAGCTGGTTTGTTTCAAGGATAAATAAAATTGACAAACAACTAGCCAGACTTATCAAGAAATAAAGGGAGAAAAATCAAATCAGTAAAATTAGAAATGAAAATGGGGAGATCACAACAGACAACACAGAAATACAAAGGATCATAAGAGACTATTATCAACAATTATATGCCAATAAAATGGACAACGTGGAAGAAATGGACAAATTCTTAGAAAAGTACAACTTTCCAAAACTCGACCAGGAAGAAATAGAAAATCTTAACAGACCCATCACAAGCACGGAAATTGAAACTGTAATCAAAAATCTTCCAGCAAACAAAAGCCCAGGTCCAGACGGCTTCACAGCTGAATTCTACCAAAATTTAGAGAAGAGCTAATACCTATCCTGCTCAAACTCTTCCAGAAAATTGCAGAGGATGGTAAACTTCCAAAATCATTCTATTAGGCCACCATCACCCTAATACCAAAACCTGACAAAGATCCACAAAAAAAGAAAACTACAGGCCAATATCACTGATGAACATAGATGCAAAAATCCTTAACAAAATTCTAGCAATCAGAATCCAACAACACATTAAAAAGATCATACACCATGACCAAGTGGGCTTTATCCCAGGGATTCAAGGATTCTTCAAAATCCGCCAATCAATCAATGTAATACACCACATTAACAAATTGAAAAATAAAAACCATATGATTATCTCAATAGATGCAGAGAAAGCCTTTGACAAAATTCAACATCCATTTATGATCAAAACTCTCCAGAAAGCAGGAATAGAAGGAACATACCTCAACATAATAAAAGCTATATATGACAAACCCACAGCAAACATTATCCTCAATGGTGAAAAATTGAAAGCATTTCCTCTAAAGTCAGGAACAAGACAAGGGTGCCCACTTTCACCATTACTATTCAACATAGTTTTGGAAGTTTTGGCCACAGCAATCAGAGCAGAAAAAGAAATAAAAGGAATCCAAATTGGAAAAGAAGAAGTAAAGCTCTCACTGTTTGCAGATGACATGATCCTCTACATAGAAAACCCTAAAGACTCCACCAGAAAATTACTAGAACTAATCAATGACTATAGTAAAGTTGCAGGATATAAAATCAACACCCAGAAATCCCTTGCATTCCTATACACTAATAATGAGAAAACAGAAAGAGAAATTAAGGAAACAATTCCATTCACCATTGCAATGGAAAGAATAAAATACTTAGGAATATATCTACCTAAAGAAACTAAAGACCTATATATAGAAAACTATAAAACACTGGTGAAAGAAATCAAAGAGGACACTAATAGATGGAGAAACATACCATGTTCATGGATTGGAAGAATCAATATAGTGAAAATGAGTATACTACCCAAAGCAATTTATAGATTCAATGCAATCCCTATCAAGCTACCAACAGTATTCTTCACAGAGCTAGAACAAATAATTTCACAATTTGTATGGAAATACAAAAAACCTCGAATAGCCAAAGCGATCTTGAGAAAGAAGAATGGAACTGGAGGAATCAACCTACCTGACTTCAGGCTCTACTACAAAGCCACAGTTATCAAGACAGTATGGTACTGGCACAAAGACAGAAATATAGATCAATGGAACAAAATAGAAAGCCCAGAGATAAATCCACGCACATATGGACACCTTATCTTTGACAAAGGAGGCAAGAATATACAATGGATTAAAGACAATCTCTTTAACAAGTGGTGCTGGGAACTCTGGTCAACCACTTGTAAAAGAATGAAACTAGAACACTTTCTAACACCATACACAAAAATAAACTCAAAATGGATTAAAGATCTAAATGTAAGACCAGAAACTATAAAACTGCTAGAGGAGAACATAGGCAAAGCACTCTCTGACATACATCACAGCAGGATCCTCTATGACCCACCTCCCAGAATATTGGAAATGAGAGCAAAAATGAACAAATGGGACCTAATTAAACTTAAAAGCTTCTGCACAACAAAGGAAACTATAAGCAGGGTGAAAAGACAGCCTTCAGAATGGGAGAAGATAATAGCAAATGAAGCAACTGACAAACAACTAATCTCAAAAATATACAAGCAACTCCTACAGCTCAACTCCAGAAAAATAAATGACCCAATCAAAAAATGGGCCAAAGAACTAAATAGACATTTCTCCAAAGAAGACATACAGATGGCTAACAAACACATGAAAAGATGCTCAACATCACTCATTATCAGAGAAATGCAAATCAAAACCACTATGAGGTACCATTTCACACCAGTCAGAATGGCCGCGATCCAAAAGTCTATAAGCAATAAATGCTGGAGAGGGTGTGGAGAAAAGGGAACCCTCTTCCACTGTTGGTGGGAATGCAAACTAGTACAGCCACTATGGAGAACAGTGTGGAGATTCCTTAAAAAACTGGAAATAGACCTGCCTTCTGATCCAGCAATCCCACTGCTGGGCATACACACTGAGGAAACCAGAAGGGAAAGAGACATGTGTACCCCAATGTCCATCGCAGCACTGTTTATAATAGCCAGGACATGGAAGCAACCTAGATGTCCATCAGCAGATGAATGGATAAGAAAGCTGTGGTACATATACACAATGGAGTATTACTCAGCCATTAAAAAGAATACATTTGAATCAGTTCTAATGAGGTGGATGAAACTGGAGCCTATTATACAGAGTGAAGTAAGCCAGAAAGAAAAACACCAATACAGTGTACTAACACATATATATGGAATTTAGAAAGATGGTAACAATAACCCTGTGTATGAGACAGCAAAAGAGACACTGATGTATAGAACAGTCTTATGGACTCTGTGGGAGAGGGAGAGGGTGGGAAGATTTGGGAGAATGGCATTGAAACATGTAAAATATCACGTATGAAATGAGTTGCTAGTCCAGGTTCGATACACGATACTGGATGCTTGGGGCTAGTGCACTGGGACGACCCAGAGGGATGGTATAGGGAGGGAGGAGGGAGGAGGGTTCAGGGTGGGGAACACATGTATACCTGTGGCGGATTCATTTTGATATTTGGCAAAACTAATACAATTTTGTAAAGTTTAAAAATAAAATAAAATTTAAAAAAAAAAATAGCATCAATTCTTTGATGCTCAGCTTCCTTTGTGGTCCAACTTTCACATCCATACATGACTACTGGAAAAACCATAGCTTTGACTAGATGGACCTTTGTTGGCAAAGTAATGTCTCTGCTTTTTAATATGCCGTCTAGGTTTGACATAGCTTTCTTCCAAGGAGCATGCATCTTGTAATTTCATGGTTGCAGTCACCATCTGCAGTGATTTTGGAGCCCAAGTAAACAAAGTCTCTCACTGTTTCCCCATCTATTTGCCAGGAAGTGATGAGACCAGATGCCATGATCTTGGTATGTTGAATGTTAAGTTTTAAGCCAGCTTTTTCTCTCTCCTCTACAGGGTAATTAGGCCACAAGTACAATAAGGTTGCAAAGAGTAGGACACAACTGAAGCAAATTAGCACGGCAGTGCATTTTTTTCACTGTCTAGGCAGAGTTTAATACATTCTTAACTCCTAAAATGTTGGTACTCTAATAGAATAGAAGATTAAAATACAGGCATATCTGTCTTTATTGTGTCAGTGTAGACAAAATGGCATTCTTTTGAAAGAAGATGCCACGTAAGAGTTTCATAGATAGAGAGGAGATACTGATGTCTGTTTTCAAAGCTTCGAAAGAGAGGCTGACTCTCTTATTAGGAGCTAATGCAGCTGCTGACTTTAAGTTGAAGGCAATGCCCATTTACCATTTTGAAAAGCATAGGACCCTTAAGAATGATGCTAAATCTACTCTTCTTATGCCTTATACATGGGACAGAAAATCAAGGATGATAGCACGTTTTTTTAAATAATACGGTTGACCAAATATTTTATTTCCATTGTTGAGGCCTACTGCTCCAATGGGGCAGGGGGAGAGATTCCTTTTGAAATACTACTATTCATTGACAATGGGGATATACAATGGCATTCATGTTGTTTTCATGCCTGCTAATAAAACTTCCATTCTGGAACCCATGGATAAAAGTAATTTAAACTTTCAAGTATTATTATTTAAGAAATATATTTTATAAGCCTATAGCTGCCATAGATAGTGATTCCTCCAATGGATCCAGGCAAAGTCATATTTAAACACACTGGAAAGGATTCAAATTCTAGATGTCACTAAGAACATTCAGAATTCAGAGGACAATGTCAAAATATCAACATTAGCAGGAATTTGGAAAAAGTTGATTTTAATCCTCATTAATGATTTTTAGGGGTTCAAGACTTCAATGGAGGAAATCACTGCAGATGTAGTGGGGGAAAAAAACCAAGAGAACTAGAATTAGAAGTGGAGCCTGAATATGTGCATGAGTAGCTGTAATCTTATGATAAAATTTTGAATGAATGAGAAGTTGTTTCTTATAACTTCATCTATATGTGAGTGAAGAACATGAGTTTTTGAGATGAAATTTAGTCCTGGTGAAGATGCTATGAAGATTATTGAAATGACAATATTTTATCTTAGTTGATAAAGCAGTGGCAGGTTTTGAGAGGATTGACTCCAAATTTTGAAAGAAATTCTACTGTAGGCAAAATGCTATCAAGCAGAGAGAAACTTTCCATGAAAGGAGGAGTCAATCAATGCAGCAAATTGTTGTCTTATTTTAAGAATGAGTCTCACCAGCCTTCAGCAACTCACACCTTGATCAGTCAGCAGCTATCAACAATGAGTCAAGACTCTCCACCAGGAAACAGATTAACAACTTACTAAAGTGTCAGGTGATAAGTAGCATTTTTTTAGCAATAAAATATTTTCAATTAAGGTATGTACATTGTTCACTTAGACATGATACTGTACACTTAATAGACAACAGGATAGTGTAAACATAATTTTATGTGCACTGAGAAGACAAAATATTTGTGTGGCTCATTTATTGCAACATTTACTTTATTGTGATGGTCTGGAACTGAACACACAGTATCTCCAAGGTACACTTGTACTGAAAAATGAATTTATGCTTAAATACTCTGTACTCTAGAGGATAGTGGGAGAGTAAAGTAATTATTAATATATCATCACTATGCTTGAACAATGTTGTATCTAGCTGGGAGACAGATATATTAAGCAATAATTTTCTATGGTAAAGAGAAATACTAACCTAAGCTCAAAGGTTAAAGGGAACATAGAGAAGAAAATAATCCGGATGGGGAACACATGTATACCTGTGGCAGATTCATTTTGATATTTGGCAAAACCAATGCAATATTGTAAAGTTTAAAAATAAAATAAAATTTTTTAAAAAAAGAATCAGTTCTACATTGGGAAGAAACAGGGGATGAGTGGAGCATTAGCTGCATTTTATGAAATGCAGAAAAAGAATGAAAAGCATTCTAGGAAAGGGAACTTCTCAGGCAAAGGCAAGTGTTATGAATATGAATATGATGTGAGAACAAATCTGATATGTAAGGTTCACCTGGAATTTGAATTGTGTGAAGACATGGAAACCATCAGACACAATCTAGCAACTAAACCACCACTACCATGGAAACCAGCAGAGAAAGTTTTATTAAGGTAGGTTGGCAGCAGATTAGAGGACATGGTTCAACCTGTGATGAAAAGAAGTGTTAGTCACACAGTCATGTCTGACTCTTTGTGATCCCATGTATTGTAGCTCACCAGGCTCCTCTGTTCATGGAATTCTCCAGGCAAGAATACTGGAGTGGTTGCAACTTCCTTCTCCAGGGGATCTTTCTGATCCAGGGTCAGAAGCCGGGTCTCCTGCGTTGCAGGCAGATTCTGTACCATCTGAGCTACCAGATAAGCCCCTTTAACCTATGATTGGGTTTGATAAAACTGTCAAATTGTCCTTGTGTGCTAAGTCATTTCAGTTATGTCTGACTCTTTTGTGACCCTTGGACTGTAGCCTGCCAGGCTCCTCCATCCATGGAATTTCCCAGACAAGAACACTGGTATGGGTTGCCACTTCCTTCTCTTGGGGATCTTCCCCACCCAGGGATCGAACCCAAGTCTCATGTGTCCTGCATTGGCAGGCAGGTTCTTTACCACTAGCACCACCTGGGAAACTATTGTGCCCTTAACCATAGATAATGAGGATCCAAAAGAACATTTTCTTAGGACAAAAGTGAATAGTCTGATTGTCATTTTACAATCACAATTCTAGCACTATTAAGTATGCAGAAAGCAGTACCAGAAGTAAACATCAGTAAGTTCTTTATCAGCTCCAATTATTCTCAGTTCCTTAGATGATGGTTTCGTACCTTCTTTTACCTCCTCCAATTTCTAATATTGATCTGTACTCCTAGATGATCATTTTTCTTGTTACTGAACAGAGAAAATAAGGATTTTCTGAACAGAACTTCCCCAAGACCTATCCCATCCCTGAATTTGCACCCAGGCCTTCTGCCTTCTCTTCCATTTCCATGAACACACTACCCACACTCTTGACAAAGGCCAAGCTTACTCATGCACTAGATTCATCTCCTCTTTCTTATTCTAATGCTTCTTTCTTTTTTAAGCATAAATAATCCTCTCTACTAGATTTTTTCCATCAATACAAGATGCTGCCATTTCTCCCATTTTAAGATACAAACATCCTTTAAGCTCATGTCCTCATTTTCCTCCTCCTCCTTACAACAAAATTCCTCAAAAGAATTGTGCATACTCAAAGTTTCCATTTTCTCTCCTCTCTTTCAAGATTCATTCAATCAGATTTTCTACCATTCCATTCAAACAAAACTCTTAGCTACCTCATTTCTTACCTTCAGCCTATCCTCACTTTAGTTTTCAGCATTGTATCAGCTGATTGTTCGTTGATATCTGAATCACTTTCTTAACTTGAATTTCAAGATTCCACTCTCTTTTAAGTGTTCTGGTCACTGAGTGGCAGACCCTTCTCAGTCTCATTATTAGATTTTTTTTTAATCTACCTGGTCTTTGAAATTTAGAATCCCTTGTGAATCAGTCCTTGAACTCTTTTCTATTTATAATCACCCCTTTGATGTTTTCATTCAGTCTTGTGGCAATAAATACCATCTGTATGCCAATGAAACTCAAGTTCCTCTCTCTCTAGGACAATAGAACCACAAATCCAACAACCTACTCAATAGATCCATCTGAACATCTAACAGAAATCTCAAAGTGATTGGGTACAACACTGGAACTCTTAATCATCCTCCCAATACTTACTCTAGATAGTCATCCCCATCTCACTTAATGGTAACTCCAATGAATTTCTCACTTTCCAAACCAAACCAAAAGCTGATAATAATCTAAACTTCTCACTTACTTGCATATCCCATATCCAATTTAATTTCAAATATTGACTTTACCTTAAAAATACACACATAATCTGACTACTATCACCATGTCCTCATGATGAGGGCGAAAGAAGAGAGTGAAAAAGTGGGCTTGAAATTCAACATGGAGAAGGCAATGGCACCCCACTCCAATACTCTTGCCTGGAAAATCCCATGGACGGAGGAGCCTGGTAGGCTGTAGTCCATGGGGTCGCGAAGAGTCAGACACAACTGAGTGACTTCGCTTTCATTTTTCACTTTCATGCGTTGGAGAAGTAAATGGCAACCCACTCCAGTGTTCTTGCCTGGAGAATCCCAGGGACTGGGGAGCCTGGTGGGCTGCCGTCTATGGGGTCACACAGAGTCGGACATGACTGAAGTGACTTAGCAGCAGTAGCAACAGAGAGGGGGTCAAACCCTGTTGCATGTTGGAATCAGCTGGGGATAAAAAAAAATAATAAAATAAAATAAAAATGAAAACTAAGATCATGGCATCCAGTCCCATCACTTCATGGCAAATATAAGGGGGGAAAGTAGGAATAGTGACAGATTTTATTTTCTTGGACTCCAAAATTACTATGGGTGGTGACTGCAGCCATGAAATTAAAAGATCCTTGCTCCTTGAAAGAAAAGCTATGACAAACCTAGACAGCATATTAGAAAGCAGAGACATCCTGTTGCCAACACAGGTCCAGATAGTCAAAGCTATGGTTTTTTCAGTAGTCATGTATGGATGTGAGATTTGGACCATAAAGCAGGCTGAGCACCGAAGAATTGATGCTTTTGAATTGTGGTGTTAGAAAAGACTCTTGAGAGTCCCTTGGACTGCAGGGAGATCAAACCAGTCAATCCTGAAGGAGATCAATCTTAAATTCATTGGAAAGACTAATGCTGAAGCCGAAGATCCAATCATTGGCCACCTGATTTGAGGAGTCAGTTCATTGGAAAAGACCCTGATGTTGGGAAAGATTAAGGACAGAAGCAGAAGGGCATGGCAGAGGATGAGATGGTTAAATAGAATTATTGACTCAATGGACATGAATTTGAGCAAACTCAGGGAGATAGTGAAGGACAGAGGAGACACATTCTCCAGTTCATGGCACTGCAAAAAGTCAGACATGACTTAGTGATGGAACAACAATAAAATCACCATCTCCACTGCTAACACATTGGTGTTATTCATTATCTATTGGTCCAATTCATTTTCATCTCATGCTGGAAATATTGCAGTTCCTTAACTGACCTCCTTGCTTCGGGTCTTGACTCCCTAAGTGCTATTTTCAAACAAGCCACCAAACTTTTGCAGTTAAAATATACTTAGATCATATCCTCTGATCAAAATTCTCTAAAGTCGTCTATTCTCATTTCAATTAACCACCAAGTTTTTAGAGTGGCCAACAATGACCTACATGTCGAGGCTTCCCTGTAACCCATTGCCCCCCAAGGCCTCATATTCTATTAGATTCTTCCTTATAAATCTGTTTAACCTCCATAGGGTATTTACCTGTTCTTCTAGGTGTGCTTTCTCCTCAGAACCTTTGCACTTGATGTTCCTTCTACCCTGAAATCTGTTTCTGCAGGTATCTACAATGGTCAGTTCCTGACTTTGTTTAGATCTTTAATCTAGGTTCACATTCTCTAAGAAATATTTTTGGGCAATTTGTTATAAAATGCAACTCCTACCTGCTGACCCTTTTTCAACCTTTTTCCTGCTGCTGTGTTAATAAGACTTGTAACCATTCAATATTCTACTTATGTGACATTTTATATCATTTATTTTTAGTCTATACACTTTTCCCTATAACTGCAAAGTAAGTTCCATGAAGGCAGCAGCTTTTATTTGTATTGATTATTGCTTTCTTCCAAATCTTTGTATGGTTTTAGACAAATAGTGGGAATCTAACAAGTATCTCATTAATAAATGAATAAATGTGCAATTGCAAAAAATATAAACAACTACAGATGATTGATTGGAAAATATATGTTATGGGGAAGAGATTATTCTCACTATTATTGATGAGATCCTATGAATCACTGAGACAAAGACCAATATACCAATAGAAAATAAATATGTAGCCTGAAAATAGAAAAAAATATTAAACTATCAGTAATTCAACATACAAAGTCAAACAGTAATTACACACACTATTTACACGGACAAAGATTTAAAAGCAATGCATACCTAAAGCAGTCAAAACTAAGGATTAAGCAGTAACTTTAACTGAGAAGAGAAATATAAATAGTAGATTAAAGCTAGGGGAAGTTGGAAATATGCATTAAAAATCTTTAAAATGATTATGCCATTCAATGCAGAAAACCTCTTCTTAAAATTAATTTTTTATTCATTCATTCAGAAAGAATGTGGGTAGAATAGAGAGCAAAAACAAGAAGTTCCCTTCCATGTCTAATGTTTGAGAGGTCAGAAAGTTAATAATGTGTTATAGAAAATAATGTAAAATTATACCTAGAAAACTGAAAAGAAAACATATTAATATATGATATTATGAGTCTATAATTAGCAGTTTGCTCTACATTAAGTGTAAGGAAAGACTTTCAAAAAGAAATGGTTATTGACTTCACATCATATACAGGATGAGATGATTGGATGGCATCACTGACTCAGTTGACATGAGTTTGAGCAAACTCAGGGAGATAGTGAAGGACAGGTAACCCTGGCATGCTGTAGTTCATTGGGTCGCAGAGTCAGAGATGACTTAATGACTGAACAACAAAAACAACATGAGCTTTAGAAGTCCAAACAAGAGATGACAGTGACTAGATCTACTTTTTTGACCATCTGTTAAATGTCAGGCACTATGTCAAGTACCAGTACTAAAATGATAAATAAGGCAGGTATTGCCTCAACCCTTATGGTTTCTGCATCTGCTGGGGAGTGATCTTTGGGTGGAAATGACTATTGAGATGAAGACCAGTGTGTAGATCTGAAATATATTTTGAAGCATCATACAATAGGCTTAACAATGGATTCAGTTGTGTGAATAAAGAAAAGATAATAATCCTTTATAAATTTATAATTTCAACTTACAATTAGTAAATGTTGTATAATTTACTAGGACAGAAAGACAGGTGTCATTGGAGGAAGGAATATCAAAATTTCTATTTTAGAAATGTCTATTTTGTACCATCTCTGAGACTCCTAATACAAGTTTACAAATAGCCATTTGTCTAAGAGTCTAAAGCTAAAAAGAGAACAGTAGGTTGGTTTTATGAATCTCGTCTATGCCATAGAGATGTGTTTGAAACCATAACACTGACTAAGAAACCCTTTTCTTTTACATAAGGAAAATACAAAAACAGGAAAGTGAAGGGAAATTTTGAGAAGCAAAGAGAAGAACAGTGAGCTTAAGAGACAATAAGAGAAGGAAAAGAGTAGAGAAGAAAAGGAGAACAGAAGAGAAAACTAGAGAGTAAGTGATTAAGGCCTAGCAAGAATGAATACATTCAGAGTTTAGCCAAGAGAAATAGTCAGTAAAGGGAAGAGAAAATTAGTAGCCAGAAAAGAGATGGACAATGAGATCCAAAGCCCCATGCCAGAGCTGACATTAAATGGGGAAGTGGAATAACTTGGGAGGAAGGGGGAAAGGCGACTTGTTTTCAGAGAAGGAAAACAAGATAGGTCAGGTGCACCTCTGTATGTTTATGTGTGTGTGTAGTTTTCTGCGTTGCAGTAGAAACCACTTTCAGAGGATTGCCTTCAATGGCAACTACATTCTCTATAAATATAAGGATCAGTCATCTCCTGAGAGTCTGGAGAGACACGGGAGAGATTTGGTGACTCAGGGAGGGTGATGTTTTAAAATAATTAATGTGTAGAGTGGAGAAGTATTGCCAAACAGAAAAGCTTGAGTCTATTCGATGTAACTGATCATAGTATTTTGTGAAGCCAATTTTCCTCTAGTAATTTTTTTCACTAGTCGACTTCATCTATAACAAAGAAGGAGTAGAAATAAGGTAATAGTTGGGTTAAGCTATGCTGGATTTCTGGCACTTGCATGTGATAAAGAATACAGAGGTCCAAACACGATGATTTACTTCATTGGCAAGAATTACATTAAATTATGGACTATGTGTTCAAAAGATTATAATAACCAGCTTTGTTCATAAAATGAAAACTTAAAATCTGTAGAAATATTCATCAGCAAAGAATTGATTATTTAGATATGCAGTATAAGAGATGATTACACAGCAATTTAAAGTGATGATAATCTGTTTTTTATTGATGTGGAAAGAAGTCCAAGATACATGGCTAAGCAAGAAATGCAAGCTAGAAAGTACATAGGGAGAACTATTTTATTTTTATTTGAAAACAATTCTTTGATATCAAGTGTTGGCAAAGAGGTAGAACAACTCGAACTCTCATATATTGCCAGTGAAAAAGTAAATTATTATAGTCATTTTGAAAAACTTTGCTGGTGTTTGTTAAAATAAAAAAAACACAATGTAATATATGCATACTCTTAGGAACAAGTGAGCAATTCTACTCTGAGATATAGACTAAACAGAAACATGTCCTTAAGTTCCCCCATAATGTTTACATTAGAAGTTCATAGCCTCAAACTTGAAACAATGAAATTGTAAAATGGTTAAATAAAATGTGCTCCATATTTATTCTACAGTTATATAGATCAATCAGAATAAGCAAATTGCAATAACAAATTATATCTTAGAAAAATGTATTATACAAATTAAACCACCTAAAAGAGTACATAAATAAAATACAGAAATAGAAAAAATTTATCAACTCTGTTAAGAGATAAGGAGGTTTATTCTTGGCACAGATGGGTGTGGATGACAGAACTTCTGGGTTTGCAAAAATGTTCTGACTCTAGAATAGTTATTATTTGTTCACTTTCTGTATGACATTATGCTTAAATAATAATTTAGTTCAGTTCAGTCGCTCAGTCGTGTCCGAATCTTTGTGACCCCATGAACCACAGCATGCCAGGCCTCCCTGTCCATCACCAACTCCCGGAGTTTACCCAAACTCATGTCCATTGAGTCAGTGATGCCATCTAGCTATCTCATCCTCTATCATCACCTTCTCCTCCTGCCCTCAATCTTTGCCAGCATCAGAGTCTTTTCAAATAAGTCAGCTCTTCACATCAGGTGGCCAAAATATTGGAGTTTCAGCTTCAACATCAGTCCTTCCAATGAACACCCAGGACTGATTTCCTTTAGGATGGACTAGTTAGATCTCCTTGCAGTCCAAGGGACTCTCAAGAGTCTTCTCCAACACCACAGTTCAAAAGCATCAATTCTTCGGTGCTCAGCTTTCTTTATAGACCAACTCTCACATCCATACATGACTACTGGAAAAACCATAGCCTTGAATAGACAGACATTTTTTGACAAATGTCTCTGCTTTTTAATATGCTGTCTATGTTGGTCATAGCTTTCCTTCCAAGGAGCAAGTGTCTTTTAATTTCATGGTTGCAGTCACCATCTGCAGTGATTTTGGAGCCCCCCAAAATAAAGTCAGCCACTGTTTCCACTGTTTCCACTGTTTCCCCATCTATTTGCCATGAATGATGAGACCGGATGCCATGATCTTTGTTTTCTGAATGTTGAGCTTTAAGCCAGCTTTTTCACTCTCCTCTTTCACTTTCATCAAGAGCCTCTTTAGTTCTTCTTCAATTTCTGCCATAAGCGTGGTGTCATCTGCATATCTGCGGTTATTGATATTTCTCCCAGCAATCTTGATTCCAGCTTGTGCTTCCTCCAGCCCAGCATTTCTCATGATGTACTCTGCATATAAGTTAAATAAGCAGGGTGACAATATACAGCCTTGATGTACTCCTTTTCCTATTTGGAACCCATCTGTTGTTCCGTGTCCAGTTCTAACTCTTGCTTCCTGACCTGCATACAGGTTTCTCATGAGGCAGGTCAGGTGGTCTGGTACTCCCATCTCTTTCAGAATTTTCCACAGTTTATTATGATTCACACAGCCAAAGGCTTTGGAATAGTCAATAAAGCAGAAATAGATGTTTTTCTGGAACTCTCTTGCTTTTTCCTTGATCCAGCAGATGTTGGCAATTTGATCTCTGGTTCCTCTGCCTTTTCTAAAACCATCCTGAACATCTGGAAGTTAATTACACAAAGATAATCATTATGTATGGAAAATGTCTAGAAAGAAATAAATCAATATAATTGTTATGATATCTGTAAATTTATTTGTAATTTCTATATTTTAAATAATTTTATTATATAGATTTTACATTGACAAAACATCAATATTGACACTGTCAATTCTCCAGATTGACACTGGAGAAGGAAATGACAAACCACTCTGGTATTCTTGCCTCTAGAACCCCATGAACTGTACGAAAAGGTAAAAAGGTATGACACTGGAAGATGAGCCCCCCAGATTAATAGGTACCCAATATGCTACTGGGGAAAAGAGGAGAAAAAGTTCCAGAAAGAATGAACAAGCTGGGCCAAAGCTGAAATGTTGTTCAGTTGTGGATGTGCCTGGTGGTGAAAGTAAAGTCTGATGTTGTAAAGAACAATATTACATAGGAACCTAAAATGTTAGGTCCATGAATCCAAGTAAATTGGACATGGTCAAGCATGAGATGGCAAGAAATATAAAAAAGAGTGAATATCGACATTTTAGGAATCAGTGAACTAAAATGGATGGAAATGGTTGACTTAATTCAGATGACCATTATATCTACTACTGTGGGCAAGAATCTCTTAGAAGAAATGAAGTAGCCCTCAGAGTCAACAAAAGAGTTGAAAATGCAGAACTTGGGTGCAATCTCAAAACCAACAGAATTATCTGTTTGTTTCGAAGGCAACCACTCAACATCACAGTAATCCAAGTCTATGCCCCAACCACTAATGCCAAAAAAGGTGAATGATTCTATGAAGACCTACACCACCTTCTAGAACTAACACACACACACACAAAATGTCTTTTACATCATAGGGGATTGGAATGCAAGAGTACCATTTTATATTAAAAGTGTGTTTCTTTTATATACAGAAAAACAATGATGCTCTTTGCTTTTTTTTAAAAAGTGATAAATGTGGTTTGAAGAATAACCACTTTATATAACTTACTTTTCACTTTACCTCTTCAAACACTTCTGAAAATTAATTCAAATTCTTATTAAGATTATTTTTAAAAAATAATGTCAATTATTATTATTTCAGTCAGTTTTTATCATTTGACCTTAAAAATTTAATTTCTAACATACTTATAACTTATCTTAATACTAAAACAAATTGTTGGCCCATTTATGGCATTAATTACTAAATAGGGCAGGGACCATCTATTACAACCAAGCTAATCTCCTTGAATTCTTTACTGTGAACTCATTTTTTAAAACACCTCCTTATATTTCACCACTAATGGAATGGGAGAACATCCTGCAGAATATACTCAATTATTCTTAATCCCCTTCTTTCCCATACAAGTCACATCAATCTTCAGGTTTTTTTTTTCTTTTTCCCCCTTCACAGTGCAAAAGTCTATTTAACAAAATGCATGTGGTTAAGTTTGTTGCTTTAATAAAGCTCAAGAGGATGGAATTAAATTAGTTTAGGGTAATTACTTATAATTAGATATTCTTAATGGGAACTGAATAAGCCCTAAATTATTCTAAAACTTTCTTGCTTAAATACATTTCTCCATTGACAATTCCCCTCTTCCCTTCCCCACATGGAAACAAAATTGCTTTCCAGTTTTCAAGGCTGAATTCCATTTGCTTAGAAAATACTCTAAGGCACATTCAGAGAAAGTTTGTAAATTAAACTAAACTAAAGCTCATCACTAAAGGAGAGATAGGCTGGAAATTTAGATTATGCAAAGATAATTATCCCTTATGCTTTCAAAGGAAGGGTGGAAAAGAAGTCAACAGAAGTAAATGTTACTTTAAAAGGGCAATGAAGTGGGAGAGGAAAGTGGAGAACATACAGTCTCTGAGGATCAAGTGTGATTATCTGTTGTCTATTCAGTTAGACACCTGGTTGTGAGAGTCTCTTGAAAACTCATCAGATATCTGTCCATATTTGTTGCTAGGCAGAAAAACTACCTCCCCTCAAACTCCATGAAGGTACCTTGTGAACACCAGATCTCCAAGCAATGTGGTATTCAGTGGGCCATGCCAAGGGGACCACATCTGTTTTGAATTGGGAATGTCTTCACACCAAAGAAGTGGAAGAGAGAGCCAAAGACACAAGCAGCCAGCACTCCTATAAAATCACCAGGACTTCGATTTTTATCTTTCTCTCCTCAAAACAGAAGAGGAGTTAACGTATCCAATTGACATATGTGTAAAAGACTAGTGCAAGAAACCTGGTATGTTTTATGAAACTCCATGGCAAAAGAATGTTTTCATCTCTTCCATGAGAAAAATTTAAGTTTAAATGATTTCCACATGAAGGATTTGGTGATATTCCATATGAGAACCTGTCTTTTGTCTTTTACATGCTGTTGCTCTCTAAATTAGGTTTGTTCATTTGTTTGAACTCTATGAATTCCAAATAATAGGTTCCTCTTGGTCCCAATAAAATAACAAAACTTTTGATCAAGAAACTCAAATTCAAGAGAGGAAAAAGTAAGTTTCATCAGAATAGAACATCAAGGGATTCTGATTTAACCTGACAAATTCTGACCCTGCACTTGCATAAATACCTTATAAGTATCTGTCTGACATTAGGGGCAAGGAATATGAGGGAGAGACAAAAAAGAGATACTATATATTACCACGATGCAGCAATGCTTATTCTTTGGGTCATGGTTTATTTTATTTTTTGGCTTAATACATAGATTGAGTTTGTGAAACATCCACTGTTTCTTAAGGAAAAATCAAACTGTAAATCAGATCCTAATGTCTTTAAGAGTGATGGTAAAAGTGTTAGCCTCTCAGTTGTGTCTGACTCTTTGGAACCCTATGGGCTGTAGACTGCCAGGCTCCTCTGACCATGGAATTCTCCAGGCAAAAATACTGGAGTGGGTTGCCATGCTCTCCTCCAGGGGATCTTCCCAACCCAGGGATTGAACCCATATCTTTTACATGTCCTTTATTGGCTGGCAGATTCTATGCCATCTAAGGCACCAGGAAAGTCCAATGTCTTTAAATCATACACAAGTAAATAATAAAAATTGGTGAGTGAAGTGAAGGATGTGTGAAACTATCATTCTAGCATTAATTGAACAAGGTATACGTACCGTCTTTATCTGCAAAATAGATATTAAACTCTCACTTTTCCAGAGAAGGTCACTGGCTAGGACTTTTAAGTATTTTTCTAAGATGATACAGATAAGTGATTATGATCTCATTTGAAACCCATTTTCTTGTGTTACACCATCTACAGAGAAATTATTTCATCTATTTTATTCATGAATATCGTATTTTATTTCAGATAATTTTAGGGCTAAAGTATTCAGAGTCTGAAAATATCATCCTGTCCGTATTTTTATTTCCTAACAATAGACATCTTGATTCCTCTTTCCCAAAGTGAAGAGTTTTCATTCATACTGTATACCATAATGTACACAAGAGACTTCATATTGCTTCCCCAGTCTAGGCCTCAAAAAGTTATTGTGAGTGGTCTACCTTGAAGCTCTGGATCCTGCAATTGTAATACATCGTGCTTTTAAGACACACCCACAATGGACCTTCAAACCAGTCAATCCTAAAGGAAATCCATCCTGAATATTTATTGGAAGAACTGATGCTGAAGTTGAAGTTCCAATACTTTGGCTACCTGATGCGAAGAACCAACTCACTGGAAAAGACCCTGACATTGGAAAAGATTGAAGGTAAAAGGAGGAGAGGGCAGTAGAGGATGGTTAGATAGCATCACTGACTCAATGAATATGAATTTGAGCAGACCCTGGGAGACAGTGAAGGACAGGAAAGCCTGGAGTGCTGCAGTTCATAAGGTTGCAAACAGTCAGATGTGACTTGGTGACTGAACAAAAACAACAACACAATGGGCAGGAAACCTCAAGATATTTTTCCAAAGATGATAGGTGGCCAGTGAGCACGCAAAAAGATGCTCAGCATCATAAATTATCAGAAAAATGCAGGTCAAAACCACAATGAGATGTCACCTCACACCTGTCAAAATGCCTACAACAACAAAAAGACTACAAATGACAAGTGTTGGTGAGGAGGTGAAGAAAGGAAAACATTTGGTGGGAATGTTAATTGATGCACCACTGTGGATAACTCTATAGATGTTTCTCAAAGACTTAAAATAGAACTATCATATGACATAGCGATTCTTCTGCTGGCTATATATACAAAAAAAAAAAAAAAAAACAACTTCTCTTATTGAAGAGATACATGAACCCCAATGTTCATAGCATCATTGTTTAGAATAGCTAAGACATAGAAGCAACCTAAGTATCCATCAACAGATGAATAAAGATGTAGTATACATATAAAATGGAATAATAATCAGCCATAAAAAATAATGAAATTTTGCCATTTGCAACAATATAGATAGACTTAGAGGATACTGTGCTGAGTGAATAAGTTAGAGAAAGACAAATACTGTCAATGCCATTTATAGGTAGAACCTTAAAAATACAAAAAACAGTGAATATAACAAAAAAGAAACAGATTTACGGATAGAGAGAACAAACTAGTGATTACCAGCAGGGAGAGAGAAGGGGGAAGAGACAACATAGAGGTAGGAGATTGAGAGGTACAAACTCTGATATATAAAATAAGCTACAAGAATATATTTTATAACTATAAATGGAGTATAACCCTTAAAAATCATGAATTGCTATAGTGTACTCTTGTATTTAACATTATACATTATACTTCAAAAAATAAATTTAAAAATGCCTGCAGGTTCTTTGACACTTCTGTCAAAGCAGGGATGTTTGTCTCTTTCTTTTTAATCTGGTCTTAACTCAGTGATTCATTTGTAACCGATAGACTACAATGGAAATGATGCTATTTTGGTGTGTGAGAGTAGGCCAAAGAGACTCTGTGACTTCCACACAGTTCTTGTGGGTCTGTTCACTATTAAGGAAGCCAGCCAACATGTTCTGATATTACCATGTTGGAGATGTGCTCTGGTTGACAGTCTAGCTGAGTCCACCAAGTCAATAGTCAGAGACAATTGCCACTCATGTCACTGAGCCATTTTTTATGTCTAACACATTTGAGTGATCAGATGACTGTAACCTTAAGAGACAACTAACTGCAAATACAGGCTTCCCTGGTGGATTAGATGGTAAAGAATCTGCCTGCAATGTGGGAGACTTGGGTTCAGTCCTGGGTTGAGAAAATCCCCTGGCGGAGGACATGGCAACCCACTCCAGTATTCTTGCCGGGAGAATCCCCATGAATAGAGTGCATGGGGTCACAAAGAGTCAGACTCGACTGAGCACAACTGCAACTACATTGAAGATATCATGAAAGAGTAGCCTAGTCGAGCCTTTTCTGAATTCCTGAACAATAAAATCACGAGCCACATAAAGCAGTTGCTATGTTATGCTATTGAATTTTGATATAATTATTACACAGCAACAATAATTAAAACACAAGACTCAGAAACACTTGGGCAATGAAACATCTACAGGAGATAAAGCGTGTGAGATTCAACTTCACTAGTCTACAAGCAGAATTCAAATGTAACACAGGAGATATGAGTGTGGAAATTAGTATTAGGCAAATCTATGTATTTCCCAAAATGGCACTTATTAGCTCTAGTGTGGCTTAATGTACTTATATTTTCTGAGACTCAGCTCTATAATGAAGGAAGAAAAACAGAACCAAGGGGGGAGGGAAATGGAAACAGAGAAACAGAAATAATAGGAAACATAGACAGATAGATACGGATACAATCTACTTACACAGCTATATAACTATAGATACATATAATAGTTATTATATGTTTTATATTATATATAGTCTTTTTAACCAGGAAAAAAATTATTATAAGAAACTGAATCACACATCATTTAACTGAGAAGTACTAAGATCTGCAGTCGGCAAGCTAGAAACATAGGAGATATGATGATAAATTTATAGTCCAAGACCAAAGGTCTGAGAAGGAGTACCAATGTTATAAGTTCCAGTATGAAAATTGAGAGGCCCAAGATCCATGAAGAACTGTTGTTTCAGTCTGAGTTTGAAGGTAGTAAAATATCAATGTCCTACCTCAAAAAGTTAAGCAGGAAGATTTTCACTGAATTTCTGGTTGTACCAGATTTTTTTTTTTTTCTATTTAAGCCTACAACTGATTGGACAAAATCCATCCACATTAGGGAGGGAAACTTGCATGTCAGTCTATAGATCCAAATGTCAATCTCACCCAATATACACTCACAGGCAAGGAAAAAGATATTCCATGGTAATGGGAACAAAAGGAAATCTGCCATATCAATACTCATATCTGAAAATGACTATAAAACAAAGTCTTTAATAAAAGCCAAAGAAGGGAGCTCTATAATAAAAATATTAATGGGTTTCCCTGGTGATGCAGTAATAAAGAATCCACCTGCCAATGCAAGATATGTAAAAAACATGGGTATGATCCTTGGGATGGGACTATCCCTTAGAGTAAGAAATGGCAACCCACTCCAGTGCTCTTGCCTGGAAATTCCATTGACAGAGTAGCCTGGAAGGCTCCATAGAGTCACAGAGTCAGACACAACTGAGAGACCCAGCACAAAAGTATTACTACAAATAAGGGATATAACATTCATAGACATATATGCACTTAATGTTATTGATGTTTAGTCCCTAAGTTGTGCCTGACTTCTACAACTCCTTGGACTGTAGCCCATGAGGCTCCTCTGTCAATGGAATTTCCCAGGCAAGAACACTGGAGTAGATTGCCATTTTCTTCTCTAGGGGATCTTCCCAATACAGGGATAGAGCCCACATGACCTACATTGGCAGGGAGATTCCTAAATACTGAACCACTTGAGAAGCCCCGTGTACAAATATCAGTTCAGTTCAGTCCAGTTCAGTCACTCAGTCATGTCTGACTCTTTACAACCCCATGGACCGCTTTCTTTATAGTCCAACTCTCATATCCATACATGACTACTGGAAAAACCATAGCCTTGACTAGACAGACCTTTGTTGACAAAGTAATGTCTCTGCTTTTTAATATGCTGTCTAGGTTGGTCATAGCTTTCCTTCCAAGGAGTAAGCATCTTCTAATTTCATGGCTGCTGTCACTATCTGCAGTGACTTTGGACCCCCAAAAAATACAGTCTGTCACTGTTTTCACTGTTTCCCCATCTATCGGCCATGAAGTGATGGGACCGGATGCCATGATCTTAGTTTTCTGAATGTTGACCTTTAAGACAACTTTTTCACTCTCCTCTTTCACTTTCATCAAGAAGCTCTTTAGTTCTTCTTCACCTTCTGCCATAAGGGTGGTGTCATCTGCATATCTGAGGTGATTGTTATTTTTCATGACAATCTTGATTCCAGCTTGTGCTTCATCCAGTCCAATATGGGTATACCTAAATATATAAAGTAAATATTAACAGACATAAAGGACAGAACTGACAGTAATACAATACTAGTAGGCTCCAACAACCCACTACATCAAACACAAAGGACAGATTATCCAGACTGAAAATCATAATGGAAATACATGTCCTTAAAAGACAGATTAGAACAGTTGCACATAATAAATATTTATATAATGAATGTTCCTTTCATAAACTACAGAATACACATTGCTTTCAAGTGCACATGGAATGTTCTCCAGTGTATATCACACAGCTCAGTTCAGTTCAATCACTCAGTCGTGTCCAACTCTTTGCGACCCCATGAATCGCAGCACACCAGGCCTCCCTGTCCATCACCAACTCCCGGAGTTCACTCAGACTCAAGTCCATCAACTCAGTCATGCCATCCAGCCATCTCATCCTCTGTCGTCCCCTTCTCCTCCTGCCCCCAATCCCTCCCAGCATCAGAGTCTTTTCCAATGAGTCAACTCTTCGCATGAGGTGGCCAAAGTACTGGAGTTTCAACTTTAACATCATTCCTTCCAAAGAAATCCCAGGGCTGATCTCCTTCAGAATGGACTGGTTGGATCTCCTTGCAGTCCAAGGGACTCTCAAGAGTCTTCTCCAACACCACAGTTCAAAAGCATCAATTCTTTGGCGTTCAGCCTTCTTCACAGTCCAACTCTCACATCCATACATGACCACAGGAAAAACCATAGCCTTGACTAGACAAACCTTTATTGGCAAAGTAATGTCTCTGCTTTTCAATATGCTATCTAGGTTGGTCATAACTTTCCTTCCAAGGAGTAAGCGTCTTTTAATTTCATGGCTGCAGTCACCATCTGCAGTGATTTTGGAGCCCAGAAAAATAAAGTCTGACACTGTTTCCACTGTTTCCCCATCTATTGGCCATGAAGTGATGGGACCAGATGCCATGATCTTCGTTTTCTGAATGTTGAGCTTTAAGCCAACTTTTTCACTCTCCGCTTGCACTTTCATCAAGAGGCTTTTGAGTTCTTCTTCACTTTCTGCCATAAGGGTGGTGTCATCTGCATATCTGAGGTTATTGATATTTCTCCTGGCAATCTTGATTCCAGCTTGTGCTTCTTCCAGTCCAGCGTTTCTCATGATATACTCTGCATAGAAGTTAAATAAGCAGGGTGACAATATACAGCCTTGACGTACTCCTTTTCCTATTTGGAACCAGTCTGTTGTTCCATGTCCAATTCTAACTGTTGCTTCCTGACCTGCATACAAATTTCTCAAGAGGCAGATCAGGTGGTCTGGTATTCCCATCTCTTTCAGAATTTTCCACAGTTTATTGTGATCCACACAGTCAAAGGCTTTGGCATAGTCAATAAAGCAGAAATAGATGTTTTTCTGGAACTCTCTTGCTTTTTCCATGATCCAGCTAGATCACAAAACAGGTCTCAACAAATTTAAGATGCTAGAAATTATATCAACCATCTTTTCCTACCACAATGGTAAAAAAAAATTGCAAATCAATTGAAGGAAGAAAAGTGGGAAAAACACACATATGGAGACTGAACAATATGCTACCATAAAAACAACTCAATAAAGAAATCAAACAGGAAATAAAATTTAAAAAAAAAAAGAAATCAAACAGGAAATCAGAGAAGAGTCTGAGACAGATGAAAATAAAAACAAAAGCTTTCCAAAATCTGGACACAGCAAAAGTTTACAGCTATGCAGGCCTACCTAAAGTAGGTAATACATACATATAGTACAACATCTACAATTGTACTCATGACTTCAGTTCAGTTCATTTCAGTCACTCAGTGATGTCCAACTTTTTGCGACCCCATGGACCACAGCACACTAGGCCTCCCTGACCATCGGCAACTCCCAGAATTTACTCAAACTCATGTCCATTGACTTGGAACAACGACTGGTTCCAAACTGGGGAAGGACTATGTCGAGGCTGTATGTTATCAACATCCTTATTTAACTTATATGCAGAGTACATCATGCAAAATGCCAAGCTGGATGAAGCACAAGCTTGAATCAAGATTGCTGGGAGAAATATTAATAACCTTAGATACTCAGATGACACCACCCTTATGGCAGAAAGTGAAGAAGAACTAAAGAGCCTCTTGATGAAAGTGAAAGGAGAGTGAGAAAGTTGGCTTAAAATTCAACATTCAGAAAACTAAGATCATGGCATCCGGTCCCATCACTTCATGGCAAACAGATGGGGAAACAGTGGAAACAGTGACAGGTTTTATTTTGGGGGGCTCCAAAATCATTGCAGACAGTGACTGCAGTTGGAAGGAAAGTTATGACCAACCTAGATAGCATATTTTGAAGCAGGGACATTACTTTGCCAACAAAGCTCTGTCTAGTCAAGGCTATGGTTTTTCCAGTTCAGTTCAGTTCAGTCGCTCAGTCTTGTCCAACTCTGCAACCCCATGAACCGCAGCATGCCAGGCCTCCCTGTCTATCACCAACTCCCGGAGTCTACCCAAACCCATGTCCATTGAGTCAATGATGCCATCCAACCATTTCATCCTCTGTTATCCCCTTCTCCTCCTGCCCTCAATCTTTCCCAGCATCAGGGTCTTTTCAAATGAGTCAGCTCTTTGCATTGGGTGGCCAAAGTATTGGAGTTTCAGCTTCAACATCAGTCCTTCCAATGAACACCCAGGACTGATCTCCTTTAGGATGGACTGATTAATTTCATGGCTGCCGTCACCATCCACAGTGATTTTGGAGCCCATGAAAATAAAGTCAGCCACTATTTCCACTGTTTTCCCATCTATTTGCCATGAAGTGATGGGACCAGATGCCATGATCTTAGTTTTCTGAATGCTGACCTTTAAGCCGACTTTTTCACTCTCTTCTTTCATTTTCATCAGAAGCCTCTTTACTTCTTCACTTTCAGCCATTAGGGTAGTGTCATCTGCATATCTGAGGTTATTGATATTTCTCCCAGCAATCTTGATTCCAGCTTGTGCTTCCTTCAGCCCAGCATTTCTCATGATGTACTCTGCATATAAGTTAAATAAGCAGGGTGACTGCATACAACCTTGACGTACTCCTTTTCCTAATAGGAACCAGTCTGTTGTTCCATGTCCAGTTCTAACTATTACTTTCTGATCTGCATACAGGTTTCCCAAGAGGCAGACCAGGTTTTTCCAGTAGTTATGTATGGATGTCAGAGTTAGAATATAAAGAAAGCTGAGAACCAAAGAATTAATGCTTTTGAGCTGTGGTGTTGGAGAAGACTTTTGAGAGTCCCTTGGACTGCAAGGAGATCCAACCTGTCTATTCTAAAGGAGATCAGTCCTAAGCGTTCATTGGAAGGACTGATGTTGAAGCTGAAACTCCAATACTTTGGCCACCTGATGCAAAGAGCTGACTCATTTGAAAAGACCCTGATGCTGTGAAAGATTTAGGGCAGGAGGAGAAGGGGATAACAGAGGATGAGATGGTTGGATGGCATCACTGACTCAATGGACATAAGTTTGAGTAAGCTCCGGGAGTTGGTGATGGACAGGGAGGCCTGGCATGCTGCGGTCCATGGGGTTGCAAAGTGTCAGACATGACTGAGCGACTAAACTGAACTGAACTGAACTGATGTATGGATGTGAGAGTTGGACCATAAAGAAAGCTGAGCACTGAAGAATTGATGCTTTTGAGCTGTGGTGTTGGAGAAGACTCTTGATAGTCCCTTGGAGTGCAAGATTAAACCAATCAACCTGAAAGGAAATCAGCCCTGAATATTAATTTGAAGGACTGATGCTAAAGCTGAATCTTCACTACTTTGCCTACCTGATGCAGAGAACTGACTCATTGGAAAAGACTCTGATGCTGGGCAGGATTGAAGGCAGGAGGAGAAGGGGTCAACAGAAGATGAGATGGTTGGATGGCATTACTGACTCCATTGACATGAGTTTAGGCAATCTCCAGGAGATGGTGAAGGACAAGGAACCCTGGAGTGCTGCAGTCCATGGGATTGAAAAGAGTTGAACACTGAGCAACTGAACAGTAACAAAGATATACCTCTCTTTTGTATAGATCAAAAGGTGAGTTGAATAGCAATGCAGTAAAAATCACTACCCCTCTATCACTCACTCCCTTTATAGTGGTAATAATCTCTGAAATCCCTGTAAAATATAATTGTTTTTGGTTTGCCATTTTCCTTAATAGAGGTAGCTCTAAAGACTTTCAGTTGGTCTTATTCATCCATCATAGTAGCCCTCACTCTACAGGTCAGTGAACCAAATGTGTAGGTTCTGTCAGTTGATAAATATGTCTATTTCAGTTATGCACTACAAAAGTGGGGAAATAACCACAGGATAGATTCTGGGCCCATTGTGAGACAAACCTGAATTGAAATTCCAGTGATCACCTGGCCTCCCTAAGTCCCTCTTCTGACTGCTGGGTGGACCACAGTGATGTTTTATATGTCTTGCTATCAGTATCAGTTCAAACTGAGTGTCTAGCAGTCTCTGAAAATTCTGTTTAAGGCCAAGGACTGACAACTAGCAGTGTGATGAGACAGGAGCATGCTGAATGCTCAGATTCTGAGCATCCCAGATCCCAAGCTTCCCACTGGCTCAAACTCTCCACTCAGCTCCTGGGCTACTAGATGGCCCTCCTTTCCCAGTGAAGAGTCCCATCCTCACTACCCACTGTGCCAGAGTCAAGCCAGGAGATCTCAGGGGTACTACCAGGGCGCCACATTGCACCCATTTTGGACACCTGCTCTCAGGCCCATACCTCTGTTTACAGCATCCCTGTGTATGTCAGACTGATTATATAAAATTGTAAATTTGTCTATATCAACTTGTCCATATAAGTCTATTAAAACCATAGTACAAGCATGCTAACCAAAAAAATTTTCTTTTCTCGATGCCTAGTTACCCTGAAAAAAAGCCATAGGTCCTTTTAGGGGGTCTGGGAGAAAGATTAACAGTATAAATTTTGGCAGTGTACTGGGATCCTTCCTCAAGAAGACATGGTCTCCCTTTTATTCAAGAGATTCTGGGTCAACTGGTTCAACTCTGGTCATTGGTTGACAAGCCATAATTCTCTGTTTTTTATAATATTCAAGTTAGATTTTTTGTTCACCTGACCTGAAAATTTCCTATTATACAGAACAAGGAAGAACTTAGTAGACTTCCAAACTATTTTCACTTTTAGGAACACCATGATTAACTAGCCAACATCATGGGTCTGCACAAGTCAGAATATTGTGATTGCTGCTTTGACACTGTTGTCAATTATGGTAAGCCCTTTCACCTTGTCTTTGGTGGATGAATGTTACTATATGGCCCCTGCGACCCTGGGATCAAATTATCTCCATTGCATTTAGGGTCCTAGATTCAGTGATTATAGTTCACTCTGTATGATCTGGTCTACAAATAAAAGCACAGAGCTCTTCAAAGATGCCCAGGTCTAGACTGACACGAGAATGAATTCAAATTTTTAAACCTGATTCACATAACCTGATTTAGTTTTTCAACATGATTAATATAAACTTACTTGTGTGTACTCCTAGCAAAAAATGGGATCATGAATTTGATATTGAAATGTATGTATTAATTGATAGATTTCCAAACATGGCTTGTTTAAACAGTGATAGAGAGGGATCAAGATGGCAGACTGAGGATGTGGAGTGCTCCTCTCTCCATGAATACACAGCAATACATCTACTCATGGAACAAATTCCATGGGAAACTAACTGGAAACTGGCCAAAGGACTCCTATATAAAGAAGGCTTTAAGAAAGATACATACAATGTGGTAGGACAGCAGAAAAGCATCAGTTGAGAGCTGTGCTTTTGGCAGGGGACTAAGAGGAAAATGGAGATTATACAGGCAGAAATGCACCCTGGACAGTGAGGTCAAGCCACAGACTTGGCATCCCAGTGCTGGGGTCCCACACATAGGAGACAAGCCCATTGGCGACTTGGAGAACTGTTGCAACAGATAGAAAATATGGAAAAGCCTACATTTCACTCATGAAGAGTGCATGGTTGCTGGCTTGCCCCCAGGATGAACAAAGAGAGGTCTGCTGAAGTGACTACCATGTTGCCATGCACATGAATCCAAGTTGACCAAATATCATGGCCAGCTCATTTCATGCCACAGCTTGGCACTAAATCTAGGCTGACCAGTACCTGGGCAAGTTTTGATATAAGGATACAGAGATAACCAGAGCCTGGAGAATAGCCCAAAACAGCAGCAGTAGCCATGGCTGTTGTTTATTCAAGTAGTGCCCTAGAATCTGCCTAGGCTTCTGACAGAATTTCGATAATGTCCTTGTTGCGCCCTCCAGCCCAAGCCTAGAAAATATTCCAACTCCACCCAACCCATACCACTAGCATGCCACCCTAGCACTAGATCTGTGATAGCCAATATAGGAGGAAAGATGCAATTACAAGTACCTAAGTGGAGCCACAGACACCAATACAGGCAGAGTATCAGGCCTCTGTAGGTGCACAAACTCCACTTGCTTTGGCACACATTTCCTGTGAGGCAAAGATCACAGTGCCAGTGCAGGAGGAAGAAAAAAACACACTTAAAGGGAACAGAGCCCAGGCAAGCCTGATTCGAGGACTTCTGCTTCAATAACTTGTGAGCAGACCCTGCCACTGATGTGTCAGTGATGGCCACTGAGCAGAGATGAAGTCCCACCTCACACCTGCACGGGCTCTAGCTCCTCCATCATCAGTCATACCCATACCAAGGTTATAGCACCCAGCACACCTTGAAGAAAGACACAACTAGCATTCATATCAAATCTGGTCCTCCCACTAAAGGCACTGGGCATATGCAGTCTGCCTATGGGTATTCCCTCATGAGAACACTTCTTTAAGACCAAAATAGGTCTTTGTTTCACCTAAAATCAGAAAACCTTAAATAAAATTAAAAAACAGGACTATTCTCAATTGAAACAGCAAGAGAAAACTCCTGAAATAAATAAATAATGAAACAAAAACAAACAACCAACAAGACAAAGAATTCAAAACTTTAGTAACAAAAATGCTGAGTTAGAAAAGAGAATTGATCTAAACAGATCATTTTAACAACAAACATTTTGACATTTGGCAAAACTAATACAGTTATGTAAAGTTTAAAAATAAAATAAAATTTAACAACAAACTAGAAAATATAAAGAAGACCCAATCATATATATGCATTAGTATACTGTATTGGTGTTTTTCTTTCTGGCTTACTTCACTCTGTATAATAGGCTCCAGTTTCATCAACTTCATTAGAACTGATTCAAATGTATTCTTTTTATCAGAAATAGATAAATCAATATCTGAGATACAAATTACTTTAGAAGCAATGAAAAGCAGACTAAATCATACAGAAGAATGAGAAAGTAATCTGGAAGATAGAATAATGAAACTCACCCAATCATAACAGCAGGCAGAAAGACCAGTTTTAAAAAATGGTTCAACCTACAAAATTGCTAGGATAACAACAAAATTGCAAACATTTGCTCTACAAGGGTTCCAAAAGAAGAGAGAGAAGGGTTTCCGAAATATATTTGAAGAAATAATGGCTGAAAACTTCTCAAACCCAAAGAAGAAAGCAAATATCCATACTTCACGAAGCACAGAGATCCCAAACAAGATGAATACAAACAGACTGACATCAAGACTTATAATTAAAATGGCCAATATTAAAGATAAAAAGAATTCTGAAGGCAGAAGAAAAACCAAGATTTACACACAAGGGAACCTGCATAACACTATCAACTGATATTTCTCCAGAATCTTTGCATACCAGAAAGGCATGGCATAATGTGTTCAAAGTCCTGAAAAGGAAAAAAAAGCAACTTCAATCTAGGGTCCGCTACCTAGAAAGATTATCATTTAGAATAGAAGGATAGATAAAGAACTTCTCAGACAAGCAAAAACTAAAAGAATTCAGCAATACTCTACTTCAGAAACTACTCTAAAAGAGATGTTAAGGGATTTTTCTAAATGAAAAAAAAAAGTAAGAATGTATAGAAAAGGACAATCCCAATAGAAAAGACAAATTTGTATAGTAAAGATTGAAGTCTGAAGGTCAATCTTCTGTCTTTATATTAACCTGTATAGTAAACCTTTACTGTAATGTGTATAGTAAGATTGAAGACAATTTGAACAGACTAGAAGTGAAATTAAAGTTGTAATTTTAAAAATT
Source organism: Bubalus bubalis (assembly GCF_019923935.1). Lineage (NCBI taxonomy): Eukaryota > Metazoa > Chordata > Mammalia > Artiodactyla > Bovidae > Bubalus > Bubalus bubalis. The sequence goes on along the minus strand of NC_059170.1, from coordinate 33,425,776 downwards.
CCCATCAAACAAAAGTCCAGGACCAGATGGCTGCACAGGGAAATTTTACCAAACATATAAAGAAGACATAATGCCAATCCTTCTAAAATTATTTCAAAAAAATTGAAGAAGAGGGAATACTCCCAAATTCATTCTACAAAGCCACTATGACCCAAAATCAAAGACACTACAAAAAGAAAAGACAATTGCTGGCCAATATCTTTGATAAATATAGATGCAAAATTTTTCAACAAAATATTAACCAATCACATCCAAAAATACATTAAAAAGGGCCATACACCATAATTAAGTAGGACTTATTCCAGGGTTTAATGGAAGAAAATGGCAGAAAAAAGTTTAATGGACATTAATGGCAGAAAATAAAGAGACCCTTGATGAAGGTGAAAGAGGAGAGTGAAAAAGCTGGCTTAAAACTTAACGTTTAAAAAATTAAGATCATAGCATCTGGCCCCATCACTTTATGGCAAATAGAGAAAAAGTAGAAACCGTGACATATTTTATTTTCCTGGCATCCAAAATCACTGTGGACAGTGACTAGAGCCATGGAATTAAAAGATGCATGCTCCTTAGAAGAAAAGCTATGACAAACGTAGAGACATCACTTTGCTAACAACGGACAAAGGTCTGTATAGTCAAAGCTATGGTTTTTCCTGTCGTCATGTATGGATGTGAGAGTTGGACCATAAAGAAAGCTGAGCGCTGAAGAATTGATGCTTTTGAAATGTGGTGTTGGAGAAGACTCTTGAGAATCCCTTAGACTGCAAGGAGATCAAACCAGTCAATCCTAAAGAAAATCAACCCTGAATATTCATTTTAAGGACTGATGCTGAAGCTGAAACTCCCACACTTCAGTCACCAGCTGCTGCTTCTAAGTCGCTTCATTCATGTCCGACTCTGTGCGACCCCATAGACGGCAGCCACCAGGCCCCGCCATCCCTGGGATTCTCCAGGCAAGAACACTGGAGTGGGTTGCCATTTCCTTCTCCAATGCATGAAAGTGAAAAGTCAAAGTGAAGTCGCTCAGTTGTGTCCGACTCATTGCGACCCCATGGACTGCGGCCTACCAGGCTCCTCTATCCATGGGATTTTCCAGGCAAGAGTACTGGAGTGGGGTGCCATTGCCTTCTCCCACCTGATGCTAAGAGCCGACTCATTGGAAAGACCCTGATGTGGAAAAAGACTGAGTGCAGGAGGAGTAAGGGGTGACAAGTGTGAGATGGTTGGATGGCATCATTGACTCAATGGACATGAGTTTGAGTAAACTCAGGTTGATAGTGAAGGACAGGGAAGCCTGGCATGCTGTAGTTCATGGGATCGAAAAGAGTCAGATATGATCAAGTGACTGAACAAAATCCCAGGGTCACAGGGATAGTTCAATATTAGCAACTCAGTTAATGTGATATATAACTTTAACAATGGAGAAGGCAATGGCACCCCACTCCAGTACTCTTGCCTGGAAAATCCCATGGACCGAGGAGCCTGGAAGGCTGCAGTCCATGGGGTCGCTGAGGGTCAGACACGACTGAGCGACTTCACTTTTTCTTTTCACTTTCATGCATTGGAGAAGGAAATGGCAACCCACTCCAGTGTTCTTGCCTGGAGAATCCCAGGGACGGGGAAGCCTGGTGGGCTGCCGTCTATGGGGTCACACAGAGTCGGACATGACTGAAGTAACTTAGCAATAGCAATAGCAATGACTTTAACAAAATGAAGGATAAAAATCACATGACAACTGCAATAGATGTAGAAAAAGTATTTGATAAAATTTAAGATTTATTCATCAAAATGGGTACAGAGGGAGCATCGACAAAGCCACAACTAACATCATACACAAAAGTGAAAAACTTAGAGCCTTCCTGCTAAATTCAGGACTAAGTTAAGAATGCCAACTCTTGCCACTTCTATTTAACATAGCATTGGAAGTCCTAGCTATAACAATAGAAAAAGAAAGAGAAGAAAAAGATTAGCAAATTAAAAGGGAAGATGTAAAACTGGTTCCAAATTGGGAAAGGAGTACACCAAGGCTGTATATTGTCATCCTGCTTATTTAACTTATATGTAGAGTACATTAGGCAAAATGCTGGGCTGAATGAAGCACAAGCTGGAATCAAGACTGCCAGAGAAAATATCAATAACCTCAAGTATGCAAATGATACCACCCTTATGGCAGAAAGTGAAGAAGAACTAAAAAGCCTCTTGATGAAAGTGAAAATGGAGAGTGAAAAAGTTGGCTTAAAACTCAACATTCAGAAAACTAAAATCATGGCATCTGGTCCCATCACTTCATGGCAAATAGATGGGGAAATAATGGAAATAGTGAGAGACTTTATTTTGGGGAGCTCCAAAATCACGGCAGATGGTAATTGCAGCCATGAAATTAAAAGACACTTGATCCTTGGAAGAAAATTTATGACCAACCTAGACAGCATATTAAAAAGCAGAGGCATTACTTTGGCAACAATCTATCTAGTCAAAGCTATGGTTTTTCTAGTAGTCATGTATGGATGTGAGAGTTGGACTATAAAGAAAGCTGAGTGCTGAAGAACTGATGCTTTTGAACTGTGGTGTTGGAGAAGACTCTAAAGAGTTCCTTGGACTGCAAGGAGATCCAACCAGTCCATCCTAAAGGAAATCAGTCCTGAATATTCATTGGAAGGATGATGCTGAAGCTGAAACTCCACTACTTTGGTCACCTGATGCAAATAACTGACTCATTTGAAAAGACCCTGATGCTGAGAACAATTGAAGGTGGGAGGAGAAGAGGACGACAGAGGATGAGGTGGCTGGATGGCATCACTGACTCAATGGGCATGAGTTTGAGTAAGCTCAGGGAGTTGGTGATGGACAAGGAAGCCTAGTGTGCTGCAGTCCATGGGGTCACAAAGAGTCACTCATGACCGAATGACTGAACTGAACTGAACTGAAAACTGTCACTATTTCAGACGATATGATACTTCACACATAGAACCCTAAAATATCCATCCCCAAAACATTAGAACTATTTAATTGATTCAGCAAGGTTGTATAGTACAAGATCAACATACAGAAATTTGTTATATTTCTATATACTAATTATGAAATATCAGAAAGAAGTTAAAAAAAAAAACCTTGTTAAAGTTACATCAATGAGAATAAAATACTTAGGAGTAAAGTAAGGAGTTAATGAAGTTTCTTCTGAAAACTCTAGAGGGAAATTAAAGAAATGGAAAGTTATTCTGTGTTTTTGGATCAGAAGTATTAATACTGTTAAAATGGCCATACTACCAAAAACAATCTTCAGATATAATGCCATTCCTATCAAAATACCCACAATATTTTTCATAGAGCTGATAATAAAATTCATATGGAACCACAAAAAATGTCAAGTCACCAAAGTGATCTTGAGAAGAAGAACAAAGCTGGAGATAGCACACTCCATGACTTCAGACTATACTATAAAGCTATAATAATCAAAAGAGTGTGGTACTGACACAGAAACAGACACATATATCAATGGAACAGAACAAACAACCCATCAATAATCCATTCATTTGTGGTCAACTAATCTATGGCAAAGTAGGCAAAGATATACAATGGAAAAAAAAAAAAAAGAGCTCCTCTTCAATAAGTGGTGCTGGGAAAACTTGACATTTATCTATAGAACAATGAGATTATAACATTCCCTCATACCATATACAAAAATAAACTTAAAATGGTTTAAATACGTAAGTGTAAGAATGGAAGCTGAAACTCCTACAAGAGGACATAAGTAGAACATTCTTTGACATAAATTGTAGCAATTTTCTTGGATCAGTCTCCTAAGGCAAATGAAATAAAAGCAAAAATAAATAAATGGGACCTAATTAAACTTAAAGGAGTTCACATAGCAAAGAAAATCACTGACAAAACTAAAAAACAACATACAGAATGGGAGAAAACATTTGCAAATAATGTGACCAATAAGGTGTTGATATTCAAAATATACAAACAGCTTATACAACTCAACATTAAAAAGCCAAACAACCGAATCAAAATGTGGACAGAATAACTGAATAGACATTTTCCAAGGAAGACTTACAGATGATTAATAGGAACATGGATTGATGCTTAACATCACTAATTATGACAGAAATGCAAATCAAAGCAAGATATTATCTCATACCTGTTAAATGGCTATCATCCAAAAAATCTACAAATAAATAATGGAGAGTATATGGAGAAATATGAATCTTTGTATACTACTGGTTTAAATATAAAATGGTGCAGACACTATGAAGTTTTCTCAAAAAACTAAAAATGGAACTAACATCAGTTCAGTTCAGTTCAGTTCAGTCACTCAGTCATGTCCAACTCTCTATGACCCCATGGACTGCAGTATGCTAGGCTTCCCTGTCCATCACCAACTAACTCCTGGAACTTGCTCAAACTCATGTCCATCAGGTCGGTGGTGCCATACAACCATCTCATCCTCTGTTGTCCCCTTCTCTTCCTTCCTTCAATCATTCCCAGCATCAGGGTCTTTTCAAATGAGTCAGTTATTTGCATCAGGTGATCAAAGTATTGGAGTTTCAGCTTCAGCATCATCCTTCCAATGAATATTCAGGACTGATTTCCTTTAGGGTGGACTGGTTGGATCTCCTTGCAGTCCAAGGAACTCTTAAGAGTCTTCTTCAACACCACAGTTCAAAAGCATCAGTTCTTCAGCACTCAGCTTTCTTTATAGTCCAACTCTCACATCCATACATGACTACTGGAAAAACTGTAGCTTTGACTAGATGGACCTTTGTCAGCAAAATAATGTCTCTGCTTTTTAATACTATATGATCCAGCAATTCCACTCCTGGGTATAAATTCAGAAAAAATTAAATAGCCATTTGGAAAGATACATGCATTCTAATGCTCATAGCAGGACTAGTTATAATAGCCAAGACATGGAAGCAACCCAGATGCCCATAAACAACTAGATTAAGACAATTAGATTAAGAAGGTGTGGCATAAATGTACGCAATAGGATATTGTTCATAAAAAAAAAAAGAAATTCTGCTATTGCAGCAAAGTGAATCAACCTAGAGAATTTTATGCTTAGTGAAATGTCAGATAGAAAAAGACAAATACTTCCATGTGGAATCTAAAAAATAATACAAATGAGTGTATATGCAAAACAGAAACAACCTCACAGATACAGAAAACAAACTTGTGGTTACAAAGGGGTGAAAGGTGAGAGACAAATCAAGGGTATGGAATTAACTGATAAAACCTGTATACAAAAGAGATAAGTAACAGGGATATATTATATAGGACAGGGAACTATAGCCATCATCTTGTAATAACATATAATAACATATAATTTGCAAAAATCCTGAATTACTATGCTGTATACTTCAAACTAACACAATACTGTAAACCAACAATGCAACAATAAAAAATAATTAACAATGATTGCATTTATTTGAACATACCCACAGTCATCCTTGATTACAGCTTTTAGAGCCTTCATCTTAAAGTGTTATCTCCAGCATTTATGAACACAGGTTGTTCTATGTTGTCATTACTTTGCTCCTGTGATCATTTTTTAGTTTTCACTGTGCACTGATTAGTCATTTCAGGCTCCTACAATAGCACCACTGACTTTATGGCTTTTAAGCAACAAAAATTTATTTCTCACATTTCCGCAACCTGAAAGTCTAAAATAAGGGTGCCTAAATGGCCAGACTCTGATGAGGGCCCTCTTATAGACTGAAGACTATTCACTTCTTGCATCATCACGTGGTGGAAAGAGGAGGTGAGTGCTCTCTGGGTTGCTTTTATAAGGGCACTAATCCCATTCTTGAGGGCTCCATTCTCACAACCAAATAATTCCCAAAAGTGCCACCTCCTAATATCATCATATTAAAGGTTAGGATGCCAATATATAAATTTAGGGGAACACAAACATTTGGTCTATAACCTGCAGTGAAGCTGTACTTACAATACACATATCATGAGTATACAGCTCATTTAATCTTACAAACAGAACACAGTCCAATAACCAGCAGCCAGATCTGGAATGCTCAAATGTAATTATCCTACTACTTCAATGGTACAAGCTCTAAACCCTATAAAGAAAGCAAACAGCCATTCTATGTTAAAGAGTTCAAAATCTAGATTAGATTTTTAGAGTTCAGCTCCCAGCTTCACCCTGGCTAACCCTCTCTGCCTGACTTTTCTCATCTCTAAAATTGGCATGATACTATAACTACCTCATAGGTATATTAAATGAGTTAATACTTGTAAAGATCTCACAAAGTACCTGGCCTATAATAAGCTCTCAATAAATGTAAGCCATTTTTATTACTTGGTTAATTTCCCCTTATACTACCTGATACCAGATGGTCCTGAAGTAAAGTGCTTGCTGAATGAATAGGAAGGAAAAATAGAAGGACTTTACCTAACAGAATATAGTGTTTCAATGAAATTACACCATGGAGAGGAAACACTTCATCCTGTTTATATGGGAGACAAAACAGGAACTGGACTTTGACTCAGAGCTGTGTGATGGAAGATGGCATTTCTTCTGTGACCCACATTCACATTCAATAACAAGACCAGAAAGAAATCACTTTTAGGAGACCAACAGGAATTGTCACTTAAGACTTGCTGTTTGACAAAACAGCCATTCCATTCTTTACTTCCACACAGTCATTCCTTACACATTTCAACTGCTTCGCAACATGACTCTCCAGAGATTGAGAAACAGTGTTTCAAGTTCCATTGATCCTTAACATAATAGAGGAGAAGTGGCTACAGTATACCAAAAAGATGCTTTCATTGATATGGTACATTCTGTTTCCATTAAAGGAAAGAAACTTTTCACTATCAGAGTGCTAGAAGACTGAATGACCAAGTTAAACCTTGGGTGTGGTGGAGTCAACCACATACCCAAGAAGTCTTAATTTAGTGAGAGAATCAAGTTTACAATAAAACAATCACTAAAACTTTGCCAGAAATGGTACCAACTTTTCTGTTTCATTTGTAAAGTTTTATAAAGTACTCCATGCTAAATTTCCCATTGCTTTAAATAAATGTGAACAACTTCTCTTTCAAACAGAGAAATTTGTGATTTATTCCCTTTTGAAATCTTTGGGGTTAGGACTCCAATAGGCAAAAGTTATTAAACAAGGATTATATAAACCTTGAAGTATATGCCAAGGATAATTTGCTGATGTGTTGACATCTTGGGAGTACGCTATTCAGCCAGAAATCTTTCTGCAGTTCTTTGTTATTATTTAAAGATTATTCAAGAATTACTCTTTTCATGTATAAATTAGATGGATGGGCACTTAAGAAATTCTGTAATTTCTTCATTTTCATGCTCCATTAAGTTTCCAGGCTGTTTTAGAAAAACAAGCAAACAAAGCACTGAATAGGCTAATTTTATAGTTCTCTCACTAAACAGGTGTTCATTCTGTGAGGTCATAAAATTGAAATCATAATATATACTAACTACATCATGATTTAACATTAATTCTGGCCAGAGGTCATTACATACTTTCATAGTTATTGTTGTGATACAAATTACCTGACATGTTGCTTGAGAATTGAAATGCATGGAAAGAATGAGAAAAATCTTAGAATTGAGGTCAAATGCTCTTGAAATTTAACCATTGTTAGTTACTGCTTCTATTACATTGGTTCTCAGCATCTCTTTGAAGCTTAGACACTGCTGTGTTCTTGTTTATTGAATCCAGTTCATTTGCCACATTTTGACAGTCCCCAAGTCCCTCAGTGGCAAAGCACCTCATCTTCTGGACAAAAGCAGAGCACAGGAATTGAAGTAATAGATACTACATAGCACACTGTGTACTTCCTCCCCAGAATAAGAATAGTTTTTATCCCAGACACCTCCAAAACCTTTCATGATTTTGTTGACAGTAGCAGTAAAAAATTATTTTGCATGTACCAAAATAGGTAACCATAAATCTCATTTCTTTTCATAACTTTGACAATCTTAATTCACCAACTGAGAAATTTACATAATGGCAATGTTTGTACTAGGAAGGTACACTTGGATGTGCCTTCATTCTGCCAGACTGGATTCATTTCTAGAAATACCACTGCATTATGTAGGATAGTAGGTGAAAAAGAGCACTGGTAACAGGACCCTTTTGAATTTAAAGAAATGTATGATGTAAGCTTATGGGAAATGAAGTTATTTTGGACTTATAGGCACCCATTTTCACTCTCACTTGAATATATGACAACCTAAGTGTCCAGAATGGAGAAGGTGATGGCACCCCACTCCAGTACTCTTGCCTGGAGAATCCCATGGACAGAGGAGCCTGGTAGGCTGCAGTCCATGGGGTTGTGAAGAGTCAGACACGACTGAGCGACTTCTCTTTGACTTTTCACTTTCATACATTGGAGAAGGAAATGGTAACCCACTCCAGTGTTCTTTCCTGGAGAGTCCCAGGGACGGGGGAGCCTAGTGGGCTGCCGTCTATGGGGTCGCACAGAGTCGGACACGACTGAAGTGACTTAGCAGCAGCAGCAGCAAGTGTCCAGAATAAAAATAGTTTAAATAAGCAATTGATACAGAGGTTTTCACAATAAAAGAGATGATAATATAGGTGGGAATAAAGCCAATTACATGCCAGACACATTTATTTTTATTTATTCTATTTAATTTAGAACAAACTGCAGTCTAAAAACCAGGAAACTGGGGTTATCATCAGTTAAATGGCTAAGACTTACAGACTCACTTAAACTGAGTAAGTGGATGTGCAAAAGGAAAATACATATTTATAGATTTGGGTTCCGGAGTCTGAACTGGGCAAAGAATAGAAGGGGTTTTAACATTGACATGGCAGCCGTGACAAGTGGACGCAGGTTAATTACACCCTCACAGACAGACACACTCACAGAGGCCAGTGCTTACCTACAGAGAATTCAATTGGCTTTGTCCTACCATGAGGAGATCTATGCTGGGATTTCAACCTGCAGTGTATTATTTAAAGAAGCTTAAGGCATTCTGTTACAGGTAAAGTTCAACTATAAGGCAGATTTGCCATACATTAACATATTTGTCCTTGATGTTCTTTTTAGAATTCCTATCTTATTCAGCCTGGTCTATCAGTCTGAAGTTAATCTTACATTTAGATTTTGCCCTTGAACATAAAAGTCCTCTGTAACTGAGGTGAATATCTTAAGGCCTTCTTTTGACTGCCCTGTTGCCAGTAATCAAGAGTTTATTTTGTGCCCAATTACTTGAAAATAAAATGAATCTCCTAGCTTCACCCAGGCTCTTCCTTTGGTCATGGTTTGTCATGACATTTGTCAAAATATCGTCTGAAATACCTGTTTCATTTCAACCAACTCAGTAAATGTTGAAAATGCAACCTTTTAAATCATAGAAACAACAAATAAAATGGTCTCTTAACTGTGGTATGAAATACATATTTAAGTAGAAGATATTTAATTATTCCATACATTTTACACAACAGAACTACACTAAATTTTAATGATGACAATGGACCCTAAAATTTTTTTGAAGAAAATATATATATATAAACAAAAAATTACAAAATAAGTTCTAAAAATATTTATCTACTTTCAGTTCAATTCAATCACTTGTAGTCATGTCCAACTCTTTGCAACCCCATGGACTGCAGCATGCAAGGCTTCCCTGTCCATCACCAACTCCCCAAGCTTGCTCAAACTCATATCTATTGAGTTGGTGATGCCATCCAACAATCTCACCCTCTGTCGTCCCCTTATCCTTCTGCCTTCTCCCAGCAATCTTGATTCCAGCTTGTGCTTCATCCAGCCCAGCATTTCACATGATGTAATCTCCATATAAGTTAAATAAGCAGGGTGACAATATACAGTCTTGATGTATTCCTTTGTCAATTTGGAACCAGTCCATTGTTCCATGCTTATCTACGTATTTAATATTTATTGGGCCTGTATTATATTCTAGGCACTATCTTAGGATATAGCAGAGAACAGTGGACAAAGTTCCTCACTGCATGCAATTTGCATTACAATAGGGAGAGAAAGACTGTAAGCAAAGGAATAAAGCACAGTATAATCTCAAGCAGAGCTCCAAGCTATGAGGAAATATTTAATAAACGAGGGCAAGGGGATAAAAAGGACAGAAGGATCACTGAGTTTACATTGAAATCCTCACTAAAATTTTTACTTCAGTGAAAATTTTAAATCAAGTTTATTTTTATATACATCTGAATGAAGTACTACGAACAAAGATGTTTCTAATGTGGTCTGGGAAGGATATAGGAGGCTTCAATGAAGAAAGATATTTAATCATAATATCAAGTGAAGAAAGGAAGTTGAATCAACAGAGAACGAGTAAGCTGACAGTTCAGTTCAGTTCAGTAGCTCAGTCGTGTCTGACTTTTTGCGACCCTATGAATCACAACATGCCAGGCCTCCCTGTCCATCACCAACTCCCGGAGTTCACTCAAACTCACGTTCATCGAGTCAGTGATGCCATCCAGCCATCTCATCCTCTGTCGTCCCCTTTTCCTCCTGCCCCCAATCCCTCCCAGCATCAGAGTCTTTTCCAATGATTCAACTCTTCGCATGAGGTGGCCAAAGTACTGGAGTTTCAGCTTTAGCATCATTCCTTCCAAAGAACACCCAGGACTGATCTCCTTCAGAATGGACTGGTTGGATCTCCTTGCAGTCCAAGGGACTCTCAAGAGTCTTCTCCAATACCACAGTTCAAAAGCATCAATTCTTCAGAGCTCAGCTTTCTTCACAGTCCAGCTCTCATATCCATACATGAGTATTGGAAAAGTACAGTTAAAAAATCTATTTTCCTTAAATCCAAAGGTGCCTCAAATATAGTTTGGAAGAAACCTCAGAGAATGACAAGTAAGCTTGCTAGTAAGAAGTAAGAGAGTGGTCAATATCAAAAGTTAAGCATTTTTCATTGAAGTAGATGTCACAAAGGCACAATATGAAATATTAGGTGACCAGTGGGATTTTGTAGTGGGTTTCTTATTTCTTTCCAAGGAAAGCTGAGTCCTCAAGACAGTGTCTTCCTTTTTTTTTTTTTTTTTTTAATTTTATTTTATTTTTAAACTTTACATAACTGTATTAGTTTTGCCAAATATCAAAATGAATCCGCCACAGGTATACATGTGTTCCCCATCCTGAACCCTCCTCCCTCCTCCCTCCCCATTCCATCCCTCTGGGTCGTCCCAGTGCACCAGCCCCAAGCATCCAGTATCATGCATCGAACCTGGACTGGCAACTCGTTTCATACATGATATTTTACATGTTTCAATGCCATTCCCCCAAATCTTAAGGTTTATTTTCATGAAAGTGGAAGAAGCCTCCTCTGTTGATCCTAGGAAATACAATTGCCTCATTTAGAACTTGAAATTAGGATTATTCAATGTGTATGGGTAAACCATATGCATCAGCATTGCCTCAGGTTCTTTTTAAAAAAAAAAATTTATTTATTTGGTTGTATTGGGTCATAATTGCAGCATGTGGGGTCTTTCATTGCTGTCCACCCACTTCTCCCTGGTTTGGCATGCATGCCCAGTAGTTGGGGTCCACAGAATTAGTAGTTGGGACACAAGGACTTAGGTGCCCTGCAGCATGTGGGATCTTAGTTCTCCAACCATGGATCAAAGCCATGTCCCTTACATTGGAAGGCAGATTCTTAACCTCTCAGTTACTGGGGAGGTCCCCTCAGGTTTTTATTAAAATGTACATTTCTGTGCTTCATCTCAGGCTAATGAATCAGAATTTCTCAAAGGAGAACCTGGAAGTCTTAATTTTTAACAGACCTGAGGATGAGAAAGAACCAGTCTTAAGAAGAAGAAAAGAGAATTTTCTAGGTACAATGAACAAGAGAAACAGCAGTTCTAATACTGGCAACTTATAAACCGAAAAGTTATTTTGACTAAAAGTTATCAAAAGGGGTGTACATGAGGGAAGATAAGGCCAAGAAACAGGCTGAATAAACCAACACCTTCTAGATCGTGTCATAAAATCTGGTTTTTGTGTGAGTTTTTTTTCTTTTTCTTTTTTTTGAGGGATTATGGGAAATCATTGGTTGATTCTAAATATTGGGTAGGCCAGAGAGTTTGTCTGGGTTTTTCCGTACCATCTTAAGGCAAAACCTGAACCAATTTTTTGGCCAACTCAATACAGACAGGTAATATTCAAAGACAAAGACAAGTAAATTTCTAAAAGGCAAGCTTTTAAGAGAACACCAAAGAAATCCTACTTCTTCACTTACTACTTTGTTCATGTTTCTGTTCATGGAGGTTAAAGATAAGCAACATTCAACTCATAGCTTCATTTGGGCTAAAACAAAACAAATTTCTTTTTGATAACATCTTTATTATTGTACATTACAGTTGGAGAAGGAAATGGTAATCCACTCAGGTATTCTTGCCTGGAAAAGCCCATGGACAGAGGAACCTTTCAGGCTACAGTCCATGGGGTTGCAAAGAGTTGGACATGATTGAGGTTACAAAGAATCAGACATGACTGAGCAAATTCATTTTCTTTCAACAATAAAATACAAAAATGCCATGATTTTTTAGCTAAATAGAGAAAACCTCTCAGATTCTATAAACAATATCAGTTGATTTTCTATCAAAGTTGTGGAGCACATGTAGTTTGATGTGATACAAACTGGCTTTATGCATGTGAAGGAGTGCAGACTATGAAAAAAAAATCCTTGATGCAACATGTAAAGTAAGAGAGAGGTAATCTTTAAGCAGATCCTTACTGTGAATGGCATCTGGTCTTAAGCACACCATTAGTTTTCCTAGATATCACCTAAATGGATATGTAAGTATAGACAACGTCATCTTCACGGATCACAGCCCTGTTGTGGTGATGGGGTTTGGGTAACTCAATGAAGCTATGAGCCATGCTAAGTAGGGCCACCCAAGATGGACAGGTCATACTGAAGAGTTCTGACAAAACAGGGTCCACTTGAGAAGGAAATGGCAACCCACTCCAGTATTCTTGCCAAGAAAATACCATGCACAGTATGAAAAGGCAAAATGATATGACACCAGAGGAAGAGCCACCCAGGTTGGAAGGTGTACGATATGCTACTGGGGAAGAGCAGAGGGCAATTACTAATATTAATAGCTCCAGTAAGGATGATGAAGCTGGGTCAAAGGGGAAATGACTGTCAATTGTGGATGTGTCAGGTGGTGAAAGTAAAGTTTGAAGTTGTAAAAAACAGTATTGTATAGGATCCTGGAATGTTAAGTAAATTAGATATGGTCAATAATGAGATGGCAAGATTTAACATCAATGTCTTAAGAATCAGGGAATTTAAATAGACCAGAAAGGGTGAATTTACTTTAGATGATTATCTTGCCTATCATTTTGCCTACTACTGTGGGGAAGAATCACTTAGAAGAAATGGAGTAGCCCTCATAACCAACAAAAGAGTCTGAAATGCTGTACTTGAGTGCAGCCTTGCAAATAAAAGAATTTTCTCCGTTTGTTTCCAAGGCAAACCATTGAACATCACAGTAATCTGAGTGTATGCCACAACCAATGATGCTGAAGAAGCTGAAATTGACCGATTCTATAAAAAACTACAACACCTTCTAGAATTAACATCAAAAAGAGATGTTCTTTATATCATAGAGGAATGGAATGTAAAAGTAGGGAAATACCCAGAAAACAGGCAAGTTTGGCCTTGGAGTACAAAATGAAGAAGGACAAAGGCTAACAGAGTATATCAGGAGAACACACTGGTCATAGCAAACACCATTTTCCAGCCACCCAAATGATGATACTACACATGGACATCACCAGGTGGTCAATACAAAAATGAGACTAATTATGTCCTTTGCAGATAAAGATGGAGATATGCTATACACTGAGGAGGAACAAGATCTGGAGGTGACTGTAGCTCAGATCATGAGCATCTTATTGCAGAATTCACACTTAAATTGAAGAAACTAGGGCAAACCATTAGACCATTCAAGCATGACCTAAATCAAATCCTTGCAGAGAAGGTGATGAATAGATTCAAGGAATTTGATATAGTAGATAGAATGCCTGAAGAATTATGGACAGAGGTTTGTAACGTTGTACAAGAAGCAGTGACTAAAATCATTACAAAGAAAAAGAAATGCATGAAGGCAAAGTGATTGCCTGCAGAGGCTTTAAAATAGCTGAGAAAAGAAGAATAGTGAAGGGAAAGGGAGAAATGGAAGATATACGCAACTGAATGCAGAGTTCCAAATAGCAAAGAGAGGTAAGGCCTTCTTAAAAGAACAATGCAAAGAAATAGAGGAAAACAGCAAAGTGAGAAAGACTAGAGATCTCTTCAAGAAAGTTGAAGATATCAAGGGACAATTTTATGCAAAGATGGGCATGATAAAGGAGAGAAATGACTAAGACCTAAAGAAACAGAAGAGATTAAGAAGAGGTGACAAAAATACACAGAAGAATTATTTAAAAAATAAACAAAAAAACACACTTCTTGCAGTGTGAAGTCAAGAGGGCCTTAAGAACCATTACTATGTATTGAGCTACTGGAGCTGATGGAATTCCAGCTGAGTTATTTAAAATCATAAAACATGGTGCTGTTAAAGTGCTACATTTAATATGCCAATTAATTTGGAAAACTCAGCAGCAGCCACAAGAGATGGGAGTACCAGACACCTTACCTGTCTCCTGAGAAACCTTTATGCAGGTCAAGAAGCAAGAGTTATAACTAGACATGGAACGAGGGACTGGTTTGAAAATAGGAAAGGAATATGACAAGACTGTATATTGTCACCTGTTTATTTAACTTATATGCAGAGAACATCATGCAAAATGCCAGACTATATGAATCACAAGCTGCAATCAAGATTGCCAGGAGAAATATCAACAACCTCAGATAGGCAGCTGATACCACTTTAATGGCAGAAAGTGAAGAGGAACAAAAGAGCCTCTTGAGGAGGGTGAAAGAGGAGTTTTAAAAAGCTGGCTTAAAACTCAGCATTAAAAAAAAAAAAAAAAAAAACACACATTATGGCACCTTGTCCTATCACTTCAGGACAAACAGAAGGGGAAAAAGTGGAATCAGTGACAGATTTCACTTTCTTGGACCCCAGAATCACTGCCCATGGTGACTGTAACCATGAATTTAAAAGACACTTACACTTTCAAGGATAATTATGTCAACCCTAGGCAGCATGTTAAAAATCAAAAGTATTATTGTGCAAACAAATGTCCATATACTCAAAGCTATGGTTTGTTCCACTACTTGTGTGTGGATGTAAGAGTTTGGACCACAAAGAAGGTTAAGTGCTGAAGAACTGATGCTTTCAAATTTTGGTGCTGGCAAAGACTCATGAGAGTCACTTTGACTACTAGTATATCAAATTAGTCTATCCTAAGGAAATCAACCATGACTATTCATTGGAAGGACTGATGCTGAAGCTGAAGCTCTAATACTTTGGCCACCTGATGTGAAGAGCCAAACCATTGGAAAAGACCCTGATGCTGAGGACGAATGAAAGCAAAAAAAGAATGAACGGCAGAGGATGAGATGGTTAGATAACATCATTGATTCAATGGACATGAATTTGAGGAAACTCCAGGAAAATGTATAGGACAATGGAGCCTAGAGTGCTGTAGTCCATAGGGCAACAAAAAAGTCAGACAAAACTTAGCAACTGGACAACAACAAAAGGCAATATCTAAAATAATCTCATAGATATTCTTATTCCTTGCTTTGAATACTCATGCTGCAGAGTAGGTTCTAGCTGAAAACAACAAACAAAAAATAATTCACAGAGATAGAAGATGGAGAGCATCTTGTTGAGATATAGGAAATGAAACATTTTGTAGCTTGTGGAAAAAAAAAAAAGGAAGAAACTATGTTCCCACAATCAGTTCAGTTCCATTCAGGCACTCAGTTGTATTCAACTCTGTGACCCCATGTACTGCAGCACTCCAGGCTTCCCTGTCCATCACCACCTCCGGGCTTGTTCAAATTCATGTCCATCAAGTCAGTGTTGCCATCCAACCTTCTCATCCTCTGCCATCCCCTTCTCCTTCCTTCAATGTTGCCCAGCATCAGGGTTTTTTCAATGAGTCTGTTCTTCCCATCAGGTGGTCAAAGTATTGGAGCTTCAACTTCAGCATCAGTCCTTCCAATGAATATTCAGGACTGATTTCCTTTGGGATGGACTGGTTGGATCTCCTTGCAGTCCAAGAAGTCATTGGACAAACTTGTTCTCTTGGCAAAACTCTATTAGCCTTTGCCCTGTTTCATTCTGTACTCCAAGGCCAAATTTGTCTGTTACTCCAGGTGTTTCTTGACTTCCTACTTTTGCTTTCCAGTCCCCTATAATGAAAAAGACATCTTTTGAGGGTGTTAGTTCTAGAAGGTCTTGTAGGTCTTCATAGAACTGTTCAACTTCAGCTTCTTCAGCATTACCAGTCAGGGCATAGACTTGGATTACTGTGATATTGAATGGTTTGCCTTGGAAACAAACAGATCATCCTGTCGTTTTTGAGATTGCATCCAAGTACTGCACTTTGGACTCTTTTTTGTACTATGCTGGCTACTCCATTTCTTCTAAGGGATTCTTGCCCACAGTAGTAGATATAACGGTTATCTGAATTAAATTTACCCATACCAGTCCATTTTAGTTCGCTGATTCCTAAAATGTCAATGTTCACCCTTGCCATCTCCTGTTTGACCACTTTCAATTTGCCTTGATTCGTTGACCTAACATTCCAGGTTCCTATGCAATATTGCTCTTTACAGTATTGGACTTTGCTTCCATCACCAGTCACATCCACAACTGGGTGTTATTGCTTTGGCTCCATCTCTTCATTCTTTCTGGAGTTATTTCTCCGCTGATCTCCAGTAGCATATTTGGCACCTACTGACCTGGGGAGTTCATCTTTCAGTGTCCTATCTTTTTGTCTTTTCATATTGTTCATGGGGTTCTCAAGGCAAGAACACTGAAGTAATTAGCCATTCCCTTCTCCAGTGTACCTCATTTTGTCATACCAGTTCGCATCTCTTCTTTTGAATCATTAAGTGTTATGAAAAGTATTAAATATTTTTTCCAGCATCACTCTGCTAGTAAATGACAGAGGCAGGGTTCAAGGAGCTCTGGCTCTAAAGCTTGTCATTTTAGCCTCTAATATCAGATTTCCTAGCAAGTGTACTGAATTGCAAATCAATTTGGGCAAAAATAGATTAATAAATTATCTGAGGATATGACTGATTGGTTTCTCACAGTGACACACCTAGGGTAACATGAAAGCTTGGACATGGCTATTTTGGAAGCAATACACCAAGCAAGTTAATAACCTGTGTACTAGTCATATTTGAGGGAGTTCCATGAGCTCACTGAGGTCATAGACATGACACTGAAGGAATTCATCCAGTTGAAATAAAAAACAGAAGCTACAGAATTAGCACCAAAAGACAGAAATGTAACCAAGCCCGGAGATTTCCTGGCAAGAAAAAGAAGTTGTGGAAAACTCATCTCCTGCTTGTCTGGTCTAGTGAAACCTGATTGAATTATTAGAGAAAGGTAAAAAATTAAACTAAAAAGATCTATTTTCAGGATTCCTACCAAGTGAACATTTTTGGATTGAACCAAAATGCAGAGAAGTGAGGTACAGCCGATTACAAAACAGTATATGAGTTATGAAACCACTTGAATAATTCTATCTTGCCACTGTGGCTCCTTCTGAATCTTAAACTGAAGTCTACCCCTGTTAAGTGCACAGAGAGTTCTCCAGTTTGTCAGAGCATGCTCACATGTCTCCTGAAGTGATTGGAGACAAAACATATATGAAGAACCTCAGTAATAGTTTAAAATTTGGTTAGTTTGCTAATTGTTTCTTTTTTCTTCTTCTTTATAGAAAAATAAACTTTGTTCTTCTCAAAGAAATAGGATGGGGTGAGTTTTTAACACAGGGTCAGGCCATCCATATTGGTCAATACAAATCTCAGTGTACTTGTAAAACAAGTACACAGGATAAAGGGGGAAGAGATTGAGAACCACCACTCTGAGTATTATTATGAATAATACTCATAGCTTATTTTGAACACATTTTATTTTTCTCTTTGTATTAATATATCAGCAAATCATATTTGTTAAAGAACAAAAGAGCAAAACATGTTTCTAATAACTTGGTGTCAAGAATTGTGGAGTGAAGTGAGCACTTTTGTTTGTTTCTTCTATGTTTGAAATTCCCACTTTAAAATGACTGGATTATTTAGAAAGAGCAAATAAGTAAAAATCTTTGGGAAAAAAAAAGGTAAAATCAGAAGATCAATAATTCTCAGCAATTTCTGATTTCATCTTACTCCCAACATATTCAGATTGACTGGTATCAACCTCTTACTCAAGATTAAAATTCTAACTACTATATTTTTAAAAATGCAAGATCTACCTGGGAAAGTCTCCCAGCCTGAGCTTTAGTCTTGGTATAAAAGTCAATCAGAGCCAGAATAAATGTTTAAAAAGAGAATAAATGAAACAAGAATATTGAGGGGAATTTAAAAATTGTTAGTGCATTTAATCAAAAGGCCAAATAATATAATGAATAACATCAGAAGATGATTAGTATTTTAGAAAATAACTCAATCATGACTTCCCTGGTCGTCCAGTGGCTAAAACCCAATACACCCAATCCAGAGGGCCCAGTTTCAATCCCTGATCAGGGAACTTGATCCCAGAAACTGCAACCAAAAAATCATATATGCTGCAACTAAGACACAGAAGAGCCAAATAAATAAATAGAAATTTAGAAAATGAATAAACTAAGTCCCTTAAAATGAAAGGAAACAAGAGAATCACTGGCAAATAGTAGAGATGGTTTTTGAACTGAAAGATAGGCATACCAAATACCAGTGTCCATCCAATAGAAATTTAAGAAGAAAACAAAATATCATTAAAAAAACAGAGGGCAAAGATGAAAATGTGGACTCAATTTTATCCAACTTGCAATTTAAGAAGTTTACAAACCACAGTTTTGCTGAGACTGACAGAAGATGTGAGATGCTAGAACAGAGATAAAAGCCTTTGATACTCATGACACAGCAAGCAACATGAGTATTAGTATATTTACATCAGTTTCTCTTTCTCCAAATTTTCCAAAGGGATCTGATGGGTCTAGATGGATGTCTGCTCATGCAGTAGGTGACATTATAGAAGAAAAACCTGAAGCTAAGTAACTGAAAATTGCTATCATGGGAATAAGCAAGCAGGTCTTTATAATGGAGAAAGACACTCCCCCTACCTTTTCAAGCTATATTCAAATTTGTTTTTTGGTCTGAATGGAGACACTATCTTTATATTCCAAGGCTGTTTGCTATATATTAATAATACTTGTCAAAGATAGTAAGGAACAAATAGTCTGTGTTTCTGCTCAGAAAAATGTGCAAAAAGTGAGAGTCTTACCAAAAATATTTTTTTACAACAAGCATGAAGTCATCACAAGTAAATTAGAAAAAAATTCCATAAGATGAAAAAGACATAAAAACTTCAACTAAAAGTTGAATCTTCAAAGAATGTTCAGTACTGTTCAGTTGCTCAATCGTGTCTGGCTCTTTGCGACACCATGGACCCCACGGATTCCATGGATGCAGCATGCCAGGCCTCCATGTCCATCACCAACTCCCAAAGCCTACTCAAACTCATTTCCATCGCATCAGTGATGGAAATCCAATGATCTCTTCCTCTGTTGTCCCCTTCTCCTCCTGCCCTCAATTTTTCCCAGCATCAGGGTCTTTTCAAATGAGTCAGTTTTTAGCATCAGGTAGCAAAAGTATTGGAGTTTCAGCTTCAACATCAGTCCTTTCAATGAATATTCAGCACTGATTTCCTTTAGGATGGACTGGTTGGCTCTCCTTGCAGTTCAAGGGACTCTCAAGAGTCTTTGCCAACACCACAGTTCAAAAGCATCAATTCTTGGGCACTCAGCTTTTTTTATACTCCAACTCTCACATCAATACATGACCACTGGAAAAACCATAGCCTTGACTAGATGGACCTTTGTTGGCAAAGTAATGTCTCTGCTTTTGAATATGCTATCTAGATTGGTCATAACTTTCCTTCCAAGGAGTAAGCATCTTTTAATTTCATGGCTGCAGTCACCATCTGTAGTGATTTTGGAGCCCAGAAAAATAAAGTCTGACACTGTTTCCACTGTTTCCCCATCTATTTCCCATGAAGTGGTGGGACCAGGTGCCATGATCTTCGTTTTATGAATGTTGAGTTTTAAGCCAACATTTTCACTCTCCTCTTTCACCTTCATCAAGAGGCTCTTTAGTTCTTCTTCACTTTCTGCCATAAGCGTGGTGTCATCTGCATATCTGAGGTTATTGCTCTTTCTCCCGGCAATCTTGATTCCAGCTTGTGCTTCTTACAGCCCAGCATTTCTCATGATGTACTCTGCATAGAAGTTAAATAAGCAGGGTGAAAATATACAGCCTTTTCCTATTTGGAACCAGTCTGTTGTTCCATGTCCAGTTCTAACTGTTGCTTTATGACCTGCATACAGATTTCTCAAGAGGCAGGTCAGGTAGTCTAGTATTCCCATTTCTTTCAGAATTTTCCACAGTTTATTGTGATCCACACAGTCAAAGGCTTTGGCATAGTCAATAAAGCAGAAACAGATGTTTTTCTGGAACTCTCTTGCTTTTTCCATGATCCAGCGGATGTTGGCAGTTTGGCCTCTGATTTCTCTGCCTTTTCTAAAACCAGCTTGAACAACTGGAAGTTCATGTTTCACATATTGCTGAAGCCTGGCTTGGAGAATTTTGAGCATTACTTTACTAGCGTGTGAAATGAGTGCAATTGTGCAGTAGTTTGAGCATTCTTTGGCATTCCTTTCTTTGAGATTGGAATGAAAACTGACCTTTTCCAGTCCTGTGGCCACTGCTGAGTTTTCCAAATTTGCTGGCATAGTGAGTGCAGCACTTTTACAGCATCATCTTTCAGGATTTGAAAGAGCTCAACTGGAATTCCATCATCTCCACTAGCTTTGTTCATAGTGATGCTTTCTAAGGCCCACCTGACTTCACATTCCAGGATGTCTGGCTCTAGGTCAGTGATCACACCATCGTGATTATCTGGGTCATGAAGATCTTTTTTGTACAGTTCTTCTGTGTATTCTTGCCACCTCTTCTTAATATCTTCTGTCTGTTAGGTCCATACCATTTCTGTCCTTTATCGAGCCCATCTTTGCATGAAATGTTCCCTTGGTATCTTTAATTTTCTTGAAGAGATCTCTAATCTTTCCCATTCTGTTGTTTTGCTCTATTTCTTCACATTGATCACTGAGGAAGGCTTTCTTATCTCTTCTTGCTATTCTTTGGAACTCTGCATTCATATGCTTATATCTTTCCTTTTCTCCTTTGCTTTTCACTTCTATTCTTTTCACAGCTATTTGTAAGGCCTCCCCAGACAGCCATTTTGCTTTTTTGCATTTCTTTTCCATGGGGATGGTCTTGATACCTGTCTCCTGTACAATGTCACAAACCTCAGTCCATAGTTCATCAGGCACTCTATCTATTCAGATCTAGGCCCTTAAATCTATTTCTCACTTCCACTGTATAATCATAAGGGATTTGATTTAGGTTATACCTGAATGGTCTAGTGGTTTTCCCTACTTTCTTCAATTTCAGTCTGAATTTGGCAATAAGGAGTTCATGATCTGAGCCACAGTCAGTTCCAGGTCTTGTTTTTGTTGACTGTATAGAGTTTCTCCATCTTTGGCTGCAAAGAATATAATCAATCTGATTTCAGTGTTGACCATCTGGTGATGTCCATGTGTAGAATCTTCTCTTGTGTTGTTGGAAGAGGGTGTTTGCTATGACCAGTGCATTTTCTTGGCAAAACTCTTTTAGTCTTTGCCCTGCTTCATTCTGTATCCCAAGGCTAAATTTGCCTGTTACTCCAGGGGTTTCTTGACTTCCTACTTTTTGCATTCCAGTCCCCTATAATGAAAAGGGCATCTTTTTGGGGTGTTAGTTCTAAAAGGTCTTGTAGGTCTTCATAGAACCGTTCAACTTCAGCTTTTTCAGCATTACTGGTTGGGGCATAGACTTGGATTACTGTGATATTGAATGATTTGCCTTGGAAATGAACGGAGATCATTCTGTCATTTTTGAGATTGCATCCAAGTACTGCATTTCGGACTCTTTTGTTGACCATGATGGCTACTCCATTTCTTCTGAGGGATTCCTGCCTGCAGTAGTAGATATAATGGTCATCTGAGTTAAATTCACCCATTCCAGTCCATTTGAGTTCACTGAATCCTAGAATGTCGACATTCACTCTTGCCATCTCTTGTTTGACCACTTCCAATTTGCCTTGATTCATGGACCTGACATTCCAGGTTCCTATGCAATATTGCTCTTTACAGCATCGGACCTTGCTTCTATCACCAGTCACATGCACAGCTGGGTATTGTTTTTGCTTTGGCTCCATCCCTTCATTCTTTCTGGAGTTATTTCTCCACTGATCTCCAGTAGCATATTGGGCATCTACTGACCTGGGGAGTTCCTCTTTCAGTATCCTATCATTTTGCCTTTTCATACTGTTCATGGGGTTCCCAAGGCAAGAATACTGAAGTGGTTTGCCATTCCTTTCTCCAGTGGTCCACATTCTGTCAGACTTCTCCACCAAGACCCGCCATTCTTGGGTGGCCCCACGGGCATGGCTTAGTTTCATTGAGTTAGACAAGGCTGTGGTCCTAGTGTGATTAGACTGACTAATTTTCTGTGAGTATGTTTTCAGTGTGTCTGCCCTCTGATGCCCTCTTGCAACACCTACACTCTTACTTGGGTTTCTCTCCTTGGACATGGGGTATATCTTCACGGCTGCTCCAGCAACGCGCAGCCGATGCTCCTTACCTTGGATGAGGGGTATCTCCTCACCGCCACCCCTTCTGACCTTGAGTGTGGAATAGCTCCTCTAGGCCCTCCTACGCGTACACAGCCACCCCTCCTTGGAGGTGGGGTTGTTTCTCCCGGCCTCCACCCTGGGCCCCCAGCGTGGGGTAGGTTCTCTCGGCTGCCACCCCTGACCTCAGACATGGGGTAGCTCCTCTTGGCTGTTCCTGCGCCATTGCAGCCTGGCACTCTCGGCCGCTGCCCCTGACTTCGGACGTGGAGTAACTCCTCTTGG
Organism: Bubalus bubalis; assembly: GCF_019923935.1. Taxonomy (NCBI): domain Eukaryota; kingdom Metazoa; phylum Chordata; class Mammalia; order Artiodactyla; family Bovidae; genus Bubalus; species Bubalus bubalis. The sequence continues at coordinate 33,402,647 of NC_059170.1, read as the reverse complement.
CTGCCTCCTCTCGGGTATGGGGTCCTCCCGGCTTCTGCCCCTGACCTCGGACGTGGGGCAGCCGCCCGTGCTAAATGCTGAATATTTCATCATATATGTATATGTACATATATCATAATTTATTCATTCGTTCACCCATTCCATAAAAAAAACAAACAAACAAGGTGTTTTTCAAAATGGTCAAAGAACATGAATAGTAATTTTCTCAAGTCCTGTTCTTAGTGTTTTCACATATACCATATCACATTAGCCTCTAAACCTTTGCCATTAGAATGTAGTCAGATTTATTAAATTTGAATTTACAAGAGCTCCAGGTGCTTCATGGGCAGTAAAGTTAAGGAACCAACCACTGTTATAAAAAACATTTTGAGGTGGGAATTTTTGTGTGTTAAAAGGGGATTCCCAGGTGGCTCACTGGTAAAGAATCTGCCTGCCAATGCAGGAGACTCAGGAGATAAAGATTTGATCCCTGGGTTGGGAAGACCCCCTGGAGTAGGAAATAGCGATCCATTCCAGTATTCTTGCTTGGAAAATTTCATGGACAGAGGAGCCTGGTGGGCTAAGTTCATGGGGTCGCAAAGAACTGAACATGACTGAACACACACACAATGCTAAAATAACAGCCACAGATGCACTGCCTTGTCCAAGTGGTAAGTCAAGATTTCAAACCCATGTACTCTTTATCTAAAGGTCATGTTTTTGTTTTTTGATTTTTCTTTTTTTGCTTCCTTAATATTCAATTTTAACAATCCAACAGAAGGTACTTATTAACCACCAACTTTGTACAAAATACTGTCCTTGGGAATGTGTCTAATATAACCATAATTTCAGTTGAAGCTACAATCCATATCTTCTATTCAGAAGGTAAAATTAAAAAGAAGCAAAATTGTCCATCTGGAGGTGGGTGTCAGGCTCTCCTCCTTGCAGTTCACTGCCAAGGAGGATGTGAGCTGGAGTGGGACATTGCTTAAAGCACTACTGAGCTATGATCAGGGTAGGACATTCTGTGCAACAAAGACAAATCAGGGCTTTCCTGGTGACTCAGTGGTAAAGAATCTGCCTGCCAATTCAGGAGACCTGGGTTCAAATCCTGGTCCAAGAAGATCCCACATAGGGAGGATCAACTAAGCCTGTGTGCCACAACTACTGAGCCCAAGCTCTAGAGCCTAGCAGCCACAAATACCGAAGCCTGCACACCCTAGAGTCTGTGCTCCACAGCAAGAGAAGCCACTGAAATGAGAAGCCCACACACAGCAACTCACCACAACTAGAGAAAAGCCCACGCAGCAACAAAGACCCAGTACAGCCATAAATTAAATAAAAATTATTTTTTTAAAGTGTCAGATATTAGTATCTCTATCTGATCAATTTAAAAGAAGTTATTATTTGAAAAGTACTGTGATTGCTCAGCCACTGAACATGAGATTATGATTTATCTTTGAATTTGTTGTTGTTGTGTTTGTTTCAGAGTCAGTGGCTAACAGAAGGGAAAATATTCAGCTAAATTTTTTGAGACATCTTGTTGGTATGAGAATGAGTTTAGTTATTTTGTCCTATTTCTTGACCTGGAGAAGGGTCTTTTACTTATGCTTGATGTTTAGCAGTGTTGTGATCAAAGAACATGCTTCCCTTGCCTTAAGATAACTTACATCATCTATCTTGTCTGGCAATTTCTAGCTCATCTTTTTCTTCCAGTACCATAAAACCACACACCTTATGGGACCCTGGGAAACTGAGCAAAATAAAATGTATTTGCAATCATTTTGTGTCCTACTTTGCCACTTACATTCTGGAGGAAATGAATACTCTATTAAAAGGATATTAAATGCTAGTAGATCAAAACACTGAGTTGGATAAAAACCATAGAAGAAAAAAATCATAGATTCTTGCCAGGTTTTGTCATTCTGGAGAACTCTGGGTATGTTTTATAATTTTTCTATCTTGTTCTCTCATTATGGTGCCTGATACACTATTCCTTCACCAATTGAAGGGCAAGTTTAGGTATGGGCTGTTCTAAAAGCCATTGGCAAACAGAATGGACAAGGATTTCCAATTCTAACTACATAATGCTGCTCATTTCTTGAAATATTCTAGACAATTTCTATCCATTGTCTCTCTCTTGGACAGAAGATTTGCCTGCATGATAGGCAAATAATTTGATAGACAAGGTATCGAGGCAAGGAATAGCAGTCTACTGAGAAGACAGAAATATAAACAGAGCATTTGAGATTATCCTAAATTCAGTGACTAAACTGTTACATTTTCTTTTCAGTTATTAGAGCTTTGATGGCTTACTTGTCTCATATTCAAAGAAAGTAATATGAATATAATTGTATTCTTTGGCATATTGAATAAATAGAATATTTTTAGATAAATTTTTATTGTATATATTACATAGGAAATTGCATATTTATCAGTATTGGGGAAATAGTAGATATCTTTTTTAAAACCTATCTATATGCCTCACAGTGTTTTAGGCACTTAACATGTTCTCACTAATCTAAATGGCATAACTAATTAAATAGACACTTATTTTTTTCCCATCTTCTAGGTAAGAAAACAAATTAAGAGAGGCTATTACTCTTCTGAGGTCATACAGCTAAAAATATTGTGATACTGACTCTAAAACATATACATTGGGTTGACCAAAAACAAAAATTTCATTTAGGTTTTTTCATAAGTTCTCAATCCAAATGAACTTTTGGCCAACCCCATACTTGCCTTGATTGGGCATTCCACCTTTTTCTAAGTACAGAGGATATTATATTATAATAATGTCACTTTAAAAACATTTATATGACATATAAATTACCTTATTCATGTGCATATTCTAATATATTTAATGAATAAATGAACTTGTAAGTTTAGAAATGGTGCATGGTATAATAATAAATACCATATTATTGCACAAACTATTTAGAAATTGTTGTGATCACAGTTGCTGATCAAGAATTGATTGCACTGAATAGATGTGTTACTGAGTCCAAGCTCATATTGCTCACTGTATGATAGGCAAATAATTTGATAGACAAGGTATCGAGGCAAGGAATAGTGATTCTATTTGAAAAGCCAGCACACTAAGAAGATAGCAGACTAGTGTCCTAAAGAATCATCTTTCTCGGATCAGAATTCAAGCTTACTTTATACTAAAAGGAAGCAGCTGTGACTGATTGCTGCAAACTTTTCAGTGTTGGCCAGATTCTGGAGAGGATGAATCCTTTGCTCTTGCAGATGCCCATGTAGATCTGGTCATAATGCTTCTGTAAACCTCCAGCAAGAGAAATGCTATTTTCATTTTATAGCCTTTTATCTCTATATAAAAGAAAAGTGTTATATCCTTAAAGGTAAAGCCTCAGAGGCAGAACCTTGAGAATGAGCTATCATGTACTTTTCAGGCTATCGGTGACATTTTTTACAAAGGTGAAAAGCAGAGCCAGCATGACTAAGTACAGACAACAGAGAAAAAAGTTTAAAAAAAATAGGGTCAAAATGGAGTCAGTTTTATTCTTCCCTGTTACAGATGTACTGCTGCTGCTAAGTCGCTTCAGTCGTGCCCGACTCTGTGCGACCCCATAGACGGCAGCCCATCAGGCTCCCCCGTCCCTGAGATTCTCAAGGCAAGAACACTGGAGTGGGTTGCCATTTCCTTCTCCAATGCATTAAAGTGAAAAGTGAAAGTGAAGTCGCTCAGTCGTCTCCGACTCTTAGCGACCCCATGGACTGCAGCCTTCCAGGCTCCTCCGTCCATGGGATTTTCTAGGCAAGAGTACTGGAGTGGGGTACAATTGCCTTCTCCAACAGATGTACAGATTATACTAATTATTGTACTAAATTGATGGCACAATTTGCTGGAACTGGACCAGTCTTTCATGGACAGAGTCATACTGCCATGCAATCATGTGCAGAAATGTCTACCTAGTTCAACCCCTCTCTATGATATAAAAGTTCACTGGATATTGTAAGGCAGTATTAGTTCTAATTTTGCTATGGTAAATAATTAGCTATGAAATTGTGACAAATATTTTCACTTTCCTGGTCCTCCTTTGCTGAATTTTAATAATGATGGGATGGATTTCTATCAGCTGAGAATCTTTTTATTTTAGGGAAAGGAAAACTCTTAAATTCAATCCAAACAGAAAATTTATTTGTCTAAAGAATTAAAACATCAAGGAGTAAATTATTGTAATGAACTGTTTGATTAAAACTTAATTAAACAGATCTGATCTCTCATTTCCTTCCCTTTTCTTCAACCCTACCCTATGTAGTAGAAAAACCAGATCCCAGAATTGCCAATATGACATTATTCTTTGTGCCCGTAGTCTTTGAAGTTAAAAAAAAAATCCTTCCCCAAGAGATACTTCAAAAGCCATGACATCTATGTGGATTGGCCCAAATCAGACTATATGTCTTTTTCTGCCTATTGATGTGAATCTCATTGGCCAGGACTGGGTTACATGCCCACTCCAGAAATGACCAGGAAACTGAGTCCTATATGAATCACATTAACAAAAGGGAAAAGAGGAGTGATTCTCCTAAAGGAAGAGACTAGCCATGCTTTCAGAAGAAGAAAGGTTGGCAGTGAAAACGAATCAACATCTATACCAATTTTAATCTAGTTCATCTCTTACAGACTCTTCAGCTGCCAAGATTTAATATTATATGCAATATTTGAAAAATAAATGTAGTAGGGAAGAACAAATATGCCTCCATATGAGATCTCTTCCTTTTACTTTAACCTTTGTGCTCTGTTGCCTGTGTTTAGTCAGGCTGGCTCTGTAACTTTTGTAAAAAAAAAAAAAAAGAAAGAAAGAAAAATGTTGCCTACAGCATAATATACAGGATAGCCTATTCTCAGGGTTCTGACCTTTACCAGTTCGTTCATATAGGGTTAAAAAGTTCCAGAACAGAGAATAACATTTGACTTGTTAGAGGCTTATAGGAACATCATGACATGACCTATGTGGACAGTTGCAATAACAAAAGAATCTGACACTAAGAAGTTTGAAACAACTAACTATGCCCCCCCCGCCCCCCCGCCTTAGTTTGCCTTTAAAAGTGCTTTGCTGAAAACCTTCAAGTTCAGGATTTCTTGAGGCATGCATCTCCTTTCATGGTTCTGCAATAAACCTTTCTCTGCTACAAATCAACATTTTGGTTCGTATGGCCTCACTGTTCGTCAGGCACATGAACTTGTATTTGGTGATAGATGCAATTTTCAAGTAAAGAAATGAATGATCCATTTGAGAAACATACTTAACTTTTGAATTATTAAATCAGCACTTGTTTTATATCAACTAATTTAGGTCTATCTTTATCACATTGGCATACATAAACTGGAAAGATGACTTTTTCTAATTGGTCAAAAGTCCTACCTTGGGAAATATGGACTGTAGATAGTCAACAGACAAAAAGCAGGATAATCTCTTAATCCTTCTGCAGAGGTATCTTGGACGTGGGGCCGGGGGAGGGGCGTAGAAGTGGGCGGGAAACTAGCAAATATATTCCTTTTGTTTTTACAGGTAAAAAGTAAGAACAATTGTATATACCAGAAGAAAATGAAGGGAAATTTGCCAGATAAGGATCTGTTTAGTTAAGGAGGCCCTGGTATTACACAGTTACATTTATATAACCTGTGTCACATTTTGCACTTCAGGAGCTTGTCATTAAGTAGAAGAAAGTAATACTTTCTTTGTTGGTTGTAGACCCCTGTGTATAGTTCCCCCTGCTGCTGCTAAGTCACTTCAGTCGTGTCCGACTCTGTGCGACCCCATAGACGGCAGCCCACCAGGCTCCCCCGTCCCTGGGATTCTCTAGGCAAGAACACTGGAGTGGGTTACCATTTCCTTCTCCAAAGTATGAAAGTGAAAAGTGAAAGTGAAGTCGCTCAGTCGTGTCAGACCCTCAGCGACCCCATGGACTGCAGCCTTCCAGGCTCCTCCGTCCATGGGATTTTCCAGGCAAGAGTACTGGAGTGAGGTGCCATTGCCTTTAGTTCCCCCAGACTTTACTTTTTTCCTACTTTGTGCTCTGGCCATGGTGCTGAATGCTGAAGGTCCACACCTTGGTCAGCCCAGGGTTGACTTGAAAAGTGCAGGCTCAAATTAGAGATACAAAGCCACTATGGGTACTTCCATTTTGAAGGAAAGCGATAGTCTCTGACTTTTTTGAGGAAGAGGAGAATTAGTGACATATGATAAGGCAGAGACCTTGAATGGAAGGAATGTCGTGCTATTGACTGTAAATCAGAAAAGAGTATTTATCATTCCCTTCTTATAAAACTATGGTTAATGTTTCCAATTCAGTATCACCCAGAGTCCTTAATTAATTTGTAGAACAGATTAATTATAGAAACTACTTACATTAGTAAGGAAAAAGGCTCACACAACCTTGAATCAAAAAAAAAAAAACTTTCTTAGAGTGTAAGTTCAATGTGCACACAGTTTTATTTGTTTGTGTGCCACTACTGCATCCCTACTCATCAAACTATCTCACACACAGAAAACACTAAACAATGTTTTTATTTACTTAAAGAGATTTTTTTCTCATCTTTTGGTCACTTATATTGAACAAGTCACTATGCTACTTGTCCCATTTTCTTTTTATTTAAGATATTCTTGGATAATAGGGTTAGGTGATGATTAAGTGAGCATGTATGAAGCATATTAGAGTCTCATGTAATTGTCACTAAATTATTCAACACAACAGAAAAGAGAAGATGAAATACATTCTCATGATTTCATTTTCAGAATGAAAATGTCTTTCTTAATACTGAGAGTTTTTAATTCATATTAGAGTCCAAAAATTCAAAAAAAAAAAAAAAAGAAAGAAAACATCAATGCATGGTATCTTTAATATCATGAAACTGACTGCTAATCCCATTTCAACTTTTATAGATGCATTTACTATAACCTTCTAAATAAGGCAATGTGAATGTGAATGGTAAATAATCCTTTTTTTGTTGTTCAGTTGCTAAGTCATGTCTGACTCTTTGTGACCCCATGAACTGCAGAACATCAGGTTTCCCTGTCCTTCACTATTTCCCTAAGTTTCCTCAAACTCGTGTCCATTGAGTCAGTGATAACATCTAACCATCTCATCCTCAGTTGCCCCCCTTGTCCTCTTGAAGCAGGGTCTTTTCTCATGAGTTGTTTCTTCCCATCAGGTGGCCAAAGTATTAGAGGTTCAGCATCAGTCCTTCCAATGAATAGTCAGGGTTGATTTGATTGACTGGTTTGATCTCCTAGCTGTCCAAGAGACTATCAAGAGTCTTTTCCAGTACCACAGGATGTGAGAGTTGGACCATAAAGAAGGTTGAGCACTGAAGAATGTGGCTGCTCAACCTTCTTTATGGTCCAACTCTCACATCCGTATATGACCATTGGAAAAACCATAGCTTTGACTAAACAGACCTTTGTCAGCAAACTCCCTGCTTTTTACTAGGCTGTCTAGGTTTGTCATAGCTTTTCTTCCAAAGAGCATCTTTTAATTTTTTGGCTGCAGTCACCATCTGCAGTGATTTTGGAGCCCAAGAAATTGTAATCTATCACTGTTTCCACTTTTTCCCCATCTATTTGCCTTCAAGTAGTGAGACTTGATGCCATGATCTTAGTTTTTTCAATCTTTAGTTCCTCTTCACTTTCCACCATTAAAGTAGTATCATCTGCATATCTGAGGCTACTGATATTTCCCCCAGCAACCTTGACACCAGCTTCTGAGTCATCCAGTCCAGCATTTCACATGATGTACTTTGCCTATAAGTTAAATAAGCAGGGTGACAATACACATACAGCCCTGATGTATGCCTTTTTCCCAGTTTTGAACCAGTCTGTAGTTCCATGTCTGATTCTAACAGTTGCTTCTTATACTTCATACAGGTTTCTCAAGAGGCAGGTAAGGTGGTCTGGTATTCCCATCTCCTGAAGAATTTTCCAGTTTGTTGTGATCCACACATCAAAGTCTTTAGCATAGTCAGTGAAGAAGAAGCAGATGTTTTAGAGGAAGTTTAAAAATGAACTTTGAGAGTTGCCAATTAAGATAGAAATACTTAAGATAATTCAATTAGATATTAAATAGTGTAGAAATCATTGAAATATTAGTAAGAAAAAATGAAATGAGTAAATCAAAATATTAAAAATAAAATTATATGTTAGTTAAAAATCATTTTTAAGGACAGGGTGAGGTGGAGCCCAGTCAACCAGGCTATGGTGTGTTTGATAGATATGGACAGGGGCTGGAAGGATTCCTATCAGTTCAAGGAGCTGGGCCAGTCACATACACACATACACACACACACACACACACACACACACACACACACAGGCAGACACACACACAAATCACTTTCAGGGGAAAATGTTAGTAACAAAGATATTTGATACATCCAACAGATGTATCTGTGCCTGAGTGACTACATCCCCAAATAATTCTGTCAGTATGTTTTATACAATAGAAAAATCACATTTGTTCAATGCTATGGCAATTTTAAAAAAAGCTTAGTTACCACAGCTTTCTTATCCATTCATCTGCTGATAGACATCTAGGTTGCTTCCATGTCCTGGCTATTATAAACATTGCTGCGATGAACATTGGGGTACACGTGTTTCTTTCAATTCTGGTTTCCTCGGTGTGTATGCCCAGCAGTGGGATTGCATGGAGGTGGGAGGGGGGTTCAGGATGGGGAACACATGTTCACCCGTGGCGGATGCATGTTGATGTATGGCAAAACCAATACAATATTGTAAAGTAAAAAAATAAAAATACTTTGGCAACCTAAAAAAAAAAAGAGCTTAGTTACTGCTTAAATGAAAATTCTGCCTATAATGTTATCAAATTATTCAGCAATTCTAGATTAAGCATGTTTTATTTCACTTCAAAATGCTTCTGTCAAATTTTCTTCTGTTAGAAGAAATATACTATTTCTAAGTTTTTTGTTTTAATATTATTATAGGGTTCAGTTCAGTTCAGTTCAGTCATTCAGTCGTGTCTGACTCTTTGCGACCCCATGAATCGCAGCACGCCAGGCCTCCCTGTCCATCACCAACTCCCGGAGTTCACTCAGACTCAAGTCCATCGAGTCAGTGATGCCATCTAGGCATCTCATCCTCTGGTCTCCCCCTCTCCTCCTGCCCCCAATTCCTCCCAGCATCAGAGTCTTTTCCAGTGAGCCAACTCTTTGCATGAGGTAGCCAAAGAACTGGAGTTTCAGCTTCAGCATCATTCCCTCCAAAGAAATCCCAGAGCTGATCTCCTTCAGAATGGACTGGTTGGATCTCCTTGCAGTCCAAGGGACTCTCAAGAGTCTTCTCCAACACCACAGTTCAAAACCATCAATTCTTCAGCGCTCAGCCTTCTTCACAGTCCAACTCTCACATCCATACATGGCCACAGGGAAAATCATAGCCTTGACTAGATGAACCTTTGTTGGCAAAGTAATGTCTCTGCTTTTCAATATGCTATCTAGGTTGGTCATAACTTCCTTCCAAGGAGTAAGCATCTTTTAATTTCATGGCTGCAATCACCATCTACAGTGATTTTGGAGCCCAGAAAAATAAAGTCTGACACTGTTTCCACTGTTTCCCCATCGATTTGCCATGAAGTGATGGGACCGGATGCCATGATATTCGTTTTCTGAATGTTGAGCTTTAAGCCAACTTTTTCACTCTCCTCTTTCACTTTCATCAAGAGGCTTTTTAGTTCCTCTTCACTTTCTGCCATAAGGGTGGTGTCATCTGCATATCTGAGGTTATTGCTATTTCTCCCGGCAATCTTGATTCCAGCTTGTGTTTCTTCCAGTCCTGTGTTTCTCATGATGTACTCTGCATATAAGTTAAATAAGCAGGGTGACAATATACAGCCTTGGCATACTCCTTTTCCTATTTGGAACCAGTCCGTTGTTCCATGTCCAGTTCTAACTGTTGCTTCCTGACCTTCATACACCAGGAAATTTTATATACACACACATGGTGGTCCTGAGCACCCCTTAAGTATCTTCCCCCAATGTCAGCATCTTTCATAACTAATAATTAAATATCAATGTCACAAAATTGAGTTAATACAAACCATGGACCCTTTTCAGAATTTTACAAGTCACACATGCATTCACGTGCATGTGTGTGTGTGTGTGTGTGTATAGTTCTATGCCATTTTATTAAATATGATGCTGCATGAAGCTACTACTACAATCAAGATGAAGAATTGTTCTATCCCACATTAAAACCTTATAACCACCTACATCCCTTACTTCTGAAGCCCTATACCCTTGAAATCACCAATCTGTTTTTCATCCCTATAATTACAGTATTTCAGAAATGTTATTTGAATTGGTTCATACACTACGGACTGAACTATGGACTGAACTATGAACTGAAGTTCAGAACAGTGTACAGGAGGCAGTAATCAAAACCATTTCAAAGGTAAAGAAATGCAAGAAGGCAAAGCATTTGTCTGAGGAGGCTTAACAAATAGCTGAAGAAAGAAGAAATATGAAAGGCAAGGAAAAAAGGGAAAGATACACCCAACTGAATACAGAGTTCCAGAGACTCGCAAGGAAAGATAAGACCTTCTTAAGTGAACAATGCAAAGAAATAGAGGGGGAAATATCGTGGTAAAAACTAGAGATCTTTTCAAGAAAATTGGAGATATCAGGGGAGCATTTCATGCAAGAATGGGCATGATAAAGAACAGAAATTGTAAGGACCTATCAGAAGCAGAAGAGATTAAAAAGAGGTGGCAAGAATACACAGAAGAACTATACAAGAAAGGTGTTAATGACCCAGATAGCCACAATGGTGTGGTCATTCACCTAGAGCCAGAGACCCTGGAGTGTGAAGTCAAGTGGACCTCAGGAAGTTTTACTATGAACAAAGCTAGTGGGGATGATGGAATTCCAGCTGAGCTATTTCAAATCCTCAAAGATGATGCTGTGAAAGTACCACACTCACTATGCCAGCAAATTTGGAATACTCAGCAGTGGCCACAGACAGGAAGAGCTCAGATTTATTCCAATCCCAAGGAAACTCAATGCCAAATAATATTTAAACTACTGTACAGTTTCTATCATTTCACATATTAGCATGACTATAATCAAACTTCTTCAAGCTAGGCTCCAGCAGTATGTGAACTGAGAGCTCCCAGATGTACAAGGAAGATTTCAAAGAGGCGAAAGAACCAGTGATCAAACTCTCTCTCTTTATTTTTTTATTATTTTTTAATTTTTTTTTTTTTACTTTACAATATTGTATTGGTTTTGCCATACATCAACATGCATCCACCACGGGCATACACATGTTCCCCATCCTGAACCCCTTACCTCTCTCCCCATACCATCCCTCTGGGTCACCCCAGTGCACCAGCCCCAAGCTTCCTGTATCCTGCATCAAACCTGGACTGGTGATTCATTTCTTATATGATATTATACGTGTTTTAGTGCCATTCTCCCAAATCATCCCTCCCTCCCTCTCCCACAGAGTCCAAAAGACTGTTCTATACATCTGTGTCTCTTTTGCTGTCTCGTACACAGGGTTGTCGTTACCATCTTTCTAAATCCCATATATATGCATTAGTATACTGTATTGGTGTTTTTCTTTCTGGCTTACTTCACTCTGTATAATAGGCTCCAGTTTCATCCACCTCATTAGAACTGATTCAAATGTATTCTTTTTAATGGCTGAGTAATATTTCATTGTGTATATGTACCGCTGATTTCTTATCCATTCGTCTGCTGATGGACATCGGGTTGCTTCCATGTCCTGGTTATTATAAACAGTGCTGCAATGAACATTGGGGTACATGTGTCTCTTTCAATTCTGGTTTCCTTGGTGTGTATGCCCAGCAGTGGGATTGCTGGGTCATAAGGCAGTTCTATTTCCAGTTCTTTAAGGAATCTCCACACTGTTCTCCATAGTGGCTGTACTAGTTTGCATTCCCACCAACAGTGTAAGAGGGTTCCCTTTTCTCCACACCCTCTCTAGCATTTATTGCTTGTAGACTTTTGGATCGCGGCCATTCTGACTGGCGTGAAATGGTACCTCATTGTGGTTTTGATTTGCATTTCTCTGATAATGAATGGTGTTGAGCATCTTTTCATGTGTTTGTTAGCCATTTGTATGTCTTCTTTGGAGAAATGTCTATTTAGTTCTTTGGCCCATTTTTTGATTGGGCCATTTATTTTTCTGGATTTGAGCTGTAGGAGTTGCTTGTATATTTTTGAGATTAGTTGTTTGTCAGTTGTTTCATTTGCTATTATTTCCTCCCATTCTGAAGGCTGTCTTTTCACCTTGCTTATAGTTTCTTTTGTTGTGCAGAAGCTTTTAATTTTAATCAGATCCCATTTGTTTATTTTTGCTTTTATTTCCAATATTCTGGGAGGTGGGTCATAGAGGATCCTGCTGTGATGTATGTCGGAGAGTGTTTTGCCTATATTCTTCTCTAAGACTTTTATAGTTTCTGGTCTTATGTTTAGATCTTTAATCCATTTTGAGTTTATTTTTGTTTATGGTGTTAGAAAGTGTTCTAGTTTCATTCTTTTACAAGTGGTTGACCAGTTTTCCCAGCACCACTTGTTAAAGAGATTGTCTTTTCTCCACTGTATATTCTTGCCTCCTTTGTCAAAGATAAGGTGTCCATAGGTGTGTGGGTTTATCTCTGGGCTTTCTATTTTGTTCCATTGATCTATCTTTCTGTCTTTGTGCCAGTACCATACTGTCTTGATGACTGTGGCTTTGTAGTAGAGCCTGAAGTCAGGCAGGTTGATTCCTCCAGTTCCATTCTTCTTTCTCAAGATTGCTTTGGTGATTCGAGGTTTTTTGTATTTCCATACAAATTGTGAAATTATTTGTTCTAGCTCTGTGAAAAGCTACTGTTGGTAGCTTGATAAGGATTGCATTGAATCTATAGATTGCTTTGGGTAGTACACTCATTTTCTCTATATTGATTCTTCCAATCCATGAACATGGTATATTTCTCCATCTATTAGTGTCCTCTTTGATTTCTTTCATCAGTGTTTTATAGTTTTCTATATATAGGTCTTTAGTTTCTTTAGGTAGATATATTCCTAAGTATTTTATTCTTTTCGTTTCAATGGTGAATGGAATTGTTTCCTTAATTTCTCTTTCTATTTTCTCATTATTAGTGTATAGGAATGCAAGGGATTTCTGTGTGTTGATTTTATATCCTGCAACTTTACTATATTCATTGATTAGCTCTAGTAATTTTCTGGTGGAGTCTTTAGGGTTTTCTATGTAGAGGATCATGTCATCTGCAAACAGTGAAAGTTTTACTTCTTCTTTTCCAATTCAAACTCTCAGCATTCATTGGATCAGGGAAAAAGCAGAAGGTTCCAAAAATCCATCTACCTCTGCTTCATTGACTATTCTAAGGTCTTTGACTGTGAAGATCACAACTAACTGTGAAAAATTCATTGCTGCTAAGTTGCTTCAGTCATGTCAGACTCTGTGCGACCCCATAGACGGCAGCCCACCAGGCTCCCCAGACCCTGGGATTCTCCAGGCAAGAACACTGGAGTGGGTTGCCATTTCCTTCTCCAATGCATGAAAGTGGAAAGTGAAAAGTGAAAGTGAAGTCGCTCAGTCGTGTCCCACTCTTAGCAACCCCATGGACTGTAGCCCACCAGGCTCCTCCATCCATGGGATTTTCCAGGCAAGAGTACTGGAGGGGGGTTCCATTACTTTCTCCAGAAAAATTCATTAAGAGATAAAAGTACCAGACCACTTCACCTATATTCTTCTTGAACCTGTATGTAGTTCAAGAAGCAACAGTTAGAACCAGACATGGAACAATGGCCTGGTTCCAACTCAGGAAAATTGTATGACAAGACTGTATATTGTCATCCTGCATATTTAACTTATTTGCAGAGTACATCATGTGAAATAACAGGCTGGATGAGTCACAAGCTGAAATCAAGATTACTGGGAGAAATATCAGCAAGCTTAGATATGCAGATGATACCACTCTAATGGCAAAAAGTGAAGAGGAACTAAAGAACCTGTTAATGAGGGTGAAAGAAGAGAGTGAAAAAACTGGCATGAAACTCAACATTGTACACTTGTGGCGGATTCATGTTGATTTATGGCAAAACCAATACAATATTGTAAAGTAATTAGCCTCTAATTAAAATAAATAAATTAAAAAAAAAAACAGAAAAACTGATATTATGGCATCTGGTCCTCACTTCGTAACAAATAGAAGGGGGAATAGTGGAAGCAATGACAGATTTTATTTTCTTGGGCCCCAAAGTCACTGTGGATGGTGACTGCAGCCATGAAATTAAAAGACACTTCCTCCTTGGAATGAAAGCTTTGAGAAATCTAGAAAGCATATTTAAAAAGCAAAGACATCATTTTGCTGACAAAGGAATATATAATCAAAGCTATAATTTTCTCAGTAGTCATGTAAGAATAAAAGAGTTGGGTCATAAAGAAGGTTGAGTGACAAAGAATTGATGTTTTTGAACTATGGTACTGGAGAAGACTCTTGAGAATCCCTTGGACAACAAGGAGATCAAACCAGTCAATCCTAAAGGAAGTCAACCCTGAATATCCATTGGAAGGACTAGTGCTGAAGCTGAAGCTCCAATACTTTGGCCACGTGATGCAAAGAGCAAACTCATTAGAAAAGACTCTGATGATGGGAAAAAATTGAAGGCAAAAGGAGAAGGGAGTAGCAGAAGATGAGATGGTTAGATAGCATCACCAACTCAATGAACGTGGATTTTAGCCAACTCTGGGAGAGCATGGAGAACAGGGAAGCTTGGTGTGCTACAGTCCATGGAGTCACAAAGAGTCAGACTAGACTTAGGGACTGAACAATGACATGAAGGAACATAGATACAGTTCAATTCATCAGTCCTCTAAAATTAGAGCAGTGAAGAGAGTGAATTTGCTGGGTAAAAGTTCCCATAACAAACTATTAGGGAAAGCAAGCTTAATCAGAAAGGAGCTAGCTGAAAAACAACAACATACTACATTGTCTGAGTATGTCATAATTTATTCATTCATTATCCTACTGAAGGACATTCGGTGTTTTCCAAGTACAGGCTGTTATCCTTAAGGCTGTTATAAACATCAATATGCAGAGTTTTCTGTGGACATAAGTTTGAAATAAAAGCTTCCCTTCTAGTAAATACCAAAGAAAATAATTGCTGGATCATACTGTAAGAGGATGTATTGTTTTGTAAGAAAGCACTAAATCATCTTCCAAGGTGACTGTATCATTTTGCATTTTCACAAGCAATGAATTAGAATCCTTGTTGCTCCACATCTTGCCAATATTTTATGGTGTTAGCATACCAGATTTGGTCATTCTAAAGGTGTGTATTAGGTCATTCTAATAGATATTTCATTACTGCTTTAATTTGCATTTACTTGGTGATACATCTGTTCAAATGCTTGTTTGCTATCTATAGATTTTTTTAGTGAGATTTTAAAGGCTTCAGCTAATTTTTAAAATTTTTTTTCTTATGGTTGAATTTTGGGTAATCATTCTTTATCATATGTGTCTTTGCAATAGTTTCACCAAGACTTTGGCATATCATCATAATCTCTTGACCCTGTATTTCACAACACAGAAGTATCTTTTTAAAATTCTACTGAGTCCATATTATTGATTATTTCTCTCATGGATTTTGTCTTCAGTGTTATAACTAAAATGTTACTGTCATTGTTGTTTTTTAGTTGCCCAGTCGTGTCCGACTCTTTGTGACCCCATGGACTGCAGCACGCCGGGCCTCCCTGTTCCTCATCATCTCTTTAAGTTTGCCCAAGTTCATGTCCATTGCATCAGTGATGCCATCCCCATCTAACCCTCTGACACCCACTTCTCCTTCTGCCCTCAATCTTTCCCAGTATCAGGGACTTTACCAAAGAGTCAGCTGTTCGTATCAGATGACCAAGATACTGGCTCACTGTCATGCACAAGGTCATCTAGTTTCTGGGAGTTTTGTAGTGTTGTCTTTTACATTTAAATATGTGATATATTTTGAGTAAAATTTTGTGAAAAGTGTAAGATCTGTCTGTGAATTTATTTTTCGTGTGAATGTCCAGTTGTTCTAGCACAACTGTGTGACCTTTATTACTTTATCAAAGATCATCCATCTGTACTCAGGTGCACCTATTTCTGACCTCCCTACTCTATTCCATTAATCTATATCCTTTCATCAGTACCTTATTGTCTTGATTACTGTGGTTTTATAAGAGGTCAGTTAATGTCAATCCTTCAACATTGTTATTCAATATTGTATTTACTATTATTCTAGGTTTTCTGTCTCTTATTTTGCAGGGGATTAGATCTTTTATTATTACTAGTATTATATATTTATTAAATTTGTTTTTTAATTGAAGGAAAATTGCTTTTCAATGTTATGTTAGTTTCTGTCATACAGCAACATGAACAAATAACAATTATGTACACATTCTCCCTCCTGAGCCTCCCTCAATTTCCCTATCTCACCCCTCTAGGTCATCATAGAGCACCAGGAAGGACTCCCCATGTTATATAGCAACTTCTGACTAGCTATCTATTTTACACGATAGTGTATAAATGTTCATGCTGCTTTCTTATTTGTCCCACTCTCTCCTTCCCCCACTGTGCCCACAAATCCATTCTCTACATTAGCATCCTCATTCCATCCCTGCAAATAAGTTTATCAATACCATTTTTTCTAGATTCCATATATGTGTGTTAATATACGATATTTGTTTTTCTCTTTCTGACTTACTTCACTTTGTACAACAAGCTGTAGGTTCATCCACCTTACTGGAACTGACCCAAATTCGTTCTTTTTTATGACTAAGTAATATTGAACTGTATATATGTGCTATATCTTCTGTATCCATTCATCTATTGATGGATATCTAGGTTACTTCCATGTTCTAGCTGTTGTTGCAATGAACATTGGGTTACGTATGTCATTTAGAATTTTGGTTTTCTCAGGGTATATACCCAGTTATGGATTGCTGGATCATATGGTAGATTTATTCTTAGTTTTTTTTTTTGTTTGTTTGTTTGTTTTTAATTTTATTTTATTTTTAAACTTTACAAAATTGTATTAGTTTTGCCAAATATCAAAATGAATCTGCCACAGGTATACATGTGTTCCCCATCCTGAACCCTCCTCCCTCCTCCCTCCCCATACCATCCCTCTGGGTCGTGCCAGTGCACCAGCCCCAAGCATCCAGTATCGTGCATTGAACCTGGACTGGCAACTCATTTCATACATGATATTATACATGTTTCAATCTCCATACTGTTCTCCATAGTGGCTGCATCAGTTTACATCCCCACCAATAGGGCAGGAGGGCTCCCTTTTCTCCAAACCCTCTCCAGCTTTTATTGTTTGTAGAATTTTTGATAATGGCTATTCTGACTGGTGTGAGGTGATGCTTCATTGTAGTTTTCATTTGCATTTTTCTAAAAATTAGTGATTCTGAGCATTTTTCATGTGTTTATTGAACAGCTATATATGTTTTGGAAATTAATCCTTTGTCAGTTATTTTGTTTGCAGTTAATTTCTCTTTTAATCTTGTTTATTATTTCCTTTGCTGTGCAGAAACTTTTAAGCTTAATTAGGTCTCATTTGTTTATTTTGTTTTAATTTCCATTACTCTGGATGTGGATCAAAGAGGATCTTGCTCTCATGTATGTAATTTGTGTTAGAGTATAGCCTATGTTTTTCTTCTAAGAGTTTTATAGTTTCTGCATTTACATCTGAGTCTTTAATCCATTTTTAGCCTATTTTGTGTGTAATGTTAGTAAGTGTTCTAGTTTCATTATTTCAGTACTCTTGCCTGGAAAATCCCATGGATGGAGAAGCCTGGTAGGCTGTAGTCCATGGGGTCGCTAAGAAACATGACTGAGCGACTTCACTTCCACTTTTCACTTTCATGCATTGGAGAAGGAAATGGCAACCCACTCCAGTGTTCTTGCCTGGAGAATCCCAGGGACTGGGGAGCCTAGTGGGCTGCCGTCCATGGGGTCACACAGAGTCAGACACGACTGAAGTGACTTAGCAGTAGCAGTCCTGTTTTCCTAGCACCATTTATTGAAGACACTGTCTTTTATCCATTGTATGTTCTTGTCTCCTTTGTCAAGGATAAGGTGCACATAGATGCAGGGGTTTATCTCTTGGGCTTCTATCTTGTTCCATTGGTTTATATTTCTGTTTTTTGTGCCAATATAGTAGTGTCTTGATGACTGTAGCTTTGCAGTATAGTCTGAAGCCAGGAAAGTTGATTCCTCAAGCTCCCGTTTTCTTTCTCAAGATTGTTTTGGCTATTCAGTGTCCTTTGTGTTTCCATACAAATTGTGAGACTTTTTGCTATAGTTCTGTGAAAAATATCATTGGTAGTTTGATAGGAATTTCAGTGAATCTGTAGATTGCTTTGGGTAGTATAATCATTTTCAAAACAGTGATTCTTTCAACCCAAGACATGTCATCTTTGATTTCTTTCACCAGTGTCTTTTTGTTTTCTGTATACAGGTCTTTTGTCTCTTTAGATAGATTCATTCCTAGATATGTTATCCTTTTTGTTGCAGGAAGGGGGACCCCTTCCAGGGCCCAAAACTGGGCTCTTGTCTAACACTCAGCAATGAATTGTCCGAGGAGACACTTGTGTTGACAAAGCAAGAGATTTTATTGGGAAAGGGCACCCGGGTGGAGAGCAGTAGGGTAAGGGAACCCAGGAGCTCTGTCATGTGGCTCATAGTCTTGGGTTTTATGGTGATGGGATTCGTTTCCGGGTTGTCTTTAGCCAATCGTTCTGACTCAAGAGTCCTTCCTGGTGGTGCACGCCTTGTTCAGTCAAGATTGATGTCACAGAGAAGGATTCTGGGAGATGGTCGGACATGTGGTGTCTCCTTTTGACCTTCTTGAGCTCTTCCAGTTGGTGGTGGCTTATTAGTTCCATGTTCCTTACCAGGACCTCCTGTCGTAAAACAACTCATGCAAATGGTAACTATGGTGCCTGGCCAGAGTGGACAGTTTCAATCAGTGTGCTTCCCCTAACACTTTTGGTTGCAGTGGTGAATGGTATTGTTTCCTTAATTTCTCCTTCTAGTTTTTTTTTTTTTTTTTTCTTTTTAGTGTGTAGGAATGCAAGGGTTTTCTTTATATTAATTTTATACCATGTAACTCAACTATATTTATTGATTTGCTCTAGTGGCATATTTACAGTTTCCTATGCAATGGCACCCCACTCCAGTACTCTTGCCTGGAAAATCCCATGGATGGAGGAGCTTGGAAGGCTGCAGTCCATGGGGTCTCTGAGGGTCAGACATGACTGAGCGACTTTACTTTTACTTTTCACTTTCATGCATTGGAGAAGGAAATGGCAACCCACTCCAGTGTTCTTGCCTGGAGAATCCCAGGGTCTGGGGAGCATGGTGGGCTGCCGTCTATGGGGTCACACAGAGTTGGACACGACTGAAGCAATGCAACAGCAGCAGCAGCAGCATGTATAGTATCATATCATTTGCAAACAGTGAAAGTTTTACTTCTTTGCCAATCTGAATTCCTTTTATTTCTTTTTTTTTCCTCTGATTGTCATGCCTAGGATTTCCAAGACTATGTTGAATAATAGTGGCAAGATTGGGCACCCTTGTCTTGTTCCTGATCTTAGAGGAAATGCTTTCTGTTTTTCATTGTTGAGAATGTTTGCTGTGTGTTTGTCATAGAAAACCTTTACTTTGTTGAGGTAGTTTCCTTCTATGCCTACTTTCTAGAGATTTTTAATCATAAATGGGTGTAGAATTTTGTCAAAATTTCCTCTGCATCTATTGACATGATCATATGGTTTTCATCCTTCAATTTGTTAATATGGTGTATCACATTGATTTGCATATAGTGAAGAACCTGTGAGTGAGCAGAAGAGATGTTAGCTCTTCTCTAATCTTTTGGTAGAATTCACCTGTAAGACATCTGGCTCTGGGCTTTTGTCTGTTGGAAGATTTTTTAATCATAGTTTTGATATCAGTGCTCATGACTGGTCTGTTCACATTGCCTCTTCTAATAAACTTCAGAACTAGTGTGTTGGTATCCAAACGAACAAATGGCAATATTACTGCGATTTTGATCAAGATTGCATTGAACTCTTGATAAAGTTGGAAAGAACTGATATTTTGACAATATTGAGTCTTTTCATTGAGGAACACAGAATATCTGTTTATTCATTTATGATTTTATGATTCATTCATGATTTTAGTTTTCCTCATATAGTGATTATACATGCTTTGTTATGCTCATATATACGTATTTCATGTTTGGAGGCTAACGTAAATGACATTGTAATTTAAATTTCAAATTCCACTTATTTATCACTAATGTTGGCCAAAAACTACTTTTTACTTCTCAAGGATATATGTCTAAAGTGAAATTCTGGGTTGTATGCAAGCTGTACTTTTAGTTTAAAAAAATAACAAACTTCCATATCACTCATTCCATTTAACATCCTAAGCAACATTTCGATCCAATAGTTCAACATCCTTAATTTTTTAGTATTTTATTTTAGCTTTTCTGATATGTGCATATATCAGCGTCCTTTAAATTGCATTTCCCTAACAGCCAGTTATGTTGAATACTTTACATGTGCTTATTTGAAATCTGTCTGTGTTTTTTGATAAAATATCTTACCATAACTTCTTCCCATTTTATAATTAGATTTTAAAACTTATTGTTTCATTTATATAGTTTAGATATAGGGTCTTTTTCAGATATATTCTTTGCAAATATTTTCATCAGTCTATAACTTGTCTTTTCACTCTCTTAAGAGGATTTTTACAGGGCAAAAGTTTTTATTTTAATGAGACCCAATGTCTGTTTTCCTTTTATAGATAATTCTTTTATATTGATCATTATCTGTTTAACCATTCAAGACTGACATTTGTGTTTATATAATGGCATTCACTGATGGGCTATGGAGGGTAACATTATGGGCAGATAATTTTTGTAAAGGTTTAAATTTTTGTGGTAATATTTTTTTATTTTTTAGTCAGTTTATGAAAGATACATTCTTTCAAGAAATTCATTCTCATCCTCAAAATTTTTCAATAGATTTTGCTGAAGTTCTTGATTCTGTTCTCTGGATATTTTTTTTAATTCATGTTGTATTATGCAAAATTATGCTTACCTGTTCTTTCTCTTTTTTTTGGTCAGTTCATCTGTTTTATGTATTTCATTAATCTTTCTAAAAAGTTTACTCTAATGCATGATTCTTTCATATTTCAGTAATTTTTCTCTTGTACTTATATCTTTTTTCCTATTTAAGAATTTATTCTGTTGTTCTTCCTAACTTCTTAAGTTAGACATCTACATAATTAACTCTTCAAGTCTTTCTTTTGGTTTTGAAATTTTAAGGCTGTGTATTTCCTTTGAAACTTTATCCTGCTGAGTTCCATATGTGTGTGTGTAACCATGTTTGTGTGTGTTTTAAACTAATAGACTATATTTTTAGAAGAGTCTTTGGTTTACAGAGAAGTTGAGCTCACAGTACAGAGAGTTCTCAGATATCCCATGAAGACAATTTTTTTGATGATTAATATCTCCATTAGTACACATGTTTGTTACAATGATGAACTAATATCAATCCATAATTTTTAACTTTAGTTAATAATTAAAAACATACAAGGCCAAAGACTGTAACAAGAGATGAAGGAAATTATTGTACAATAATATAGAAGTCAACTTATCCAGAGGATACAATAATTATAAATATTTATGTATCCAATATTAGGAATGCCTAAGTTTATACAACAAATATTAACATAATAGAAGGAAGAAATAGCAATACAGTAACAGTGGGGAATTTCAATACCCCACTTTTAAGAATGGATATATAATCCAGATAGAAGATCAATAAGAAAACATTAAATTTTAACTGCTGCTGCTGCTGCTGCTAAGTTGCTTCAGTCATGTCTGACTCTGTTCGACCCCATAGACGGCAGCCCACCAGGCTCCCCCGTCCCTGGGATTCTCCAGGCAAGAACACTGGAGTGGGTTGCCATTTCCTTCTCCAATGCATGGAAGTGAAAAGTGAAAATGAAGTCGCTCAGTCATGTCCGACTCTGTGTGACCCCATGGACTGCAGCCTTCCAGGCTCCTCCATCCATGGGATTTTCCAGGCAAGAGTACTGGAGTGGGGTGCCATTGCCCTCTCCATAATAGATGAACCTAAGAGACATATACAGAGGTTCCATATACCAGCAGCAGAACACATATTCTTTCAAGCATACATAGAACACCCTCCAGGATAAAGCATAGGCAAGACCATAAAACTAGTCTTAATAAATTTAAGAAAATTGAAATCATATCAAGCATCTTTTCCAAACACAAAGAAACTGAAAAAAGAATAAACAAAACTCAAATTTAGAAGAAGGAAAAAAAATAAGTATTCTTTTATACTAAAATCTCTCAATAAACTGAGTATATAGGGAATGTACCTCAACATAATAAAGACTGCATATGACAAGCTCATAGCTACACATGACAAGCCCATATATAATGGTGAATCATTGAATATTTTCCCTCTAAGATCATAAACAATGTAAGAGTACCCACTGTCACTTTTATTCAACATAATACTGGAAGTCCTAGCTAGTGCAATTAAGTAAGAATAAGAAATAAAAGGCACCTGAATAGGAAAGGAAGGAAAGGTGTCTGCATTTGCCAATGACATGATATTATATATAGAAAATCCCATAGATGACCAAAAGAAAATTTAGAGTTAGTAAAGAAAAGTTATGACCAACCTAGATAGCATATTCAAAAGCAGAGACATTACTTTGCCAACAATGGTCCGTCTAGTCAAGGCTATGGTTTTTCACTGGTCATGTATGGATGTGAGAGTTGGACTGTGAAGAAGGCTGAGCACTAAAGAATTGATGCTTTGGAACTGTGGTGTTGAAGACTCTTGAGAGTCCCTTGGACTGCAAGGAGATCCAACCAGTCCATTCTGAAGGAGATCAGCCCTGGGTGTTCTTTGGAAGGAATGATGCTGAAGCTGAAACTCCAGTACTTTGGCCACTTCATGCGAAGAGTTGACTCATTGGAAAAGACTCTGATGCTGGGAGGGATTGGGGACAGGAGGAGAAGGGGACGACAAAGGATAAGGTGGCTGGATGGCATGACTGACTCGATGGATGTGAGTCTGAGTGAATTCCAGGAGTTGGTGTGCTGGCAAGGAGGTGTACAGGGAGGCCTGGTGTGCTGTGATTCATGGGGTCACAAACAGTCAGACACGACTGAGTGACTGAAATGAACTGAACTGAAAGTATTTTAATAAAGTTGCAGGATACAAAATTAATAATAATGATCATGTATCAGTTGCATCTGTATACTCTCATCAGTGAATTTTCAGAAAGGGAAATTAATGATTTCATTTATAGTAGCATTATAAAATAATACAATTATTAAGAATAAACTTAACAAAAGAGGTTAAAGAATTGTACTTTGAAGCTATAAGACACTGATGAAAAAGATTGAAGAAGACATAAATAAATGGAAAGGTATTGATATTGAGTTAATATTATCAAAATATCCATATTACTCAAAACAGTATACAGATTCAACACAATCCCTATTAAAATTCCAATGACAATTTTCAGAGAAATAGAAGAAGAAAAAAAACTAAAATGTGTAAGAAAACACAAAAAAGACTCTGAATAGCTAAAGTGATTTTGAGAACAAAGAGCAAAACTGGAGGTATAATACTTCCTGATTTCAAAATATGTTACAAAGCTCTAGTAATCAAAACAGTATAGTACAGTTTTAGCATTAAAACAGACACATACATCAATGGAACAGGACAGAGAGCACCAAAAGAAACCCATTCACATATGGTCAATTACTTTTTGACACAGGAACCAAAAATAAACAAAGAAGGAAAGATCAGTTCAGTTCAGTTGCCAAATGATGTCCGACTCTTTGCAGTCCCATGGACTGCAGCATGCCAGGCTTCCCTACCCATCACCAACTCCCAGAGCTCACTCAAACTCATGTTCATTGAGTCAGTGATGCCATCCAACCATCTCATCTTCTGTCATCCCCTTCTCCTCCTGCCTTCAATCTTTCCCAGCATCAGGGTCTTTTCCAATGAGTCAGTTCTTCACATCAGATGACCAAACTCAACTTCAGCATCGGTCCTTCCAATGAGTATTCAGGACTGGTCTCCTTTAGGATGGACTGGTTGGATCTCCTTGCAGTCCAAGGGACTCTCAAGAGTCTTCTCCAACACCACAGTTCAAAAGCATCAATTCTTTGGTGCTCAGCTTTCTTTATAGTCCAACTCTCACATCCATACATGACTAGTGGAAAAACCGTAGCTTTGACTATATGGACCTTTGTTGGTAAAGTAATGTCTAGGATTTTTAATATGCTGTCTAGAAAAGATGATCTTTAGTAAATGGTGGTATGAAACTTGGATAGCAAAAGAATGAAGTGGGCCACTATCTTACACCTTACACTAAAATCATGTCAAAATGCGTTAAAGACTTGAACATAAAATATAAAACTATAAAATTCCTAGAAGGAAACATCAGGGGTAAACTTCAATAAGTTTGATCTTGGCATTGACTTCTTAGATTTGACACCTAAAGCAAAGGAAGTAAACTAAAAATGAAACCACTGAGACTACAGAAAACTAAAGGTCTTCTCTTCAGAAAGGAATTGAGAGAAAGTATTTGCAATCCACATATCTAATAGGAGGTTAATATTCAAAATATAAAAGGAATTCATACAACTCAGTAGCAATAATAATAAATAACCAAATTAAAATGAGTAAAAAACTTAAATAGACATTTTAACAAAGACATACAAAGGGCGAATGAAAAAATGCTCAACATCACTAGGGAAATGCAAATAAAAACCTCAATGAGATACCATCTCACACCTATTAGAATAGCTATCACAAAAAGACAAGAGAACAAATACTGGCAAGGATGTGGAAGAAAGGGGACTTGGACATTTTTGATGGAAATTTACATTGGTAAAGCCACTTTTAGCAAATAGTATGGTAGTTCCTCAAGAAATTAAAAATAGAATGGCCCTATTATCTAGCAATCTCACTTTTGGGTATATGTCCAGAATAAGCAAAATAATTATCCCAAAGAAATATCTGTACTTCTGTGTTCATAGCAACATTATTCACAAAGGCTCAGGTATGAAAACAACCTAAGTGTCTGTTCATAAATGAATGGATGAACAAAATATGGCATAATACACAGAACAGCATTCAGTCTCAAAAAAGGGGAAATTCTGTCATTTGTGACAACATGGGTGAACCTGGAATCCATTATGCTAAAATTTAGCAAGACACTTAATAATGCATAGGTGACAGAAAAAGCCTGGTGATAAATTTGAATTAAATAAAAATGAAAATACAATTTATCAAAGTTTATAGACTACAACGAAAACATTAAAAACTCCCCTCTAACTACTACTCTAAAGAAGGGCATGGAAACCCACTCCAATATTCTTGCCTGGAGAATCCCATGGACAGAGGAGCCCCACGGACTATGGTCCATAGGGTTGCAAAGAGTCAGACACAACTGAACTGACTTATACACACACACAAGCACTACTGCAAGAAAAATCTAATATTAATACTCTAAGTCTCCACATTATTGTTGTTGCTGTTGTTTAGTCACTAAGTCATGTCTAACTCTTTTGCAACCCCATGGGCTTCTCTATCCATGGGATTTCCCAGCAAGAATACTGGAGTGGGTGGCTATTTCCTTTTCCAGGGAATCTTCCTGGCCCAAGGATTGAGCCTGCATCTCCTGAATTGGCAGGCAAATTCCTTACATAGAGCATCTAGGAAACCTAAGCTTCCACATTAAGAATATATAGAAAGGAAGAAAATCTAAAGCTAACAAGGAGTAGAAGAATGTAAATAATAAAAATTAGACTTATGTACAGGAAAAATAGAGAAAAACATAAACCAAAAGCTGGTTTTTCAAGAAGATCAATAAAATTGATAAAGTTTGCCCAACATCTTAAGGTTGGGAATGAGACAAAAATGTGTTCTATCATCATCCCTATTAAACATCTTACTAGAAGTCCTAGCTAGTGCCATTACAGAAGGAATAAAAATAAAATATGTACATATTGGAAAAGAAGAAATAAAATTATTTGTATTCACAGATAACTGACAATAACTCCCCATATTTAAAAAAAATCTCAGAACTTATAAATGAGTAAAACAAGTTCATAGTACACAAGATTCATATATAAAAGAATTACAGTTTTATGTACTACCAATCAATCACTGGAGTTTAAAATTCAAATACATACTATTCATAATAGCATTAAAAAGTAAATAAATTTGCAAACAACATACATGATAATGGATTAATATCCATAATATAAGGAAGAACTCTTACAACTTGATATTAAAGAGATTAATAATTCAATGTTTTAAGCGGGGGGGAATATCTAAACAAGTATCTTTCTAAAGAAGGTATACAAATATCTGAAATGGCATGAAAAGTACTTAATGTTATTAATATTTATATTAAAATAAAGATATGCCACTTCATATTCACTGGAATGAGTATAATAAGAAAATGGACAAAATCAAGATCATGCAAATGTGTAGAGAACTAGAAACCTCATCCATTGCTGATCAGCATGTAAATGGAGCAGGCACTTTGGAAAAGAGTTTAGCAGTTCCTCAAAAAAATTAAACATAGAGTTACCATGTGTGCTTAATGCTAAGTCAGTTCAGTCATGTCCAACTCTGGGCAACACTATGGACTGCAGCCTGCCAGGCTCTGCTGTCCATGGGATTCTCCAGGCAAGATTACTGGAGTGGGTTGCTGTGCCCTCCTCCAGGGGGTTGTTCTGACCCAGGGATTGAACCTGCATCTCTTATGCCTAACCTGCATTGGCAGGCAGGTTCTTTACCACTAGTGCCATCCAAGCAATTCCACTCCTAAATATATACTCAAATAAACTAAAACACCTCAGTATATGCAAAACTTGTACACGAATACTTTAGCTACCTGATGCGAAGAGGTGACTCATTTGAAAAGACCCTGATGCTGGGAAAGATTGAGGGCAGGAGGAGAAGGGGACGATAGAGGATGAGATGGTTGGATGGCATCACCAACTCAATGGACATGGGTTTGAATGGACTCCAGGAGTTGGTGATGGACAGGGAGGCTTGGCGGGCTGTGGTTCATGGGGTCACAAAGAGTCGGACATGACTGAGCAAGTGAAATGAAGTGTATACTAATATTGATATTAACATTAATCATATTAGCTGAAAAGTAGAAACAATCAAAATACCCATTATTAACTGATAGTGGCATGTTCATACAATGGAGTAATATTCAGTAATAAAAAGGGAGTGAAGTATTAATAACAGGCTACAACATGGATTGGGTTTCTCTGGTGGCTCAGTTGGTAAAGAATCTGCATGCAATGCAGGAGACCTGGATTCAGTCCCTGAGTTGGGAAGATTTCCTGGAGGAGGGCAAGTATTTCACTCCAGTATCTTACCTGGAGAATTCCATGAACTATTCCATGTAGTCACAAAGATTCAGACACAACTGAACGACTTTTATGATGATGAAAACATGGATTAACCTTGAAAATATTATGTATGCAAAAAAGTCAGCTCTGAAAGGCCGCACTTTGTAAGTCCATTTATATAAAATATCCAGAAGACACCAGTCTATGGAGACAAAAAGTAGATTAGGGATTACCTGTGACTGAGAGGGAAAGAGTATTCATGTTCATGAACAGTATGAACAGTATGAAAGGCAAAATGATAGGATACTGAAAGAGGAACTCTCCAGGTCAGTAGGTGCCCAATATGCTACTGGAAATCAGTGGAGAAATAACTCCAGAAAGAACGAAGGGATGGAGCCAAAGCAAAAAGAATACCCAGCTGTGGATGTGACTGGTGATAGAAGCAAGGTCCGATGCTGTAAAGAGCAATATTGCATAGGAACCTGGAATGTCAGGTCCATGAATCAAGGCAAATTGGAAGTGGTCAAACAGGAGATGGCAAGAGTGAACGTCGACATTCTAGGAATCAGTGAACTGAAATGGACTGGAATGGGTGAATTTAACTCAGATGACCATTATATCTACTACTGTGGACAGGAATCCCTCAGAAGAAATGGAGTACCCATCATGGTCAACAAAAGAGTCCGAAATGCAGTACTTGGATGCAATCTCAAAAACGACAGAATGATCTCTGTTCATTTCCAAGGCAAACCATTCACTATCACAGTAAACCAAGTCTATGCCCCAACCAGTAACACTGAAGAAGCTGAAGTTGAACGGTTCCATGAAGACCTACAAGACCTTTTAGAACTAACACCCCAAAAAGATGTCCTTTTCATTATAGGGGACTGGAATGCAAAAGTAGGAAGTCAAGAACCACCTGGAGTAACAGGCAAATTGGCCTTGGAATACGGAATGAAGTAGGGCAAAGACTAATAGAGTTTTGCCAAGAAAATGCACTGGTCATAGCAAACACCCTCTTCCAACAACACTAGAGAAGACTCTATACATGGACATCACCAGATGGTCAACACCGAAATCAGATTGATTATATTCTTTGCAGCCAAAGATGGAGAAGCTCTATATGGTCAGCAAAAACAAGACTGGGAGCTGACTGTGACTCAGACCATGAACTCCTTATTGCCAAATTCAGACTTAAATTGAAGAAAGTAGGGAAAACCACTAGACCATTCAGGTATGACCTAAATCAAATCCCTTATGATTATACAGTGGAAGTGAGAAATAGATTTAAGGGCCTAGATGTGATAGATGGAGTGCCTGATGAACAATGGAATGAGGTTCATGACATTGTACAGGAGACAGGGGTCAAGACCATCCCCATGGAAAAAAAATGCAAAAAAGCAAAATGGCTGCCTGGGGAGGCCTTACAAATAGCTGTGAAAAGAAGAGAAGCGAAAAGCAAAGGAGAAAAGGAAAGACATAAACATCTGAATGCAGAGTTCCAAAGAATAGCAAGAAGAGACAAGAAAGCCTTCTTCAGCGATCAATTCAAAGAAATAGAGGAAAACAACAGAATGGGAAAGACTAGGGATTTCTTCAAGAAAATCAGAGATACCAAAGGAACATTTCATGCAAAGATGGGCTCGATAAAGGACAGAAATGGTATGGACCTAACAGAAGCAGAAGATATTAAGAAGAGATGGCAAGAATACACAGAAGAACTGTAGAAAAAAGATCTTCACAACCCAGATAATCACGATGGTGTGATCACTGACCTAGAGCCAGACATCCTGGAATGTGAAGTCAATGGGCCTTAGAAAGCATCACTACGAACAAAGCTAGTAGAGGTGATGGAATTCCAGTTGAGCTATTCCAAATCCTGAAAGACGATGCTGTGAAAGTGCTGCACTCACTATGCCAGCAAATTTGGAAAACTCAGCAGTGGCCACAGGACTAGAAAAGGTGAGTTTTCATTCCAATCCCAAAGAAAGGCAATGCCAAAGAATGCTCAAACTGCCACACAATTGCAGTCATCTCACATGCTAGTAAAGTAATGCTCAAAATACTCCAAGCCAGGCTTCAGCAATATGTGAACCATGAACTTCCTGATGTTCAAGCTGGTTTTAGAAAAGGCAGAGGAACCAGAGATCAAATTGTCAACATCCACTGGATCATGGAAAAAGCAAGAGAGTTGCAGAAAAACATCTATTTCTGCTTTATTGACTAAGCCAAAGCCTTTGACTGTGTGGATCCCAATAAACTGTGGAAAATTCTGAAAGAGATGGGAATCCCAGACCACCTGATCTGCCTCTTGAGAAATTTGTATGCAGGTCAGGAAGCAACAGTTAGAACTGGACATGGAACAACAGACTGGTTCCAAATAGGAAAAGGAGTACGTCAAGGCTGTACATTGTCACCCTGTTTATTTAACCTATATGCAGAGTACATCATGAGAAATGCTGGACTGGAAGAAACACAAGCTGGAATCAAGATTGCCAGGAAAAATATCAATAACCTCAGATATGCAGATGACACCACCCTTATGGCAGAAAGTGAAGAGGAACTAAAAAGCTTCTTGATGAAAGTGAAAGTGGAGTGTGAAAAATTTGGCTTAAAGCTCAACATTCAGAAAACGAATATAATGGCATCTGGTCCCATCACTTCATGGCAAATCGATGGGGAAACAGTGGAAACAGTGTCAGACTTTATTTTTCTGGGCTCCAAAATCACTACAGATGGTGACTGCAGCCATGAAATTAAAAGACCCTTACTCCTTGGAAGGAAAGCTACTACCAACCTAGATACCATATTCAAAAGCAGAGACATTACTTTGCCAACAAAGGTCTGTCTAGTCAAGGCTATGGTTTTTCCTGTGGTCATGTATAGATGTGAGAGTTGGACTGTGAAGAAGGCTTAGCGCTGAAGAATTGATGCTTTTGAACTGTGGTGTTGGAGAAGACTCTTGAGAGTCCCTTGGACTGCAAGGAGATCCAACCAGTCCATTCTGAAGGAGATCAGCCCTGGGTGTTTTAGAAAGGAATGATGCTAAAGCTGAAACTCCAGTTCTTTGGCCACCTCATGCAAAGAGTTCACTCATTGGAAAAGACTCCGATGCTGGGAGGGATTGGGAGCAGGAGGAGAAGAGGACGACAGAGGATGAGATGGCTCGATGGCATCACTGACTCAATGGATGTGAGTCTCAGTGAACTCCGGGAGTCGGTGATGGACAGGGAGGCCTGGCGTGCTGCGATTCATAGGGTCACTAAAAGTCAGACATGACTGAGTGACTGATCTGATCCCCTGCCTTTTCTAAAACCAGCTTGAACATCTGGCAGTTCACAGTTCATGTATTGCTGAAGCCTGGCTTAGAGAATTTTGAGCATTACTTTACTAGCATGTGAGATGAGTGCAATTCTTCAGTTGTTTGAGCATTCTTTGGCATTGCCTTTCTTTGGGATTGGAATGAAAACTGACCTTTTCCAGTCCTGTGGCCACTGCTGAGTTTTCCAAATTTGCTGGCATAGTGAGTGCAGCAGTTTCATATCATCCTCTTTCAGGATTTGAAATACTCAACTGGAATTCTATCACCTCCACTAGCTTTGTTCGTAGTGATGCTTTTTAAGGCCCATTGACTTCACATTCCAGGATGTCTGGCTCTAGGTCAGTGATCACACCATCGTGATTATCTGGGTCGTGAAGATTTGTTTTGTACAGTTCGTATGTGTATTCTTGCCACCTCTTCTTAATATCTTCTGCTTCTGTTAGGTCCATACCATTTCTGTCCTTTATCGAGCCCATCTTTGGGCTGTTTGAAATGTTCCGTTGGTATCTCTAATTTTCTTGAAGAGATCTCTAGTCTTCCCCATTCTGTTGTTTTCCTCTATTTCTTTGCATTAATCGCTGAGGAAGGCTTTCTTATCTCTCCATGCTATTCTTTGTAACTGCATTCAGATGCCTATATCTTTCCTTTTCTCTTTTGCTTTCTCTTCTCTTCTTTTCCCAGCTATTTGTAAGGCCTCCCCAGACAGCCATTTTGCTTTTTTGCATTTCTTTTCCATGGGGATGGTCTTGATCCCTGTCTCCTGTACAATGTCATGAACCTCATTCCATAGTTCACCAGGCACTCTATCCATCAGATCTAGTCCCTTAAATCTATTTCTCACTTTCACTGGATAATCGTAAGGGATTTGATTTAGGTCATGCCTGAATGGTCTAGTGGTTTTCCCTACTTTCTTCAATTTAAGTCTGAATTTGGCAATGAGGAGTTCATGATCTGAGCCACAGTGAGCTCCCAGTCTTGTTCTTGCTGACTGTATAGAGCTTCTCCATCTTTGGCTGCAAAGAATATAATCAATCTGATTTCAGTGTTGACCATCTGGTGATGTCCATGTATAGAGTCTTCTCTTGTGTTGTTGGAAGAGGGTGTTTGTTATGACCAGCGCATTTTCTCGGCAAAACTCTATTAGTCTTTGCCCTGCTTCATTCCGTATTCCAAGGCCAAATTTGCCTGTTACTCCAGGTGGTTCTTGACTTCCTACTTTTGCATTCCAGTCTCCTATAATGAAAAGGACATCTTTTTTGGGTGTTAGTTCTAAAAGGTCTTGTAGGTCTTCATGGAACCGTTCAACTTCAGCTTCTTCAGTGTTACTGGTTGGGGCATAGGCTTGGATTACCATGATATTGAATGGTTTGCCTTGGAAACGAACAGAGATCATTCTGTCGTTTTTGAGATTGCATCCAAGTACTGCATTTCAGACTCTTTTGTTGACCATGATGGCTACTCCATTTCTTCTGAGGGATTCGTATCCGCAGTAGTAAATATAATGGTCATCTGAGTTAAATTCACCTATTCCAGTCCATTTTACTTCGCTGATTCCTAGAATGTCAGCATTCACTCTTGCCATCTCCTGTCTGACCACTTTCAATTTGCCTTGATTCATGTACAGTCCTATGCAAAAAAAAAATGAAATGAGATAAAGTGAACCTAGACTCTGACTTCATCCTTTACCAAAAAATAAAAATGAATTGAAGACCAAAATGTAAAATGAAAAATGATGAAAATATAGTAGAAAATCTGTGTGATCTTCGGTTTAGTGATGGGTTTTTATATACAACAACAAAACACTATGCAGGAGAGAATAAGTTGATAAGCTAGATTTTATAAAAGTTAAATCTCTTGTTCTGTGAAAGGTACTGTTAAAGAGATTGAAAACACAAGCCACAGTTTGTGAGAAAATATTTGCAAAAACTTATCTGATATGGGATTTGTTCCAGATTACACAGAGAATAGTAAAACTCAGCAAAAAGAAAATAAAGGAATCAATTTAAAACAGACTAAAGACATGAACAAATACTTTATCAAAAAAGATAACGAGTAACATATGAAAAGATTCTTTTTTTTTTAATTTTATTTTATTTTTAAACTTTACATAATTGTATTAGTTTTGCCAAATATCAAAATGAAAAGATTCTTAACATCACATGTCATGCAAATGAAAACAATAAGATACCATCACACACCTAGCTTAATCTTAGAATGGCTAATATTGAGGAGGAAATATCTGAAGCAATCAAGCATTGCTAAGCACTGAAGTAACAGGGATTCTCTTGGTATATAGGAGTTCTATAATATACTTAAAACTTTGCTGTAAATCTACAACTATTCTAAAATTTTAAACATTTATTGAATGTAAAAAAATAAAACAAGGTAAAATTATTAAATCATAAGAAATATTCATTTGTATAGTTCTAAAACTTAGCACCACAAAGATGCTGTGATGTTTCAGATGTGGAGAAAAGGTTTAGGGTAGAAACTGAGCAGGACACTGTGTGAATCCTGGACATGTAAGCCTTTCATGTCCTCCATTCCTTGTTTGTAGGAAACAGATTCCAGCCTCCATGACCTTTTCTGAGTTCCAAAGAGCATATTGGAATAGTTGCTAATCAAGGAAGGGAGAAAATGCAGAGACAAGGGAGGAGCAGCCAGAAAATAGTGTAGCCTTGGGGCAGGGTCCTCATTCCAATTCAAGGGATACACATAGCAGTATCTTTAAACTCTTTGCAGAACTGAAACCCATCAAGTGGAAGACATCAATATTCTTCATTTCAGAGAAAACAACTTAAGGCCAATATAAAGGAATCACAGAAACTCATCAGATTACCCAAGGCCAAATTAAAGGAGTGTAGGCCCTGCACACACTTTAATCTTATCAGCAATCCCACCCTTGGACTATTGCTGTTAAACTCCTCATCAAATTCTCCCAGGTTGAAACACACAATTTTTGAGGGGTAAGAGCCCACTGTTTGCCTACCAAAGCAAAAAAGCTATTATTTTCTAGTTTACCCAAAACTCTGTCTCCAAGATTCTGGTGCACAGAGGCTGGGTTTTTGGCATCAGGATCAGCTCACTAATAATAAGCCTATGCTTTTCACTTATTCCCTTGTAGCTCAGTTGGTAAAGAATCTGCCTGCAGTGCAGGAGACCTGGGTTCAATCCCTGGGTTGGGAAGATCCCCTGGAGAAGGAAATGGCAACCCACGGAGAAGGAAATGGCAACCCACTCCAGTATCGTTGCCTAGAAATTTCATGGACAGAGGAGCCTGGTGGGCTACAGTCCTTGGGGTCGCAAAGAATCAGACACGATTGAGTGACTGCTGCTGCTGCTAAGTCACTTCAGTCGTGTCTGACTCTGTGAGACCCCAGAGACGGCAGCCCACCAGGCTCCCCCGTCCCTGGGATTCTCCAGGCAAGAACACTGGAGTGGGTTGCCATTTCCTTCTCCAATGCATAAAAGTGAAAAGTGAAAGTGAAGTCGCTCAGTCGTGTCTGACTCTTCGCGACTCCACGGACTGCAGCCCACCAGGCTCCTCCGTCCATGGGATTTTCCAGGCAAGAGTACTGGAGTGGGGTGCCATTGCCTTCTCCGATTAAGTGACTGACACTGACTTAACACTTAAGTCTCCTTTCCAATGTGTCATTTGTGGTTTTTCAAGTCATCTGCCAGTGAAAGATTTGTTCTGTTGTTCTTTGGCAATAAGTGCCATCACAAATCTGCTCAATAGAAGAGATTTGTTGTTCAATAACTCATTTTTGCATAACATATTAAGTCAATCTGGCATTGCATCAACAAGTCTGGGAGGTTCCAGACTCACAATTATGAATGTGGTTCCAGTCCAAGAGAAATTATGCACTATAAAATATGAGAATGTATTTATGTAATAAGCACTTATAAAGTGATTACTATATGCCAGAAATTCTTAAACACTTTACATATACTAAATTATTAAGATCTTTATAAAATCTTTGTGGAGTAGGTATTAGTATAACCTCCATATAATGGTATTAACTATATATTAGTACATTGATATCTATTTTAAAGTATTGTCTATGCTTTAATTAAAGACACATGGCTAGAGAAAGAATGATTTTCACTTATTTGAGCCTTGCTTTTGGAGTACCTCCTCCTTGCAGGGATGCTATGATACTCCTTAATATGAGGTGACTCTTCGGAAACTCTTAACCATATAAACCCTTTACTCTTTGAGCACATTTTCTGGAGTGTAACCAGAAATTTTAACCCCCTGAAAACTCAGTTAATTAAGTATTGATACATTCAGTAGAAACCAAACATAAGTTGCCAAACAGAAACCTGCATGTCCAAGGTACACAGAGGCCAAACAAATCTAAATGTCAGAGTTTGGAGGAGACAAAGTTAATTACAAGGGTTATGCAAGGAGATGGAGAAGGCAATGGCACCCCACTCCAGTACTGAGCCCGGAAAATCCCATGGATGGAGGAACCTGGTAGGCTGCAGTCCATGGGGTCGCAAAGAGTCGGACACGACTGAGCGACTTCACTTTCACTTTCCACTTTCATGCATTGGAGAAGTAAATGGCAACCCACTCCAGTGTTCTTGCCTGGAGAATCCCATGGATGGAGAAGCCTGGTAGGCTGCAGTCCATGGGGTCGCACAGAGTCGGACACGACTGAAGGGACTTAGCAGCAGCATGCAAGGAGATAGAGTGGCTTGTGCTCAAAAAGCCTGAACTCTCTGGTGGGTTTTCAGGAAAGATTTTGGGGGTTTATTTGTTTTTGTTTTTGCTATTTTTTTTTAAAGCTACATCAGGTCTTAGTTGTGGCACACGGGATCTTCATTGCTGCATGCAGGAGTCATTGGTTCTTGGTTGAGGCTTGTGGACTTCTCTCTAGTTGTGGTCCATGGGCTCCAGAGTGTGCAGGCTCAGTAGTTGTGGTGTATGGATTCTCTAGATGTGGCATACAGGCTCCAAACTGTATGGGCTCTGTAGTTTGTGGTACACGGGTTCTCTAGTTGAGACATGTCAGCTTAGTTGCCCCATGGCATGTGGGATCGTAGTTCTCTGACCAGGGACCAAACCTGAGTTGTCTGCATTGGAAGGCAGATTCTTAATCACCGGAACAACAAGGAAGTCCCCAGCAAAGAGTTTTTAGAGGCAAAATTTGAGGTGAAGGCTGGAGAGTGAGTGACTTTCTTCTGCTTGGTTGGTGGTGAGGTAACAAGGTGAGTTTCCATCTAACATGTGCTCAGTTCAAAGTTACCATCCTCCACCTGGTTTTGGTTCCAGCAGAAGAACTCAAAGATATATTGCTATTTATATTCCTTGAGGAGGAACCAGGACCCCGCCTTATCACTGTACTATTGTTTCTTGACTGATCCTCCTTAGTTTGTGCACTCCTTTACTTCCCTAATTAGAAATAAATCTGCCTTTTGGAACTAAGGGAAGGTCTAAAAGGCTGAAGCCTCTTTCCTACAATCAAGAAACAAGGGTCAGTGAAAAGCTTTTGAACCCACCAGAGAGGGCCCCATACGGTCCTGCTTGGTTTCAAAACTACATTATAAGAATTCAAAATCTCAAAGAAATGTAAGTGAATTTGAGTAAGTTTTCAAGAGACAGAGCAGAATAGCTGATATGACCTAAAAATTTTAAAAACCTGTTATTATGGGGCACTCATCAGTCAGAGTCAATGGGATTCAGTGGACCTCTAAATAATATTCAGTGTGTAAATAGCAAGTTGCTTCCACTAAGATATTGAAAATGATGTTTGTAAATAATAAGATGACTGCAGCCATGAAATTAAAAGACACTTACTCCTTGGAAGGAAAATTATGACCAACCTAGATAGCATATTGAAAAGCAGAGACATTACTTTGCCAACAAAGGTCAGTCTAATCAAGGCTATGGTTTTTCCTGTGGTCAGAGTATGGATGTGAGAGTTGGACTGTGAAGAAGGCTGAGCACCGAAGTATTGATGCTTTTGAACTGTGGTGTTGGAGAAGACTGTTGAGAGTCCCTAGGACTGCAAGGAGATCCAACCAGTCCATTTTGAAGGAGATCAGCCCTGGGTGTTTTAGAAAGGAATGATGCTAAAGCTGAATCTCCAGTACTTTGGCCACCTCATGCAAAGAGCTGACTCATTGGAAAAGACTCTGATGCTGGGAGGGATTGGGGGCAGGAGGAGAAGGGGACAACAAAGGATATGGCTGGATGGCATCACTGACTCAATGGACGTGAGTCTCAGTGAACTCCGGGAGTTGGTGATGCACAGGGAGGCCTGGCCTGCTGCAGTCTGGGGTCACAAAGAGTCAGACATGACTGAACGGCTGAACTGAACTGAACTGAAAGGATTAAGATCAGGACATGACTGTTTCATTACCAACTCATCTCACACGCTAGTAAAGTAATGCTCAAAATTCTCCAAGCCAGGCTTCTGCAATACGTGAACCGTGAACTTCCAGTTGTTCAAGCTGGTTTTATTTTTTTTTTTTTAATTTTATTTTATTTTTAAACTTTACATAACTGTATTAGATGTGCCAAATATCAAAATGAATCCGCCACAGGTTTACATGTGTTCCCCATCCTGAACCCTCCTCCCTCCTCCCTCCCCATTCCATCCCTCTGGGTCGTCCCAGTGCACCAGCCCCAAGCATGCAGTATCGTGCATCGAACCTGGACTGGCAACTCATTTCATACATGATATTTTACATGTTTCAATGCCATTCTCCCAAATCTTCCCACCCTCTCCCTCTCCCACAGAGTCCATAAGACTGTTCTATACATCAGTGTCTCTTTTGCTGTCTCGTACACAGGGTTATTGTTACCATCTTTCTAAATTCCATATATATGCGTTAGTATACTGTATTGGTGTTTTTCTTTCTGGCTTACTTCACTCTGTATAATAGGCTCCAGTTTCATCCACCTCATTAGAACTGATTCAAATGTATTCTTTTTAATGGCTGAATAATACTCCATTGTGTATATGTACCACAGCTTGCTTATCCATTCATCTGCTGATGGACATCTAGGTTGCTTCCATGTCCTGGCTATTATAAACAGTGCTGCGATGAACATTGGGGTACTCGTGTCTCTTTCCCTTCTGGTTTTCTCAGTGTGTATGCCCAGCAGTGGGATTGCTGGATCATAAGGCATGTCTATTTCCAGTTTTTTAAGGAATCTCCATACTGTTCTCCATAGTGGCTGTACTAGTTTGCATTCCCACCAACAGTGTAAGAGGGTTCCCTTTTCTCCACACCCTCTCCAGCATTTATTACTTGTCGACTTTTGGATTGCACAAGCTGGTTTTAGAAAAGGCAGAGAAACCAGAGACCAAATTGTCAACATCCGCTGGATCATCAAAAAAGCAAGAGAGTTTCAGAAAAACATCTATTTCTGCTTTATCGACTATGCCAAAGCTTTTGACTGTGTGGATTCCAATAAACTGTGGAAAATTCTGAAAGAGATAGGAATACCAGGCCACCTGACCAGCCTCTTGAGAGATTTGTATGCAGGTCAGGAAGCAACAGTTAGAACTGGACATGGAACAATAGACTGGTTCCAAATAGGAAAAGGAGTACATCAAGACTGTATATTGTCACCCTGTTTGTTTAACTTATCTGCAGAGTACATCATGAGAAATGCTGGACTGGAAGAAGCACAAGCTGGAATCAAGATTGCCGAGAGAAATATCAATAACCTCAGATATGCAGATGACACCACCATTATGGTAGAAAGTGAAGAACTAAAGAGCCTCTTGATGAAGGTGAAAGAGAAGAGTGAAAAAGTTGGCTTAAAACTCAACATTCAGAAAATGAAGATCGTGACATCTGGTCCCATCACTTCATGGGAAATAGATGGGGCAACAGTGGAAACAGTGTCAGACTTTATTTTTCTGGGCTCCAAAATCACTGCAGATGGTGACTGCAGCCATGAAATTAAAAGACGCTTACTCCTTGGAAGGAAAGTTATGACCAACCTAGATAACATATTCAAAAGCAGAGACATTACTTTGCCAACAAAGGTCCATCTAGTCAAGGCTATGATTTTTCTTATGGTCATGTATGGATGTGAGAGTTGGACTGTGAAGAAGGCTGAGCACTGAAGAATTGATGCTTTTGAACCGTGGTGTTGGAGAAGACTCTTGAGAGTCCCTTGGCCTGCAAGGAGATCCAACCAGTCCATTCTGAAGGAGATCAGCCCTGGGATTTCTTTGGAAGGAATGATGCTAAAGCTGAAACTCCAGTACTTTGGCTACCTCATGGGAAGAGTTGACCCATTGGAAAAGACCCTGATGCTCGGAGTAATTGGAGGCAGGAGGAGAAGGGGACGACAGAGGATTAGATGGCTGGATGGCATCACTGACTCGATGGACATGAGTCTGAGTGAACTCTGGGAGCTGGTGATGGACAGGGAGGCCTGGCGTGCTGCGATTCATGGGGTCGCAAAGAGTTGGACACGACTGAGAGACTGAACTGAACTGAAGCTATTTTTTTATTAATTTGTGTTTCTAACTTTTGCATATTAGGGAGATAAATAGGAGAACAAGAAAACAATAAATCTATTTTTAAAAATCTGCTGTGATACTGTGTTCACAGTGTTTGGCTGCTTGCCATTCAAAAGCCAATATTTGAGAGACAAGTGTTGGTTGAAAAGAAAAGTTTGCTTTATTCAGGAGACCAGGAATCTGGAGAGAAGGCAGCCTCATGTCGAAAAGCCAACTCTGAGGATTCTGTTTGACTATAAAAGTTTTTAAAAAGAGAACAGAAAAGATAATTACAGTTAATCATTTGGGGTCAGTGTCTTCATTATCTTCTACAGCGTGCAAACTTTTTTCTGATTGGTTGGTGGTTAAGCAACAGTGTGTTGATTCAACTCAGGTGGGGGCTTTAGTGCCTGTAGAGGAACTCATACTATACATATTGTTACGTATGTTCCTTGAGAAGGAGCCAGAACCCTGTGCTGTTGTTTCCAAACTGTTCCTCCTTTTACAGTCCCAAACGTTTCTGATAAGCAAATGTTTGAATCTGCCCTTTGGAAATCATGGAAAGCAAAGGGACTGAACGAGGCTGTGTTTCCTGACTACTATAATGAAGCCTTCATAGAAACCTGAAAGATCTGCCTTTATTAAAACATTGTAATGAATGTGCTTTAATGATTTTTAGATAATGTGTTTTCCCATTTCACTTGTTGAAAGATCTTCATTTAAAAATTATGCTAAAATCAGTTATTTTATGTAATTTATCTACTACAATCTGTGAATGTATGTAAAAACCTTAAAATGATTTGAAAATTAGTACAGACTAGTTGGAGAAGGAAATGGCAACCCACTCCAGTATTCTTGCCTGGAAAATCCCATAGACAGAGAGCCTGGTGGGCTACAGTCCACAGGGTAGCAAAGAGTCAGACACGACTGAGCGACTTCACTCTCTCACAGACTAGTTAGTGCTGAAATATTTTTTGCATATTTGTCACTTTATTTTAGAATAACTTTATTAATATGCTTTATTAATATTTGAAATATATGTGCATGCATTCTAAGTTGTTTCAGTCATGTCCAACTCTTTGTGACCTTATGGACTGTATCCCACCAGACTCCTATGTCCGTTGGATTCTCCAGGCAAGAAAACTGGAGTAGGTTGCCAGGGCCTCCTCCAGTGGCTCTTTCTGACCCAGGGATCAAACCCACATCTCTTATGTCTTCTGCATTGGCAGATGGGTTCTTTACCACTAGCTCCACCTCATTTGAAGTGGAAGCCCATTTGAAACATACACTTGGGGACATATAACAGATACCTTTTGAACACAAAAATCTATATTTAAAACATGGTAATATTTTGCCAGATCTGATTTAGATTTTTTTTCCTTTTTTAAGAATTCAAATCATCTTTCTTGTCATTTTATCCCCAGAGCTTACCACTATCCTGAAAACAGTGCATATTATTTCCTGCATGCTTTAGTGCTATTATTATACACATGTACTAATGAACAGTACCTTTGCCGACAAAGGTCTGTCTAGTGAAAGCTCTGGTTTTTCCAGTAGTCTTGTATGGATGTGAGAGTTGGACCATAAAGAAGTCTGAGCAGCAAAGAACTGATGCTTTTGAACCGTGGTATTAGAGAAGACTCCTGAGAGTCTCTTGGACTGAATGGAGACCAAACCAGTCAATCCTAAAGAAAATCAGTCCTGAGTATTCATTGAAAGGACTGATGCTGAAGCTGAAGCTCCAATCCTTTGACCACCTGATGTGAAGAGCTGACTCATTGGAAAAGACCCTGATGCTGGGAAAGATTTAAGGCAGGAGAAGGGGATGACAGAGGATGAGATGGTTTGATGGCATCACTGACTCAATGGACATGAGTTTGAGCAAGCTCTGGGCTTTGGTGATGGACAGAGAAGGCTGGTGAGGTACAAACCATGAGATTGCTATGAGTTAGACATGACTGAGTGACTGAACTGAATGAACAATAGAAATTGTTGTTTTGTAAAGTTTACAGTTTTGCATACATGGTTTTGAACTTTTTTATTTCATAACTTGTGTGCATGCTCAGTCACTCAGTCATGTCTGACTTTGCCACCCCACAGACTGCAGCCCATCAAGTTCTTCTGCCCATGGAATTTTCCAAACAAGAATACCAGAGTGGGTTACCATTTCCTACTCCAGGGAATCTCCTCAACCCAGGCATCAAACCCGTGTCTCCTGCATTGCCAGGTGGAGTCTTCATCACTGAGCCACTTGGGAAGCTGATTTAGCATCTTATATTAATTTAATTCATATTTAAAAGTAGCTATACTGATAACATTTAACTTTAACATTTATTTAACTACACAATAATGCTCCATTGTATAAATAAATCATAGCTCCCATTTCCATTCCTCAACAGAAAATTTTGTTATTTTCCATTTATCAAAATTATAAAAATTATTGAAAGGAATATATTTTAAAATCTTTGTATGTGATCCTCTGAACATGTGTATAAGATTTTCCTAAGTTATTTATTAAAGTTGAATTGTGGTTTTTGAGGCTATGTGTAGTGAGAATTTGGAGAAGGCAATGGCACCCCACTCCAGTTCTCTTGCCTGGAAAATCCCATGGGCAGAGGAGCCTGGTAGGATGCAGTCCATGGGGTTGCGAAGAGTCGGACACGACTGAGTGATTTCACTTTCACTTTTCACTTTCATGCATTGGAGAAGGAATGGCAACCCACTCCAGTGTTCTTGCCTGGAGAATCCCAGGGACAGGGAGCCTGGTAGGCTGCCGTATATGGGGTCGCACAGAGTCGGACACAACTGAAGCAACTTAGCAGCAGCAGTAGTGAGAATTTTATTAAATATTGCCATGGAAATGATCACAATGAAGTGTATTCTCACCAGAAATGCATAAACGTTTTGTGGCAAGAGATTATGTATATTTACCAAGTCCCATTTTCTTTTCCTCTGAGCATAAAATTTGATTCCATTTCCTAGCCTTTCATGTAATTAGGTGTTTCTGAAGACCAGAGTCTTGGTGACATATGGATAGATATGTGATCCTTTAAAGCTTCTGTGATCAAGCAGTGAGACTTCCCAATGGTCTCCTTCTCCATCATCCAGCTGCAAGGAGAGTTCTCTAAGGACTTTGAACAGAGTTGAGTTACATGATGAGAGGGACTGGGCTTCCTAAATGACCTCATCAGAGGCTATCTGACCAGGAACATGCCCCCTGGACTGGAACAAAAACAATAAATTAATTTTCTTTGTATTAGGCCACTGAGATTATGAGTTTCTGGTTCAACTGAGATTGTGTGTGTGTGTGTGTTTGTGTGTGTGTATGTGCGTGTGCACGTGCATGTATGTGTGTGTGCGCGCACGCGCTCAATATCAACTGATGTGCTACATGTACATTTCTTTCCATCATCTCCTCCTTTTGAAGTTATC
This sequence comes from Bubalus bubalis, assembly GCF_019923935.1. NCBI lineage: Eukaryota > Metazoa > Chordata > Mammalia > Artiodactyla > Bovidae > Bubalus > Bubalus bubalis. The sequence continues at coordinate 33,359,941 of NC_059170.1, read as the reverse complement.
AACAATATATTTTTATCTATTTTAAGTTTATGAGACAAATGACTATAAGATTCTCAGTATGGTGTCAATTTGTATTTATCTGTACTAGTGAGGTTAAGTAATATTTTCCATGTTTATTGATATTTTGTTTTCTTCTTTTTAAAACTTGCCTATTCATCTCTTGCCCATTTTCAACCCATTTGCTACCAAGGCTGTTTATTTTTTTCCCATTGTTTTAGAGGACTCCCTTATGTATTTTGGCTACTAAACTTTCCTTCTGTGACTATGTTCATTGTTAATATCTTCTGCCTGTCTGTGGTGTAGATCTTAACTGTGTTCATGATGTTATTTTGTTTCCAGAGACAGTATTCATTTTAATGCGGTCAGTTTATCATTCTTTCCCTTTATGGTTTGTGCATTTTGTCTTGTTTATGAGATTCTACTTTACTTTGTGGCCATGAAGGGATTCTTTTATAGGCTCTCTTAAAAGTTTCAAATGTTGTGCTAGTCACATTTAGAATTTTACTCTGTTGTGAACTTATTTTTATGTATTATGTGGAGTAGTCATATAATTTTATTTTTTACACATGCATGGTACATTCTGTTCACAATGACTTGTAATACCACTTCTGTCATAAATATTCATATATGTATATGTAGACCTTTTTCTAAGGTCCATTCTGTCATTGTGTTACTCGTGATATGCTTGATATCTTGTCACAAAAAGAATTTAATGAGAGACATAGCGGTAGGTAAGAAGCAGATTTATTTAGAAAGAAGCATATTCCCCTGACAGAGTGTGGGAGTGTGGGCCATTTCAGAAAGTGAGAGAGAACCCTGAAATATGGAGTGGTTAGTTTTTATGGGCTGGGTAATTTCATAGGCTATTGAGTGGGAGGATTATTCCAATTATTTGGAGGAAGGAGTGGGGATTTTCAGGAACTGGGCCACTGCCCAGGTTTTAACCTTTATAGTTGGCCTCAGAACTGTCATGGTGTGGGTGGGTGTGTCATTTACATGCTAATATATTACAATGAGCATATAATGAGATTCAAGGTCTATTGGAAGTTGAATATTTACCATCTTGGGCTCAGTTGGTTCTATCCAGTCTTTGTCATGTCCTATGCTACAGCATTCTTCCCTCCTGTTTTAACTGGGTTAGTGTGTATACCAGCATCACATTTATTTATTGTCTATTCTAATAGCTCACTGCCTTAATAACTGTAACTTAATCCCTAGTGTTCACACCTATTAAAACAAATATTTTTCTGTTAGTGTTTTTCAAATTGGTGTTATACACCTTATTACATAAGAGTTTAACAGTCTATTTGGAAAGATTTGTGAAAAAGTATTTCAAGTTTTTAAAAGATTTTAATAATGAATAACTTTAAAATTAATAATTTTGTGGTTTTAATTAGAAATATATTGCAGGTTATTTTGTTGAAATTAACATTGTCCTTCTATCCATGAACCTATCTCCTTAAAAACAACAAGGTTTTCTTTTATGACAAAATAAATTTTAATGATTTTGTTCTTAAATGCATTTTAATCCTTTTGATCTGAGATATCTTCTAGCTTTTGCTTTTATAGTGAATGCAGTCATTGTAAAATATATTAACATTTCTAATTGGCTTGGGCTGGTGTTTAGAAATGCTATTGATTTTTGTATGTTAATTTATACCTTTAAAAATAACTCTTTCATGTTTGACTTTTCTGCAGACTTTGATACTATCTTTCAAAAAATCAATTTCTTCCTTTATGACAGTTATTTTCAAATAACTATTGAGCATATTTTTTTCACTCTTTCCAATCTATAGTATACCTTATTGTTGGTATAACTGTTATTCCTTCCTAGAAAATCTGTTCTTTCTTTCTGATTCTTATGAGATTCTTTTCTTTGTCTTTAATGTTCTGCAGTTTCACTATGTGTCTAATCATCATACGGTTAACTGTTCATATAGCCATCCTTCATGGTGGGTAATTTCTTTTCATCATTTGTAAATTTTTACTAACAACTCATCTTCATCTCAGATTGGTTACTGAATGCTTTCTGTGGAAATCTTGTGTATTCTTTGCTCCAGAAATGTTGCTACAAAGCCTGTCTTAGATTTTCATGTCTTTCATTTGTCTCATACTGTAAATTAGACTCCAAACTCCCAGAATGATAGTCCTGAGGCTTGCATTTCTCATGTGTGATTGTTGATACATATAGAAAACCAGGTAAAGAGAAATTTTTATTTTTCCCTTCTGTGGACTGCTATATGAGGTTAATTTCTTCTTTTTACCAAAGAAAAAGCTCTTTCAGGATGCTGGCTTAATGTAAATTTATCTGTTCCAAGGATATGTCTTCCTTCAAGTACAAGGACAGATTACCTGTCCTTACATTGCATGCAAGGAATCTAGTTGTTTGTTAAAAACCTATGTATGATTTTTCAGACCTGAACATAAGCAATGACAAAGCCTTTACATGCCAAGCTTCACAGGGAAACAGTGCACCAGCCTGGGTGGAAGCATCAAGGGGACTGGCCATCAAGGTCTCAAGTCCCTTCTGCTGCCCACTCTTTCACACATTTGCATTCCTAGCTCAATCCCTTCATTCCTAGGTCTCTTTATCTGAGGCCTTGGACAGAGAGAGGTCTTTTTTCAGGCACTTCTGCTGAGCCTCCTTATGGGGGCTGGAGGGGAGAACACTTTCCCCAAGCTCAGTCCTGGGTACTTTTCCACTCTTGGTAACACACCTTCTCTGGGCCCCCAGGTGTTCAGAGCTATCTGAACAATTAGGCAACCCCCATCCATGTCTATTCTGACTTATCCAACAAGAGATAATTGGCACTTTGTCTTATTTTAGCCTCCTGCTTATATCATCACAGTGACTAAAGTGTTAAATCTTTCATTTTTGGCTTGTTGTTTTAATTGCCTTTCTGACACCTGGCAACTAAGACCTCTCTTCCAGCTCAGCTGAGCTCCTGATAACAATGGAGAAACAGACATAGAAAACAGACTTAGGGACATGGGGAGAGGGGAGGAGTGGCTGAGATGTATGGAGAGAGTAATATGGAAGCTTACATTACCATATGTAAAATCCAATGGGAATTTGTTGTATGTCTCAGAGAACTCAAACAGGGGCTCTGTATCGACCTAGAGGGGTGGGAGGGAGGGGATGGGAGGGAGGTTCAAGAGGAAGGGGACATATGTATACCTATGGCTGATTCATGTTGAGATTTGACAGAAAACAAAACAAAAAAATTCTATAAAGTAATTATCCTTCAATTAAAAAATAAATAAATTTTTTTAAAAAATGCTGCCCTGAAATCCTAACATTTACTGTATCCATAACCACCCCAGATTACCAGATTATTTGCTATCCTAGCTTTAGGTTCCATCTTTGTTTCTAGGGCCTTTAAAATAAAATTCTATGCAGATATTAGAATATCTTACCCAAAATATCTAGATGTTTGCAATCAGACGGAGGTCCAACCCCTGTCCATAAGTTAGAAGAACAGAAACCCTCATTTCATTTCTGTCTTAAAAAAAAAAAAGGGCAGTAAGATGAATTCTGATGCAGTAAATGAACATTATAACTCATAAATTCCTTAAATCTACACAGGGTGGAAGAGAGGAAGGAAAGTTTCACTGGATAGTGAGCATTTGTATTAAGGTAAAAATGAATAATTTTCAAATCATTAGACTCATTAGTCATTGAAGTGAGTTACTGACTAAAGTTATAAATGTTCTCTCAGAATGTGTACAAAAGAGAAAGACACGCAGTTCTTATATATGTATTGAGACTTGGATATAAGGAATCTCTAGGTTTCTTTCCTAACATGCAAATCCATGACACCTACTTTTGAAAGGCATCAAATCTTATAGATTATTTTGTAGCTTAGAAATTTCAAAATATCGATTTCCAGCTACAACATAGTACTAGAGCAGTTTAATTTGTAGGAGTTTAAATATCCAGAGTATACTGGCTTCAGAGCACTGTGTAAGAAGTTTTAACTTCATTTACACCTTTATATGCCATATACAACTTTATCCTCTTTGCTCAATGATCTCCCTCTACATAGAAACTTAGCAGTCTCCTGTGAACCCCTGATGGTTTTCAATGAGTTTCTGGGTTACATTTCCTAAAATCAGAACCTGATATATTTGTGTGTATGTGAGCATGTATGCATGAAAAGGATTCACTGAAAGAATGCACTCAGGAGAAAACTATAAGGGAATGAGGAAAATAGAAGAAAGAGAAAGAAAATATACAGACAGATGGTTCAGCTGTAGTCCAGCCTCAGCCTGATCCCATAGGGATCATGGAATGTGAATGGTGGAGCAAGTCAAGAGTAGAGGTTTTTGTACTCTTTCATCCCTTGCTCATTGACTACCTGCCCTCTTCTCCAGTGTAGCTTCCCCTGCAACTCTGAGTAGGATCACTCCCTTTTGCTAAGGGGAAGTTTTGAGACTAGATGGCAGCTCTAAGCCATGAGCAGGAAACTTTCAGAGCAGCTGGCAGATGAGTGTACTAAGGAGGAAAATAGAATCTTGATAAGGCACTAACAGGATCTATTACAGAGTGATAATCCTTGTGTTACTACAAGGCAGTAAGAATCAAAGAAGGGCCACACGGTCACTCACTTCCTTATTCAAGCTATATTATTCACAGCCACCTGAAATTCCATCTTGGTAGGTTTTCTTTGCAAAGCAATACTTGATAAGGCTTTCTACATTTCAAAGACAATGAGGGCAAGAAGCCAATTCTCCAATGCCACAAGTCTGGTGACATGAAATAATGTATAGAAATTATTACTGTTGCTAATTAACACTAATTAAAAGCCAAAAGCATTTTAATTTTAAATCTTTTATTTTTGAGTTATATTTTATTCACTCCACATTGTGAAGCAAAGTGCAAAGGTGTCCACTTTGGATTCTTAATTTGTACATTGCTGAAAATTCTCCAGAGTTCTTTAGTAAAACACACATAATTTAGAGGGAAAATAAAATAATAAAGGCACAAATTACACATTTTTTCAGTCTGTTTCATCTTAACTGTTTTGGCTTGTCATTTAATATCAAGATTCTTAAATATCAGTTTAATGTACTCAGGGCCAAATTAATTGGATGAATGGGTTTTCAACCTACCACCAGGGATCATACTTAATAATTTTCTATTTTAAGAAAACTTTGCATGAAGTAGGAGATGACTGCGGCACAATTTCTCAAGGATACAAGCCTATATGATGAAATTTATCTGGATTCTATAATCCAGATCCAAACTTCCAAGATTCAAATTCCCACTCCACCATCTTAGAAGTGTAGTCTTAGTATTTAGTACTTAGTCTCTCTATGCCTCATCTCTGGTTTGAGAATAGGATTAATCACAGCATCTAACTCATTAAACTATCATAAGTATTAATAAATGTGAATCACTTAGAACACTGCCTGAAAAAGTTAATATTCAGTAAATTTTCTTTCTGCCTTTGTTGGATATATTGCAGGCTCCCATTGGACCATCTAATTTAGTTCTATGACATCTTCCTTATAAGAAATCATCAAAAACACTTTGAGATGAAGAAAGATAAGATTAATATAAATTTGCCATTCCCTATTTTATAGATGTGAAAACTCCCACCAAATGGAAGAACTTAACTACTTGATGACCATAAGAATACAGTCCCTAGACTTACTGATGCCAAAGTAATGATAATATTAACTCTTGTGACACGACCCTGTTACCCCACCATCAACCAATCAAAGAATTGTGCAGAAGTTGATCACATACCCTATCACACCTATCCTTCACATGGTCTTTAAAAAGGCTTTCCTGAAACCCATTGGGAAGTTTGGGTGTTTTGAGACTAGCTGCCCTGAACTCATGCTTATTGTTGTTGTTCAGTCATTCAATCATGTCTGACTCCATGACTCCATTGACTGCAGCAAACCAGGCTTACCTGTACTTCACCATCTCCCGAAATTTGCTCAGACTCATGTCCATTGCATTGGTGAGGCCATCCAGTCATCTTGTCTTCTGCTATCCCCTTCTCTTCCTGCCTTCAATCTTTCCCAGCATCAGGGTCTTTTCTAATGAATCAGCTCTTTGCATCACATGGCCAAGTATTGAAGCTTCAGCATCAGTCCTTCCAATGAATCTTCAGGACTGATTTTCTTTAGTATTGGCTGGTTTGACTTCCTTGCTGTCCAAGAGACTCTCAAGAATCTTCTCCAACACCACAGTTTGAAAGCATCAGTTCTTTAGTCTCAGCCTTCTTTATGATCCAACTCTCACATCTGTACATACTACTGGAAAAACCATAGCTTTGACTATATGCACCTTTGTTGGCAAAGTAATGTCTCTGCTTTTTAATATGCTGTCTAGGTTTGTCACAGCTTTTCTTCCAAGAAGCAAGCATCTTTTAATTTTATGGCAGCAGTCACCATCCACAGTGATTTCGGAGCCCAAGAAAATAAAATCTGTCACTGTTTCCATTGTTTCCCCATCAATTTGCCATGAAGTGATGGGACCAGATGCCATGATCTTAGTTTTTGAATGTTGAGTTTTAAGCCAGCTTTTTCACTCTCCTCTTTCACCCTCATTGGGAGACTCTTCAGTTCCTCTTCGCTTTCTGCCATAAGGGTGGTATCATCTGAATATCTGAGGTTATTGATATTTCTCCTGGCAATCTTGATTCCATGTTCTGAGTCATCCAGCCTGGCATTTGGCATGATGCACTCTACATATAAGTTAAATAAGCAAGGTGACAATATATAGCTTTGACATATACCTTAATGAAAACTTGGAACCCATCTGTTGTTCCATGTCTGGTTCTAACTGTTGCTTCTTGACCTGCATACAGGTTTTGCAGGAGGCAGGTAAAGTGGTCTGGCATTCCAATCTCTTTAAGAATTTTCCACACAGTGGATTTGTTGTGATCTATACAGTCCAAGTTTTTAGCGTAGTCAATAAAGCAGAAGTAGATGTTTTTCTGGAATTGTCTCATTTTTTCTATGATCCAATGGATGTTGGCAATTTGATCTCTGGTTCCTCTGCCTTTTCTAAATCCAGCTTGTACATCTGGAATTTCTTAGTTCACATACTGTTGAAGCCTAACTTGAAGGATTTTGAGCATTATGTTTCTAGCATGTGAAATGAGTGCAATTATGTGGTAGCCTGAACATTCTTTAGCATTGCCCTTTTTTGGGTTAGGAATGAAAATTGACCTTTTCCAGTCCTGTGGCCATTGCTGAGTTTTCCAAATTTGCTGGCACATTGAATGAAACACTTTCATAGCATCATCTTTTAGGATTTGAAATAGCCCAGATAGAATTCTATCATCTCCATAGCTTTGTTCATAGTGAGGCTTCCTAAGGCTCACTTGACTTCACACTCGAGGATGTCTGGCTCTAGGTAAGTGATCACACCATCATAGATATCTGGGTCATGAAGATCATTTTTATATAGTTCTTCTGTGTATTCTTGCCACCTCTTCTTAATATCTTCTGCTTCTGTTAGGTCCATACCATTTCTGTCCTAATTGTGCCCATCTTTGCATGAAATGTTCCCTTGTATCTCTGATTTTTTTTAGGAGATCTCCAGTCTTTCCCATTCTATTGCTTTCTTCTATTTCTTTGCATTGTTCACTTAGGAAGACTTTCCTTGCTTGACACCCTGAAATAATGGCTGAACTTTCCTTCACTACAATCCAGTGTTAGTAGATTGGTGAGTAGACTCAAGTTTGGTTCAGTAACAGTTTGTTAAGAGCTAAAGATTAAAAGTCAGTAAGATCTATTTTTGAATCTGAGTTCTACCAATCGGACTTCCCTGGTGGCTCAGATGGTAAAGTGTCTGCCTACAACGCGGGAGACCTGTGTTCAGTCCCTGGGTTGGGAAGATCTCCTGGAGAAGGAAATGGCAACCCACTCTAGTATTCTTGCCTGGAGAATCCCATGAACAGAGTTTCCTTGTGGGCTACAGTCCATGGGGTTGCAAAGAGTCGGACACGACTGAGCGACTTCACTTTCTTTCTACCAATCACTTGTTCTGCGATTATACAGAAAATATTAATATATCTAAGGTTTTCACTTTTGAAATGGAGATAATCCTATTCACATCATAATGGTGCTTTGACCTCCAAATGAGATAGAGCATGCACATGGCCTGGCATATCTTTAGAATTTGTGAAAAGATAGTCCTTTTATTATAGCCAAGTACCTATGCCCATCAACAGCCTGTGTCTTACCTAAGGAATGAGCCAAGTTTTGAGGGTGACAACCAGGCTAACCTTACCAATTTGCAAACTGAACCTTCATCAGAATTTAACTTGAAATACTTGCATGAATGGAAAATGGAAGAGAGCTCAAATATTAATAGTAAATATGATAGAAAGTAGATAATTTTAATTCCATTTCTGATTAACTTGAAAAGGTCATATATATTATTTTTATTTAGAGTTGTTGATAATAACTATTGCCATCACAGTTTATGAAAAATAGTCTTATGTAAGTTCAAAGTATTATTTCTACTTCTAAATAAATAAACCAAGAAAATGTTCAGAGTAAAGTTTTGACTTAGAAATTATTTGAAGTTAATGATCCTGTACAAGGGCCCATTTTAGACCAGTATCTCAGTGAGACAAACAGCTATATTAATTTAGCTTAAAGGTTTAAGAGCATGGGCTACTCTTGTAGGTTGGGTTCTACAAAAGCAGAGACTAAGATAGAGTTTCAGATGCTCTCAGAGAAAGGTAAAAAGAAAGCAGGATGGGGCAGAAGGAACTGAATAAGAATACGATCTCATCTGGAGTTGAATTTTGGCTTGATTGCATGGAGATCTCTGAAGTGTGAATTGTACCACAAATTTGGTGCCTTCTTTAAGCAACAAGGCAGGTGTTAGCTACTCTGGTTAAGTGGTAATTAGATGCAGGCTATTCTCATCCTCTGAGCAATACTCGCAGATGGATGATAATTCTCTGCAGAAGGGACAGTCCTAAATTGATAGCTGCCAGTACTCATGACAGCTAGGGGTTTGTTTCACCTGCCTCTAAAGAGGATATGGATGAATGAAGGAAGTGAGTATTACTATTTGTGGCAAAAACTTCTGTCCCTTGTTAAAAATGTATTGGTTTTATCAGTTCAGTTCAGTCGCTCAGTTGTGTCCAACTCTTTGTGACCCCATGAATCGCAGCACGCCAGGCTTCCCTGTCCATCACCAATTCCCAGAGTTCACTCAAACTCACGTCCATTGAGTCGGTGATGCCATCCAGCCATCTCATCCTCTGTCGTCCCCTTCTCCTCCTGCCCCCAATCCCTCCCAGCATCAGAGTCTTTTCCAATGAGTCAACTCTTCGCATGAGGTGGCCAAAGTACTGGAGTTTCAGCTTTAGCATCATTCCTTCCAAAGAAATCCCAGGGCTGATCTTAGAATAGACTGGTTGGATCTCCTTGTAGTCCAAGGGTCTCTCAAGAGTCTTCTCCAACACCACTCTTCAAAAGCATCTATTCTTTGGTGCTCAGCTTTCTTCACCGTCCAACTCTCACATCCATACATGACCACTGAAAAAATCATAGCCTTGACTAGATGGACCTTTGCTGGCAAAGTAATGTCTCTGCTCTTCAATCTGCTATCTAGGTTGGTCATAACTTTTCTTCCAAGGAATAAGCGTCTTTTAATTTCATGGCTGCAGTCACCATCTGCAGTGATTTTGGAGCCCAAAAAATAAAGTCTGACACTGTTTCCACTGTTGCCCCATCTATTTGCCATGAAGTGATGGGACCAGATGCCATGATCTTCGTTTTCTAAATGTTGAGCTTTAAGCCAACTTTTTCACTCTCCACTTTCACTTTCATCAGGAGGCTTTTTAGTTCCTCTTCACTTTCTGCCATAAGGGTGGTGTCATCTGCATATCTGAGGTTATTGATATTTCTCTCGGCAATCTTGATTCCAGCTTGTGCTTCTTCCAGCACAGCGTTTCTCATGATGTACTCTACATATAATTTAAATAAGCAGGGTGACAATATACAGCCTTGACGTACTCCTTTTCCTATTTGGAACCAGTCTGTTGTTCCATGTCCAGTTCTAACTGTTGCTTCCTGACCTGCATATAGGTTTCTCAAGAGGCAGGTCAGGTGGTCTGGTATTCCCATCTCTTTCAGAATTTTCCACAGTTTATTGTGATCCACACAGTCAAAAGCTTTGGCATAGTCAATAAAGCAGAAATAGATGTTGTTCTGGAACTCTCTTGCTTTTTCCATGATCCAGCGGATGTTGGCAATTTGATCTCTGGTTCCTCTGCTTTTTCTAAAACCAGCTTGAACATCTGGAAATTCACAGTTCAGATATTGCTGAAGCCTGGCTAGGAGAATTTTGAGCATTACTTTACTAGCGTGTGAGATGAGTGCAATTGTGCGGTAGTTTGAGCATTCTTCCGCATTGCCTTTCTTTGAGATTGGAATGAAAACAGACCTTTTCCAGTCCTGTGGCCACTGCTGAGTTTTCCAAATTTGTTGGCATATTGAGTGCAGCACTTTCATAGCATCATCTTTCAGGATTTGGAATAGCTCAACTGGAATTCCATCACCTCCACTAGCTTTGTTCGTAGTGATGCTTTCTAAGGCCCACTTGACTTCACATTCCAGGATGTCTGGCTCTAGGTCAGTGATCACACCATCGTGATTATCTTGGTCATGAAGATCTTTTTTGTACAGTTCTTCTGTGTATTCTTACCACCTCCTCTTAATATCTTCTGCTTCTGTTAGGTCCATACTATTTCTGTCCTTTATCAAGCCGATCTTTGCATGAAATGTCCCCTTGGCATCTCTAGTTTTCTTGAAGAGATCTCTAGTCTTCCCCAGTCTGTTGTTTTCCTCCATTTCTTTGCACTGATTGCTGAGGAAGGCTTTCTTATCTCTTCTTGCTATTCTTTGGAACTCTGCATTCAGATGCTTATATCTTTCCTTTTGTCCTTTGCTTTTGGCTTTTCTTATTTTCACAGCTATTTGTAAGGCCTCCCCAGACAGCCATTTTGCTTTTTTGCATTTCTTTTCCATGGGGATGGTCTTGATCCCTGTCTCCTATACAATGTCATGAGCCTCAGTCCACAGTTCATCAGGCACTCTATCTATCTATTGGTTTTATAGGAAGACAAATTAAGAGACAATATAATAAGAGTGTCCAAATAATGACAAAGAAAATCTATGTTTATGTCACAGGAAGGGGGATCCCTTCCAGGGCCCGAAACTGGGCTCTTGTCTAACACTCGGAAATGAATTGTCCAAGGAGACACATGTGCTGGCAAAGCAAGAGATTTTATTGGGAAAGGGCACCCGGGTGGAGAGCAGTAGTGTAAGGGAAGTCAGGAGAACTGCTCTGCCATGTGGCTCACAGTCTCAGTTTTTATGGTGATGGATTAGCTTCCAGGTTGCCTTTAGCCAACCATTCTGACTCAGGGTCCTTCCTGGTGGTGCACACCTTGTTCAGCTGAGATGGATGCCAGAGAGAAGGATTCTGGGAGGTGGTCGGACATGTGGTGTCTCCTTTTCACTTTTCCTGAACTCTTCTGGTTGGTGGTGGCTTAGTAGTTCCATGAATCTTATCAGGACCTCCTGTCGTAAAACAGCTCATGCAAATGGTTACCATGATGCCTGGTCAGGGTGGGCAGTTTCAGTCAGTGTGCTTCCCCTAACATTTATAGTCCTTAAATTTGGGTGAATGGGGTTATAAACCCATGACATGTCATGATAAATGTTAGAGACCTGCTTTCAAGAAACTGCATGTGTGTATACACAAAATATTTGTATAGAATTTCAGAGGTTCTCAGACCCCTTGATGAAGCTAATATACAGATTGTTTGAATCAGAAATTTCTGTTTTGGCCTACATGATTTGTACTGGCCTTTATACTGGCATTGAATTGGTGATCAGAATCTAGAAAAATGATGAAAATCAGGGGAGAAGCAAGATATAGATCTGTGCTAATGGAGAGATGACAGATGAAAGAAATCAGTCATAATCCATTACAAGGAATCCACTAGACTAGTTAACACAAGGGACAGTTTTGTAGAGTGAATGGCCTCCAGCAGCAAAGGAAAAACAAGTTTCTAGATTTTGTCTCTTGCAGTGTGTTTTTTTCACATCTGTCCACATTCTACCTACACAAAATGGAGCCATTCCTGAGATAGGAGATAAATGGGACCCAGGCTGAGCATGTAGTTTGTCCCCCATGGACAGAAACTCCATAATAGCAGGATAATAAAGGAAGCTGGGCCCTGCCCAGATAAAAGGTAAGAGACCACATATTTCTCATTCTAAAAGCCAAGAAGGCCTTCCTATAAAACTCCTTGGAGGTCAAAAGGGGAATAATGTCAACCTGCCCACAGATCTCTTCACTGCAATCCATCTTGGCTAAGAGAGGTGCATGTGAACAGGGGAGGATCCTGAAATATACTGAAAACAGACCTAGAACCAAGAAAATCTAAATGATTAATCAAAGGAAATGAAGAAATGGAAGAAATGCCCCATATACGTCATTTAAACTACAACAAGGGTGTGACTCTAGCTTTGAGTCTACCCAGGTGTGTATCTACACTTCTTCCTCCTAGTAAATACTTAACTTATTTCACTACTTTCTGTCTTTGTGGGAATTCTTTTCTGCAAAGCCAAAGGTCCAGGGCCTTATATCTGGCCACTGGCCTGGTGGTTAGGATTCAGTGCTCTCTCTGCTGTGGAAGGACCTCAATCTCTAGCTGGGAATTGAAACCCTGCTTCAAGCCACTGCAAGCCAAGGCCACTCATAATAGTAGCAGTTGGTAACAGCACCACAAGCAGCCTTCTAGCATAACAGTAGCAGTTGTTAACAGCACCATAATCAGCCACTGCAAGGAGTCACAATATATAACTGCATTCACATTTACTACATTCTGAGATGTCTCTTTCATCATTCTCTGACCCTTCCATATGTAACAATAATGAACTCCAAAGCCACCCATCTTTGGACACCCCAAAACCAAATTTGGGGGGAAAATGTTCAGGGTCATAAGTGGGGAGTAGGTGTTCAGTTGAGTGGGATATGAAATGGGCCATTGCTTTGAATATTTAATGACAACTTTCTGTAGTTGTTCCAAATGAAGATGTAATAGGTTTTTGTTTATTCTTATAGATACATGACATACAAAAAATGTACATATTATAATCTTGATGAATTTTCTTTAACTCAGAATATCTATGTAACAACTCTCAGATCAAGAAACATAACTTCCCCTGCATCTTAAAAGCTATCTGAAAGCCTCTTTAGCTAACCTGAAGCCCTGTTTTGTGGTGACAGTTATATCTGATAATTTTTTTTGAAGCCAGGCACAACTCACCTGGGATTATTTCTGCAGAAAGTGTTGCTTTTTGTAGTCAGTTCATTCTGACTATATTCATTCTAACTCTATCCTATTATCTCTGAATGCTTTTCCTGATAGTAATCCTTTAAGTGTCGCTCAAGTCTTGCAATGATATCTCCTGATAAGTTTTTCACCTTCTCTTCCAAATAATTCCCTTTGTTTTTTTTAGTTTCTTAGGATCTGGAACTCTAGCATTAACATGTCCTTCATGAGAACTCACAAGAGCACTTTTTCATCCTGACCTCTCTTTTAAATATCAGTTAAGAGGGTAGGAAGTAACATATCTACAAACAGGATAGGAAGTGCTGATCACACACTGATATCCACACACTTGAATAAGTGAAGTGCAAATGTAAGAAATATTACAGTGACTTGGGCAAGAAAGCAAACTGAGCTGTTCATTGAGTCTTCTCCACAGATTTAGAACCTAAGAAAGGGCATTCTTTCATTGCTGTGAAATGTAATGACAGCAGGGCTTCAGATAACCATCCCCAAATCCGGATGCTTATCTAAACCAAACCTGCCTGTCTGCCTGGAATCCCTTTGACTTTCAAAAACAGAGCCTGGATTCATGGGGAACTCTGCTTCTCAGACAATTTGGGACAGCTTCTATGTTAGGTAAGAAACATTTTTAAAGAAAAGACATCATTTCCTCTCTCCTTTCCTCTAGATTAAACCCAGACCATGAAGACAAAAGTAGGGTAAAGTGTAATAAACAATATAGATTATATAATCAATAGGGGGAATGAGTGTTGCAAAAAGAGAAGAGTAGAGTATCTAGGATTTCATTTGTAACTGCTTTATTTTTGTGTGTCATTGCTCTACTTTTATCTTATTTATCAATATCCAAAAACTCTTCCTCTTTTTTATTGTTTTTAAATTTTTTTCTTTTTTTTAAACTGATTTTAAAAAAAAATTTCCATTAGCTGCTGAATAGAAAGTATTTTTCAAAGCAAGACTGGTCTCTCAGTGTATCTCTATAAAGATTAATCTGAGATTTAAGCTCAGAACCTTTTCACTTCATTTCTCAGAGGCAGTTATTGCCCCATCACATCTGCCTCCAATACCTATATGTCTCTTTTAATTCAATTCCTTCATTCCTTTCATTTTTTTCCTTCATGTGTTCATTTAAAGATTAATTGAATACCTAACTTGTATCATATCCTGAGTTTTTTTATGTCCCTTAGCACATCCATTAAGAAATTTAGTAAATCCTTGAAAAACTCATTCTCCTAGGATAAAAGACTCTCATGTCCCAAAGCATTCATTGGCTAAGCCAGTCCTTAGCTCAAAAGATGCTCTTTGACAGAATATGATCAGAGTTGGGCACTGTTAGTCTTAAAGCTAAGTTGTAAGTCCCAGCTTCTCAGAATCCCTTAAATATAACCCACTAAGGAGTGGATTCACTACTCAACTCAGTCTATTTGTAAGCTTAGTCCTGCTTCAGGAAGAATATGATGCACAAATTGAGATTAGAAATTTGCTTTCATCTAATTCACTTTCTATGCTGCTGCCAAAATGCCATCAATACAGGTTTTGTCATGAAAATCTTATCATGATAGTCACTGCTTATAAACTTCTCCTGAGAATACTAGGGTAAACTGTAGCATATTAAAAGAATAACAGTTCATTTGAGCAAAAATCAATTTGAATACCTCAGTGTCTGTCAAACCTGAAGTGGTTGGGGTGCTGGGCTGACAGAAGCTGGGGGAAACAAATTGGAGGCAAAGAAAGGACATAATTTAATTGACTACATCTTAGTTGACTGTGACAGGTTGGCTCTAGTGTATCAATTTCTTAACCTTGAAGTATTTATGAGCTTAGGCTTTGGTTCACCCCAGTAATAGAGCACCCTCAGTGTAACTGTCTCCTTGCTTAATTAATTTAACAAAGAATAAAAGCTCAAAAAAAAAAAATTAAATACAACAATATTTCAGGAGAATGAAAACTATTACTTGCACCCATATTACTGCATTTTCCATTTAGAAAATTTTAATGTATTACTGTAGTGATTTTGAAATTACAATCACTCAGGACAAAATAATGTGAAGAAATAAGATACTAAAAATAAAGTATATAGTAAATAAGTAAAAAAAAAAAAAAAAAAAAGCTCAAATTTATCTGAGGATGTGAAAAGCCTGAAGGATTCAGCTACTACTCACCTATTGATTCTTCTCTTTGCACCAGGGAGCTGAGATTTGATCAATGTGAAGAGCAGAGTTGAGAGTAGTCCTAAAAAGTCCAGGAAGCCAGGAGGCTCCAGTGAGAGGTCACAGATAGTAGAAGGCATCAGAACTATGATAAAGATAAAGGGAGCTAAAGTCCATCACCAGTTTTTCCTTCAAATCAGAATTTGAGGAAATAAAAATGTTAAATCCTAATAAATTCAGTTTAAGGAGGCCATGTAGTTGTCTACTTCTTAAAACAGAAGTAATACTAAGACTTTTGTTTAGTTATTTCTCAATAAAAAAGTGATAAATATATTTGCAAAAACTTCAAGGACTAACAAAAATATATAACATTGACTTTCTTAAATTCTAAGAGCATTCATATTAAATATTTCTTAAATAAAAGAATCATCATTAATAACCATAATAATATAAAAGTCTATGGTCTATCATAATTTAATTGGCAAGGTTATTTCCTTTTAATATTATACTGAGTTATATAAATCTTTTCATCGATGGTGATTGTTTCTGCTGTTCAGTTGGTAAGTTATGTCCAACTCTTTGTGATCCCATGACCTGCAGCACACCAGGCTTCCATATCTTTCACCATCTCCCAAAAAAGTGAAAGTGTTAGTTGCTGAGTCGTGCCTGACTCTTTGTGACCCCATGGATTATATCCCACCAGGCTCCTCTATCCATGGGATTCTCCAGGCAAGAATACTGGAGAGGGTGGCCATCCCCTTCTCCAGGGAATCTTGCCCACCCAGGAGCTGAGCCTGGGTCTCCCATACTGCAGGCAGATTCTTTACCCACTATCTCCCAGAGTTTGCTCGAATTCATGTCCATTGATTTGGTGATGCCATCCAATCATTCCATCCTCTGTTGCCCCCCTTGACTCCTGCCCTCAGTCTTTCCCAGAATCAGGGTCCTTTCCAATGAATCAGCTCTTCCCATCAAGTGGCCAAAGTACTAGACCTTCAGGTTCAGCACCAGTCCCTCTAATGAATATTAAGGGTTGATTTCCTTTAGGATTGACTGATTTCATGTCCTTCCTGTCCAGGAGAATCTCAAGAGTTTTCTCCACCACCACAGTTCAAAAGCATCAGTCCTTTGGCATCAGCCTTCTTTGCGGTCCAAGTCACACATTTGTACATACTATAGAAGTATCATAGCTTTGACTATATGGACCTTTGTCAGCAAAATGATGTCTCTGCTTTTTAATATGCTGTCTAGGCTTGTCATAATTTTCTTTCCAAGGAGTAAGTCTCTTTTATTTTTTTTAATTTTATTTTATTTAACTTTACAATATTGTATTGGTTTTGCCATATATCAACATGAATCTGCCACAGGTATACATGTGTTCCCCATCCTGAACCCTCCTCCCTCCTCCCTCCCCGTATCATCCCTCTGGGTCGTCCCAGTGCACCAGCCCCAAGCATCCAGTATCGTGCATCGAACCTGGACTGGCGACTCGTTTCATATATGATATTATAAATGTTTCAATGCCATTCTCCCAAATCATCCCACCCTCTCCCTCTCCCACAGAGTCCATAAGACTGTTCTATACATCAGTGTCTCTTTTGCTGTCTCGTATACAGGGTTATTGTTACCATCTTTCTAAATTCCGTATATATGCATTAGTATACTGTATTGGTGTTAATTTCATGATTGCAGTCACCATCTACAGTGATTTTGAAGCCCAAGAAAATAAAATTTGTCACTGCTTCCACTTTTTCTCCATCTATTTGCCATGAAGTAATGGGACTGGATACCATGATCTTAGTTTTTTGAACGTTGAACGTTCACCCACCTTTTTCACTCTCCTCTTATACCCTCATCAAGAGGCTTTTTAGTTCCTCTTGATTTTCTGCCATTAGAGTGGTGCCATATGAATATCTGAGATTGTTGATATCTCTCCCTGAAATCTTGATTCCAGCTTGTGAGTCATCCAGTTTGGCATTTCATATGATATACTCTGCATATAAGTTAAATAAGCAAGGTGACGATATACAGCCTTGATGTACTTCTTTCCAATTTTGAATCATTTCACTGCTCCATGTGGAATTCTAACTGTAGCATCTTGGTCTGCATACAGGTTTCTCAGAAGACAGATAAGTTGATCTGGCATTCCCATTGCTTCAAGAATTTTCCACAGTTTGTTTTGAGCTACACAATCAAAGCCTTTAGCATAGTCAATGAAGCAGAAGTAGATGTTTTTCTAGACTCTCTTGCTTTTTCTATGATCCAATTAACGTTGGCAATTTGATCTCTGTTTCCTCTGCCTTTTCTAAATACAGCTTGTACATCTCAAAGTTCTGCATCCACATACTGCTGAATTCTGGCTTAAAGGATTTTGAGTATTACCTTGCTAGCATGTGAAATGAGTTCAATTGTATGGTAGTTTGAACATTCTTTGGTGCTGCCCTTCTTTGAGATAAGAATGAAAACTGACCTTTTTCTAGTCCTCTTGCCATTGATGAGTTTTCCAAATTTGCTCACATATTTATTGAAGCATCAACTATAACAGCATCAACTTTTAGAATTTTAAATAGCTCAGCTATTGTAAGCCCTCCTCAGAAAACCACTTTGCCTTCTTGCATGTCTTTTTCTTAGGAATGGTTTTGGTCACTGCCTCCTGTATGATGCTATGAACTTCCATCCATAGTTCTTCAGGCACTCTCCCTACCAGATCTTATCCCTTCAATCTGTTTGTCTCCTCCACTGCATAATTATAAGGCATTGATTTAGATCATACATGAATTGTCTAATGGTTTTACCTACTTTCTTCAATTTAAGCCTGAATTTTGCAATAAGGAGCTCATGCCTGAGCCAAAGTCAGCTCCAGATCTTGTTTTTGCTGACTGTATAGAGCTTCTCCATCTTTGGCTGCAAAGAATGTAATCAATCTGAATTCAGTATTGACCCTTTGACAAAACCTGGTCCACTGGAGAAGGGAATGGCAAACCATTCCAGTATTCTACCCTTGATAACCACATGAACAGTATGAAAAGGTAAAAAGATATGACACTGGAAGATGAGGCTCCCAGGTATGTAGGTGTCTAATATGCTACTAGGGAAGAGTGGAGAGATACCTTCAGAAAGAATGAAGAGGCTGAGTCAAAGTGAAAATGTCACTCATTTGTGGATGTGTCTGGTGGTGAAAGTAAAGTTTGATGCTATAAAGAATTCCAAAGGAACCTGGAATATTAGGTCTATGAATCAAGGTAAATTGGATGTGGTCAAGCAGGAGATGACAAGATTGAACATCTATATTTTAGGAATCATTGAACAAAAATGGACAGGAATGGGTGAATTTAACTCAGGTGACCATTATATCTACTACTGGGCAAGGATCCCATAGAAGAAATGGAGTAGCCCTCATAGTCAACAAAAGTCTGAAATGCAGTACTTAGGTGCACCCTCAAAACTAATGATAATAACAGAATGATCTTGGTTTGTTTCCAAGGAAAACCATTTGGCATTACAGTAAGTAATGTACAAGTCTATGTGCCAACCACTGATGCTGATGAAGCTGAAGTTGACTGGTTCCATGAAAACTACAAGACCTTCTAGAATTAACACCATAAAAGATGTCCTTTTCATCATAGGGGATTGGAATGCAAAAGTAGGTAGTCAAGAGATATCTGGAGCAACATGCAAGTTTAGCCTTGGAGTACAAAAATGTAGCAGGGCAAAGTCTATAGATTTTTGCCAACTGAACTCTCTGGTCATAGCAAACACCCTCTTTCCACAACACATGAAACTATTCTACATATGAACATCACTGTAGGGCATTGCCATGTTCAAAATCGATAAGCACCATGGTTATCATCTGAGAACTGAGTAAATGATTTGGAGTTTGGAAACTGAGAACCACCCAGCAGAACATTATGGAAGTGGATTGAGGTTATGTGTCTGAATTGTTTGGTGATTGAAATGGTAAGTAGACTGGCCACTGAGACATCTGGAAGAAAAAGATTTTTTTTAAAACCTATTTGAATGGGAGAGATGCTGGTAGGAAAGAATCATAGACTGGTTTTTGATTTAGGTATTTTATGAAGTGCATGATAAGATCACTGACAGAGATGGAGGAGACGGCTTGGATTTCCCAGACATATTCACCAGATATGGTCAAATTTTAGCTTACAGAACATGATAAATTACTCCTAGAACTCAAATTATAAACCAAACAAATCTTTAATGTTTCAGAGAACTTGTCAAAGCTGTGAATACACAGTCTTTTCATTCACACTTCACAGTCTAATTACACAATCTTTCAGTGGAAGGACTGTTTTTTCAATTATAATATTTAATTTTCTTTTACCTTGCATGTATGATGCTAATCAATATTATATTTACCTGTATAAATGTCATACGGCCTTACACATACTTCTTAGAGTTCATCCATGGGTTGCTGCATGTGCATGGTGTGTATGTGTGCAAGGAGGAATTGAACTAATAGTGTAACTTTTGATGAAAAAAAGATTACAGTTTTATTCTTTTGTGTATTAAAATGAGCAACAGCTATGGAAAATGATGTTTTCTTTATTCTGAATCCAAATTAAAAGTTATTTGGGCCTTTCTCATCTCTTAAACTCCAACTCAAGAACTTCACCCTATCCTTGATTTTGAGGTGTGGTGAAGGCAATGGCACCCCACTCCAGTACTCTTGCCTGGAAAATCCCATGGATGGAGGAGCCTGGTAGGCTGCAGTCCATGGGGTCACTAGGAGTTGGACACGACTGAGAGACTTCACTTTCACTTTTCACTTTTCTGCATTAGAGAAGAAAATGGCAACCCACCCCAGTGTTCTTGCCTGGAGAATCCCAGAGACGGCAGAGCCTGGTGGGCTGCCGTCTATGGGGTCGCACAGAGTTGGACACGACTGAAGCGACTTAGCAGCAGCAGCAGCATACCCAACATGAGTTTAAACCTCCTCCCTTCACTCTTAAGATTCTCAATTTAAGGAAAAAGCTTGAGGTTGGAACAATATTGTGCAGTCAACACTCTCAAACTTTGGTGAGGTTGAAAGGGTCCATAGCTCCTTTCCATTCTTTGTGACAGTTAAGCCTGCTTTGCTTTTATTTAATACAGATTTATCCTAAGGCCTGTTCTTTTTCAATGTGACCCACTTGGCCGCACCCATTTGGAAGAGCCCGTTACTATGGTCAGAGTTGGTTTGGCTCGCTCTAAGCTCATTGCTACATTCTTTTTTTAGAGCCTGCCAAACGTGGGCCAATGGGTGTGTCTTGTTGACATCCTGTGGTTTATCAGATATGTAGGATCACTCTTTAGAGCAACCTCTTTAGAAGCCTGCAGCTGTGCTGGGAGCCCCTGGTCAGCATGTCTAAGAGGAAGCCCAAACTCTGATTCACATTTAACCAAAATGCTTATGGGGAATGGCAATATAAGCATGCCTTGCCTTAAGAAACACATGGTGCCCATCCTGAATCTAGATTAGTGATTTGTGGTTGCAAATATTTGCCTATCTCTCCAAACCATAATTTATCCCAAAGAAATGACTATGTCACTTACACATTTAAATATAAGAACCACACACAAAATGGATTTCCTGGGTCAGTTCTGATTTTCAAGTCCATGCACCATTTTTTATTTGCCACATGCAGACCGCAGAGCCACTTTCAAGGATATGTTAGGGATACAGGAAACATTAGTGTGTAGTTAAAATGCATACCCTATGGTGGGGAAAGACCAGAGGACACAATTTTGGACTGCAAGGATCAGCAGAAGTTTGCTACTCAAATATATCATGAAACATACTCACCCTATAACCCCAACTACAGGTTTAAGTAGATTAACAACTTCATTTTATTAAGTGCAAATGCTCCCTCAAGTGGTTAGACTTCATTCATACTTTAGTATGAAATATTTACTTCAATAAGATTTTCCAGTCCATTCTCTCTGAGTACCTGGAACTCCTGGGAGATGGGGGAGGTAGAATGGAGTGTTTCACTTCTTTACCAAATCTATTGCTGGCACTATCATTAACTTGAATGAATAAAAATATAATTAAAGTTTATATATTATTAGTGTTTGCTGAATATTTTTAACAGGAATAATGGACTTGGAGATAGTTAAGTTGTATGTGATGAAAATTTAAAAACTAGTGAATCTAAGGGATTCATTTTACCACTTTTGTGACTTTTCTGTAGGTTATTTTTTTTAATAAATATTTTGAAAAATATTCTAATTAGCTTGTAATCATTGTCTCAGTAATATAATAGCTGAAACACACTAATGCCCATATTTTTCTTAGAGCAAGAAGAATGGGAGCAGTATACAGAGAAATCTTAAAGAACCAGAGGTAAAATAAAAAGTTGTATCTGAGAGCTGGAAATGAGGTGAGTGGTGTGAGAGGAGATTTAAATTAAGGATGAGATAAAGGGAAAGAAAATATTTCCGTGCTAAGGCAATTTTACCAAAATTCCTATCTGTGAATTTTCTGCCATGGGTTAAGGTAGTCTGAAGCCCAAGTTAATAAATCAACTTTTGATTTTGAAGCTGGACTTCTCACTTTTCTTGATTTATATTATCTTCCATGTTCAGTTTCTCTAGGATATGTGGTTGTTTTCTCCACTCAGAACTTTTTTCCCTCAATATTCCAATTTGCATTTCTGAGGCTGCCACATTCTAATACTACTGTTGGTGATGAAGATGGTGAGAAGGAGAAGGAGGGAGGGCAGGGGGAAGACACTAACTTAACTAAGCACCTGTTTTGGGCAGATTGCTATGCCAGGCATTTTTCACACAATTCATTTAAATTTCTCAAATAAGACAACTGAGGTTCAGAGAAGTTAAGTAACTGATCCAAGGTCATTTATATTTTGGAGCTGCAATCACAACCATAGCTGCACCATTTCAAAGCCCCTTGCCTTTTGAGCACTGCTTTTGGACCAACATTTTAAAATGAAAGAAACAGCTGTAAACATGTATGATCTGCCTCATTGTAAAGAAGATTTAAACTTTCTTTTAACTTCCATGATAAAAGTAATGGGAATAATTTGACCAAAATGAAAAAGAAATCTTAGGAGCAAAGTAAAACAAAGGTTAAAAATGATTTCTGTAGCTTCTTCCGTGTTTATTTTTGTTGAATTGATGGACTTACCCAATTGTGGCAAAAGGGAGAGGAAGACACATGTAGGACCCAACCCTGAGCTTTGGCCCTGTTGTGAGCTGGGGAAAGTCTCTTCAACTCTCTCAAACTAGATTTTCACCTTTGTAAAGTTGAACAATCCCTAATCTTCCCTCCTCTGGAGCTGCTGTGAGCATGGAGTTTATGATTCTAAGATCTCTCCAGAGTCTTTTTTAAAACAGACTATAATACAGTTATCGTTGCTGTTATTACTACTTGTAAAAAGAATAGAAGTTGGCAGCATTTGGCACCACTTTGATAATACTCAAATATGCTGGTACTTTTATAGCATAAAAATCTCAAAATCATTAGAATTTATCCTATGATTGTGATTTCTTAATTCCATAATTTTAAAACCTGAACTAACTCTAAACTCTAGTGCTGCTTGCACAGTTCAGTTCAGTTCAGTTCAGTCGCTCAGTCGTGTCTGACTCTTTGCGACCCCATGAATCGCAGCACGCCAGGCCTCCCTGTCCATCACCAACTCCCAGAGTTCACTCAGATTCATATCCATCGAGTCAGTGATGCCATCCAGCCATCTCATCCTCTGTCGTCCCCTTCTCCTGCCCTCAATCCCTCCCAGCATCAGAGCCTTTTCCAATGAGTCAACTCTTCGCATGAGGTGGCCAAAGTACTGGAGTTTCAACTACTTCCAAAACACAGGTGAAAACAGGAATTGTTGCTGTTGTTCTGTAATGAAGTCATATCTGACTCTTTGTGATCCCTCCGACTGTAGCACATAAGGCTCCTCTGACCTTCACTATCTCCTAAAGTTTGCTCAAATTCATGTCCATTGAGTTGGTGATGATATCTAATCATCTTATCATCTGCCATCCCCATCTCCTTTTGCCTTCAGTCTTCCCCACCATTAGGCTGTTTTCCAATGGGTCAGCTCTTCGAATTAGGTGGCCAAAGTATTGGAGTTTCAGCTTCAGCATCAGTCCTTCCAATGAATATTCAGGACTGATTTCCTTTAGGATGAACTGGTTTCATGTCCTTGCAGTCCAAGGGATTCTCAAGAGTCTTCTCCAACACCGCAATTCAAAAGCACCAGTTCTTTGGTCTCAGCCTTCTTTATAGTCCAACTCTCACATCTGTACATGACTACTGGAAAAACCATAGCTTTGACTATATGGATGTTTGTCAACAAAGTGATGTCTCTGCTTTGTAATACACTAACTACGTTTGTCATAATTTTCCTTTTAAGGTGCAAGTGTCTTTTAATTTCATGACTGCAGTCAGCACCCACAGTGATTTTGGAGCACAAGAAAAAAATCTGTCATTGCTTCCACTTTTTCCTACTCTATGTACCATGAAGTGATGTGATGGTTGCCATCGCCATGATCTTAATTTTTTTAATCTTGAATTTCAAGACAAGTTTTCACTCTTCTCTTTCACGCTCATCAAGAGGCTCTTTCGTTCCTCTTGGATTTCTGCCATTAAAGTGGTATCATCTTCATATCTGAAGTTGTTGATATTTCTCCTGGAAATCTTGATTCCAGCTTGTGATTCATCCAGCCCAGCATTTCACATGATGTACTCTGCAAATAATTTGAATAAGCAGGATGACAATATTTAGCCTTGTTGTATTCCTTTCCCAATTTTGAACCAGTCAGTTGTTCCATGTATGGTTCTAACTGCTGCTTCTTGACCTACGTACAGATTTCTTAGGATACAGGTAAGGTAGTCTGGTATTCCCATTCCTTGAAGAATTTTCCACAATTTGTTGCAGTCCACACAATCAAGGGCTTTAGTGTGGCAGTGAAGCAAAAGTAGGTATTTTCCTGGAATCCCCTTGCCCTATCCATGATCCAGTGAATATTGGCAATCTGGTCTCTGGTTCCTCTACCTCTTCAAAATCCAGCATGTACATCTCGAAGTTCTCAGTTCACATACTACTGAAGCCTAGCTTAAAGGTATTTGAGCATAGGAAAGTTATGACCAACCTAGATAGCATATTCAAAAGCAGAGACATTAGTTTGCCAACAAAGGTTCGTCTAGTCAAGGCTATGGTTTTTCCTGTGGTCATGTATGGATGTGAGAGTTGGACTGTGAAAGAAGGCTGAGTGCTGAAGAATTGATGCTTTTGAACTGTGGTATTGGAGAAGACTCTTGAGAGTCCCTTGGACTGCAAGGAGATCCAACTAGTCCATCCTAAAGGAGATCAGTCCCTTGGTGTTCTTTGGAAGAAATGATGCTAAAGCTGAAACTCCAGTACTTTGGCCACCTCATGCGAAGAGTTGACACATTGGAAAAGACTCTGATGCTGGGAGGGATTGGGGGCAGGAGGAGAAGGGGACAACAGAGGATGAGATGGCTGGATGGCATCACTGACTCGATGGATATGAATCTAAGTGAACCCCGGGAGTTGGTGATGGACAGGGAGGCCTGGCGTGCTGCGATTCATGGGGTCGCAAAGAGTCGGACACAATTGAGCGACTGATCTGATCTGATCTGATCTTGCTAGCATGTGTGTGTGTGTGTGTGTGTGTGTGTGTGTGTGTTAGTCACTCAGTTGTGTCTGACTCTTTGCGACTCTATGGACTATAGCCCTTAAGACTCATTTATTCATGGAATTCTCCAGGCAAGAATACTGGAGTGGGTTGCCATTCCCTTCTCCTTCTAGCATGTGAAATGAACACATTTGTACTGTAGTTTGAACATTTTTTGGCATTGCCTTTTTGGGGAGTTGAAATGAAAACTGACCTTTTCCAGTTCTGTGGCCACCATTGCATATTCCAAATTTGCTATCATATTGAATGCAGCACTGTAACAGCATCCTCTTTTTGAATTTTATATGACACAGGTGAAATTCTGTCACCTACACTAGTTCATAACAATGCTTCCTAAGATCCATTTGACTTCACCATCCAGGATGCCTGGCTCTAAGTGACTGTCCACACCATTGTGGCTATCTGGGTCATTAAGATCTTTCTTGTATAGTTCTTCTGCATATTCCTGCCACCTCTTCTTAATCTCTTTTGCTTTGGTTAGATCCTTACCATTTCTGTGCCTTATCATATCTATCTTTGCATGAAATATTCCCTATCTCTAATTTTCTTAAAGAGATTTCTAGTCTTTCCCATTCTATTGTTTTCCTTTATTTCTTTGCATTCTTCATTCAAGAAGACCTTCTTATCTCTACTTGCTATTCTCTGGAATTCTGCATTTGATTGAGTATGTCTTTCCCTTTCTCCCTTGCCTTTCATTTCTCTTCTTTACTCAGTATTTGTAAAACCATCTCAGATAAACACTTTGCCTTCTTGCATTAATTTTTCTTGGGGATGGTTTTGGTCACTGCCTCCTGTACAATAACTCCATCCATAGTTATTAAGGCACTATGTCTACCAGATCTAATCCCTTGAAATTATTCATCATCTCCACTGTATAATCATAAGGGATTTGATTTAGGTTGTACATGAATGGCCTAGTGGCTTTCCCTACTTTCTACAATTTAAGCCTGAATTTTACAAAAAAGAGCTCATGATCTGAGCCACAGTCAGCTCCTAGGTCTTGTTTTTACTCACTGTATAGAACTTCTTCATCTTTGGCTGCAAAGATCATAATCAATCTGATGTCAGTATTGACCATTTGGTCATGTCCATATATAGAATCGTCTCTTGTGTTGCTAGAAAAAGATGTTTACTATGATCAGTGTGTTCTCTTGATAAAATTCTGTTAACCTTAGCCCTGTTTCATTTTGTACTCCAAGGCCAAACTTGCCTGTTACTCCAGGTATCTCTTGGCTTCCTATTTTTGCATTCCAATCCCCTAGGATAAAAAGGACTCTTTTTTTTTTTTTTTTTTGGTGTTAGTTCTAGAAAGTCTGGTAGGTCCTTATAGAACTGAAAATAGGAATTATTTACATATTAATCAATTTCCTAAATGTCAGATATTTTTATCATCACAGAATATAAAAATTAAAAAAAAAAAAAGTTCCTCATTTTTTTGCCACACTTTATCATTATTTAAAATAGGGCATACTGTCCTAGAATTTGGGGTTTCATGAACTACTAATATTTTAAAAATAAATTGTGTGTGCATGCTTTTGGCCAACTAAGGATATTACACACACACACACACAAACACACACAAGCTCTATATTAATTATTAAAGCCGCTTTCTAAAAAATAAAGGGAAATTTAACCTATAAAATATCAGATTAAAGGAAAGTTCTAAAGTTGGAATAAATGTTTTATGAAAGACCACTTAATTTTTTTTTTCTTCCAACTTCACTGTGATCCATTGGCAACCTTCCTACAATTACGTGTCCACAGACAGCCTTTTAGAAGCCATTGAATTTGTGGATACATTAGGAGTGAACCTCCTCACTCATGGGAGGTGTTTGACACGCTGTACCAAAGGTTCCGGTCCCTTCCATAAACTGCCTCCTTTGAGCCTCCCTGTTCAAAAAGGTTTATTTGTATCTTGATGCCACTGTTTCTTGTCACAGAAAATTTTACTTATCCATTTAAGATTCTGTCATAAGTTATACAACCAGTTAGCATCTAAATTCCCATCTTTGTGTGGCTGTTCTTGTCCAAAATAAAAGAAGGAAACACATGACTTTCAGGGATTTCTTTTGTGTTGGCTAAAAAGTTCATTCGAGTTTTTCCATAAAAGCATATAGAAAAACTTGAATGAACTTTTTGGTCAACCCAATATTTAATAAAACTAAGAGAAAGTAATACTAATTCCTTTTAGAACAAAGACAATTCAGAGAAGAATCTGTAAAGTACTGTGTCTCCTTTATCTTCCATTTGTAAAGAGAAAATGGAAATACCTCTCTTTATTTCATCTTTCCTCTTAAAATTTACCATATATTTTGGGAACATGTTCTCTGAGAACTCTGAAGTGAAACATCTTTCACACAAAAATTATCCATCTAGCTGTATGATTCAAAACTTCAACATTCAAAAGAAAAATAAAAGAATAGCTTAATATGGGGAGAGAATTCAGCCTTCACTTAGGGAAAGAATTTAAAGAGGAAATTAAGTCTCTTTGGAAACTGAATGAAGTCATGGACTGAAAATGTCCTTCAGTAAATGTAAGGTGTTAAAAATGAAAGAAAATAAGAAAACAGTTCTAAAAATAGGTCTCTCTCCCCTTCCACACATCACCTTGATCCCACTAAGTAACTTCTTTCTGTTCTACTGTTCAGAGGGATTCCACATGCAGGGCATTTCTTATCACACACATGCAGTCCTCAGGGTCACGCCCTACAGTCATTTTTCTCTGCCTCTTAAAGTAAGAGGCACGCCCTACAGGTCATTTTTCTCTTACACTCTGCAGAACTGGGTGTAGTCCATGTCTGCTGGTTCTTCATTATTCTCTATCCCAAAAGGTCAACCATAATATGGAACATCTTGAACTTGAAAAAAAAAAAAAATGATACTCAGCCTAGATAACCAGCTGTGTGCAAATTAAAACACCCCAAAATAGCATTTTTTTTTTCTCCCAACAGCAAGGACTGATACTAAATGCAGCAGAGGAGGTACTCGTTCCCCTCTGAAATCCCCCCAAAGGGCTTTCAAATTGCACTAAGTCACTCAAGTTTCACAAGTTTTAACAAGATTCCTTAATTCCAACAAGAATTAAGAGAGAAATGAATGCTTTGCTCTACAACTTCAGCCTCTGGTTCTTCCAACCAGCATATATCTTCAGAGGACTTCTGATAATTTAACTAAACAGACGGGCTAGTCAGAGAACAGATCTTTTTTTTTTTTTTTTTTTTTCCCTTGAAAAAATTACCAGAAACCATTTCACCACATTTTCCCTCTTATGAGCAAGAATTTCCTCAATTCCTGTGAGGGTGAGATAAAACAAGGGCATACTGGACAACTGAGAAATGTCAGAAACCATCGTTGATATTTTGGTCAATATGAGGAAACTGGTCATTTTTAACAGAGACCTGCAAACTGTTGAATGGTGGCCTGGGCTGTACTCCAGGGCACAATGTTAATGACAGTTCCTCCACACCCATAGCTTAAAGATTCTCACTACAGATAAACAACATGAAAGAAGTCTTTCTGAAGTGGGATCTATTTCTTATATACATTTTCTTGTACAAAAGATAATAATAACAATGTAAAAGTCTGTCAGTCTTCCCAGTTCTTCCTAATGGAATATATGATGACTTTTTTGGCTTGATTATCAAAGTTATCTTGTTTTTCTATCACCCAACAGACCAAACCCAAACGGACCTGAACATTAGTTTTGAATATATCTTATCATTTTCCTTATTTGAACAAGACATGTTCATATGAATACAGAGAAACATATCCTTATCAACATAATAAGCCTCTATATGTAAACAGCAGCAGGTTAGCAAAATTCACAAATAACAGACCACAATATGCAGTGTTAGCAAATCACTTAAGCCCACTATTTCTGGTTGAACACACCTTACAAGAACCCTAGCTAAGATCAAATACTATTTTTATCTTGCACATCTAGCTGTATTCCTGATACACAGCAGAACTTCCATAAGTACTAACTTTTAAATTCTATGAAGATGAGTCTATCATATGGACCATCATAGCAGAAAGACTAGCACATATTGGGATTAATTAAATATGTATGATGTGAATGGATTATTGAGTACATGAATGAATGACTGGATGGTTTGAATTAACTAATTAGTGAACAAATGCAGATATTCCAAGTAAAGGTGATGTCATGGAAGCAGTGGTTAGTAGAATATAAAACATGGTAGGTAGGTTGATGGTTATTGGCCTTAGGAAGCAATTAAATAAACATTCTTGAGGGAAAAGCAGGTTGTTGAAACTGTTTTTTTGAGAAGTACTGAGGTGGTGTTTTACATGATGGGTTGGAGCAAGGGTTCAAGTTAGGAAGAATCAAATATATCTATAAGATTTAATTCAAAAGAAGTAAGTGAAAAACATTAACTTCCAAGTGGTTCTCATTTTTCTACTTCTCACTATCCTTAAAGCTGTTTAACTATCTTCTTAGTTTGGTTTTTTCTCCTTCAGTTTATTCTATACTTTTCCACTGAATTTATCTCCTTAAATTCCAGTTACCTTTCTCCCACAAACCTAGTCAGAGACCTTCAACTGTGCTTCACTTCCTGATACACCATGTTAAAAGCCTGAGTCCAGTACTGAAGCCTGTCAATATGGTGCAATGAAAGAAGTTCTACACTGATATCAGGAAAAATAAGTTCAAGTCCATTAGGATCAACCACTTACTAACTAGTTTCCTCAACCAAATGTCGAGCTAGACAATTTCTAAGGAACTTTCAGACTTAGTATTTTATTTATCTTTTTTTTTTTCACTTTCTTTGTTTTCTTTTAAATATTTTTTTATTTTTAAAATTTTTTTATTTTTAAAATTTTTTATTTTTTTCCTACTTTACAATATTGTATTGGGTTTGCCATACATCAACATGAATCCGCCACGGGTGTACACATGTTCCCAATCCTGAACCCCGCTCCCACCTCCCTCCCCATACCATCCCTCTGGGTCATCCCAGTGCACCAGCCCCAAGCTTCCTGTATCCTGCATCGAACCTGGACTAGTGATTCATTTCTTATATGATATTATACATGTTTCAATGCCATTCTCCCAAATCATACCCACGCCCCTCTCCCACAGAGTCCAAAAGACTGTTCTATACATCTGTGTCTCTTTTGCTGTCTTGCATACAGGGTTATCGTTACCATCTTTCTAAATTCCATATGTATGCATTAGTATACTGTATTGGTGTTTTTCTTTCTGGCTTATTTTTTATTTATCTTTAAATCTTATCTTTGAGAACACTCACTCTATATGCAATCTAAATCAGTGCTTCTTAAACTTCACAGTAATGTCTGAATCACATAGAATCCTGTTAAAATGCAAATTCTGATTTGGTGAAACTGTACTAAGGCTGTAGGTTTCTGCATTTCTAACAAGCTTCCAGATTACTATGATGCTTCTGGTCCACAGATCCACTTTGAGTAGCAATGCCTGTATGGCTATGTTGTAGAACTTCATGTTATCAAAGAACATCTATTCTTTCTTTCCAGACTTTGCCAAATCTCCTAATCAACTTGGAATGTCTTCCCATTCATATTCATCTGTCAGCAACTGTCTCATTCTTCATAATCAATCTTATCCCAGATAAAATGCTGTTTTACCAATAAAGCTCTCCTTAATCCAATCTTTTATTCACACAGAAAGTAATCTTTTATATGATTTCCTCCAGGTCTTTGTGTTTTGCCTATAGCATCATGAAAACCTTACATTTGTAGTTATTTGTGTATGTGTTTTGTCTCTCCTTCTAGGTTGTAAGACTCCTTACAATTCAAATGATAACTGCTTCTCTGACTAAGAGTAGGAGGAAGAGCATTCTGAAGACGGGAATATGGTCACACTAGTAAATGTCAAGGAAATCCAAACCTAATTCATCTGACCCCAACACATTCTCTTCTATTGCACCTGCCAGGCACTGAGTATGCACCCAAACAGAGCACCTGACACATTGCTGGATTTCAATCACTGTTTATGAGACAGAGAAATGTGACACTTCTGTTTTTGTGCATTCTTAACTTTTAGGTGTTGGTAAACAGCTCAGTAAAGAAGTTCTTCTTCATTTAGAACTTGAGAGGTTAGGAGACTGATGCAGATCAGGGGAGCTGTCAGTGATCAATTTAGGAAACAAACTGTCTTATTCTACTTGCAGAGCAAAATTAATGTATTCACCTTCATCGACTCAGAAAATTTTTTATTTCTTGAAACAGTGCAGTAAAGGAATACATATAAATGCCCTTTTAAATCACTGGATCCTATACTCTTCAGAGTTGGAATATTATATAAAGGCAAGAGGCCATTTAATGTATTTTTTTTAAAACACTAAAACATTAGGGCAACATGATGTTATGCAAATAATGAAAAAATGTATTGCATTTGTAACTCATCTTTATTCCATGACCTATTTCTTTTGCAATACCTTTTATTACTTGAGATTTACAGGCTCATTTCTCTGTGAGGCTCATGCAACAACACACATCGATGTATCTGCCTTCAATCATCAAAGGGCAAACATTCAGGTCAGACATCAGTCGTTTGCTCAATTCATCTGGATTAATGAAGCCTTAGATCTTGCATTCAGCATACACAGAGAGCAATGTGAAGTATGTCTGTAAGTCAGTCATATCAACTGACTCTTGAACTTGTAATGCCCCAATTTATGTCTTCCACGTTCTTAAATCAAAACATTATTGACTATTGCAGTAAAAAGATATATATCCCCAGCTGTTATTCTAGCTATAGGCTTGTTAGTTTTCCAAGAATAATTAACCAGTAAACTTTTTCACATTTCTTATTAATTATTTACAGATTTGGATCTGAGGTGAGGCTTCTTTGGGCAACTTTGAATGGTGTAATTACATTCTTAAGCAGAAGTGAATCTTACTGTCTCTGATGGCTCCATCCCAAACACATGGCCTTAGAATACGAAAGCTGTGGAATGCCTGCAGAGGCTGCCCAGTGAAGTAAAATCACTGTACTGGAAAGTATCTGTCCCAAAGAACATGGTTTAGAACATTTAATTCTTACGATCACCCTATGAAATCAGCACAGTAGGTAAGACTATGTCCAACAAACGTGTACAAACTGGGTATCTCTGATTTGCCCAAGGTTCAAAGGTTAGAAACATCGAAACAAAGGTCATGCAGACTTCCTTTATGGTAGACTATGATTTTTTATGATAATAACAGGACTTTGTTAAGTTATTATTTTAAGATAATAACCAGGAAATAGTCAATGAAAGGGTAACATATTTTCATAATGAGCTAAAAAATTTCAGAATGAATTAAATCCTTGGGAAAGAATAGAATTTTCTTAGCTGGTAAGATGACTGTGGGAATGAGTTAACGAATAAGCATTTAGTGCTTCCTTGTTGAAGACAAAGAAGAAGAAATGATCAGTATTATCAAGTCCTCTGATGCGTACCTGAAAGCTCAATTCATCTGCTCAGCTTTACTCAGTGTCTCAGAAGCTCCTAGTAAGGAGCCTGAGATGACAAAATACTCAAACTGGTAGTTATTGAAAATGTATTCAGATCAGGTTGGTCTCCAAGTAAACATCCAATAAATGTTTCCTCCAGGGATTTCAACATTGGTACCTTAAAAACAAAATCAGCATACAAGAAGTGATATATCAAAGAGCATAGGAGTGTAAATTCAGACAATTGCTTCTTGGAAAAGTATATAAACTCTCTAGGGACAAAATCTGCAATCTGTAAGATGTGATCTGAAAAATCTGTAAAATTTTTAAAGCAAATTCACGTACACATAACTCTTGTGTTTTTGTCTGGCAGATGCTCAGTGTTGAATGCATGTTAGCCTGCAGCTTTATTTAGACCTCTATCTTCTACATGCCCCTAGAACTGAATCAATGCTATCTATCCTAAAAAAATTGCCAAAGGAAGAGAATCAGAGTTCACCGAATACTTTCCCCTCTGCATTGTTGGAGAACTGTCAGATAAGCAGCAATGCAGACTGAACAAACACCTTTGTCCAAGGGTAATTAGTGATGTAAATTAAAACTTAAATTGTCCCCAAGGAAGGAAGGGAGTCTGTCATAACTATTAATTGTAAACAGTACTCTGTAAAAAAAGAGAGAGAAGTTGAGAGAGAGAAAGTAAATTTGAATTTTAAAAATTGTATAGAATTTTATTGCCTCTTCCAGGACAAGAGAAATTACTTTTCCAAGAAGAGCTCAGGAAAAAAAAAAAAAAAAAAAAAAAAAAAAAACAGAAATAAAGCAAACCACAGATTTCAAAGGGAAAATGTATTATATTAGTCTTTTAAACCTATTTTATCATTTCTTTTCCACTTACTCTATTAAAGTAAGTGGCAACAGAAGACAATATTCTAAGAACAACTATTTTCTCCTATGATGTGATCAAGTCTTTTGGCTACTAAAAGACCCTATGGTCACTGGAGAAGTTAGCACTAATGTTAGCAACTGAGATTTATCTCATTTCGAGGAGCAGTATAGGAAAATGCTTGAGTTCCTTGCTTATAAAATAGAATGTCATTCCTGAATAACTGGTTTTGTGATTCTGCTCTAGGCTTTTCAGATGATGTGTAC
This sequence comes from Bubalus bubalis, assembly GCF_019923935.1. Classification (NCBI taxonomy): domain Eukaryota; kingdom Metazoa; phylum Chordata; class Mammalia; order Artiodactyla; family Bovidae; genus Bubalus; species Bubalus bubalis. The sequence continues at coordinate 33,326,174 of NC_059170.1, read as the reverse complement.
ATAGTTTGCTCACTCTTTAGAGACTTGATTCTTACTTATTTTTGAAAACATCCCATGCCATTACAGAGTAGAAAGGGGAAAATGGAAATTGGAGCTAGATCCAGGAAGAATTCATCTTAGAGATTCATCAGGAGATTTTGATTATTTGAGATGTACTCCCTTTAAGCAAAGAGTACTTTTATTTAAGGAGTCTGAAAAACTTGGCAGCCTCTTCCTAAAGTCCTCTTGCTTTGCTTTTCAAGGAAGGATGCTATCAGCACGTGTTTAGGTTTTCTTAGCCAAGATATGTGCACTAGAGCAGAATGTTTTATAGTGTGTGGAAGATTGAAATAATTCTTCTATGCTCTATAAATTAGGGTCCTTCAGTAGTAATGATCAAATTGTCAGTATTAGTTGGATCATAGAAAAAGCAAGAGAATTCCAGAAAAACATATACTTATGCTTCATTTACTACACTAAAACTTTTGACTGTGTGGATCACAATAAACTGTGGAAAATTCTTAAAGAGATGGGAATACCAGAACACCTTACCTGCCTCCTAAGAAACCTGTATGCCGATCAAGAAGCAACAGTTAGAACCAGACATGGAACAATGGACTCATTCCAAATTGGGAAAAGAGTACGTCAAGGCTGTATATTGTCACCCTGCTTACTTAACTTCTATGCAGAGTACATCATGCAAAATGCCAGGCTGGATGAAGCACAAGCTGGAATAAAGATTGCCAGGAGAAATATCAATAACCTCAGATATGCAGATGACACCACCCTTACGGCAGAAAGTGGAGAGGAACTAAAAAGCCTCTTGATGAAATGAAAGACGAGAGTGAAAAAGCTTGCTTAAAACTCAACATTCATGATATTTTACATGTTTCAAGTATGAAACGAGTTACCAGTCCAGGTTCGATGCACGATACTGGATGCTTGGGGCTGGTGCACTGGGACGACCCAGAGGGATGGAATGGGGAGGGAGGAGGGAGGAGGGTTCAGGATGGGGAACACATGTATACCTGTGGCGGATTCATTTTGATATTTGGCAAAACTAATACAATTATGTAAAGTTTAAAAATAAAATAAAATTAAAAAAAAAAGAAAACTCAACGTTCAAAAACCGAAGATCTGGTCCCATCAGTTCATGAAAAACAGAAGGGAAAAGAATGGAACCAATGACAGATTTTATTTTCTTGGGGCCCCAAAATCACTGCAGATGGTAATTAAAGCCATGAAATTAAAAGAAGCTTGCTCCTTGGAAGAAAAGATATGACCAATCTAGGCAGCATATTACAAAGCAGAGATATTACTTTGGCATCAAATTCCTGTATAGTCAAAGCTATGGTTTTTCCAGTAGTCACATATGGATGTGAAAGTTGGACCATAAAGAAGGCTGAGGGCTGAAGAATTGATGCTTTCAAATTGTGGTGCCAGAGAAGACTCTTGAGAGTCCCTTAGACTGCAAGGAGCTCAAACCAGTCAATCCTAAAGGAAATCAGTCCTAAATATTCATTGGAAGGACTGATGCTGAAGCTGAAGCTCCAATCCTTTGGCCACCTGATGCGAAGAGCTGACTCATTGGAAAAGACTCTGATGCTCAGAAAGATTGAAGGCAGGAGGAAAAGGGAATGACAGAGGATGAGAAGGTTGGATGGCAACACCAACTCAGTGTACGTGAGTTTCAGCAAGCCCTGGGAGCTGGTGATGGACAGGGAGGCCTAGCATGCTGCAGTCCATGGGGTCGCAAAGAGTGGGACACGACTGAAAGACTGAACTGAACTGAACTGAGTTGAATGATGATATAGTGATGATGAAGCAGTGTTTACTAACTAATTATTTTGAGCCAAGTAATACCAACATCTCGATTAACCCTCATGAAAATCCAATGATATGGTGTTATTGACTTCATTGTATAAGTGGGGAAAGTGATCAAGGAATCATGATACAAAACATGATACAGATACTAACAGGTACAGAAAAAATAATCCACCATTTGATGTTCCACAGCTAAAACTTTAAAGGTGTTTTTCGAGTGGTATGAGGATTGAGAATACATCAAATGAAATTGTGATTATCAATGACTGGTCAGCCTGCTTGAAAATATACTACCAATGACCGTAGTAGCTTCTTGGTTGTTCAGTAGCTAAGGTGTGTCCAACTCTGCAACCACATGAACTGAAACACTCCAGGCTCCTCTTTCCTCCACTATCTCCCAGAGTTTGCATAAATTGAAGTTCATTGATTCAGTGATGCTATCTAGCTATCTCATCCTCTGCCACTGCCATCTCCTTTTGCCTTCAATCTTTCCTAGCATCCAAGTCTTTCCAATGAGTTAGCTCTTTGCATCAGCAAAGTATTGGAGCTTCAGCTTCAGCAACAGTCTTTCCAATGAATATTCAGGGTTGATTTCCTTTAGCAATGGCTAGTTTGATCTCCTTGCAGTCCAAGGGACTCTGAAGAGTGTTCTCCAGCACCACAATTTGAAAGCATCAATTCTTCAGCCCTCAGCCTTCTTTATGGTCCAACTCTCACATCCATACATGGCTACAGGAAAAACCATCGCTTTGACTATATGGAACTTTGTCAACAAAATAATGTCTCTGCTTTTTAATACACCATCTAGATTTATCCTAGCTTTTCTTCAAAGGGCAAGCCTCCTTTAATTTAATGACTGCAGTCATCATCCTCAGAGATTTTGGAGCCCAAGAAAATAAAATCTGTCACTGCTTCCACTTTTTCCTTTTCTATGTGCCATGAAGTAATGGGCCTGGATGCCATGATCTTAGTGTTTTTTTTGTTTGTTTGTTTGTTTTTTAATGTTGAGCTTCAAGTCAAGTTTTTAATTCTTTTTTTTTTTCTCCCTCATCAAGAGGCTCTTTAATTCTTCTTCACTTTCTGCCATTAGAGTGGTAACACCTTATCTGAGTTCACTGATATTTTCCCCAGCAATCTTGATTCCAGCTTGTGATTCATCTAGCCTGGCATTTTACATGAGGTACTCTGCACCTAAGTTAAATAAACAGAGTGACAATATACCTCCTTCCTTTCTCAATTTTGAACCAGTCTGTTGTTCCATGTTCAGTTCTAACTGTTGCTTCTTGACCCACATACAGGTTTCTCAGGAGACAGGTAACACAGTTTGGTATTCCAATCTGTTTAAGAATTTTCCGCAGTTTTTTGTGATCCACACAGTCAATGGCTTTTGTATTGTCAATGAAGATGCTTTTCTGAAACCCCGTTGCTTTCTCCATGATCCAACAAATGTTGACAATTTGATCTCCGGTTCCTCTGCCTCTTTGAAACCCACTTTGTACATACAGAATTTTTCAGTTCAAGTACTGCTGAAACCTAGCTTTAAGCATTTTAACCATCCCCTTCATAGATCACAGTCTTGACCTTGTGTAGCAGCTTCTTTGCTAGATGCCAATTACTATAATAACAATGACAAACATGTTCAAAATAAGGCTTACTGTAACAAACTGTCTACAATATTTCCCCTCTCTCATATTTCTCTTATGATCATTTTAGTTTCCCCTTTTTATATTACCTATTTTCCCTTATGAATACATTTGCATGTAGATAATTAATTATTTCTATTTTTTTAGTTGATGACTATCTTCCCCACACTGCACATTTAATAATCACGACTCATTTACTTTGCAACTGGAAGTTTGTGCATCTTAATCTCTTTTACTTATTTTTTTACTTCTCCATCTTCCAGCTCTATGGCAGCCATTTGGTCTGTATATCTATAAGTCTGTCTCTGTTTTGTCATATTTACTTCATCTGTTTTTGTTTGTAGATTCCACATATAAGTGAAATCAGACAGTTTTTCTCTGTCTGACTTTTTTCATTTAGCATAATACTCTCTAGATCCTTCCATGTTGTAGCAAAGAGCAAAATGTTCATTCTTTTTTATGGCTGAATAATATTCATCATATATTTGCACATCTTCTTTATCTATTCATCTATTAATGAGCCCTTGGGTTGTTTCCATATCTTGGCTATCATAAATAATGCTGCAATTAACATAGAGATACATACATCTCTTCTAATTAGTGTTTTGTTTTTCTTGTGATAAATAACCCAGGGTAGAATTGAGGGTCCTATGGGCTTCCCTGGTGGTGCTTGTGGTAAAGAACCTGCATGCAAATGCAGAAGACATAAAAGATGCAGGTTCAATCCCTGGGTGGGGAAGATCCCTTGGAAGAGGGCATGGCAACCCACTTGAGTATTCTTCCCTGGAAAATCCCATGGACAGAGGAACCTGACTGGCTATAGTCCACAGGGCTGTGAAGAATATGAACATGACTAAATCAATTTAGCAGAGAACATATGGTCATCCTATTTCTAATTCTTCAGGAATCTCCATACTGTTTTCCAGAGTGGTTCTACCAACTTATATTCCCTGAAGCAGTGCATGATGCTTTCATTTTCTTCATATCCTCCCCAACACTTTTTTCTTGCTGTATTTTTGAGAATGGATGTTCTGAGAGGTGCAAGGTGATATTAAATTGTGATTTTGATTTGCATTTCCTTGATTATTAGTGATCTGGGGCAGCTTTTCATGTGCCTATTGGCCATCTGTATGTCTTTGGGAAAAACGTCTATTCAGATCCTTTGACCATTTTTTTTCCAATATATGTTTTATTCTAAATATTTATTTTATGGAGTTATAAATATTTGCTTCTAATAACCTATATTTTATAATTTCCTTGCATTTACTTTTATGACTAACATTTTTTAATTAATTTATTTTTTATTGAAGAATAATTGCTTTACAGAATTTTGCTGTTTTCTGTCAAACCTCTACATGAATCAGACATAAGTATACATATATCCCCTCCCTTTAGAAACTCCCTCCCATCTCCCTCCCCATCCCACCCCTCTAGGTTGATGCAAAGCCCCTGTTTGAGTTTTTCTGAGACATACAGCAAATTCTCATTGGCTATTTTATGTATGGCAATGTAAGTTTCCCAGAGAAGGCAATGGCACCCCATTCCAGTACTCTTGCCTGGAAAATCCCATGGACAGAGGAGCCTGGTAGGCTGCAGTCCACAGGGTCGCAAAGAGTCAGATATGACTGAGCGACCTCACTTTCACTTTTCACTTTCATACATTGGAGAAGGAAATGGCAACCCACTCCAGTGTTCTTGCCTGGAGAATCCCAGGGATGGCAGAGCCTGGTGGGCTGCTGTTTATGGGGTCGCACAGAGTCAGACAAGACTGAAGCGACTTAGCAGCAATGTAAGTTTCCATGTTACTCTTTCCATACATCTCACCCTCTCCTCCCCTCTCCCCATGTCCATAAGTCTATTCTCTATGCCTGTTTCTCCACTGTTGCCATGTAAATAAATTCTTCAGTACCATTTTTCTAGATTCCACTGTTAGAATACAGTATTTAACTTTCTCTTTCTGACTCACTTCACTGTATACAATAGGTTCTAGGTTCATCCACCTCACTAGAACTGACTCAAATGTGTTCCTTTTTATGGCTGACTAACATTTCATTGTGTATATATACCACAACTTCTTTATCCATTCATTTGTCGATGGACATCTAGGTCACTTCTATGTTCTAGCTATTGTAAATAGTGCTGCAATGAACAATGGGATACATGTGTCTCTTTCAGTTTGGGTTTTCTTGGGATATATGCCTAGGAGTGGGATTTCTGGGTTATATGGTGGTTTTATTCCTAGTTTTGTAAGGAATCTCCATACCATCTTCCATAGTGGTTGTATCAATTTACATTCCCACAGCAGTACAAGAGTGTTCCCTTTTCTCTACACCCTTTCCAGCATTTATTGTTTGTAGACTTTTTGTTGAGGGCCATTCTGAATTGTGTGAGGTGATATCTCATTGTAGTTTTGATTTGCATTTCTCTAATAATGAGCAATGTTGAGCATCTTTTCATGTGCTTGTTAGCCATCTGTATGTATTCTTTGGAGAAATGCCTGTTTAGATATATTCCCCACTTTTTCACTGGGTTGTTTGTTCTTCTGGTATTGAGTTGTATGAGCTGTTTGTATGTTTTGGAAATTACTCCTTTGTCAGTTGTTTCATTTGCTATTATTGTCCCCCATTCTGAGGATTGTCTTTTTACCTTGCTAATAGTTTCCTTTGCTGTGCAAAAACTTTTAAGTTTAATCAGGTCCCACTTATTTACTTTTGTTTTTATTTCCATTACTCTTGGAGGTGGATCATAGAGGATCTTGCTTTGATTTATGTCATTGAGTGTTCTGCCTATGTTTTCCTCTGAGAGTTTGATAGTTTCTGGTCTTACATTTGGGTTTTTAATCCATTTTATCCTTGTGTATGGTGTTAGGAAGTGTTCTAATTTCATTCTTTTACATATAGCTGTTCAGTTTTCCCATCACCATTTATTGAAGAGATTGTCTTTGCCCCATTGTATATTCTTTCCTAGTTTGTCAAAAATAAGATACCCATAGGTGCATGGGTTTATTTCTGGGCTTTCTATCTTGTTCCATTTGTCTCTATATATGTCTGTTTTTGTGCCAGTACCATACTGTCTTGATGACTGTAGCTTTGTAGTATAACCTGAAGTCAGGAAGCTTGATTACTGCTACTGCTACCGCTAAGTCACTTCAGTCGTGTCCGACTCTGTGTGACCCCATAGACGGCAGCCCACCAGGCTCTGCCATCCCTGGGATTCTCCAGGCAAGAACACTGGAGTGGGTTGCCATTTCCTTCTCCAATGCATGGAAGTGAAAAGGGAAAGTGAAGTCACTCAGTCATGTTCAACTCTTAGCGACCCCATGGACTGCAGCCTACCAGGCTCCTCCATCCATGGGATTTTCCAGGCAAGAGTACTGGAGTGGGTGCCATTGCCTTCTCCAAGGAAACTTGATTCCTCCAGTTCCATTCTTCTTTCTCCAGTCTGCTTTGGCTATTCAGGGTCTTTTGTGTTTCCATATGAATTCTGAAATTTTTTGTTCTAGTTCTGTGAAAAATACCATTGGTAATTGGATAGGGATTGCATTAAATCTATAGATTGCATTTGGTAATATAGTGATTTTCACAATATTGATTCTTCCTACCCAAGAACATGGAATATCTCTCCATTTGTTTATGTCATCTTTGATTTTTTTCATTAATGCCTTATAATTTTCTGTGCACAGTTCTTTAGTCTCCTTAGGTAAGTTTATTCCTAGATATTTAATTATTTTTGTTGCAAAGGTGAATGAGATTGATTCCTTAATTGCTCTTTCTGATTTTTCATTGATTACATAGAGAAATGCAAGTGATTTCTGTGTATTGATTTTGTATCCTACAATTTTGCTAAATTCACTGATTAGCTCTAGCAATTTTCTGATACCATCTTTAGGGTTTTATATATACAGTATCATGCTTTGATCATTTTTTAATCAGGTTGCTTGATATATATTTTTTTACTTAAGTTGTATGAGTTGTTCATATATTTTGCATAGTAACCCTTTATTGTATATATCATTTGAAAATGTCTTATCCCATCCAGTAGGTGGTCTTTTCATTTTGTTGACAGTATACTTCATTGTGCAAAAAAATTTTAGTTTTATATAGCTCCATTTGTTTACTTTTGCTTTTGTTTCTCTTATATGAGAAGACAGGTCATAAAAATTGTTTATAATATCAATGTTAAGTAGCATACTGACTATGTTTTATCCATAAGTTTTAAGGTTTCAGGTCTCAAATTTAAGTTTTTAATGCATTTTGAATATATTTTTGTGCATGATTTGCCAGAGCAACACAGTTTGATTCTTTTGCATGTAACTGTCCAGTTTTACCAACACAGTTTATGGATAGTGTATATCTGTGTTGTCTTTGTCATGGTTTAGTTCTCACATAAGTGTGGGTTCACTTCTGGGCTCTCTCTTCTGTTATACTGATATGTGTGTCTGTTTTTGTGCCATTACCATAATCCTTTGATTATTGTGGCTTTGTAATATAGTTTGAAATGAGGAGCATGACACCTCCAGATATGTTCTTCTTTCTCAAGATTGACTATTCAAGGTATTCTGTGTTTCCATGCAAATTTTAGAATTATTTCTTCTAGTTCTGTCAGAAATGCCCTTGCTATTTTGATAGGGATTGTTTTGAATCTGTAGATTGCTTTGTGTGGTATGGTCATTTCAACAAGATTGATTTTTCCAGTACATGAGCATGGTGTATCTTTCCATCTGTTGGTAGCTTCTTCAATTTCTTCCGTTAGTGTCATAGCTTTCTGTGTAGAAGTCTTTCCTTAGTTAGATTTAACTGTAAGTATTTTACTCTTTTGAGTGCACTTATAAATGGGATTATTTCCTAAATTTCTCTGATAGCTCATTGTTAGTGTATAGAAATGCAAAGATTTCTGTGTATTAATTTTGTATCCTGCACCCTAATTAAATTGATTGATGAGCTCCAGTAGTTTTTTGATGGTGTCTTGAGGATTTTTTATGTATAGTATCATGTCATCTGCAAGCAGTGATAGTTTTACTTCTTCCTTTCCAGTTTGGATTCCTTTTATTTCTTTCTCTTTGTTTTACTGTGGCTAGGACTTTTAATACTATGATAAATAACGGTGATGAGAATAGCTAACATTGTCTCATCGCTAATTTTAGAGGAAATTGCTCTCAGTTTTCACTGTTGAGTTTGATGTTAACTGGGGGCTTATCATAAATGCATTTATTATGTTGAAGTATGCTCCCTCTATACCAAATTCCCTGAGTTTTTATTATAAATTCATATATTGAATTTTGTTGAAAGCTTTTTCTGCCTCTATTGAGATAATCATATAATTTTTATTCTTTTCTTTCTTAATGTGCTCTGTCACATATAATTTATGGATATTGAGCCATCCTTGCATCCCTGACAATTAATTAAAATTTTCTGAGTTATTATTTAACATGAATCTTAGAGAAGTATCTTGCCAAAGGTCACTACCTAACAAATAAGGGAACATGTATTTGAATGCAGGCTATCATATCTGAACTAGATAATCTCCTTCAGAAAAGAGCTAAATTTTAGACATTAAAAAGATTTCCAAGTTAGAAAAGTGATGGCAAGCATTGGCTCCAAAACTGCAAAATTATTCTTTATCTCAGACACACAGACACACACATAAATAGACACACAAACACACATACAACAACACTTCTCTCACATACATGTTATGTGTCACATGACACTCCTTTTGTGATTCTTATTCCATTTTAAAAATTTATTTGGTGTCCATTTTAGCAAGATTCTGGAAAGACAAATATTTTCATGAAAATAAAAGTGCAATTATAGTAGAATAGAATGGTAGAGATTCTCTTAGTATATAGTAGTGATCCCAGGAGAGGAGAAGAGCATCAGTGAGTGAAGCTGAGATCTATAGATTATATAGATGTCCACAAAGAGGCACTTCCACGCTGCTCTACAGTCTGAGATGGATGCATTTCTCATTACATCCACCCTTCCCCAGAGGTACACCACATTCTTCTCCCCAGTCATCTCCAAAGGCTTTTATACCCATCTTGAAGCCCCTCTAGCCTCTTGTGAAATCTCTAATTTTACAGTTGCCAGAGCACTTGCAGTCATCTTATCATGACTGATTTTGGCACATCCTACTTCCACTTTCCCCTTCTAGTTTCAGAACTTCAAGTGTAACGCCAATGTCTCATACCACAGCCACTTTCTCCACTGAGCCTTACATATGGGATGTACTTGATAAATATTTATAGATAGTAGATATCTGAGGCCTATGCCCAGTGGTCTTCTAGCTAATTTAGTAACTCTTCCCATATTTTCTTAAGCATAAACAAAGACAAGTCAGCAGGAATCAACCATAAGTATGTGATTGAATCAATTTGATGGCAGAAGTTGATCTTTCCAAATGGAAAATAGTTCTGAATTTCTGTTAGTTATCTTTTCCATTCTCCATATGTGCCAATTATTTTTTCCACTCACATACATATTCTTTGTGACCTTTAAAAGGATGTCAGGAAACAATCCACAAAATACAGAACTGCCAAGATACTCAGGTGTTTCAGGAGTAAGGAGAATTGTCTTAAAGCAGAGAAATTAGCATAAGTGTTGCCTTGATCTCTATTCACAAGGGTGGATATAAAGAATAAAATACCTATCCAGGTAATGATTGATGATTGGTTCAAGACAGAACAAAATTTTTACACAGATCCTAGATTTTGCAATTACACATGCTCCTAGAGAAACCTGGTCTCACTCCTTATATAACTCAGCCTTAGTTTGATACTGGATTCTTCAATCCAAAGAGCATCCCTTTTAAATATAACATGATAATGGTCTAAGTGGATGGGCCAGGGTACTCAAGAGCTTCTAAAATGTGTAATTCATAACTTTCCTGTATTTAAAATTAGGAATGAATAAACTACTACAGTAAATTAAAGGCAGAGCTAGAAATGGAATTCAGGTCTTCAGCATCTACTAAAAACAGCTCTTCTTTTGACTCTGTTACCATACTTCAGCCTCCCAAACACAACCTTGATGTTTGATCAGCCCATATTTTGGGTAATGCTATCTGATGGGCCCTTCCAGTGCTCAGTTCTGTTCATAGGTTTATTGGTATCCTGTTCTGAAAAGAGATGTCTCTTGGTTCTGGGAAGCTTAGATCTTCACCAAGTAAATCCTTGGTAGATTGTGACCATATCATTTTGCATATCAGTCATATGTATTACCATCTTCAAGACTAACACAAATGTCTATGTACCACAACTTCTTTATCTATTCATCAGCTGAGGGACATCTAGGTTGCTTCCATGTCCTAGCTATTGTAAATAGTGCTGCAATGAACACTGGGGTATATGTGTCTTTTTCAGTTCTTGTTTCCTCAGGGTACCTGCTCAGCAGGGGGATTGTGTGGTTGATTGGCAGTTCTCTTCCCGCTTTTTAAAGGAATCTCCACACTGTTCTCCATAGTGGCTGTACTAATTTGCATTCCCACCAACAGTGTAAGAGAGTTCCCTTTTCTCCTTACCCTCTCCAGCGTTTATTGTTTGTAGATTTTTGATGATGGCCATTATGAAGGTTGTGAGATGGTATCTCATTGTGGTTTTTAACATGATAGAATATTACTCAGCTATTAAAAGGAATGCATTTGAATCAATTCTAATGAGGTGGATGAACCTGGAGCCTATTATACAGAGTGAAGTAAGTCAGAAAGACAAATACTGTATATTAATGCAGATATATGGAATTTAGAAAGATGATACTAACGATCCTACATGAAGGGCAGCAAAGGAGACACAGATGTAAACAGCAGACTTTTGGACTCAATGGGAGAAGGCGAGAGTGGGATTATTTGAGAGAATAGCATTGAAACATATACATTATTATATGTAAAAGAGATGACCAGTGAGAGCTTGATGCATGAAGCAGGGCACTCAAAGCCAGTGCTCTGGGACAACCTAGAGTGATAGGGTGGAGAGGGAGGTGGAAAGCAGGTTCAGAATAAGTGAGACGAATGTGTACCTGTGGCTGATTCATGTTGATATATGCAAAACCATCGCAATATTGTAATTATCCTCCAATTAAAATAAATAAATTAATTTTTAAAAGATTAATTAAAAGTAATTAATTAAAATTTAAAAAGTAAAAAAAATTAAAAATTTAAAGTAATTATAAATTTACTTGTTCATAAACTACACCCTGTATTACCACATTTAAGTCCTTTATAATTTTATGGTACCTACAGACACAGAACAATTCTGAAGTCTAGGTGATTAAGATTTCAAAAAAAATATTTTTAACTTTGCTTTTCTTAAAAATATACAATTAATTGTAAATGCTAATATAAACATTAAGTCCATTAAAAGAAATATTCCTTTTCTTTAGAAACAGAGCTAACTAGAGTTTTACTAAGAAACAAAAAACTCGGTATATAATATACAAAATTTACTACAACTACTAGCCTACACAATCAACTCTTAATCAATCAAGGGCTTGTAAGTGAGACATTAAGATCATCAGTTCAGTTCAGTTCATTTCAGTTGCTCAGTTGTGTCCGACTTTTTGCGACCCTATGAACTGCAGCACGCCAAGCCTTCCTGTCCATTACCAACCCCCAGAGTTTACTCAGACTCATGTCCACTGAGTTGGTGATGCCATCCAACCATCTCATCCTCTGTCATTCCCTTTTCCTCCCGCCTTCAATCTTTCCCAGCATCAGGGTCTTTTCAAATGAGTCAGCTCTTCACATCAGGTGGCCAAAGTATTGGAGTTTCAGCTTCAACATCAGTCCTTCCAATAAACTCAGGACTGATCTCCTTTAGGATGGACTGGTTGGATCTCCTTGCAATCCAAGGGACTCTCAAGAGTCTTCTCGAAAACCACAGTTCAAAAGCATCAATTCTTTGGTGCTCAGCTTTCTTTATAATCCAACTCTCACATCCATACATGACTATTGGAAAAACCATAGCCTTGACTAGATGGACGTATGTTGGCAAAGTAATGTCTCGGCTTTTTAATATGCTGTCTAGGTTGGTCATAACTTTCCTTCCAAGGAGTAAGTGTCTTTTAATTTCATGGCTGCAGTCACCATCTGCAGTGATTTTGGAGCCCAAAAAAAATAATGTCAGCCACTGTTTCCACTGTTTTCCCATCTATTTGCCATGAAATGATGGGACCGGATGCCATGATCTTAGTTTTCTGAACCCATTAAGATCATGAAGAGCTTTTAATATATTCATAGGTGTATGATCTTAATCCGGATGCCTGAAAGTCACATTAAGCAACAAAAATTAAAAAAATTACACATACAACACAGAATCAGATATCAGTTTTCTCCTTTTAAAAAACCTGGCAACACTAGGTTCACAGTCCCACAAATCTTCCAGTTTTGTAGAGCTGATCTATTTTTAATATGTCCAGGCTATACCATTCCCAACTGTCTTAAAGGCACTGGTGTCTGTAAGTAGAAGCACTTTAGCATGGGACCCTATTGTTGTTTATATTTGTGTATAATGCACTGATGGATATATGTTTGTATATGCATATTTTATTTTGACATGGAACTGATCTTGCACAGTTTTTACTTTCATGCCTAAAGAGTATAACTAACCCTCTTTTGTAGTCAAAATACTGCACTTTTCTTTGCTTTGTGCTAAATCTAAAAAATAGCAAAGTAAATATGCAGAAGGAGTAAGCCTGAAAGGGGTCAGTGGCTTTGAAGCAGCCCATGACTGTTTACCCTGGCATCATCTCATCGTGAAGAGTTTTCCTACTATTTTCTGGAAGCATTCTAACATAAGGCATTTTTTCTGGTTTTCAGATTCAAACACATTCTAGTGTAACCACCTGTGTATGCAATTGATTTGGTTTTAACTTTGAGCTTCATCCCTGAACCAGACCTGGCACCTGCAGAAGAAAATACCAGGGGTGAAAATAGAGCGAGTGGGGCCACAGAATAGTATAATATCCTCCCACTGTGGTTCAAGGGGATGCTGTTTCAGGGTGTGCATTTCATCTCACGAGACTCCAGACAACAGAAGAGCTAGACAAAAGGAAAGCATGTGATGGAGCAGTATTTATATTGCAATCTTTCCAACATTTCAGAAGGCAATGGCTTACAGATGTATACCCTCCAATGACATTTACACTTATATTGTTTTCTTAACCTCCTTCCCCATCATATTACAAGATTCTTTTCTTGAAAAAGATTGCAAACTTCCCTGTGCTTTTCTGTGATAAAAAACACATTTCCTCCTGATTACAAGGGAAGGACATGATGAACTATATGATAGGCCAAGTGTTAATGTAATATCAGCTTCAGAAAATGGAATACTTTTATGATTACTTAAGCATTTGTATTTCATGCCATAAATTCTTCCCTGTCTGAAACAGACCACTTAACCCAGTCTTAGAACATCAAGCTGCTAATTTACACAGTATTCTGACAGGAAACCATCTACAGTAATGAATGCATGGTAGGCGATTTTAACAGAAGCCCATCTGGACTTTTAACTATTGAGGGCAATTTTTTCTTAATAATCTACTAAAAAAAGATGCCATAAAGATGAGTTACCATCACTTGGTCATAAATTTTGAAAGAAGTTTTATATAGGCCTTATTTTTTTCAACATTTTTCACCGATTTTCAGAGACTGAATTCATCAACATTTAACTTAGTGTCTTGCTGACTTAATACTACTCTTGAATGGTTTAAAGTGTTCTTAAGGTCAAAGTTTTTGCCTTTGAGAAAGGGTATCTGTTTTGAACACATGCTTTCTATTAATTTAGACCTCCAGATTCCTTTATGATGTAGTATGTCTTCTTCAAAAAATCAGATTTGAGAGGCTTTCAAGATTTTTTCCAAAATAACACTTTACTGACTGGCTAATACTCAAATAATAAAAATGAAAGTCTGATCATTTGGCAAACTTGAAAGTTTTGATGTTGACCAGAATTATTTTGCATAACTCAAAAATATGAGCATCTGAAGACTTCTTTCTTTCACCTAGCTCTTTGCTCCTTCAAGTCCTTCAAGTATTAGTTCAAATCACCTTCTCAGAGAGACCTTCCTGATAAACCTTTTTTTATATTACACACTTGCCCCTCCCCCAGCTATATTGAGTCCCCTTTTTCACCTCATTTCATTCTGACAAATAGTGCAATTGTTTATTTCATTTATTGTCTTTCTTTAGCTATAAGAATCTGAGCTCCATGAGAGCGGGGTTTTTTCATCAGGTTCTCCCAGTTCTGTGTCCCAAGAGCCTAGAACGGTGCATGGCACACAATGAGTGCCTTTCAACAAAGGTTGAAAACCCTTGTTGAATAAATGGATAGACAAGGGGAGATGACTAATTTTGCAAATAAAGAAAAATAAAGCAGTTATGACAGACTAAGAACCAAGAATGGTGCAAGACACATAGTAGGTGCTTGAACATATTTTTGTTAAATGAATAAGTTGATACAAGAATAATAAAAATTTATAAAAAGCTCACAACAATTAAAAAGATGAAGGACCTGGGATAATTATACTCCCAATATCTGACAATAAGCTATTTGAGACAATTAAGCTGCTTGAGACAATTATGAACATTGAGTTTTCTTTTCAGAGCAAATTTGCTAAGGAAAAAAAAGAAAGAAAACAGAAATTCAAATGGAGGAAATGTTTTCATGTAAAAATAATGTTTCAAATCTGTTTAAAGTATTTTTAAATATGACTGCCAAAAGAGTCTACTCACTAAAAATGATTAAGAATATACATAGTTTTCCTAAAAAGCTGAAAATAGTGCTACCATGTTGTTCACTTGCTCAGTCATATCCGACTGTTTGTGACCCTATGGACTGCAACACACCAGGCTTCCCTGTCCTTCACTATCTCCTGGAGCTTGCTCAAACTCATGTCCATTGAGTTGGTGATGCCATCTAACCATCTCATCCTCTGTCATTCCTTTTTCCTCCCGCCTTCAATATTTCCCAGCATCAGGGCCTTATCTAATGAGTCAGTTCTTTGCATCAGGTGGCCAAAGTATTGGAGCTTCAGGTTCAGCATCAGTCCTTCCAATGAATATTCAGGACTGATTTCCTTTAGGATGGATTGCTTTGATCTCCTTGCAGTCCAAGGGACTCTTTCTCCAACACCACAGTTGGAAAGCTTCAATTCTTCTGTGCTCAGCCTTCTTTATGGTCCAACTCTCATATCCATAAATGACTACTAGAGGACTTTTGTTGGCAAAGTAATATCTCTATTTTTTAACAGGCTGTCTAAATTTGTCATAACTTTTCTTCCAAGGAGCAAGCGTCTTTTAATTTCTTGGCTGCAATCGCCATGTGCAGTGATTTTGGAGCCCAAGAAAATAAAGACTGTCACTGTTTCCATTGTTTTCCCATCTATTTGCCATGAAGTGATGGCACCAGATGCCATGATCTTCATTTTTGAATATTGAGTTTTACACCAGCTTTTTCACTCTCCTCTTTCACTGTCATCAAGAGGCTCTTTAGTCCCTCTTCGCTTTCTACCATAAGGGTGGTGTAATCTGCATATCTGAGGCTACTGAGCTCTAACACATGATCCAGCAATTCCACGCCTTGGTGAATACCTGGAGGAAACGAAAATTCTGATTTGAAAACATAGGTTTCCTCGATGTTCCTAGCAGCACTATTACAACAGCCAAGACATGGAAACTAAATATCCATCAACAGATGAATGGATAAAGAAGATATGGTATGTGTGTGTATATTAATATTCCTAATACAAGGGAATATTAGTCAGCCATAAAAAGAGTGAAATTCTGTCATTTGCAGCCATGTAAATAGACTAGAGAATGCTATACTTAGTGAAATGTCAGACAAAGACAAATACTATATTGTATCACTTATATGTGGAATTTAAAAATAATATAAACAAATGTATAGAGCAAAACAGAAGCAGAATCACAGATATAGAAAACAAATTAGTGGTTACCAGAGGGAGAGGAAAAGGGAAAGGGTAAATTAGGGATATGGGATTAAGAGATACAGACTACTATGTATAAAATAGATAAACAAGGATGTATTTTTCAGTACAGAGGATTATAGACATTACTTTATAATAACATGTAATGGAGTACAATCTGTAAAAACACTGAATCACTATGCTGTACACTTGAAACTAATATTGTAAATCAACTATACTTCAATAAAAGAAACTGGATATAAAGGACAATGAAGGATTTGGAAAACTCAGCAGTGGCCACAGGACTTGAAAAGGTCAGTTTTCATTCCAATCCCAAAGAAAGACAATGCCAAAGAATGCTCAAACTACTGCACAATTGCACTCATCTCACACGCTAGTAAAGTAATGCTTAGAATTCTCCTAGTCAGGCTTCAGCAATACATGAACCATGAACTTCCAGATGTTCAAGCTGGTTTTAGGAAAGGCAGAGGAACCAGAGATCAAATTGCCAAAATCCGCTGATCATCAAAAAAGCAAGAGAGTTACAGAACAACATCTATTTCTGCTTTATTGACTATGCCAAAGCCTTTGACTGTGTGGATCACAATAAACTGTGAAAAATTCTTCAAGACATGGGAATATCAGACCACCTGACCTGCCTCTTGAGAAACCTATATGCAGGTCAGGAAGCAACAGTTAGAACTGGACATGGAACAACAGACTGGTTCCAAATTGGGAAAGGAGTACGTCAAGGCTGTATACTGTCACCCTGCTTATTTAATTTATATGCAGAGTACATCATGAGAAATGCTGGGCTGGAGGAAGCACAAGCTGGAATCAAGATTGCCGGGAGAAATATCAGTTACCTCAGATATGCAGATGACACCACCCTTATGGCAGAAAGTGAAGAAGAACTAAAGAGCCTCTTGATGAAAGTGAAAGAGGAGAGTGAAAAAGCTGGCTTAAAGCTCAACATTCAGAACGAAGATCATGGCATCTGATCCCATCACTTCATGGCAAATAGATGGCTAAACAGTGGAAACAGTGTCAGACTTTATTTTTCTGGGCTCCAAAATCACTGCAGATGGTGATTGCAGCCATGAAATTAAAAGACACTTACTCCTTGAGAATAAAGTTATGACCACCCTAGACAGCATATTAAAAAGCAGGGACATTACTTTGCCAACAAATGTCCGTCTACTCAAGGCTATGGTTTTTACATTGGTCATGTATGGATGTGAGAGTTGGACTATAAAGAAAGCTGAGCACTGAAGAATTGATGCTTTTGAACTGTGGTGTTGGAGAAGACTCTTGAGAGTCCCTTGGACTGCAAGGAGATCCAACCAGTCCATGCTAAAGGAGATCAGTCCTGGGTGTTCATTGGAAGGACTGATGTTGAAGCTGAAACTCCAATAATTTGGCCACCTGATGCGAAGAGCTGACTCATTTGAAAAGACCCTGATGCTGGGAAAGATTGAGGGCAGGAGGAGAAGGGGCCAACGGAGGATGAGACGGTTGGATGGCATCACCGACTCGATGGCGTGGGTTTGGGTGGACTCCAGGAGTTGATGATGGACAGGGAGGCCTGGCATGCTGCGATTTACGGGACTAAGAGTCTGACATGACTGAGTGACTGAACTGAACTGAACTGATAGTCACATCTTTTAAATTCCAATTCTATAAAATTTGCATATATGAATTATACTTCTGATATTTTTCTGTAAATCTTACATGAAACTGCTGGTAGTAGCAGTTTCTGCTAGTAGTAGCAGTTTCTTTACCATACTGCTCAGATGGTAAAGAATCTCCCTGCAATGCCGGAAATCCGGGTTGGATCCCTGGATCGGAAAGATCCCCTGGAGAAGGGAATGGCAACCTACTCCGGTATTCTTGCCTAGAGAATTCCATGGACAAAGGAGCCTGATAGGCCTTTGGGGTCAGTCCAATGGGGTCACAAAAAGTCAGACACGATTGAGTGACTAAAACTTAATTTCTTACTTACTTACGAATTTTGATAAAGAGGTAGTAAAATGTCCATATTTTATAATGGGAAATTTTATGTGTCAACTGGACTGGGCTAAGGCATGCCCAGATAACTGTTAAAACATTATTTTGGGGTGTGCTTATGAAGGTGTTCCAGAAGGCATTAGTTTTTGAATCAGTAGACTGAGTAATAAAAATCACTCTCATTAATGAGACTATAACCTAACACATGTCGTTTCTGGAGAGAACAAAAAGGGAGAGGGATAATGAATCCTCTGTTTTTCTCTTTCTGATCTGTGACATCCATTTTCTCTTGCTCTCAGACATTATTGCTCCCTGTTCTCAGGCTTTAGGACTCAGACTGAGACATACACACCATTGGCTCCCCAATTCTCAGGCATTCAAACACTGAGTTATACCCTTGGTTTTCCTTGCACTTAAATCTATAGGTAGTAGATAGTGGGACTTGGCCTCCATAAACATGAGAGCCAATTCCTGTAGTAAGTCTCCTCTTCAATATTTATATCTGCATCTACATCTATTTCCAGATCTAATCTATAACTATTTTATTGGTTCCATTTCTCTAAAGAAACCTAATACTATACTTACTGATGTGCTTTTCTTCTTATAAGGCAATATATTATGGTCATTGAATAGTTTTCTGTGCATTCTGCCAACCAGCTTCTTAGTATTCCTTTTTGCATTGATGTACCATAATTTTCTAAATTACCTCTTGTAAGTTTAGATTATTGAAATATTTAGATTATTGAAAATGTTTGACTCATAAATTAGATTATGATTATTCTTCTAGATAATACTTTACCCATATTTGTGATAGTTGTTTTAAAATAAAAATATATTTAAAATTTTTGATACAGATTGTTATGCTTCATCCCAAGATATTGAACTGATTTGAACTTCCATTAGCAATGTTTGAGAATGCCCAGCTCCTTGATATTTATTAACTATGATTTTAAAAAATCAACATTTGCCATTTTGACAGATGAAAAATAGAATGGAAATTAGGTTATAACAAGGCATTAGAGAGATGGACATTCAAGGAAACCAAACAAAGCAATTTGGAATAAAATTGCACAGCAGGACACAATTTGCATTTTTATTTGGTTATTTTTTTATCTTAAATAGACCATCAATGTTAGCAGCCCTTCTAGACTGATTTGTAATCATAAACCATGCTAGCTCTATTGTAAGTACCTTATATATAGATTCCACGTAATAAACAGTCCTCTACTTTTCTGCAAATCATGTGGGCAATTTATATGCATTAATTTAATATTATGTTTCTCTGTTTTATAACCTCTCTGCAGAAGACCAGAGAGTATGCAAGCGTATAAGCATGGTAGGCAGGAAGAGTGTAAAAATGTAATAAGATCTATATTCTGAATTTAACATAATCTCCAATTTCTAACAGCAAACTGAAGCTAAAAATTTATTTAACAAAAACTGAAGCCATAGATTTATTTTTTACTATGATCGATGATAAGCCTTGATATATTAACTTCCAATGCTATAATGATTACTGGTAAAAACCAACTTAACATAGTGAAGCCTGATATATGGTAATCATTTATTTATCTGCTTGGAAATGATTGCTTTTCATCTAAGAGTAAAAATCATCTTTCTTTGAATTAAATTTACACTTTAAGTTTAGGGTCCTTTATGCCCGTGCTCTTCAATGTGAATCAGTAGCGTCAGTATCAACTGAAAATATTAGAAGCATAGACTATCATAAACTACCTCAAGCCCACAAATCAGAATCTATATTTCCACCAAATCCATCAGTGATGAATCTGTGTATTGAAGTTTGAGAAACATGAAGCATTAGTTTCTGTCGGGAATGAAGTGCGAACATGATCAGATTGCCAGGCTCTATGAAATGCACAGATGCTTAGATGCCAATGGAACTCATCCTCAGAAGGTGAAGAACAGGAAAGATAGAAATTTGCATAAAGATCTCATGATCACATACATTTTTAAAATGCCAAGCAAAAATTTACCTGAAAATTAGAATAACTCTGGTTTGGAGTGTCCGGCTTTGTGCAACCCCATAGATGGCAGCCCACCAGGCTCCCCCATCCCTGGGATTCTCAAGGCAAGAGCACTGGAGTGCGTTGCCATTTCCTTCTCCATTGCGTGAAAGTGAAAAGTGAAAATGAAGTCGCTCAGTCGTGTCCGACCCTCAGCAACCCCATGGACTGCAGCTTTCCAGGCTCCTCCGTCCATGGGATTTTCCAGGCAAGAGTACTGGAGTGGGATGCCATTGCCTTCTCTGAAAAGACTTATTATTAAATTTTTTTTCCTTAGAGTATATGTTCATTGGTGGGATTGTTGGGTCACATGGTAGTTTTACTCTTAACTTTTAAAGGAACCTCCATAGTGTTCTTCATAGTGGCTGCATCAATTTACATTCCCACCAGCGGGGTAAGAGGATTCCCTTTTCTCCATACCTTCTTCACCATTATTGCTTGTAGACTTTTTGATAATGGCCATTTTGACCAGTATGAGGTGATACCTCATTGTAGTTTTGGTTTGCATTTCTCTAGTAATGAGCAATGTTGGGATCTTTTCATGTATTTATTAGTCATCCATATGCCTTCTTTAGAGAAATGTTTGTTTAGGTCGTCTGCGTACTTTTTAATTGGGTTATTTGTTTATCTGGTATTGAGCTGCATGAGCTACATGTATATTTTGGAGATTAATTCTTTGTTGGTTGCTTCATTTGCTATTATTTTCTTGATTCATTTTGCTGTATGGCAGAGACCAACACAATATTATAAAGCAACTATCCTCCAAATAAACAATAAATAAAATTCAAAATTTTTTAAACTTTTTTTTCTGAATTTTGGAGAAAAATATCAATTTGAAACTAAATCCTTAAGCTATTTCTCCAAGTTAGCGATAGCAGAAGTGATCACTGATCATTTTCCCCAGGCTTTCTAGAAATTATGAAGCTATTTCCTTGAAGGTTTCCCCCCCCCCTTATATATTGCTGGGCAACAGACCACCCCAAAAACAGAAAGACTTAAAATTGCAATTCATTATTATCTTTCATAACTCTGTGTGTTTACTGGGCTCAGTTGGGAAGTTGTTATTTAAGGCATCCCATGAAATTGTGGTCAGATGGCTGGGTACAGTCACCAGAAGACTCTCCTGGACAGATGCAGATTACTGACTCTCGTGGCTGAGTTGCTGTGGGCCTGGGTTGACAGTTGGGAAGTCTAACAAAAGTACCTATACAGAGGCTGCACATGTGTTTCCATCCTCTCAAAGTATAGCTGTTGTTTTTGGAGAGGGAGTGTCCCAAGAGCAAATATTACAGGTGAAAGCTACAAGGCTTCTTATACCTGAGCCTCAAAATTCCCAAAGATAACTTCTATGTTTCATTGGTCAAGTAAGTCACAAAGTCCAGCCCAGGCTTGAGAGAGAACGAGAATCAATACCACCATGCAATAGGAAAAACGTTAATATTTTTTAACTATCTTTAATCTACCACAAGATTTTTAAAAGTCTCATTTTCTGCCTGCCATTCCACACATGGATCTACCTACTCAATGCTCAAAAGTAGGAAATGAAATCATAACCTTGGTCCTAGATGATCCACATACAGAAATATCAAAACCTCTTCATCCTATGTTAAGTGAAATAGGATTTTGTGTATATGTTGATATTTGAGAACTCAGAAGTGTTCTTTATCTTGAAAGATTCTTCCCTATACGGTGTATGAATGCATTCTAAGTTACTTCAGTTGTGTCTGACTCTGTGCAACCCTATGGATTATAGCCTGCCAGGTTCCTCTGTCCATGGGATTCTCCAGGCAAGAATACTGGAATGGGTTGCCTTGCCCTCCTCCAAGGGATCGAAACAGCCTCTCTTATGTCTTCTGTATTGGCAGGCAGGTTCTTTATCACTAGAGCCACCAGGGATGCCCTCCCTATATGATGGCTCCCCTCAATTTCACTCTGCCCCAAGATCTACTCTCTGCACTCCTTTCATCAATTTCCTTGTTGGCTCAGCAGCTGTGGATTTTATCATCTGGGCTCCTTTGCTCTGGGGCTCCTCATTGGGTTTAACCAATAGCACGCACTCACCTTATTCCTCCACCTTCAATAATGCCTTTCTAGCCCTGGCTGTATCCTCCACTTCTGCCTCTCAGCCCTTGCCATAAAGTTGCACTTCCCACTAGATATGTTAACTCTATTTATTTTTTTATTTCCCTTCTCTTCAGCTCCAGGGGCAATAATGACTTTCTAATATTGCTAGATTTTGAATGTTCCACCATCCAGATTTCAGAAATTTTAAAAACATTTTTTCCTAAAATGTTCTTATTGATATTCAGCTAATGTGTGTGTGTGTGTGTGTGTGTGTGTGTGTGTGAGTCAGTTCAGTTACTCAGTCATGTCTGACTCTTTTCAACCCCATGGACTGCAGCACACAAGGCTTCCCTGTCCATCACCAACTCCCAGAGCTTACTCAAACTCATGTTCATAGAGTCGGTGATGCCATCCAACCATCTCATCTTCTGTCATCCCCTTCTCCTCCTGTCTTCAATCTTTCCCAGCATCAGGGTCTTTTCCAATGAGTCAGTTCTATGCATCAGTTGTCCAGGATATTGGAGTTTCAGCTTCAACATCAGTCCTTCCAGTGCATATTCAGGACTGATTTCCTTTAAGATGAACTGGTTGTATCTCCTTGCTGTCCAAGGGACTCTCAAGAGTCTTCTCCAACAGTTCAAAAGCATCAATTCTTTGGTGCTCAGCTTTCTTTATAGTCCAACTCTCACATCCATACATGACTAGTGGAAAAACCATAGCTTTAACTAGATGGACCTTTGTTGTTAAAGTAATGTCTCTGCTTTTTAATATGTTGTCTAAATTTGTCATAGCTTTTCTTCCAAGGAGCAAGTGTCTTTTAATTTCATGGTTACAGTCACCATATCTACAATGATTTTGGAACCTAAAAAAATAAAATCTGTCACTGTTTCCATTTTTTCCCGACCTATTTGCCATGAAATGATGGGACCAGATGCCATGATCTTTGTTTTCTGAATGTTGAGTTTTTAATGAATGAAAAGTTTTAAGCCAACTTTTTCACTCTCCTCTTTCACATTCATCAAGAGGCTTAGTTCTTCTTCACTTTCTGCCATAAATGTGGTGTCATCTGCATATCTGAGGTTATTGATATTTCTCCCAGCAATCTTGATTCCAGCTTGTGCTTCATCCAACCAGCATTTCTCATGATGTACTCTACATATAAGTTAAACAGGCAGGGTGAAAATATACAGTCTTGACATACTCCTTTTCCGATTTGGAACCAGTCTGTTGTTCCATGTCCAGTTCTAACTGTTGCTTCTTGACCTGCATACAAATTTCTCACAAGGCAGGTAAGGTGATCTGGTGTTCCCAACTCTAAGAATTTTCCATGGTTTGTTGTGATCCACACAGTCAAAGGCTTTGGCATAGTCAATAAACCAGAAGTAGATGTTTTTCTGGAACTCTCTTGCTTTTTTGATGATCCAGTGGTTGTTGGCAATTTGATCTCTGGTTCCTCTGCCTTTTCTAATTCCAGCTTGAACATCTGGAAGTTCATGGTTCACATACTTTGAAGCCTGGCTTAGAGAAGTTTGAGCATTACTTTGCTAGTGTGTGAGATGAGTTCAATTGTGTGGTAGTTTAAGCATTCTTTGGCATTGCCTTTCTTTGGGATTGGAATGAAAACTGACTTTTTCCAGTCCTGTGGCCACAGCTGATTTTTCCAAATTTGCTGGCATATTGAGTGCAGCACTTTCACAGCATCATCTTTTAGGATTTGAAATAGCTTGCTAAGTCGAGTCCAGTTCTTTGTGACTCCATAGACTGTAGCCCACCAGGCTCCTACATCCATGGAATTTCCCAAACAAGAATACTGGAGTGGGTGCCACCTTCTTCTCCAATTCAGCTAATAGTCAAATATTAAAAATAAAAGTGTAATATTTGATGTATTTGAAACTTTTGGTGCTGGGAGAGAGATAACAATTTTGTGTCAGTAAAATCCACCCTATCAAAAAAGGAAACCAGAAAAATCACTGGAAACTTCCTTTACTTATATTCCTGATAGATTCTCTGTTTTACTCTAAGACATTTGCTTGTGCTTAGTTGCTCAGTCATGTCCAACTTTTTGACCCCATGGACCATAGCCCACCAGGCTCCTTTGTCCATAGGATTTTCCAGGCAAGAATACTGGAATGGGTTGCCATTTTTTTTCTCCAGAGTATCTTCTTCATCCAGGGACTGAACCTGCATCTCCTGTGTCTCCTGCATTGCAGGCAGTTTCTTTACCCACTAAACCATTGTAAGACATTTAAAGATTGTAAATTAAAACCATTGTAAAGACATCTCCTTTTTGAAATCTGTAACAGAACTGGTTAGCAGTTCTCAGAGGCCAAACACTGCTGTGACTAGCAAACTGGTGCACACCTCTTTGGCTAGAATTATGTTTCTAGATGATTTAGCTAGAAGGGAATGTTTATAATACTCTATTTTCCAGATTATGGCACAGATAGATGGTCATGTAGTAAAATGAATACTGGTGAATGACATTAGCAAAATGATGGAAGAGAAGGTCACCATTCCTTGTCCATCTCAATGACAGTAATTTGACAGCCATCCATGGGCAAGACTGATGGGTCTTTTTGTGGTTCTTTGGGATCCAAGTAGGAAGTTGGGAAACCCTGGTGGAGCTCATGACAAGGTGGGCCATTTGAGAAGGCAGGCTCATGCCCAGGAGGAAGACTCACACTGCAATCCCAGGAACAAGTCCCGAAACAGTTCCATCCCTCTGTAGATTTGGCTGTGTTTCCATTTCATTCATTATATCTTCAGACTTGAAATTTCTGTTTGGTTCTTTCTCTCTCTCTCTCTTTTTTTTTTTTTTTTTTTAATGATTTCTACCCCTTTATCTGGGCTTCCCAGGTGGTGTTACTGGTAAAGAATCCTTCTGCCAATGCAGGAGACATAAGAGACACAGTTTCGATCCCTGCCTGGGGAAGACCCTTGGAGGAGGAAATGGCAAACCACCCCAGTATTCTTGCTTGGAGAATCCCATGGACAGAGGATCCTGACAGGCTACAGTCCATAGGATCACAAAGAGTCAGACACCACTGAAGTGACTTACCATGCCACACACTTCTTCATTAAATTTCTCTCTCTCTCTCTTTTGTGTGTGTGTGTGTGTGTGTGGATTTCATTGTTTGATTTTGTTAAATTGTCTTTCTGTATTCTTTTTGTATTAATATTAGTAGTTCACTGAGCTTTCTTTAAATAGCTATTTTGAATTCTTTATGGGGTATATCACAGATCTCCATGTCTTTAGAGTCCATTGTTAGGAGATTATTGTGATCCCTTTGTGATGTCATGTTTCTTTGATTTTCCAGATTCCTTCATATTTCTCTCTTTGATCCTTTGTATTTGAAGTGGCAGTCACTTCCTGTAGTTCTTACAGACTGACTTTGGGAAAGGAATCCTTTCTGATGGCCCTGCAAGAGGCTCCGAGCCTTGCTCAGACCTTTAATGGATACACCTGCTCCATGCTTCTTGCTCTCTTTGTGGAAGAACATTTCAGGTTGTGATCTTGCAACACATCAGGTTGTGTGCTCACAGTCTCCTTTTGCTTTCCCAAGGGCTGCACTAAAGTTGAAACTTGTGGCTTCTCCTTGTCCTACAGATGTGGGCAGGCTTTCTGCAGATGCTCAGTAGCCATCTGCTGTGTTCATTCTTGCTGCCATTGGGAGCACACCAAGAGAACCTCCACAGGTGGGTGGGGCTATTTATCAATAAGGCGTGAGGTGTCATGAGAGTGCCTGTGGGCCAGCTGCAGGGATCCAAGGGCAGGGTGTCCCCAGAAGGCTTCTTGATGGAGTCCATGGTCTGATTAGTAGGATCCATGTCCCTCTGAAGCCCTGCAAGACTGCTATCTGCCTTTCTCCCAGCCTTTTCCTACCCCTCAGTCAAGCAGCTCACTACTGCATACTCTGGATGATGCAAGAGAGAAATAATCCTCTTTGACAGCATCATCCACAGCTGGGGAAGCAGGGTTCTCAATCACATGCTCACTCTGTCCCCAAACCTCTGGCCTGTGGGAGAAATCCTGAGCCAAAAAGGTCTCTCTTGGCCCTGAGTTGTGTCACTTTGGGCAAGGGATGAGATGAGTAAAATCAAATTGTTCCTCTTACCCTGTCGAGTGCACACAACTTGTACTCTGCCCCCCCCCCACCCCAAACAGTGTGCTGGAACCTCTTTGCTAGAAACCTCTGTGGACTTCCACAAAGGCTCTCTTGTCCATGGTTGACTGTCTGAGACAGTGTTCTCCAGCTGATTCAAGACCACTGCAGTGTCCATAGTCAGGATCAAGGTCTGTACGCAATGCACTAGCTTCTTCCAGGTCCCATAACATATGACACTGGATTTCACAGTTCCCAGAAATAGCAAATTGTTGTTGAGGGATGAGATGTGAGTAAGTGATTTTATTTGTCATCTGGTTAATTTCAAGCACAAGAAAAAGCTGGATGTTAATCAGAGTATTCCTTTGTGAATTGGTAATGGCAACATCCTAAGTGTAGGGTTGTTGTAAAGATCTCTGCACTGGATTCTTAAGGAAACTTGGAAAAGACCCAAGACCTAAGATCAAAGGCTGGAGTTCTGAGTTGGTACTTGAATAAAGGACACCCAGAAAAGACACCTGTCCTGCATTAGACTATGATGTGACAAAGAAATACTATTTATTATAATAACCCTTGTAAGGTGAGAGTTGTTCATTACAGCAAGTATCATTAATAACTAGATAAAGAATATTTTAATTGTATATAAGTTTGTATTGCTTATATTTTTATCTAATGAATTAATTTAATTTAGAAGTTAAAATCCACCAGGAGATACTTTACTTTCTAAATGACAATTTATTTACATTTTTATCCATTTAAAGGAGTTAGGCAGTACAATGTATTTACAAGGTGCATTACTCTACACATTTTAAAATATCTTATCATCATCTCTTCTTTTATTTTGAACTTAAAATATATTTAAACTTTAAATAATATGTAAAATTTCTGAAGCTAAACAGCTCGAGAATCCCCAAGTGCTTAAATCATGTCCCTCTGGTCAGATTTGAATAGGTAAGTTAAAATATTTAAATAAAAATTATTTCTCCCACAATCCTCCTTCTCCTTGCCCTAGAAAATACTTCTTGACTAAATTGAACCAGTATGTAATTCTTCAAGTCATCATTTTTAAATAGTCTATTTTTTGAAATTTATATTTAATGCTAATGAAATGAGCTATTAATTACATCATCAAGCCCTTAATATTCTCACCATTAAATAATATATAAGGGGCATACACAGTAAATGTTCATCATACTCATAACTATTATTACTACTAGTCTTTGCTCAGAAGATGTTTTAAGAATCTGTTTTACTGATTTCATAAAAAATAAAACCACAGAAGTGTTTACGCTATAGTCACAGAAGAAAGCAGTATATGGAAAGCCAGCATAACTATAATTAACACTATTTTTTTTAATATATGTTGTGGTCAAATAACCTCAACATTGGTCCTATTTTAACATGCAAGTTCAAAAGGAAACCATAGATTTCCTAGTTATTTTTCTTTGGCAAAGTCTGTATTCACAGATGGTAGAGATATTTTGGCATTCTTAACTAAAGCATCTCTACTTATGATTTTGTCTTGGAAGACTCTTTCGTGGTTAGACCACATTTTGTAAACTTCCGATGATAGACATCTGATCTGAGCTTAGCCAAGGTAAGGAGTAGGCCACATGAAACATCACCAAGGCTGCAAGTTATTGTTGCCAAGAAGTTGGAAAAGACAATTTTACAGGTCATGAAGAAAATTGGGACCTAGATTAACCAACAAAGCATTCAGTGAATAGAAAAGCAAGAATGTGATGCTCATATAGAGTCAATGTAGCTCTCAAAGGAAACTTATTTACATGAAATAGTGGGATAGGATTGTCAAACTTAAACTATTTTTTTTATCAAGAGGGAAGGAGGAAGGTTGGGGGAGAATTTACTTGTCTTTGGAAAAAAATCACATTAAAAAATAAGTTTATAATTTCAATAAGTGGCCACATATTATATAACTCAAAACTCTTACATTCCTTTTCCTTTCAAGATATTCCTCTTGCACCAAGAACAAACTCCATGTTTAAACAGCATACAATATGACATATTTTTCATTTCTTATTTGCAAATGTTTGAGTTGCAAATTTATAAATGGTTTTTGTAAAAATCCTTGAGCCACAAATTGAAATTATTCACAAGACAAAAAGTCATCTTATTATACAGATGTATAAAATTCACATCTTATAAAATGCACATTGGCATGGAAAATAGAAGCACTAAGAAATTAACTGATTATGACACAATATGCAAATCAATCTTGGTTAATCCAAACCTCCTGAGAATACTTTAAGATTGAAAAAAAAAAATTAGTTAGAATAGAGATTTTCACCTTGCCATATTAGAATAACTGGACTTAACTTGTCTTCTCAAAAGAAACAACTAAAATATTGGATGATACATAGGAAAGAATGATTTTGGACACTGAACAATTAGTCATTTAAGACTATGAAGTAAGATAGCAAGTAAAACAAATGAGATGAGCCTTATAATCCACTAGCTTTCTGCCTGGAGGTATGTCACAGACTGTGCCACAGTAAGAGGCAACTCAAGCAGAATTAGAAGGTCCAGTGAGATGTGAAGATGGAAATGAGATGTGGAGACATGGAGGAAGCTTGGTTTTGTAAGACAGGAAACTACAGATGGTGGAGTTGCCTTGAGAAAGAGTCCCAGAAAGTAATAGTTAAGGTATTTTTGAACCTGTTTCTAAATACTAAGACTCACATGAATATAGCAGAATTTCCTAATAGTTCTCAGGAACATGTAACTTGAACAATTCCAAGACTATAGACAGAGCTGGAAGATATTTAAGTTCTATATGGAGGAGTGTAGTAACCAGGAATGCACACATGGAACATTCAGTAGACAGCCTAGAAGAGAACCTTACTAGCAAAATTAATGCAGAAACAGAGTGTAGACATACCCCAACACATCTTTTAAAAAGTATGCAAAGGATTAAACTGACTTGCAAGTTACTTAAATGCCTGCCAAAGCAAAGTTCAACATTTTTTAAAGGAAAAAAAAAAAATCTGGACTCTCAAAATCATTATATTCACTATACCTATTATCTAATAAAAAATGATGAAACATATAAAGAAGCAGGAAACTATAGCTAAAAGAAAAATCTGTCAATAGAAATATAAGGAATAAAGTACTAAAAGACAATTGTTTTAAAAGAAATATTATACATATGCTCAAAGATTTAAAGGTTTAAAAGAAAACATGAATATCAGGTTGAAAGAAACACAAGCTACAAAACCAAATCATATTGAAACATGTAAAATATCATGTATGAAACGAGTTGCCAGTCCAGGTTCAATGCACGATACTGGACGCTTGGGGCTGGTGCACTGGGACGACCCAGAGGGCTGGTATGGGGAGGGAGGAGGGAGGAGGGTTCAGGATGGGGAACACATGTATACCTGTGATGGATTCATTTTGATATTTGGCAAAACTAATACAATTATGTAAAGTTTAAAAATAAAATAAAATTTAAAAAAAATAAATAAATAAAATAAAAAGCTACCATAATATCTTTTTTTCAAAATGAGGAGATGAGTTTAACAAAAGATTAGATCTTGCAAAACAAAAAATAAGAGAACTTCAAGATGTTGTCATCAAAGCCATATAACATAAAATAGAGTGAAAAAAAGATTGAAGAAAAATAAACAAAACCTCAGTGACCTATGGACAATATCAACTAGCTGAATATATGTATAAATGGAGCCTGTATTAGCTTCCTATTGCTACTGTATAAAATTAATCCTAGTGGCTTAAACAAGTATTATCTTCAAGTTCTAGATGCCAGAAATGGATTTCATGGACTAAAATAGGGTATTGGCAGAATTTACGCCTTTTTGGAGACTCTGAGCAAGAATACATTTCCTTGCCTTTT
The DNA here is from genome assembly GCF_019923935.1 of Bubalus bubalis. Lineage (NCBI taxonomy): Eukaryota > Metazoa > Chordata > Mammalia > Artiodactyla > Bovidae > Bubalus > Bubalus bubalis. The sequence continues at coordinate 33,295,742 of NC_059170.1, read as the reverse complement.
CCAGCTTCTGGAGGCCATCTGTATTTCTTGGCTTGTGTCCAATCTTCTATTGTCAAAGCGTATCACTCCAACTTCTGCTTCTGTTATCACAGCACCTTCCCATGCCAGCCCACATTTCTCCCTCTTCTAGGAATCCTTATTATTACATTGAATCTATTCAGATAATCCAGAATTAATTTCCCATTTTAAAATCCTTAAACTAATCATCCCCACACATGTAAGGTAAAATGCCATTTTTTACCATGCAAGGTAACATATGTCAGGTTCCAGGGATTAAGGTATGGACATTTTTAATAGACACGTTATTCACCCTACTATAGAAAAAATAAGAGAGTGGGGAAAGGCAGGGGGGAAAAGTAGCTGAAAATTTTCTATGTTTGATAAAAGGTGTAAACTCACCTTCCCCAGTGGCTCAGTGGTAAAGAATCTGCCTGCAACGCAGGAGCCTCAGGAGAGGCAGGTTCACTCCCTGGGTCAGGAAGATTGCCTGGAGAAAGGCAACCACTCTGGTGTTCTTGCCTGGAAAATCCCATGGACAGAGGAGCCTGGTGGGCTATAGTCTATAGGATCACAAAGTATCATATCTGACTGAAGCAACTTAGCACACATGCACACACATAAACTCACAAGTCCAAGAAGCACACAATAAATCAAATAGGATATACTAAGTCAAGGAACATCATAATCAAACTTCTGAAAACCAATGAAGAGGAAGTCTTAAAAGCAGACAGAGGGTAGAGGGGTGTAGGTGAGGATGGAAGTCATGTTATAAGGAAACAGATATTAGAATTTCTTCAGTCTGTCAGAAACAATTCAAGACAGAAAACAGAGAAATATTTGAAATATTGAAAGAAAAATAATTTCACTAGGCAATGACCCATGAATGTATCTTTTTAAGATAAAATAAAATTCTTTTTGACATACAAATCCTGAGAAGTTTATCTTTGTGTATGTGTTGGGAGAGGGGTGTTTGTTTTGCAGTACAACTGTCTGATAAGAAATACTCAAGAAAATTCTTCAGGCAGAGGGAAATTTACACCAAATAGAAATTCAAATCTATTCAAAGAAGTGAAGGAGGAAAAAAAAAAAAAAGTGGTGAATATGCTTTTTGTTTGAATGTCAATGAGAGATAATTGTTTAAAGCAGGGGCCAGCAGACCATGGTCCATTGGCTAATTTTGCTTCCACCTCTTTTTGGAAATAAAGTTTTATTGGCAGAGAGTCACATCCATTTGTTTATGTGTTGTCTAAGGCTGTTTTTAATACCAAAGTAGAAGGCTTCAATAGTTTTGATAGGGACATTTCCCTGGCACAGCCTTAAATATTTACTATCTGGCCCTTCAGGAACTAAAAAAAAAAAAAAAATGCTGACCCCAGCTTTAAAGAAAAACATTAACAATTCATTGTGGGGTGTATATATATAAATGAAATATATGGTAAGTTGCAAACCATAGGAGAAGAAAAACAGAAGTGTACTATTTATAAATTTCTTACATTTAAAGCAGTTGATATTATTTGCAGGTAGACTGTAAATAAGAATGTATATTGTATACCCTAGAAAACCACTAGCCAAAAATAGGGCAAAAATATGTAGCAAATAAGCCAATGAGTAGAGATAACATGGAATATGAAACTTACTCATTAAGCTAAAATAAGGCAGAACCAAAAGTTTATCCACTCAATTACAAAGCTTCAAATGTATAAAGCAAAGGTTGACAGAAACTAAAAGGAAAGTAAAACTAATCCACAAATGCTAGTGATTGTCAGAAAAAGTATACAGAAATCAGGAAGAATTATTACAGATATGAACAATATTTTCAACTAGTATAGCTGAAATGATATTTAAAGAACACAACAAGAGAATATATATATATATACATTTACACCATATATATATATATATATATATATATATATATATTATTAGGTGTATATATATATTATTAGGTGTAAATGGTACATTAATAAATTTAGACCATATAGTGGGCCATAGACAAGTATCAAATTTGAAACAATTGAAATCACAGAGTATATTCTCTACTACACACTAAAATTACCCTTTTAAAATAAATCTAATAAAATATTCAACTATTGAAATAAGTTCTAGAGAGCAAATACTTTGTTCAATTTGAAGGATGTAAGGGGGAAAAAGCCTGTATATTAGCCCTTAAAAATAACCCTAAAAACAATCTCCAGTCATTTAATTAATAAATATTTATAATATTGGGTATGGATATTTAATCCATTTTTTAAAGCCCAAGATTACATAAGATATTTAAATTTTCCTTTCATTTTCATCAAATAGTACAGATGTGTCTATGGCAAATTGCCTCCTGGTACAGCAAAAAAGACTCAGTCACTAACTGTCAGCATGCATTTTAGCCATATGTGATACAGCCCCAAAATATTACAAAGGTAGTTGGAACTACTGCTACCAACTGCAATTCAATTATTTTACAGTATACAGACATTGCCACAAATACAGTGGATCTTGAGAACCATATTATTCTGTCAGGAACTATGTCATATGCAGAAAGGAAGCCCATCAACAAATTATTCACATGTGTTCTGTCTCTCTCTCTCTCTCTCTCTCTCTCTCTCTCTATATATATATATATATATATATATATATATAATGTGTGTATATATATACATGTACTTTTTATAATATAGATAAATGTGTATATGAATACATATGTATAATTTAACAATAATAAAAAATATTTAGGGAAAATCAGGAATAAGACAAGGGTGCCCATCTTACCACTACTATTCAACATAGTTTTGGAAGTCCTAGCCACTGCAATCAGAGAAAAGAAAGATGTGAAAGGAATCCAGATTGGAAAATAAAAAGTAAAACTCTCTCTGCTTGCAGATGACATGATCCTCTACACATAAAACCCTGAAGATTACCACCAGATATCTTCTGGAACTAATCAATGAATATAGAAAAGTTGCAGGATATAAAATTAATACACAGAAATCCCTTGGCATTCCTATACACAAACAATGAAAAATCAGAAAGAGAAATTAAGGAAACAATCCCATTCATCACTGCAATGAAAAGAATAAAACACTTAGGAATAAATTTAACTAAAGAAACAAAAGACCTGTATATATAAAACTATAAAACACTGATGAAAGATATCAAAGATGACTCAAATAGATGAAGAAATATACCATATTCTTGAATTGGAAGAATCAATGTAGTGAAAATGAGGATACTACCTAAAGCAATCTATAGATTCAGTGCAATTCCTATCAAACTACCAATGGTATTTTTCACAGAACTAAAACAAATAATTTCACAATTTGTATGGAAACACAAAAGATCCCAAATAGCCAAAGCAATCTTGAGAAAGAAGAATGGAACCGGAGGAATCAATCTTCCTGGATTCAGACTATACTACAAAACTACAATCATCAAGACAGTATGGTACTAGCACAAAGACAGAAATATAGATCAATGGAGCAAAACAGAATGTCCAGAGATAAATCCAAATGCCTATGGATATCTTATCTTCGACAAAGGAGGCAAAAATATACAATAGAGAAAAGACAGTCTCTTCAACAAGTAGTGTTGGGAAACTGGTCAACTACGTGTAAAAGAATGAAACTAGAAGGCTTTCTAACACCATACACACAAAAACAAACTCAAAATGCATTAAAGACCTAAACGTAAGACCAGAAACTATAAAACTCTTAGAGGAAAACATAGCACTATCTCTGAGATAAATCACAACAAGATCCTCTATGACCCACCTCCCAGATTAATGGAAATAAAAGCAAATAAACAAATGGGACCTAATTACTTAAAAGTTTTTGAACAACAAAGGAAACTATAAGCAAGGTGAAAAGACAGCCTTCAGAATGGGAGAAAATAATAGCAAATGAAACAACTGATAAAGAATTAATCTCCAAAATATAAAAGCAGAATACCAGAAAAAGGAAAAACCCAGTCAAAAAGTGTACAAAAGACCTAAACAGACATTTCTCCAAAGAAGGCTTACAGATGATTAATAAATACATGAAAAGATGATCAACATCACTCATTATTAGAGAAGTGCAAATCAAAACTACAGTGGGGCATCATCTCACATTGGTCAGAATGGCCATCATCAAAAAGTATACAAACAATAAATGCTGGAGAGGGTGTAGAGGAAAGGGACCCCTCTTACACTCTAGATGGGAATGCAAACTGGTATAGCAACTATGGAGAACAGTGTGGAGATTCCTTAAAAAACTGGGAATAGAACTGCCATGCTGCTAAGTCACTCCAGTCGTATCCGACTCTGTGTGACCCCATAGACGGCAGCCTGCCAGGCTCCCCCGTCCCTGGGATTCTCCAGGCAAGAACACTGGAGTGGGTTGCCATTTCCTTCTCCAATGCATGAAAGTGAAAAGTGAAAGTAAAGTCGCTCAGTCATGTCTGACTCTTAGCGACCCCATGGACTACAGCCTACCAGGCTCTTCCATCCATGGGATTTTCCAGGCAAGAGTACTGGAGTGGGGTGCCATTGACCCAGCAATCCCACTGCTCAGCATCAGATCAGATCAGATCAGATCAGTCGCTCAGTCATGTCCGACTCTGCAACCCCATGAATCGCAGCACACCAGGCCTCCCTGTCCATCACCAACTCCCGGAGTTCATTCAGACTCACGTCCATCGAGTCAGTGATGCCATCCAGCCATCTCATCCTCTGTCATCCCCTTCTCCTCCTACCCCCAATCCTTCCCAGCATCAGAGTCTTTTCCAATGAGTCAACTCTTTGCATGAGGTGGCCAAAGTACTGGAGTTTCAGCTTTAGCATCATTCCTTCCAAAGAAATCCCAGGACTGATCTCCTTTAGGATGGACTGATTGGATCTCCTTGCAGTCCAAGGGACTTTCAAGAGTATTCTCCAACACCACAGTTCAAAAGCATCAATTCTTTGGCGCTCAGCCTTCTTCACATCTATTTCCCATGAAGTGGTGGGACCGGATGCCATGATCTTCGTTTTCTGAATGTTGAGCTTTAAGCCAACTTTTTCACTCTCCACTTTCACTTTCATCAAGAGGCTTTTGAGTTCCTCTTCACTTTCTGCCCTAAGGGTGGTGTCATCTGCGTATCTGAGGTTATTAATATTTCTCCCAGCAATCTTGATTCCAGCTTGTGTTTCTTCCAGTCCAGCATTTCTCATGATGTACTCTGCATATAAGTTAAATAAACAGGGTGACAATATACAGCCTTGACGAACTCCTTTTCCTATTTGGAACCAGTCTGTTGTTCCATGTCCAGTTCTAACTGTTGCTTCCTGACCTGCATACAAATTTCTCAAGAGGCAGATCAGGAGGTCTGGTATTCCCATCTCTTTCAGAATTTTCCACAGTTTATTGTGATCCACACAGTCAAAGGCTTTGGGATAGTCAATAAAGCAGAAATAGATGCTTTTCTGGAACTCTCTTGCTTTTTCCATGATCCAGCGGATGTTGGCAATTTGATCTCTGCTCCTCTGCCTTTTCTAAAATCAGCTTGAACATCAGGAAGTTCACGGTTCACATATTGCTGAAACCTGGCTTGGAGAATTTTGAGCATTACTTTACTAGCGTGTGAGATGAGTGCAATTGTGAGGTAGTTTGAGCATTCTTTGGCATTGCCTTCCTTTGGGATTAGAATGAAAATTGACCTTTTCCAGTCCTGTGGCCACTGCTGAGTTTTCCAAATTTGTTGGCACATTGAGTGCAGCACTTTCACAGCATCATCTTTCAGGATTTGGAATAGCTCACCTGGAATTCCATCACCTCCACTAGCTTTGTTCATAGTGATGCTTTCTAAGGCCCACTTGACTTCACATTCCAGGATGTCTGGCTCTAGGTCAGTAATCACACCATCGTGATTATCTGGGTCGTGAAGATCTTTTTTGTACAGTTCTTCTGTATATTCTTGCCATCTCTTAATATCTTCTGCTTCTGTTAGGTCCATACAATTTCTGTCCTTTATTGAGCCCATCTTTGCATGAAATGTTCCTTTGGTATCTCTGATTTTCTTAAAGAGATCCCTAGTTTTTCCCATTCTGTTGTTTTCCTCTATTTCTTTTCCTCTACTACTCAGCATATACCCCAAGAAAACCAGAATTGAAAAAAACACATGTATCCTAATGTTCATCTCAGCACTGTTTACAATAGCTAGGACATGAAAGCAACCTTGATGTCCATTGGCAGATGAATGGATAAGGAAGCCATGGTACATTTACACAATGGAATAATACTCAGCTATAAAAAGGAACACATTTGAGTTGATTCTAATGATGTGGATGAACCTGGAGCCTATTATACAGAATGAAGTGTGTCAGAAAGAGAAAGACAAATACTATGTATTAACACATATATATGGACTTTAGAAAGATGGTACCAAAAATCCTACATGCAGGGAAGCAAAGGAGACATAGATGGTAAAGAACAGACTTTGTGACTCAGTGGGAGAAGTTAGGGGTGGGAGGATTTGAGAGAATAGCAGTGAAACATGAACACTACCATATGTAAAAGAGATGACCAGCACAAGTTCAATGCATGAAGCTGGGTACCCAAAGCCAGTGCTCTGGGACAACCCTGAAGGATAAGGTGAGGAGAAATGTGGGAGGGAGTTCAGGATGGGTGGACAAATGTGTACCCATGGCCAATTCATGGTGATGTTTGGCAAAAACCATCACAATATTGTAAAGTAATTATCCTCTAAATAAAATTAATAAATTAATTAAAATAAATAAATAAAATCCTAAAAGAAAATAATTGAATTCATAACAGTCTTAGGCAGTCTCAGGGAGTTTAGTTCAAGGAATCAAAGTTTAGGGAAAGAAAAGAAAACTAAGTTTAGTTCTTTTAAGAAGAAATATAAACATTTCCCCAGAAAGAATATATCTATGTGAAATATTTAGAGTAATATTTCTAATTCAAGAGCCTAAATAGACACAAATCATTATGGAAATAAAGTAGGATTCAGGCCCAAACAAGATCATACCAAGATGGCATCAGCTAGAAAACCCAAATTTCAGAATCAATACTAATGAAGTATCTAATTCCCCTCCTACCTCTGGGAGTGATCACATCCAAACTTAATGAGGAAAAATTGTACCAGCCTTAATGATGACCTTAACTTCTATGAAATGCTGACTTGGATTCAAACAAAATTATTATTAAGGAAATTTAAATATTCACTCTTGCTCAGCATTTTCTTATTTACAGAAATTACACATGAGAGAAGTTGTCCGGTTTCCTCTTCAGATCTGTGACACCTCCACCAGTATACCATCTGGGTTTCTCACCTCTTATTAGAATTATGATCCCCACAGCTGTTCAGTTAAGTTGTTAGGCAGCATAGTCCAACAGTGGAGAATGTGGCCTGCTTGAGTTCAAGTCTTAGCTCTATTACTCCCTAACTGTGCAATCCTAAGCAAGTTAGTCTACATTTTTGTTCCTCTGTTTGTTTATGGTTTAGATGAAGATACCATAAAGATATTATAAGAATTAAATGAAATTATGTTTGAAGCATTGTCAAAACAGTGCCTAGCATGTAATGAGTCCTGTATGTTTGTTAAAAAATCAAAACCAAACCAAAATCAAACATTCAAATAGATTCTCATTTTAAGAACTTACAGAATGATCTTTTCTGTCCCTTTTCTACCTTGAAAAAACAATTCTATTTTAAGATGGCCCCTAAAATAGAAATACTACAATAATGTTAATTACTCTTTACAGGAATCATGACAAAATCATTTCTGAAGACTGTAGAGGAAAAGAGCATGCATGGAATAGCTTGGGATGGGTAGGAGCATGAAATCAGCCACTGAAAATGGCACAGAATTTTCAAGCTGGAGTTATCTGAGAGGTGAGTCCAACCCTTTAATTTTATACTTATGGACTCTACGGATGAAAAGAATTAAGTGCTTTGGACATGATTACACAACAGCTCTTATAGAATCATGACTACAGCTCACTACAGCAAACTCAATAATATAGGATAAAAAAGAGGATGTTTGCTTTTGAATCTATGCTGCTAGAATGAGTGATTCAAACTACCTTCATATATTAAGCTAATATGCTAACACTAGAAGGAATACAACTCTGTATGGATGTGTCATATCTGTCTTAAGCCAATAATACAGATACAGATACAGGGATACATTTCCTTTTTACAAGTTCAAAGCACTTTTTCAAAAAAGGTATCAATGAAACAACTTCTAAAACTCAAGCACAATAGTTATAGACCCGCTTTGCATTGGCTTCTAATATATTTTCCATTTTATTGCTCCCAAAAAATTAAAGGGTAAGCTGGAAACATTCTTTAGAAAACAGTGGCTCAACTCACCCTCTTCCAAAGAAAAAGAGACTCATTAAAACTTTTGGCATTCTACTCCTATTATGCATAAAGGAATTGATCAATTGCAAGGGAGTTCCTGTAAAATCATACCCAAATTAAAGCTCTAGCTAATATTTTGAGATGCTACACTTCTAGAAGGATTATAAATGGTCAACATGATGCCCAACACTATTTCATCAAACAAGATGACTGTTCTATGAACTGACCTGTATTTAGTCAGTTAATTAGTACTTTTTGCATATTTACTGTGTTCTGTCAAGCATATAAAGAAATGTGATCTATAGCCTGTATCAAAGAGTGCCCAGTCAAGAAAGTAGGTAGTTTAAAGAAAGAACTTTAATATTGAGAACTAGCCCAAAGGAAGAACTGAAAGGCAATCAGGGGAAAGTAGGAAACCTAGAGATCAACAGCAGCAGAAATCCACTGCCACCACTAGAATCAGAGGGTCAGAGGAGGTTGTTCTCAAAGACCAGGAGCTAGCATCTCCAAATACTTTCTAAAACTATTTCAAGGGCTGACTGGCAGAAGCTGGGATCATAAAAGAGACACAATCACACAAGACACTGCTTGATGCACAGAAAGAGGAAGAGAGAAATATCATCAACAAATTGGTTGAACCCCTACTCTCACCCTCCAATCTGCCACTAGTGCTTTTATTTGGCTGAAACTATCTCCAAGCCAGTAGTAATTTAACTTTTAAAAGTTCTTCCTTTGATTTCAGTTTTATTGCTGTGCAATAAAGTACCTAAATACATTGTGATATAAAAATACTACACTGCATAACGTTTGTGGACAAGTGTGGCAGCTCTGACTGATCTCTGCTCTCCAATGTATTGAGCCTTAACTAGGATGCTCTGAAGACTAAGACTAGAAGATACATTTCCAATATAGCATCTTCACATACCTATCTGTCCCTACCTTGAGACAGCTAAATAGTGAACTTGGCATAAACTGTTAACTGGAGTATCTGTCTACACATGGTTTCTACAGCATTGTGGTCTGAGGGTAGTCACACTTCTTATACGTATCTTATGGACCCAAGAGTGAATCTGACCAGCAAACAAGGCTGTCTTTCATGAGTCACTTTGGAAGTGAGTTGCGGTTTTACAGCCATGTGTTTTTGGTAGTACAGCATCACTTCTGCTGTACTCTATAGATTGAAGTGGTGAGAGCCCACCCAGATTCCCTGGAAGGGGGCATGTAGCCCACCTCTGAATGAGAAGAATCTAAAAGAATGTATATCCATATTTCAAAATAAATGTGTATCTGTATTTCTCTCCTAGTAACAGAGAAAATGAGAAGAATATAAAGAATGTGTATCTATATATTTTTTAAATGTGTATTCATATTTCTCTCCTAGTAACAGAGAAAACCAAAATAAAGTAGAAATTCAAATAAGAATTCAAGTACTAAGAAACAATACCAGAAAACAGTACAAATGATGTACACCATCATGCTCTCTGAATTACTGCCAAGTGAGTAGCATAGACAATAAATGTTTCACAAAGTATAGATGGATAAATCATTGAGAGAAAATAAGCTTGGCTTCCAATAAAAATGTTTACCGGTTTTCCTAAAGTCAAAGTACAAAATTCTAAAGTATTCCTCTATTTCCCTAAAACTTTAAAGGAGCTTGTCATGTACAAGTTATGCATGGACCTAGGGAATTCTGAACTCTTAGAGGTCAGTCCTTCTGTTTATCTAATACACATGCCATTTTATCATCAGGAGCTGATATCTGCACCAATTGCTTGACTCCAATAGCTTGAAGATACCACCTGTATTCCTAGGTGTGCAGAAGAAGAACACAGGGGCCTCTGTTATTCCAACATAAAGGTCTCTTTCTTCCTCCTGGCTCATCATCTCCACTCTTGATATTGGCTCTTTCTTATTCTACCCTCCTCTTCTTCCTCCTCTCCTTCAATCAACTCATGCCTTGCCTGCAGACCTTTTAGTTTTTGGCTTATTTTATGCTTTTCGCCTCAAATTCCAGTGGAAGTTCTAAGCCTCAAGCAACTATTACATTTTTTGTAGGATGTGGTGGGTCCAGCAATCTTCGGTTACCACTCACAGACCTCCAGACCTCCCTGCGGTGAGCGGGGGAGGAGCTTGGCCCCTCTCTGCCTGGGACAGATGACTAAAGCCCAGCACATGACCCAAATTAGCAAAGGAAGGAGCAGGGACACATGGAAAGAATTTCCTTCAAACAAATAAAACTTTTTTTTTTTACTTTTCTTTTATGATTCAACTCTTCTGTTGTTCAACTAGAAGTTGGAGTCATAGAAAAGGGAGAAATGGCTGGTGAATGGATGACAAGCACTTAAAAACTAAAAATGATCACCTTTGTGTGAAGGTAGAAAATCAATACATATTCAAAAGGCATATACATAAGTTAGTCATGTAACTGTATAAATGACTAAACCATCCTTTGGGAACCTGCCCTATTTGGGTTTTTATTTTGGTTAACACAAAAACTCTCACCACCACAAGACTTTTATTTTATGTGCAAACAGAAGCCTCTGGTGAGTGTCCCTTTGTTCTCTGTTTATCAACCACACAGAAATGTAACAATACACTTTACTAGGAAACAGTCTTCCAATCAATTACACACTGAGGAAAAACTTTTAGATCTAAAAGCCACATTGCCCACAGCAATGAATTAGGAGAAGGTCACATTAAGAGATTCCTTTTGACTTAATAGGTCTCAATTGTGGAAAATGACTGTGAATTAAATTCTTGAAAAAAGAAAGATGATTTCCAAATGATAGTGTTCTTAAAGAAACTGGACAAAGTTCAGTCTCCATTCAATTCTTCAGAAATACACCCTCTTCACACAGTATAAAGTGAGATTCATGTGTGCAAATTCTAATTCTTTACAAGTGAAGTCCTCTGCTTCTAATCTAGAAGCATTCCAACTCAATTCTTATGCCTAAATCTCTGCCTGGTATTAAGGGTCTAGTTCCCTGTGGCCCTTTATTCATGAGGCCAGGTGAAATAAAAGAAAAATAGCACTACTGTCTTTAATTCCTTAGCCTTGTCTTTGGATATACTTTTTCCACTTTTTCACATTTTTATCTTATTTCTCTTCACAATAATAACCATGCTTATTTAAATGTTTTTGAGTAAGTTTCCTTGAATAAGAGCCATCCGTTTCATTGAATCTGAGGACACATGATGTCTTGTGTCTACTCATCACTTTTAGGTAGAGTATCAGAAAGTGCACCCATTATACCTTGGCAGGAATCACCAGTTCCTCAGAGGTGGGAAGCAAGGACACCAAACACAGCTGCAGAACTAAAATGTGCAACTGCTGCCCAATTAGATTCAGCAACACAGAAGAGATGCAGCTAAACTCAGGCAGAGTACTGTCGAATGCCATGATGACAATTATCTCAGGAGGAGTTTCTATAATTTATAAATTTAGGGAAGTTTGTTGCAGCTAAAGATGTTTGGCATTGCTATACTGGTGCCCAAAGACAAATTAGATTCATAAGTTATTTCTTAATATTTATTTATTTGGCTGCACTGGGTCTTAGTTTCGGTACAGGTGGTCTTTTAGTTGAGACATGTGGGATCTAGTTCCCTGGCAAGGGATCAAACCCAGGCCTTCGGCATTGGGAGCACAGAGGCTTAACCACTGCACCACCAGAGAAGTCCTGAGACGTAAATTCAAAGTGTCCTGAAAGCACATGGTCCTCTCCTGCCACCACAGGCACACTTGACTTATCTCTAAGACCTTGCTGTGCAGATTGTGCTTTACGAACTATTAGTGGCATCATCACCTGGTTGGAAATGCCTCACCCCAGAGACTTAATTATTCAGCAAGATGTCCGAAGATTCCATTATTGGCATGCACATTATAGTTGGAGATGCTCTGGTCTAAAAGAATCCCTCCAAAATCTGCTGTCTGGAGGTAGAGTGTAAAAAATTCCCCTCACCTGCTGTAATTAGACTCTTCTTTAATAAGAAAGAGTCTACTCACCTGCAAACCAGAAGAGAAAGCATTGCATAAACCAGTGCCCCTATTAGTAATTCCCAAATTGGAAATTCCCAAACGGTGAGTTGGATTAGTCCAGAAGCTGTGGTTACCAGGCAAGTTAAGGGCCCAAACCACCTCAGAAAGTTTCCAAAAAAGCACTCTGTGTCACAGTTTCAAAACAAAGCTGGTAATACTTTAATCTTTCACCACAAGGGCCTGTCTAATATAGCTTGTCATGAGGCCAGTAACTCAGAGAAAAGAATCTGGATTTTCCCTGTTCTATCAGCTCTTTGATATAGTAAAAGATAAAAAAAAAAAAAATTGTATCAGAACTGGTCACAAATAAGAACAGTTTACATTCAAATTGCAGGCCTGTCTCTAGCACTAATGATAATTCAAGTCATTCTAGACACCACCCTTATGGCAGAAAGTGAAGGGAACTAAGAAGCCTCTTGATGAGAGTGAAAGAGGAGAGTGAAAAAGTTGGCTTAACGCTTAACATTCAGAAAATGAAGATCATGACATCTAGTCCCATCACTTCATGGCAAATAGATGGGGAAACAGTGGAAACCGTGTCAGACTTTATTTTGGTGGGCTCCAAAATCACTGCAGATGGTGATTGCAGCCATGAAATTAAAAGACGCTTGCTCCTTGGAAGGAAAGTTATGACCAACCTAGATAGCATATTCAAAAGCAGAGACATTACTTTGCCAACAAAGGTCTGTCTAGTCAGATCAAATCAGATCAGATCAGTCGCTCAGTCATGTCCAACTCTTTGCGACCCCATGAATCACAGCACGCCAGGCCTCCCTGTCCATCACCAACTCCCGGAGTTCACCCAGACTCACGTCCATCGAGTCAGTGATGCCATCCAGCCATCTCATCCTCTGTCGTCCCCTTCTCCTCTTGCCCCCAATCCCTCCCAGCATCAGAGTCTTTTCCAATGAGTCAACTCTTCGCATGAGGTGGCCAAAGTACTGGAGTTTCAGCTTTAGCATCATTCCTTCCAAAGAAATCCCAGGGCTGATCTCCTTCAGAATGGACTGGTTGGATCTCCTTGCAGTCCAAGGGACTCTCAAGAGTCTTCTCCAACACCACAGTTCAAAAGCATCAATTCTTCGGTGCTCAGCCTTTTTCACAGTCCAATTCTCACATCCATACATGACCACAGGAAAAACCATAGCCTTGACTAGACGAACCTTTGTTGGCAAAGTAATGTCTTTGCTTTTGAATATGCTATCTAGGTTGGTCACCATCTGCAGCGATTTTGGAGCCCAGAAAAATAAAGTCTGACACTGTTTCCACTGTTTCCCCTTTAGTGGTCGTGTATGCTGGATGGCATCACGGACTCAATGCACATGAGTTTGGGTGAACTCCGGGAGTTGGTGATGGACAGGGAGGCCTGGCGTACTGCAATTCATGGGGTCACAAAGAGTCAGACACGACTGAGCGACTGAACTGAACTGAACTAGGAATTTTAATGTTGCGCTTTCCAGATTGTTCATTTGATTATATCACCACATATTTTGAAAATCACTTTTTAAATTACCATAATATTTACAGAAAACTAAATAGGCTGAAAATGATCCCATTTCAATGGATTGGAAGATTTTAAACCCTGACTTCAGGTTCATAACACACCATTGTTTTTCTATGCCTTGGAATGGAAAAGATCAACTTTTCTCTGGAGATAGTTCCCTTTTGATCCATAGTAGTTTTGTACTAGGTATTCCCCAGTGGCTCAGTGGTAAAGAATCCGCCAGTCAATGCAGGAGACACAGGAGATGTGGGTTTGATCCCTGGGTTGGGAAAATCCCTCAAGAAGGAAATGCCAACCCACTTCCAGTATTCTTGCCGGGATAATCTCATGGACAGAGGAGCCTAGGCGGCTGCAGTCCTTGGAATTGCAAAAAGTTGGACACAACTGAGTGACTGAACACAGCACAAACAGCACATAGTTTTGTATTAAGAGACGATGATTATGGCAGGGCCTGACATAGTGATGATGCCCAAGGTGAGAAAATTGATAGTAAGAGAGAGGGAGACATTTGCTAATTTATTTGCTTCCCATAAGCAGCACTAGAAATCAAGAGGAACAGTATACAAGGCCTCATCAGACAAGGCTGCCTCATTTGTAGTTCATCCTTAGAACTGACTCACAGGGAGTTCAGTTTCCCCATAATCCAAGTACAGCAGTCCTGTGAAAACTTTGTAAGCCCAAATGGCATAAAGTGAAGGATCAGTTACCTTAGGACACTTCTTGCTAAGAGATGAACAAATAAATTGAGATAAAGCAGAGATGCTCACAGACTCAGAACAAAGTTCTGGCAGCTTGATGCTGAGATTCTGAGTATAGTTCCTGTAGAAAGAGCTTAAGGATGTCCTTCTCCTTGCGGGGGTGCCCCACAGCCTCTCCCGGGGCTTCACTTTTCACCTTTTTCCCATTAAAAAAAAAAAATTTCTCTTTGGATTTCTTTTACTTAGCAAAAACAGGTACTAATGCAGATCTTTCACAAAAGTGAAGTGGTGTAAAGAGAACTTTTGAAAAGCATGGGGTACCCATAATGATGTGGGCTTGAACTGGGGTCCTCATTGTGTTTTGCTTAAAGGTTATTCAGGCTGCTCCCATGCTTAGGTGAGAATGATCTTTTGACCACAAGTCAAACTAGTGGTTTAACAACCAGTGGTTTGAGTTTCTGAATCCACTCTCCACAACAACTAGCTCATTTGCCTTCTGATTGAGTTTCTTGTTTCTAAATTTGGTCCACTGTACATCTACTCCACGTGAGATGACCAGCTTGTCGCACTTAACACTGAATGTCTCCTGTCCCAAGAAACCCCTCAGTCTCATGCAAACTGAATCTATTGATCACCTTAATTACACCTTTCCCTCCGGAACTGTCTACTCCCATCCAGCTCCAACTACTGCTAACAAGTCCATCCACACTCTCTACTTGCCAGGATGTCCATACTGAGTCAACTCTCACTCTCTTTTTCTCCTTCCTAGTCTCTCTCTACACATCTTATTCCTTTTTTCATTTCAGTTTTGTTTGTTAAATCTTTCTCTACCCCTAAGGACAAAAAGTGAAAGTGAAAGTGAAAGTCGCTCAGTCATGTGGCCTCTTTGTGTCCCCATGGACTATACAGTCCATGGAATTCTCCAGGCCAAAATACTGGAGTGGGTATCCTTTCCCTTCTCCAGGGAGTCTTCCCAATACAGGAATCGAACCCAGGTCTCACACATTGCTAGCAGATTCTTTACCAGCTGAGTCACAAGGGAAGCCCAAGAATACTGGAGCGGGTAACTTCTCCCTTCTCCAGCGGATCTTCCTGACTCTGAGACCCAGGAATGGAACCAGGGTCTCCTGCATTTGCAAGTGGATTCTTTACCAGCTGAGCTATCAGGGCAGCCCCCCTAAGGGCAGAAGTTAAGCCAAACATAAAGGATTTTATGCAAACTATATCAATTAGCCAGGAATAGGATAAATACCTGGAGTAGATTAAAGGTTTTAAAGGGAGAGCTAGTGTGTGTTCTCTCCAGTCACAGTGCTATACACTGCACTGGATGAGATTTGATGAATCTCAGTGGGGAGAGGTTTGAGGGGTTGGGGTAAAACATATCAGTATGACTTGTATTAATAAATGCATGGCTAGGAGATTTTTAGTGTTCTCATTGCACCTCCACATAAGAGAACTAAGATAAGTATTTATATGAAATTTAGAGAAAAGGACTTGGAGCTGTAGGAAAATTAAGTGATTTGCAATTTTTTTGATGGCTATTAAGCTACTATGACAAAATTAGGCTTTTAGAATGACTAGTTTTATTTAGAAGATAGAGAACAGAGTGTACATCAACTATACTTCAGTTAAAAATTTAATAAATATAAAAATCTGTAAAATTTAAAAAGAAGAAGAAAACAGAGGTAGAGGACATAAAACAGCTACGTGTGTGGAAAATATTTGGTAAACTGTCAAATCAGTGAATCAATTCCTTTAGATTAAATGCTACAAGGGAGATTAACTATATTTTGGATTCCACAGATAAGTGATATTATATGGTATTTGTGTGGCACTCTATATTTAACTTTAATAAGAAAGATATTTGTGAAAATATTACAAACTAGGTATGACCATATGAGCTAAAACTTGAATGAGGTATAAAACATACCTGTTTTAAAGTATTTATAACTACTTTAATAATTAATACATATTTGTTGAGCTTATTTGCTGGTCTAGACCATGGTATGGCACCAGCACCATAGGGTACAAAAAAGTATAACACATGACTTTTACAATCTAGTTAAGAAATCAGAACATATGTAGGAAACCAATAGAGAACAGTACAATACAAATGGAACTCAAATATACTACTCAGGAAGGAGGTTCCCAAGATGGAAAACAGAAGGCAATATAGTCTAGTTTGTGTTTGAAGAAAATATTATTTTATGAAATATTGCAAGCAAATCTTCAATAATTTTGTATGAACTGCCATAGAAAAATAATAATGATTATAAAATATTTCTTATTATCTGCCAAGAACTGTGCCAGTGGTGTTAAATGCATTATTTGACTTACTATTCCCAATATTTATAGATAAAGGTGTCATTTTTAAGGAGTAGGAGCAGATAAAGTAATAATTGAGAGATAAGGGTTAACTTGTCCAAGACTGACCCCTGCAGCCTGGCCTTTCATAAAAGGAGTTTTCCTTCTGCAGTGCTCTGTGGAAACCTACAATGGTTAGGGTTTTAGTAGATTAGTGCTGGGTAGCAGCAGAGCTTGGACCCCAACCCTTCTTCTTCCATCGTCAGTCCTGTCAAGGAAGGAGCTGTCTGCCTTCCCAACCAAGAACACGCACTTGGCTAATCATGCTGCTCGGTCAGCATGTAATCCCGCCGCAGTGACAGGTCTTGAAAACCAGTTTCCTGACTGTGCCAGGACAGGGGCTTGTGGCTCCCTTTACCTCCAGTCACAAGACCTGAGCTGGCAGGAGAAAGTTGGCCTAAGCACTAAGTTTTTACAATGTATTTTACCATCATACCCTGGTCCCTGATCACATCTTGGCCTAATATCATGTAATATCCAAAGCTCCACAGTCCAAGGGTCAGAATTTCTCTTGCAAAGAAAGAAGTTAGTCCCTGCCGGATCCTGGGTCTCAGCCCCAGACTCAGCGAGGGCACTAGGAAACGTACAAGTATGCCTGCTCTGCTGATGGTGGTGAGTTTCTCCTCTCTCTTCCCTTCCCTTTTCACCTTTCAGCCCCTCAGTTGCCCCTCTAGTGCTCGTCCACACAGAAAACTCAGTCCCAGAGAACAGCACTCAGGGAGCCTTCAATTAGAGTACATTACACGTGGTAATACAAAAAAAAAAAAAAATTGTTCTAACAATTATGTTTTTTAAAATGTGACTCTTACTCACTACTTCAGTTTCCCCACCCTTGTGCTTCAGGCTAAATATTACTCCGATTCCTGCCAGGCTGGGTGCTTTCTCACCAGTTATCTGAAAGGCCCAGAAAATGGTACTTACATCAAAGCCAGGCCTACTGACAAAGGCCACCTGGCCATTGCACACACAGGCATCTCTCAGCTCCTTGCTCCACTTGGCAAAAAGCTATTTCCATCTCAGTCACAACGTAACAAAGGACTAATTGATGGGAGCATTTTTTCCATCTTTCAAAAAATAAATTGAGCCAACCCCACAAGCTCATCTAGAGGAATTAATTAGGGAATAGGAAATCTCAAAAGCCATCCTTAAATTGAGATTGAACAAAGCCCAGGGAACAGATGGCTTTTCATCTGAATTCTTTAAAACCTTTAGCTCTCTGCTAATTCCCCTACAAGAATGGGGAAAAAAAAAAAATTGCTAAATGAATTTGAGTAAACCATTTCACCAGGTTTTCAGTTCCCCTAAGGCTTTTTTTTTTTTTTTTTTTTTTGCTCTAGGGGAAAAAAAAAGAGAGAGAGAGAAAAACAAACCCAACAGGTATCCTTCCCACTGATACTACTATGATTTCTCTGAAAATGTGAGTCATTTCCTGAGGTCTCATCATAAACCTCCCCAGCATTTCTGATACCAAATTCAGGGAGTGATTCCCTTACTTGGTACAGCTGATCATAGATAACTGCTCAGAGCACAAGGATAATAGCAACACTGCTAAGTCACCTCAGTCGTGTCCGACTCTGTGCAACCCCATGGACTGCAGCCCACCAGGCTTCTCTGTCCCTGGAATTCTCCAGGTAAGAACACTGGAGTGAGTTGCCATTTCCTTCTCCAGTGCATGAAAGTGGAAAGTGAAAGTGAAGTCGCTCAGTCGTGTCCGACTCTTAGCAACCTCATGGTCTGCAGCCTACCAGGCTCCTCCGTCCATGGGATTTTCCAGGCAAGAGTACTGGAGTGGGGTGCCATTGCCTTCTCCGAATAACAACACACACAAAACTAAATCCAGAACTAGGTCACTGTTCAAGCAAAACAGAAAAATAGAAAACAGTTTTATTATTCAGTTTCAGATATCTGGAGATTTCTGAGGCAAGGGCTGATGAAGGTTGATTGTGTTATTCTCATAGGTGAGTGGCTTTTTCCAGGACAGATTTGATATATAGAAATACAGTATAGGGACTTCCCTGGTGGTCCAAAGGCTAAGACTGTACTCCCAATGCAGGAGGCCCAGGTTCAATCCCTGATCAGGCAACTGAGACAGGGCATGTGCCACAACCAAGACCTGGCACAGCCAAATTAATTAATTAATTTTAAAGAGAAAGAGATATAGTGAAGGACATGGGCACTCCTTTGCATGTTTCATAAGGAGCTGTCCTCCTCCATGGGGCCTGCAAAGGTGAACTGCTGGGATTTACAAGTTTTTGTCTTCCAAAGTTTTCTAAACACACTTCCTATGAGAATTTGGTATAATTCTTTAAATTTTATATACTTAACATGTTTTGATTTACATTTTAGGCTGAATAGTTTTATTTAAATTCTAATACTCCACTGGAATATTAGAATATTGTTATCCATTCTTTCAGACTTTTAAAAATAATAATTTAAATTAGACATAATTTTTATCCATAAAATGGGCCATGCCAGCAGAGAGTCCAATGGACCAAGGAAACTCTGCTGCTGCTGCTGCTACTGCTAAGTCACTTCAACTGTGTCTGACTCTGTGCAACCCCATAGACGGCAGCCCACCAGGCTCCCCCATCTCTGGGATTCTCCAGGCAAGAACACTGGAGTGGGTTGCCATTTCCTTTTCCAATGCATGAAAGTGAAAGGTGAAAGTGAAGTCACTCAGTCATGTCCGACCCTCAGCGACCTTATGGACTGCAGCCCACCAGGCTCCTCCATCCATGAGATTTTCCAGGCAAGAGTACTGGAGTGGGGTGCCATTGCCTTCTCCGAAGGAAACTCTAAGGTAACCCAGTTCTGATTCAGGTAAAGTCTGATACATAGATTAAAAAGGACACTGAGCAATTGTGGGATGGGGTTCATAAAGCGAAACTCAACCTCTAAGAGAAAACATCTGAAACCAGCCTACAAAATGGAGGATATGGGTTTCCAGTGTTCAATCTCAGCCCCAGAACATTCCACAAGCTGACCCATAGACTCAGGTCTTCACTGGCAACAGCTGTCTGGGTTGCTTCCTTTCCTCCTATCCATCGTAGCTACTGTAACAACCCTTATTTCCACTATCCTCAACCAGCCCTGCCTCCTCTACCCTAGAAAAAATTCTGACAGAGTTCCATTTCTTTCATGGTAGGTGTCCCAAGAGTCTTGTTCTAAAAGGAAGAGCTGCTAAAGTGAAATATCTGGGAGGAAAATTATGCTAAAAATAAATCAATACAGTTATAATATGCATAGAATCTGGTTTATTTGTTATGACACTCATTCAATCAATAAACAGTCAAGAAGCACTTGGCCTGGAGTTTAGGAAAAATTAGTTAAGTAAAGTTGATATGCTCTTTGCCCTCTTACAGTTCTACAGTACTTTTGGGGAAACAAGCAAATATCCCACATGTATATAATTACAAACTATGCTCAGTACTATGAAGATGGAGAACACATGTATACCTGTGGCAGATTCATTTTGATATATGGCAAAACCAATACAATATTGTAAAGTTAAAAAAAAAAGATAAGATGTGTATAAAGATGAAAAACATTCTAGGAAGGAATATAAATTTTGGAAAAATATTTTGAACTGATATCAGAAAAATGTATGAGTGTGTGTTAAGTTGCTTCAGTTGTGTCTAACCATTTGCAACTCTATGCACTCTTTGTGACCCTAAGGACTGTAGCCCACCAAGCTTCTCTGTTCAATGGTTTCTCCAGGCAAGAATACTGGAGCGGGTTGTCATGCCCTCCTCCAGGGGATCTTCCTGACCCAGGGATTGAAATCACATCTTCTGCGGCTCCTGAATTGCAGGTGGATTCTCTACCCTGAGACACTGGGGAAGTCCATCAGAAAAATGAGTAAGCATTAACTGATGTGCAGGGGGATAAAGGGCAGAAGACAGCACAGTGAGGGGAAACAGAACAGGCAAAGGCCTAAGAAAGGGACAGACTGAATCTGTTTCAGGAACTGAAAGAGATCCATGGGACCAGAAGGAAGTGGACAAAGGCTTGGAGGCAGAGAAGGAGTTTTGGCCTGCAGGGTCCAAGGAAAAGTAGGAGCCTTTTGTTTTTGTTTTGGGCCTGGAGTTTCATCTAGCTGCCAGGCAACCAAGAGACAATGTAGAACATGCACCTCCACAGTATCCCACCCAAGGAGTCAAGGAGTTAGTGCCTTTATTCTCCAATTCTCATGAATCTTTAATTGAGAGATGGAGGGAGACACTGATTTCCAGCTCCTCAGAACCACAGGTCCTGAGGCGGATACACGGTGTTGAGATCCCACCAGAAAAAGGCTGAGTGGTGGGAGGCCAGGCCGCAGCGGTGAGGCTAAAGGCACCTGGGCAGATCATTCTCATTATCAGCTCCATCACCACAGATCAGCACCTGTTCATTCCTTTCCGTCTACAGAACAACCTTAGTAACACCAGAAAGTAACAAAATTCCTACCTCCATTTTTATTCTTTACATCCTCTTATATTTACATAAGAATACTGCCTGTGTGACTAGTTAAGGCTCAAGTATTTCTGTCTGATGCTCTAAAAAGGACTCTGGAGGAGGTAGGTGTTATTACACTCATTTTATACACAAGAAAATGGGGAATTACTAAGATAAAACAAATTGTTCAAGGCCCTGTACCTAAAGGAGAAGCATCTTCAATTCAATTCAAGGCATCGTTTTCCAAAGTTGTTTTTTATTCCTGCCATGTCATGATGATACAAGGGACATATGACAAGATAGTTGACAAATTTGTTTAGAATGTAGTTGTACAACTGATTTCAGGATCCCTAGGGAAAAAGAGCTTCCCATTATTTAACTTAGTTTATCCAAGTCTAAAATGTAATAAATTCCATCTTGAATGACAATAAAAAGCACCACTAGGGTGAAAATAAAAGTATGTTTCCTCTCCAATAGACCAACATTTGATGTATTTTAATGATGAACAAGAAGATTAAGTATGGTAACAACAGAAGAGAAAGAGGAGGAGTCCAGTAGGAAAGACCTCTCTGCTACTGGAAAATGGAGGGTGATTATACAAGCCAACTCTCTTATAGTGAAGATAAATGTCACAGGGAAGATACTGAACTTTTTAGACCTAACTTTCTAGCTCTTAAGCTTTACAGGTGAGAGTAAATGTAATGAAACTCAGAGAGAAGCTTAGTTTTCTAAACTCTATCCCTGTATGAAAAATGTCACCAATTCTCCTCATATCAATTTCTGACATGCATGTTTAGGCAACAGAAAATAATTTCTCATACGCAAGTATTACAGGTCAAATGTCAGCTTTGGGGGCAGAGGTTGTGTTTTATAGATGTATGCTTTAATGTGCTTCCCATGTTCTGGTTTATGATATCCTTTTTCAAAGTGAATATTTCCACTCTGTTGGCCAGGGTGCCGGTCTTACTGCCGATTATGTGTTGAGTCTTGAACATCATTGCACATCATCTGAAAAATGAACCCTGCCATGCTTTTGCATGACACCATGAGATGAAAACACAAAGAGTAACCTGGTCTGAGACCATCCACTATTAAAAAAAAAAAAAAAAAAAAGAGGAGAAAAACTATTAAGTAGGAAAACAGATTTTTCTAAATGCCTATTTTCTGGGGGGATTTCTGCTGACCGTGCAGCCCAGCTCTGTACTTCCCAGCATGCCTGACTCCATTTCCTGCCATGCACCATTCCTAGATAATTGCTGTCCCATAAGGATGGGAAAGTTTTGTTGTTGTTGTTTTTTCTCAAGAGGACAAAATATGGCTTTCACAGGAGACATTGCAATAAGAATTGTTTCAAGTTCTTACAAGGAAAGTATTTGGGTTGGACAACATTATTTGTTTATATTCACTCTAAATTTTGGAGCACAATCTATTTTCAATATCCTCTCCATCTAGCAGTTAAAGCTAATGCCAATGTGATAGGAGATATCTTTAAGCATTGACAAATGTCAAAAGCCTGTCTCATGACCTCAGGGACAGCTTACACCAGTGCTAGAAATTCTAATTCCTTTTAATATAGTTTAATGGTAATTTTACAGAAAGCTCATGTATGTAAAATGCCCACCGATAGTAGCATCTAAATTTCTTAACCAAGTCCAGAATAAGAATGTTAGAATGTGTATACACTGGACCCATGAGAAACTCAGATAGAAGAATGTAATCTTGTAGTCTATAAATCCCTTAGCCCAAATTCATCAATAGTTTATTATCTTGTAAAATACAAAACATTTCCCTTCAGTGGTTCTCTTTTCTACTATGCCTTTGCCAGTTTTTAAAATATTTGGTGAAAGGGAACTTATTTTAACCTGTTTCACATCAGCAAGGGTTTGTGACTCCATATTTGATTCCAACCAGGTGGCGCTAGTGGTGAAGTATCCTGCCTGCCAATGCAGGAGACATAAAAGACATGGGTTCAATCCCTGGGTCAGGAAGATTCCCTGAAGGAGGAAATGGTACCCAACTCCAGTATTCTTACTGGACAGAGGAGCCTGGTGAGCTACAGTCCTTGGAGTCACAAAGAGTTAGACACAACTAAGTATCTGAGCCACTCACCCCAAACTTTATAGTACACAATGTTTGAGACGGGGTCCATTTAATTCTGATTGGAGAAATGGAATTTAGTTAAACAGAGCTATAGAAATAAGTGATACTTGGAATGATACCCACAATGTATTAATTATCCCCAGAGATGCGATGTTGGTCTTAGATTCTTGCCCTTCAAAAGATTAAAAGATTCTTTAAAGATATGATGTCCTAATTCCTGACGTTACGCACAGTGGAGGGTTCCCTATGTGGTCTTAGCTAGTGCGTCTCCTCACCACACCCTTGTCTATGTCCATAAAAGTGGACATGTCCACAAAAGTAGCATGACACATAGAAATTCATAATGTCAAGAAAACAATACTGGATGCCCCTCTTTTGAAAAGAAATTAAAAAGCCTGCCAATTTTTAAATGTCCTTTTACCTATTTGTGCGTATTAAAAAAACAAAACAATTACATTTCTAGACATGTGTGGATATTGTGGGGTTTTGCCACTAGCCACAAACCACGTTTAAAAAAAAAATTCTTCAGACTTTTTACTTTCATCGATTTGGTGAGACTTTTAGCAAACAAATTGCTTCAGAACACTGACGTCAATCCAGTGTAGTGTGTTGTGTGATGCGGTATTTCTCTTATAAAGAATGACCAATGTATTGCTCATTCTTCAATCAGACATGATAAACAATTTTGCTGTTCTTAGTAATAAAAGGACATGTGAGAAAAAAATTTTAAATCAGGATTTTTAATATAATTTTTGACAATAGTATTTCTCCCACATTGAAGATTTTAAGAAAAGGATATATAATATTTTGATTTTGAAAAATATAACTGTAAGTGAGGCCTAGAAGTCCACAGATTCTCTTTGAAACATGTAGTGTTATCTTAACTACCCTATCATATTAAGGTTTACACAATAGAACTTTTAAACAAATGTGTTTATTTTCTAAAATCTCTTGTGTTAACATTTTCTTTTGGAATAGGCTATGATAATTTTGTTAAAATCTGGTTGAGACACATCTCTTTACAAGGACAGAATTAAAATGGTGACATTTTCTAGATTGGAAGAAAAATATAATACTCATTTGTGCCTAAATGAATTCAAATCATTTAAAGCATCCATTGAAAGAAAATTAAGTTTGTAGAATTAAACTTTCATTGAACCCATAGTTATATAATATTTAGAAATCTGTTTATATATCTCTTACTTAATTTTAAAGTTTATCTTTTTGTAGAGATGCTATAAATTCTGTAAATAAAGATACTAAATGCCAGATAAGGGTATCAGATGTTAAAGTAGTGATTTTATACTTATATGAATATTGGAATCACAGTCATAAAAAATATCAATGCCTCTGTCCCACCTCAAGAGACTATAGTTTATTTGGTCTAGGGAGTGACATCGGCTTCAAAATGTTTAAGAGATCTCTAGGTAATCCAAATACAAAGAAAAGTTTAGAAACTTCTTGGCAACAGGATAGAACCACATACTCTTTTATAGTAGAGTTCTTGTGAGTTCTTAAAAGTCATTAATTTTCTGAGTTTGTTGAGCATAGCCTGGGATATTAATCAGAGAATTCTAAAAATTGAGAACATCTCAAATTTTACACTTTAATAAGAGAGATATTCTTTTATTTCTAGCTTGTAGATCAATTCAATGTCTTATATACTAGGAAGATATTGTTATTCTATATGATAATAATATCTAGGTTGAATGAGAACTTCTGTGTGAGGTTTGCTTTTCATAGATATTTTTGCATGTCCTTTCCTTAACACTGTAAGAGAGTCTTTTACCCCTTTTAGAGTTGAGTAATCTGAGACACAGAGCAGTGATGTAGCTTGCTGAAGCTAGTATAGATAGTACAGCTTTCTCATACAGCTAGTAAGTGGCAAGGATAAGATTTTGACCCAAATCTGAAGAATCTATGACCCATATTCTAGATCACCACAGTATCTAGTATGACTTCAATATTTGTGGATGATAATGGCACTAGGGATGATCTGCACTGTTAAAGTCAAATGTTCTTATCAAAATCATTCTTAAAGCTTTTTGTTTTAAATATCTTTGTTGAGGCCTCTGGCTTCCTTTATTCAATCTCAAAAAATATAACTGGGCACCATATCCTACTTCTTCCTTTCTCAAAATACTATATGTCTCCATTGACCATTTATTCATTCAACAGTGAAAGAAAAATAGAAAGTTAGTCATTGCTACGTTATGCACAGGAGATGGAGTTCAATGTAGGCAAGGGTCAGTCTAACAAGGCACAGAAACTTCAAGAACTTTGGGAACTATACCCACAGGTACATAAAGTAACTGAGTAGGAAACTGTAGACCCCCATTAACTTCCCTTCTGCACACTGGATTCCTAGCTTTTCCAATATTTCTTTTGGCCTATTAAGTCCCCAAATAGTTTTTAAAGAAACCATAGAACATATAATCTTTTTCTCATTTGAAATTGTTTGTTTGTCTGTTTTAATGACTCAATCTCTAAAAAAATGCAGTTGGAATCACGTATTTTATTATATGTGAAAAATACAGCAGTTCAATATAAAATGTCTTCAAAATCAGAGAACATGTATTGACCATGAAATAATTTTTTTCTAAGAAATTACTAATTCTAATTCTTAATCCAGGCTGAAAGAATATAACATTTATGAAGAAGATAGCTTGCTAGTAGCATGATTTTTGCAGGTGAAAATAATCACCACCAAATTTTTAAAAGCAATCAAATAAAGATTTGACTGTATTCCAGAAAGCTAAAGGAGATATTTTAGGACTCAAGAAACTTATTTAAAATTCAGAAGTAAAAGGAACTGAGGAGAAAACAAATTATCAAAAATGTAAGAAGTAAGATATTTAGAACCAGGGGATAGAATAAGTATGAAACAGAATTCTAGAAAGCAAAGAGATGCAATAATCAAATTAATTTTAAAACTTATGAACTGAAGGAAGTTTTGAACAAATAGGTCAAAGGTCTAAGAATACTAGATATTAATAAAAATTAACCTACTATTAAACAAACATGATAATTTATTTTGTATTTCTTTGAGTATAAAAAACTGTGTTCTAGAAGTTTCTAGACAGAAAAGAATAAAACAAGATCTATGAAGATACCATCATACTTCTCTTCCACAGCACTATATTGAATAAAGCAATGGGGAGATATTTGGGGGTTTCAGAAGCAATCTTTGGGACCCAAGAATTCTAAACTCAGCCAAGTCAACATTCATTAGTAAAGACAGAAGGACCCTCTCAGAGATGCAGTGACTCAGGAAGTGTGCTACTCAGTTATCTGTCTTGAAAAAAATTGCTCAAGGAAGTGCTTCATGTAACCAAGAAATGAATCAAAACCAATAAATTAACTCAATTTGAGGGGATGTGTGGTTCAAAAGAAAATATGGTGAGTAATGAACCTAACGCAGGTCTGGTGTCTGAGTAACTCTTATAAATATAGTTATGAAGCTTGCAAGTGTCAAAAAATAATTCTTGGATAAGAAAGAACATGTAATTTAGAAATAAATCAATGAAAATATACATTCATTGATTCCTTATTTTACATATTCTCTTTAGAGATATTGCTTAAATTTTCTTAACTCTTTTCTCCCTATAGTTGTCTTAAGTTACATATGCTGTCTATATTCCCTTTGGTTATTTTCATACTAAAAATAATCTATTCTGTTAATTATAATTTACACACTGTGAAGGAAGGACTAAGATCAAATTGCCAACAACCATTGGATCATAAAAAAAGCAAGGGAATTCCAAAAATATGTCTAATTCTGCTTCATTGGCTGTGCTAAAGCCTTTGACGTTGTGAATCATAGCAAACTGTTGAAAATTCTTCAAGAAATGGAAATAAGAGACCACCTTACCTGCCTCTTGAGAAGCCTGTATGCAGGGCAAAAGCAACAGTTAGAACAGGACATGGAAGTAACCTAGATGTCCATCAGCAGATGAATGGATAAGAAAGCTGTGGTACATATACACAATGGAGTATTACTCAGCCATTAAAAAGAATACATTTGAATCAGTTCTAATGAGGTGGATGAAACTGGAGCCTATTATACAGAGCGAAGTAAGCCTGAAAGAAAAACACCAATACAGTATACTAATGCATATATATGGAATTTAGAAAGATGGTAACAATAACCCTGTATACGAGACAACAAAAGAGACTCTGATGTATAGAACAGTCTTTTGGATTCTGTGGGAGAGGGACAGGGTGGGATGATTTGGGAGAATGGCATTGAAACATGTATAATATCATATATGAAACGAGTCGCCAGTCCAGGTTCGATGCACGATACTGGATGCTTGGGGCTGGTGCACTGGGACGACCCAGAGGGATGGTATGGGGAGGGAGGAGGGAGGAGGGTTCAGGATGGGGAACACGTGTGTACCTGTGGCGGACTCATGTTGATACATGGCAAAACCAATACAATATTGTAAAGTTAAAAAATAAAATAAAAATTATATATATATATATTAAAAAAGAACAGGACATGGAACAATGGACTGGGTCAAAATTGGGAAAGGAGTACATCAAGGCTGTATATTGTCATCCTGTTTATTTAACATCTATGGAGAGTACGTTATGCAAAATGTCAGGCTGGATGAGCCACAAGCTGAAATCAAGATTGCTGGAGGAAATATCAACAACCTCAAATATACAGATGATACCACTCTAATGGCAGAAAGAGAACAGGAACTAAGGAGCTTCTTGATTAGGGTGAAAAAGGAGAGTGAAAAAGTTAGTTTAAAACTCAGCATTCAAAAAACAAAGATCATGGCATCCTGTCCCATCACTTCATAGCAAATAGCTCTGAAAAAAAGGCAGAAATAGTGATAGATTTTAATTTGGGGGCTCCAAAATCACTGTGGATAATGACTGCAGCCACAAAATTAAAAGACACTTGTTCCTTGGAAGAAAAGCTATGACAAATCTAGACAGCACATTAAAAAGGAAAGATATCACTTTGTTGACAAAGGTCCATATAGTCAAAGCTATGGTTTTTCTGGTAATCATGTATGGATGAGACAGTTGGGACAAAAAGACGGTTGAGCGACAAAGAATTGACACTTACAAATTTGGTGCTAGATAGGACTCTTGAGAGTCCCTTGGACAGCAAGGAGATCAAATCTGTCAAGGAAATCACCCCTGAATATTCATTGGAAGGACTGATACTGAAGCTGAAACTCCACCCGATGTAAAGAGCTGACTCATTGGAAAAGACTCTAATCCTGGAAAAGGTTGAGGGCAAGGGAGAAGGTGGTGGCAGAGGATGAGATGGCTAGATAGCATTTCTGACTCAATGGACATAAGTTTGAGCAAACTTGGAGATAATGAAGGACAGGAAAGTGTGGTGTGCTGCAGTCCATGGGATCACAAAGAGTGAGACACGACTTAGTGACTGAAGAACAACAAAATATACTGGTAAAATAAATGACACTTTTTTAAAAATAGAGAGATATGCAAACTATGACAGGAAACTACAGATAAGCAGCAAATATATTGATGTGACTATAAGGAGAAGTAGAATTCTAGGTAAAACTGTTAAATTTTAAGAGAAGGGTATCTTGTCTTGATAGAGGTGTAGTCCACAGTGAAGAAGGAATAGTCTAGCCTTGAAATTTCAAACGTCAAAAAACTTTAGGAAAAAAAAAGAGAAAAAAAATTGAAACATGTAAAACATAAATGCTTAGATTTAAGTAATATTAAAATTATAATGATACAGACATGATGACTTGACAAAGATCTACTTTCATCAATGCTAGATAAGGAAGACAGAAATTATGATAAAGTCAGATAAATTTAATGATTTGAAAGATGAGCAGATGTTAATAGCTATATAACACAAACTCTATACATGTTCATAAGACAAAAAAAAAATCCAATTGTAATACAAAAATCATTATATTTGAAAGAGTAGAATTTACTTAGTCCACACACTTTGATCATATTGAAATAATGCTAGAACTTCATAGCAGAGGAGTGACATTTACAAGTGAAATGTTTGGAATGGAAAAAAATAAAAGTAACTCTTTGGAGTGATAGTGATAACTGAAGATGTACATGTACAAATTCATGGAAATTTTTTTAAACTCAAATTAAAACAATATTTTTCATGGCAACTAATATTAAACTATATAATCTAAGCATTCAATTCAAGAAGCTAGAAAAAAATCAATATTTGATATGATACTTTTATAATTTGGTAAAGTAACAAAAAGTTGGCCTAAAGCTCAACATTCAGAAAACTAAGATCATAGCATCTGGTCCCATCACTTCATGGGAAATAGATGGCTAAACAGTGGAAACAGCATCAGACTTTATTTTTGGGGGGCTCCAAAATCACTGCAGATGGTGACTGCAGCCATGAAATTAAAAGACACTTACTCCTTGAAAGGAAAGTTATGGCCAACCTAGATAGCATATTAAAAAGCAGAGATATTACTTTGTCAACAAATGTCCTTCTAGTCAAGGCTATGGTTTTTCCAGTAGTCACGTATGGATGTGAGAGTTGGACTGTGAAGAAAGCTGAGTGCTGAAGAGTTGATGCTTTTGAACTGTGGTGTTGGAGAAGACTCTTGAGAGTCCTTTGGACTGCAAGGAGGTCCAACCAGTCCATCCTAAAGGAGATCAGTCCTGGGTGTTCATTGGAAGGACTGATGCTAAAGCTGAAACTCCAATACTTTGGCCATGTCATGCAAAGAGTTGACTCATTGGAAAAGACTCTGATGCTGGGAGGGATTGGGGGCAGGAGGAGAAGGGGATGACAGAGGATGAGATGGCTGGATGGCATCACTAAATCGATGGACATGAGTCTGAGTGAACTCTGAGAGGACAGAGTGATGGACAGGGAGGCCTGGCGTGCTGCGATTTATGGGATCGCAAAGAGCTGGACATGACTGAGCGACTGAACTGAACTGAACTGAACAAATGACATCTATTTTTAAATAGCATAACCTTAGCCTTCATAGATCTTCAAAGTAATTGCCTGTTTCAACAGCATCTTTTATAATACTAAAAAGAAAATATGACTCAGTTCTGCTGCAAGGAAATATTTATCTTTTACGAGGATTCATAGGTTTATGACTTTTAAGTCAAACAAATTATTCTTTAAATTTGGGGCTCACTTGAAAATTTCTTTAGTAAACTCCTCCATTATCTTCAAGTTTGTCATCTATTTAAAAATTTTAAAACCACCCCCAAGTGGAGATACTGACATAACTGTGCTACAGCTGGTAAATAATTAACAGCACTTCACTGTGGCAGGAGTGGTGGTGATAACTTACAGCATTCACTGCCTTCTATAGTATAAAAAGTATCACCATGTCCAATTTCAAGCTATTGCCTTAGTGTCATTAAATGTGGAATTGGGAAAAGATGTATGGAATCAGTTCTCATCATTTAGTACAAGCTCTCTCCAAGCACACCACTGTATATGTGTCATCAATGAGTCTGTGCTGTGCTAAGTTGCTTCAGTCATGTCCAACTCTTTGTAACCCTTTGGACTATAGTCCATCAGGCTCCTCTGTCCATGGTATTCTCTAGGCAAGGATACTGGAGTGGGCTGCCATGCCTTTCTCCAGGGGATCTTCCCTACCCAGGAATCGAACCTGCATCTTCTGTGGCTCCTACGTTGCAGACGGATTCTAAAGAATGGCTGAACCACTGAGGAAGAAGTCTATGAATACCCAATTATGGAGGTATGGATGAATGGACAAATGGTTGATTGGATGGACAGAAAATAGAGCAGAAAAAGTTATTATTTGATAGGGATCTCAAATTAATTAGTATATTTTTGTTATTTACTTAATCCACCAGTTCTTTTAATAAAAAATGATAGGAAGGAAAAATGAGATGAGATATCTTGTCTTTCACTGCCATTTCTGAGCTAATATGAGGGCTTATTGGAAAACTTGAAACGACCAATAGAGACCATGAAAATATTAGTATCAGAAATACATAGAATAAAAATTTTGTTAAGACCAGCTATGAATTTAAAATGGATTTGGAAATTTCTCTTACGAGGACCCACTGGTACTCTTCTCTTTTGTTCAGCAGCCTTGATCCACTGCACCCCCAAGTTTCTTAATTGGAATTTTTGTGCATTTGTGAACTGAACTATTAAATTAGATGATTGTAGTTGACAAACCACCCAAAGTTCTAAAATGTTATGGTTCTATGATTGAGGTAAAGCTAGTTCTCTCATTGTCTGTCTATTTCCATTCATTAAAGGCAGAAAATAATTTTATTCATGATACGATTTTTTAAGGACACACCCTCAAATTTTAAATTTTAGTTAAGTACTGCATGTTTTGCATTTTGTCCTCATTACATTGAGAGGAAAACTGAGGGCTCAGGAGGGATATTTTGCCTAGTGAATGAATATATTCCTTGACCCCAAATCATGAGGTGTCTAGTGCGGTATACATGCTTCATAGATGTTCTTGAACAGATCTTATTAGTAAAGAAAATTAGCCTATGTCTGCTGCTGCTGCTGCTGCTGCTAAGTCACTTCAGTCGTGTCCAACTCTGTGTGACCCTATAGACGGCAGGCCACCAGGCTCCCCCGTCCCTGGGATTCTCCAGGCAAGAACACTGGAGTGGGTTGCCATTTCCTTCTCCAATGCATGAAAGTGAAAGGTAAAAGGGAAGTTGCTCAGTTGTGTCTGACTCCTCGCGACCCCATGGACTGCAGCCTACCAGGCTCCTCCGTCCATGGGATTTTACAGGCAAGAGTACTGGAGTTGGGTGCCATCGCCTTCTCCAAGTCTATGTCTAGATGTATTAAAATTGAGTTCAGATATATATAGGAATATATGCAAATCTTATCACTACTCATACATTATAGGCTACAATTTTTATTTCATTTATCAAATCCTAGTCCCAGGTTGAAATTTTAACAAGTAAAATATATTAAGAAGTTCATACTGCTAAAATCTTTAGGATCAACAAGATAACAAAAGTACACTTTGTAATATTACTCTTGATAAATAAGAGGACTAATCATTTCATCTAATTCCTATGACCTACATTTGCTCCTCTTCAATTTTCTTCTTACAGACCTTCTTTCATCACTCTTAAGATGACATCACCAAAATATGATACCTACAATTCAAAAGATAAGTTGCAAAGTAGCAAAGTTCAGTACATCTTATTTTCAATTACATCTAGGTAATAAATAAACAGTCAATACCTTCCTGCTTTATAGGCCACATGCCAGTCTCCCAGTCATGGAGGATTCAGAGTAGCTGTGCTGGATATGTAAATTCTTTTGCAAATAAATGGAGGAGGTAGTAATACAGCTGTTCTGTTATCAAATCCACAGGTACATATATCATGCCAAATTCTTGTGATGTCCAGTGCTACAACTCTTAACCCAAACCAGGGTCATCAGTTGTGGTTGACAGTTTCACTCCCCTTCCACCCTTAGAAAGTTATCTGTACCTGTCTGCTTTGCTACTTGAAACTTTCTCCAAAACCATGGTAGGCTGTTCAACCTTTTTAGCTTGGACACACAGGAAGTCAAAACCATGGGAAAAACCCTCCATCACTGGCCTTTGACTTCAATAGATTAACATTTCATCTCCCTTCCCTTTGGAAAGACAATTTTGTGGTATTTCACATGATTCCTCAGGGAGTCCCCACCTGGATCTATCTTCAGTTGCCCACAATGATAGCCTGCTCATCAATGCATCCTTTTACTCTCCTTATGTCCTCCCTTCTCCTTTCACTGACCATCTCTCAAACTACTTACACTCAAGGTCTCCCATTAGGTTCTACCTTCAGGAGAACTCAAAGACACATCCTGGATATATTATGTCTTTTCTAATGTTTTATTGTTATAATTTTCAAAGAAACACAGAATTACATGGAAGTATTAAGTAAATGGGGACTTTCTAGGTGGTTCTAGTGGTAAAGAACCTGCCTGCCAATGTAGGAGACATAAAGATGGGAATTTGATCCCTGGGTCGGGAAGATCCCCTGGAGTAGGGCATGGCAACCCAGTCCAGTATTCTTGCCTGGAGAATTCCACAGACAGAGGAGCCTGTCAGGCTACAGCTCATAGGGTCACAATAAGTCAGAAGTAACTGAAGCGACTTAGCATGCACACAGTTCAGTTCAGTTCAGTGGCTCAGTTGTGTCTGACCCTTTTGCAACCCCATGGATTGCAGCATGCCAGGCCTCCCTGTCCATCATCAACTCCCGGAGTTTACTCAAACTCATGTCCACCAAGTTGCTGATGCCATCCAACCATCTCATCCTCTGTCATCCCCTTCTCCTCTTGCCTTCAATCTTTCCCAGCATCAGGGTCTTTTCAAATGAGTCAGCTCTTTACATCATGTAGCCAAATTATTAGAGTTTCAGCTTCAGCATCAGTTCTTCCAATGAATATTCAGGACTAATTTCCTTTAGGATGGACTTTTTCACTATGAAAAAGCATGCCCACATGCACACATTAAATAAATGACTATATAGTCATCACCAAGACTCAACAAGTATCAAGATTTTGCATTGGTTGTTTCATTGATCCATTTTCTGAACATATTCTTAATAAGGTTTTATCAAAAAGATAAATGTATCAGAGTACCTCAAACCCAATCTTGTTACTATTACAAAAAGGAGCTGATTCTTATCAATTAGATAGAATCTAATTACCAAATGAATATGATATCTTTTCACAAGCATTTAATGACTGTTAACAGCTTTTAAATTAAAATCTGGTAGGCAGAAGCAAATAATCTGGTAAATAGATCATTTCACAAAAGCCCCAAATTCTTGAAGTAATAGCTATAATTCAGTGAATGTTTATGAACCCTTACTGATCTAGACACTGTGCTAGATACTAGAGATACAGCCAAATATGACCTGGGTGCTACTCCGTGAAGCTTATAAGACTTGACCATATAAATAATAATCAATTCAGTAAATTAATTAACAAGATTATTGTAAAGTCTAATTAGTGCTGATAAAGAGAAGGTCTGTAGAGGGTCATGAGGAAAAGGGAGAGGTGAGGAGCCACTGAGGGAATTAAGTTTGGTCTGAGGTGTGAAGGATGAGAGTGAGGCAGCTGTGGATAAAGGAGGCCGATTTGGTCTTAGCATTGTGGACTCATATATAAGATGAGGTTGGAGAGTTAGGCAGGGCTCAGAACAGGTAGAGCCTTGTAGACAAAGACAATGAATTAGGATGATCTTAGAGCAATGTGAAACTTTTAGAAGACTTAAAATAGCAAAGCTATGTGATAAAGTTTCCATTTTTAAAAGATTGCCTTGCAGAATAAATTACGGTTTTATCATTGACTCATAGCTAGACTTTGAGGAGCATGAGTAGTTCCTTAGGTTTCCCCTTTGCAAAATGTGGCTTTGAAAATCCACTACCACTATCTGAACCCACGCCTCCATTTCCTTTTTCCTAGATCATTTTCAGAACCTCTTATCTGAATCCTTTAGTCCTGCCTATTTCCTTGCCAATCTGGAAGCTTCAAATTTCCTGAAGGTTTCTTAACATGGCATCACTTTACTACAGACAATGATGATTCTCCATTATATAAATGATGTACAAATTCCTTAACATCTTCCTTTTATGTGGCTTCCAAGGTTTGTCTCCAACTCTTCCCTTTGATGTTTCTTTCCTATATGATACCCAAGTTGGATCCTTTACTAATACTTAAATTGTATACTTGCTATATATTTATATCTATCTTTGAGTACACACACACACACATCTAAAGAGAGAGAGAGTGAGACTAGAAACCATATTGTGAATAATTAAAACAAAATAGTTTAAAGTACTCTTGCCTGGAAAATCCCATGGATGGAGGAGCCTGGTGGGCTACAGTCCATGGGGTCACAAAGAATCGGACACGACTGAACGACTTCACTTTCACTTTTCACTTTCATGCATTGGAGAAGGAAATGGCAACCCACTCCAGTGTTCTTGCCTGGAGAACCCCAGGGACAGGGGAGCCTGGTGGGCTGCTGTCTATGGGGTCACACAGACTCGGACATGACTGAAGCGACTTAGCAGCAGCAGCAGTTTAAAATGAGAACAAACTAGGAACTAAAAAGTAGCCTGAATATCAATATAAAATTTTATTAATATAGTGTGGAGTTACCTTTTCCTCTTCCTTATCAACTCCATATTCCAAGCATCAGCATATCTTGATGGCTTGAATATAAATATATAGTACAAATATGATCATTTCCACCACTACCACTTTGGTCCATGTCTTCATCATCTGCCTGGGCTATTATAATAGCATCTTAAAAAAATATTTTTTATTGGAGAATAATTTCTTTGCAATATTTTGTTTGCCTCTGCTATACATCAACATGGATCCGCCATAGGTACACATATGTCCCCTCCCTCCTGAAACCCCCTCCCATCTCCTACCCCATCCTACCCTTCTAGGTTGTCACAGAGTACTGGGGTGAGCTCCCTGTGTCACACAGAAAATCCCTACTTGCTATCTATTTTACATATGGTAATATATATGCTAAGTCGCTTCAGTCGTGTCCGACTCTGTGTGACCCCATAGACGGCAGCCCACCAGGCTCTGCCGTCCCTGGAATTCTTCAGGCAAGAACACTGGAGTGGATTGCCATTTCCTTCTCCAATGCAGGAAAGTGAAAAGTGAAAGTGAAGTTGCTCAGCCTTGGCCGACTCTTCGCGACCCTGTGGACTGCAGCCTACCAGGTTCCTCCGCCCATGGGATTTTCCAGGCAAGAGTACTGGAGTGGGGTGCCATTACCTTCTCCAGTAATATATATGTTTCCATGCTATTCTGGTTTCTCTTTTTCCAAACTTGTAAATTTGCATTATATTCTCAGTAAGGTAAAATAATCCTCATATAACTAAAATTACATAGAGTTATCCCTGCAATTGAAACAGATCATGTTCAGAATTAAATATACAATATGGTCTAAAATGTCCTAGATGACCTGTTCTTTCCTTATTTTTCTGACCTCATGTCTAACCATTATCTCCCTTTCTTTCTTCAGTTCTGACACATGGGCTTCCTCATTATTTTGGGAATGTACCAAGAATGCTCCTATCCTCCCATCTTTGTTTGTTGTTGTTGTTTAAATGGAATATAATTCTTTTACAATGGTGTGTTAATTCTGCTGTACAGTGAAGTGAATCAGATATATATATATAAAGCTATGTATATAAATATATATACACACATGCATATATCCTACCCCATCTTTGTTTGTTGTTATTGTTTTAATGGAATATAATTGATTTACAATGCTGTGTTAGTTTTTGCTGTACAGAAAAGTGATATAGGTAATATATTCTCTCCTTCTTGAGCCTCCCTCCCAGGCACCCCATCTCACCCCTCCAGGTCATCACAGAGCACCTAGCTGAGCTCCCTGGACTATACAATAGCTTCCCACTAGCTATTTATTTTACACATGATAGTGTCTATATTTCAATGCTACTCTCTCAGTTCATCCCACCCTCCCCTTCCCTAACTCAGGTCAAGTTTGTTCTCTACCTCTGCATTTCTATTCTTGTCCTGGAAATAGGTTCATTCTTCTTTGTAAATATTATTCCCTTTGCTTGATATATTCTTCTCTCATTATAATCCAAATCTGTTTATGTCAGTTTACAAGAAAATCCTTTCTGGACTCCACTGTCTAAAACAGCCCACTCAACCACTCCCTATTCCCTTATCCAGCTTTATTTTCTTTAAATGACATACTAGGTGACATATAATATGTCAATAGGTTTTTTACCTGTTTCTCCTTTTCTCAATAAGAATGTAAGCTACATAATTAATGTACTTTGATCTCTTTGGTTCCCCTTTATAGCCCTAGAACCTGGTATATTAACTAAAGAAGACACTTAATGCACATTTGCTGCATGAATGACATAATAAGGAAGTGAGTGATATAGTCACATAATGGAAAACTAGACAGAAACTAACACTGATGAACTAAGTAAATATCAGTACCAGGAATATTTCAAGCTAAAATGTTGACCTCAAAAAAAAAATTTGAAGAATGTTTTGTTGAAGATATTTAAAGTAATCTTTTCTGAAGAATGTTAATGACTTCCTTTAACCAAACATCCTAAGTTAAAAATAATCAAAGTATGATTATTCTTATTTTCAAGCTAGTAGTATAGAGTATTATCACTTGCTCTAAGTCACAGAGCTATGAATAATGGAATGGGGTAGGGAAGGACAATGACAAATTGCCTCCTTTTTTCCCCCTTCAACACCCTTGAAAATACAAAAAATAACTTCAGTGAGAATGGAACTCAAATGTCAGATTTCTGACAGCACCTTGGAGAAAGCAGGACCACCACTATGCCCACTTTTTTTCTTTCTCACCATCACCATAAGTATGATAAGTATGAAAGTTACTCAAAAAATGTGAGTGCAGAAAGTGAAGCTTTTCTTTGTTTTCCTCATATGTCACAGTACACTGCATTCTGCCTGGATGGTGAAAAGTTCACCCAGTTCTCCCTGGCGTCTACCCTCCCCTCACAGCCATGGTCTGTGATGGACTAAGAGATGTACACAGAACCCCAAACTCACTCAGGCCCCTCAAGACATCCTTTGGTCACATGATCAGTACTGAATGGCTTACTGTCCAGGCTTGTAGATTATTTTCAGTCTCCAATTAAAGGCCATGCTTGAGCAACACAAAGCTCTGTATTCTGGAGAGCCCTGGAAGGTTTCAAATCAGCTACAGCCATTCTTCTGCCATTTTCCATGGGTTTGCATCACTCATTAAATCCCCAAACTTTGGTGGTCATTGTTGTTTTGAAGTATCTTTCCTTCTTATCTCACCAGCTTATCTTAACCTCTCCTCATATGATGCTGTCAGTGATGTTGGGCTAATGGGGAAAAAGATGGTTTCAGATGGGAAGATTTTGGGGGGTAAAGTTAGATGGAGGAGAGACCTTGAGTACAGTGGTTCCTAGAGCTCACACTAACCACACAAATGCCAAGCTACAACCGTGGTGTAAACTGGGAAGGGGCAGCTCATGTTGCCGTGGGGGTGTTTAGTAAGAACTCCTAAAAGGCTGCCGGTCAACAGAAGAGACCTGAAGTATAAGTAAGCATTAAGAAGGTCCAAGATGAAGGCAACAACCATCCAGGTGGAGGAAAATGCCTGTGCAATGGAACAAAATAGGAAGAGACATGGCACACATGAGCTCCTATCACATAGTAAGTATGTGCTATGTCCCTTCCTGCTTGTTCCATTGCACAGGCATTTTCCCTCAGGCAGTAAAGATATGCAGGAGATATGCAGGAGGCCTGGGTTCAATTCCTGGGTCAGGAAGATCCCCTCAAGAAGGGAATGGCAATCCACTCCAGTATTCTTGCCTGGGGTCGCAAAGAGTCAGACAGGACTGAGCAGCTAACACTTTGAACAATTATAATATTGTTTATTATTTTACAATAATTGCATTATTATTACTATTAAAATACATGATGTTTGCCCAAATAGGGTATTTTCCTCAGCTCAGAGCACAGATAGAAAAGTTAAGCATAAAAAGGACTTAAAACATGAGAAAGGACATCCAATCCAGGAGGCAGATAGAAAGAAGACCAAAGCCACAGATGTGAGCCTGTAGTTCTCATCTGGTACTGAGGTAGGCAAAGGGCAGCATTCACCAACAGTCAGATCAAAGACAGAAAAATGTGTTGTCCCCAGGAAGGCAGAGTTTGTGAAGGCACATGGCAGAAACAGCAGCCCACACAGCAAGCTGCATTTTCACACACTTAGGATACAACCACCTGCCTTGGACCTTCCTGAATTCCGTGGAAAGAAACAGCCATGTTTCCTCAATTCCTTAAAAAGGGGAATTTAACTCAAATACTATCTTATTTTTCCTACTAAAAATTGTAGAAGTTTTAACTAACCACTCTCCCCTCATAACAGACCAAGCTGAAATGTTCTAATTTTCTCTCATAAATGCTGTCAAGTTATGTGTGGTTTTTTGTTTTGTTTTGTTTTGTTGTTTTTCCCCAACCACTTCTATTTTCCCACATGGGAAAAGAGAAAAGTTAAAATCACCAATTAAATGGGGCCTCTATCTGTTCAATAGAAAACAGCTTTAATTTAATTTAATCTGGCTATTGCAACTTTTGTCTCCAAATAGAAATTTGGTTGTGTTCAGGCAGCCATTTCCTCTTCTGCTTTAAACTTACAGGAGAATAGGGCAGGATTTTCCTATTTCCTTCTCCCTGACTTCCGTCCACTGCTTTCCCACATAGCATCAACAGACGGAGAGAGTTTTTAATGTTAGAGAGAGACCCTTTCACTGGTGACTTGACTCCTGCTTTCAGACTGCTGCCGCTGCTGCTGCTAATTCGATTCAGTCGTGTCCGACTCTGTGCGACCCCATAGACAGCAGCCCACCAGGCTCCCCGGTCCCTGGGATTCTCCAGGCAAGAACACTGGAGTGGGTTGCCGTTTCCTTCTCCAATGCATGAAAGTGAAAAGTGAAAGGGAAGTCGCTCAGTCGTGTCCGAGTCTTAGCAACCCCATGGACTGCAGCCTACCAGGCTCCTCCGCCCATAGGATTTTCCAGGCAAGTGTACTGGAGTGGGGTGCCATTGCCTTCTCCGGCTTTCAGACTAGATCCCTTTAAATATGTGCCTAATATAAAAGAAGAATGCACATTTTGAAACTTCTCAATTGATGTAAGTAACAATTTAAATATTCAAGAACTTAGAAATGGCAGTCATTATTTTGAACTATTTTCCTTTTGTTTTCAGATTCACAGTGAATTTGATCATTTTAGCTATAAGAACACATCCTGCCTGTCAGGGGCCTCCAAACATCCTAAGTGCTGCCCCCAAATTAACCCAGACCCTCAGCGCAAGGAAAAGATAGACAGCATGGTGTTATGTTTGCTCAGGACTTTCGTCTTCTTAGTTAAATATTTTTCAGTCCTTGCCTCAGAAATTGGAAAACACAATCGAAGTGACACAAGGCACATAGTATTCCAAGCTTATCTGTGAAATGGTAGCTAAAAACCATAAAATAATACTGCAAGTATTACTAGATAATTTTTCAAAGATATTCTTTGAGAACACAATGTACTAAAAGCTGTAAACTGTATTAATGTTATTAAACAATTGTGTCACATTTCCGAAAAGTGATATTATCATCATATAAACCTCTTTGATAATAGCAGATGGGTGGATTTTTTTTTTGTCAGTAAAAGGGTGCAGTTCTGATTTAATATGGGCTATATTCAATACCAGACTGAATCACCCCTGTCCTTTGTCATGCCACCTACATCTGCCCCAAGAATGCTGCCAACAGGAGGACTACCGGTTACTCCCAGTCTCCTGGAACTCCTCCAAAATATTTTACAGAACCATACCTCCAAGAGCTGAAGTTTTTGGAAAGTGATTATCATGCTACTTACTGAATGACAATAGAACTGTCTATAATTAAACTTGAAATAAAAATAAAAGTGTTTATGGGATTTGAGCGAAATCTGGAAGTTGGGTCAAAGACACAGAAATATATGATAACATAATCCAAAAGATTTTTAAATAAATAATTTGGACATGTGATTCTACTAAATGATAAATGGTAATTATATATTCACTCAGTTAAATTGTAACTAAATCCAACAAAAGTAGGATTTTGTTTTTAAATATTAATAATTAATTTGCTGATGTCAATTTATAATTTATCTACTTCCTGCTAAGTCACTTCAGTCATGTCCAACTCTTTGTGACCCTATGGACTGTAGTCCACCAGGCTTCTCTGTCAATAGGATTCTCCAGGCAAGAATACTGGAGTGGGTTGCCATTTCCTTCTCTAATTTACTTCCTAAATTGTGCTTAAATGATTTGCAATGATTAAAAGATATACAACAACACCTCTTCTTCCTAAAGTCCAATAAGACCCCTTTAGAAATACCACCTGAGAAAAATCAGAGTTATGTTAATAGAGGCAGAGAGGAGTATAAGTTGGAGAGTGTAGTAGAAGAGGGATGTCTATTGAGTGGGCTATAATCAGGGGCTGCCAGAGCAGGGATTTCCAGAAATGAAAGAAAAATAAAACAGTCTTGACCCAGCTGAAGTCATATATTCTGTTGATTTCTGGTTAGGATGTGCTGGCTATTGCTTCCCCCAAGGTGACTAAAAAGTGAGCACTGTTAGTCGGTGGATGGGACCCACTTTTACACCTGAACACTGCATCTTGCATCAACTAAACATTTTATATGTAGGATCTAATGGACTGTAACCCTCCAGGCTCCTTTGTCTATGGAATTCTCCAGGTAAGATTACTGGAACACGCGGGTAGCCATTCCCTTCTCCAA
This sequence comes from Bubalus bubalis, assembly GCF_019923935.1. Lineage (NCBI taxonomy): Eukaryota > Metazoa > Chordata > Mammalia > Artiodactyla > Bovidae > Bubalus > Bubalus bubalis. Next base: position 33,253,957 of record NC_059170.1, on the reverse strand, counting down.
CAGATCTTCCTGACCCAGGGATAGAACCTGGGTCTCCTGCACTGCAGGCAGATTCTTTACCATCTGTCAGGAAAGTCCATATGGCTTTTAGGTAAACCTAACATTTACATACCTTTGTTTATTTTGTATTATATGATAGTGACTTTACAGGAGTGGGTTAAATTTTTCCCACTCCTAGAGCCATATACTTTGGCCACCTCATGCAAAGAGTTGATTCATTAGAAAAGACTCTGATACTGGGAGGGATTGGGGGCAGGAGGAGAAGGAGATGACAGAGGATGAGATGGCTGGATGGCATCACCGACTCAATGGACATGAGTTTGAGTGAACTCCGGGAGTTGGTAATGGACAGGGAGGCCTGGCGTGCTGCAATTCATGGTGCCACAAAGAGTTGGACACGACTGAGCGACTGAACTGAACTGAGAGTCATATATTGTAACATTTAAGAAAATAGTCTCTGGAATCTAATTGCTTGAGTTCAAATTCCTACCTGTGTAACCTTTACCAAATTCCTTAATACTAGAGCCTCAATATTTTCATGTATAAAATTGAAAGCAATAAAAATTGATTAAATATATGAACTCTGGAGAAAATGCCTGGTTCTAATGCTAATGTTTCTGGCTTATATTCTGTGTGACCTAAGGTAAAGTATTTAATTTTTCTGTGCCTGAATTTTCTCATCTATGAAATGGCGATTATAACAGCATCTATTTTAAAAAGTTTCTGAGTAAAATACAGTCTAAAGTACACACTAAATTACAAATTATGCTCAGTTGCCTTCCCAAAAGATCATATAAAGTTTTCACTAGGCAAAAGACTTGATTTTTTTTAAGTCATTTAATTCATTATAAGCTCTAAGACCAGGACATAGTTTTGTGGCACTTTGAAGCATAGTCCTCCACTGATTTTGAACCTCTTAGATAGCACTGCATCCTAGTGCTTAGCAAAGACATTATGTAATTATATGCTTTGCTGTGGGTAGTATGGAGGAGCAACAGTAAAACAAATACTTCACATGTTTGTGACTACCCAGTGTTACTTAAACAATCTTCCACATGGCAGGTCAATAGTTTGCCTTCTCAGCTGCTTTTGCAAATAAGATGCAAGTGTAACCAGGCTTCACCAAAGATACCCACCAGCATGGAACTTCAGGAAAAGGAGTTCGTCAAGGCTGTATATTGTCACCCTGTTTATTTAACTTATATGCAGAGTACATCATGAGAAACGCTGGACTGGAAGAAATACAAGCTGGAATCAAGATTGCCGGGAGAAATATCAATAACCTCAGATATGCAGATGACACCACCCTTATGGCAGAAAGTGAAGGGGAACTCAAAAGCCTCCTGATGAAAGTGAAAGTGGAGAGTGAAAAAGTTGGCTTAAAGCTCAACATTCAGAAAACGAAGATCATGGCATCTGGTCCCACCACTTCATGGCCAATAGATGGGGAAACAGTGGAAACAGTGTCAGACTTTATTTTTCTGGGCTCCAAAATCACTACAGATGGTGACTGCAGCCATGAAATTAAAAGACGCTTACTCCTTGTAATGAAAGTTATGACCAACCTAGATAGCATATTCAAAAGCAGAGGAATTCCTTTGCCAGCAAAGGTTCATGTAGTCAAGGCTATGGTTTTTCCTGTGGTCATGTATGGATGTGAGAGTTGGACTGTGAAGAAGGCTGAGCGCTGAAGAATTGATGCTTTTGAACTGTGGCATTGGAGAAGACTCTTGAGAGTACCTTGGACTGCAAGGAGATCCAACCAGTCCATTCTGAAGGAAATCAGCCCTGGGATTTCTTTGGAAGGACTGATGCTAAAGCTGAAACTCCAGTACTTTGGTCACCTCATGCGAAGAGTTGACTCATTGGAAAAACCCTGATGCTGGGAGGGATTGGGGGCAGGAGGAGAAGGGGACTACAGAGGATGAGATGGCTGGATGGCATCACTGACTCGATGGGCGTGAGTCTGAGTGAACTCCGGGTGTTGGTGATGGACAGGGAGGCCTGGCGTGCTGCGATTCATGGGGTCGCAAAGAGCCGGACACAACTGAGTGACTGATCTGATCTGAATGTGAGAAATGAAGTACCAGAAATAATCCATTTTTTCTGAAGAGTATCAAGGATAGCCTCTTGATGAAAATGAAAGAGGAAAGTGAAAAAGTTAGCTTAAAACTCAATATTCAGAAAACTAAGATCAAGGCATCCAGTCCCATCACTTCATGACAAATAAATGGGGAAACAATGGAAACAGTGACAGACTTTATTTTGGGGGGCTCCAAAATCACTGCAGATGGTGACTGCAGCTATGAAATTAAAAGACACTTGCTCCTTGGAAGAAAAACTATGACCAACCTGCTGCTGCTGCTAAGTCGCTTCAGTCGTGTCCGACTCTGTGCGACCCCATAGATGGCAGCCCACCAGCCTCCCCCATCCCTGGGATTCTCCAGGCAAGAACACTGGAGTGGGTTGCCATTTCCTTCTCCAATGCATGAAAGTGAAAAGTGAAAGTGAAGTCGCTCAGTCGTGTCCAACTCTTAGCGACCCCATGGACTGCAGCCTACCAGGCTCCTCTGTCCATGGGATTTTCCAGGCAAGAGTATTGGAGTGGGGTGCCATCGCCTTCTCTGTGACCAACCTAGACAGCATAATAAAATACTGAACTGAACTGAACTGACTGAGCTGATCAAGGATAGTGAAGTTGGTTCTCTCAGGGAAGCCTCTGGCATTACCCTCCAGCATCATGGGTGTCACTTGCTGGCTTCCAGGTCCCTGCAATGAATTCTTTGCTTCAGCAACTGCCACAGCTTTTGCACACATAGCTTCTATCTCTGACAACTGACCCTCTTGTAATCCTCTAAATTATCAAATATCCTTCAGTAAGTTTCATTTCTGTTTAAACCAGTCAGAATGTGTTCTGTTGTTTGCCACTGAAAACTCTGAAACAAGTGAAGCAAGGTAGACAGGCCACCTCTTCAGTATGAGAATCTATATCACAGACCATGAGCAAAGGATAGAAATCCATCACGTTAATCCCAACTTTGCCTACGTTAATGCAGCTGTGAATTCAGATCACCTTTACTTGTATTTTTTAAATGAAAAACAATTGCCTCTTCCAAAACTATTACAGGAGTTCCCCCTTAATGCTAAAAAAAAAAAAAAAAGTGAATGCCTGAAACTACTCATAGTACTGAACCCTGCATATACTGTTTTTCCTATATATGCATACCTGTGATAAATTTTAATTTATAAATTTGACACAGTAAGATTTTAACACCAAAAACTAAAAATAAAATAGAACAATTATAAGTTCCCTGGCAGCCTAATGGTAGGATGTGGTGTTTCCGTTGTGGAGGCCCAGGTTCTATCTCTGGTTGGGAAACCATCCCATATGCTGCATGCTATGTGGTGCAGTCAAAATATTATCCAAAGTATACATGCATAACAATATACTGTAACAAAAAGTATGTGAACGTAGGCTCTCTTTCAAAATATCTAATTGTATAAATTTAATGCCTTTTCCATCTTAAGTACTTATTGTGCTCAGTGGCCTTAAGGTGTGAGATGTGGAAGCAAAATTAGCTTGAATTTCTTTTGCCTCCTTTGAAATTTAACATATAGAAGATTTGTTTTTACCATAGATCTTAGCAATCTCAGAGTACATTTTTTCCCCCTACTAGAAAGTCTAGAACCCCCTACAGAAGTCTAGAACTTCTGTCTTTTCACTTAAAGGAAGCACTTTATGGTTTTCCTTTAGCATATCTGAACTGCCTCATCACTTTTGTCTTGGGGCCATGATTAAGTAAAATAAGAGTTACCTTGCAGTAAACACGACAGCTACTCAGTGAGTAACAGGCAGATGATTCACATTCTGGGTGGGACAGAGCAGGACAGTGTGAGATTTCATTACACTAGCCAGAATGGTGCACAATTTAAAAATTAAGAAATGTTTATCTGGAATTTTGCATTGAATATTTTTAGACCAAGTTTGACCATAGATAACTAAAACCATGGAGAATGAAATAACAGATAAGGGTGGACCATGGTACTTCTGCTTTCACTTAAAATGTTAAGCAGTTAAAAATATAGATGAGAGAATAAAAATAAGGCAGCGTGATTATGCATGGCAGCAAGATTTGTTGAGCTTAATGAGAGATATTTAAAGGTTATCCAGGAATATTTTCTTCAACTTCAGCATTATTGACATTATTATTCTGGATCAGATAATTATTTATTGTAGTTAGTGGTCTTATGCATGTGACTGGTCTCTATCTGTTAAATGGCAGTGGAATCCTTGCCCCAACTAAACATATCTCCACAGATAACCAAACATCTTCAGAGTAGTGAGGAAACAAAAGGTTGAGAATGAATGATATAGGAACAAAGACAATTTTTAGTCAAACTGAGAAAAGAGTATGTAGGATACTCCCATGTATTCTACACCTGTGTATCCCATTTATTGATTCTCCTGTGGTTTGCCCATGACTTGTCTGCTCCCTTTATATATTCAAGCAGTGAATTGGTCAGAGAAAATGAACAAGATAGTGGGAAAGGCAATAACAAGTTAACTGAAACTCTTTAACAATTGATTCCATATAATAGAAGGTTGTGTGCTAGGCAGCCTATGAAGAGTTTGGTAGTAGAGAATAACCAAAGAATAATAACCAAGACAGAAGAATTAAGAAAGGCCTGCAGGAGTAGTGATGGTAATCTTTCGGCAGCAAGTGCCACCTCCTGTCATATAACCTTGCATTTTGAACTTTTAATCCATTAGTGAATTCTATAGTAAAAACCAGTTAAAATGCATATTTTTTAGGACTTTTGTCCTAAAAATTTTTAAGTCTTTCCCACTATCCTGTACATTTTCTCTGACCAGAAATTGAACCCACACCCCCTGCATTTGAAAGAAAAGTCTTAACCAGTTTCCTGGCATGGGATGTAGGTTCAATTTCTCGTCAGGGAACTAAGACCTACAGGCCTTGCCACCAAAAAAACTAAAACATAAAACAAGAGCAATATTGTAAGAAATTCAGTAAAGACTTGAAATTTTTAAAAATAAAAATGTGTATTTTCATTTCACAAAAATTCAAAATGTCCATATGTAAAATGTATGTATGCATGAACATTATGTTATGTACATATGCATGTCATATGTACACACACACACACACATATACATACATACATATATATATATATATGGTCTGTATAATCCATATATAGAGAGAGACATCTTGCAGTTTTGTGAAAATGTTTTTTTATGTTTGTTATCTTCAAATATTCCTCAGTTCAGTTCAGCCACTCAGTCATGTCCAACTCTTTGCAACCCCATGAATTGCCGCACTCCAGGCCTCCCTGTCCATCACCAACTCCCGGAGTTCACACAAACTCACGTCCATCAAGTCTGTGATGCCATCCAGCCATCTCATCCTCTGTCATCCCCTTCTCCTCCTGCCCCCAGTCCCTCCCAGCATCAGGGTCTTTTCCAATGAGTCAACTCTTCACATGAGGTGGAGTTTCAGCTTTAGCATCATTCTTTCCAAAGAACACTCAGGGCTGATCTCCTTTAGAATAGACTGGTTGGATCTCCTTGCAGTCCAAGGGACTCTCAAGAGTCTTCTCCAACACCACAATTCAAAAGCTTCAATACTTCGGTGCTCAGCTTTCTTCACAGTCCAACTCTCACGTCCATACATGACTACTGGAAAAACCATAGCCTTGACTAGAAGGACCTTTGTTGGCAAAGTAATGTCTATGCTTTTGAATATGCTATCTACATTGGTCATAACTTTCCTTCCAAGGAGTAAGCATCTTTTAATTTCATGGCTGCAACCACCATCTGCAGTGATTTTGGAGCCCAAAAAAATAAAGTCTGACACTGTTTCCACTGTTTCCCCATCTATTTGCAATGAAGTGATGGGACCAGATGCCATGATCTTAGTTTTCTGAATGTTGAGCTTTAAGCCAACTTTTTCACTCTCCACTTTCACTTTCATAAAGAGGCTTTTTAGTTCCTCTTCACTTTCTGCCATAAGGGTGGTATCATCTGCATATCTGAGGTTATTGATATTTCTCTCGGCAATCTTGATTCCAGCTTGTGCTTCGTCTAGCCCAGCGTTTCTCATGAAATACTCTGCATATAAGTTAAATAAGCAGGGTGACAATATACTGACTTGACATACTCCTTTTCCTATTTGGAACTAGTCTGTTGTTCCATGTCCAGTTCTAACTGGTGCTTCCTGACCTGCATATAGGTTTCTCAAGAAGCAGGTCAGGTGGTCTGGTATGCCCATCTCTTTCAGAATTTTCCACAGTTTATTGTGATCCACACAGTCAAAGGCTATAGTCAATAAAGCAGAAATAGATGGTTTTCTGGAACTCTCTTGCTTTTTCAATGATCCAGGGGATGTTGGCAATTTTATGTCTGGTTCCTCTGCCTTTTCTAAAACCAGCTTGAACATCACGAAGTTCACAGCTCATGTATTGCTGAAGCCTGGCTTGGAGAATTTTGAGCATTACTTTACTAATGTGTGAGATGAGTGCAATCGTGTGCTAGTTTGAGCATTCTTTGGCATTGCCTTTCTTTGGGATTGGAATGAAAACTGACCTTTTCCAGTCCTGTGGCCACTGCTGAGTTTTCCACATTTGCTGGCATATTGCATGCAGCACTTTCACAGCATCATCTTTCAGGATTTGAAATAGCTCCACTGGAATGCCATCACCTCCACTAGCTTTGTTCATAGTGATGCTTTCTAAGGCCCACTTGACTTCACATTCCAGGATGTCTGCCTCTAGGTGAGTGATCACACCATCGTGATTATCTTGGTCATGAAGATCTTTTTTGTACAGTTCTCCTGTGTATTCTTGCCATCTCTTCTTAATATCTTCTGCTCCTCTTAGGTCCATACCATTTCTGTTCTTTATTGAGCCCATCTTTGCATGAAATGTTCCCTTGGTATCTCTAATTTTCTTGAAAAGATCTCTAGTCTTCCCCATTCTGTTGTTTTCCTCTATTTCTTTGCATTGATCACTGAGGAAGGCTTTCTTATCTCTTCGTGCTATTCTTTGGATCTCTGCATTCAGATACTTATATCTTTCCTTTTCTCCTTTGCTTTTCGCTTCTCTTCTTTTCACAGGTATTTGTAAGGCCTCCCCAGACAGCCATTTTGCTTTTTTGCATTTCTTTTCCATGGGGATGGTCTTGATCCCTGTCTCCTGTACAATGTCACGAACCTCCATCCATAGTTCATCAAGCACTCTGTCTATCAAATCTAGTCCCTTGTATCTATTTCTCACTTCCACTGTATAATCATAAGGGATTTGATTTAGGTCATACCTGAATATTCCTTAGTATGCTTTTAAACATCCAAATTGGTATTTTTGAAAGCTAGAAAAAGAAAAGATTCCCAATTCTATAATTTTATTGGCTTCTTTAAACCTTTGAATATCATAGCAAACTTCTCATTGATATGAACTATGAGAGCAAAAGCATTTGGACCAGATGCATACTCTCTGTTAGAATCTGGATCAAATTTTGTTATCAGTGAAACATCATACATATAATACTGTCATTTGAGCAACTAAAGTTATTATACTCATTGCAGATCTATTTTATACAGGAATATTAATCTAGACTTAGCATAGCAGTTATATTTCTTGAAAATGTTTATAAAGCAAAAATTAAAGATTCCCCATTCCTTTTCTCTTACCATTTGGCTACAGAGGGCATTTTACATCTTTGTGCACATAATTCTTAGCATTATTGTCATAATGCATGCAAGCATGCTAAGTCACTTCAATCATGTCTGACTCTCTGAGACTCTATGGACCATAGCCTGGCAGGCTCCTCTGTCTATGGGATTTTCCAGGCAATAAAACTGGAGTGGGTTGCCATGCCTTTCTCCAGGGGATCTTCCCTGATGCAGGGATCGAACTTGCATCTCCTGCAGCTCCTGCATTGCAGGCAGTTTCTTTACTGCTGAGCCACGGGGAATTCCTATTGCCATAATGACCCTCTATAAAGTCCTAATTTTAATATCAATCCATACAATGATTTGCACAAATCATCAGAAAACCAAAGTTATAGGTTTTTCAAGAGCAGAATGTTTAGAAACCAGGTCATAACAAGCATCACAAAGCAATTATCATCTGTCCCTGCCCAAAACCTGTGCCAGTTGTGCTTCTGCATTAAGCAACAACCTGAAGAACCAAGAATCAGTCTAGAAGGTGGGGTAGAAGGTGGAATGACAATGGAGATTAGGGAACCATCTTCTTGCAATCATCTTCTGGCTACACATTAACCCCTCCAGTCAAGAAACCCTACTGGTCTTAATAGAAGATGAAAAAGAAGAGGGATATCGACAGAAGATTTGTCACCATCCTTGGCACATCTATTATTGGTGAACAACCTTCTTGGATGCTGATATGAATACATTTTAGAGAAGCTCCTCACTAATCCATTCCATGCATATGTACCACATTCTATCTATATGCCAAGCTTGATGCTAGGTTTCATGTACATGGTATTGTAAAAGAGACAATTATCCCTGCCTTCATGGAAGTGAAGCTCTTGTAATGACATGTTATTGCATTGATATGTTATTATGTAAGGGTATGAGAGGAAAGATCATTTATGTATCATTTTATGTATTAAAATTTTCAGGAAAGAAATATGCAGGTCTGGGGTCCATTGACAGTAACCAGAAAAAATAAGTTTCAAAGGACCATAATGCAGCAGTGTTCTCCACTGTGTGTATCATACATCTCTTCAATTATGCCTAACTGTGTGAGATGGCAGCTGAGGGAACAATGCTAGAGTCTTTATCTAGAAGATTTCTAGAATAAATGAAATAAGTTAACAATAAAATAAAATAAAACATATAGAATTAAAATAGAGTACTGAAGATGGTGAGTCAAATGTGATGATGTGATAAGGAAAAAGGAAAGTTTGAATAATCAATGAGTTAAACATGGAACTGTACTCACAAGGAATATATTTGAATCTGCTGAGAAATGAAGAATTTCCCAACAATTAACTTTTCAACAGTGAAACAGTAGACTTCCTAAAATAGTGCATTTCATTCAAGTAGAGTCAATTTTCAAAGCATTGGGAAAAAGTTGATTGTTGACCTCTAAAATTCCCAATATAAAATCATATTATTAAAATAAATAGACAGATAAGGGAGAACTAGAGTACTAATCAAATGTGGGAAAATTCACAATTGGCCTTGGGTATGCAAAACTTTTTCTAGGTTTAACCTTAGTGAGGAACAGAAGATTAGACTTTTTAATAATCACTTTTACTCAATGATACAAATTCATGAAGATGGATGATTGGTATCAGAAGGTTCACTGAAGTCAATTTTTTAAACAACTAATTTAAGTTTATTCTCGTGTGTAAAAAATGTCAGTCTACTGAAAAGTATACAAATTCATATTGTAATTAAGGTATGAAAAAAAGAGATGGACAATGATTAAGGCAATCAATGTGACTAGAATATGAGACATCTCATTAATCATAGTCCAGCCAGATTTCAACATTAGCAAAATGCATCATCTTTAATTTCATAGTAACCATCCAATCCAAATAGAACAAAACATACAATTAAGCCATTTAAAATAGTTGGATTAGGTCACTGCATTTCTTGGTCAAACCCTTTCCTTTAAAAGACAATGGATTTCTTCATAGGAAATGCCTGTTGGCAGGCCTACTTTTGAATACTGCCCATTGATTTTTGGATCTTCCATAAAGGGAAAGTGCCCAACTGCCCTAAAATAGACATTTCTTCTTGAAGTAGCACAATTAGAATATAAAGTGTAAGATTTTCCACTGTTTTTGATCCCACAGGGAAAGATTTCAACATTTCATCATGGCATATTACTATTGGTTTTGGGGAGATCCACCTCATCAAATTAAGGATGTTCCCTTTCATTCCTAGTTCATTGAGTGCTCTTTTATATATGGGTTTAAATTTAATCATACATGTTTTCTCATCATAAGATCATTTGATTTTCCCTTGTATCTGTTAATATGAGTGAATTATACCAATTTTAAAATCTTAAATCACTCTTGTATTATTGATATAAACCCCATTTGGTCATAAGATGTTTAATTTTCATAAATCATTAGCTATCAGTTTTTAAATATTTTTATAATTTTTTTAATCAGAGAGATTACCCTGTGGTTTCTCCTATGTGCATTTTCCTGATCAAATATTGATATCCAGATGATAATGACTTCATTAAGAAAGTTGGTAGCGACTCTTCTATTCTCTAGAAGTTTATATAAGATTTCTATTATTTTTTCCCTTTTTGGTAAAAATCCATTGGTGAAATGTCACTATTTAAAGAAGCTTGGTGAATAGTATACAGCATTCTAATATTTTTGTAACTTCCTGCATATCTATAATTATTTAAAAACTTTTTTTTAACATTTACTGGTGACACTTGATTTCCAGTTCTGCATGTAAGGTGCTTGGAAGATGTCACTGCATCTTAAACACCAGTACAAAGCTCAACAAATTTTAAAATCAATAACTTTTGAATAAGCAGCAAGGTCCTACTTATAGCACAGGAAACTATAGTCAATGAAAGTGAAAGGGTTAGTCACTTAACCATGTCTGACTTTTTGCAATTGCATGGACTGTAGCCCTCCAGGCTCCTCTGTTCATGGAGTTCTCCAGGCAAGAATACTGGAGTGGGTTGCCATTCCCTTCTCCAGGGGATCTTCCCAATGCAAGTATTAAACCCAGGTCTTCTGCATTGCAGGCAGATCCTTTACCATCTTTTCAGTTCAGTTCAGTTCAGTCGCTCAGTCATGTCCGACTCTTTGCGACCCCATGAATGGCAGCACGCCAGGCCTCCCTGTCCATCACCAACTCCTGGAGTTCACTCAGACTCACGTCCATCGAGTCAGTGATGCCATCCAGCTATCTCATCCTCTGTCGTCCCCTTCTCCTCCTTTAGCTACCACAATATCCTGTGATAAACCATAATGGAAAAAATATTTAAAAAGAATGACTATATGTGTATTACTGAGTCACTTTGCTGCACAGCAGAAATTGGCACAATGTTGTAAACTAGCTATACTTCAATAAGGGCTTCCCTGGTAGCTCAGCTGGTAAAGAACCCGCCTGCAATGCAAGAGGCCCCGGATCAATTCCTGGGTCAGAAAGATCACCTGGAGAAGGGATAGGTTACCCACTCCAGTATTCATAGGCTTCCTTGGTGGTTCAGATGGTAAAGAATCCATCTGCAATATGGGAGACCTGGGTTTGATCCCTGGGTTGGGAAGATCCCCTGGAGGAGGCCATGGCAACCCACCCAGTGTTCTTGCCTGGAGAATCCCCATGGACAGAAGAGTCTGGTGGGTTACAGTCCATGGGTCACAAAGAGTCAGAAGCAACTAAGCACAACACAGCATAGTTCAATAATAAAAAAGAAAATTTTAGATCAATAATTTTTTTTTGGATTTGTAAGAGACAGGAGGGCATGGGGCAGACCTCTGCCTCCCAAACTGGAGAAACAGGCAGGCAAATGCAGTGAATCACAGCTTACCAGAGCACAGACTCACAAGCAGAAACCACCTGAGGATCCAGGGTGGGAATGGGAAAACCTGAATATAATGGACAAATTGTCGGAGCCTCAGTGTGAAAAACACGGGAGTTAAAAATTCCAGAGAAACCTATCATAGAGGGTATCCCCCACAATACTGTGAAATTTACCTCCAGGAATCTGACCAGGTTCCTACAGTAAATATCAGTGAAAATTTTCCTCCTGCTTCCAGGAGGAGGAGGGGCAACCATTTTGAAATGCACTAGAACACTACCTTGTTACTAACAAAAGCTGCCCTCAGGTGAAGCTAGCTAGTAAATATGTACTGCAAACTCTAGGGTAGCCACTAAAAAGTAAAATAAAAACAAAATAAATAAAAATCAATAAAAAGAAGTGTAATCAATAAAATAAGGAAGGAAAGAAAATGGAAACATATAAAATGCTCAATTAAACCAAAAAAGGTAACAAGGAATGGAAGACAAAAATAGGAACAAAGAACAAAGGCAATATATAGAAAACTAATGAATAGAATCACATACACACAATTAAAAGAATAGATATTAATTCCACTATACCAATGAACACTCTGAATGTCAATGGTCTAAATGTATCAAGAGAGGAAGAGAATATATGTATACTTACAGCTGATTCACTTTGTTTTATAGCAGAAAATAGCACAATATTGTAAAGCAATTATATGCCACTAAAAATGCATCAAGAAATTGTCAGAGTGGACTAAACACAGGATCCAATTTCTTTTTGTCTAAAAGAAACCCACATTAAGTATAAAAACACATATAGCTGAAAGGAAATAAATGAAGAAAAATATATTAATATCATGCTAACACAAGAAAAAGAAAGCAGGCATAATTTCAGACAGCTGAAATAGCTAACTTCAGAATAAGGAAAGTTATCAAAGATAAATATAGAAGTGTATTAGGTAATAATAAAGAGGTCAGTTCTCCAAGCTTAATATGTATGCACCTAATGATAGAGCATCATACTATGTGAGGCAAAAACTTCAGTTCAGTTCAGTCACTCAGTCATGTTCGACTCTTTGCAACCCCGTGAACTGCAACATGCCAGGGCTCCCTGTCCATCACCAACTCCCAGAGTCCACCCAAGCTCATGTCCATTGAGTCGGTGATACCATCCAATCATCTCATCCTCTGTCGTCCCCTTCTCCTGACCTCAATCTTTCCTAGCATCAGGGTGTTTTCAAACAAGTCAGCTCTTCGCATAAGGTAGCCAAGTACTGGAGTTTCAGCTTCAACATCAGTCCTTCAAATGAACACCCAGGACTGATCTCCTTTAGGATGGACTGGTTAGATTGCCTTGCTGTCCAGGGGATTCTCAAGAGTCTTCTCCAACACCACAATTCATAAGGATCGATTGTTCAGCGCTCAGCTTTCTTTATAGTCCAACTCTCACATCCGTCATGACCACTGGAAAAACCATAGCCTTGACTAGATGCACCTTTGTTGACAAAGTAATGTCTCTGCTTTTTAATATGCCATCTAGGTTGGTCATAACTTTTCTTCCAAGGAGTAAACATCTTTTAATTTCATGACTGTAATCACCATCTGCAGTGATTTTGGAGCCCAAAAAATAAAGTCAGCCACTGTTTCCCTATCTATTTGTCATGAAGTGATGGGACCAGATGCCATGATCTTAGTTTTCTGAATGTTGAGCTTTAAGCCAACTTTTTTACTCTCCTCTTTTACTTTCATCAAGAGGCTCTTTAGTTCTTCAATTTCTGCCATAAGGGTGGCGTCATCTGCGTATCTGAGGTTATTGATATTTCTCCCCGCAAACTTGATTCCAGCTTGTGCTTCATCCAGCCCAGCATTTTTCATGATATACCCTGCATATAAGTTAAGTAAGCAGGGTGACAATATACAGCCTTGACGTACTCCTTTTCCTATTTGGAACCAGTCTGTTGTTCCATGTCCAGTTCTAACTGTTGCTTCCTGACCTGCATACAGGTTTCTCAAGAGGCAGGTCAAGTGGTCTGGTATTCCCATCTCTTTCAGAATTCTCCACAGTTTGTGCTGCAAAGAGATATCAATGAATCCAATATCATAGTTGGAGATTTCAAAACACCTCTATCAAAAATGAATATATCCACACATGCTATGTTTAAAATGGATAACCAACAAGGGCCTACTGTATAGCACAGAGAACTCTGTTCAATATTATATAACAATCTAATTGGGAAATGCATTTGAAAAAGAATAAGTTCATGTACACGTATAACTGAATCACTTTGCTATACTCCTGAAAATAACTCAACATTGCAACACAACATTGCTAATCAACTATTCATATATATATATATATATATATATATATATATATATATATATATATAAAAGTTTAAAAAAAGAACAGATCTGGCAGGTAGAAAGTCAGCAAGGACATAGTTGAACTCAATACCTTCAATCAATCAGATATAAATGACACCTTGGTGGCTCCGATGGTAAAGAATCTGCCTGCAGTGCAAGAAGCCTGGCTTCAGTTCCTGAGTCAGGAAGATCCCCTGGAAAGGGAATGGCTATACTCCAGTTTTCTTGCCTAGAGAATTCCACAGACAGAGGAGCCTGGCAGGCTACAGTCCATGGGGTCACAGAGTCGGACATGACTGAGGGACTAAACTTTAGCTTTCATTTTTCATGGACAACTTAATCCAACTACTATGGAGCACACTCCTATTTAAAGCCCACATAGAATAATAACCAAAGGAGATAACATTTGGGGCCACAAAAACACAACTTTGCTCTTTTAAAATAACTTAAATCATACAAAACTTCTGTGGTGGCTCAGATGGTAAAACGTCTGCCTACTATGCAGGAGGTCTGGGTTCAATCCCTGGGTCGGGAAGATCTCCTGGAGAAGGAAATGGCAACCCACTCCAGTATTCTTGCCTGGAAAATCCCATGGACGGAGGACCCTGGTAGGCTACAGTCCATGGGGTCTCAAAGAGTCCAACACGACTGAGCGACTTCACTTTCACTTTCAAATCATACAATGTCTGATCTCAGACTGCAATGAAATCAAACTATAAATTAATACCAGAAAAATAATGAGAAAATCTCAAAATAGATGGAAATTAAACAACACATTTCTAATACATGATTTAAAAAATAAAACTTTTCCAAAGTTGTGGGATGCAGTGATAGTAGTACTTAGATGAAGATTAAGAAAGGTCCAAAATAAATAATCTAATGTTTCCACCTTAGGAAACTAGATAAAGAACAAACTGAATACAAAGTAAGCAGAAGAAAAGAAATAATAAAAAAATTAGAGCAAAACTCAATGGAGTTGAAAACAGAATTATTAAGAAACCAATCAATAAAGCCAAAATCTGGTTCTTTGAAAAAAATCACTAAAACTGATAAGCCTCTAACTAAGCTAACAAAGAAAAAAGAGTGAAGACACAAATTACTAATATCACAAAAATAAAGTGGAACATCTCTATAGATTCTGTGGACATTAAGAAAATAATAAAAGAATATATTAAAAACTCTATGCCCATAGTTTGATAACTTATATGGGGAAAAAATTTTTTTGAAATACACAATATGCCAAAACTCACACAAGAAATAAACAATCTGAAAAGACTTATATCTAGTAAAGAAATTGAATCAATAATTAACAACCTTCCAAATCAGAAACCCTGAGGCCCAGATGGATTCACTGGTGAATTCTATTGAAGATTTAAGGAAAAAATTGTAACAACTCTCTAAATCTCTTTCTGAGAATAGAAAGAGGGAATACTTCTTAATTTATTCCATAAGACCAGCATTGTCTTAATGTCAACAACAACCAAAAACATTACAAGAAAAATCTACAGACTATTATCTCTTATAAACAAGAAAGCAAAATTCTCAACAAATTATTAGTAGATGGAGTTCAACAATGCATAAAATGAATTATACACCACAATCAATTGGGATTTACCTTGGTATGAGAGGTTCATTCAATATTTAGAGATCAATTAATATAATTCTTCACATCAACAGACAAAAAAGAAAAATAACATGGTCATATCAATAGATGCAGAAAAAGCAAATGACAAAATCCAATACTCATTTGTGATTTAAAAAAAGAGACACATCCACCTCATTAGAACTGATTCAAATGTATTCTTTTTAATGGCTGAATAATACTCCATTGTGTATATGTACCACAGCTTTCTTATCCATTCATCTGCTGATGGACATCTAGGTTGCTTCCATGTCCTGGCTATTATAAACAGTGCTGCGATGAACATTGGGGTACTCGTGTCTCTTTCCCTTCTGGTTTTCTCAGTGTGTATGCCCAGCAGTGGGATTGCTGGATCATAAGGCATGTCTATTTCCAGTTTTTTAAGGAATCTCCACACTGTTCTCCATAGTGGCTGTATTAGTTTGCATTCCCACCAACAGTGTAAGAGGGTTCCCTTTTCTCCACACCCTCTCCAGCATTTATTACTTGTAGACTTTTGGATCGCAGCCATTCTGACTGGTGTGAAATGGTATCTCATAGTGGTTTTGATTTTCATTTCTCTGATAATGAGTGATGTTGAGCATCTTTTCATGTGTTTATTAGCCATCTGTATGTCTTCTTTGGAGAAATGTCTATTTAGTTCTTTGGCCCATTTTTTGATTGGGTCATTTATTTTTCTGGAGTTGAGCTGGAGGAGTTGCTTGTATATTCTCGAGATTAGTTGTTTGTCAGTTGCTTCATTTGCTATTATCTTCTCCCATTCTGAAGGCTGTCTTTTCACCTTGCTAATAGTTTCCTTTGATGTGCAGAAGCTTTTAAGGTTAATTAGGTCCCATTTGTTTATTTTTGCTTTTATTTCCAATATTCTGGGAGGTGGGTCATAGAGGATCCTGCTGTGATGTATGTCAGAGAGTGTTTTGCCTATGTTCTCCTATAGGAGTTTTATAGCCTATTATTTGGAGCCTATTATCCAGAGTGAAGTAAGCCAGAAAGAAAAACACCAATACAGTATACTAACGCATATATATGGAATTTAGAAAGATGGTAACAATAACCCTGTGTACGAGACAGCAAAAGAGACACCGATGTATAGAACAGTCTTATGGACTCTGTGGGAGAGGGAGAGGGTGGGAAGATTTGGGAGAATGGCATTGAAACATGTAAAATATCATGTATGAAATGAGTTGCCAGTCCAGGTTCGATGCACGATACTGGATGCTTGGGGCTGGTGCACTGGGACGACCCAGAGGGATGGAATGGGGAGGGAGGAGGGAGGAGGGTTCAGGATGGGGAACACATGTATACCTGTGGCGGATTCATTTTGATATTTGGCAAATCTAATACAGTTATGTTAAGTTTAAAAATAAAATAAAATTTAAAAAAAAATAAAAAAAAAATAAAAAAAATAAAAAAAGAGACACAGAGAAAGAGACAAGATTGGAACTTCTTAAACTTGACAAGGAGTGTCTTCAAAGAAACCTGCCATTAATATTGTACATAAAATGTGAGACATTCAAAACTTTCCCATAATATTAGGTGCAAGAAAATATACTTTCTTTCTCCCTCCCATGTCCCCTCTCCCCACTCTTATTCAGTATCATACTGGAAGTTCTAGTTAATGTAATAAAAGAAGGAGATCAAAGGGTATACAAATTAGGAAGGAATAAACAAAATTTGGTTGTTCACATGATTGTCTATGTAGAAAATTTGAAAAAGTTGAAAAAAAAAGACTCTTGAAATTAATAAATGATTATAGACAGATAATGGTTTGGCTAAATGATTATAGCCAAACCACAATCACAGAAAACTAGCCAATCTGATCACATGGACCACAGCTTTGCCTAACCCAATGAAACTATAAGCCATGCCATGTAGTGCCACCCAAGACAGACGGGTCATGGTGGGGAGTTCTGACAAAACTTGGTCCACTGGAGAAGGGAATGGCAAACCACTTCAGAATTCCTGTCTTGAGAACCCCATGAACAGAAAGAAAAAGGCAAAAAGATAGGACACTGGAAGATGAACTCCCCAGGTCGGTAGGTGCCCAATATGCTACTGAAGATCAGTGGAGAAATAACTCCAGAGAGAATGAAGAGACAGAGCCAAAGAAGAAACAGCATGTATTTGTGGATGTGGCTGGTGATGGAAGTAAAGTCCAATGCTGTAAAGAGCAATATTGCATAGGAACCTGGAATGGTGGGTCCATGAATCAAATCATTGGAAGTGGTCAAACAGGAGATGGCAAGAGTGAACATTGACATTTTTAGGAATCAGTGAACTAAAATGGACTGGAATGGGTGAATTTAACTCAGATGACCATTATCTCTACGACTGTGGGCAAGAGTCCCTTAGAATAATTCATAGTCATCAAGTCAACAAAAGCCATCATAGTCAACAAAAGAGTCCTAAATTCAGTACTTGGATGCAATCTCAGAAATGACAGAATGATCTCTGTTCGTTTCCAAGGCAAACATCACAGGAATCCAAATCTATACCCCAAACAGTAATGCTGAAGAAGCTGAACGATTCTATGAAGATCTACAAGACCTTCTAGAACTAACATCCAAAACAGATTCCCTCTTCATTATACGTGACTGGAATGCAAAAGTAAGAGGTCCAGAAATACCTGGAGTAATGGGGAAATTTGGCCTTGGAGTAAAGAATGAAGCAGGACAAATCTAATAGACTTTTGCCAAGAGAACACACTAGTCATAGCAAACACCCTCTTCCAACAACACAAGAGAAGACTCTACACATAGACATCACCAGATAGTCAATATCGAAATCAGATTGATTGTATTCTTTGCAGTCAAAGATGGAGAAACGCTATACAGTCAGCAAAAACAAGACCGGGAGCTGACTGTGGCTCAGATCATGAACTCTGTATTGCCAAATTCAGACTTAAATTGAAGAAAGTAGGGAAAATCACTAGACCACTCAGGTATGACCTAAATCAAACCCCTTACAAGTATACAGTGGAAGTGACAAATAGATCAAGGGATTAGATCTGATAGAGTGCCTAATGAACTATGGACAGAGGCTCGTGACATTGTACAGGAGGCAGTGATCAAGACCATTCCCAAGAAAAATACATACAGAAAGGAAAGATGGTTGTGTAGCTGTGAAAAGAAGAGAAGTGAAAGGTAAAGAAGAAGAGGAAAGATACACCCATTTGAATGCAGAGTTCCAAAGAATAACAAGAAGAGATAAGAAAGCCTTCCTCAGTGATTAATGCAAAGAAATAGAGAAAAACAATAGAATGGGAAAGACTAGAGATCTCTTTGAGAAAATTAGAGATACCAAGGGAACATTTTATGCAAAGATGAGCACAATAAAGGACAGAAATTAAGAAGAGGTGGTAAGAATACACAGAAGAACTATACAAAAAAAGATTCTCATGCCCCAGATAATCACAATAGTGTGATCACTCACCTAGAGCCAGACAACCTAGAATTTGAAGTCAAGTGGGCCTTAGGAGAAGGCAATGGCACCCCACTCCAGCACTCTTGCCTGGAAAATCCCATGGACAGAGGAGCCTGGTGGGCCGCGGTCCATGGGGTCGCAAAGAGTCGGACAAGACTCAGCGACTTCACTTTCACTCTTCACTTTTATGCATTGGAGAAGGAAATGGCAACCCACTCCAGTGTTCTTGCCTAGAGAATCCCAGGGACGGGGGAGCATTCTGGGCTGCTGTCTATGGGGTCGCACAAAGTCAGACGCGACTGAAGCGACTTAGCAGCAGCAGCAGCAGGGCCTTAGGAAGCATCATTACGAACAAAGCTAGTGGAGGTGATAGAATTCCAATTAAGCTATTTCAAATCCTAAAAGATAATGCTGTGAAAGTGCTGCACTCAATATGTCAGCAAATTTGGAAAACTCAGCAGTGGCCACAGGACTGGAAAAGGTCAGTTTTCATTCCAGTCCCAAAGAAAAGCAATGCCAAAGAATGTTTAAACTACCGCACAATTGCACTCATTTCACACGCCAGCAAAGTAAAGCTCAAAATTCTCCAAGCCAGGCTTCAACAATATGTGAACTGAGAATTTCCAGATGTTCAAGCAGGATTTAGAAAAGGCAGAGGAACCAGACATCAAATTGCCAACATCCGCTGGATCATCAAAAAAGCGAGAGTTCCAGAAAATCATTTACTTCTGCTTTATTAACTACACCAAAGCCTTTGACTGTGTGAATCACAACAAACTGTGGAAAATTCTTCAAGAGATGGGAATAGCAGACCACCTGACCTGCCTCCTTAGAAATCTGTGTGCAGGTGAAGAAAACAATTAGAACTGGACATGGAACAACAGAGTGGTTCTAAACTGGGAAAGGAGTATGTCAAGGCTGTATATTGTCACCTTGCTTATTTAACTTATATGCAGTGTACATCATGAGAAATGATGGACTGGATGAAACACAAGCTGGAATCAAGATTGCCAGGAGAAATATCAATAACCTCAGATATGCAGATGACACCACCCTTATGGCAGAAAGTGAAGAAGAACTAAAGAGCCTCTTGATGAAAGTGAAAAAAGAGAGTAAAAAAGCTAGCTTAACACTCAACATTCAGAAAACTAAGATGACGGCATCCGGTTCCATCACTTCATGGCAAATAGATGGGGAAACAGTGGAAACAGTGACAGTCTTTATTTTGGGGGGCTCCAAAATCACTGCAGATGGTGACTGCAGCCATGAAATTAAAAGAAGATTGCTCCTTGGAAGAAAAGCTATGACCAACCTAAACAGCATATTAAAAAACAGAGACATTACTTTGCCAACAACGGTCTGTGCAGTCAAAGCTATGGTTTTTCCAGTAGTCATGTATGGATGTTAGAGTTGGACTCTAAAGAAAACTGAGCACCAAAGAATCATTGCTTTTGCACTGTGGTTTTGGAGAAGGCTCTTCAGAGTTCCTTGGACAGCAATGAGGTCCAACTAGTCCATTTGAAGGAAATCAGTCCTCAATGTTCATTGGAAGGGCTGATGCTGAAGCTGAAACCAATACTTTGGCCATCTGATGCGAAGAGCTGACTCATTGGAAAAGACCCTGATGCTGGGAAAGATTGAAGGCGGTAGGAGAAGGGGACTACAGAGGATGAGATAGTTGGATGGCATCACTGGCTCAATGGACATTAGTTTGAGCAAGCTCCAGGAGTTGGTGATGGACAGGGAAGCCCGGTGTGCTGCAGCCCATGGGGTCGCAAAGAGTCGGACATGACTGAGTGACTGAACTGATCTACAGCCAGACTGTATGATACAAGTTTAACATACAACTGTTTTCTTTTATACCAGCGATGAAGTGAAATTTAAATTAAAAACAATACCATTTATGTTAGCACTCCCTCAAAAGGCAATATTTAATTATAAAACTAATAAAATATTTTGTATATATCACTGTGTGCATAGTCACTTCAGTCGTGTCCTATTCTGTGTGATCCTATGGACTGTAGCCTGCCAGGCTCCTCTGTCCATGGGATTTTCTAGGCAAGAATACTGCAGTAGGTTGCCATTGCCTTCTCCATGGGCTCTTTCCTACCCAGGTTTTGAACCCGTGTCTCTTAAGCATTTTGCATTGGTAGGTGGGTTCTTTACCAAGTGCCAAGGAAAGCAAAATTCTAATTAATTAAATCATCCAAATATGTGGAGAGTTCCAAGTTCGTGGATCAGAAGACTCAGAATTGGCAAGATGTCAGTTTTTTTCAATTTGATCTCAAGATTCAGTACAATTTCAATCAAAATACCAGCAAACTAGTTTTGTGAATATAGACAGACTAATTCTAAAGTTTCTTTGCTTGCATGCTACTTTGCTTCAGGCGTGACTGACTCTTTGTGATGCTATGGACCATAGCCCCCCAGGTTCCTCTGTCCATGGGATTCTCCAGGCAAGAATACTGGAGTGGGCTGCCATGCCCTCCTCCAGGGGATCTTCTTGACCCAGGGATAAATCCCACTTCTCTCACATCTCCTGCATTGGTAGGTCGGTTCTTGACCACTAGTGACACATGGGTAGCCTTCTAAAGTTTCCACAGAGAGGCAAATGACTCAGAATAGTCAACACAATATTGATGAAGGAAAACGAAGTTGGAGGACTGATGCTACCAGACTTCAAGACTTAATATAGAGCTTCAGTATGATTACTGAAGATAGTGTGATTTCAGTGAAATAATAGACAAAAAGATCAATGGAACTGAGTAGAGATCCAGAAATAGACCTATACAAATATAGTCAGCTGACCTTGACAAAGGAACAAAATCAATACAATGGTGCAAAGACAGTCTTTTCAACAAACAGTGCTAGAACAACTGGACATACACACACACACACACAAGAATCAAAACAAACCTTACATCCTTCATCCTAGAGATGATCTAGTAAGTCATCAAAAGAATCTTTAGTGAGCATTACTAAGTAAGAGTGGCCAATCTAAAATAGCTAGATTCCAACTGTACATGATTCCAACTGTACATGTATCCTTATGTCTCTGTGTCTGTTGCAATTGGTTTTTCAACTCACCATCCAACTTCTGGGTTAGTAAGAGGATAGGGTATGCAATGTATAACCTCCTTTTCCTGAAGGTTGATCTCCAACGAAAACCTAATGAGAGGGGGTTCATAAGTTATCCTACCTGATTAGAGGGTCTCCAGCCAATAAAAGGCTTGGACTAAACATTGGATTTATCTGCCCTTCAAATTTTGAAACTTTTATATATTTCAATAAAGATGAGGTAATATAAACTCATGTTCAGTCTCTCTCTGAAAAGCTACAAATAAATGCCAGTAGAAACTATAACAATAAAATCACAGTATAGTTAGAAAACTGCCAGTCAGAATACACCCGAAGAACTGAAATATCAATGTGGTAAAAAAAAAAAAAAAAGGCTAAAATCTGAAACAATAAATTCTTAAAAATGTTAGACTGACTGCATCACATATTTAATATGCCTAAACAGAATGGGAAAGACTAGAGATCACTTCGAGAAAATTAGAGATACCAAGGGGACATTTCATGCAAAGATGGGCTCAATAAAGGACAGAAATGGTATGGACCTAACAGAAGCAGAAGATATTAAGAAGAGGTGGCAAGAATACCCAGAAAAACTGTACAAAAGAGATCTTCACAACCCAGATAATCACGATGGTGTGATCACTGACCTAGAGCCAGACATCCTGGAATGTGAAGTCAAGTGGGCCTTAGAAAGCATCACTACAAACAAAGCTAGTGGAGGTGATGGAATTCCAGTTGAGCTATTCCAAATCCTGAAAGATGATGCTATGAAAGTGCTGCACTCAATATGCCAGCAAATGTGGAAAACTCAGCAGTGGCCACAGGACTGGAAAAGTTCAGTTTTCATTCCAATCCCAAAGAAAGGCAATGCAGAAGATGCTCAAACTACTGCACAATTGTGCTCATCTCACACGCTAGTAAAGTAATGCTCAAAATTCTCCAAGCCAGGCTTCAGCAATATGTGAACTGTGAACTTCCTGATGTTCAAGCTGGTTTTAGAAAAGGCAGAGGAACCAGACATAAAATTGCCAATTTCCATGATCCCCTGGATCATGGAAAAAGCAAGAGAGTTCCAGAAAAGCATCTATTTCTGCTTTATTGACTATGCCAAAGCCTTTGACTGTGTGGATCACAATCAACTGTGGAAAATTCTGAAAGAGATGGGAATACCAGACCACCTGACCTGCCTCTTGAGAAACCTATATGCAGGTCAGGAAGCAACAGTTAGAACTGGACATGGAACAACAGAGTGGTTCCAAATAGGAAAAGGAGTATGTCAAGGCTGTATATTGTCACCCTGCTTATTTAACTTATACGCAGAGTACATCATGAGAAATGCTGTGCTGGAAGAAGCACAAGCTGGAATCAAGATGGCTGGGAGAAATATCAATAACCTCAGATATGCAGATGACACCACCCTTATGGCAGAAAGTGAAGAGGAACTAAAAAGCCTCTTGATGAAAGTGAAAGTGGAGAGTGAAAAAGTTGGCTTAAAGCTCAACATTCAGAAAATGAAGATCATGGCATCTGGTCCCATCACTTCATGGCAAATAGATGGGGAAACAGTGTCAGACTTTATTTTGGGGGGCTCCAAAATCACTGCAGATGGTGACTGAAGCCATGAAATTAAAAGACGCTTACTCCTTGGAAGGAAAGTTATGACCATATTGGATGAGGATGAGATGGCTGGATGGTATCACTGACTTGATGGACGTGAGTCTGAGTGAACTCCGGGAGTTTGCGATGGACAGGGAGGCCTGGCATGCTGCGATTTATGGGGTCGCAAAGAGTCAGACACGACTGAGCGACTGAACTGAACTGAACTGAAATGTGTCCAGTAAAATGTTGTTTAAAAAAGTAATTCTTTGAAGAGCAAGAAATGGAATTTTAAGTTCATCTTTTCTAGCTTTTTCCTCTTTGAAAAGACACTTTATTTTTCTTTGATCTCAGTTCCTCATCTCCAAAATGAGCTGTGGTATACATGAGGTTCTGTAAAGTTCTTGAGCATAGTTTTTATGTACAGAAAAGTTCATTTCTATGTTTAACCAAACAACATTGAATTTAATAATGTTGAACTTCAAGAAACTAATTTTTCTATAATTTACTTTGTGTTTATGTTAAAAAGCACAGCAAAGTTTAGTAATTGCTTCCAAAGAACTTTTGCGTGATATTGTTGACAATAACAAATTCCTTAAAAAATTTTAAACATTTAAACTAAAGTTAAATATTTAGATTCCAGTTTCACTTTTAAGTATTTCAATTGTTTGAACATCTAACCTCTTCAATTTATCAGTTCAATTCTGTTCAGTCACTCAGTCATGTTTGACTCTTTGCTACCCCATGGACTGCAGCACTCCAGGCCTCCCTGTCCATCACCAACTCCCGGAGCTTATTCAAACTAATGTCCATTGAGTCAGTGATGCCATCCAACCATCTTATCCTCTGTCATCCTCTTCTTCTCCTGCCTTCAATCTTTCCCAGCATCAGAGTCTTTTCAAATGAGTCAGCTCTTTGCATCAGGTAGCCAAAGTAATGGAGTTTCAGCTTCAACATCAGTCCCTCCAGTGAATATTCAGGACTGATTTCCTTTAGGATGGACTGGTTGGGCCTCATTGCTGTCCAAGGGACTCTCAAGAATCTTCTCCAACACCACAGTTCAAAAGCGTTAATGCTTAGGTGCTCAGCTTTCTTTATAGTCTAACTCTTACATCCATACATGACTACCGGAAAAACCATAGCTTTGACTAGATGGACCTTTCTTGGCAAAGTAACGTCTCTGCTTTTTAATATGCTGTCTAGGTTGGTTATAACTTTTCTCCCAAGAAGCAAACGTCTTTTAATTTCATGGCTGCAGTCACCATCTGCAGTGATTTTGGAGCCCCAAAAAATAAAGACTGTCACTGTTTCCCCATCTATTTGCCATGAAGTGATGGGACCAGATGACATGATCTTAGTTTTCTGAACATTGAGTTTTAAGCCAACTTTTTCACTCTCCTCTTTCATTTTCAGCAAGAAACTATTTAGTTTTTCACTTTTTGCCATAAATGTGATGTCATCTGCATATCTGAGGTTATTGATATTTCTTCCACCAATCTTGATTCCAGCTTGTGCTTCATCCAGCCCAGCATTTCTCACGATGTACTCTGCATGTAAGTTAAATAAGCAAGGTGACAATATACAGCCTTGACATACACCTTTCCCTATTTGGAACCAGTCTGTTGTTCCATGTCCAGTTCTAACTGTTGCTTCCTGACCTGCATACAGATTTCTCAAGGGGCAAGTAAAGTGGTCTGTTATTCCCATATCTTGAAGAATTCAACATACATTATATGAATTCAATTCATATAGATCTAATATTTTAAAATTAAATTTTGCTGACATGTATACTCTTAAATTGGAGAAGGCAATGGCACCCCACTCCAGTACTCTTGCCTGGAAAATCCCATGGACGGAGGAGCCTGGTAGGCTGCAGTCCATGGGGTCGCAAAGAGTCGGACACGACTGAGCGACTTCACTTTCACTCTTCACTTTCATGCATTGGAGAAGGAAATGGCAACCCACTCCAGTGTTCTTGCCTGGAGAACCCCAGGGACAGGGGAGCCTGGTGGGCTGCCGTCTATGGGGTCACACAGAGTCGGACACGACTGAAGCAACTTAGCAGTAGCAGCATACTCTTAAATGATCCAGGTCTACATATAAGCTTGTTGTTGTTCAGTTGCTAAGTTGTGACCAAGTCTGAGACCCATGGACTGCAACACTCCAGCTTCCCTCTCCTTCTCTATCTCTGTCTCAATCTCTGGACTTTGCTCAAACTGATATCCATTGCATCGATGATGCCATCTAATCATCTCATACTCTGTTGCTCTTTTCCCCTCCTGTCCTCAATCTTTCCTAGCATCAGGGTCTTTTCCAATGAGTCAAATCTTTGCATCAAGTGGCCAAAGTATTGGAGCTTCAGCTTCAGCCTCAGTCTGTACAATGAACATTCAGGGGTGATTTCCTTAAGGATTGACTGGTTTGATATATTTGCTGTCCAAGGTACACTCAAGAGTCTTCTCCAGACCACAATTCAAAAGCATCAAACTTAGAAAAAATAAATGAATGTTCAACTATAAATCTTAAAACTGAATTTATTGTGCATTTTAATAGGCTAAATTTTCTTAAATATTACAAAATTATACTAAACTAGTACACATTTTTCAATGAAATGTTATTAATACTACTGTTTTTATATTTCTAAAGATTTTATACTTTAAAACATTTTATGCTTTATGCCTACTTATGTTTTTGCTTAGTAGCTAAGTTGTGTCCAACTCTTTTGTGACCCCACAGACTGGAGCCCACCAGGCTCCTCTGTCCATGGGATTTCCCAGGCAAGAAAAATGTGGTAATTGCCTCTCCAGGGTCCTTCAGGGTAAGCATGGGAGTTTTTGTCAAGGGTTTGACTGGATTCTTATCACAGAAATGAATGGATGCTCTAAACTCTTACAGTTGCTTTGACAGCTAACCCATAATTACAAGAGGGAGTGGCCTTTGTCAAAGACATCACTGTATGTATATCAAATATGTCACATATATTTCTTAATATATGAAGTCTATATCTCCAAATTGGGTTCATCTCAGATTTAGATCTTGCCATTTCTTTGACTCTTTTTTTTTTATTTTATTTTATTTTTTAACTTTACAGTATACTATTGGTTTTGCCATATATCAAAATGAATCCACCACAGGTATGCATGTGTTCCCCATCCTGAACTCTCCTCCCCCCTCCCTCCCCGTACCATCCTTCTGGGTCGTCCCAGTGCACCAGCCCCAAGCATCCAGTATCGTGCATCGAACCTGGACTGGCAACTCATTTCATACATGATATTATACATCTTTCAATAACATTCTCCCAAATCATCCCACCCTCTCCCTCTCCCATCGAGTCCAAAAGACTGTTCTATACATCAGTGTCTCTTTGCTGTCTTGTATACAGGGTTATTGTTACCATCTTTCTAAATTCCATATATATGCGTTAGTATACTGTATTGGTGTTTTTCTTTCTGGCTTACTTCACTCTGTATAATAGGCTCCAGTTTCGTCCACCTCATTAGAACTGATTCAAATGTATTCTTTTTAATGGCTGAGTAATACTCCATTGTGTATATGTACCACAGCTTTCTTATCTATTTGTCAGCTGATGGACATCTAGGTTGCTTCCATGTCCTGGCTATTATAAACAGTGCTGTGATGAACATTGGGGTACACGTGTCTCTTTCCCTTCTGGTTTCCTCAGTGTGTATGCCCAACAGTGGGATTGCTGGATCATAAGGCAGTTCTATTTCCAGTTTTTTAAGGAATCTCCACACTGTTCTCCATAGTGGCTGTACTAGTTTGCATTCCCACCAACAGTGTAAGAGGGTTCCCTTTTCTCCACACCCTCTCCAGCGTTTATTGCTTGTAGACTTTTGGATCACAGCCATTCTGACTGGTGTGAAATGGTACCTCATAGTGGTTTTGATTTTCATTTCTCTGATAGTGAGTGATGTTGAGCATCTTTTCATGTGTTTGTTAGCCATCTGTATGTCTTCTTTGGAGAAATGTCTATTTAGTTCTTTGGCCCATTTTTTGATTGGGTCATTTATTTTTCTGGAGTTGAGCTGGAGGAGTTGCTTGTATATTTTTGAGATTAGTTGTTTGTCAGTTGCTTCATTTGCTATTATTTTCTCCCATTCTGAAGGCTGCCTTTTCACCTTGCTAATAGTTTCCTTTGTTGTGCAGAAGCTTTTAAGTTTAATTAGGTCCCATTTGTTTATTTTTGCTTTTATTTCCAATATTTTGGGAGGTGGGTCATAGAGGATCCTGCTGTGATGTATGTCGGAGAGTGTTTTGCCTATGTTCTCCTCACAATTTGTATGGAAATACAAAAAACCTCGAGTAGCCAAAGCTATCTTGAGAAAGAAGAATGGAACTGGAGGAATCAACCTACCTGACTTCAGGCTCTATTACAAAGCCACAGTTATCAAGACAATATGGTACTGGCACAAAGACAGAAATATTGATCAATGGAACAAAATAGAAAGCCCAGAGATAAATCCACGCACATATGGACACCTTATCTTTGACAAAGGAGGCACGAATATACAATGGATTAAAGACAATCTCTTTAACAAGTGGTGTTGGGAAAACTGGTCAACCACTTGTAAAAGAATGAAACTAGAACACTTTCTAACACCATACACAAAAATAAACTCAAAATGGATAAAGATCTCAACGTAAGACCAAAACATATTTTCTTTATCCATTCATCTGTCATAAACATTTAGGTTGTTTCAATCTCTTCATTATTCCTTATAATACATTTATAAGAACATAGAATGAAATATAAAATGAATAGTGAAGAGAATGGAACCACTAGTGACAATAGCTGATGCTTGCAGCATCAGACTCAGTTGGAGAGAAAGAGAATTGCTCTTAGTAATTTTTTATTTTTCTAACTCTAGAAAAGGTTGGCCCCAGAAAAGTGAAAGTGGTAATTCCATTTTTGTTAAAGAGCAGGTTTCTTGTTCCTTCTAAGTGGGGCGAATGAATCCTTGAAGCACAATGCAGATTGGGGGATGTGGGAGTTCAGTGTCTCTTTCAGACCTGGGGAGGCTTTTTGCCTCCCAAGAAAATGGACTTTGTGCATGAACTTAGTGTTTCTCTGGGTAGAACTTGTGGTTCATCTCCATAGCTGTTTCTGAGAAGGGAAGTGATGAATGTTAGAGGATCTGAAAACACAGGTCACTCTGGACTCAAACTAAATACAGACCTCAGAACAATGAGCCTCTGTCTGAATGCATCCTGGCTCCCAGAGTGGCTCCTTAGCCAGTCTACTTTTCAGTGGCTATGCCAAGCTACTGGGTCTGAGGCGAAATAAAAAATAACATCCAAGCTCTCAGCTTTCACCATTAGATATACAGACCAGGTTCCAAGGAGGAGATACAGAAAGCCTGCTCATCCACTCTCTCTCTTTCTCAGTCTCTCTCCATCTCTCTCTGTTTCTCAGTCAGTCTCTGTCTGTCTCTTCCACCGTGTGTGTGTGAATCTGGACACTAAAAGTATTCACAAAGAAATGCTATGCTTAAACTTCTATGCTTAAAACTGGATCATGACTGGGAATGAGAGACCCCTTGACCTTTCCAATCAGCACACAAGGTAATGTGGGCTTTGCTGTTCCCATTCTCACAAGATTTCCATTGTCAAGTTTCTATTCCTTACTCCTGTTGAGAGAAACTACCCAAAATGTGAAATATGTAAAAGGATAATTGTATGCTCAGACCATCATTTAGCTACCCAACCAAGGATTAGTTCATTCTCTAGACTGGAAGTCAGCAAACTTCTCCTCCTGAAGGCAAGATAGAACATAATTTAGGCTTTAAGGCCACATGTTGCTTTCTCACAACTCTTCAGCCCTGCCATCATCATACAAAATAACATGGCCAACACAAATGAATAGGTATAGCTTTGTTCCAAAGAAACTTTATTTATTTTTTTTTTAAATCATTTGTAAAAACAGATGGTCAGAGGATTTTGGCCCCCTGTAATTTGCTAAGTTTTGTTCTGTTAAAGAAAAAGAATCCTTATCTGATTTGCTATTTGCACTTGATAAAGGTCTAGGTTACAAGTTAATTTGGTAGATATTGATCCTATAGAGTTATAAGTTATTGTTTTCTGGTAGAAAAGACAACCTAAAAGGTTAGGATTGGAAGGTTTTGATTCTAACTTCAAAAGTAAAATCTCATTTTAGTGTGCCTTTCCTGATGGCCTATATGTACTTTGATCGTCAATGTTTTTTTGATCCAACTCTGCCATCCTTCCTAATTTGTGAGTTATATACATGAACTAGTGTTAATTCTCCATTTATTTGAAAATCTTGCTTTTAACTCTCTGAAGATTAAACATTATCTTCCTTATATGCCCTCATATACCTCTCCCTTATATGCCCATGATACGGCACAAATGACTTGACCTTTGCACAAAACCTTGAAACACTGATATTTCCCTCATTACCACCACCACTATTCCACACTCAGTGATAGCTTCCCAGCACAGCCTTCATCAGCTCCCTTAATTTCCACTTGATTAATTACATGGCCACTTCTTTCTCTCCCAGATCCCCTACCTAGTCCATAGATAGTGCACATAGTCACAGACTAAGTTTCTTAAACACACATGTTGTTATGCCTCTCTTGTTTATCCCTGATCAAAAAGTGTTGGCTATTTCCAATCATTGAGCAAAGAAAATCCAAACCTAAGACCCCACCTAAACTACATACCAACATTCCCTGGAGAATCCCATGGACGGAGGAGCCTGGTGAGCTACAGTCCACGGGGTCACAAAGAGTTGGACACGACTGAGCAACTTCACTCAAGACCCCACCTAACCTACATACCAACATTCCCATCATAGATTCATTTGAGCTGCTTTTAAGCTCTTGTTTATTCTGTTATCTCTCCTTGAAATACATTTTACCACAGCCTTCTCTTAGATTCCTGTGTTTCCACATGCCCCAATCTTGCCTCAAGGTCTTTTCAACTCTCCCCAAAGAAAACAATTTCCCCTTCTTCAAGTTCTCTCTTCTTTAGCTGTTTTTTCCCATGTTAACATTCATAGACTTCTAAAGTGTTAGCAGGCTGGAAAGTGTATGATAGAGTCTGAAAGTTTTCAACTGGCCCCTTAGCATTGACATTTGTCACCTCTGTGAACTTTGTAACCAACTAAATGTTTCCATGCTTTAATTTTTACATTATCTGTAAAAATAATACAATAGCATCTATTTCTCCAGGCTTCTGCATAAATTAAATTGGTGTATAGTATCATTCACATGACTTCTAAACATTCCATTTTGTTTCTCTAAGTCTGCCTCCTAATATTTAAAACTATTTCATGAGGGCCTAGAGAAGGATAGACGTGAATCTGAGCAAACTCCAAGATGTAGGGAAGGACAGGGAAGTCTGGCATGCTGTAGTCCATGGGGTCACAAAGAGTCGGACAAGACTGAGCCACTGAACAATAATAGAGAAGGATCGTTTTTTAGCTGCTCAGCATTCCTTTCACCTTCTTTGGGTAACTGCCTTCTGGGTCATTATTTTCTGTCACTGGTCACAGTCCTGGACTGGCTATAAATCAAAAGGCCTGGCCTTCCCTGCTAAGCTTTTGGGGATATTACTTAAGCAGGGCAAATTGGACTTTCTGTCTTGGGACTTTGTACCTTGACTTGAGTAATAAAAGGTTGTAAAAATAATAATTATTTTCACTTCAACCTTAGGTCCCTAACAAAATTGTTGTATAGGTCCTCTTACTGAGATCACTGATTTTGCCCATTCTGATTCTGATTTTCACCTACTCCATCTTTTGGCTTTGCCTTCAGTCCTGCAAATCCATGTAATAAATTTCATTTCTACTTGAGTTAGCAGAAATGAATTCTGTTGTTTGCAACCAAGAACCTTAGCACAGAATTATACATCCATCTTTTAATCTCCAATAGTCAAAACCCAATGTCTAGCACTTAAAGTCTTCAGTAAATTTTTCTGAGATAGAAAAATTCTTCAACTTCTTTTGGACTTGTCTGTACACATTTTAGTTTATGTATACTTTCTTAATTTCATGATAAATCAGGATTCTTACATGCTTCATTTTACTTCTATTCTTAAAATCATATGTGTGTGCCCATGCTGTTCCAAAAATAATTTAAGATATTTACATTTATATAGAAAACTAAGATAATGGAGAAAATGTTAAAGAGGTGGGACTTTTCCCACAAAGAAAGTTATAAAAACAATAAAAAGTTCACTATCTTGATGATCAGATTAATTTCAAACACTTCATTTCTGGCTCAGTATTGTGTACTGTAGTATAGTAATCCCATAGACTCACCTGTGAAGTTTTTTGTTGTTGCTGCTGTTTTAAATACAGGTGATTTACTCTCACGAAACAGCAGTTTGACCTGAAGCTCTGGGTGCAGGACCTGGGATGCAGTATTTTTTAAATGCTCCTAGTTGGTTCTAATGCACAATAAGAATTGAGAGTTTGAAAATCATGGGGCCAGTCAATTTTGCAATATGCTTAAAATGGAATATTGATCTTCAAGTCAATACAAATCATCTCAATACTTTTCAAGTGTAGAAAATTCTGTGTAGGTTTCAGAGTAAAAATATAAGCACAAAAGATTCAGGAAAATAAACTCTCATGAAAAACACTAATACTCTGCAATTATTTTTCCACAAAAATAAAATAATGCCAAGTACTAGGCCTCTTGCAAGTAACAAATCTTCAAAACCCAAGTGAAATTTTAAAACCACTCCTTCAAATAGCATCCATCCGGTAGGTAGATGTCCTGTTTTAGTTTATTTCCCGTTTCTGTTTGGTGGAGTTCGTGGGATATTTCTAGAACCAATGAGCAATTAGGATTTGGATGCCAATTTAGATATTTGATTTGGAAATTGAGTCTTTGAAAACCATGAGTTCCAAATACAGGGCAATCCTTCCTTATTATGCTACCCCAGAAACTGGCAACAAGAACTCTCTCAAAACATTTACAAATGCTGGAGCCGTATTCTCTGGGCTGCAGGTGGAGCACATAGAGCTGTCAGGAAAAGTAAGACACCTGCTGTGTCCTTGAGTGCCCTTAGATGGGTGGTGACAGGAGAACAATGGGATCTGCTGTGGTATAAATCTGGGCAGTAGTTATAAATCAGTGTATTTCAAGAGCACTGCTGGAAGACCTTTCTGAAAAGGTGTGCACAGTGGACCCTGGTAGTAAGAAATCAGGCCTGACAGCCCTAGGTGGCTTTTGTTAAATGTAAAAGACCACTGGACAAGTTGTGCACCTGCCATAATCAGTCATGAACACTTTGGGAGACATTACTTTATCCGACACATAATCAGCTACTCCTTTTACTCAAGTCAACAGATGTTTATGGATATCTACTGCCCATGTGACATTGCAGTGAGGGCATCAATATCAAAGGTAAGTATGCAAAAGAGTGATGTGAAAGCCTTACTAAAAGACAGATCTCTGAGCCTCAACCTCAAATATTCTGATTGACAAGGATTGTGGAGTGGTCAGGAATCTCATTTTAGCACTCAGGGATAATGAAGATGTGGACGGTCAAAGAACAACACTAAGATATCTATGAAGATTATTCTATGCCTCCCTTAAAAATAGCTTAATTTGAGGGAAGAGGAGAATTTAAGAAAGATCCAAGTCAGTTAGGACTCCAGCAGAGGGTTTTGGCTGCAATAAGTGAGCCTCAAAGAACAGGGAGTGAAGAGAAAGTCCTGAGTGCTCTCTACCCCAGGAGATGGGAAAGACCACAAGGAGGAGAAGATGAACCAACCTCAGAATTTCAAAACTTGGCCTCAGACTCACTTAGGGAGAACAACAGTTGGGAGCTATAAGACTAACAGAAAATTCTTGATTAGTAAATAGTCAGCAAGCATGACTACCTGCTAGGCATTTAAAAAATGCTTTAGATACATCATCTACACTGGGAGGCAGCTGCATCCCAGTCCATCCTAGAGCATGGACTCTACGACAGTGTCATCAATGCCGACTACATCTGAGATCACCTGGGATCTTTGAAGAATTCTGATACGGGGGCTCAAGCAGAGTTTCTGAGGTATTGGTTAAGGTATAGTCTGAGCTTTTGTCTTTCTTCAATGCTCCCCAGTGAGGAATGAAAACTAACAATCTAGAATGGTGTTTTGTAAAATAAGAAGTATATCAGAATCACCTGGAGAGGTAATAGGGAAATGGAAAGCCAAGCTTCTTGGAGTTGGGCAGGGCCTGGCCTCCTGCATTTACTGAGTCCAAGAGGGTGATTCTGACACACGCCAAGTTTTGAGAACCATGGATTGTGAGTGAGACTACATTGGTTTGAAGTAGGCTTCCCCACCCCTCAACCGGGTGCCTTCAGCTAGTTATGGACACATCTCTGTTTCATTCTCCATAACTGTACAGCAAGGAGAGCAGGACACGTCTGATGAGGAATGAACATGGATAACACTGGAGACTCATTCCTTCCCCCTTTTTGACTCACTTAGCAGAGAGCTGCCTTGGCAGCTCTGAGTTTTCTCAATAGAACAGGCTTAGAGTGGCCCCCAATCCCATCCTACCCAGTTCTAAGGAGGCTTTTTCCTGAGGAGGGAGCTTCTATCATCTGATAATCTCACATATATTCCCTGCATATTCTCTCCCAATGCTCATTCTCACAACAGTTATGTAAAGTTATGATTTTTATAGTTCATCATACATAGAAACACTCGAAGGACTTTATATAACAGATTTCTGGGCCCTCCTCCTAGAGCTTCCAACTTGGTAGGCCTGACTGTGACCTGATAATTTGCATTTATCAACTTTTCAAGTGAAATTGACATCAGCCTGAGATATACTCTGAGAATTTCTGATGTAGAACCATTTGAGGACAGGGGTTCTGTCTACAGAACCACTGGGCAGGCCTGAGCACTGGGCACTTAAAGTCACAGGGCTGTTTAATACTTCTCTGACTATAAGTTCTCCCCCAATAATCTCTCTTTTCGGAGAAAGCAATGGCACCCCACTCCAGTACTCTTGCCTGGAGAATCCCATGGATGGAAGAGCCTGGTAGGCTGCAGTCCATGGGGTCGCTGAGAGTCAAACATGACTGAGCGACTTCACTTTCACTTTTCACTTTCATGCATTGGAGAAGGAAATGGCAACCCACTCCAGTGTTCTTGCCTGGAGAATCCCAGGGACAGGGGAGCCTGGTGGGCTGCCATCTATGGGATTGCACAGAGTCAGACACAACTGAAGTGACCTAGCAGCAATAGCAGCAGCAATCTCTCTTTTATATCTGTACTGGCCAAAGTGAATGGCATGTGTCTGTGACTATAATGGCCATCTCATGTGTTGTCACATGTAAAATTGTTTTAAAATGTACCTAACAAAGAGTTTACCCATTCCAGTGTTCTTGCCTGGAGAATCCCAGGGACAGGGGAGCCTGGTGGGCTGCCGTCTCTGGGGTTGCACAGAGTCAGACATGACTGAAGCAACTTAGCAGCAGCAGCAGCAGCAACAAAGAGTTTAGGCCTTTAAACAGAAGCCAATTATTTTTCATTTTTAAAATCCCTCCTGAGCACCAATTTTGTGCCAGACATTTGGTGAGATGCTGGGAAATTCCTTATCCTGTAGGAATTGACAGTCAAGAAGAAAATAAAAGCATGAACACAAATAATGATAATGTTATAATAAACAAAATGATATAAATACTGTCTAATATAAGTAGGATCCTATTACGTAAGTTTTTGTTAAGGAAGGGTGAAGGCCATGACTGGTTTCTTTGCTACCACACAACTCCTACAGAAGGCATAAAAAGCAGCCTTCTGACCCACCATTCACCCTCCTCCTTCTAGCCACCAGCTCTGACTTCTAGTGTTCAGTGAAGAGACGTGCTGCACATATACAAAATTAGGCTATATTAGATTCATCAAAGATATTCATAGTTCAGGGAACAGTATTTAAGTATTTAACATATACCTATTAGCTGTGGTTTCATCCTAAATTATTTTAGCCCACTCTCAGATGCTTGAAGTTTCTATCATTCTTCTGATCAGCTCTTTACATGGAACTTTCTTTCAAAGAGCCTTCACCACCTTTTCAGTGTTACTTCCAGCTTCATTACCTTCTGAGAGATTAGGAAGAGTCACTGATGACTTCATTTCATGGAGGAAATGAGATGCAGAGACATTAATGGTTTGGCCCAGAGCAAAGACTAGAAACCGAACCTCCTACTGAGGGACCCGGGGCTCCATATTTTGTTGTGTTACAAGAGTAAAAAAATATGTACCACCCAGGAGTATGTGACTTACCTGCCTCAAAGCACAGAACTTGGGAGCAAAATAATAATAAATGAAGCCAGAGGAGAGGTATTATTTTTCAGGAATCATGCCTTATCATCCAAGAGCAGAACCTTGTTCTCTTCAAGGGATCATCACAAACAGGTCACTTTAAATGAAGTTATGCATTTCCATCTTCACCCACAGGAGATAGCAGCTCCTTCTACCTGATTTCTATTCTTGCCAATAAATGTTTATTCTTACCCAGTGGACTCCAATAATGTTTAACAAATGGTCTGGGCTGGACCACCCAGCTTCTGGTAAGAAGACAGAAACAAGCATTCCCAAGATTCTTATTTTTCTATGATGACAAGGTCAGGGTCAGGAAAGAATGAGATCTTTATGTTGAAACATCAGGACTTTCCTTATTTAAAACAAATGGCATCCAGAGTCTGAAAACATTAATGTTACTAGGTCTGGAGAAGCCAGACAGAAATATGGTTGGGTTTTCCTACTCAGATACTTTAATGTAGCAACAAAGGCATCCACTGATCCATAATACCCAGTCAGAATTTAAAATAAGGCCTGGATTTTCCTCATGACTCAGAGGTAGAGAGTCTGCCTGCTGATGTAGGAGACATGGGTTAGATCTCTGGTCCAGAAGGATCCCATGTGCCACAAAGCAACTATATCCTGCACCACAACTATTGAGCCTGTGCTCTAGAGCCCTGGAGCTGCAACTGCTGAGCCCATGTGCTGCAACTGCTGAAGCCTGTATGCCCTGGAGGTCAAGCTCTGCAATGAGGGGCCACTCCAGTGGGAAGCCCATGCACCACAACTAGAGATGGCCCCCGTTCACTGCAACTAGAGAAGATCCCACTCAGCAATGAAGACCCAGCACAGCCAAAAATAGACAAATAAATAAAAAATTTTAAAAATAAGGCCTCAGTCAACTATTCTTTGCTGGAGCTCATATGACAGAAATACAGGTCTTCTTCTTAGCTCCCAATTTACCATAAAAGCAGCCCAAATTCAGCCGTTCAGCCCTGCCACCTAGAATACCACTTCCAAAGTTGCTCATTTCCAGGAAATCCTACAAATATTTGCAATCTGAGGTCACTTTTGAATAATATATTCTCAGTGTTGATGAAAAACACATCTGAAGTGATTTGAACTACCTCAACTTCTATACTGAGTCAGACTAACTTCACTGTGAGATATATAAAACTGAAAAGCCAGAATCATTAGAAAATTTATATAATGTGGATTGTAATGAAAGTCCAATTTCTGTGGAAGTCCAGGAGGAGTTCTGTAGGAATTTAATTGTATTGTGCTCAGCTCAATTTAATTGTTTAATTAATTTAAATTGAATTAAATTATTTCAGTTTACTTTAATTGTATTCAGCTAAGATTATGGCATCATGAACTCAATGGACATGAGTCTGAGCAAGCTCTGGGAGTTAGTGATGGACAGGGAAGCCTGGTGTGCTGCAGTCCATGGGGTCGCAAAGAGTCTGACATGACTGAGTGACTGAACTGACTGACTGAAGATTATGGTAAAATTTTTCTGGCTCATGGTCAACAAAATTTGAAAAAATCCTAGGATATGTTTGACCCTTGATCAGCACAAATTTGAACTAAGAGGGTCCACTTATACAAAAAAAAAATTTTTTTTTCATGAAGTACCTACCACAGAACTGCATGATCATTGGTTAAATCAATGGTCAGATGACTCCATGCATGCAGAACCATGGCAATGGAGAACACAGATACAAAGGACTCACATATGCAGAATGTCAACTGTAATTTATAGGCACATTTTTAATTGTGATGGGGGTCAATGCCCCTTACCCCAGTGTTGTTCAAAGGTCAACTCTATTAGCATAATTTCTAGATTTCTACATGGCCTGCACTAAACAACTCAATAATAAGTAATTTATAGCTCTGAAGGCTGGTATAATCACAGGTAGCTGAAACCTGCTTATATAAATAATCTCATCTTTATATAACCTGTAGTTCAGGTCAGTTGCTCAGTTGTGTCCAACTTTTTGGGACCCCATGGACTGCAGCACACCAGGCTTCCCTGTCCATCACCAACTCTCAGAGCTTACTTATACTCATGTCCATCGAGTCAGTGATGCCATCCAACGATCTTATCCTCTGTCATCCCCTTCTCCTCCTGCCTTCAATCTTTCCCAACATCAGGGTCCTTTCCAGTGAGATCTGTAAGCATTCACCAAATACCTTTGAGGGTCTCAGTCTGAAGAAAACCACTTACCCAGATCATCATGACTGAAGTTCTAACAGTGAGAAATGACGGAGACAGCTGTCTTGTCTCCTTCAGTTCAGTTCAGTCGCTTAGTTGTGTCCGACTCTTTGCGACTCCATGAATCGGAGCACACCAGGCCCCCTGTCCATCACCAATTCCCGGAGTTCACTCAGACTCACGTCCATCGAGTCAGTGATGCCATCCAGCCATCTCATCCTCTGTCATCCCCTTCTCCTTTTCTTTTTTTTTTTTAACCATATTCACAGAAAACTCATCAATCTTGTCTCCTTAGATCTTCAAATTAACGTTTAGCCAATACCCAGTCTAGAAGAGAGAAGTCATCAAAGATGTTTGTCATTGTGTTGTTTTGATCAAGATCTAGAATATCCACAATATCTACATATCCACCGAAGACTGGGGGGTACCCTGCAAACAGGGCAATGGCATTTTATTTTCCTGAACAATCCACATCATTCTGAGCTTTAATCAAAATTAGCCATGACCACTGACTGTGGGGGCAATGAAAAAGAAAGAACAGGTTTGATTTTTAAGGTTTTGGGAAACTATTACTGTTGTAATAGAGATGTCAGATCACTTTGGCTTCTGAAATCTCAGTAGTTTATGGCTTCCTGGGAATAATAGGGATGTCCCAAGATTATCTCATCAGAATACATTTCTGAATAAAGCTCATGTAAACTATAGAAACATTTCTTCAGTTACACATGATCATAATCTTTTCTTGGTTTCAGCCTGTCCTTTTCACCTTTGTAATAAAGATGTTACCAAGATAAGAATTAATATACTTTTTTGTTTAGCAAATTTCCTCCTTAATTCAGATAGCTTATAGTTGGAGGTCTTCACCAATGCATAAACTCTTAGTATTTTGTGAGTTTAGACTCAACCTATTAGTTTGTACATGTTGATCCCAAACTCCCAACTGTCTACATGTATATATGGCTGAATCCCTTCGCTATTCGCCTGAAACATTGTTAATCAGCTACACCTCATGGCAAAATAAAAAGTTTAAAAAATATTTTAGCAAAAAATATATTACTACATTCAGTTCAGTTCAGTTGCTCAGTCATGTCCAACTCTTTGTGACCCCATGAATTGCAGCACGCCAGGCCTCCCTGTCCATCACCAACTCCCAGAGTTCACTCAAACTCATGCCCATCGAGTCGGTGATGCCATCCAGCCATCTCATCCTCTGTTGTCCCCTTCTCCTCCTGCCCCCAATCCCTCCCAGCATCAAAGTCTTTTCCAATGAGTCAACTCTTCCCATGAGGTGGCCAAAGTAGTTTCAGCTTCAGCATCAGTCCTTCCAAAGAACACCCAGGACTGATCTCCTTTAGAATGCACTGGTTGGATCTCCTTGCAGTCCAAGGGCCTCTCAAGAGTCTTCTCCAACACCACAGTTCAAAAGCATCAATTCTTCGGTGCTCAGCCTTCTTCACAGTCCAATTCTCACATCCATACATGACCACAGGAAAAACCATAGCCTTGACTAGATGGACCTTTGTTGGCAAAGTAATGTCTCTGCTTTTGAATATGCTATCTAGGTTGGTCATAACTTTCCTTCCAAGAAGTAAGCGTCTTTTAATTTCATGGCTACAATCACCATCTGAAGTGAGTTTGGAGCCCCCCAAAATAAAGTCTGCCACTGTTTCCCCATCTATTTCCCATGAAGTGATGGGACCAGATGCCATGATCTTAGTTTTCTGAATGTTGAGCTTTAAGCCTACATTAAAAATTATTAAAAAAAGAAAAAAGAAATCACCCTTAAAGCAGAGAATGAGCCTTCTTCCACCCCTTGAGTTTCAGGATATCTATGGTTCCCCACCCTCAACATGCCCCACCAATAAATAGCATCTCTTATAGCCAAACTGTTATAAGAGAGCAAGACATTCTAACACAAAGGAAACAGTTATTATTGGTTGTCTAGGTTTAAATGAGGAATTCAAGGGTAATAAGGTACAGCAGGGCCTCCCTGATGGCACAGACAGTAAAGAATCTGCTTGCAATGTGAGAGATCTGGGCTTGATCTCTGGGTCAGGAAGACCCCCAGGAGAAGGGAATGGCTATCCACTCCAGTATTCTTGCCAGGAGAATTGCATGGATGGAGAAAACTGGCAGGCTACAGTCTATGAGGTTGCAAAGAGCTGAACACAACTGAGCAATTAACACCAGCACAGGGTCCTACAGCACTGTTTCAGTTTGATGAAAAAGATTTTAAAATATAGAGTAGTACTGCTTCCAGGCTCAGTACCTCGGAAGGATCCAGAATCGATTCCCCTTTCTGACTAAAGTTCTCCATTTAGCCAATAAGTTCATTCTATAGTATTACCCTCATAAAACCAAAGAATGAGCTACGTGTATTTTCTTAACTGAAGGGTTTTCTACTAAACTGAAACAAGGGAACCACATCTAATACTCAACAGTCACTTTAAGATACATTTACTTTTCTTAATTGGACTCAGATAAGACATGCAAGGAGATCCAACCAATCCATCCTAAAGGAGATCAGTCCTGGGTGTTCATTAGAAGGGCTGATGTTGAAGCTGAAACTCCAATACTTTGGCCACCTGATGTGATGAACTGACTCATTTGAAAAGACCCTGTTGCTAGGGAAGATTGAGGGCAGGAGGAGAAGGGGACGAGAGAGGATAAGATGGTTGGATGGCATCACCAACTCAATGGACATGTGTTTGGGCGGACTCTGGGAGTTGGTGATGGACAGGGAGGCCTGGCGTGCTGTGGTTCATGGGGTCCCAAAGAGTTGGACATGACTGAGCAACTGAACTGAACTGAAGACATGAAGAGGATTAACAAGTTATCTCAAAATTCAAGTGATAGATTCTAGCTCTTACTTCATCCAGTTACCAACAATTAGCAAAGCTAGGATGCTATTTCTTTTGATTCTATTAAACAAAGTTTGTTAACTTTGTCCACACATTAGAATCACCTTGGTGAATTTAAAAATCTTAATGCCCATTCCACATTGGGCAATTTGAATAGTATTTCTAGGGGTGGGACTCAGGCCTTCCTACTTTTTGAAGTCCCATTGGTGACCCCAACGCACAGCCAGGATAACAAATCTATGTCTTAAACTAGTAGCTCTCAAACTTCAGTGTACATCAGTATCACCTGGATGGCATGTTAAAATAGAGAGTGCTGGGCTTCAAATCCAAGAGTTTCTTACTCAGTAGGTCTGGAATGGAGTCCAATAATCTGCATTTCCAATAAGTTCTCAAGTGATGCTGAAACTGATGCCTTTAGTACAAGGATCAGCTCAGATCAGTTCAGTCACTCAGTCGTGTCCGACTCTGTAACCCAGGGACTGTAGCAAGAAAGCCTTCTCTGTCCATCACCAAATCTGGAAGCCTGCCCAAACTCATGTCCACTGAGTCCATGATGCCATCCAATCATCTCATCCTTTGGCGTCCCCTTCTCCTCCTGCCTTCAATCTTTCCCAGCATCAGGGTCTATTCCAATGAGTCAGTTCTTTGCATCAGGTAGCCAAAGTATTGGAGATTCAGCTTCATCATCAGTCCTTCCAGTGAATATTCAGGACTGCTTCCCCTTAGGATTGACTGGTTTTATCTCCTCACAGTTCAAGGGACTCTCAAGAGTCTTCTGAAACACCACAGTTCAAAACATCAGTTCTTTGGCACTCAGCTCTCTTTATGGTCCAAATCCCATATCCATAGATGACTACTGGAAAAAACCATAGATCTGACTAGATGGAGCTTTGTTGGCAAAGTAATCTCTCTGCTTTTTAATATGTTGTCTAGGTTGGCCATTGTGTTTTTTCCAAGAAGCAAGCATCTTTTAATACCATGGCTGCAGTTACCATCTGCAGTGACTTTGGAGCCCCAAAAAATAAACTCTCACTGTTTCCATTGTTTCCTCATCTATTTGCCATGAAGTAATGGGACCTGATCCCATGATCTTAGCTCTTTGAATGTTGAGTTTTAAGCCAGCTTTTTCACTCTCCTCTTTCTCTCTCATCAAGAGGCTCTTTATTTCTTCTTCACTTTCTTCCATAAGGGGGGGTCATCTGTGTATCTGAGGTTATTGATATTTCTCCCAGCAATCTTGAGTCCAACTTGTGCTTCATCCAGCCCAACATTTCACATGATGTACTCTGCATATAAGTTAAATAAGCAAGGTGACAATATATAACCTTAATGTACTCCTTTCCCAATTTGGAACCAGTCAGTTGTTCCATGTATGTTTCTAACTGTTGCTTTTTGACCTTCATACAGATTTCTCAGGAGGCAAGTAAGGTGGTCTGCTATTCCCATCTCTTGAAGAATTTTCCACAGTTTGTTGTGATCCACACAGTCAAAGGCTTTGGAATAGTCAATGAAGCAGAAGTAGATATTTTTCTGAAACTCTTTTGCTTTTTTGATGATCCAAAAGATGTTGGCAATTTAATCTCTGGCTCCTCCACCCTTTCTAAATCCAGCTTGAACATTTGGAAGCTCTCAGTTCACGTACTGCTGATGCTTGGCTTGGAGAATTTTGAGCTTTACTTTGCTAGCATGTGAGATGAGTGCAATTGTGCAGTAGTTTGAACATTCTTTGGATTTGCCTTTCTTTGGGACTGGAATGAAAACTGAACTTTTCCAGTCCTGTGGCCACTGCCGAGTTTTCCAAATTTGCTGGCATATTGAGTGCAGCACTTCCACAACATCATCTTTAAAGATTTGAGATAACTCACCTGAAATTCCATCACCTCCACTAGTTTTGTTCGTAGTGATGCTTCCTAAGGCCCACTTGACTTCACACTCAAGGATGTCTGGCTCTAGGTGAATGATCACACCCTCATGGTTATCTGGGTCATTGAGATCTTTTTAGTATAAGACTTCTGTGTATTCTTGACATCTTTTCTTAATTTCTTCTGCTTCTACTAGGTCCATACCACTGCTGTCCTTTATTGTGCCCATCTTTCTATGAAATATTCCCTTTGTATCTTAATTTTCTTGAAGAGATCTCTAGTCTTTCCCATTCTATTGTTTTCCTCTATTTTTTTTTTGCACTAATCACTTAATAAGGCTTTTTTTTTTTATCATTCCTTGCTATTCTTTGGAATTCAGAATTCAGATGTTTACATCTTTCCTTTTCTCCTTTGCCTTTCACTTCTCTTCTTTTCTCAGCTATTTGGAAGGCCTCCTCAGACAAACATTTTGCCTGTTTGTATTTCTTTTTCTCGGGGATGATCTTGATCACTCACTTCTATACAATATCACAAACTTCTGTCCATAGTTCTTTAGGCACTCTATCAAATCTAGTACCTTGAATCTATTTGTCACTTCCACTGTATAATCCTAAGAGATTTGATTTCGGTAATATCCGAACGGTCTAGTGGTTTTCCCTACTTTCTTCAATTTCAGTCTGAATTTGGCAATAAGGAGTTCATGATCTGAGCCACAGTCAGCTCCTGGTCTTGTTTTTCCTGACTGAATAGAGTTTATCCATCTTTGGCTGCAAAGAATATAATCAATCTGATTTTGGTATTGACCATCTGGTAATGTCCATGTGTAGAGTCATCTCTTCTGTTGTTGAAAGAGGATGTTTGCTATGACCAGTGCCTTTCCTGGCAAAACTCTTTTAGCGTTTGCCTTCCTTAATTTTGTACTCCAAGGCTTGTTACTCTTGACTTCCTACTTTTGCATTCCAGTCCCCTAGGATGAAAAGGACATCTTTTTTTTTTTTTTTTTTTTTTTTTTTGGTGTTAGTTTTAAAAGATCATGTAGGAGTTAATAGAACTGTTCAACTTCAGCTTTTTTGGTATTAGAAGTTGGGGTTTATACTTGGATTACTGTAATATGTATGGTTTGCCTTGAAAAGGAATTGAGATCATTCTGTCATTTTTCAGATTGCACCCAAGCACTGAATTTTTTACTCTTTTTTTTTTTTTTTTTTTTTTTTTTTTTTTTACTATGATGGCTACTCCATTTCTTCTAAGGGATTCTTGCCCACAGTAATATATATAATGGTCATCTGAATTAAATTCACTGATTCCAGTCCATTTTAGTTCACTGATTACTAAAATGTCAATGTTCGCTCTTGGCATCTCCTGTTTAACCACTTCCAATTTACCTTGATTCATGGACCTAACATTCCACATTCCTATGCAATATTGTTCTTTATAGCATCAGACTTTACTTTCACCACCAGACACATCCACAGCTGAGCATCATTTCCGCTTTGGCCCAGCCTACTCATTATTTCTGGAACTATTTCTCCTCTTTTCCCCAGTAGCATATTGGGCACCTATCGATCTGGGGAGTTCATCTTTCAGTGTGACATCTTTTTGCCTTTTCATACTGTTCATAGGGTTCTCAAGGCAAGAATACTGACGTGCTTTGCTATTCCCTTCTCAAGTAGACATGGATCACACCTTGAGAAGCAATGTCTTACATGAATATATTAATCTGACAGTTTTAGGCAGAAGAAATAAAGTTAATTTGTTTACATTTTAGAGAAATTGATTTAATACAAACAGCCATTTTTAATAGCATTATATAGTCTTTAATTTGACAAACTAATGGAAATACTGGTGACAATGCCAAAGAGCAAGTCTTAATGGCTTAATTTCC
This sequence comes from Bubalus bubalis, assembly GCF_019923935.1. Classification (NCBI taxonomy): domain Eukaryota; kingdom Metazoa; phylum Chordata; class Mammalia; order Artiodactyla; family Bovidae; genus Bubalus; species Bubalus bubalis. The sequence goes on along the minus strand of NC_059170.1, from coordinate 33,209,205 downwards.
CTCCCAATTATAGAAGAAATTCAGCTCATAAAATATAACTGAAATGTTTAAACAAACTTATGTGGTACTTAGGTGAAATTGTAACTCTTGTAAAACAGGGCAGATTATAATCAATTTCATGAAGTATCTGGTTTGTTTCAGCTAGTTCACTTGAAAATTTGAGCAGCTGGACATAGAAAGAGAATCATATACTCACACCTTGGTTGGTAAGAAGACAATAATTCAAAATATTATCTAATTTGTAGTGTTTTTCTCATTCTTTAGAAAAGAGCTTTCTCACAATTATTGAAAAACCCCCAACATGTCCAGTCTCCTTACCAGCTGAGGAACATCACACTAATATCCTCATTTGACAATCACATCTTGGTATCATTGTGACAACTCCATCTCTCCTTCTTTGAGATTTTGATTTTTGGTAACTGGTTATGTATATACCAATGCCTTTATATTATAATTTTTAGAGTTTGCTCATTTACATAATGAATGAATACAACAATTAAAAATTAGTGCACACATAACAACATGATGAATCTCACAGATGCAATGTTGAATCAAAGTCAGACACAAAAGTGTTCATACTGTAATCTATATGAAGTTTAAGAACAAGCAAAACTAGCTTAACAGCCACAAAACTGAGAAGAATTCCTCTAAGGAAAAATTGACTGAAAGAAGGCATGAAAAATACCTTGAAAATGCTGAAATATCCTAACTCTTATTCTAAGTGGTAAATTGGACACATGCACGTGTGCTAGGTCACTTTGGTCATGTCCAACTCTTTGTGTACCTATGGACTGTATCCTGCCAGACTTCTCTGTCCACGGGATTCTCCATGCTAGAATACTGGAGTATGTTGCCCTGCCCTGCTCTAGGGATCTTTGTGGTCCAGGGATAAATCCAAGTCTCCTGAATTGCAGGTGGATTCTTTACCCCTGAGCCACCAGGGAAGTCCCAAAATGGTCACATGTATATATAAATATTATGACTGTGAGCTTATGATTTGTGCATTTTATATGATGTAACTTAATTCACAACTTTATTTCAAATTTTCATTAATATAAGAAATTACTTTGCAAAATATATCTCATATCTAAGTTCAAATATTGCTTACATGCTGAAATTAATAATTGCTACAGATAAGTCTAATTTGAAAAATAATTCAAAAGATTTCTTTATAAAAGTCAAGTGTAGGACAATTCTATGTAAAGATTATGTCCTCTTTTTCAAATAATTTTTACAAAAGATTTCATCAAGTTTTGGAAGGCAGAATGCAGATGAAAGATGGCAACTAAGTTAGCAAACGCAGAAAAATGAAGCTTGAGGTCACTGTGAAGGAGATGGGGAGAATGGTAGGGATCATTTACTTTGAAGAACCCCATGAAGACATGATGCTCAGAGGCATCAAATATAATGGTTAAAGTAGACAGAAGAGGTAAGATGTAGGTTGAAAAATAAAGGTTATTAACTGATAGTCTATATAGCAAATGACACAGTAGATTTCCAGCCCTTGTGCAAGTGGTAAAAACATTCTTCACTGAAGAAACTGAGTTGCCCCAATTTTTAAAAAATGTTGCTTGCACACTAGCATATGTGAGTCCCCAATTAAATGATTAAATGTTCTGCTCACAAGCCAAATAATCACCCAGTTGAAACCCTATCCAAAAGCTCCACAAAAGCAATAAATTCTAGTGACTTGCTCTTAATATTAAATAGACAACCAAGGACCACCAGAGACCATAATATGCTTCCAACATTAAAGAGAGAGACAAAAATAAACATAAAAAAGAAGAATCTCTAGAAAGCATCAAGCAAAACTTCATAAGAAATGTTAATTACTGTGGAGCAGTGAAAAATGAGAAATCATTATTGTATTTGCAAAACAAGAAGAGTACAGTGTTTTTAAAAATAATGAATAAACAATTTTTAGAAGTTAAAAAATATAGTCACTAAAATAAAAAGTATTGAGAAGATAATATCAAGTAAATAGATAAAATAAAACAAATTGAACATAACATAAAGAACAAAAAAAATATGAGAGAAACAATAAGAGATTTGGGAAAATGAACCTGGAAAGTAGGCATTTCAGATGGAGAAAAAGGGAGGAAAGTATTTTTAAAATCATGTGTGAAAGATTACCAATGTTATTAAAGAATGTGCATTTTTAATTGGAAAAGCCCAGGACAAGAAAAAATAATTAAATAAAAAGGCCACAGCAACACACATCATTATGAAACTTAAGAACTGAGGAATAGATTGCTTTATGAAATGTGTTGTAAGAATGTCCATGAACTTAAAACAATGAAAATGCTGCAAAAAGTTAAAACAAATGATTCCAAAACTCTTGAAACTAACTAAAACCAATGAACAAATTGAAAATTTCCCAAGAGAAATGACTGACATATTCAGTAAAACAGTGGATTTTGTGGTGTTTAACTTGCAGCTAGCTATTCCATGCACACTCTGCCTGACCAGCTCAGCAGCTCTGTAGACATAAAAAGCCAGCAGCCTTATAGCTAGAGAAGACCGACATCTTTCAGAGTTCTGTTAGAAGACTTTTATTCAGGTCAATATTTTGTTCAACCTGGTAGTTCCCTAGAAGAATCTCCAAGTTTGTGTAGCTATTTTATTTGGCCAAAAAAAAGGCCCCATCTTCAGGTGTTTGGTGTAAATAATGGCAATCTCACAGAAACATTGCAGATGTCTGAGGTTGTGATCTGAGTTAGAGAATGCTAACTCAAAAAATGTAAAAGAATATCCTGCAGCAGTATAGGACTTAAAAAATTCCAGTATATTCCTGGGGCTCCAAAAGGCCTCTCTCAAGCACAGAGCTTTGTGCAAGCCCAACACCTTGAGAAATTACAAGACCTCATCCATTCACCTCTGGGTGACCTCAAGGCCTGGAACAAGCAAGAAGTGAAAGCTTAAAGCTGTCTTGTAAATTTCCTGAACTGTGAAGGGAGGCTTTCACAGGCAGATTCCATTGATATACAGTAGAAGACAGAAAGAGCTTACCAGGTGGCCCTAGTGGTAAAGAACCCACCTGCCAGAGACACATGTTTGATCCATGGGTTGGGAAGATCCCCTAGAGGAGGGCATGGGGCAACCCAATCCAATATCCTTGCCTGCAGAATCCCATGGGCAGAGGAGCCTGATGGGCTACAGTCCATAAGGTCGCAAAGAGTCAGACACAACTGAAGTAAATTCACAAGCAGGCAGAAGACAGAAAAGCAAGAAATTTAAGGAAATACTTAGACCAATCATTCAGTTCAGTTCTGTTCAGTTCAGTCACTCATTCGTGTCCAACTCATTGCAACCCCATGAATTGCAGCACACCAGGCCTCCCTGTCCATCACCAACTTCCCGGAGTTCACTCAGACTCATGTCCACTGAGTCGGTGATGCCATCCAGCCATCTCATCCTCTGTCATCCCCTTCTCCTCCTGCCCCCAATCCCTCCCAGCATCAAGGTCTTTTCCAATGAGTCAACTCTTCGCATGAGGTGGCCAAAGTATTGGAGTTCCAGCTTTAGCATCAGCCCTTCCAAAGAACTAGCTTACTATTAAATTGTATGTTTTTTCCAGTAGCCATGTATGGATGTGAGAGCTGGACCATAAAGAAGATGGGGCACCAAAGAATTGATGCTTTTGAATTGTGGTACTGGAAAAGACTCTTGAGAGTCCCTTGGACAACAAGGAGATCAAACCAGTCAATCCTAAAGGAAACTAACCCTGAATATTCACTGGAAGGACTGATGCTAAAGTTGAAGCTCCAGTACTTTGGCCACCTGATGCAAAGAGTTCACTCACTGGAAAAGACCCTGATGCTGGGAAAGATTGAGGGCAGGAGGAGAAGGGGGCAACAGAGGATGGATCTTTTGTAGAAGGTTGGATGACATCACTGACTCAATGGACATGAGTTTGAGCAAACTCCAGGAGATAGTGAAAGACAGGGAAGCCTGGCAAGCTGCAGTCCACGGGGTCAGAAAAAGTCAGATACAACTTAATGACTGAACAACAACAAAATTGTACTGACCAAGGGGCAACCCCTAAGAAGCCAAAACTAATAATCGTTCTTGGGTGGATTAGTCACGAATGATTTTGTTAGCTCTTTCTGGACAAGGACTTTGTTTTTCACCAAAGTGCTCCCAATCTCTTGCATATTTACTGAATTGAATGAATTCATGAACACACAATTACTATAAATTAATAGGTTTGAGTCACTGTCATTTTTTAAAAGAAAAGCAAACATCTATGAACCTGACACTTATCCTTGTTTCATGCTTTGAGGTAGAAGGTGACAAAAATATACTTTATAGATTAGAAAATTAGCTGGTATGAAAAAATATTAATTGGTAAGATAATGTGGTGGACCCTGTGATGTCCAAATCTCCCTTAGGGAATGAACTTACTCACCCATAGGCTGGGAGTGATTCAAGAAGACAGTCTCCACTGCCAACCCTCTTTGGGTACAGCTTCAGTTGAAGAAACTACCTTGTTCATGACTAGGTTTCCTCCCAGGACAGCCTACATCCAAGATTCACCACAAAGGGATTATAGAGATGCAGCCCCTTCATCCCAACTTGGTCAGTTCTATAGGGCCAACCTACTCTCAGCATGCCCCTGATTCATGGACACTGCGTCCTCCCTCTGCCCCATCCTGCTCCTTTCCCTTCACTTCCACAAATGCCCATCATGAAATGTACACATGAGATGCTATATGAACCTCCTCTAACTCATAGAACTAGGAGCTGTCTCCTAATAAGTTTTTCTACTATATCAAAGCAGCCACATGCATGAACCCACACAAGAAGGTGCTTCATGATATTTTCATTCTAGAATAATGTAAGAGATCTCCTAGAATAATAGGTACTTGCTTCCTGGTCTTCCATTATTTGGTAGTGGTTTAGTCACTAAGTGGTGTCCGACTCTTGTGACCCATGGACTATAGCCTACCAGGCTCCTCTGTCCATGGGATTCTCCAGGCAAGAATACTGGAATGGATTGACATTTCCTTCTCCAGGGAATCTTTCCCACCCAGAAATTGAACCCAGGTCTTCTGTATTGCAGGCAGATTCTTTACCAACTGAGCCACAAGGGAATTTGGTATGGTTTAATTAAGTTAGTTCATGTCTGCTTCTCTCAAGCCTTAGATACAGGTTTCACATGTTCTCATAAAAAATACAAAATCGGTTTATTATAGACTTACCATGTCTTTCTATTTTTATTATTTATTTTAGAGATTGGTGAGTCCTGTTGCGGAGAAAGCGATGGCACCCCACTCCAGTACTCTTGCCTGGAGAATCCCATGGACGGAGGAGCCTGGTGGGCTGCAGTCCATGGAGTCACAAAGAGTCAGACACGACTGAGCGACTTCACTTTCACTTTTCACTTTCATGCATTGGAGGAGGAAATGGCAACCCACTCCAGTGTTCTTGCCTGGAGAATCCCAGGGACAGCGGAGCCTAGTGGGCTGCTGTCTATGGGATCGCACAGAGTCAGACACGACTGAAGCAACTTAGCAGCAGCAGCAGCAGCAGAGTCCTGTCGTGATTACACATCTTAACAAATCAGTGCCCAACTCCTCTGGCAGATTTCTGAGCAACCTCACTTGGAAAACACCTGGTAAAACATATTTTTATTCAACTTCAGGCAATTCAAATGCAGTGGAAAGTCACTTAAGTAGAAACCCAACTATGATGCTGCTTTTCAAATCAAAAGCAAGATCTCAGCTCCACAGGATGTGGCTGGTTGCCAGGTGTTTAATATTCGAGGGGCAAGCACACTGTTGGGAGCTTCTTTACATAATTGACAAACCAAAACTCAAAGTACCAAGGTTAACAATTCGCTTCTCTTTGACCACATAACTGGTATTGTGATATTCCTCTACTGCCCATGAATCACTTTCATAGAGCCATTAGAGGGTTGTTTTGGGCCTCTGCAAAACTAGCAGCAAGGCTCTGGGTAGCTGAGCAATGTCAGAACAATGTACAGTGTGGGTTTAAGGTCGCTTTGGAGCCACCATCGTTTTTCTTCTTTCTTGCTCCTGAATCTGCCAAATTATTTTGGCCCAAGTGCTGTGTATTTGAATTCTATGCAGACGATAGTACAGACAAGTAGTTTTCTCCACAAGGTCCTTGATGAATAGGCTCAGGATATCAGACAACAGCATATCTCCAGATGTCACTAAAAACCTTGCAGAGGGTTTACAGATCAGCCTGTTTTGTCAGCCACCTGCGCAGGGAGACAGACACACAAGAAAGATGATATCACATAAGCTGACCAGGATTTCCACTGGTAGCCAGTGAGCCTCACTTTTTCCTGTTGTGTGCCGCAAGGCACACCATCATCTGTTGCTAGAGGAAAGATAGGATAGGTAAATAATTCAAAAATGAATGACACTAAATGATACTAATTCAGAAATGGATGACAGTTTCTTAAGGAAAGGTTAAATTATGTTGTTTTAGATTGCTTTGCTACTTTTCCTTTGAAGGTAGAAAAAGAATTGTAAATTGACATTTCTGAATGCCTAAATGTGCCTGTTGCCTCACGTAATTTTTATGCCTCATTTAATTTTCACAATACACTATGAAAGAATGAGGAAAATGAATCCTTAGAAAGTCTATAATCTGCCTAGGTTTACACAGAGAGTAAAGTGAAAATATGAGAATCTGAACACAGTTCACAGTGACTTCAAAATGTCTGGTATTCCCACTTTTATACCCAATTCCAAAAGGGTTATGATCTGAGCCCTAGCTAAAGATTCAAATTTGTTCTCTCTTGATGATTTGCTGATTTTCTTTTTTATAAAATCATAAAATAAGTGATTCAAATTTCTATTACCTTTCTTCTCAATGGTGAACCCCTTGACAGAGATTTTTATTCACAAAATAGGCCACACTCTTTTCAGGATTCTGTTGGTACAAAGTATAATGGATTATACTGAGATGAAACAGACACTGACCTGACTTTTTGTTCAGCACAGGGGCTACCATTCACAAAGAAAGCTCCATGCACATTTCAGCTAGACTTTAAAGGGTTAATGGAGGAGGAGGGTGGGAAAAGGACATCCTAAGCAAAGGGACCATCGTGCACGATCAGTCTGTGTAAAAAAAGAGGAAATACAATACAAGGTTAGTAGGACAGAGAATATCATTCTGTTTCATAAAGGTTAAAATTGGACATTTGGAAAAGAGAAGCACAGAAGATTGCAAAGATTATCTCAATTCTTCACCCATTTTTGCATTCACTCCCTTTGCCATGTATGTACTTTTGCTGAGTCTCCACCTGGGAACCGGACGGTCTGTTCTGTCCCTTGACTTTGGCTTAGCCATGTAACTTGTTTAACCCAATAGGATGTTAACAGGTGTGACACAACAGAAGTTCAAAACAGCCTTGCTCATTAGGGGTTGCTTTATTCTATCTTTGCTGTTGTCACAAGGAAATGCTTTGTGATAGCTTGCTGGGGAATGAAGGCACCCGAAACACAGCCAATGCTTCCAGCTGCTGGAGTCTCCCAAGCCAGAGTAGCCTATATCAGCTGACAACCAGGTAACCCCAGACTTGTAAGTCCAGCATAGTTCAGCAGGGTGGCCCTTCCAACCCCCAGATGGTTCCAGCCATATCAGTAATTAACTCAAATTTTTTAATAACACTGAAGTTCTGTTGTCTGTTATACAACTTGTTTTAAACACAGATGACATGAGGAATGATAAATAAAACAGACAAGTGATACAAGAAGTAATGAGAATTTGTGAGAAAATCTACCATCATCCATGGATGTGGTATAAGATTATTAAAGGTAACTCAACAGCCTGCCCCTCCAGTCCGTGTAGGTCACTCAAAACACTGAGACCCTAAAAATGGGTTTATCAGCAGTCCCTTCACACCATAACAGCTCTCCACATCAAACCCTGATGCTCTGTAGACTTCTTTCAGTCTGTGGTGTGACAACTTCATCTCTTAATATCTTTCTTCCATTTTGTCCCATGTGATATTTATCTTCGTGTCTATTTTTCCTAAAGAGAAACAAACATCTCTGAAGACAGATGTTTTGTTTTTCTCCTCTTTGCATCTCCTGGTGTGCCCAGCAAATGGAAGACAATGAAATATTTAATGCCTTTTTAAAACAGAAAAAAAGGAATCAGAGGTGAGAAGTAAGTTTATTTATGAAGCAATATTTCTTCAAATACTCTAAAACCCCAAAGGTTTTGGCAACTCACTAGTGGCAAAAACTGACTTAAATAGGCAAGAAGCTTTTTCTAATACTTACCCCCCAACTTAGTTTCACTGCAGAAAATTAATGTGTTGAATATAGAACATTGACTCAAGCCCCACTAATATATGACATAATTATCATGATTATAAAATATTAAAAAAAATTCTGAAATACATCTGGGCCCAAGGACTTCATATACAGGTTTGTGAGCCATATTCTATTATTACAAATGAAAAATGAGAAATAACTGGAGACTGAACTGAAAACATATCAGTGAGAATAGAAAAGAGATAGCAGATTAGAGAAAGATTGCTAAAGAGAAATAGAGATGTCTTGGTCAACAAAGGTACATCCAGTCAAGAGAAAATGAAGATTAAAAAAGAGAAAACATAGTTAAATCCACTTTAAAAAAAAAAAAAATACTGCAACAGAGATACCGGAAGGTATGGAAGTACAGCTGCACGTCCATATATGAAGAATCAAGGAGTCATTTCATTTATCACCACTAGCTACACTCTTGTATAATTTGTTTCCTTTTAATTTCATAAACACTTTTGTAAAAACTAATGATTTCCAAACATAATAGGGCTTCATAATTAACAGAAGAATTAATTTAATATGAATATTCCTGGCCAGGATCAAGGGTGTCCTGGGGCTGGTACCTGCCCACTGGTAGGTGGAGTCAGGTCCCAGGGTCTCTAGCTGCAGGGCCCTGGGGTCACAGGTCTAATGCCTGCACTCTTAGTTACTTCACCTGAGGAGTCCCAGCATTGGTTCCTACATGCTTGTGGATGGGGATGGGCCTTGGTCCCAAGCTAAAAATCTAGGGGAAAATTCCAAAATCTCCTTGCCAGCACCAGTGTCCACGTGTTGGGATGAGCTCCCCAGAATGGCTGCCACCAGCATCTCTGTCCCCAGGGTGAAGAGATGCTCCAAGAACATCAGGTGGGTCTGACCAAAGATCACTTCATTTTACTGCTTCTGCTCTGGGTCCTGGAGATTTCATGTGTATCTTTTGAGAGAAGAGTCTCTATTTCCCACAGCCTCCTGGGAAATGATAAATTATTACGACAAATTGTAACTCCACCCTGATTTCAGATCAATTGGAGACATAGTTTTATTTATAAAATTGAATCGCACAGAGGTATGTCTTTAGATATAGTTTCATTCTGGGGCTTCCCAGGTGATGCTAGTAATAAAAGAATTCACCTGCCAATGCAGGAGGCATTAGAGACACAGGCTCCATCCCCTGGGTGGGGAAGATATCCTTCAGGAGGGCATGGCTCCACCATCCCTGGGATTCTCCAGGCAAGAACACTGGAGTGGGTTGCCATTTCCTTCTCCAATGCATGAAAGTGAAAAGGGAAAGTGAAGTCACTCAGTCGTGTCCGACTCTTCGCGACGCCATGGACTGTAGCCCACCAGGCTCCTCCGTCTATGGGATTTTCCAGGCAAGAGTACTGGAGTGGGGTGCCATTGCCTTCTCCCAAGTTATAGCATAAATAATGTCTATTAATTGCCTGAGGATTAAAATCCACTTGTGAATAATTCTCTTCACTAGGACACATGAATATACAGTGAATCAGTCAAGCATATAGTGCATTGTCTATATATAGAGCTCAATCGGTATCTCCTAGCCTTGGTTGAAAGAATTCATACTTGCACAAAGCAAATTGCTTTGTACTAAAACCCATTCTCTTTGGAATTGTGATAACCTATTCTTGGACACAAGATTTAATTCTACAAGCATATTTTTAAGAGCCTATTGTCTAATAATGTGATTCTATGACATATATGGGGAAGTTCCTGACATTATGGTCATCACAGCCTACTTGGAAAAGAAGTCCTCACATTCATAAAATAAGAGAAGAAAACATATGATTAAACATCACATTTTCTCATTTAAGAACAATATAACATACAATGGAAAGAGGACTTTGTTGGAAACCTCGTGCTGGATACCAATAAATCTTTAGTTCTATGACTTAGCACTACTGGGCTTCAGTTTCCCAATGTGAAAAATGAGGAGGTTCAAAGAGGTGATCTCATAAATCCCTTTACATTCTCAGGTCTACCAAAGGTCAGTGAACAGGGATATAATTGTGGTTGAGAGAAAATGAAGAATTCCCCAGAGGTGGAAAAAGAAGTTAGGCATTAGCAGATGAATTGGCATGAGTGTTTAAAGAGAAAGGAGACTATTTCAAATAAGCAAACTACAAGAATAAAAGTGAAAAGGGGGGAAATCTCTGGTGGCCTGCATTTGATCCCGAGTCAGGGAACTAAGATTCCACAACCCATACAACCAAAAAAAAAAAAGTTCAAAGGGATGTTGTTCCTTTCAACAACCCCTCAAGATGCTAGGCAACAACCTGCAGAAATGTCCTAACTCAACCAGTGTGATCCTGCACAACTTCAGGTGGAATATACATGGAGTCTAGAGCATTGTACACAAACTGTGACTGGAAACTTAGTTCAGGATGTTAATGCTGCCTAAATTTGGGCAGGTTACTTATGCCTCAATTTTCTTAAACTTTAAAATAGAGATAGTAATAATAATACATGTTCAATATTGTTGCTATGAAGATATGAGCTGTGCATTTAAAACTCTTAGCATGGCACCTGTGGCTTATAGGTTTTCAATTAGATTTTCCTTGTAGACTTTTGGATCGCAGCCATTCTGACTGGTGTTAAATGGTACCTCATAGTGGTTTTGATTTGCATTTCTCTGATAATGAGTGATGTTGAGCATCTTTTCATGTGTTTGTTAGCCATCTGTATGTCTTCTTTGAAGAAATGTCTATTTAGTTCTTTGGCCCATTTTTTGATTGGGTCATTTATTTTTCTGGAGTTGAGCTGTAGGAGTTGCTTGTATATTCTCGAGATTAGTTGTTTGTCAGTTGCTCTACAAGTAATAAATGCTGGAGAGGGTGTGGAGAAAAGGGAACCCTCTTACACTGTTGGTGGGAATGCAAACTAGTACAGCCACTATGGAGAACAGTGTGGAGATTCCTTAAAAAACTGGAAATAGAACTGCCTTATGATCCAGCAATCCCACTGCTGGGCATACACACTGAGGAAACCAGAAGGGAAAGAGACACGTGTACCCCAATGTTCATCGCAACACTGTTTATAATAGCCAGGACATGGAAGCAACCTAGATGTCCATCAGCAGATGAATGGATAAGAAAGCTGTGGTACATATACACAATGGAGTATTACTCAGCCATTAAACAGAATACATTTGAATCAGTTCTAATGAGGTGGATGAAACTGGAGCCTATTATACAGAGTGAAGTAAGCCTGAAAGAAAAACACCAATACAGTATACTAACGCATATATATGGAATTTAGAAAGATGGTAACAATAACCCTGTGTACGAGACAGCAAAAGAGACACTGATGTATAAAACAGTCTTATGGACTCTGTGGGAGAGGGAGAGGGTGGGAAGATTTGGGAGAATGGCATTGAAACATGTAAAATATCATGTATGAAACAAGTTGCCAGTCCAGGTTCGATGCACGATACTGGATGCTTGGGGCTGGTGCACTGGGACGACCCAGAGGGATGGTATGGGGAGGGAGGAGGGAGGAGGGTTCAGGATGGGGAACACGTATACCTGTGGTGGATTCATTTTGATATTTGGCAAAACTAATACAATTATGTAAAGTTTAAAAATAAAATAAAATTAAAAAAAAATAAGCAAAGCCAAAAAAAGAAAAAAGATTTTCCTAATAATTGTAGTTTAAGTAGCAGTAACGGTTGTAGTTGAAATACTTGGGCTGCTCATAAATATGAATTTTGGATCCCTGTAACGTTTTCACATTAACATCTCTTAAGAACACAAACATGAGACAGTTTAAGAAACTAAACACTGACTTTGTTACTGATCAAGGTTCTTGGCCTTTTTAATCAATAGAAATTGATCAGAGGCCAGACAAGAAATTCAGGCAAGGCTTTATTAGGGTCCATATGGAGAAGGCAATGGCAACCCATTCCGGTACTCTTACCTGGAGGAGCCTGGTAGGCTGCAGTCCATGGGGTCGCAAAGAGTCGGACACGACTGAGCGACTTCACTTTCCCTTTTCACTTTCATGCATTGGAGAAGGAAATGGCAACCCACTCTAGTGTTCTTGCCTGGAGAATCCCAGGGACAGCAGAGCCTGGTGGGCTGCCGTCTATGGGGTTGCACAGAGTCGGACATGATTGAAGTGACTTAGCAGTAGCAACATGGTATCAGCAGGGAGCAAGAAAAAACAACAAATTCCTTTGCTTGCTAGCTCTCAGAAGGAGTGTGGTGAGCTTGTTCCTTATATGGGGTGAAGGCAAGAGTGTGTCCAGGGATTGGGCTGGAAGGGTGGTTTAGGTGGTTTGCCTGCCCTTTAGGTGCTGTTGTGTGCAAGAGTTCATGTGTAGTAGTACCCTGTTTTATTCCTGATCCATGCTATTTTGCTCCATGCTCTTCAAAAGTGGCAGTCGGGTTTTTGGTCTCTTTGCAATTTTTTTTTAATTTATTTTTTTATATTTTTTTATATATTTTTAAATTTTTTATTATTACTATTTATTTTTACTTTACAATATTGTATTGGTTTTGCCATCCAGAATTTTCCCCAGTTGCACATGTGTGCAGTTATTTTTAATGTCATTATGGTTTCTTTGTATTTTTATCATTCACATAAAAGTTTGCCCAGGTGCAAGCACTGCAGTATTGCAACAAAGGGTCCCACATACTAGCCTGATTCACCTTTCCAACACACAGTTGCAGCCATAACCACACTTCTTAGATACAAAGCAGAGTAGTAGAAAGGAAGAATAAAGAAAACTCTTTTTCTCCACCCTTTTCTTACCATTAATAAACAAACTTATTTAGGGTTAAAAATTTTTACACCACCAGTCACCAACCTCCAGACTTGTAGGTCTAAACAAAGAGCCAACAATAGCACTCATCTCTGCTGCTGCTACTGCTAAGTCGCTTCAGTCATGTCCGACTCTGTGCGACCCCATAGACAGCAGCCCATCAGACTCTGCCATCCCAGGGATTCTCCAGGCAAGAACACTGGAGTGAGTTGCCATTTCCTTCTCCATTGCGTGAAAGTGAAAAGTGAAAGTGAAGTTGCTCAGTTGCATCTGACTGGTAGCGACCCCATGGACTGAAGCCTACCAGGCTCCTCCATCCATGGGATTTTCTAGGCAAGAGTACTGGAGTGGCTTGTCATTGCCTTCTCCAAGCACTCATCTCACACACTAGCAAAGTAAAACGCTCAAAATTCTCCAAGATAGGCTTCAACAGTACATGAAACAAGAAATTCCAGATGTTCAACCTGGATTTATAAAAAACAGAGAAACTAGAGATCAAATTGCCAACATCCATTGGATCATAGAAAAATAAGAGAATTCTAGAAAAACATCTCCTTATGCTTCATTGACGATGATAAAGCCTTTGACTGTGTGGATCACAAAAAATAGTGGAATATTCTGAAAGAGATGGGAATACCAGCCCACCTAACCTATCTCCTGAGAAACCTGTATGCAGGTTTAGAAGCAACCGTTAGAACCGGACATGGAACAATGGACTGGTTCCAAATGAGGAAAGGAGTACGTCAAAGCTGTATATTGTCACCCTGCTTATTCAACTTATATGCAGAGTACATCATGCAAAATGCCAAACTGGATGAAGCACAAGTGGAATCAAGATTTCCAGGAGAAATATCAATAACCTCAGATATGCAGATGACACCACCCTTATAACAGAAAGTAAAGAGGAACTAAAGAGCCTCTTCTTTTTAAAAAAAAAAAATTTTAATTTATTTAATTTAATTAGAGGCTAATTACTTTACAATATTGTATTGGTTCTTGATGAAAGTGAAAGAGGAGAGTGGAAAAGCTGGCATAAAACTCAACATTCAAAAAACTAACAACATGGCATCTAGTCTCATCACTTCATGGCAAATAGATGGGGAAACAATGGAAACAATGACAGACTTTATTTTCTTGGGCTCCAAAATCGCTGCAGATGGTGACAGTAGCCATGAAATTAAAAAAAGCTTGCCTCTTGGAAGAAAAGCTATGCCAAACATAGACAGCATATTAAAAACAAACAGAAACAACACTTTGCCGATAAAGATCCATATAGCCAAAGTAACAGTTTTTCCTATAGTCATGTGTGGATGTGAGAGTTGGACTATAAAGAAAGCTGAGCATCGAGGAATTGATGTTTTTGAACTATGGTGTTGGAGAAGACTCTTGAGAATCCCTTGGGCAGCAAGGAGATCCAACCAGTCCATCCTAAAGGAAATCAGTCCTGAATATTCATTGGAAGGACTGATGCTGAAGCTGAAACTCCAGTTATTTGGCCACCTAAAGCAAAGAACTGACTCATTGGAAAAGACCCTGATGCTGGGAAAGATTGAAGGCTGGAGGAGAAGGAGACGACAGAGGATGAGGTGGTTGGATGGCATCACCAACTCAGTGGACATGATTTTGAGCAAGCTCTGGGAGTTGGTGATGGACAGGGAAGCCTGGCATGTTGCAGTCCATGGGGTCACAAAGAGTCGGACATGAGTGAGAAACTGAACTGAACTGAACTGAAACAAAGAGGAATCCTTACAGAATTTTTTAGGATTTCAAAATTGAGACGAGGAAGGCTACACATATAATCAAATCATACAACAGAAAGAACCCTAAACAAATTCAGTTCTACAAATCATTTTGTTATTTTTGTTGTTCAGTCAGGTCCTGACTCTTTGCACCTCCAGGGACTGCAGCACGCCAGGCTTCCCTGTCCATCACCATCTCCCAGAGTTTGCTCAGATTCATTTCATTTGAGTCAGTGATGCTATTGAACCATCTGATCCTCTGCTACCCTCATCTCCTTTCACCTTCAACCTTTCCCAGCATGACGGTCTTTACCAATTAGTCAGCTCTTCACATCCAATGGCCAAGGATTGGAGCTTCACCTTCAGTATCAGTCCCTCCAGTGAATATTAAGGGTTGATTTTCTTTAGGATTGACTAGTTTGATCTCCTTGCAGCTCAAGGGACTCTCAAGAGCCTTCTCCAGCATCACAATTTGAAGGCATCAATTCTTCTGTGTTTAACCTTCTTTATGGTCTTTATGTACATCTGTACATAACTACTGGAAAAACCATAGCTTTGATTATATGGACCTTAGTCACAAAGTAATGTCTCTGCTTTTTAATACACTGTCTATATTTATCATGGCAAATAGATGGGGAAACAGTGTCAGACTTTATTTTTGGGGGCTCCAAAATCACTGTAGATGGTGACTGCAGCCATGAAATTAAAAGATGCTTACTCCTTAGAAGGAAAGTTATGACCAACCTAGATAGCATATTCAAAAGCAGAGACATTACTTTGCCAACAAAGGTCTTCTCTACTCAAGGCTATGGTTTTTCCAGTAGTCATATATGGATGACTTCACAGTGAGAGTTGGACTGTGAAGAAAGCTGAGCACCAAAGAATTAATGCTTTTGAACTGTGGTGTTGGAGAAGACTCTTGAGAGTCCCTTGGACTGTAAGGAGATCCAACCAGTCCATTCTAAAGGAGATCAGTCCCGGATGTTCTTTGGAAGGAATGATGCTAAAGCTGAAACTCCGGTACTTTGGCCACCTCATGGGAAGAGTTGACTCATTGGAAAAGACCCTGATTCTGGGAAGGATTGGGGGCAGGAGAAGAAGGGGACAATAGAGGATGAGATGGCTGGATGGCATCACCGACTCAATGGACATGAGTTTGAGTGAACTCTGGGAGTTGGTGATGGACAAGGAGGCCTGGCGTGCTGTGGTTCATGGGTTTGCAAAGAGTCAGACATGACTGAGCGACTGAACTGAACTGAACTAGGTCTATGATAGCTTTCTTTCCAAGAAGCGAGTGTCTTTTAATTTCATGGTTATAATCACTATCCCCAGTGATTTTGGAGTCCAAGAAAATAAAATCTGTCACATCTTCTACTTTTTCCTTTTCTATTTGCCATGAAGTGTTAGGACTGGATGCCAAGATTTTTGTTTTTCAATGTTGAGTTTAAGCCAGCTTTTTTATTCTACTCGTTCACCCTCATCAAGATGATCTTTAGTTCTTCTTTACTTTCTGCCATTTCTGAGTGGTATCATCTGCATATTCTAATATTGTTATTTCTCCTGGCATTTACCTAGACTTAATTTTCTAATTATCAAAAACTATTGAAGTTAAAAATGGAAGAACAGCCATTGTTCATGGATTCCAAGACAGTATCATGAATATGGTGTCTTAGTTCAGGCATTTATAATAGAGTACCATAGACTGGATAGCTTATAAACAATAGAAATTTATTTCTCACAGTTCTGGGAAATTTAAGACTAGGAAATTCAAGATCAAGGCATTCACCCTTGATAGCAACATTTCCTAACATGTCCCAAAATAATGACCTTGAGCAGGTTACGAATAAAGGCCCTTGTTCATTTACCTATTAGAAAGTACTGAGGCATAGAAGTCATTCCAATATATATTCAGATATGACCCCTGTCATTTACAGACTATGTGATCTTGCGAACATTTATAAACATACCTAAACCTCTTTCCACATCTTTAACTGTAACTCTTTCATAAGTAAGAAGCCAGTAGCCTAATTCACCTAAAGCACCTTGAACAATACCAGACACCTGGTGAATGTAAACTTTCCTTTCATCTACTGGGTAAGCTACTAGTGATCTCAGATCTTCTCACCAAAATTATTGCAAAGATCTACCATGTGACATAGGATTGAGTAAGCAGACTATATAATAATGTTTGCAATTGTACTCTGGAAAATTTATTCATTCAATAAATATATATCATTCAATAAATATAGTTATAACAACTATAACTTGAAGTTAAAAATAGAATACTATTTATATTATCAGTGAACTGCTTAAGTGTAAATCTAAAATTCTGTATAATACTTACATAAGGAAAACTATCAAACTCAAAAGAAATCTTACTAAAAAGAACTAAATAAATAGATAATTCATGTTCATGGTTAGAAAGGCTCAATTTGTCAAGATGTCAGTTTCTCCAAACTTGACCCATAGAGTCAATGAAATGCAATCAAAATCCCACCTAGTAATTTTGTGGATACCAACAAACAATCTAAAGTTTATCTGCAAAGGCAAAGGCCTAACATATAATATCAAAAAAGAAAAACAAAGTCAGATATTACCCAAATTAGAAAGTCAGATATTAGTCAAAGACTGATATTACTCAACTTCAAAAATGACTATAAAGCTACAGTAGTCAGGACAGTGTGGTGAAAGACTAGACAAATACATCGCCCTCCCCCCCTCCAAAAAAAAAAAAAAAAAAAAACAGAATGGAGAGCCTAGGAACATATACACATAAATATAGTCCTAGATCCTTGACAAAGGAGTAAAGGTAACTCCATGCAGAAATCATAGACTTTTCAACAAACGATAATGAAACAACTGGGCACTCTCATAAAGAAAAAAATAATAATGAATCTAGACAAAGACCTAAACCTTTCATATGCACACACCTCAAAATATATCAGAGATTTTAACTTAAAATGCAAAAGTACATACCTCCTAGAAGAGAACATAGAAGAAAATCTAGATGTCCTTGAAAGTATGGTAATAAATTTTAGATACAATGCCAAAGGTATGACTCATGAAAAAGAACAGATAAGCTGGAATTCATTAAAATTAAAGGTTTACTTTTCAAAAGATATTTCCAACAGAATGAGAAAACAAGCCACAGATTGAGAAAGTATACTTACAAAAGCCTCATCTGATACCAAGGGAATATTTCATGCAAAGATGGGCTCCATAAAGGACAAAATTGGCACGGGCTTAACAGGAGTGGAAGATATTAAGAAGAGGTGGCAAGAATACACAGAAGGATTATACAAAAAAGATCTTCACGACCCAGATAATCACGAGGGTGTGATCACTCACACTCACCTAGTGCCAGATATCCTGGAATGTGAAGTCAAGTGGGCCTTAGAAAGCACCACTATGAACAAAGCTAGTGGAGGTGATGGAATTCCAGTTGAGCTACTGCAAATCCTAAAAGATGATGCTGTGAAAGTGCTGCACTCAATATGTCAGCAAATGTGGAAAACTCAGCAGTGGACACAGGACTGGAAAAGGTCAGTTTTCATTCCAATCCCAAAGAAAGGCAATGCCAAAAAATGCTTAAACTATGACACAATTGCACTCATCTAACACACTTGTAAAGTAATGCTTAAAATTCTCCAAGCCAGGCTTCATCAATACGTGAACCATGAACTTCCAGATGTTTAAGCTGGATTTAGAAAAGGCAGAAGAACTAGAGATCAAATTGCCAACATCCACGGTATCATCGACAAAGCAAGAGAGTTTCATAAAAAATATCTATTTCTGCTATATTGACTATGCCAAATCTTTTGACTGTGTGGCTCACAATAAACTGTGGAAAATTCTGAAGGAGATGCGAATACCAGATCACCTGACCCGCCTCTTGAGAAACCTATATGCAGGTCAGGAAGCAATAGTTAAAACTGGACATGGAACAACAGAGTGGTTCCAAATAGGAAAAGGAGTACATCAAGGCTGTATACTGTCACCTTGCTTATTTAACTTATATGCAGAGTACATCTTGAGAAACCCTGGGCTGGAAGAAGCACAAGCTGGAATCAAGATTGCTGGGAGAAATATCAATAACCTCAGATATGCAGATGACACCACCCTTATGGCAGAAAGTGAAGAGGAACTAAAAAGCCTCTTGATGAAAGTGAAAGAGGAGAGTAAGCCATTAAAAAGAATACATTTGAATCAGTTCTAATGAAATGGATGAAACTGGAGCCTATTATACAGAGTGAAGTAAGCCAGAAAGAAAAACACCAATACAGTATACTAAAGCATATATATGGAATTTAGAAAGATGATAACCCTGTATGTGAGACAGCAAAAGAGACACAGATGTATAGAACAGTCTTTTGGACTCTGGGCGGGGGGGGGGGGATGATTTGGGAGAATGGCATTAAAACATGTATAATATCATATAAGAAATGAATCGCCAGTCCAGGTTCAATGCAGGATACAGGAAGCTTGGGGCTGGTGCACTGGGATGACCCAGAGGGATGGTATGGGAAGGGAGGTGGGAGGGGGGTTCAGGATGGGGAACATGTGTACACCCATGGCAGATGCATGTTGATATATGGCAAAACCAATACAATATTGTAAAGTAATAAATAAATAAATAAATAGAAAGAGGAGAGTTAAAATGTTGGCTTAAAGCTCAGCATTCAGAAAATTAAGATCATGGCATCTGGTCCCATCACTTCATGGGAAATAGATGGGGAAACAGTGGAAGCAGTGTCAGACTTTATTTTTGGGGGGCTCCAAAATCACTGCAGATGGTGATTGCAGCCATGAAATTAAAAGACACTTACTCCTTGGAAGGAAAGCTATGGCCAACCTAGATAACATATTGAAAAGCAGAGACATTACTTTGCCAACAAAGGTCCTTCTAGTCAAGGCTATGTTTTTTCCAGTAGTCATGTATGGATGTGAGAGTTGGACTGTGAAGACAGCTGAGCGCCAAAGAATTGATGCTTTTGAACTGTGGTGTTGGAGAAGACTCTTGAGAATCCCTTGGACTGCAAGGAGATCCAACCAGTCCATCCTAAAGGAGATCGGTCCTGGGTGTTCACTGGAAGGACTGATACTGAAGCTGAAACTCCAATATTTTGGCCACCTGATGTGAAGATCTGACTCATTTGAAAAGACCCTGATGCTGGGAAAGAGTGACAGCAGGAGGAGAAGGGGACAACAAAGGATGAAATGGTTGGATGGCATCATGGACACGGGTTTGGGTAGACTCCGGCTTTGGTGATGGATAGGGGGGCCTGGTGTGCTGTGGTCCATGAGGTCACAAAGAGTCAGACACACCTGAATAACTAAACTGAACTGAACATCTGATACAGGACTGTTATCTAAGTGATCCAGAGAACTCAAAATTCAGCAGTGATAAAACTAACAACATTATTTTTAAGAAGGCAAAAGACCTATTAGAATATCCAAAAACCAAAGCAGTGACAAAACCAAATGCTGAGGAGGATGTGGGGGGAGGATATGGAACAACAGATAATTCAGCAATTGAACTCCTTGGTATTTGCTCAGATGAGTAGAAACTTGTGTCCACATGAAGACTTGCTCATGCATGTTTAGAGTAGTGTTATTCATTATTTTCAAAAAATGGAAGTAACCAAGATGTCCTTCAATAGGTAATAGCATAAACTGGTACATTCAGATAATGAGCTAATTATTCAGTTTTAAAAAAGAAAAAGAGCTATCAAACCATGAAAACCAATGGAAGAACCCTAAAAAATATATTAATATGTGCAAGAAGCCTATTTGGAAAGGCTGCATGCAGTATGGCTACATATTAACTTTCTGGAAAAGTTAAAACTAGAAACAATTAAAGCATCAGTAGTTGCCAGGTGTTGGTAGCGGAGAGAGAGAGATGAATAGACAAAGCACAGAGAATTTTTAGGGCAGTATCTGTATGATACCATAACGATCAACACATGTTATCCCACATTTCTCAAAACTCATAGAATGTGTAACAGCAGAATTGAAATTTAATGTGAACTGTGGATGCTGGATGATGATAATATATCAATGCAGATTCACCAGTGATAACAAACTACAATTTGTGTAGATGGTTTTTATATTGGAGGAAGCTGTGCATATACAGGGGCTTCCCAGAAGATGCCAGTGGTAAAGAATCTGCCTGCCATGCAGGATATGTAAGATATGGGGGTTTGATCCCTGGGTTGGAAGATCCTCTGGAGGAGAAAACGGCACCCCCATCCAGTATTCTTGCCTGGAGAATCCCATGGACAGGGAAGCCAGTCATGCTACAGTCCATGGGGTCACAAAGAGTCAGATATGACTAAGCATCTGAGCACACTTGTGCATATTGAGGGGCAGGGTGTTAGAACTAACACTCCCCCCCAAAAAATGTCCTCTTCATTATAGGGGACTGGAATGCAAAAGTAGGAAGTCAAGAGATTTACCTGGAGTAACAGGCAAATTTGGCCTTGGAGTACAAAATAAAACAGGTAAAGGTTAACAGAGTTTTGCCAAGAGAAAGCATTCGTCATAGCAAACGCCCTCTTCCAACAACACAAGAGAAGATTCTACACATGGACATCACCAGATGGTCAATACCGAAATCAGACTGATTATATTCCTTGCAGCCAAAGATGGAGAAGCTCTATACAGCCAGCAAAAACAAGGGAGCTGACTGGAGCTCAGATAATGAACTTCTTATTGCCAAATTCAGACTTACATTGAAAAAAGTAGGGAAAACCACTAGACCATTCAGGTATGAACTTAATCAAATCCCTTATGATTATACAATGGAAGTGACAAATAGATTCAAGGGATTAGATCTGATAGACAGAGTGCTTGAAGAACTATGGATGGTGGTTCATGATAATGTACAGGAGGCAGTGATCAAGATCATCCCCAAGAAAAAGAAATGCAAAAAGGCAAGATGGTTGTGTGAGGAGGCCTTACAAATAGCTGAGAAAAGAAGAGAAGTGAAAGGCAAAGGAAAAAAGCAAAGATACACACATCTGAATGTTGAGTTCCAAAGAATAACAAGCAGAGATAAGAAAGCCTTCTTAAGTGATCAATGTAAAAAAAATAGAGGAAAACAAAGGAATGGGAAAGACTAGACATCTCTTCAAGAAAATTAGAGATACCAAGGGAACATTTCATGCAAAGATGAGCACAATAAAGGATAGAAATGGTATGGACCTAACAAAAGCAGAAGATATTAAGAAGAGGTGGCAAGAATACACAGAACTGTACAAAAAAGATCTTCATTACCCATATAACCACAATGGTGTGATCACTCATCTAGAGCCAGACATCCTGGAATGTGAAGTCAAGTGGACCTTAGGAAGAATCACTATGAACAAAGTTAGTAGAGGTGATGATATTCCAGTTGAGCTTTTTCAAATCCTAAAAGATGATGTTGTGAAAGTGCTGCACTCAGTATGCCAGCAAATTTGGAAAACTCAGCAGTGGCCACAGGACTAGGAAGGGTCAGTTTTCATTCCAATCCCAAAGAAAGGCAATGCCAAAGAATGTTCAAACTACCGCACAACTGCATTCATCTCACACACAAGTAAAGTATACTCAAAATTCTCCAAGCCAGGCTTCAACAGCACGTGAACTTCCAGATGTTCAAACTGGATTTAGAAAAGGCACAAGAACCAGAGATCAGATTCCTAACATCCACTGGATCATTGAAAAAGCAAGAGAGTTCCAGAAAAATATCTATTTCTTCTTTATTGACTACACCAAAGCCCTTGACTGTGTGGATCACAACAAACTGTGGAAAGTTCTTAAAGGGATGGGAATACCAGACCACCTTACCTGCCTCCTGAGAAATCTTTATGCAGGTCAAGAAGCAACAGTTAGCACTGGACATGGAACAATGGACTGGTTCCAAATTGAGAAAGGAGTATGTCAAGGCTGTATGTTGTCACCCTGCTTATTTAACTTCTATGCAAAGTACATTATGCAAAACGCCAGGCTGGATGAGGCAGAAGCTGGAATCAAGATTGCCAGAAGAAATATAAATAACCTCAGATATGCAGATAACACCACCCTTATAGCAGAAAGCAAAGAAGAACTAGAGGGCCTCTTGATGAAAGTGAAAGAGAAGAGTGAAAAAGTTGGCTTAAAACTGACTCTTTGTGACACCATGGACTGCAGCACCCCAGGCTTCCCTGTCCATCACCAACTCCCAAAGACTATTCAAAGTCACGTCCATCGCTTAGGTGATGCTATCCAACCATCTCATCCTCTGTCGTCCCCCTGTCCTCCTGCCCTTAATTCAGAAAACTAAGATCATGGCATCTGGTCCCATCACTTCATGGCAAATAGATGGGGAAACAATGGAAACAGTGATAGACTTTATTTTCTTGGGCTCCAAAATCACTGCAGATGGTGATTGCAGTCATGAAATTGAAAGAAGCTTGCTCCTTGGAAGAAAAGCCTTGACCTACCTAGACAGCATATTCAAAAGCAGAGACATTACTTTGCCAACAAAGGTCCATCTAGTAAAAGCTATGGTTTTTCCAGTAGTCATGTATGGATGTGAGAGTTGGACTATAAAGAAAACTGAGAGCTGAAGAATTGATGCTTTTGAACTGTGATGTTGGAGAAGACTCTTGAGAGTCCTTTGGACTGCAAGGAGATCCAACCAGTCCATCCTAAAGGAGATCAGTCCTGGGTGTCATTGGAAGGACTGATACTGAAGCTGAAACTCCAATATTTTGGCCACCTGATGTGAAGATCTGACTCATTGGAAAAGACCCTGATGCTGGGAAAGATTGAGGGCAGGAGGAGAAGGGGACTACAAAGGATGAGGTGGCTGGATGACATCACTGACTCGATGGACATGGGTTTGGGTGGACTCCAGGAGTTGGTGATGGACAGGGAGGCCTGGCATGCTGCGGTTTGTGGGGTGGCAAAGAATTGGACATGACTGAGCGACTGAACTGAACTGATGCAAAGAACCAACTCATTTGAAAAGACCCTGATGCTGGGAAAGATTGAGGGCAGGAGGAGAGGGGCACGACAGAGAATGAGATGGTTGGATGGCATCACCTAAGCGATGGATGTGACTTTGAATAGCCTCTGGGAGTTGGTGATGGACAGGGAAGCCTGGGGTGCTGCAGTCCATGGTGTCGCAAAAAGTCAGACACAACTGAGCAACTGAACTGAACTGAGGGGCAGGGCTCAGTTCCTTCTCCTCAACTTTCCTGTAAATCTAAAACTTCACTAAAATGTAATGTATAATTAAAAGAAAAAAAAAGAAAACCCAGAAAATTTAGATGAAGTTGACCTCTTCTCAGTTCAGGACATAATTCTCCCCTTAAAAATGTAAAGTTCCACTGGATGAGACAAATGTGGATGGATGTTCGTCTGTCTTTCAGCCAGTTCCTCAAATAATTAGACTCCCAAATCCTTCCACTTTCCTTTCATCAGTTAGGTGTACTAAGACTGGAAGGGAATGGGATTCACATGAATTGTGTCACTGGATTATGACTTGAAGCCCAAGCTTCCATGAGTTATCATGGACAGGGTTAGCCTGTTGAAATGAATGATTCAGTTAATCCTAAACCTTCCATGAAATAGTAATTGCAGCCACCTCTTCCTTCTGCTAAGTATTTTGCCAAAACTAAGGACAAATCACAAAGATTCTGCTAGTTTCTTGATGAGGTATTAGGAAACCTGGATATTAACCATGATTTCCAAAGAATTATTTATGTCCATCTTCTAAGATAGATGCAATGACTACTTAGTGTCTGTCAAACAGTTTATACATGCCAGATATTACTTTAACTTATTTACTATATTATATAATTTCCTAACAAATAGTGTGAAGTACTTATTAAAGTCCCTATTTTACAGATGAAGAAGCTGGAGTTCAGAGAAGTTATATAATTTCCCCCAGGTCACAGTGCCTGGTATTTGTGATTTCTCATTTTAAAGCCCATTCTCCAAGTATGAGAGAAAGTCAGCATTGCTTATGTGGATTTCTGGTAGAAATACACAACCTGAGTTTGATTATGGGGAAACATGTCCAAAATCAGGGCACTGATTTCATTGATTGCAAGGTGACTGTCCTGTACTCTCCAGGGATGTTGGGGTCATGGAGGACTAAGCAGGGTCTGAAATAATTCCAGATGAACTATCACTAGAGAGACATGACAGCATAGGATCTTAGATTGATCCCGGTCCAGGAAAATAACATGTGTATGTGTGTGCATTGTGGGGTGGGGTGGGGGTGTAGCGAGCAATTGGCAAGATTGGAAGATTTGTAGATTAGATGATATTATTGTGCACATATTGATTTCCCAGATTTTGATAATTGCATGCACTGTGCTTATATCAGAGTATCAATCAGAGTATCTTTGCCTTTGAAGAACTGTCTTAGAAGTAAGAGAAAATCACATCTACAACATACTCTCAGTACACACACACAAGGATTTTGCCTGTATTATCCCTGTCTTTGAAAGATCCTATAACAAAAAGCCCCTGGAGAAGAAAATAACAACTCACTCCAGTATTCTTGCCTGGGAAATCCCATGGACAGAGGAGCCTGTGGACTACAGTCCATGGGGGTCACAAAAGAGTTGAACACAAGTTAGTGACTAAACAACAACAACGCAGGAAAGAGCAATAGCAATTTGGTGTCTAAGTTACAGTCCTTATATGTGCCAAACACCTGTGGCGGATGCATGTTGATGTATGGCAAAACCAACACAATATTGTAAAGTAAAAAAAATAAAATAATAATTAAAAACAGAAACAAAGCAGCAAAATGATTCATTTTGTTTAATTTTATTGAAAATGTATTCAGTGCCTTCCCAGTGTTATTAAGTGTCAAAAAAAAATTAAATTCAGAACCCCTAACCTTGAGGAATATATATTGTTTTTCAACTTTAATTGACTATAGTTTAATATAGAGAGGTTTTGTCTAAGGCTGAAGTGAAGTGAAAGTCGCTCTGCTGCTGCTGCTGCTAATTCGCTTCAGTCATGTCTGATTCTGTACGACCCCATAAATGGCAGCCCACCAGGCTCCCCCATCCCGGGGATTCTCCAGGCAAGAACACTGGAGTGGGTTGCCATTTCCTTCTCCAATGCATGAAAGTGAAAAGTGAAAGTGAAGTCGCTCAGTCGTGTCCAACTCTTCGAGACCCCATGGACTGCAGCCCACCAGGCTCCTCCATTCGTGGGATTTTCCTGGCAAGAGTACTGGAATGGGGTGCCATCGCCTTCTCCAAAAATCACTCAGCTGTGTCCAACTCTTTGCAACCCCATGGACTATAAAGTCCATGGAATTCTCCAGGCCAGAATACTGGAGTGGGTAGCCTTTCCCTTCTCCAGAGGATCTTCCCAACCCAGGGATTGAACCCAGGTCTCCCACATTGCAGGCAGATTCTTTACCAGCTGAGCTACAAGGGAAGCCCTGTCTAAGGCTAAATGATTCTATAAACCTCAAATAGAATCGCATTGTTGTAAAAGATTAAAATAAGAAGATAACAAAGAATTCCAACTTGGCCACTTTATTCATAAGCAGGTATTTCCAAACTAACATTTAGACTGAGATTGAATCTGTAATCTGTTACTAACACTGTAGTGTCATTTGTCATTAAGGGCAATTATTTAGAACAACTAACTTAAAGAAGCCATTCCCACATTTAAGTTGGGGTCATCCGATGTTTGACTACCATATCTCCAATACTTAGATTAGAACCCAGGATATATAATGTTTGATAGAAATGTGTTGAATAAACAGAGGTTGGGACAGTGTGATGTTATCAAGGTACAAACATACACACAGGTTTAACGCTTCAAAGCATGGAAAACCAGTTTGCATTCATTATATTCCAGGGACAAATTTTACTTCCAGCCTCCTGAAGTCACTTTTGGGTAAGTGATATGGGACAATGCATTTTCCAATGTGACTTCATAGACCAAGCTTAATTAGGCAGAAATAACTTTCTCAAACAGTGTCAATCCCCCCAACACCTGGCTTTACAGCCGTCTGCTGACATGACACCCACATGGCACCTTGGTTTGTTACCTGAGACTTGACTGAATTCGTTTTGATCCTGAATGAAGGACTTCATTCCAGGTATGAACTTTGTCTCCACTATCTTAGATGATAGACTGTAAAGTATTTCTATTTCTGCCATTTCTGAAATACCTTTTATCAACTATGTGGGCATGGTTGGACAGAGGTTTCATCAGTCCTGGGTCATCAAGACTGCTTGCATGTGGCTCAACTGCTTGCAAAATAACTTTTGGAGGACTCACTCCAGCAGGTCTAGCTGCTCTATCTCCATGTAAGTAATATTTGCCATCACCTGGCATTTCAGATTATAAGTGTTATGTGACTCCCTTGGTGCTGAAAGGAGGTTTGGAAGCATCTGTGTAGATCCTGTTAGTCATGTGTTTCTATGGTTATTTATAAATATTATGACCAATCTTATTCAATATATGATGATTACAAATTATTCACTTTTAATTGCCAGGAGCTGTTTTCTTTCAGAGGTCATTTAGAAGGGTTTTCAGATTCAGTTCACTCTGATGAATGTAATTTGCCAGACTGAAATATTCATGGAGCCAAGATTTTGGCAATAAGATTGAAATTTGGAACACAACTTAATTGGAAGAATGAGAAGAGAATAGATAAGTGCAAAAAGAGGAATCTTTGGTTGACTATGTGTTTGAGAAAGTTTTTATTTACAAGCATGGGAAAATAACTCTAACAAAAAACTCATCATTGCTTTGTGGATCCAGGGAAAGTCTATTGTACCATAAGTCCTTTGTAGATCTAAAATTACCCAAGATGGAATTAGAAAGTTTCTCATATCCTTGCAGACTGCATCATTGGCAAAGACTACTTTACACATTCAGTAAAAATAATACTAGGTGAAATGAAAACATTGGAACAGGAAGGGAATTCAACAGAGTCTGCTGAGAAAGCCAGCTGATGCTTTGTGTAGAATGTACAAAGTTAGCTGTGAACCACGAGCCAGGTTTAAGTTAGCTCAAGGCTAGGAACACATCTTAGAGTTGTAAGGATACTAACTGAATAAGTCTTAACGTAAAAGTCTTAAGAGCCAGGCTTGCTTGCAACACAAACATAAGACAGAGAAAAATAATTCAATCCAAATTGAAGCAGAGTAGTGAAAAGACTCTCATTCTATTCTGTATCTATTTTGGTGAATATCCCTCTTGTTGCTAAATATAAAAGATGCAGCCATAGTAAGTATTAACAACTTTAATAAGTTGATGTATGGCAAAACCAATACAAAATTGTAAAGTAATTAGCCTCCAATTAAAATAAATAAATTTAATTAAAAAAAAAGATGCACGATACTGGATGCTTGGGGCAGGTGCACTGGGACGACCCAGAGGGATGGAATGGGGAGGGAGGAGGGAGGAGGGTTCAGGATGGGGAACACATGTATACCTGTGGTGGATTCATTTTGATATTTGGCAAAACTAATACAATTATGTAAAGTTTAAAAATAAAATAAAAAAAATAAGCTGCTATTGTAAATAGCCATGACAATGCAACTTTTAAAGTCGTATTTTTTTACATTTGCACACGAAGAGTTTTTGATGCATCTCTTCATTTGGTGAATGTGTCAATGTGTTTTCCATAAGCATGGCAGGATTACTTTCTCTCTTCATCCCTCTTTTTCTTTTTTCTTTCTTTTTTCTCTCTTTTCCTTCTTTCTTCTCTCTTTTTCTTTTCTTTCTCTTTTTTTCCTCCCCTTCTTGTTCCTTTTCTTTCTCTCTCTTTCTTGTTCCCTCCCTCCATTCTTTCTGCTTTCTTTTTCTCTTTTTTCTATTAGGTCCTCTGCCTTAGGAAAGAAGAAGGACTCAAAATTCAAGAAAGAAGTATTAACTTTGAATTCTCCTCTTTCACCAGCCTACCCTTCTTCTGAGTCTGTCTGCCTATCAATCTATCTGTCTTTCTTTCTATTTATCTTTCTTTCTTTCTATACTTACCTACCTGCCTACCTACTTGTTTGTTTCTATCTGCATCTGTGTGTTCATATATGTAGGTATATATACACATATATATACTTCTGCTCTGCTACTAAAGAACTTAAATCTAAAAAAATGTGTTCCAATTCCTCCAGCTCAGATTTGAAAGAGCTAGAATTTTAACCCATATTTTAATATGCAATTTAACCATGTTTTTCTAAGGATTAAATAATTATTGAGGGCAGACAAATAATTATACTTAAATTTTTAATGTATTTTTTCAATTTTAAAATTTAAATTCTTTTGTTAATTTATTTATTTTAATTGGATGCTAGTTAAATTCTTATTATGACCATTGATTCTGTTTTTTCATATATGGGAGTGTAACCAAATCAAAAGTGAATCTGTTTAAATAAAGATGTCAATAAGCAATTCTATAGGTGGCCAGTATCTATGACAAAAAATATTAGAGGAGAAAACAAGTACAATAAGGTTGGAAACACCACACTAAACATTAGTGCCTCCTACTGTAGGGTCAGGGGCAGAAGCCGGGAGGATCCCATGCCCAAAAGGGCGGCGGCCAAGAGGAATTACCCCACCTCCGAGGTGAGGGGCAGCGGCCGAGAGTGCCAGGCTGCAATGGCGCAGGAACAGCCTAGAGGAGCTACCCCACATCCGAGGTCAGGGGCAGCGGCCTGGAGGAGCTACCCCACGCCCCAACTCCAGAGGCCAGGGGCGGCAGCTGGGAGGAGCAACCCATGCCCGAAGCCAGGGGCAGCAGCCAGGAGGACCAAAGCCATGTCCAAGGAGCCGTGGCTGCACGGGCGCAGGAGGGTCTAGAGGAGCTATCCCACTTGAAGGTCAGGAAGGTCTGGTGAGGAGATACCCCTCGTGCAAGATAAGGAGCAGCGGCTGCACCTTGCTGGAGCAGCCATGAAGAGATGCCCCACGCCCAAGGTAAGAAAAACCCAAGTAAGACGGTTGGTGTTGCAAGAGGGCATCAGAGGGCAGACACACTGAAACCATACTCACAGAAAACTAGTCAGTCTAATCACACTAGGACCACAGCCTTGTCTAACTCAATGAAACTAAGCCATGCCCGTGTGGCAACCCAAGATGGTTGGGTCATAGTGGAGAGATCTGACAGAATGTGGTCCACTGGGGAAGGCAATGGCAAACCACTTCAGTATTCTTGCCTTGAGAACCCCATGAACAGTACGAAAAGGCAAAATGATAGGATATTGAAAGAGGAACTCCCCAGGTCAGTAGGTGCCCAATATGCTACTGGAGATCAGTGGGGAAATAACTCCAGAAAGAAGGAAGGGATGGATTCAAAGCAAAAAGAATACCCAGCTGTGGATGTGACTGGTGACAGAAGCAAGGTCCAATGCTATAAAGAGCAATATTGCATAGGAACCTGGAATTTCAGGTCCATGAATCAAGGCAAACTGGAAGTGGTCAAACAAGAGATGGCAAGAGGGAATGTCGACATTCTAGGAATCAGTGAACTCAAATGGACTGGAATGGGTGAATTTAACTCAGATGACCATTATATCTACTACTGCAGACAAGAATCCCTCAGAAGAAATGGAGTAGCCATCATGGTCAACAAAACAGTCCGAAATGCAGTACTTGGATGCAACCTCAAAAATGACAGAATTATCTCTGTTCATTTCCAAGGCAAACCATTCAATATCACAGTAATCCAAGTCTATGCCCCAACCAGTAACGCTGAAGAAGCTGAAGTTGAATGGTTCTATGAAGACCTACAAGACCTTTTAGAACTAACACCCAAAAAAGATGCCCTTTTCATTATAGGGGACTGAAATGCAAAAGTAGGAAGTCAAGAAACCCCTAGAGTAACAGGCAAATTTGGCCTTGGAATATGGAATGAAGCAGGACAAAGACTAATAGAGTTTTGCCAAGAAAATGCACTGGTCATAACAAGCACCCTCTTCCAACAACACAAGAGAAGACTCTACACATGGACATCACCAGATGATCAACACCGAAATCAGATTGATTATATTATTTGCAGCCAAAGATGGAGAAGCTCTATACAGTCAGCAAAAACAAGACCAATAGCTGACTGTGGCTCAGATCATGAACTCCTTATTGCCAAATTCAGACTGAAATTGAAGAAAGTAGGGAAAACCACTAGACCATTCAGGTATGACCTAAATCAAATCCCTTATCATTATACAGTGGAAGTGAGAAATAGATTTAAGGGCCTAGATCTGAATAGATAAAGTGCCTGATGAACTATGGACTGAGGTTCGTGACATTGTACAGGAGACAGGGATCAAGACCATCCCCATGGAAAAGAAATGCAAAAAAGCAAAATGGATGTCTGGGGAGGCTTTACAAATACCTGTGAAAAGAAGAGAAGCAAAAAGCAAAGGAGAAAAGGAAAGATATAAGCATCTGAATGCAGAGTTCCAAAGAATAGCAAGAAGAGATAAGAAAGCCTTCTTCAGCAAATCAATGCAAAGAAATAGAGGAAAACAACAGAATGGGAAAGACTAGGGATCGCTTCAAGAAAATGAGAGATACCAAGGGAACATTTCATGCAAAGATGGGCTCAGTAAAGGACAGAAATGGTATGGACCTAACAGAAGCAGAAGATATTAAGAAGAGGTGGCCAGAATACACAGAAGAACTGTACAAAAAAGATCTTCACACCCAGATAATCACAATGCTGATCACTGACCTAGAGCCAGACATCCTGGAATGTGAAGTCAAGTGGGCCTTAGAAAGCATCACTGCGAACAAAGCTAGTGGAGGTGATGGAATTCCAGTTGAGCTCTTTCAAATCCTGAAAGATGATGCTATGAAAGTGCTGCACTCAATATGCCAGCAAATTTGGAAAACTCAGTAGTGGCCACAGGACTGGAAAAGGTCAGTTTTCATTCCAATCCCAAAGAAAGGCAAAATGCCAAAGAATGCTCAAACTACCGCACAATTGCACTCATCTCACACGCTAGTAAAGTAATGCTCAAAATTCTCCAAGCCAGGCTTCAGCAATATGTGAACTGTGAACTTCCTGATGTTCAAGCTGGTTTTACAAAAGGCATAGAAACCAGAGATCAAATTGCCAACATCCACTGATCATGGAAAAAGCAAGAGAGTTCCAGAAAAACATCTATTTCTGCTTTATTGACTATGCCAAAGCCTTTGACTGTGTGGATCACAATAAACTGTGGAAAATTCTGAAACAGATGGGAATACCAGATCACCTGACCTGCCTCTTGAGAAATTT
Source organism: Bubalus bubalis (assembly GCF_019923935.1). NCBI lineage: Eukaryota > Metazoa > Chordata > Mammalia > Artiodactyla > Bovidae > Bubalus > Bubalus bubalis. The sequence goes on along the minus strand of NC_059170.1, from coordinate 33,177,171 downwards.
GTATGCAGGTCAGGAAGCAACAGTTAGAACTGGACATGGAACAACAGACTGGTTCCAAATAGGAAAAGGAGTACGTCAAGGCTGTATATTGTCACCCTGCTTATTTAACTAATATGCAGAGTACATCATGAGAAACGCTGGACTGGAAGAAGCACAAGCTGGAATCAATATTACTGGGAGAAATATCAGTAACCTCAGATATGCAGATGGCACCAGCCTTATGGCAGAAAGTGAAGAGGAACTCAAAAGCCTCTTGATGAAAGTGAAAGTGGAGAGTGAAAAAGTTGGCTTAAAGCTCAACATTCAGAAAACGAAGATCACGGCATCCGGTCCCATCACTTCATGGGAAATAGATGGGGAAACAGTGGAAACAGTGTCAGACTTTATTTTTATGGGCTCCAAAATCACTGCAGATGGTGACTGCAGCCATGAAATTAAAAGATGCTTACTCCTTGGAAGGAAAGTTATGACCAACCTAGATAGCATATTCAAAAGCAGAGACATTACTTTGCCAACAAAGGTCCGTCTAGTCAAGGCCATGGTTTTTCCAGTGGTCATGTATGGATGTGAGAGTTGGACTGTGAAGAAGGCTGAGTGCTGAAAAATTGATGCTTTTGAACTGTGGTGTTGGAGAAGACTCTTGAGAGTCCCTTGGACTGCAAGGAGATCCAACCAGTCCATTCTGAAGGAGATCAGCCCTGGGATTTCTTTGGAAGGAATGATGCTAAAGCTGAAACTCCAGTACTTTGGCCACCTCATGCGAAGAGTTGACTCATTGGAAAAGACTCTGATGCTGGGAGGGGTTGGGGGCAGGAGAAGGGGACGACAGAGGATGAGATGGCTGGATGGCATCACTGACTCGATGGACATGAGTCTGGGTGAACTCCGGGAGTTGGTGATGGACAGGGAGGCCTAGCGTGCTGCAATTCATGGGGTCAGGAAGAGTCGGACACGACTGAGCAACTGAACTGAACTGAACTGTAGGTTAAGAGGAAATAAATCTGCCTTCTTGAATCAAAAATATTTTTGAAACAAATCTTAATAAAAATATTTCCAAATCCCTCCTCCCTTTGTATTATTTTACAGATGAGAAAATCTGGGGTCAGAGGCTGTTGAAGTTACACAAACTTTTGAGAAAAGCTGGATTCAGCAGTGTATTTTGGATTCCTTGTATTACTGAACATAAGTTCTTGTGCCCAATGCACAGTAAGGTCAAACAAACCAAAATATCAAAGTTTGGAGCAGAGAAAGTTTTATTACAAGGCTATAAAAAGAGATACCTGGCTCATGAGCTAAAGGTTCCTAACTCCCCAAAGATTTTCAGCAAAGCCCTTTTAAAGGCAAGGAGAGGGACTGAACATAAGTGCTTTGTTGCTGCAAACTTTTTGGGTGTCAGATTCCTTTGTTCTTGCAACTGTCCACAAAGGTCGGCTCATGTCCACATGTGTCTCATAAACCTCCAACAAGACAAAAGTTATTCTCTGTTCTGCAACTTTTTATCTCTTTATGAATGGGCTCTTAAAGGTCAGAGCCCTGAGAATAAGTTGTCCTGTATATTTCAGGCTACAGGCAACATTCTTTTATAAAAGATGCAGAGTCAGAATGACTAAGCACAGGCAACAGAGCACAAAGTTTAAAGTAAAAGGAAGAGATCTAATATGAAGTCAGATTTCTTTTTCCTTATTATACATGCAGGGGTTTAGTAGGAGGGTGTGTATTTTACCCATAGGTTTCAGGAGCAGAATGTGAATCAAGAATTCCTCTGGGAAAATGCCAGAAAAATAGCTGTCACTTCTGATCTGGAACCCATTTCAATAAGTGAATCTTATACAGATAAAGGTATGACAATAGACTAGTGAGATTTTTTTTCTTCAAAGTCTTTAAAAGTTATGCATTCAATAGAGAGTGATTTTCAAAGTCGTCACTCCTGAAGCTTTTACTCTCCATCCTGTTATCTTGATATGGTCAAAAATATGCTTGGTTCTCCCACTGGCTGAGGCTTACGCCCCCAAATCTATGCATCAACAAAGACATAGCAAATGCCCATTATGTGCTAGCCCTGTGTAGGGGCAGTGGATCCCACAAGAAGTTAAAGTCTGATCTCGGGTGGTCTCGGCCTGCAGCAGCTTGAAGCAGGGTTTTGGTTCCTGGCCAGAGATTGAGTTAAGACCACAGTGGTGAGAATACTGAATCCTAGCCACTAGACCAGTGGTCAATGACAAGGCCCTGGCCCTTTGGCTTTACAGAAAGAATTCCCACAAAAATGGAAAGTAGTGAAACAAGTGAAGTGTTTATTAGAAGTAAAAAAGTACAGTACAGAAAAAAGAAAAAAAAAAAAAGTACAGTACATGTGGATGGACACATGGGCAGACTCAGAGAGTCGTGCCCTCTTGTCAGTTTAAATCACTTGTATGGAGCCTTTCTTTCAGGTTTTCTTTGGCCAATCATTTTGACTGCCTGGTTCTGAGTCTGTTTTTGGTATATCTCTGGATCCTCCCATGTGTGTGCGTGCATGGATTCCACCATAGAGATCTATGGGTAGATGAGCATTATTCCCCATTTGACCTCCAAGGAACTTGACTTAAAGAATGAGAAACATGTGGTCTTTATATTTTATCTGGGCAGGACCTAGCCTCCTTTATTATCTTGCTCTGTCCACAAGGGATGAACTCCAGCTGCTCTGTCTGGGGCCAATTTATCTCCTGTCTCAAGGCCATCTTCTGAAAGCTCAGATTCAAGTGGACAACACTGGCTATTCACAGTTAAATTAATCAATATCTAGACAATAACTGACTAACATTAAGCTACAAGGAAAATTAAAGGGTGTCATGGTACAGAATGAGAGAAAGGTCTGAGTTTCCACAAGGTAGTCATGACAAAGACATTTTGATGAAGAGGAATTTAAGCAGAGGACTGATAAAAGAGGCAAACCATAGTGAGATCTGATGGGAAAAAAAAATATTCCATATAGAGAAAAAGCAAAGAAGTGGCTGTGTTTTGAGACTTGAAAAGATGTTAAACCTAGATGTTTTAAAGATGAAAAAGTAGCTGCTGATGTGGAGAATGAGCCAGATTATACAGGCACATATAATTCATGACTAACAGCATAGTTTTTATCCTAAGAACAGTGAACATAAGCAGAAAACTGACATAAGTTGTTGTTGTTGTTGTTGTTTTAATCCTTCTGGCTGTGATGGCAAATAAATCATAGGGGCACCCCAAAAAATGATGAAACCAATCTGTAGGCTATTGAGAAGTTTGGGTAAAACATGAAGGTGATATTGATAGAATAGGAGTTCTCAAGATTGAGAAAAATAGATGGAATTGAGGTACATTTTTGAGAGCGAATTGACAGGACTTGCTAATGATTTTTTTTTTTTTAGAATAAAATAAATATATAATTTAAGAGGCATTTTACAAACAAACAAACAAAAACAGTTGTTATTTTTCCATCTGGATAGAAGTCCCAAAATTCAGAGTTCTCAGGTCTATGGTATTTCACAGTTAACCCATCAAATCCAGTGCTGGAGGGTCCAAATGGCAGATCCCTTGGTGGTGACTTGAGTACATGGCTTCTCAATCTTTGTTACTTTCTTCCAGTCCCCAAATCTTTCTTTCTTCCTCTCCTTCTGTTTTTTTTTTTTTTTTTTTTTTTTCAGTCAAAGATCCTGGAGCATATGGAATTTAACTGGCATTTTTAATCCAGAAGAGAAGTGTTCAAACAAATGTATGGGGGTAAGTAGGGCTTGGTGCAGGAGAATCAGGACACGAACGTCCCTCACTTTTGCTTTCTTCTGACCCAGATCCCACTGGACATATTCTGTTTGGCACTTGAAAGCTCTGGTATTTTGGCAAAGCAATTATGGGAGGCCCAATCTAGTTGGCAACTGGGGATGAAGGAATCTTCATGGCTAGTTGTGAAGTCCTTCCCCTCTGGAGAATCTGTGATCAACTTGTATCTTCTCAGAGGTAGCAGTCCCCAGCTGATTGCTTGAGCACAGGTTCCTCTCAGTGGGACGTAGTCACACCCAACTTCACCTTCTCTTCATTTTCCACGTCATAACCTCCTCTCCTGTGGTACCAAAACATGAGAAGCCCCATGACGACCAGCAGACAGATGGATGACAGCACCACAGCCACCACAACCAGGATGGTTGTGTGATCGCACGTATGTATATAAGCGATTTTTCACAGGGAGGCTCAGCCCATGGCACCTCTCTCCGTTTTAACCTGCGTGGCAGATGCAGGTTGGAACCCGGAGCTCCTTCACGTATTTGCATTCTCCGTGGATGCAGAAGTCCTTGTATCTCCAAAGACATGGGTTTCTCTTCTTCCCTAATCCCTTGCCTTTCTTCTTTCTTTTCCCACGCTCCTCCTTGCTGGGTGTGGCCAGAGCTTGTGGCTTGGAGGAGAAAGCAGCTCTGAAAAGGTCCAGGTTTGCCTCTTCCACGTCCAGGACTTCCCAGCCTTGGCCACCTCCCACGGGCAGCAGCTGGTCCCTAGATTGAGTAGGGGAGTCCAGATTGCTAGCTCCAGCAGCCAGGACTCTCCAAAGCCGCTCCAGGCTCTCGCCAGTGACCAACGCCGAAAGCACTGCAGCAAGACAGAGGGAGCTTCAGCACCACCGACGGCAGCAGCTTCATGGTCCCGGACTCGGCGGAGGAGGCGAGGCAGCAATCACTTTGCGGGGCGGAGGCCACCGGACGCTGGCACTGGAACCGAGCGGGAGAAGCTCTGGAGATCCCTGCGGGCACGGTCGGCTGCCGGCCTCTGGGTGCAAGCCTGCCTGGGATTTGCGCGCAGCTCGTGGCCGCTGAGCGTCTCTCTATTCCCTCCGTCTGTCCGACCGCCAGAGAAAGAGAACCAGCTGCGGTCGACTTGCAGTTTTCTGGCTTCTGTAACTGAATCAATGGTGGTACCATTTACAAAGATGGAAAAAAACTGAGGCGAGCCAGGCTAGAGGAGGAAGCTAAGGGCAATGTTTAGGCCATAGTAACCTTGAAATGCTTATGAGACATCCAAGTAGAAATGCCAAATGGATAATTGAATGTTGGAGTCTCAGGTTTATAGGAAACATGTGGCCTGAAGGTAGAAAGTTGAACACTCTCAGTCTATAGTTAGGCTTAAGCTCTGGGAGAGAATATGCATTTATCTTTCCCAAACCAAGCCATACACAGTACTTTCCATTTGCCTTCAAATTTGAATCACTGATCTCTCAACTCTAGCTGCTCCCATATCCACTTTACTTTCTAGATTTCCTTCCTCTATAAAGTTGTATCTTCTAAAAGTTTTTGAGCTCCCAAATGAAGCACTGCAAAGACTAACACAGTTTTGTTAAGAGAACACACTGGTCATAGCAAACACATACTTCCAACAATAAAACAGATGACTGTAAACATGGAAATCACCAGATGGTCAATACCGAAATCAGATTGATTATATTCTTTGCAGCTGAAGATGGAGAAGTTCTATACAGTCAGCAAAAAACAAGACCTGGAACTGACTATGGCTCTGATCATCAGCTCATTGTTGCAAGATTCAGGCTTAAATTGGAGAAAGTAGGAAAAACCACTTGGCCATTCAAGTATGACCTAAATTAATTCCCTTATGGTTATACAGTGGAGGTAGTGAGTAGAATCAAGAGATTAGATCTGGTAGACAGAATGCCTGAAGAACTATGGGCAGAGGTTCATAACATTTTACAAGAGGCAGTGACCAAAACCATCCCAAGAAAAAGAAATGCAAAAAGGCAAATGGTTGTTTGAGGAGGCCTCACAAACAGTTAAGGGAAGAAGACAAGCAAAAGGCAAAGGAGAAAGGGAAAGATATACACTACTGAAGGCAGAGTTCCACAGAATAGCAAGGAGAGATTTTTTAAAAGCCTTCTATGTGAACAATGCAAAGACATAGAGGAAAATGATAGAATGGGAAAGACTAGCTATCTCTTCAAGAAAATTGGTGATACTGAGGGAACATTTTATGCAAGGATGATTAATAAAGGACAGACGTGGCAAGGACATAAAAGAAGCTAAAAAGATGGAAGAGGTGGCAAGAATACACAGAAATATACAAAAAAAGTCTTAATGACCCAGATAAGCATGATGGTATGATCATTCACCTAGAACCAGACATAATGGAATGTGAAGACAAGTGGGCTTTAGGAAGCATTGCTATAAACAAAGCTAGTGATGGTGATGAAATTCCAGCTGAGCTGTTTAAAATCCTAAAAGCTGATGCTGTTTAAGTGCTGCACTCAATATGTCAACAAATTTAGAAAACTCAACAGTGGCCACAAAGGTCACTTTTCATTCCAAAACCAAACAAGAGTAATGACAAAGAAGATTCAAACTATGGTATATATGAGCTCATTTCACATGCTAGCAAGGTAATTCTCAAAATTCTTAAAGCTAGGCTTCAGCAGTACGTGAACCAAGAACTTCTAGATATTCAATCTGGATTTAGAAAAGGCAGAGGTACCAGAGATCAAATTGCCAACATCCACTGGATCATAGAGAAAGCAAGGGAATTCCAGAAATTTTTCTGTTTCATTGACTACGCTAAAGTCTTTGACTGTGTGGGTCACAAAAATCTGTGGAAAATTCTGAAAGAGATGGGAATACTAGACTACCTAACCTGCTCTTGAGAAACCTCTATGCAGGTCAAAAAGCAATAGTCAGAACTGGATACAGAACAATGGACTGGTTCAAAATTGAGAAGGGAGTTCATCAAGGCTGTATATCATCACTCTGCTTATTTAATTGATATGCAGAGTATATCATGCGAAGTGCTATGCTGGAGGAATCAAGTTGGAATCAAGATTTCTGGGAGAATTATCAACCTCAGATATACAGATGATACCACTCTAAAGGCAGAAAGTGAAAACAAACTAGAGTGTCTCTTGATCTGGGTGAAAGAGAATGAAAAAGCTGGCTTAAAGCTCTACATTCAAAAAATGAAGATCCTGACATCCAGTTCCATCACTTCATGGCAAATAGATGGGAAAAAAAAGTGGAAAGAGTGATAGATTTTATTTTCTTGGGCTCCAAAATCACTGTGGATGGTGACTTCAGCCATGAAATTAAAAGACAGTTGCTCCTTGGAAGGAAAGCTATGGCAAAACTAGTCAGTATATTAAAGAGCAGAGCCATCACTTTGCCAACAAAGGTCAGTATAGCAAAGCTATGGTTTTTCCAGTAGTCATATATGGATGTCAGAGTTGGACCATAAAGAAGGTTGAATGCCAAAGAAATGAAGGTTTTGAACTGTGGTGCTTGAGGAGACTCTTAAGAGTCCTTTGGACAGCAAGGAGATCAGTCAATACTAAAGGAAATCAAACCTGAATATTCATTGGAAGGACTGACGCTGAAGCTGAACCTCCAGTCCTTTGGCCACCTGATGCAAAGAGCTAACTCACTGGAAAAGACCCTGGTGCTGGGAAAGATTAAGGAACAGGGGAGAATGGGGCTTCAGAAGATGAGATGTTTGGATGGCAACATCAACACAGTGAACATAAGTCTGAGCAAACTCTGGGACATAGTGAAAGACAGGGAAGTCTGGTATGCTTTAGTCCATGTGGTTGCCAAGAGTTGAACGCAACTGACTGAACAACAGTAACAAAATTTCCACTTGTCCCTTCAAGCTGACCAGAAAACAGACACTTGGGCTCTTCTCTTTCAGGTGATTTTAACTACACAGTGGGAAAAAAAAAAAAAACCCACTGCAAACCACAACAAAAACCCCTGAGATTGGTTTTCAGTGAAAGCTGAAAGTTTGTTTTTTTTCTTACTACAAGTGAAGTTACTCTTGGGACTATTTGCTCCTGATTTCTTTCTTGATCTTAGACAGAAAGTTCCATTTATCCTTCATCTGTACTTCTGTAATAGGGAAGAAAAAACGTGATTCCATGTTGGATCTGTTTCTTTTACTTTAAGCTTTGTGCTCTGTTGCCTGGACTTAGTCATGTTGACTCTGTACTTTTGTAAAAGAATTTTGCCTATAGCCTGAAATACACAAAAGAGCCTATTTTCAAAGTTCTGACCTTTAAAGTATAACATTCTTCCATTCAGATAGAGATAAAAATTTGTAGCGTAGAAAATAATATTTATCTAATTAAAGATTTTCAAGAGTACCTCATCTATGCAGACAGATGCAAGTTTCTGACACCAAGAAGTCTGCAACAACTAACCACATCCCCTCCCCTTTAAACACAAAAGAAGCCAATTCTAACTCAGGTAAGATAGTTCTCTAGGACATGAATCTGCCATTTTCTTGGTCTGCTGGCTTTCCGAATAAAGTCATTATTCTTGTCCCAACAACTTGTCTCCCAGTGATCAGAACAAGTTTGGATTTAGTGAGCAGAACGAGTTTGAACTCAGTAACAGTTCTATTATTCCTGTGTGTGTTCTAAGTTTTTTCATGGTAAAATTCATGTTGACTCAGAATTCCAGATGTTGAGGTCTGAAGAAGTCCTCAAAAACTAGTTCAACCTGCTCATGTTACATATGAGAAAACAAGCATATAAAAAGTATAAGTGACCGACAAACACTGTGGCTCTAATATGGACTTTATATTATTTATATTCTCTAATTTACAGAGAATAAATGGCTCGTTGCTGAATAGATTGTTCTTTCTCTGCCCTAGACTACACAAATGCAGCTGACTCATATCACCTTGTAAGTTCCTGGACAACGAAAGGCTTCAATTTCATTTCTAATTACACTTTTTAAAGCTACAGAGAGCTGCCCGCAAGTTCACTCTACTATAGGCCCCAGAATTGTTTTTCATTAAAGCTGGCCTCTTCTGTAAGTCAGACATTCACAGAGATTCCACAGGAAGAGGGCCTCTAAGACACAGCTTTATCTCACTATCTTATTAGGGTATATCATGACTCCAGTAGGAAATGCATAAAATAATTTATATAATAAGTTTTACAATTTTATGCTCTGCATTTTGGGGATCTACAATATTTTATCCCATATTCATTTTGTTCTTTTTAATGATTGATTCCAAACATTCTCAGCTAAGAAGTTTTGAAAATGCAGAAAAGTACAAAGCAAGCAAAATTATCTATACCCTTACAAGACTTAGGTAATTACTTCATATTTTGTACTTCTTTCCAGATCCTCTTCCTTGCATATAGGTTTGTACATGGGTTTTTCTTGTGTGTGTAGCTATGTAGATAGTATTTTCATGTATGTTTACATTTTTCCATTTGTACATATAAACATTATATACATAAAATATTTATATTATTTGTGTTCTCTAATTTTCCATAGTGTACTCTAATTTTTTAATAAGGGATGTAACCCCTAGCAAAATGCATAGCACATTATAAGCTCCCTGTAAATTCTGATTCTCTTATTATTTTAATCAAATATACGAAGTGTTGAAGCAAAGGTAAGGAATGTTCTTTGGACAGGGCTGTGGGATGTGCTCACAGAGCAAAAGTTGAGACCAGAAGATTTAATGACTCTCACAATTTAGGGCTAGAACAATAAGTGGATGAGCAAAATGACTAGTATTTGTATCACTGAAAAGCCTGAACCCAGACCGGGAATGACAACAAAATCAACTAAGGTCACACCCCTGCTTTGAGAATGAGCTGTAGTACAGAGTATGCTTGCCTCAAGAGGGAAGAGAAACTCATCTCAGTTTTAAATTTCATTCTCAAGGCTTTAAAATAAAGAAAAACTGACTTTTCTCATAACTACCATCATCTTTCAAATACCCATACTACTCTGAGCCCTTATTTGCCTAAATTTTGCTTTCTAGAAATGATAGATGTTATTCTAGAGATGTAAGGGGAAGAGAGAACATCAGCATGCAAATGATGGGAATTTTAAGGTCAAGGATACCCAAATTCCTGGAAACACTCTACTGTTTAAACATTTTACTGTGTAAAAGCTTTGGACATGAGTCTTTATTTCCCTTTCCCTGTAATGTATTATATATGCATTCTTTTACACAAAATACTACAATCAGATTATTTTTGGCATCCAACAGCTGTAAGTCACTTCAAGTGAGGGAGATCGATTCCTTGATACCTCAATACACTTTTCATCTTATCTACTAGCATTATTACAATTAAAAAAAAAAAACCTACATCTTCTTTTCCTGTCATTATTTCATGGCCTCCCTCATCTGTTCATTAATTCTTGAAACTAAAAGCCTGCCTTTGACATTAAGACCATATCTGCCTTAGTTGTGCAGCAGATGCTTTCTGCACATTGACATATTTGCCATCATCACATTGCTTTTTCTTCCATGTGTATTTTACTTCTCTTGAACAAAAAGTATGTAATGGTCTTAATAGATAATTAGTGTGCAATAATCCAATGATATTTGTTAAAGAAAAAGTAAAACATAACAAGATTAAAGGTTAAATATTATCTCATAAAATATTATGAAAAATAACATAAAAACTTAGAGATAGGTAGTGTTATTTAAAATCTCCTCTTTAGTGTCAAACATTTGAAAGTGCATAACTTCCCTAACAACCATTTATTTGATCAAGACTCTGAGGTCTTAACTGACCTCAAGCACAATACATTAATGGAAATACACTCTCCCAAGACAAAAGGGAAAAAATGCCCCAATATTCTTTGCCCTTGTCAGAGTGCTGCAGAGGAACTACCAGCATCCAGATATCTGGAAAGACAAAACAAACTCTGATCCACTTCGGGGGCATTATATTCCTACCTGGGATATTTTTCCTCCTACTCCTTGCTAATTCAACTCTTTATTCATTCTTCAAGTGTTTGCTTAAACATCGCTATCTAGAGAAAGTGTCCCAAATTCACATCTAAATTAGTCCCCTTTATGCCCAAATCATAATTCTTAACTTGCCCCTTGCAATTCTTATTACAATTTAGCATTTCATTGTTTTATAGACATTTTACATCTTCCTCTCTCCCCACTAGACTCGGACGTTAGTGAGAGCAAGAATCAGCTCCAATTTGTTCAATGCTGAATTCTACAAACACCTAGCATAGTTCATTGGAATGACAACTGTTGTGTTCAGTTGTTCAGCCATGTCCAACTCTTTGGAACCTCAAGGACTACAGTACGCCAGACTTCCCTGTCCACTATTTCCTGGAGATTGCTCAAACTCACGTCCATTGAATCTATGATGTCATCCAACAATCTCATTCTCTGTTGTCCCTTGTCTTCTTGTTCTCAATCCTTCCCACCATCCAGGGTCTTCAACGAGTTGGCTCTTCACATCAGGTGGCCAAAGGGTTGGCGCTTTTGCTTCAGCATCAGTCCTTCCAATGAATATTCAGGACTGATTTCCTTTAGGATTGACTGGTTTGATCTCATTGCTGTCCAAGGGACTTTCAAGAGTCTTCTCCAATACCACAGTTCAAAAGCATCAATTGTTAGAAACTCAGCTTTCTTTATGGTCTGACTCTCACATCCATATATGACTACTGGAAAAAGCATGGCTTTGAGTATATAGACTTTTGTTGGCAAACTGATGTCTCAGCTATTAAATACACTGCTAGGATTGTCATAGCTTTTCTTCCAAGGAGCAAGCATCTTTTAATTTCATGGCTGCAGTCACCATCCACAGTGACTTTGGAGCCCTGTAAAATAAAGTCTGTCACTGTTTCTATTTTTTCCCATTTTATTTCCCATGAAATGATGAGACTGGATCTTTGTTTTTTGAATATTGAGTGAAAAAACCAGCCTTTCACTCTCCTCTTTCACCTTCATCAAGAGGCCCTTTTGTTCCTCTTCACCTTCTGCCATAAGGGTGGTGTCATCTGCATATCTGAGGTTATTGATATTTCTCCTGACTATCTTGATTCCAGCTTGAGGTTCATCCAGCCCGACATCTTGCATCATGTACTCTGTATATAAGTGAAATAAGCAGGGTGATATTTACAGCTTTGATGTACTCCTTTTCCAATTTTGAAACAGTCCGTTGTTTCATGTTCAGTTTTAACTGTTGCTTCTTGATCTGCATACAGGTTTCTCAGGAGGCAGGTAAGGTAGTCTGGTATTCCCATCTTTTTGAGAATTTTCCACAGTTTGTTGTGATCCACACAAAATCTTTAATGTAGTCAATGAAGTGGAAGTAAATGCTTTTCTGGAATTTCCTTGCTTTCCTATGATCCAACAGATGTTGGCAATTTGATCTCTGGTTCCTCTGTCTTTTGTAAATTCAGCTTGTACATTTGGAAGTTCTCAGTTCACGTACTATTGGAGCCTAGCTTGAAGAATATTGATCATTACCTTGCTAGCATGTAAAATGAGCACAACTGAACTATAGTTTGAACATTCTTTGACATCGCCTTTCTTTGGGATTGGAATGAAAACTGACCTTTTCCAGTCTTGTGGCCTCTGCTGAGTTTTCCAAATTTGCTGGCATATTAAGTGCAGCACTTTCACAGCATCATCTTTTAAGATTTGAAATAGCTCAGCTAGAATGCCATCACCTCCACTAGCTTTGCTTTTAGTCATCCTTCTTAGGGCCCACTTGTCTTCACACTCCAGAATGTCTGGCTCTAGATAAGTGATCACACCATCGAGGTTATCCGAGTCATTAACATCTTTTTTTGTATAGTTCTTCTGTGTTCTTGCCACCTCTTATTAATATCTTCTGCTTCTGTTAGGTCCATACCATTTCTGTCCTTTACTGTGCCCATCTGTATGAAGTGTTCGCTTGGTATCTCTAATTTTCTTGAAAAGATCTCTAGTCTTTCCCATTCTTTTGTTTTCTTCTGTTTCTTTGCACTGTTCACTTAAGAAGGCTTTCTTATCTCTCTTTGCTATTCTTTGAAACTCTGCTTTCAGATGAGTATATCTTTCTTTTTCTCATTTACCTTCCATTTCTCGTCTCTCCTCAGCTATTTGTAAGACTGCCTCATGTAACCATTTTGTCTTTTCACATTTCTTTTTCTTGGGGATGGTTTTGATCACTGCCTCATGTACAATGTTATAAACTTCTGCCCATAATCTTCATGCACTCTGTCTATCAGATCAAATCTCTTGAATTTATTTGTCAGAATGACAGTGAATAATCAATATGATGAAATCATCTATTAATTTTAGTAAAACTTCTGAATCATAGAGATATGAACCTTATAAATAGATCTTTAATTACCAGTGAAGAGAGTTTGAAATAAATGTTACAAGGGTAGACATCAACAGACTGACTGAGAAGAGTCTTGGGAGATGCACTGTTGTTACTGGAGGAAATGAAACTAAGACTTGGAGAACCTGTCAAGTTCATACAAACAGCAAGTGCTGGGACATACACTGGGTTCTCAATAACCATTTCATAAATGAATGAAATCACACGCTCATAGGCAAACTGTTAGGCAGTTTTACAGGTAACAGTAGTCTTTTCTTTTCAGTAATGCAGTTTTCTAAAGTTTCTATATATCAGTCCTAATTTTGCACTTCTGAAGCTCAAAAAAAATTGATTCTCTCATCCCCATTATATATCTTCAATTATTGTTTTATTCATTCATTTATTCATTCAACCAGTATTTTAATGTAACCAATGTCAAATGCTATTCTAAGAACATAATGATGAACAAATATCTTCATAGAGCTTCCAACAGATGAACAGCAAACCATCCCATAAGTGAAAATCACTGCAGTGCTACATATTTCACAGGAGAAAGCTGTGGGAGCGTATGACAGAAGAATCTGACCTAATAAGAGAGATCAGAAGGATAAAAGGTTTTATTTTAAATAATCAAAGAAGAAGGAAAATGCATTCCAATAGAGGCAGTGGTATGCACCCTGTGACAGGAAGTGCAATATGTGTGAGGGACTGATAATGTCCATGTGACAAAAATAGAAAAAGTTAAGAGTGCATGGTGTGATTTAAGGCTATAAGTACAGGTAGAGGCCAATCCATGCAAGGACACACAGTTACTTACAAGACTACTAAGGGCAAAGAAACTCTAGATGAATTTCAACCTAGGAAACAATGTTCTCAGATTTGTATTTTGTAAAACATTTTTTTGACAAGATATTTGGAGGATATAGGAACAAAGAATAGCAGCAGAGAGACCTGGATGCTACTCTCAGCAAAATATGTTGATGGTTTGGATAAAAAGGCATTGGAGATAGAAAGTAAACCAACTATTATGCTATTGGGATGTAAACTGAACAAGACATTATAGTTTGAGTGTGAAGGGGGAAATGACATTTGAAGGTTGACTCTTTGCTAACTTCTTATTCCAATATACATTTTCCCTCTTCCTTAACAACAAAACCCTAGATTTATCTGATGTGCCATGAAGCAGATAAAATTTATATTTTTCTGTCTCATGTTCAGGAATATATGACCAAAAATGTATATTGCTAAACATTGGCCAATAAAATATATGTGGGGAAATTTGGGCTTTTTGAGATTTTTTTCTGAAAAGGGAGAGGTCATGGCCTTATTCTCCCCTTCCTAAACCCTTCTGCTTAGAACTCAGATGTGAAATTGTAGCTTTACCAGTCAATTTGAATCATAAAGACAAGACTGAATATTGGAGAAGGCAAGTACTCACGCAGCAGCCCCAATCTAGGCTGTATAACACAGACTTCTTTTATCATGAGAAAATGAAATTTTTTATGTCAAAATCATCAATAGCCAAATAATCTGACTTTATTCACAGCACAATACACTAGATGATAGGGGTGCCATTAGGTGGGAAAGATTTGAGCAAGTTCAGATAATGGGAAGAAGCACCAAGAGTTACTTTGAATGCAATAAGTTTGAGATGTCTCGCAGATGATGAAGGGGGCAGTGAGACGTACAAATATAGAATTTCTAAAGTGTCTAGATTAAGTATAGATATTTTAGGTCCCTTAGCATTTTGAAAGTATTTATAATCACATAAGAAAATTAAGTGAATCTACAGATTCATTGCAAATCTGTTAAAATATCAGATGGTTTTTCCATAGGAATTGAAAAGCAGACCTTTAAATTCATGTGGAAATGCAAGGAACCCAGCATAGCCAAAACAATCTTGAAAAAGAAGAACAAAGTGGAAAGACTCAGACTTTTCATTTTTAAAACTAACTACAAAATTACAGTAATCAAAGCAGCATGGTACTGGCATAAAATGGCATATTAATCAATAGAATAGTATTGAGAGTCCAAAAATGAACCTTACATTTGTGATCAATTGATTACTTATTTATTTATGGCTGCACTGGGTCATGATTGCTGTACAGGCTTTTCTCTAGTTGCAGAGAGTGGGGACTACTCTATAGTTGCATTGTGCCGGCTTCTCATTACAGTGGTTTCTATTGTGGAGCATGGGTTCTAGGGCACAAGGGCTTCAACAGCTGCAGCACGTGGGCTCAATAGTTGAGGCTCCCAGGCTCTAGAGCAGAGGCCCAATAGTTGTGGTGCATGGGCTTAGTTGTGAGATCTTCCTGAATCAGGGATCAAACCCATGTGTCCTGCATTGGCAGGTGGTTTCTTCACCACTGAACCACCAGGGAAGCCCAGTCAATTGATTTTTGATAGTGTTGAAAATATTTAATGGGAAATAAATAGTTTTGCAATATATAGTTCCAAGACATGATATGTACATCTGAAATAAATCAGTTGAATACCTCATACCATGCACAGTGCCCAGTGTTCCCCAGTAAACTCAGTCTCCCAGCCTGTGGCCCAGAGTATCCCTACAGGAATTGAATACAGAGACCAGCCCTGGGAGCCTGGATACTGAATCACCTGACTGGGGGCATGAGCAGTTTACTCCTATGTATTTGCCTGCTGGCATCAGGCTCTCCTCACCTGCTTTATTGAGCTTGCCCTCACCCACTGAGCTATCCTTCTGGAGTCTCCAACTGCACAGCTCCCCCAACTGAGCCATTAATGAAGAGGTTTGCATGCATAATGAAGTATACACATTGCTTCATAGATGAAAATTATGCAGTTAATAATAGACTTGTACTCATATTACAGAAAAACTATTAAAACTCAATAATAAAAATATAAAAGATGTGAGTGGGCATATAAATGGTCAAAGAAGACATATAAGTAACCATAAAATGCAATAAAAATCATTAATCATTAGGAAAATACAAATCAAAACCACAATACGATACCACTTAACACCAGAATGATGGCTATAATCAAAATAACATAAAATAACAAGTGTTGGCAGGAATGTGGAAAATCAGAACCCTCATACATTGGTGGTAAGAATGTAAAATGATGCATTCAGTGTTATTTAAATACTGTCTGGCAGTTTCTCAAAAACTTAAATGTAGAGTTACCATATGACCCAGCAAACCCACTCCAAGGTATATACCCAAAAGAAATGAAAACATATGTCCACCAAAAAAATTGTTCATAAATATTTATAGCAAACTTTATTCATAATAGCTAAAAGAAGAAATAACCCAAATGTCCTTTAACTTATGAATAAATTAATAAAATCTATTATATCCATATAATAGAATATTATTTTATAATAAAAAGTAATGAAATTCTGATACATTCTATATCACAGATGAATATTGAAAACATGCAAAGAGAAATAAACCAGACACAAAACAATGCAAAGGAGTTATGCCATATGATTCCACTTATATAAAGAGTCCAGAATGGGCAAATCTGGCCACCTGATGCAAAGAGCTGACTCATTTGAAAAGACCCTGATGCTGGAAAAGATTGAAGGCAGGAGGAGAAGGGAACGACTGAGGATGAGATGGTTGGATGGCATCACCAACTCAATGGACACGAGTTTGGGTAAATTCCAGGAGTTGGTGATGGACAGGGAGGCCTGGTGTGCTGCGGTTCATGGGGTTGCAAAGAGTTGAACATGACTGAGCGACTGAATTGAACTGAACAGGAACATAAAGTAGATTAGTATTTGCCTATTGGTATTTGCCTATGGTTGGGGATGGTGAATGAGGGAAGGAATGAAGAATGGCTGTTAATGGGTACAGGAGTTTCTTTGTGGGATGATTAAAATGTTCTGAAATGAGATAGTGGTGATAGTTACACAACTCTGTGAATATGTTAAAAAAAAAAAAAACCTGAATTGTACAATTGAAGTGAGGGGACATTATGGTATGTGAATTAAACCTGAATAAAATGATTTAAAAATCAAGAGAAAAAGCTAACTTTTCTTTGCCCATCAGAGCACAAAACCCCACAATCATATCAATGAACCCATAGCCTAAATGTGCAATTATTTGCTGCCTCTACATGGAAGGCCCCTATCAAGCCACATTCTCACCTCTGTATCTGATAGCATCCTTTGCTTAGTACTCAGAGGCTCTTTTCTTGCTTTTCCCTCCCACCAAACTGTGCACATCTATACAGAAGTGATGAGTTTTAATCTCAGGATTTCCAGAAAATTTGATCCTGATTTGTGTTTGGAATATACTTGCTGCTGCTGCTCCTAAGTCGCTTCAGTCGTGTCTGACTCTGTGCGACCCCACAGACGCCAGCCCACCAGGCTCCCCCGTCCCTGGGATTCTCTAGGCAAGAACACTGGAGAAGGTAATAGCAACCCACTCCAGTACGCTTGCCTGGAAAAATCCCATGGACGGAGGAGCCTGGTAGGCTGCAGTCCATGGCGTCGCGAAGAGTCGGACACGACTGAGCGACTTCACTTTCACTTTGCACTTTCATGCATTGGAGGAGGAAATGGCAACCCACTCCAGTGTTTTTGCCTGGAGAATCCCAGGGACGGCGGGCCCTGGTGGGCTGCCGTCTATGGGGTCGCACAGAGTCGGATAGGACTGAAGCGACTTAGCAGCAGCAGCAGCAGGGCCTATTGCCACGGCACACAGAGCGCGGCCGAGAGGAGCTACCCCACGTCTGAGGTCAGGAATATACTTCAGTTCAGTTCAGTTCAGTCACTCAGTCGTGTCCGACTCTGCGACCCATTGAATCGCAGCACGCCAGGCCTCCCTATCCATCACCAACTCCCGGAGTTCACTCAGACTCACGTCCATCGAGTCAGTGATGCCATCCAGCCATCTCATCCTCTGTCGTCCCCTTCTCCTCTTGCCCCCAATCCCTCCCAGCGTCAGAGTCTTTTCCAATGAGTCAACTCTTCACATGAGGTGGCCAAAGTACTGGAGTTTCAGCTTTAGCATCATTCCTTCCAAAGAAATCCCAAGGCCAATCTCCTTCAGAATGGACTGGTTGGATCTCCTTGCAGTCCAAGGGACTCTCAAGAGTCTTATCCAACTAGCTCTTTGCAAAGTATTAATTTTTAAAATTCACAATTATTTAATTATATACTAAAAGTTAATTTCTTGTTTAATGCAGAAACTGAAATGCAAATCTTCCTACCTTCTTTCTCATGTATTTGCAATGTTCACAAATAAGTTATTAATTTAGACTTGCATTACATTCGAGCTTCTAGATTGACCTTTTATGTCATTTCTGTACTATGCATATCTTTCTAGGTACCATCTTAATATGTGGCCATCTAGCCCAGCACCTCTCAAACTTGAACTGCATCAGAATCACACAAGAAGTTTGTTAAAGCACATTGCAGGGCCTCACTCCCAGGGATCCTGATTCAGTGGTCTCCAGGTACAGACTGAAACTGTGTTTCTGATCATCTCCAAGGCTTTGCTGATGTTGCTATTCATAGACCACACCTGGAAGATTGAGGGGCTAGAGGACTAGCATGTGTAGGTTATACTCAAAAGTTGGGCAAGGCTTAGGTCTGTTAGGGAGAGGTCAGGGCATTTATTCAATAATAAATTGATTATAGATATTCAATAATAAATAAATTATAGATATTCTTTATAGAAATCTATCACTTTTTAATAATTGTATTGTATCACCTACATGATAAATTTGGACTCATTAACTTTTATAATTATAATAAAGAATGTTAGTAAATGTGAAATATTGTTTGTAATTTGTAGCAAAACAATGTCCTAGTAATAAAATGCTACTTTTCAAAGTATAAACAGTCAACTGAAACACACAATAAGACTAAGCTAAAACATCAATAAAATGGGGAAATAGCACAGGTAGGGAATAGGAGGGAGTAAATATTTTCTGAACAATAATCTAATATACCATAGTTGTTAATGTACATTTAATTTGTACTCATAAATGACAGTTGTTTGAAGTCAAGCATGAAAAAATATCAATTATAATAGGTCACATAAATTATAGTAATCATGGAAACTTTTCTCAACATGAACACCATCAAATCAGCACATTAAATTTTTCTGATTAAAATTTCTGCATATCAAATTGGAATAGCTTTCAATCTCAGAAATTCAAGAATTAAAAAGAGAAAATATTAACACAACTGGGATTATATGCAATTTATCTTTTCATTTAAGATGACTGAAGAAGCTTCAGAGATGCTTTCTGCTTGAAAATAGGATACCAAACCAACTCTCTTGTAACTTAGAAATAAACACATTTTTTTAGAAAACTGGGCCAGCTGATTGCTAATCCAAAATGGTAATATTCTGAACATTTAAGCATAATAAAAGCAATCTTTGTTTTTGATGATATAAAATGTAAAATTAAATTTCAAAACATATCTAACAAATAGTGAAAGTGAAGTCACTCAGTCATGTCCTACTCTTTGCAACCCCATGGACTATAGCCTACCAGGTTCCTCTGTCCATGGGATTTTCCAGGCAAGAATACTGCAGTGGGTTGCCATTTCCTTCTCCAGGGGATCTTCCTAACCCAAGGATTGAACCCCGGTCTCCCACATTGTAGGCAGACACTTTACTGTCTGAGCCACCAGGGAAGTTAGAACATCTTCTAACAAAATATGATATATCATGCCATTTATACTTTATTTACCAATCATACTTTTATCTTTTATAGCTTTATATTTTATACTGTAATTTTATAATTTTATAAATGAATAGTCTGTTCCCAATTTACCTGTTAACACATTTAGACATTATCTGTATACAGAGTATTAAAGATTCAATTTAAATAATTTTATAAAACATGATTAAAAACGTAAAAAAGTAAATAACTTTTTAAAACTATGTTATCATTATCATGAAAACATTCCACAATGATTTTTTTTGAATCCATAAAAGTGACTACAACTGTATATGTAGCTTATTGCATTCAGTTCTATGAAAAGCGTCAATCGTGTCCGACTCTTTGTGACCCCATGGACTGTAGCTTGCCAGGCTCCTCTGTTCATGGAATTTTCAAGGCAATAGTACTGGAGTCAATTGCCATTCTTTTCTCCAGGCGATCTTCCTGACTTTACTGTCTGAGCCACCAGGGAAGACCCAGTCTGTTCTAGGGCTGCTATAAATCTGGCAATTTAAAACAACAGAAATGTATTCCCTCAGAGTTCTGGAGGACAGAAGTCCAAAATCAAGCTGTCAGCAGGCTTCATTTTCTTTAGAGGCTCTGAGTGGAACCCATTCTCACGCCTTCTCTCTGGTAATTCTTGGCTTCCCTTGGCTTGGTAGACACATCTCTGCAATCTCTGCCTCTGTCTTCACATAACTTTTCCTGTATGTCACCTCCTTTGATATCCAGGATGATCTTATCTCAAGAGTCTTACCTTAAATACATCAGCAAACACCCTTATTCCGAATAGTTATATTCTGAGATTTTTGTGGACATATCTGGTTGGGGGTGGGGTGCAAAATTCAACTGAGCACACTTGTGAAAGAAGTTTGAGGATTAAAAATAATTGATAAAACAGCATCAATCCATTGCTTACCATTCCAACATGTTGCTTCATTCACCCACACATTTATTTTGTTCAATGACTGAGTACCTACTGTGCACCAGGCACTGAATTAAGCCCTTGGATAATGAGTGACCAAAGTGACAATCACCTGTAAGAAGGTTGTTGTGTGCTGATTCCCACACATGGCTTGATCATAGCCAAGTTTTCACCATCCTAAGACAAAATAAAATAAATTTTTAAAGGTTTAAATTTATTTAACTTTGCTTAATCCCTAGAGTATGCTCTGTTTACTCTTGTGCACATACTTCTGTTCTATATGTAGAAAAGAATGAACAGTTGGAAGGTGATAACTGTACTTCGTAAGATTCTTTCTCATACTTCATAGTATTCTTTCTGGAAGAAATAAAATATATGGAAATTCTACTACTCCCCTAACCTTATTAAATTAATTGGTTTTTTAAAGCAAACAGGCTGGGAACAACTGCTTCAAAGTGCCCTGGTCATGCTGAAAACCTTCACTGAACTTGGCCAACTTCTCTACTGTGCAAGAGGAGAATGAGATTTCCGAGACTTTTCATAAATTGGCACTTCTCTGGTGCCACAACTTTGCAATCCACTGTATCCTGTGCCTACATACCAATTGATGAGAAAAAGAAAGAACTGTCAGGCATCTAGCTGTGTGAGGTGAAGAAATCTACAGGTAGGAAAAGTTGCTGGGATGATCTAATGACTGCTGGATGGAGCTGCTTAGGGCGCAGCCTTCCCCAGTATGGTAATCTGAGCCTTGTTGGGGAGGGGCTACAAGCAGAATTTGAAAGCCCTGTTGCCTCAAGGACTGAAAGAGGTTAGGCATTACTTTCACTTCCAGAGATGTCCATGGGATCTCAAAGAATCAGATATTACTGAGCAAATAAGCACAGCACAGAGATGCTTTGGTGCTCAATTGGCTCAGTTGTGCACAAATTATAGAATGAACATTCTCCCCTTCTCTGCATGGAACCAAAGATAACTTGTACACACTCACTACTCCCCAAGACATATTCGTACCAATATTTCAATGGTCAGTTATTCTAGGTTCAGAAGTGCATTGAGGTGGGAGTGGAGGTGGGATGGAGGTAGAGCCTAGTTGATGGGGTCAAGAATGCTAACATATGCTTTTATTAGTAGTAATAATAATTTCACTATTTCTATCTATAGGCTAGGACAATCAGGTTGCTGAAATGTATAAAACAAGCAGGTGACAGAGAAAGGATTCATTCTAGAACAGGAGTTTCTTTAAAAAAACTGAAAAATAGCATTTCCCTTACAAGTGTCAACTACAAATTGGCACTTACCAAGAGCACTGCCAATGACTGAACAACAAAGGCATTTGCCGACTGCCTCTACAGAGATTGAACCCCATGCTGCTACGGTTGTTGACCTACAACAACCCCTGAGGGAGTTCAGGGTGGCCTGAGGCACTCTGTGCTCCAGGGAATCTGGTGGGACAGGTCTTTAGATAGTTGGATGTTTTTAGGAACAGATTTTATGATCTCAATCCTTACATCTCCTCATATCCAGAGAAATACTAAATCCCTTCATGGTGACATCAGATCCTCATGACTAACAAAAAAACTGTTTGCAAAATGAGTATTTCATGGGACTGAACTCTCCCTTCACCAAAACCTTATATGTTGACCTTACCCCACTGCCACTTTGGAGCAGTCTCTCAGAGCTATCTGAGAGGCTGCCTCCCTGGCTGTAGTCCTCATTTTGCCCCAAATGAAACTTAACTCACAACTCTCAAGTTGTACATTTTTAGTCAACACAAGCATATTTTAAAGAGGAGTGAATTTTTAGAAGTATATTAATTAACAATTCTGGGATAAAGCATTATTTTGATACAAGGCAGATCATAGTAAAAATTCTGGCTAAACTTTTTTATTTTTCATAGCCAGTGTGCAAGAAAGAGTTAATTCAGCAAATCAGGGCTTCTCCAGTTTGCACATTCCATAAAAGGCCTATCTTCAGAACTGGCCCTTAACTGGATCCTAAGAGATAATCCCTGAGCCTTTGGAATATCTCACTTGATAACAGTGTTTTTGTATGCCTAAGGCCTTGAGTCTTTCTATGTCAGTTCGACCTCTGAGAAGCTGGAGTCCAATAGCTGAGGTCAGTCACATGGGCACTGTGCCTACATGACTGACCTGCAATAAAACCCTGGACTCACGTGTTGGGTGAAGTTCTTGAAAAAAAAAAAAAAATCAATTCTAAAAGGCACAGAAGGAGGAGCAAAAACATTTTTAAACTGGCAAAAATATAAAGCATAGAAAGTGATAAATTATTTGAATGTCCAAGCAACTTACATTTTACTATATATGAAAGAATCAAACACTTAGAGAGTCTCATATTAGCCAAATTTGAGATAATTAGAACATCAAAAATAATCTTATCTATACAGAGTGAAGTAAGTCAGAAAGGAAAAAAAAATACTGCATACTAATACATATATATGGAATAGAAAGATGGTACTGATGAAAGTACTTGCGGGGGAGCAATGGAAACAGACAGAGAGAACATACTTATGGAATGGGTTGGGGGAGAAAAGAAAGGGTGAGATATATGGAGAGAGTAACATGGAAATTTATATTACCATATGTAAATTAGATCAGTTCAGTTCAGTTCAGTCTCTCAGTTGTGTCCAACTCTTTGTGACCCCATGGACTGCAGGACGCCAGGCTTCCCTGTCCATCACCAACTCCTAGAGCCTACTCAAACTCATGTCCATTGCTTAGGTGATGCCATCCAACCATCTCATTCTCTGGCGTCCCCTTCTCCTCCCACCTTCAATCATTCCCAGCATCAGGGTCTTTTCCAATGAGTCAGTTCTTCACATCGGGTGGCCAAAGTATTGGAGTTTCAGCTTCAGCATCAGTCCTTCCAATGAATATTCAGGACTGATCTCATTTATGATGGAATGGTTGGGTCTCCTTGCTGTCCAAGGGACTCTCAAGAGTCTTCTCCAACACCACAATTCAAAAGCATTGATTCTTCGGCACTCAGCTTTCTTTCTTTTTTATTATTTGTTTATTTTTTAAATATAAATTTATTTATTTTAATTGGAGGTTAATTACTTTACAATAATGTATTGGTTTTGCCATACATCAACATGAATCCGCCACAGGTATACATGTGTTCCCCATCCTGAATCCCCCTCCCTCCTCTCTCCTCCCTCCCCATACCATCCCTCTGGGTCGTCTCAGTGCACCAGCCCCAAGCATCCAGTATCATGCATCAAGCCTGGACTTGCGATTCGTTTCATATATGATATTATACATGTTTCAATAACATTCTCCCAAATCATCCCACCCTCTCCCTCTCCCACAGAGTCCATAAGACTGTTCTATACATCTGTGTCTCTTTTGCTGTCTTGCATACTGTTACCATCTTTCTAAATTCCATATATATGTGTTAGTATACTGTATTGGTGTTTTTCTTTCTGGCTTACTTCACTCTGTATAATAGGCTCCAGCTTCATCCACCTCATTAGAACTGATTCAGGTGTATTCTTTTTAATGGCTGAGTAATACTCCATTGTGTATATGTACCACAGCTTTCTTATCCATTCATCTGCTGATGGACATCTAGGTTGCTTCCATGTCCTGGCTATTATAAACAGTGCTGCGATGAACATTGGGGTACACATGTCTCTTTCAGTTCTGGTTTCCTCAGTGTGTATGCCCAGCAGTGGGATTGCTGGGTCATAAGGCAGTTCTAGTTCCAGGTTTTTAAGGAATCTCCACACTGTTCTCCATAGTGGCTGTACTAGTTTGCATTCCCACCAACAGTGTAAGAGGGTTCCCTTTTCTCCACACCCTCTCCAGCATTTATTGCTTGTAGACTTTTGGATCACAGCCATTCTGACTGGTGTGAAATGGTACCTCATAGTGGTTTTGATTTGCATTTCTCTGATAATGAGTGATGTTGAGCATCTTTTCATGTGTTTGTTAGCCATCTGTATGTCTTCTTTGGAGAAATGTCTATTTAGTTCTTTGGCCCATTTTTTGATTGGGTCATTTATTTTTCTGGAATTGAGCTGTAGGAGTTGCTTGTATATTTTTGAAATTAGTTGTTTGTCAGTTGCTTCATTTGCTATTATTTTCTCCTATTCTGAAGGCTGTCTTTTCACCTTGCTTATAGTTTCCTTTGTTGTGCAGAAGCTTCTAAGTTTAATTAGGTCCCATTTGTTTATTTTTGCTTTTATTTCCAATATTCTGGGAGGTGGGTCATAGAGGATCCTGCTGTGATGTATGTCAGAGAGTGTTTTGCCTATGTTCTCCTCTAGGAGTTTCATAGTTTCTGGTCTTACATTTAGATCTTTAATCCATTTTGAGTTTATTTTTGTGTATGGTGTTAGAAAGTGTTCTAGTTTCATTCTTTTACAAGTGGTTGACCAGTTTTCCCAGCACCACTTGTTAAAGAGATTGTCTTTAATC
Organism: Bubalus bubalis; assembly: GCF_019923935.1. Lineage (NCBI taxonomy): Eukaryota > Metazoa > Chordata > Mammalia > Artiodactyla > Bovidae > Bubalus > Bubalus bubalis. The sequence continues at coordinate 33,152,063 of NC_059170.1, read as the reverse complement.
CATTGTATATTCTGGCTTCCTTTGTCAAAGGTAAGGTGTCCATAGGTCCGTGGATTTATCTCTGGGCTTTCTATTTTGTTCCATTGATCTATATTTCTGTCTTTGTGCCAGTACCATACTGTCTTGATGACTGTGGCTTTGTAGTAGAGCCTGAAGTCAGGCAGGTTGATTCCTCCAGTTCCATTCTTCTTTCTCAAGATTGCTTTGGCTATTCGAGTTTTTTTGTATTTCCATACAAATTGTGAAATTATTTGTTCTAGCTCTGTGAAAAATACCATTGGTAGCTTGATAGGGATTGCATTGAATCTATAAATTGCTTTGGGTAGTATACTCATTTTCACTATATTGATTCTTCTGATCCATGAACATGGTATATTTCTCCATCTATTAGTGTCCTCTTTGATTTCCTTCACCAGTGTTTTATAGTTTTCTATATATAGGTCTTTAGTTTCTTTAGGTAGATATATTCCTAAGTATTTTATTCTTTTCATTGAAATGCAGTACTCAGCTTTCTTTATACTCCAACTCTCACATTCATACATGACTACTGGAAAATCTATAGCTTTGACTAGATGGACCTTTGTTGGCAAAGTAATGTCTCTGCTTTTTAATATGCGGTCTAGGTTGGTGGAGAAACAGTGAAAACAGTGGCTGACTTTATTTTTGGGGGATCCAAAATCACTGCAGATGGTAACTGCAGCCTTGAAATTAAAAGACACTCCTTGGAAGTAAAGTTATGACCAACTCACAAGGAGATCCAACCAGTCCATCTTAAAGGAGATCAGTCCTGAGTGTTCATTGGAAGGACTGATGTTGAAGCTGAAACTCCAATACTTTGGCCACCTGACTCATTTGAAAAGACCCTGATGCTGGGAAAGATTGAAGGCAGAAGGAGAAGGTGACGACAGGGGATGAGATGGTTGGATGGCATCACCGACTCAATGGTCAGGAATTTGGGTAAACTCTGGGAGTTGGTGATGGACACAGAGAATTGTGGTGCTGCAGTCCATGGGGTCACAAAGAGTTGGACATGACTGAGCAACTGAACTGAACTGAGGTTGCTCATAAATTTTCTTCCAAGGGGTAAGCATCTTTTAATTTCATGGCTGCAGTCACCACCTGCAGTTATTTTGGAGTCCAAAAAAATATAGTCTGTCACTGTGTCCATTGTTTCCCCATCTATTTGCCATAAAGTGATGGGACTAGATGTCATGATCTTAGATTTTGGAATGTTGAGTTTTAAGCCAACTTTTTCACTCTCCTCTTTCACTTTTATCAAGAGGCTCTTTAGTTCTCTTCAATTTTTGCTATGAGGGTGGTGTTATCTGCATATCTGAGGTTATTGATATTTCTTCTGGCAATCTTGATTCCAGCTTGTGCTTCATCCAGTCCAGCGTTTCTCATGATGTACTCTGCATATAAGTTAAATAAGCAGGATGACAATATACAGCCTTGCCATACTCCTTTCCCAATTTGGAACCAGTCTGTTGTTCCATGTCCAGTTCTAACTGTTGCTTCTTGACCTGCCTACAGATTTCTCAGGAGGCAGGTCAGATGGTCTGGTATTCTCATCTCTTTAAGAATTTTCCACAGCCAGTGGGAATTTGCTTATGAATCAGGGGACTGAAATAGGGACTCTATAACAACCTGAGGGGTGGGATGGGGAGGGAGATGGGAGTGAGGTTTAAGAATGAAGGGACATATGTATACCTATGGCTGACTCATGCTGATATATGGCAGAAACCAACAAAATTCTGTAAAGCAATTTATCCTTCAATTAAAAAATAAATAAATTAAAAAATAATCCTACCTATAATTCATACAGTTTGAATATCTAAAAGTTCATGAGTACATAATGATACTTACAATGATGTAAAGTGAACCAGAAGACCCCACATACTACCTTGACAACTATCTAATACACCAATTCCTTACTCTGAAAATGGTGCCTAAAGGAAAAAATGTACACATTAATTCTGCTTTTTACACTTAGAATTATCTTATCTTTACCTTGTGAGTTGACCCTGCTTCTATTAAAATCTGTATTTGATACTTCAATGACTATCTCATTTTCTTTTGGTTTATATTTGCATGAGTAAGCTTTTTATCTTCCTATACTTTTATTTCAAACTGTCCACATATTTGCTAGGTGGGTATTTTATAAACATCTTATAGATTGTTTTCAAAATGTCAACTTTTGTCTTTTAACAGAACAACTAATTCATTTATGTGTTTTTAAATTTTATTGTGAAAATTTCAAGCATAAAGGGAAAGAAAATAGTACAATAAGCATTCTAACATCCACCAATAAAATCACCACTTGCTAACACTTTGCCATGTTTGTTTCATCTAGATATTGTTACTTCCTTAATCATTGAAAAATAAACACTTCTAAATAGGTTATTCTTCCATCATAATCATTAAATTCAGAGGTGAAACAAAAAAATTTGTGCATCCTTAAACTTTTTCAGTTTCCAGAGCCCTCTGTAAATGAAAAATATATTTATAAATACAAAATTGCTAGGCTCCTTCTCAAGTTCTGAAAATTGCTAGTACTTCTTAAGTTCTAGAAAGAAAGAGAAGGATAGAAAGAATGGAGGGAAGAGAAAGGAAGAAAGAATAAAAAAGAAAGCAACTGGGATTAGAGAAAAAAGTGCTATTATTAACAATGATATATGTAGAAAAACTGAAGACACTACCAATGAATTGTTTAAATAAATGATAGAATTTCAGAATGTCACTGAATGCAAATTGACATACAACATGAAATTGTATTTCTTTATAAGCAACAAAAAGATAAAAATTAAAAGATACTACTTTCAATTAAAAATACTAAAATATAAATCTAACTTAAGATATGCAAGATTTCTAGAAAAATAATGATAAATTTTTCACTCAGAGACTTTAAAGAAGATGTACTTAATAATGGAGAGCTATATTGTGCCTGTGGATGGAAAGATTCAATATTGTAAATGTGTAAACCATTCCCAAGAAAATCTATAGATTTAATGCAATCACAATAAAAATCCCAACAGTAATGTATGTGACACATACATTGACATGTGTGACACGTGTCAGTGTGATGTGTGGTTTGTGTATGTGTATAAGTCGACAAATTTAGTCTGAAATTTATAAGAAAATTCAAAGTAGCCAAGAAAACTTTATGCTAGGGAACTTGTACCACCAGATAGCAAGGCTTCTAATAAAGATACTCAAACTAAACTAGTGTGGTATTGCTGCAAAAATAAACAGATCAATGGATTAGAACAGAGAGTCTATAAATCTACACAGTCTATACAACTGCCTGAAGGACAATAGAAAGGATCCAGGTATGGGTAAGTAGCTAAGTGTTCAAGGGAGAAAGGGTTAAATAGTTACAATTATGGAAATGGCTAGAAAAGATGGGACACAAAAGCTGGGTGGAAGGATGATGCCTACACAGGATGTGATATCTTCTGAGGCTGAAGGAAAAGAGCTAGACAGTGAAGAAGGGTGGAGAAGGTTTGTTGTGGTCATCTTAGAAAGTACAAGCAAGCTGATCATAAACTGTAACAACCAGGCTGAGCCTGTGAAGGAACTACTGAGACTCATGATCAGGAATGTGTAACTCATGACCTAGTAAAACATGTCTGCAATATTTATCTGTTCAAGTGCAAGCACAGAGAAAATAAAACATGAGGTCAATAATGTCAACTACTAGTCAGTATCTAAATACCTAGATATTACTAGATCATTGTGGTAAAAGAAGAGTAAGTAGGTGCCCTATCAGCAAGGTTATTACTGAAATGATAAAGTTTGGAATATAAGTTCTAAATGGGAGAGAAAGAAAGAAGAAAATGGATGGATTGCAATAAAGGATGGATGGGAGTTTCTATGATAGTTTTTCTAACTTGATTTTATTTTATTTTTTTTTATCACCCCACCACTTAAGAGTTTCCTTTCTTGGCCCAAGTACAGAAATCAGACTTTCTTCCAAGCCATCAGGTCCATCAACATAATGATTGCACTGGAATTCCTGCTGATAATTTGAGTGTCTTCCACTGAATTCAATAAAACATAAATAAAATCAAACAAAGGGAAAAAAGAAATCCAGGACATACTCATATAACTAGTAGAATATCTCCTTGAAATGTCTATTTTACCAAATCCAAAGTCTTCAGTTCTTTTGCACAGCTTGTAAGCAAATGTTAGTGTGTGGATTAGATTTATGTCTTACAAATAAAAAGTGTTGTGAGGCTGAGGAGGAGGCATGACAAAGGTTTATTTTGTAGCAATGGAATCACAACTGCTTGGTTAGAGATGAACCTGAATGATGATTTTCCATAGTAGCCTCCCAGCACTTAATCTTAACAAAATATAAATGTGCTGAATTTATTACATTTGAACTCTGAAATTAAAAGTGATCATCTGTGACACACATGTGTGGTACATAGAGCAGTAATATATTGTAGACTAGTCAAACCTGAAGCAAATGATATCGTGTTTGTGATTTGACAGGCAAACTCACTCACATACTGAGACAGCTGAATGAATCTGATGAACTCTGATGTCACTCCTCTTCACAGGTATCTGCTTTCTGCAACAACACACAATATATAGGGGGTATTGATTAATAATTCTTTCAATATATCTGTATAACAGAGAGAATAGCCTAAATCTGGAAATTCTGTTTACTTCAATGAAACAGAACAATTATTTGAACCAAGCTAAATTCTAGAGGAAAAAGATTATAAGGGTTAGACAAAAAAAAAAATACAAAGGAATAGTTTCCTTTTCTTCTCTGGAGAGCAACATGAAGGGCAGCATTGCAAAGGGTGTTCCACTGGGATTTTCAGGCAGATGTTAGGATCAAATGTAGGAGGAATATGTATACATTTTATGATCAAAAATGTTACCATTTTCCTTAGGAAGCAGACTGCATGTGAAATTAACTTTTGCCACAGATCTAGAACAGAATCTATGTCACAAGGCTAAAGATGTAAACAATTAGAGGACTAATCCTTTCATAAGTCATATATATAGAATGAACCCTTAAGGAAAGAAGGGACACAATTTGCTAAGCGGTAGGTACCACACAGAGTGGATAAATTTATTTTTAATGAATTTTTATTCATACTTTGAATTCACATTCTGCATCCAGAGAGGGTAAAAAAAGCAAAATTAGGCTATACTGGGATTGGGCTATAATTTCTATGGCTTCGAGTCTGCATATATTACTGTATTTAATTAGTTTTGCAGGGAGATCCATATCTAGGTAAAATGTGTTGTGTCAGGATTCAAAAGAATCAATGACTTAATGATGGCTTCATAGCCATAGACTCTAGAATGTCCAAATCCTGTTCTACAAGTCATGTAGACTTCCTTGATGAAAGTGAAAGAGGAGAGTGAAAAAGTTGGCTTAAAGCTCAACATTCAGAAAATGAAGATCATGGCATCTGGTCTAATCACTTCATGGCAAATAGATGGGGAAACAGTGTCAGACTTCATATTTTTGGGCTCCAAAATCACTGCAGATGGTGACTGCAGCCATGAAATTAAAAGACACTTACTCCTTGGAAGGAAAGTTATGACCAACCTAGATAGCATATTGAAAAGCAGAGACATTACTTTGCCAACAAAGGTCTGTCTAGTCAAAGCTATGGTTTTTCCAGTGCTCATGTATGGATGTGAGAGTTGGACTGTGAAGAAAGCTGAGCACTGAAGAACTGATGCTTTGGAACTGTGGTGTTGGAGAAGACTCTTCAGAGTCCTTTGGACTGCAAGGAGATCCAACAAGTCCATTCTGAAGGAGATCAGCCCTGGGTGTTCTTTGGAAGGAATGATGCTAAAGCTGAAACTCCAGTACTTAGGCCACCTCATGCGAAGAGTTGACTCATTGGAAAGGACTCTGATGCTGGGAGGGATTGGGGGCAGGAGAAAAAGGGGACAACAGAGGATGAGATGCCTGGATGGCATCACTGACTCGATGGACGTGAGTTTGAGTGAACTCCGGGAGATGGTGATGGACATGGAGGCCTGGCATGCTGCAATTCATGGGGTCGCAAAGAGTCGGACACGACTGAGCAATTGAACTGAACTGAAGAAATTCTTCCTTGAAGACTTTCTGAGGACACTGAAGAAGGAAAATTAGTATAATGGGAATCAAAATGTTACTTTATTACTGGCTGATTTTCTGTTGTTCAGTTGCTCAGTCGTTTTCAACTCCTTGCAACCGCATGAACTGCAGCAGGACAGGTTTCCCTGTCCTGCACTGTCTCCCAGAACTTGCTCAATCTCGTGTCCATTGAGTCAGTGATGCCATCCACCATATGATCCTCTGTTGTCCCCTTCTCCTCCTGCCTTCAATCTTTCCCAGCATAAGGGTCTCTTCCAACAATACAGCTCTTTGCATCAGGTGGCCCAAGTACTGGAGCTTCAGCTTCATCATCAGTCCTTCCAATAAATATTCAGGATTGATTTCTTTTAGGACTCACTGGTTTGATCTCCTTGCAGTGCAAGGGAACTCAAGAGTCTTCTCCAACATCACAGTTTAAAAGCATCAATTCTTCAGTGCTCGCTCAGCCTTCTTTATGGTCCAACTCTCACAACCATACATGACTACTGGAAAAGCGATAGATTTGACTGTACAGACCTTTGTCTGCAAAGTAATGTCTCTGCTTTTTAATATGCTGTCTAAGTTTGTCATGGATTTTCTTCCAAAGAGCAAGTGTCTTTTAATTTCATGGCAGCAGTTACAGTCCACAGTGATTTTGGAGCCCAAGAAAATAAGTTTATCGCTATTCAAAGTTGTTTGCCCATCTATTTGCTGTGAAGTCAAGGGACCAGATGCCTTGATCTTAGGTTTTTGAATGTTGAGTTTTAAGCCGGCTTTTTCATTCTCCTCTTTCACCTTCATCAAGAGGCTCTTTATTTCCTCTTTGCTTTCTGCCATTAGGGTGGTATCATCTGTATATCTGAGGTTACTGATATTTCTTCAGGAAATCTTGATTCAAGCTTGTGCTTCATCCAGCCTGGCATTTTGCATGATGTGCTCTGAATAGAAGTTAAATAAGCAGGGTGACAATATACAGCCTTGTACTCCTTTCCTAATTTGGAACCAATCCATTGTTCCATCTCTGGTTCTAACAGTTGCTTCTTGACCTTCATACAGGTTTTGCAGGAGGCAGGTAAGGTGGTCTGGTATTCCCATCTCTTTCAGAATTTTCCACAGTTTCTTGTGATCTGCACAGTCAAAGGCTTTAGTGTAGTCAATGAGGCAGAAGCAAACCTTTTACTGGAATTCCCTTGCTTTCTATATGATCCAACGGATGTTGGCAATTTGATCTTTGGTTCCTCTGCCTTTTCTGAATCCAGTTTGTACATCTGGAAGTTCTCAGTTCATGTACTGTTGAAGCCTGCTGCTGCTGCTGCTAAGTCACTTCAGTTGTGTCCAACTCTGTGTGACCCCATAGACGGAAGCCCACTAGGCTCCCCCGTCCCTGGGATTCTCCAGGCAAGAACACTGGAGTGGGTTGCCATTTCCTTCTTCAATGCATGAAAGTGAAAAGTGAAAGTGAAGTTGCTCAGTCATGTCCCACTCTTTGCAACCCCATGGACTGCAGCCTACCAGGCTTCTCTGTCCATAACATTTTCCAGGCAAGAGTACTGGAGTGGGTTGCCATTGCCTTCTCCATGTTGAAGCCTAGCTTGAAGGATTTTGAGCATTACCTTGATAGCATGTGAAATGAGCACAACTGAACAATATTTTGAACATTCTTTGGCACTGCCCTTCTTTGGGATTGGAATGATAACTGATCTTTTCCAGTCCTGTGGCCACTGCTGTGTTTTCTAAACTTGCTGGCATATATAGCACTTTCACAGCATCATCCTTTAGGATTTGAAATAGCTCAGCTGGAATGCCATCACCTCCACTAGCTTTGTTTGTAGTCATACTTTCTAAGGCCCACTTGACTCGCACTCCAGGATGTCTGGATCTAGGAGAGTAATACACCATCATGGTTATCCAGGTCATTAAGATTTTTTTGTGTAGTTCTTCTGTGTTTTCTTGCCACCTCTTCTTAATATATTCTGCTTCTGTTAGGTCCATAGAGTTTCTGTCCTTTATTTTGCCCATTTTTGTATTTAATGTTCCCTTGGTATCACCAATTTTCTTGAAGAGGTTTCTAGTCTTGTCCATTCTATTTCTTTCCTCTATTGTTTTGCATTGTTCACTTAATATTTAATATTAATTAGATATTCTTATTAATTAAATATTACTATGTTCAATATTAATTAAATATATTTTAATATATTATAAATATATAAATAATTAATGTTGATTATTTAATATTCTCAAGTTTAGTCAACTTGCCACTCCTAGAATGTTTCAGAGGAAGGAGAGACTACAGAGAGCAAAATAGAGCATTCAATGTCTACAGACCAGACAAAGTTGAACTTACACATTATTTTACATTATTTAGTACCCTCTCAGTAAGCATAGAAATCCAACTCACTTGTGCATAGAAAATGCATAGGCCACTAGAAGTATAAATAGCCAATGAAAGCTTTTAGAAAAAAATTTTAGAATTAAATTTAAAACAATTAGCAATGATATCGTTTTGCCTCTAAAACTGAGAATCTGTTTATATAGGTTATAGAGAATTGTCATTTTTGTGCAATTTGGTCTGAGATCTTTCAGGCCATCAATTGGGCTAAGACCATGATGAAGTTTAGAAATTATCTTGGCATTTATTCATTCATTACTCAAATGACTTATCAAGAATCTGCTATGTCCCAAGCACATTGTAAGATATGTACCTCTCACAGTGTTTATGTACAGGACAGACATTACAAAAAATAGATATACTAACAAGTGTGTGTTTGTTAATCACTTAGTCATGTCCAACTCTTTGCAACCCCATGGACTATAGCCCACCAGGCTCTTTTGTCCATGGAATTCTCCAGGCAAGAATACTGGAGTGGGTTGCCATGCCCTTCTCCAGGGGATCTTCCAGACCCAGGGATCAAACCTGAGTCTCCTAAGCTGCAGACAGATTCTTTACCATCTGAGCCACCAGGGAAGCCCTATACTAACAAGAGTACGATATAAATCACAATTTTGACAAACACTGAAATATAGTTATATGAATTTAAAAGTGCCATACTAAAGGTAAGTTGAGCAGTGCCAGATTTCTGGCAAAATTTCCTACTGTGCACCTAGCTATAAAGCATTGAGTAAGGAAATGTTTACTAGGTAAGGAAAGGAAGTAGCTGGTAAATGTAGTAACATGTACAAATAATACAAGGAAAAGAAGGGAATGTACAATGTAAAGGCCAGAGTATCAATCAGTGTAAACTTTCCTATGTGACTGTAACAAATAACTCTAAGGTCTCAGTGGTTTGAACCAACAAAGATTTATTTCTCACTCACATTTCATAACCACTTTGAACTGACTTTGCTCCAATCAGATCTGCTCCTTGTTCTCCTCACTGGGGAACTCAGTCTGGCCAATGTGGCTAGAGTTTAGAGAGAAAGGGAAATACAGGCCAGAGCAAGAAAACCTGTCTTTATCTTATTAGCAGTGGAGACTCACTGAAGGCTTTATACTTTGAGGAATTTTTTCCTAAGGAGAAAAATCAAGTAGTTATGAAAAGCTTAATCTACAAACTTGCTTACCACAGTAATGTTTATTAATTTTTTAAAAAATACTCAACCTTAGGTTCTTATTATAAAAAAAAATGGATTCTCTGTATCTTTGTGATGAAATGCCATATAGCCAACAAAAACAATGTACTTAGGAAAAATATTTTATTAAATGAAAAAGATGCATAAGATATAGTATAAAATTAGATCCACCTATTTTTTAAGTGATTCCCAGGTGGCATAGTGGTAAAGAATCCGCCTGCCAATGCAGGAGACACAAGACATATAAGTTCGATCCCTGAGTTGGAAAGATCCCATGAAGTAGGAAAAGGCAGCCCACTCCAGTATTCTTGCCTGGAAAATTTCATGGATGGAGGAGCTTTGTGGGCCTCAGTCCACAGGGTAACCGAGTGAGACATAACTGGAGCACACACACAAATACATTTTTAAAGTACCGTTTATTGAATATATGTGTATAAAAACTTTGATGGATATATGTGTGTGTATATATATATATAAGCAATTCTCATTTGATATAGGATAATGGTTTGCTTGCTTTTTACATTTGTTGTTTTCTTTCTTACTATATGTGCTTTATTTATATGCTAATTTTCTGCAAAGAAGATTTATTCTTTTTCAGAGAATTTTTTAAATTTGTCAGGACCTAATTGCCACTGTTCAAAAATATCTTTTTCTTTTCTTTTTCCATGGATAAATATGATTAGACTTCTTGCTAATCTCTTGTAAAATATGTGAAAGTTAACATGTTGTTTTTCTTGTTCCTTCAATTCATCTAAATGTTCTGAAAACATTACCAGCAGTTCAAAAACTGTTGCTAGTTAGAGAAGTTTTAACATTTGTTCTCATCTTTGTTTTTTTTTTTTTTTTTTTTTTTTTTTTTATTTTTATTTTATTTTTAAACTTTACATAACTGTATTAGATTTGCCATGTTCTCATCTTTGTAATTACCTCTTACCATGAGCACCACAACTCAGGTTTTGGGTTCATAACCAGATGCCCTGAGGCAATGAAATGCCAAACTGTCAACCTGTCCAAAGTAACCAAATATCCTTTGGTAGTCATTCTGGAGTCCAGTCCAGCACCACAACTTACTACGCAAGAATGACCTCATGAGAACCTGTTCTGTATCCACTTTTTTGATGTTCTTTTGGCTATGGTGATAGAATGATCCTAACTGCCAGTAATGGATAAAGAACAATACAGCATATGTACCACCGATGCCATAATAACACCACATAAATTGCTTAAGAACAGGCTGCCTTGTTTTGCATTCTTATTCCATCACTGGACATATTACAGCAGTAAACTCTGACTTTTCAAGGAAAACTTTGGCATAAAAACTCAAACCATATTTCATCTCTGCTTCAGTTTCCAAAAAAAAAATAATCTATTTGACCAGACTTTGCAGACATTGGCCAAATGTTGGCCTGAGCACTGAGTGTATACCTGGATGGGTTAATCCATCTGACAAAACTGGGTTACCACAAACTGGGCCTTACATGAAAGGTCTGAAGCAGCTTAAAGCCAGCCTGGGGCAAACACTCCACTGGGAAGTGTGTTGGTGAAACAGCAGGCTTGTACTTTTACAAGGATTGTTTGGCAGTTTTGTTGTAAATAAGTCTGTTTTCATTTTTCAAAGGAAAAAAAAAAAAACAATAAAGAATGAAATAAAAGTTGCATTATAATCCCTGAAACCAAGGATTTTATTTTATCCAAAGTACTATTTATGAATTCCCATCCATGGAGCCATTGATGTCTTATAAGGGCCATTTTGGCCTTTATAATTCTTCACATTTTAGATACAAAGAGGCACTTCTGTTTGAACTGATAGTTCATGATGTAAAGGAAACTGGTTTGGTTTTGTTTTTTAATGCAAGCTGTAGTAGGTGCTTCTTGTCACACAGAGATCTTTTATTTTGGCCTGGTGAATGGAGGTTGGATTTGAAATAAAACTGAAGTCAACATACACAGAGTATTTGCTAGACAGACTAGCAGATCGCATTTGCTAAATGTAATCTTTTTTTGAAAATAGTGTCTGAATCTACTTTGGGAGATACAAAATATCTCTTTACTTAGACATGCAACAATAAAGTAACAGATTTATATGTGGAAATATTTCCAACAAGTGCTAATCAATTATGGAAGAAGAAAATGAAAGCTTGAGTCAATGTAGAAAATAGTAGCTGGAGAAAGCATGTTTTCAATTTCCATTCTATTTTCTTTCATTGTAAGAAAAGAGAAAAAGAATGGGAGGAAATATCAAGAAAAGATAATGATTAGCGCTATCAAAATTTTATAGTTACTTAGAGGCTACTCTGTGAAAGCATAGATGTCCTTCCTCTAGTTTTTTTTGTTTTGTTTTGTTTTAAAGTATAAATCCCTTTACTAAAATCTCTGGAAAGTAAATTAAAATAGGCGGAGCCCAGCCTATTCATGAGAGTAGGTAAATTTGTCAGCATCTAGTAAGAAAACCAAGACAAAGCCATATTTGGGTCTGAAGTCAGATGCCATTAGGAAGTGGACAGAATGCTATAGTCTGGTTATACTAGTGGAAGTAAATAAGGGTGTGTCCAGGTCAGATCTCTGCTGCTGCTAAGTCGCTTCAGTCGTGTCTGACTCTGTGCGACCCCATAGACAGTAGCCCACCAGGCTCCTCTGTCCCTGGGATTCTCCAGGCAAGAACACTGGAGTGGATTGCCATTTCCTTCTCCGATGCATGAAAGTGAAAAGTGAAAGTGAAGTCGCTCAGTCGTGCCCGACTCTTAGCGACCCCATGGACTGCAGCCTACCAGGCTCCTCCGTCCATGGGATTTTCCAGGCAAGAGTACTGGAGTGGAGTGCCATTGCCTTCTCTGAGGTCAGATCTCAGGAAGCCCCAAATGGCACACCAAACTCTAGAGGGCAAATGCAAGCAATATTGAGTTCTGGGTCTTAGGAGTTAACAAGATGAGTGTTGGGAATCAGCAGTGTATATCACTGTCTTCAGTGGTTATTCAATTGAGATTCTGCTAAGGATTAGATTCTCATCCTCATAAGCATAGCTGTATAGACCTATAAAACACAACACCCCAAGTTCATGTCACCAAACACCGTGGTTACATTCAAATTTTGTTTATTTTTTTAAATTCCTAGTACCTGTTTCTATTCAATAAGACTAGTAGAGAATCCCCAAATTTTCTGAGCTTGTCAATTACACGCCTGTCTAATCATGGTCCTTCCACTGACCTAAGCTAGTCAAACTCTCTTGTTTTATAAAATTGCTTTAGAGCATTACTTACATATTTATAGTCATAATTTCAAGTAAATTATTTGGGAGATCTTATAATTGTAGTTGTATATTTCTGATAATATCCCTGGTGTGTATATAAATATAAATATAAAAATCTTTCATGTGATAACAGCAATGAATAATTTCAAGAAAGCCCAACTCTCAACTGTGAATTTTTAAAAGATATAAAAATTCCCTATTTTTATTAAAATCTTACCAGCTAGCCAAATAGATGCATAAAATCATAGACTCCAAGTTGGAAGTTACTTAGGAGGTTATCTGGCAGTTTTGTGTCCACAAATTTTGGGCACTCCTGTCCAACTCATTGTGACCCTACAGACCTGCCAGGCTCCTCTCACCATGAAATTCTCCAGGAAAGAATACTGGAGTGGGTGGCCATTTCTTTCTCCAGGGGATCCTCCTGATGCAGGGATCGAACCCGGGTCTCATGCAGATTCTTCATCATCTGAGCCACTAGGGAAGCCCCTCCATCAAAAACAGGATCTGTATTCTCCTCTTGTGCATCCATGTAGGCTTCTGACTCACAAATACCACCTACAGTGCTGAAAATGTGATGCTGCATTACTTCTAAGGCTACACCACAAGGGGCAATGTGGCTTCTCTTGTGCACTGGGACATGTTTTGATATTCCTGAATCACTATGTATGAAGTCCAACTACCCTGAAGCAACCATCAAGTGAGGAAATTAAGGCCCCGTGTACATACTCCAGTCGGCAGCCGCAACCAAGCTTCCAGCCAGGTGCCAACAAAACCTGCCAGCCAGGTTAGCAAGTCATCCTGGACATCCAATCCTAGGATTCAGGCAATACAGACCTTCCTATGATTGCAGTTGGTTCAGATGTGTATAATCCCAGCAATCTCACTACTGAGCATATACCGTAAGGAAACCAAAATTCTGCATGACAAACCCCAAGTGAAAACTGCCTGTACAAGCACTTCTGAGTTCCTGGCCCATCAAAGGATTAAGGAAATAAAATTTGTTTTCACTAAGTTCGGGGGTAATGTTGTTCAGTTGTAAGTTGTGTCCGATTATTTGCCACCCCGTGAACTGCAGCATACCAGGTTTCCTTGTCCTTTATTACATCTCCTTGAGTTTGCTCAAACTCATGTCCATTGAGTCAGTAATTCCATCCAACCATTTCATCCTTTGTCGCCCCCTTCTTTTCTTGCCTTCAATCTTTCCCAGCATCAGGGTTTTTGTTTGTTTGTTGTTGTTGCTTTTTTTCAATGAGTTGGCTCTTTGTACCAGTTGACCAAATTACTGGAGCTTCAGTTTCAGCACCAGTCCTTCCAGCCAGTCCTTCTAATCAGGGTTGATTTCATTTAGGATTGACTGGTTTGATCTCCTTGCTGTTCAAGGGACTCTCAAGAATGTTCTCCAGCATCACAGTTCAAAAGCATCAATTCTTTGGTGCTAAAGATGCCCTGGAGAAGGAAATGGCAACCCACTCCTATATTTTTGCCTGCTGCCGCTACTGCTACTGCTAAGTCTCTTCAGTCGTGTCCTACTCTGTGCGACCCCATAGACGGAAGCCCACCAGGGTCCCCCGTCCCTGGGATTCTCCAGGCAAGAACACTGGAGTAGGTTGCCATTTCCTTCTCCAATGCAGGGAAGTGAAAAGTGAAAGTGAAGTCGCTCAGTCGCGGCCCTCTCTTAGCGACCCCATGGACTGCAGCCTACCAGGCTCCGCCGTCCATGGGATTTTCCAAGCAAGAGTACTGGAGTGGGGTGCCATTGCCTTCTTTGATATTTTTGCCTGGAGAATCCCAAAGACAGAGGAGCCTGGTGGGCTGCAGTCCATGGGGTTGCAAGAGTCAGACGCTGCTTAGCAACTAAACCACCAACCACCACAGCCTTCTTTATGGTGCAACTGTCACATCCATGCATGACTACTGGAAAAACTATAGTTTGACTGTATGGATCTTTGTTGGAAAAATGATGTGTCTGCTTTTTAATACACTACCCAGGTTGGTCATCGCTTTTCTTCCAAGGAGTAAGTGTCTTTTAATTTCATGGCTGCAGTCACCTTCCACAGTAAATTTTTATGCAATAGTAAATAACTGGTATGCCGTCTGACCCCAAAATCCACTCTGAGATAAAGATTTTGGATTAAATGACTCTATTTAAAAGGGTTCTTCCTCACATGTTAGATTTTGTTTTGGATAACTATTTTATTCCTCATCTTGGACAAAAATATTCAACCATTTAATTTCACACTAATATTTTAGATTAACTTTCTAGTTCACCAAATTTTCTCTGGCCTCTTCAACATGAAAGCTTCCCGTGTAGATCAAAGAACTCTGAAAATATCTTCTTGGACTTTTCTCCTACAGAAAAAATATCCTTATTCTCTCAGTCTTGTCTAAAAAGATTTAATTTTCAGAATTCTCTGTCCTCTAAATGTACTCTGATTGGAAAAGTCTAGCTTAAAGTATAATGGAATGGGGAACACGTGTACACCTGTGGTGGATTCATGTTGATATATGGCAAAACCAATACAATATTGTAAAGTTAAAAAATAAAAAAACTTTAAAAAAAAAGTATAATGGGAGGATTTTGACACTTTATTCCATAAGTCATCTTACTAGAACAGTATTTGGTAAAATTGTTTTTTCTATTCCCTTTATTGTCCTAGACACAATATTTCATTAATGCAACTTAACAATTGTGCAGTCTATTTTTCTAATAGCTACATAATGCTATTGGCTTATTTTATGGTTGCCATCAAATGGAAGTCCCAGAACTTTGCCATCTGCACTGTAGCCAAGTCAGCTCATTCTCATGCAGGTAATATTATTAATCTAAACAGAACTTGAAATTTGTTTCTGCTTGATTTTGTTTCATTGCTTTTGGACTGGTGTGTCTCTATCAATTGGCATCACTTTTACTATTAGGTTTGTCATTGATTTTCAGTTATGCACCCCACTTATGTATCTTCACTTCTAAAACTCTATCAGAAATATCAATGGAAACATTGAGCCAACAGGTAAGAGTGTAAACTCTTACAGAATCTATTACAGAATTATTTACAACACATAGTAGACATGTGTTTAAAATAAATATCACTAAATATCAACAACCCTATCATTCAATACATTTCCTAACTACCATGTATTTGCAAAAGATATTGTCAGATGCGGCTTCCCAGGAGTATTAGTGATAAAAAATCTGAAGACGCAGGAGACACAGGTTCAAACCCTGGATCAAGAAGATCCCCTGGAGTAGGAAATGGCAACCCACTTCAGTATTCTTGCCTGGAAAATTCCATGGGCAAAAGAGTCTGACAAGTTACAGTCCACGGGGTTGCAAACAGGCAGACACAACTGAGTGAATAAACACACACACACAGTCAGATGTATTTCTGTGATAGAAAAAATTGAATTGCATTTTATCCATGGAAGTTTCTGTTCTCCAGAGATTCTAACAAAATGGGAAATCATGTGAATTTAGCATGATTTATCTTGAGTTAATGGAAGTTGGCTAGTTCCTAGAGATTTTCTAGAGCATCTTCCAAAGGCTTATAAACTACATGCATGATTATTACTTCAAGAATATTGTATTAAGTTAATAAAGGAAAGGTAATAATTCACATAATTCTTTACCACCATTTTTAAAGTGAGAATACAATGTTTCTAGTTCAGATTGATGTCAAAAATCTTGTTTTCTGGTATTTCTTAAAAATTAGAATATAGCTATCTTATATATCAGATAGTATTTACTATATGAAAGAACTAATTAATAAATGACTGAAAATATAAATGAAATATTTCTTGATTTGGATTTATTTTCTTCGTAAAACATCATTATATGAGGTTAACATTCAATTATTGTCCATTTTATTTACAGCTCTCTGTCTATCTCATGTTCATGGGTGCAGATCTATCTACCTTTCTCAGTATTTACAATGTTTAAAATAGTATCCAAGGCACAATACACTCTATGCACAATATACTGCATAGAGATATGGTGAATTAAGGAATAAGAATGAATCAGTTTTCCTTTAAAAACTAGAAATGAAACTACCATATGACCCAGCAATTTCACTACCTTGCATATACCCTGAGGAAATCATAATTCAAAAAGACACATGCCCCTCAGTGTTTATAGAAACACTATATTTCAGGACATGGAAGCAACCTAGACATCCACGGACAAATGAATGGATAAAGAAGTTGTGATACATATATACAATGGAATATTATTACTCAGCCATTAAAAGGAACAAATCTGAATCAGCTGTAGTGAGATGGACCTTTCACTACATAGGTCCTATAACAGGACCTAGAGCCTGTTATACAGAGTGAAGTAAGTCAGAAAGAGAAAAACAAATACCATATTTTAAAACATATATGTGGACTCTAAAAAAAATGGTACTGATGGACTTATTTGTAGAACAGTAATAAAGACACAGACATAGAGAAAAAAAAGACTCGTGGACATGGTGGGGAAAGAAGAGGGTGGGATGAATTGAGAGAGCAGAATTAACATGCCTACACTACCTTTTGTAAAATAGGTAGCTAGTGGGAAGCTTCTGTATAACACAAGGAGCTCATCTCAGTGCTCTGTCACAGCCTAGAGGGATAGAATTGGGGGGTGCCAGGGAGGCTCAATATATGTATATTGACAGCTGATTCACATCATTGTACAGCGGAAACTAACACAACATTATAAAGCAATTAAAATATAAAATCATAAAATAAATACTAAAAAAAGAACCAGTTGTGGCCTTAGGTCTCAAATTCACACCTAAGAAGTCACTCACTATTACAATATTCAGTCTACTCTTCCCAGTTAGAAAAACCTTTTCTCAGTGAAGAAGATAGATACACAATAGAAGGCCAGTTTTCTCACTGTCACTTATAAATGTATTTCTAAGAAACATGAAGTTTATTCTTATGCCAATATTCTTCCAAAACTAAATGTTTTACAAAAAATACAATAAGAATTAGAAATAAAGAAATAAAACTGTTATATACAGATGACATAATTAAGTCAGTAGAAAATAAAAAGCATAGACTTAAGTTCAAATACTCTAAAATAAATTTTTATTAAAAAGTTATATAATTTAGATTCACCAGAAGCAGCATTCCAATACAACAAGCAGTTCATTTTGAGGGTAACCCCATAAAACACTGTGAAGAAAGCTGAGGAAGTACGACAGGCAAAGGAAAGTTTAGCTCTTCAATCTACAGCCTTGAAGAATCCATCCTCAAATCTTCACAATTGGAGCAATCACTCAGCTAGACCTCAAAGGCTTGGTGAAGTAACAGTGTTACAGTAATTTCATATTTCAGGCATTTCATCATTTTTAAAAACAAAATCCTGTTCTGTCCTTCAGCACCCTGGGGAAGAGTGACTTTTCCTGAGAAGTAGCAGCAGGTTGACATAGATTTAATTGAAACATCTGTGTATATCTTTTACATCTATTATTTTTCCCATTTTGCCTCATGATTTGATTAAGAAGTAGTAGACATGATTCTGAAATTACTATATTAAAATTTGGATGTTAATATACACACAAATTGAAGAAGGAAATGGCAGCCCACTCCAGTATTCTTGCCTAGAGAATCCTATGGACAGGGGAGCCTGGTGGGCTGCTGTCCATAGGGTCGCACAGAGTCAGACACGACTGAAGCGACTTAGTATGCTTGCATGCATTGGAAAAGGAAATGGCAACCCACTCCAGTATTCTTGCCTGGAGAATCCCAGGGACAGAGGAGCCTGATGGGCTGCCATCTATGGGGTCGCACAGAGTCGGACACGACTGCAGCAACTTAGCAGCAGCATACACACAAATGTATATCAAAGACTCTTTAAAAACTTGATATTTATATTTAAGTATCTATTTCAGTAACTATAACACATATAATGTCTTGAAACTATGATATTCTTTATTGTAAAATGAAAAACAATTTCAAAGCAATACATAAATTATGAACTCATTTTTGTAAAAATGTGCATATAGACATAACAGAGCTCGTTTCTGTAAAAATGTGTGTGTATATGTATAAACAATTCAGAGTGGTCTAAGTGGTAGGATTTTACAGATGTGTCTGTTTCAATTTCAAAAATAAAATTTCCTTTTAATTTTGTAATAATAACCAATTTTTAAAAGTTTGATATTTGATATAAAAAAACATCCAAAATAACAAAACAGATAAACATATAATCCATAAATACCTATATAGTAAAAAAAAATCCTTAATCAGAGAGCATGTCATCAACCACTGATTACTTCAAAAGTTTGCCATCATTTTTTTCTGTTAGAAAAAATTAGCTAATCATAAAATAGAACTATTTCATGTGTATTTTGAATAAAATTCAAGTTTCAAAACACAATGTCCATCTATGTATAACATATTTGAAAATCTTGCATTAGGCAGAAAACCGAAAAAGTTGACTGGTTTGATCCCCTTGCTGTCCAAGACTCTCCAGAGTCTTCAGCACCACAGTTTGCAAGCATCAGTTCTTTGGTGCTCAGGCTTCTTTATAGTCCAACTCTCACATCCATTCATGACTACTGGAAAAACCATAGCTTTGACTATATGGATTTTGTCAGTAAAGTGATGTCTCTCTTTGATGTCTCTCTTTTAAATACACTGTTTGTCACAATTTTTCTTCCAAGAAGCAAGTGTCTTTTAATGTCGTGGCTGCAGTCACCATCCACAGTGATTTTGGAGTCCAAGAAAATAAAATCTGCCATTGCTTCCACTTTTTCCCCATATATTTGCCATGGAGTGATGGGACTGGATGCCATGATGATAGTTTATTGAATGTTGAGGGTTTTTTTGTGTTTTTTTTTTAATTAGAGGCTAATTACTTTACAATATTGTAGTGGTTTTTGCTATACATTGACATGAATCAGCCATGGGTATACATATGTTCCCCATCCTGAACCCCCCTCCCACCTCCCTCCTCATCCCATCCCTCAGGATCATCTCAGGGCATCAGCCCTGAGCACACTGTCTCATGCATCAAACCTGGACTGGCAATCTATTTCACATGCGATAATATACATGTTTCAATGCTATTCTCTCAAATCATCCCACCTTTGCCTTCTTCCAGAGTCCAAAAATCTGTTCTTTACATCTGGGTCTCTTTTGCTGTCTTGCATATAAGGTCATCATTACCATCTTTCTAAATTCCATATATATGCATTAAAATACTCTATTGGTGTTTTTCTTTCTGACTTACTTCACTCTGTATAATAGGCTCCAGTTTCATCCACCTCATTAGAACTGATTCAAATGCATTCTTTTTAATAGCTGAGTAATATTCCATTGTGAATATTGAGTTTTAAAGTAGCCTTTTCACTCTCCTCATTTACCCTCATCAGGAGGTTCTTCAGACTCTGTTCACTTTCTGCCATGAGAGTGGTATCATCTGCATATTTGAGGTTGTTGATATTTCTCCTGGCAATCTTGATTCCAGCTTGTGATTTACCCAGTTCATCATTTCTCATGATGTACTCTGCATATAAGTTAAATAAGCAGGGTGATAATATACAGCTGTGATATACTCCTTTCCCAATTTGGAACTAGTCTGTTGCTCTATGTTCAATTCTAACTATTGCTTCTTGACCTGTATACAGATTTCTCAGGAGACAGGTAAGGTGGTCTTGTATTCATCTCTTTCAGAATTTTCCACAGTTTGTTGTGATCTACATAGTCAAAGGATTTAGCATATTCAATGAAGCAGAAGTAGATGTTTTCTGGAATTCTCTTGCATTTTCTATGACTCAATGGGTGTTTGAAAATTGATCTTTGGTTCCTCTACCATCTCTAAATCTGTCTTGTACATTTGGAAGTTTTTGGTTCACATCATGCTGAAACCTAACTTGAAGGGTTTTAAGCATTACCTTGCTAGTATGTGAAATGAACGCAATTATACAGTAGTTTGAGCTTTCTTTGGAATTGCTCTTCTTTGGGATTGAAAAGAAAACTGATCTTTTCCAGTCCTGAGGCCATTGTTGAGTTTTCCAAATTTGCTGACATATTGAGTGCAATACTTTAACAGTATCATCTTTTTGGATTCTAAATAGCTCAGCTGGAATTCCATCACCTCTACTAGCTTTGTTCATAGTAATGCTTCCTAAAGTGAAGTCGCTCAGTCATGTCCGACTCTTTGTGACCCCATAGACTGTAGCCCACCAGGCTCCTCTGTCCAAGGGATTCTCCAGGCAAGGATACTGGAGTGGGTTGCCATTTCCTTCTCCAGGGGATCTTCCTGACCCAGGGATCGAACCCAGGTCTCCATCATTGCAGGCAGATGCTTTAACCTCTGAGCCACTAATGTTTCCTAAGGCCCTCTTAATTTCACATTCCAGGATGTCTGGTTCTAGGTGAATGACCATACCATTGTAGTTACCTGGGTCATCAAGGCCTTTTTTGTACCATTCTTCTGTGTATTCTTCTCAACTTTTCTTAATCTCTTCTACTTCTGTTAGGTCCTTGATGTTTCTGAACTTTATTGTGCCCATCTTGCATGAAATGTTCCCTTGCTATCTCCAATTTTCTTGAGGGGATCTCTAGTCTTTCTCACTCTATTGCTTTCCTCCATTTCTTTGCACTGTTCACTTAAGAAGACTTTTTTTTAATCTCTCCTTGCTGTTCTCTGGAACTCTGCGTTCATTTGGGTATATCTTTCCCTTTCTCCTTTGCCTTTTGAGTCTCAATTTTTCTCAGCTATTTGTAAGGCCTCCTCAAAGAACCACTTTGCCTTCTTGCATTTCTTTTTCTTTGGGGTGGTTTTGGTTATTGCCTCCTGTACAATGTTATGAACCTCTGTCTATAGTTCTTCAGGCACTCTGTCTACCAGATCTAATGCCTTGTTTCTATTCATCACCTCCACTGTATAATCATAAGGGATTTGACTTAGGTCATAACTGAACGGCCTAGTGGTTTTCCCTATTTAGTTCAATTTAAGCCTGAATTTTATAATACAGAGCTGATGATCTGAGTCACAGTTAACTCCATGTCTTGTTATTGCTTATTGTGTAGAGCATCTCCATCTTTGGCTACAAAGAATATAATCAATCTGATCTCAGTATTGATCATCTGGTGATATCCATGTATAGATTCATCTCTTAGGTTGTTGGAAAAGTGTGTTTGCTATGCGCAATGTGTTCTGTAGACAAAGCTCTGTTGATATTTACCCTGCTTCATTTTGTACTCAAAGGCCAAACTTGCCTGTTACTCCAATCATCTCTTGACTTCCTCCTTTTGCATTTCAATCCCTTATGATGAAATGGACAGCTTTTTTTGGTCTTAGTTCTAGAAGGTCTTGTAGGTCTTCATAGAAACTGATTGACTGTGGCTTATTTGGCATTAATGGTTGGGACACAGACTTGGATTACTCTGATGTCGAATAGTTTGCCTTGAAAATGAACCGAGATCATTCTGTCATTTTTGTGATTACCCCTGAGTACTGCATTTTGAACTCTTTTATTGACTATGAAGGCTGTTCCATTTCTTCTTAGGGATTCTTGCCCACAGTAGTAGATATGATTGTCATCTGAATTCAATTTGCCCATTCCTGTCCATTTTAGTTCACTAATTCCTAAAATATCAATGTTCATTCTTGCCATCTCCTGCTTGACCACATCCAATTTACCTTGATTCATGGACCTAACATTTCAGGTTCCTTTGCAATATGTTCTTTATAGCATTGGACTGTATTTTCACCACCAGACACACCCACCCAAAGTGTCATTTCTGCTTTGACCCAGCCTCTTCATTCTTTCTGGAGCTGTTTCTCTGCTCTTCCCCAGTAGCATTCTGGGCACCTGACCTGAGGGGTTCATCTTCTGGTATCATAACTTTTTGCTTTTTCACACTGTTCATGGGGTTCTCAAGGCAAGAATACTTATGTAGTTTGCCATTCCCTTTTCCTTTGGACCATGTTTTGTCAACTCTCCAACATGACGCATCTGTCTTGGGTAACTCTACACAGCATGGCTCATAGCTTAGGTAAACTTAATAAACTAGTTTGATCCAAACATAATCATTGACAGTTAATAGTCATAATATTCATCATCATCATTACACTATCATAAATAAATAAAATAAAAACCTTTAGATATTAAGAACTATAAATAGAGGGCAAGGACCTTACATTGCCTGGAAATCTTGAGCATGCAATGTAGTGTGCAGTCACCCAATAAGATTCAGCAAAAGAAATAAGACAGCAGCTGGCAGGGCCAGTACTTTCCTGGAAAGCAGTTCAGCAGACACCATGCAGAAAATTATCTTTGACAAATATATCAAAATTCCCTTCAAATTCCAACATAAACTCCTGCATTGTCACAGAGCCTGAAATCAATCACATCTTGAATATAAACAGTCCCTTATGACCTGCTTCTTTGTGGTCTGTCACCATTTACTCCAAGAGACACATATTTAGGGGTTAATGGGTGAAGGAATCATATTAACTGAATATACCACAGATAAACTGTTTCCTACACGTTCTCAATTCACAACATACAAACTAAGGCACAATACTTTTGTTGTCTCTATATTCTTCCCAGAAACTACATAGAATTCTCTGTCAATGTGCTAGCCACAATTTAAAATTAAATAAAACTTAAAATTCAGTCCCTCTGTTGCACAAGTCAAGCCCACTGTAGCATAGTGAACAGTGCAGGTATAGAATATTTAGATAATTGTTGAATGTTCTATTCAACAATGCTAATCTGTATATCAAATGCTGTCTTGCTACTTGTTATGACCTAGTGAAAGCTAAGACTTTAATGATATCACTATTTTGCCACATACTTAGTACTTTTGTCACTTAAAAAGTAGTTTAATTAAGTAGAATAAAATGTAACTTGTTGCTAAAATATTTAACTCTATTTATCATCTGTAAATATGCCCTCAAACTGATTGCTTTACTGGGAAGCCAAGGTTTGGATGATCCCTGCTGTATTAATTATTTGTTGCTGTATAATAAATTATCCAAAATTTAGCAGCCTAAGAACAATCATCAACAGTTATCTTTCATGGTTTCTGTACACCAGGACTTGGGGTGCAACCAAATTGATCAGTTCTGACTCAGGGTCACCCATGACCATTGCAGTCAAATGTCAGCAGGGCTGCAGTAATCTGAAGACTCATTGTGCTGGGTGATCCATTTCTAAGACTCAATAGCTGGTAAGTTGGTTCATCTCCACTGGGAACTCTTTAGTGTTCTCACAACATGGCATCTGACTTTTGGCAGAGCTCAGGGATTCAAGATACTGAAGCAAAGACTGTAATGTCTTTTACGACCCAGTCTTGAATGTCTCGCACCATCACTTCTACTATATTCTGTTGGTAACAGAAGTTAGCCTTGAGTGATTCAATGTGAGAGAGGACCACATAAGAGCATAAATACTAAAAGACAAGGATCAGTAGGGACCATCTTAGCAGCTGACTATCACACTCAGCCAATGTTTTTTCTTGCTAGATTGTAAGCCGTTTAGAAGAGGAAGCAGAGAACAGAACTTACCAAGAAGAATTTAGTCACACTGTTCCAGAGCCTGAGCATAGATTGACCCAGTGGTCTCCAAAGGAAACTTCATGTCTCATTTGCTTCTTGAGCTTTCTTCCAGTATTCAAGATGGTGAAACTTTTCCTACCTACTAGCTTTCCCCACACAAAACATATTTAACACATAAGTGAAAGAAACTTTATAAACTTAGACCTTTAGTGGTTCTGAACCTTAGTCACAGAATAGAATGATATGGAAATTTTTTGAAGGAAGGAAGGAAGGAAAGAAAGGAGGAGAGGGAGGGAGGAAAGAAAGAGAAGAAAAAAATAAAGAAAGAAGTAGATACCTAGGTCTCACCAGAGATTCTAATGTTATTGGTCTGGATGCAGCCCAGAAAGCAGATATTTTAGCAAAAGTTGAAAACCACTAAATAAAGAAAGATCCTTCTGGATGTTTTCTCTCATGAACTCTTTCCTTCCTTAATCTCTCCATCCTGCTCTCAGAACCATTATTTTAAAACTCTGCCTCCTTGTTTCTCAACCCAATCCCTGAAAAGAACCCATCACTTCTCACAAAAACTGGGGGAATGTCTTAGTCCCTTTCAGGGTTTGCTTAGTGCCACTGAACCCAAGATGTCAGCCATTACAAACCTCTAAAGGGTAATAGGGAGCTCTAGTCTCAGGACCAGGGGATAATAAAGAATATGTGAATTCACTTCAGGCTCTTGACTGTGGAGGGCTGCCATTAATTTCCTCACTAATTACCAAAGATGCAAGCACACATTTTCAAAGGGAAAATTAATACTTACCAGAAACAACACAGCCTAATCTAACATGAGAAAACAATTTCCTCCTATGAACATGAGTTTAATCACATCATCAAACTCTGTAATGTTTACCTCCACAGGTATTTACAGAAAAAGGGGAGGGGGGGAGCAATTCTGTATGTCAGCAATTCCCAGAATTTAGCATGCATATGAATCACCTGGGGATCTTGTTAAATGCAATTCTGAATTTATGATGGGGACAGAGATTTTGTACTTCTAACAAGCTCCTTGCAGATGTGACTGTTGCCCGTTTACAGCAACACATTGAGTATCCAGTATATAGATACTATTAAAAAATAAGAATAATAACTACAAAGCATTTTTGTTCTCTTCACTTTGATCTCACGTTTCCTTGAAGAACTGGAATAGTTTTACCGCACTCCTATTTTTATCGGCCTAGTCTATAATATTCTATTATTAATAATAGAATTGCTAAAGTCTATATTACATATATAATAATTTTATTATTCTTATACTTTCAATTTCATCTGCTTTTGTTATGGAAAAAAGTCTTCTAAACAATTTTGTGTAAGAAGAGTATAGATCATTTTATGAAGGAAGAACTGATAAGAAACAAATTTGTATCATACAAAACTTATTCTGTTTTCATATTCTATATTCATCACTATATTTACTGTTGCCATTACTCATGCCAACCCCAAGTACTTTCTCTTTACTCTTTGAAAAGGAGGAAAAGTCCCACAAAATATAATTAAATCTACATTACAACCCAGACTAAATATTGCACAAATATGTGTTCTCTTAGAATTGTTATCATAAAACACACAGGACATAATACTTACAATACCAAAATGACTCATGCCCAGTGGTATTGTGGTTACATGTTAGCTGGAAGTACGTTGAGCTGAGAGCTTTTTTTTTTAAATTCTATTAGCCAATCTATTATTCAGGTCTTATTATATTATTCAGTATATTCAGGGGGAAATATACTTATTGAAAACATAGTATCTCTTAACTTTGGGGAAAAAAATCTCTCTGTAGTCTAATTAGCTATGGTCACTTACAGAAATTATGTTCATTGTTCTTTTATCTCTTTGAAGCACCCTACGATAAATGAACACTTGGCCATTTCAGTGTGTTATCTTCAATTATAAAAACTGATTAAAAGATCTTCACCTTCTATAAAATAATGCCAGTTCAAGGTAAAAATTACTATCACACTTTGAATAGTCATTTCCTGGTTAATACCAAGAGAGCAAGTAAGATTATGGCTTTCTTTTGTCTTTAATAATTATAGAGAAAATATCCATCATAAAAAGAAAGAATAAAATACTGAAAACAATTCAAAGACACAGAATATGTCCTTGTAATCCTGGCTGCACACTATAATTAAAATTAAGCTAAATTTTAAACATCATACTTTAATCACAAAACTCTCTTAACTGTGTAAAAAGCACTAACTAAACATGACTCAAGATCAAATGAATTTTGCATTGAATTCTGAATTAAAGCTGTATTATTTTAGCCTTATCCCAACCTGTTTCCAGTGAATATTTCTTTGATTGATTCATTTTCAACCACTAAGCAAAAATTTACCCCCAAATTGCTATAGAAGTATTTTGTATACATTGTACATTCTGGAATTAGAAAATGAAAGACTATTTCTTTGAATCCATGGTATCAGCCAGTCTAATTATACAATATTTCTGACTTCTGCCCAGAATGAATAAATGTAGGTGATGACATTGCAACTTAGAAGCGCAGTGTTCACAAGAGCCGACTCCTTCAGAGGAGTCATCCTCACCACAATCTTTACCTTGGAAACTACATCTGAAGTGGCTAGATCAGTCTCTTCAAGCAGCATTTGTTCAAATCTTAGTCTAACTCCATAGTAACCACAGGAATGTTTATTTTGTTACTAACTTTCATAATGAACATAAAGAACTTTGGGCATAACCATTTGGCAGCAATAATAAAATTGCCTAACTCTGGTGACTGTTGTTCCATCGGTTCCTGGGAGACCATGGTAAAATATAAAGACCAAGTAACTATGTCCTTGATTAGACTCCATAACTAAACTATACTTTAATCACATCATTTTCATTTGCTTAGAATAGAGAAGATGTGGTTTCCTGTCTTGCTTCATCATTTGACTGGTTGTTTGAATAACCATCAGTCTATTAGTTCGTTTATCTATAAAATAAGAAATTAAGATATCTCTGAAGTACCTTTCATCAATAACAATAAAAATTATTAGACTAATTCTACTTTGTAAGTAAAAGGAAATGTTGACCTAAACACCAAAGCTTCTTGGAAAATTTCAGCCACTAATTCTAAATCACTATTTGAGTGCCTGGCTACCCACACCAGACAAAGGAATATATTATAGTCTACAAAATTGGCAGACTAATAGTAAGCCATCAAATATTCACCCAAAAGTCACTAGAAATAAAGTGCTAAGTGAAGCTGTTTACTATTAGTGCGTCATTGAAAGCCAACCATGAGGCAAGTGAGTCTTCCCTGTACCTGGGAATATAATTAAAGTGAAGCCCTCAGGGAATGGTCAAAGCAGAGATATGCAGAGTCTTAAAGAGGTAGAATAGTCCTCCATCTGGATGGTAACCAGATAGACAGCGTTAGCATACTTGAAAAAGACTTATTGTGTGAACAGCATGGATGGGCCCTTAGAAGTTCAAAGATACAACCTTGAGAACTTAGAGAATTGTCTTTAGGACAATTCACATCTACAGCATCCTTTAAGAGAAGTTCTCAAGAGATAAACAACAAGGACCTACTGAATAGCACAGGGAATTATTCAGTATCTTATAATAACCTATAATGGAAAAGAATCTGAAAAAGAATAGATATGTACATATACATGAATCAGATGTACATATGTATAATATATATATACTGAATCAATTTCTTGTACATCAGAAACTAACACAACATTGTAAATCAACTGCACTTCAATTAAAAAAGAGCATATATATAAAACTAGTAGTGTTTGTTCTACTTTCTTTTTATTTATTTATGTTAATTGGAGGACAACTTACTTAACAATACTGTGATGGTTTTTGCCATATATCAATATGAATCTGCCATGGCATATATCTGTTCCCTCCATCCTGTATCCTGCTCCTTCTTCCCTCCCCACTCCATCCCTCCAGGTTGTCACAGAGCACCAGCTTTAGGTGCTTTGTATCATACATTAAACTCCCACTGGCTATCTATTTTACATATGGTAATATATATGTTTCAATGTTATTTTCTCAAATCATCTCACCCTCACCTTCTCCCATTGAGTCCAAAAGCCTGCTATTTACGTCTGTGTCCCCTTTGCTTCCCTGCATGTAGGGTTGTAAGTACCGTCTTTATAGATTCCATGCATATGTGTTAATATATGATAGTTGTCTTTTTCTTTCTGACTTACTTCACTCTATATAATAGGCTCTAGTTTCATCTACCTCATTAGAACTGACTCAGATGTACTCCTTTTTGTAGTTGAGTAATATTCCATTGTGAATATGTACCACAACTGCTTTATCCACTCATCTGTCTGTAGACATGTCCTGCTGCTGGTGCTGCTGCTAAGTCACTTCAGTTGTGTCTGACTCTGTGCGACCCCATAGACGGCAGCCCACCAGGCTCCGCCATCCCTGGGATTCTCCAGGCAAGAACACTAGAGTGGGTTGCCATTTCCTTCTCCAACGCATGAAAGTGAAAAGTGAAAGTGAAGTTGCTCAGCCGTGTCCGACTCTTCACGACCCCATGGACTGCTACCAGGCTCCTCCACCCATGGGATTTTCCAGGCAAGAGTACTGGAGTGGGTTGCCATTGCCTTCTCCGAGAGACATGTCCTAGCTATTGTAAATAGTGCTGCAGTGAACACTGGGGTACATGTATCTTTTCAGTTCTAGTTTCCTCAGGGTATATGCACAGTAATGGGATTGCTGGGTCATATGGTAGTTTTATTCTCAGTTTTTTAAGGAATCTCCATACTGTTCTCCATAGTGAGATTCCCACAGTTTGCATTCCCAGAGTGTAAGAGGTTTCCCTTTTCTCCACACCCTCTCCAGCATTTATTGTTTGTAGACTTTTTGATGATGGCTTTACTTTTTAAAAAAGAGAATTCCTCAAGAATAGAAGCGCTACAACTCTCAGGCTAAGTTGCAACCAGCATTTAGTTCTTTAAACTACTTCCTCTTTCACCATAGCCATGCCCACTAAACTACCTTTTGACTTCTCACATAACTGTCATTGTCAGATATGAAAAATTTGGCTTCACTCCAGAATAAAGGTAATATGCTTTTCTGACTGGGATTGAAATCTCCTGCTGTATTGATAAGTCTCACTTTCTGAGCTTTTCAGAACATTGACAGGAGGAGGGGACACTTATAATTCATTCCTTAGGTCAATGACAGACTCTCCCAAGGAACATCACATACCATAACCAGGCTTCTTTCCCCCTCAGACTTTAATATATTGATTCTTTCTCTCTGCCCTCCTTATTCTTATCCTCTTCCTTCCTCTCCAATAAAGATAATGGATGGACATGGGTCTGAGTTTTAAGAATAGTTAGGATTAGACAGAGGTTAGAAGAAGGGATTTCAAAGACAGAAGTGGTTAAATCAAGCTAGAGGATTAAGTCGACCAGTCCAGCCAGTTTAAAGAGGAGCAGTAATGCCAGGTAAGATGAGACTTGAAACTGAAACTGAATCTGAAAGCTTTCCAGAGGGCACTAAGGCATCTGGTCCTATGGAGTTGACTGTGAGAGCTTTCAGGGTTTCTTCAACGACAGTAACATAAATAAAGGTTGAATAGGAAGGTTGTGCATGCTATATACAATCATACACAAAGTAGTTACACTATAAATTATATTTAACAGAAAAGTGTATAGTTCGGTATAGTTTTAACTGCAAAGATCACACATTTCTCTTTATTACATGGAGGTAAGACCCTTGGAGGGAAATGAGTAATGTTTACTCACAGAGACAACTGGGGGAGGTGTGGTGGTATGGACATGTCCACAAGTAATGGAAAGAGGAAGGAAAAGAAAGAATGGAGATGTCTCTTAATTCATCTCCTACCTTTCCTCAGGATAGAGTTCACCTCCCAAATGACCAGCACGTCAACCCTGGCAGCCACTCAGCCACCAGAGAATATTCAGGAAGCTACTGGAAACAGAGGACTTTAAAACACAAGTGTCTGGGTTTTGTATTATTCCCAAGGAATGTCTGTTGTCTTCCCCTGACACCTCCCTCTATGAGGAATGGAAACTAGGGTGACACACGGCAAGAAGGGACAACTGGAAACACCAATTGAATCATACCTTCTGGTAGGGACTTTTCTGTTATCACGAAACCTGAGATGCTTAAAAATAATTCCAGCTTCCTAAAGTAGCTTTTTTTTTTTTTTAACAGAAAGGTACAATAGCCTCAGAATTTCTGATCAGGGAGAAATGTGTCTGTGAAAGAGAAAGAGAGGAGGAAGCTTGTGTGAACGTGTGTGTGTGTGTGTGTATACAAAGCAGAGAATGAACACACAGTCACCTCACTTTCTGGCATGATGGCTTCTCCTGAGTTGAATGTTCGGCAATGCAGTTTGGCACTGGAGCCTTCTTCTGAGTTGAGGCTCCCTCCCTCTCTTTTTGCTTCAGCTCAGTGTTTTGCTTGAATCTGAGTCATAAGCTCCTTAAGCTGGCAGGAAGTGGATAGTCGGGCTGGCAGCTTCTTCTCCCCCAAACAGAGGGAGTGTCTTGGCTGACACCTAAGCAACCTTTTCCATCCCAGACTCAGTAATAGAACCAATGAACATTAGCAGAACAGAAGGCTGGGCCACACTCACAGAGAAGTAGACAAGAGAAAGTATCCTGGAGAAATCCATTAGCTCAAGCCATAGATTAAAACAGGAATAGTTTATGGAATTACCTTAGTCACTTACCAAACCTTTAGAATATTTTGTTTATCCCCTCAAGCTGATCTATGGAGGCTCTCTAACCAAGCCCTCACCCAACCCCACTGATCTTCTTTCTTCATCAAGCCCCTCTGATTGTCTCTTCTGCCAGCAATATCCATCCTTTCTTCTATCTTTCCTAAACTACAGCTAAGCTCATGGAGTCAGGATTGGTCCTCACTGATGGACAAAGCAGTAAGTTGGAATCTGAAGGAAGCAAGGAAAGGCCTCTTTCCTGCCTAATTTACTAGAATTCCCTCTTTACTCTGTGAGGAAGAATAAATGGGATCAGAGAAGGAACAAACATGAAGACAGTACCAGTCATCATCAACACCTCTGGCTGCAATCTGCCATCAAATTAGCTCCAGGAGGGATCAAGGTCATAAGCAGAGGGAATCAGATTGCGGGAAAGCAGAAAAATCAGAAAGAAAAGTTTGGAGTAAAAAGGTTGCTACAATGTGGGTGACCCAGTGTTGTACTGAAGTTCAGAAGAAGGGAGGATGGGGATCTGAACACCTGGATGGAGAGAACCTGCCAAAAGAGCTCCAGGGTGTTGAAAAGTAATGGCAGAATGTTGGAAAAAATGCTTCCCACCTTTACAGCTTTTCCTTCAATCAACCTGGTGACTTCAGTTTAGGACTGAGCCATGGCAGTTCCTCTACAAGCAGACCCAACAGGAAGAGTCTGTCATGCCCCACAGAGTTCCAACATTCTGTATGTCACTCTCCACATTCCCTCCATGTCCCTCGGAACCCCCCACTATCACTTATCTTTCTCTGGCTTCCATCCACCTCATCTTCAGCCTCCTCAAACCCCACTTCTGACATGTGGCAAGACTGCCAGACCCAGGCCCTTGGCCCTTTCCTATCCAATGTTCCTGTTCTTCCTGTCTGCACCATTGCCTGATGCCTTCTGATTGCTCAGACCAGAGCTCGGAGCTCAGCTCTCAATCATGTGCTTGACCTCCAGAAAGCAGTCTTTGGCCATCCAATTTAAGGAGAGCAAAAACAAAACAGAATAAAAAAGAATTCATTTTGATATTTGGCAAATCTAATACAGTTATGTAAAGTTTAAAAATAAAATAAAATAAAAAAAAAAAATTAAAAAAAAAAAAAATAAAAAAATAAAAAAAAAAAAAAAAAAGAAAAAATATCCCTAAAATATTTGAAATAGATTCTGCTTGCAAAGTTAGAACTGGTGAATGCTGAGTGTGTAAAATGTCTCCCACTATCCTAGAGAGAACTTTGCAAAGCAGCTGTATTTCCTATATTAGAAATATATGCAATTTTGTTATGAATTGAGCTCTTTCTTTTCACAGACACTGGCTCTTTGTTTATTTCAGATATGAGTTGCTACACAGCTGCTTGTCAGCTCAATATTTGCAGCATATTAGTTATGAGAGATAACATTGAATTATTAATATAAATAATGTGTTAATACTGCCCCATCTGTATGTATAAAGGGTCTTGGAAAATAGCCTCCATACCTAGCAGAAAATGACTTTTAGGATCAAATTTTCCTAGAAGAGGGCACACTCATGACCACCAGACTCAAGTAAGTTCATTTTTACCTTTCCAGTGGTTCTGATGAGATGTACCTTTCAGTATTTCTCTGTGTGTCCATTCTGAACATCTGAATGTTACCCTTTCTGCAGACAGATCTACCCTAGAGAAACACACCAAACAAAAGAATCCATGGTTCATTATTTGAGCATTACAGATCTTAGCTGACAACTTTGGTTTAGGAATCTAAAGGGGTAGAAGCTATCCATCATGCAGCAAACAATAAGAAAATCTGGTAGAAAATAGAAAATACTGCAAAAAAAAAAAAAAAAAAAAAACACCTCATTAGATCAAAGAGTTGAGGAAAGACCCACCTAATAAACTACGACTTACAGATGAGATAGGTGAGATCACCCTTGAGAGTCTAAATTATAATTCTGTCTCTGAGAGGGGTCACCTAAAACAGAATGAAATATTTTCTAAAGTCCCATAATTATGGGAACTGTAATATAGTTCCAATTAAACCATGAGGACTCAATGTCTGCTGAAGTCCTATTATACACTGTTCTACGTTATCTCTCTGAATTCAGACTGAGAGAACACTGAAGTGGACACAGTTCATGCAAAAATAAGAACTCTCAAATAATCCGAATTCTTTATTTGCACTTTTTAAAATTCACTAAAGAGGACAGTCTCCAGAAATATTTTAGAAAAATAATTCATTTTCTGCTCTCATCCATTGATTTAAGTAGAGACCACCAAAGCACTTTCTTCAAAAGAGCAAAAGTGTATTCCCCTCTAAACCTCCAGACATTCATTCCCTCTTTCCTACTTCACCACTCCATCACATTAATATGATAGTTGATATGATAGTTGCTAATCCTTTCCCTCCTCCTCTCCGCATTCAAGTCCTGGTCCTCTTGTCATGTTGGTCCTCATCACAAATACCAGGACTGGTCAGACCCTCCTCATGCAGCAGAACTGAAGGAACCAGAGGCCTGTTCAGCACGCAGTGGCTGTAAGAGACTGAACATGACTTAGCAGCCAGTGAGTCTCTGATACTATCTAACCATCTCACTCCTCTGCTGCCTTCTTCTCCTTTTGCATTCAATCTTTACATAATGGTGTATTGTGTGCCCTTAGAAATCAGATGAAGCACATGTAGTACATGCCAAAGGATCTTCAGAGTAAAAGTCCTAAATACTGATGAATTACTGTGAAAAGTTGTACATTGAAGCAGCCTATACAACATTTGATGAAATTAATGCATCAGTGTGTGTGATTCTCATGCATATATATTCCTTTCCCCTCTAGTACTCTGTGTTTTTAACACCTTGGTCTCCCCAGACTTTCAGCTCTCTCTCCCCCTAGTCATATCATCCACCGAGCTCTTCCTGGGTTCTGCCTCCATGCTTCTCTCAAGACAGTAAACTGGGCCAATCACGGGTTTCACCACATTCATTTTCTATCTCTCAGGTATCACTGTCCTACACTGCCAGATGACTAATGTCTTAAAAATTCATCTTTTCATTTATTTCATCTGTTGTTATTTCATTTGTTGTTGTTATTTCAGCTAAATTGGAAAATATAATTATTCCATCTTAGTAAAAAGGAGAGGTTCTACCAGCTGCAGATTAAATAGAAACTCAGACTGTATTTGATGAATTAAATTACTAATGATCCATAGCTTCAGACTCATAATGCCCCTTCTGCCACTAAAACCAGATCTCAAAAAAATCCAATATACTTCATTATGCTTTGTACTTTTACAACATTATACGACCTCTCCCAGGGTATTTTAGGTTCCACAGTGGCACCCCACTCCAGTACCCTTGCCTGGAAAATCCCATGGATGGAAGAGCCTGGTGGGCTGTAGTCCATGGGGTCGCTAGGAGTCGGACACGACTAAGCGACTTCACTTTCACATTTCACTTTCATGCATTGGAGAAGGAAATGGCAACCCACTCCAGTGTTCTTGCCTGGAGAATCCCAGGGACGGGGGAGCCTGGTGGGCTGCCATCTATGGGGTCGCACAGAGTCAGACACGACTGAAATGACTTAGCAGCAGCAGCAGCAGCAGGATGGCTATAACAGATGATCATAAACACGATGCCTTAAAAGAACAGAAATTTATTCCCTCACAGTTCTGGAAGCTAGAATTTCAAAATAAAGATGTCAATTTGTAATTATCTTGAGAGCAAAAGTAGAGTCACATTTTACCCACAGTACCTAGCTTTGTACTTTTCTTCTAAAATAAACTCTATGGTGTTTACATAAAGTTTAATTATAATGGCCAAGAGGCTTCTCTACAAAGATAATTTTTGGTATTAGTTTTTAATCCAAAATAGTTCCAGATATGCAATGTATCCATAAGTGACACTAGGTTCAGGAACAAACAGTATTTTTTCCACTGTGCATAAGTTACTAAAATGCCAAACTGGAAATGTTTCATTATTTTATATGACACAGAGAAACAAACAAAAGAAATGGTTTGTATTAAAACTATCCTCTAATGCTAACATAGTTATCAGTTATAAACTACACCTCTGACTTCATAGCTAACTAAAATGTGAAACATAGTTGTCTTACAATCAAATACACACAGTGTGGGTGTATGATTTATATGTGAGTAAATGTAAACCTACTTATTTTCACATGATGTTTCAAAGATTCTTCATGGTTTTGGTCTTGCAAGTTACTATTTAACTAGTCCAGAAAATTTCCCCAACTACCTCAAATCACTTTGCTGCTGCTGCTGCTGCTAAGTCGCTTCAGTCGTGTCCGACTCTGTGCGACCCCATAGACGGCAGCCCACCAGGCTCCCCCGTCCCTGGGATTCTCCAGGCAAGAACACTGGAGTGGGTTGCCATTTCCTTCTTCAATGCATGAAAGTGAAAAGTGAAAGTGAAGTCGCTCAGTCGTGTCCAACTCTTAGCGACCCCATGGACTGCAGCCTACCAGGCTCCTCCAGGCAAGAGTACCGGAGTGGGTTGCCATTGCCTTCTCCGCAAATCACTTTGAGATTTGCCCATTTCCTAATTTTTCTGCCCCCACACATCCAGCCACATTACAGCTCATTTGCTTAATGTAGTTTGACCAATCAAATTTGAAATTTAAACAGTAGTATCAGAGGCTGAGAATCTCTGTAGCAAAGTCATATTAGCAGGCAATCTTCTGACATATGGCACTGGGATGTCTTGTAACTTTCCTCTAGTATGCTCCTTCAAAGATTTAGGGGTTTAATCCTGCTTCAGTTCTGCAAAATACCCCAGCATCCTTCCAGTAAACTCTTTTTTGTGGCTTAAGTCAGCTATAGTTTATTTCTGTGGCCTGAAACCAAAAGAACCTTAGCTAATGCAATGTCCTAAGAACATTTTGGGAACGATATACAAGAAATTAACACTAACTACCTCTGAGAAATGAATGGGAGTGTGGATCCTGAAGGTGCAGAGGGGAACTTCCATCATGACATTGTGACACTGTACAATTGAATGTTGTGTCATTCTGCTTTGCTTTAGTTGTATTGGGGACATTAATTTTTGTACCATGAGCATGTGTTACTTGCAGACTTTTTCCCAGCTAGATTTCTTTTTCCTTTTCTTTTCTCCATTTGTAATTGTAATATGAAAATGAATGATACAAGAGCTTTCTCATTTGTCATGGCTTTATCCCTACCTTATTGAAGCCCCTCACTTCAGGGATGTACAAATTCAGCCCAAGATGGTCATTACCCAGTCAATCACAGCAATTAGAACCGGGAGTTTAGGGAATTCCCTGGTGGCCCAGTGGTTAGGACTCTGAACATTCACTGCAGGGGGCCCAGGTTTGATCCCTGGTGGAGGAACTAAGATCCCACATGCCTTAGCCATAAATAAATAAAGAAATAAAAGAACCAAGAGCTTATTGTTTCAGACTTGCCCAGAGTTATTCTTGTTATACAGTGAATAATGATTTTGTTTTTGGATGTGGTCAATATTAATTGATCAAGCATCTTCCTGTTAAGGTGCTTTAATTTCTTTCCTTCTACTTAGTACTCCAAACTGACTCAGTTTGATATTCTTTCTGATTAATAATCTCTTTTGAAATGAACATCAAGATTAGCTGGGTTGGTTATTGATCATTTCACACTTGAATGGGAATTGTCTTAAACAGATTAAATTTACCCAGACATTTGGATAAAAATCACCTTTACTGAATTCACTGGGAGTTCTGGTGGGACTGTGATGAATTTACAATATTGGAAGCTATACAAGGTGCCTCTTCTCACTCCCGCCTCCATCTTTGCTCACTACTATTGCTTTTAAAAAAATTAATATTGACAGAAAAATCTCACCCCCTAGAGAGGAAATCAGCATGAGTCAAGGCAAATGGACCAAATTAGCCATCTGAGGAAATAAGCAATCCTGGGAAGTGATCTGTAAATGCCTGTCAATGGGAGCAAAGGGATTCTAGTCCTAAGAGGTGAGGAGAGGGTAACAGGTAGGAAGGCCAGAGATCCCCAAGCAGCAGGAGGAAATAAACTGCAAGTGGCAGACGTTTCTTTTTTTTTTTTTTTTTTTCCCTTCTGTGTTGACGAAACCAGTTCTACCTAAGTCTATTTTTTTTCCTTTCTCAAAACTTGGGCTGATAATGTCTCAACAAACCAGTATTCATGTCAATTGTTTTATGGATGGCATACCTTGTGCCATCCTATCTCAAAAATGCATATTGTGAGAGAGGGGCCTGGTGAAACCTCTCAGCCTTGAGGTGTTTCTTTTATCTGATAAGAAACTTGCTAACAGACATAAAATGCCTTGCTAAAAGCTAGCAAGGGGGAACTCTTTCTGTCCCCTTTTGATGTTTATGTCAGAAGCTTTCCCTATCTCTATTATACTTTAATAAAACGTTGCTACACAAAAAGCTCCAAGTAGTCAAGCCTTGTCTCTGACCCCAGATCAAAATCCTCTCCTCCGGAGGTCATGAATCCTGGCATAACACGCGGCTCACAGCAGC
Source organism: Bubalus bubalis (assembly GCF_019923935.1). Lineage (NCBI taxonomy): Eukaryota > Metazoa > Chordata > Mammalia > Artiodactyla > Bovidae > Bubalus > Bubalus bubalis. The sequence goes on along the minus strand of NC_059170.1, from coordinate 33,114,428 downwards.
AACCTTTCAGAGGGATCAGGAAACCTAGACTGGCATGTGATCATTATAAAGCAGAAAACAGCATCACATTTTACCTTGCTTAGGGTGATGTCATGGTGCTTTTGTAGTTGATTTAAAAATAAGAATCAGAGAGTACGAATGTGTCCGTGTTTGTCCAGAATTGCCTTGAAAATCAAATACTTCCCAACCTCACTGATTGTTCAGGAGCAGCACAGTACGTTTTACAGGGAGCAGGTGTTTCTTAGAGTGCTTACCTGTGGGGCATGGGACACAGAAAGAGAGAAGGAGGAGGAAGGAAAATGTGGAGCAAGAGGTAGGGAGACAAAAAAAGGATCAGAGGTAAAGAATAGTGGCAGAAAAAAGTATGTCAGGTGACTGTCTTTTCCGAATCAATGAATCCAATTTGTCTGCTCAAATTGTTAAAATGTTTAGGGGCTGGGGGCCGGTGGTAGAGTTCTGCTCCTCTGCCCCCAGGTCCTTGTCACAGCATTTTTTTAAATTTATTTTTAATTGCAGGATAATTGCTTTATAATACTTTGGCTTCTATCATACATCAACATGAGTCAGGCATAAGTATACATATGTCCCCACCCTCTTGAACTTCCTTCCCATCTCCAACCCCATCCCACTCCTCTAGGTTGTCATGGAGCACTAGTTTTGAGCTCCCTGCATCATACAGCAAGTTCCCACTGGCTATCTATTTTACATATGGTAATGTATATGTTTTCACGCTACTCTCTCAATTCATCCCACCCTCTTCTCCCACTGTGTCCACAAGTCTGTTCATTATGTCTAAGTCTCCATTGCTGCCCTGCAAAAAGGTTCATCTGTACCATCTTTATAGATTCCATATGTATGTATTAATATATGATATTTGTTTTTCTCTTTCTGCTTTCTTCACTCTGTATAATAGGCTCTAAGTTCATCCACCTCAATAGAACTGATTCAAATGTGTTCTTTATGGTTGAGTAATACTCCATTGTATATATGCACCACGTCTTCCTTATCCATTCATCTGTCAGTGGACATCTAAGTTACTTCCATATCCTAGCGACTGTAAATAGTGCTGCAATGAACATTGGGGTACATGTGTTTTTTTTCAATTATGGTTTATTAAGGGTATATGCCCAGTAGTAGGATTGTTGGGTCATATGTTAGTTCTAGTCCTAGTTTTTTAAGGAATCCCCATACTGTTCTCCACAGTGGATGTATCAGTTTACATCCCCACCAACAGTACAAGAGGGTTCCCTTTTCTCTACACCTTCTCCAGCATTTATTGTTTGTAGATTTTTTGATGATGACCATTCTGACTGATGTGAAGTGATACCTCATTGTAGTTTTAATTGGCATTTTTCTAATAATGAGAGATGTTGAGCATCTTTTCATGTGTTTGTTAACCATCTGTATGTCTTTGGAGAAATGTCTGTTTCAGTCTTCTGCCCATTTTTTGTTTGGGCTATTTTTTTCCATGATGTTGATCTGCTTGTGAGCTGCTTATACATTCTGGAGAATAATCCTTTGCTAGTTGTTTTGCTTTCAATTATTTTCTTCCATTCTGAGAGTTGTCTTTTCACCTTGTTTATTATATCCTTTGCTGTGCAAAAGTTTTCAAGTTTAATTAAGTCCCATTTGTTTGTTTTTATTTCCAATGCTCTAGGAGGTGGGTCAAAGAAGATCTTGCTGTCATTTATGTCTAAGTGTGTACTGCTTATGTTTTCCTCTAAGAGCTTTACACTTTCTGGCCTTATATTTAAGTCTTTAATCCATTTTGAGTTTATTTTTGTGTATGATGTCAGGAAGTGTTCTAATTTCATTCTTGTACATGTGGCTGTCCAGTTTTCCCAGGACCACTTATTGAAGAGGCTGTCCTCTCTCCATTGTATATTCTTGCCTCCTTTGCTAAAGATAAGTTACCCATAGGTGTGTGTTTATCTCCGGGATTTCTATCTTGTTCCATTGGTCTCTATCTTTATTTTGTGCCAGTAACATACTGTCTTGATGACTGTAGCTTTGTAGTATAGTCTGTTGTCAGGAAAGTTGATTTGTCCTCCAGCTCCATTTTTCTTTCCTCAGACTGCATTGGCTATTGCAGGTCTTTTGTGTTTCCATACAAATTGTGGATTTTTTTTGTTCTAGTTCTGTGAAAAATACCATTGGTAGTTTGAGGGGGGTTGCATAGACTCTGTAGATTACTTTGGGTAGTATAGTTAATTTTCACAATATTGATTCTTCCAATCTAAGTAGATGGTGCTGCTGCTGCTGTCACTTCAGTCGTGTCCGACTCTGTGCGACCCCATAGACGGCAGCCCACCAGGCTCCCCCGCCCCTGGGATTCTCCAGGCAAGAACACTGGAGTGGGTTGCCATTTCCTTCTCCAAAGTAGATGGTATATATCTCCATCTGTCTATGTCATCTTTCATTAGTGTCATAGTTTTCTGCATACAGGTCTCTTGTCTCTTTCAGTACATTTATTCCTAGATATTTTATTATTTTTGTTGCAGTGTTAAATGGGATTATTTCCTTAACTTCTCTTTCTGATTTTTCATTGTTAGTGTATAGGAATTTAAGTGATTAATTTTATATCCTGTGACTATACTATATTCATTGATTAGCTCTAGTAACTTTCTGGTGGTATCTTAAGGGTTTTCTATGTAGAGTATTAAGTCATCTGCAAACAGTGAGAGTTTTACTTCTGCTTTTCCAATCTGGATTCCTTTTATTTCTTTTTTTTCCTCTGCCATGGCTAGGACTACCAAAACTATGTTGAATAATAGTAGCAGGAGTGGGCACCCATGTCTTGTTCTAATCTTAGAGGAAATGCTTTCTGTTTTTTACTATTGAGAATAATGTTTGCTCTGGGTTTGTCATATATGGCTTTTATTATGTTGAGGCAGGTTCCTTCTATGCCTACTTTCTGCAGAGGTTTTATCACAAATGGATGCTGAATTTTGTTGAAAGATGATCATAAGGTTTTTATCTTTCTCTTTGTTGATATAGTGGATCACATTGATTGATTTGCATATATTGAAGAATCCTTGCATCCCTGGAATAAATCCCACTATATCATGGTTCAGTTCAGTTCAGTTGCTCAGTCGTGTCCAACTCTTTGCAACCCCATGGACTGCAGCATGCCAGGCTTCCCTGTCCATCACCAACTCCCAGAGACTACTCAAACTCATGTCCTTTGAGTCGGTGACGCCGTCCAACCATCTCATCCTCTGTCGTCCCTTTCTTCTCCTGCCTTCAATCTTTCCCAGCATCAGGATCTTTTCAAATGAGTCAGTTCTTCGCATCAGGTGGCCAGAGTATTGGAATTTCAGCTTCAGCATCAGTCCTTCCAATGAATATTCAGGACTGATTTCCTTTAGGATGGACTGGTTGGATCTCCATGCTGTTCAAGGGATTCTCAAGAGTCTTCTCCAACACCACAGTTCAAAAGCATCAGGGTACATATTCCTTTTAATGTGTTGTTGGATCCTGTTTGCTAAAATTTTGTTGATAATTTTTGCATCTATGTTCATTAGTGATATTGGTCTGTAATTTTCTTTTCTGTGGTATCTTTGTCTAGCTAGTATTAGTGGTATCTTTGTCTCGTATTAGGGTGATGGTGGCCTCATAGAATGAATTTGAGAATTTTCTTTTCTTAGCAATTTTCTGGGAGAGTTTGAGCAGGATAGGTGTTAGCTCTTCTCTAAACTTTGGTCGAAGTCACCTGGGAGGCCATCTGGCCCTTGGCTTTTGTTTGTTGGAAGATTTGTTATCAGAGTTTCAATTTCAGTGCTTGTGATTGGTCTTTTCATGCTTTCTATTTCTTCCTGGTTCAGAAATATATTTTTTAGAGATTACACTCTATAGGAGTACTCTAAATTTGTAGAAAATGATAAGCAATATGAATAATCCCTGCCCATAGAAGCACAAATGGCTTATATAAGTCCCCCCAAAATAGTTTATTTTGCTTATATAAGCAAAATTCTCATGTGGACATGTTTTAACATCTTATTTGTTCCCTCATTTATTGAGTAAAATAAAATCTTTCGTGTGCACTCATTTTATATTTGTGTGATTCGTGATTTTACCTTTTTGAAAGTATGCATATCAACTACCAAATAATGTCTGTTGTTTGTTTTGTTGCTAGTTGCTTTGTCTCTCAGTTGTATCTGGCTCTTTTGCAACCCCTTGCGCTGTAGCCTACCAGGCGCTTCCATCCACGGGATTTCCCATGTAAGAATACTGAAGTGGGTTGCCATTTCCTTCTCCAGGGAATTTTCCTGACCCAGAGATTGAGCCAGCATCTACTGCATTGGCATGTGGACTCTTTACCACTGCCTACCAGGGAAGACCAGTATAGGTTGAGTGTTAATAGAATATAGACAATGTTTTCCACTGAATTGCTTAATATAATAGTTGTGAGGCAATATGAAAGTGAAATGATTATATCTGGTAAAATAATAACACTAAATGAAAACATCTACAGAATTATACGATAGAACCCTTTAAAGCAGATGGTTGCCTGGTATACATATATATTAATATACACATACACATATACATATGTTAAAATGTCACCAATTCATTGTAGCCAATATGCTTTCCATATGGTGATTCTCAGTTTTTAGGTTTCTGCATCAGAAGTATGTATCACACTCTATTAAACATGTGGTCATAAGGGCACAATGTTAACTGTGTTGCTTAATCATTATTACTCACCCTTGCCTGTTATTTGCTTTTCCATCTTTCTCTCTAACTAAAGCATATGTATCATTCCCCCCAGACATGGGGCCACTTATTCAAGTGGAAATAAGAGCATTTCTCTATAAATGCAGCTGAGAAGATCACATTAAGCAAAATTCCAAAGCTAATGGCCCACTGTACTTAGTCACTCAGTCATGTCAGACTTTTGTGACCCCATAGACTGTAGCCTGCCAGGCTCTTCTGTCCATGGGCTTCTCCAGGCAAAAATACTGGAGTGGTTTGCCATTTCCTTCTCCAGGGGATGTCTCCAACCCAGGAATCGAACGTGGATCTCATGCATTGCAGGCAAATTTTTACTGACTGAGCTACAAGGCCATTAGTCACAATGGCTCGTTAGTCACAGTAAACTGATGATCCACCACAATGACTGACCAGATAACTCGGTCAACTAGCTCAAGGGGATAGTTTACCAAACCAAGAAAATATTTTACTGGATCAAGGAGCCTTGCCTCACCCCTTCCCAGAACACATATCCAAAAGATGTGTGCATTTGGTAGTGCTGACCACATCAGTCCCTAAAATGAGAAGAGGTCTCGCTTTCCCAAAAGCAAGTACCCAAGCATCCACCTCCATCTACAAGCGCAAGATGTGGTACCAGGAGCCTTGCAGTGTGAATTTCTCATGGAAAGATGTACACTTGAAAGGAACACAAGGAGTACACCCTCTTCCTAGGACTGAAGTTCAGAATCCTTCTAAGAAAACATTATTACAATGTCACCAGTCTACTTCTCATGTCTAAAAATAAAGCATCATATCACTTCTTAAGATACATATTACATATGATTAGAACTTTATTCTATTTTTCCCATCTCTTAGCTGGCATTCCTCAGGAGCAGGAAAAAAAAAAAAAAAAAGGCATTTTCCACACAAAAGTCCACACTGAAGTATGTTTAAGCATCAGATTAAAACTAACAAAAGACAGGAAACAGGGAGTGAAGACTTTACTCAGTCTTGAACTCACCCTATTGTGCCTAGGTCCCAGGGGTCAGGAAAGAGCAAGGAGGTTCAGAATTAGCTGCTTCTGTTTCCTTTCACTGCTGAGATATTAAACTTCAAAAAATATTAAGTGGACAAGAAATCTCCAAGTGCCCATAACCCCCTGTGTCTATCTCTAGCATTGAAAGGCCTGTTTCAACCTTATACCTTTTCAAAATTAGAAAAACATCTGTCCCCATTGGTAAATCCCCTTTCCTGCATATCTGTTTTCTGACTTTCCCAAGTCCTTTCCCTTTCACTAAATAAATAAATAAGAAAAAGATAAGATGCCAGGAGTAGGGATAAATGGGATTTCTTGTCAGATAATGACCACAACTTATTTATTTTTAGTTTTCTTACATTGGAAATCAATTTTCTAATCTAGAATGATCTCCAATGCCAGGTATGATTCTGATTTTCCCTGGTAATACAACCTATAGTAGTGATTTTTAAATGTCTTCAGTTTAACTGTGGGCAATAAAGTTGTATCATCTCCTCCACAAAAAGAGACTGCTCTTGGGAACTGTCACATCTTTGCCTCAAGTTCTCTCACTCAGTGCTGGAATAGACATTACTCATTTATTTAGAACTGGAAATGCATTTTATGTTTGTACAATGATAAAGCATAATTAGCCTTCTATGGTTCCTAATACTGCTGAAGAGATTGAGGAGATATTCATACATGCACAAGAACACATGTAACAACATCTCAGGGTCCTGAGACTCTTCTCCTTGAGCGCTCATTACGCTTCTTAAAACAGATATTCCAGCAGATCTGTCTGTCCAGGGATGAGAAACAGGGTTCACGTTGGTGCAAATTTCTCAGGAGAATTTGCAGAGTAAGGCTGCATATGCCACCCAAGAAGGCCCAGGACCAATTTTCCTTTCCCACCACTTCTATCAGTTGGTCTTTTTTTCATCCCCAGAAGAAGTGAGCAAATTGACAATCTTCCTTGACCCAAGGATCCCAAAGCCTTTCTTTACATCTTAGACTAGGAATGATATAATGTAGGTGTAAAATGGCTCACATCAGAGCAATCATAAAATTTACATAAGAAATATACTGGAGCCCTGCCTCCCTCTGTGGGGTCAGAGTTTAAAATTGTCCCTGCTTGTTGGTTAACACCCCCCACCTCCTTCTCCACACCTTTCATTTTTACTAAAATCTTACAAGTAGGAAGCATAAGCATTGAGGAAGATTTCATACATTTAGTCCCTCAAAGAAATAGATCAGGAATTTCAGATCAGAATGAAGGCCACAAAAAGAAAATAGTTAAAGGTATCAAGTATTATCATGTAGTTTACCATCCAAGCTGGTTCAGTTTTGAGAGTGAAAGGGGGCAGGACAAATGTTAAACTGAACTGAGCAGTGAGACGTGAGGCAGAAAGTGGGACAATCCCTGGTGTATGGAGGTATCCTTAAAAGAAAAGTGATAAAGGTGTCTGTAATTATTTTCAGACCTTCACACTCAGAGAAGCAGTGAGGAATCAAAGGGGCTTATGCTGGACAATACCTGGCTGAGCTGAGCTTTATAAACACCTGCAGAGTTCTTAGGCAGGATAGATTCAAGGAGTCCCAAGGAAACAGGTAGGCATTTATGTTATTGGTCTAAACTCTGAGAGGTAATGGAAGCTTAAATTGGCTGATATCAATGGGATAAATGTGAAACATGATTGATATAAAATGAAGAGACTTCTGAAACTTATTTAATGTGGGAAATCTCACATAGGGTAGATCAGAGGTGATTTTTCTGAATAACAGAGTGATGCCATTAGCAGTATTTGGGAAAAACACTAAGGCCAAAAGGTTAAGCAACACACTCAAGTTCATCAGCTAATAACAATATGGCCTCAGGTTCACCCTTCAGTAAAGAGATTACTGTAAAATGATAAGAACCAAAGGGAGATTGCAGTGCAAACCATGAGATCACAGAAATTGCCTGTTTTTGCAAGTTGTGGTAAGACGCTGGACTAAAATCCGAAGATGTACCATTGAGTCCTGCTCAATCAATCTTTAGTTTATTTCCTTGGCAAATTCCTTTTCTCTGGGCTGGACTCATGGAAGCATCTGGAGGCACTGGCAGGCCAGCTGTTCTGAGAAGGCCTCAGCTAGGACAGCTGTCCTCTGCTTCATTTTATCTTCCACCCTCTACCTGGCTAGTCCAGACTGTTGCAGATGAGAGCAGCGGAGTTTTGAGAAACAGTGGAAACCCAGGTCTCTACCACATTCTGTTGACCAAAATGAGTCATCAGGTCAGACCAAATACAAGGAGGAGAACTGGAGCCATTACTGCACCAAATCTATCAACCAACCAAACATAGAGTATGAGGTTTAAGGGCTGGGATTGTGAGATTGTTAATAACTCCTATATAAGAAGCCACCCCTGAATTTATTTTTAACTAAACATTTGCTCTGTTTAATTCACAAAGCTGTTGAAAGAACCTGTTGTTTCCGATTCAACAGTAAATTAAAGGTGAGGCTTCGGCAGGGAGCGGGTGGGGGGGTACAAAGAAACAAATACTGTACCACAAACTGAAGTGCTACTTGTATAATTACATCTTGGGTGTACCAAGATTTATATCCATCTCTGGGGACTTTGGAAGGAGAGAAGGAAGGAAATCAATTGACAGAGGGCTTCATATCCCAATTGGTGTTTGTTTGAAAGTTAACACAGAGCAGTCCTTATCCTGGCCACCCAATAAAGTCCACTTATGTCTTGCAAGCCTGTGCCACTTCAGGAATCTGGTTGGGAGAGTACTTCTCTTTACCTGGAAGGAAAGCCTCCCACCTGATCAATATAGGACCTGCTAGAACTTTCTTAAGCAAAGTATCCCCACCTAGAACTTGTGAGGTGATGTTTTATAAAGGAACATTCTTGACCTTGATCAAGTCAGAACTAGATAGCACTGTGTCTGCAGTCTCAAAAAAAAAAAAAAAACAAAAAAAACACTCACTGAACACTCTAGCCCTGATATGTGATCTGTCAGAGACTGGCTAGTTGCTCATCAAAGAGCTTCCTCTTTCTGGGCACACAGCCAAACTACATCCCCTGACACCCTGTATCTAGGTGGGGACGTGGGACTGGCTCTTGCCAATGGAATGTGAGGGGAAGACATCCCTTTTGGTTGAATGTGGGGATCAGCAAATTGTAGCTTACTGGCCAAATTTGGCTGGCCACCTGTCTTTGGAACTCAGCCATCTCTATTCATTTACACATTGTCTATAGCTGCTTTCACATTGTAACAGCAAAGCTGAGTAGTGTAACAGGGAATATATATTTCCTAGAACTTAAAATATGTACTATCTGTCCCTTTCCAGAAAAAAGACACCAACCTTGGTTTAAAGCATCTTAAAGTTGAGTACCTACCTGTTCCATTCTCTCTTCTGCTTGTCTACAATCTAGAAGATCTCTGTACAGTTTGAAGTCATGACTGAACTTTCCAGAAACCATGAAAAAATGTGAGTCCTTGAATGACTGCATGGAACTGAGGCCTGTATCCAGACAACCAGCCCACCCATATTCCTTTAAGACCCACATTGGACTTTGGGGTCACACAGAGCCAGACACGACTGAAGTGACTTAGCATAGCATAGCATAGCATGGACTTTGAGATGGATAAAAAATAAAATGTTGGTATGTGAAGGCACCGTAACCTGGGACTTATTTGTCACAGAAGTAAACACAACTTACCTTAGATAATAAAAATGGGAAAAGCAGTACAATCAAGATATTACAAATGTGAATAACTGCAGCACATAAAAGTCAATACATTGGTCCAAGGCCTATATCAAAACTTGGCAGAGAGAGAAGTTGTAACCATTTCCCCTGAGACTGAGATGAGATGAATTGGCAGAAAACCTTTAGAGACCAATTCTAGCACCAATCTTAAGGTCTTCCTCATGTACCTGACTTGAGGAAAATCAGAGGTTCAAGCACCTAAGAATAGCTCTCTGTTGGCTTGTAGCTAATGCTTGCCTGATTTTTTTAATTATTATTAAAGGGTGACATTTTGCAATGCAAACATTCCAGACAAGAATATGTCCAACAATATATGTCACTCCATAATTATTATACCCTTTTAAAAAGAAACTACGTAAACAAGTCAGAAGTATATTTTTATGATCTCAGAGACAATTAGAACCCTGGACACCTAGAAAAAGAGAGCTATGAAAAGAAACATAGGTGCTCCATGGGAAATGTAAACTTTATAACTGTGCCCCCTTTGCTGACTAAGGTGCAGTTCTGGACTCTGATATAATCTAAACAGGTATTCAGTTCAGTTCAGTTCAGTTGTTCAGTCATGTCTGACTCTTTGGGACCCCATGAAACGCAGCACGCCAGGCCTCCCTGTCCATCACCAACTCCTGGAGTCCACCCAAACCCATGTCCATTGTGTCGGTGATGCCATCCAACCATCTCATCCTCTGTCGTCCCCTTCTCCTCCTGCCCTCAATCTTTCCCAGCATCAGGATCTTTTCAAATGAGTCAGCTCTTCACATCAGGTGGTCAAAGTATTGGAGTTTCAGCTTCAACATCAGTCCTTCCAATGAACACCCAGGACCGATCTCCTTTAGGATGGACTGGTTGGATCTCCTTGCTGTCCAAGGGATTCTCAAGAGTCATCTCCAACACCACAGTTCAAAAGCATCAATTCTTTGACACTCAGCTTTCTTTATAGTCCAACTCTCACATCCATACATGACCACTGAAAAAACCATAGCATTGACTAGATGGACCTTTGTCGACAAAGTAATGTCTCTGATTTTGAATATGTTGTCTAGGTTGGTCGTAACTTTCCTACCAAGGAGTAAGCGTCTTTTAATTTCATGACTGCAACCACCATCTGCAGTGATTTTGGAGCCCAGAAAAATAAAGTCAGCCACTGTTTCCACTGTTTCCCCATCTATTTGCCATGAAGTGATGGGACCAGATGTCATGATCTTAGTTTTCTGAATGTTGAGCTTTAAGCCAACTTTTTCACTCTTCTCTTTCAGTTTCATCAAGAGGCTCTTTAGTTCCTCTTCACTTCCTGCCATTAGAGTGGTGTCATCTGCATATATGAAGTTGCTGATATTTCTCCCAGCAATCTTGATTCCAGCTTGTGCTTCCTCCAGCCCAGCGTTTCTCATGATGTACTCTGTATATAAGTTAAATAGGCATGGTGACGATATATAGCCTTGACGTACTCCTTTTCCCTATAAATTACCTTGAATTCAGAGGCCACTCTGTATTCCATCCACAGCATCCTTGTCCTTCATCTGCCTTGTCACTTCTTTTTCACCAGAAGTCACTTCCTGTGGTAATTCTTCCCTGTACAAGCCACACATGTCCTTTCTTTGTCTTCTTCAATCCCTGCAATTAATAGGTGCCTCAGGAAAGCATTAATTATACTACAAGTATCATTTTACACACCCATTTCTCCTGCAAGATGTTGAACTGGGGCCACTCCCTGGTGTAATTTCTGGAACATAGAATGTGCTTAATTTATATTTAATTCTCTAGAATTGTGGGTTTCCACATCTATTAAAGAATTAACAATCACTTGGGGAATACATAAAAATATGGATTCGGAGACCTTTGAATCAGAGTATCCAGGAGTAAGACTATGAGACAGTATTTTTCACAAGGTGATTGTAGGACACTGATTTCCATGCTCCAGTCCTTCTAACCAGGAAATCTTCCAATCCTAGGAATCCAGTTGAGCTGTAGCACTTTCCTTTGGTGGTTCTGCCAGGTCCTCAGACCATGGAAGTGGGTTGGGGGACAGCATTCATTTCTTTAGTCAGTTATTGAGGGCCCCCTATGTGTCTAGGGTTTGAGGAAAACATAAGGAATAGAATGGATAAGAATCCTGCCCTCATAGAGTTTATATTCTAGGAATATAGAGGGTGATGAAAAGCAGGATGAATACATACAGATTATAATATATTTGTAATATGTTGGAAAAAATAAACCAGGGAAAGAATAGGAAGTGGTTATGAAACAGGTCTGGAACCTGGGACTCTTTGCTTAAGTGCTGCATTGCTTGTATCTGGACATACCTATCCTTGAGCAACAAAATACAAATAAACTATGTAGGATTAAAAATAACTATGTGCATGCACAGTTGGGGAAGAAGGACGAAAAGGTACAAAAGATCAAAATACACAATGGAATATTACTCAGCCATAAAAAGGAACACATTTGAGTCAGTTCTAATGAGGTGGATGAGCCTAGAACCTATTATACAGAGTAAAGTGAGTCAGAAAGAAAAATACCATATTCTAACACATATATACAAAATCTAGAAAAATGGTACTGAAGAATTTATTTACAGGGCGGGGAGAGGGGAGGAGAGGGTGTATGTATGGAAAGAGTAACATGGAAACTTACATTACCATATGTAAAATAGATAGCCAACGGGAATTTGCTGTCTCAGGAAACTCAAACAGGGGCTCTGTATCAACCTAGAGGGGTGGGATGGAGAGACAGATGGTTGGGAGTTTCGAAAGGAGGAGATATATGTACACCTATGACTGATTAATGTTGAGGTTTCCCAGAAAACAGCAAAACTCTGTAAAACAATTATCTATCTATAAAAAATTAATTAATTAAAAAAATGTATAGAAGAGTCTTATGGACTCTGTGGGAGAGGGAGAGGGTGGGAAGATTTGGGAGATTGGCATTAAAACATGTAAAATATCATGTATGAAACAAGTTGCCAGTCCGGGTTCAATGCACAATACTGGATTCTTGGGGCTAGTGCACTGGGATGACCCAGAGGGATGGTATGGGGAAGGAAGAGGGAGGAGGGTTCAGGATGGGGAACACATGTATACCTGTGGCGGACTCATTTTGATATTTGGCAAAACTAATACAATTTTGTAAAGTTTAAAAATAAAATAAAATTTTAAAAAAATAAATAAATAAATAAAATTGTCACTTCTGAGAACTTAAAAAAAAAAGATATTCTCAAAAAAAAAAAAAAAAAAAAAAACTCAGTTGCCATTTCTGAAGAATCTGAAGCAAAAGCAGAGTACTGCACGTGCCCTCTGCACACAGCACCACCTAAAGGGTGGGCAAACCACCTAAGCCACCCCTCTGACCTGACACCTGAACACACTTTTACCCTGACCCCATGTAAGCTTGCCCCCCACTCAGGGAGGGAGTAAGCAAGAGAAACTGTTGTTCATTTTCACTCATCCTTCATGCAGCAAGTGCCCCAATAAAGCCTTGTCTGGATTTCTTGTCTGGCCTCTGATCAAATTCTATTTATTAATGAGGCCAAGAACACTGGTTGGTAACAATTAGAGAGTGCTATTTTAAAGAGCATTACCAGGGAAACCCACAGTGAAAAGGTTACACAGAGTAAAGATCTGAAGGATAAGAGATCAAGAATGATTTCTTGGAGAGGGGGTTTCAAGGACAAGAGAAAGTGAACAGATACCAAGGCATGAACATTCCTGGCAAGTGTGAGAAACAGGGAAGAGGTATGAGTAAAAGGGTAAGTAAAACAAAACAGGGTCCCAGGGGTTAGAGGTTAGTGCCACATCACTCTGCAGGTCATTGTAAGGTGTTTGCCCCTCCTCCATGGGTGATGGGAGCCATTGGGGAGTTCTGGGCAAAGGTCGAATTTGCTTTTTAACAGCCCGACTATGGCTGCTATGCTGAGATTACACTGAAGTGGGCACAAGGGTTGAAACAGGGAAACCTGTTAGAAAACTGATGGCCTAATTCACACAAGAGATGATGGTGAGTCAGACCAGGGTTTATGTAGCAAGGAAGGTGATGAGATGAAATCAGATGCTGAACATACTTTAAAGGTAGAATCAACAGGTTTTGTTTGCAGATCAGGTGTAGAGTAACAAAGAGAGAATCAGGAGAAACCCCAATGTTTGAGAGCTGAGAACTGAAAAGATGACAAGCGATTCAGTAAGAGAGAGAAGGTAGAAAATTAAGCAGATGGGGGATGGATATCGGGTGCTCAGTTTTGGATCTGTTAAGATGAAATACCTAAGTGGAGATGTAAATGAGGTTAAAGGTCATCATTAACCAATGCATTTCTTCCTCATCTATCTCTCTGGCTTGGACCTCCAATGCCCTAATCCAAATTTCTATTTTCTAAGAAAAGGGATAATTTCAGATGTTGGTAAAATTGCTTTGTGAAACCATAAGGTACTATAAAGTGTACGTTATAAACTACAAGTACTATAAACTGTAAGTTTTACACATGGAAGCCCTAGGAAGATGCCATCAACTCCAAAAGGGGCCTTTTATTTGACCTTTGGAAAAGTAGACTTCAGGAAACATGCAAGAAACCATAGCCCCTCAGGGTTTTGGGGCCAGAGAAGTACAAGTTAGGTTATTTGCAAGCAAATATAGTGCCTTTTCTGGAAACCCTCACAGTTTGCTAAACTTTTGGAAAATTAAACACCCACCATTAAATCATAACCAAAGGAGACATGAAGTAGCAACTGACCATGCACTCCTATCTACTGTGGCCTGAGAAGTAAAAGCATTATGTCCAGCTAGAGGAAATATGATTTCAATTGAGAATATCTGAGACCCATGGATTTCCTTTCTAAAGCAACCATAGTCCATTCTTTCAATCCATCTCCCACTTGCATTCCATCTTGCAACCACCAGCTCTGCCCCTGCTCCCACCGTCAAATCTTGGTAGAAACAGCTGTCACCACAAAAGTCATAGCTGGGCCAAGGCAGCCAGCTGGCTCTGTGATTCACAAACAAATTAACCTTGGGATTTTATTTTGAGCAAAGGGGCTTCCTATCCTATGTTCTTAGTGGCCATCCATATTTTTGCTCTTGGATAAACAAACACCAACTCAAATGTCACACAGACTGAGCCATATTGTGGGTTTTCAGGGCCACTACTCACTACTGCTTTTTTAAAAATATTCTTAATCAAAAGTTTTTATCTCCTGACTTTTCCAGTGACCAAATGATCTGATCCCTACCTGGGGTTTCATTTCTCAAAGGGGAGGAGTGTGAACATCGTTGTTCCATTAACAGTTTAACAAATCATTTGTCAAAGTGAAGGCACAGAGTTAACAGATGACATAATATGATATTTACAAGTTTTAGGAAATCAGCAATTGTATGTGTTGCAGCACAGCACCATCTACTGACTATAAAGGGAAAGAACATGGGAGTGAGAAGAAGACAGGAAAAGACAGGCCACAGAAAGGAGGTGAGAAAGAAGAGAAGGCTAGAGAGGAAGAGGAAAAGAGAAAGAAAGGATGGAGGAGGGAAAGGAAGGGAAGAGAAGGGAAGTTAAATTTAAGAAAAGGACTTTGGATTTTCACTCATGCAAATCTTCATGCCATACATACAGAAACTGACCTCGGAAGGTTTCATTTCTATTCATCAACGATGCAGAAGAATTTCAGATTGTCTATTTATAAGAAAAATCACTCTAACATTTTCAACTTTTTAAAAATAGTTATCCTGGTGTGGTATTGTCAAATGAATACATATATAAGTCAAAAGAAGAGAATAAAGAATCCAGAAGTAAACTGCTATATTGAGTCTTATTTTTCTACAAAGGTGCAAAGACAATTCAATGGAGAAATAATAGTCTGTTCAACAAATTGTGCTGAAATGATAATACAAAATATGTGCAGCCTCAACCCATACCTTATATAAAATTTAACTACATATGGACTACAAATGTAAATAAAACATTTTCAAATGTTAAACTGGCTTTCAATACCCAGAATTCATCCCAGGTATGAAAGGCTAGTCAAATATTTGAAAATCAATTAATGTTAATACATCAACAGGCTTTAAAAGATAAGCTACACCATCATATCAATAAATGCAGAAAAAAAATTTACAAAAATCCAACATTCTTCCATGATGAAAAGAAAAAGAATTCTCAGTAAACCAGGAATAGAGGAGAACTTCCTCAATTTAATAAAGAGTATCTACAAAAGCCTACATCTAACATCATACTTGATTATGATAAAGTAGAAGTTTCTGCTATGGCTAGGAAAAAGTAAAGGATGTCCTCTCTCACCAATCCTTTTTGACATTATCTTGGAAGTTCTAAATAGCATAATAATACCAGTTTCCCTGGTGGCTTACTTGGTAAAGAATCTACCTGCAAAGCAGGAGACCTGGGTTCAATTGGGAAGACCCTCTGGAAGAGGGCATGGTAACCCATTCCAGTATTCTTGCCTGGAGAATCCTCATGGACAGAGGAGCATGGCGGGCTGTAGTCCATGGGGTCACAAAAGAGTCAGACACAACTGAGCAACTAAACACACACGCAAGAAAACAAAGCAATTGGAGAAAAAAGAAATAGAATGTTGTTTGCTGATGATGCAATCATCTATATAGAAAATCTTAAAGGATGAACAAAAAACTTCTGTAGCTAATAAACAGATATGGCAAGACATAAGGGTATAAGGTTAATATACAAAAGTCAACTGCTTTTCTACATGCCAGCAATGAAAGAGTAGAATTTGAAATTAAAAACACAATGTCATTTACATTAGCATCCAAAAATGAAATACTTAGGTATAAATCTAACAATGTATGTATGAGTCAACATGAAGAAATTATAAAACTCTGAAGAACAAAAGTAAAGAACTGAATAAATTGAGAGACACTCCATGTTCACGAACAGAAAGACTCAGTACTGTCATGATGTCACATCTTCCAAACTTGATCTACAGATTTAATTCAATTCCAATCAAAATCCCAGCAAGATAATTTTATAGATATTGACAAACTGATTTTAAAGTCTATATGGAAGGGCAAAAGACCCAGAATAGCCAACACAATATTGAAGGAGAAGAACAAATTTGGAGGATTGATAAGACCAGACTTCAAAACTACTATAAAGCTGCAATAATAAAGACAAGGTTGTGCTGGTGAGAGAACAGAGAAATAGATCAATGGAACAAAATAGACAGCACAGAAATAAACTCACAATACAGTCAACTGATTGACGAAGAGGCAAAGGTAATACAACAGAGCAAATAAAGTCCCTTCAACAAATGATGCTAGAACAATTGAACTTCTGTTTTAAAATTTTAAAAAATGTGAAGACATAAATCTTAAACCCTGTACAAAAATTTACTCACAATGAATCACAGACAGAAATATAAAAGCAGAACTATGAAATTCTGAAAAGACAATACAGAAGATCTAAAAGACTTTGGGAATGGTGATGACTTTTTAGATAAAATATCAAAGGCATAATCCATGAAAGAAGTAATTACTATAAGTTCAGTTCAGTTCAGTTCAGTCGCTCAGTTGTGTCCGACTCTTTGCGACCCCATGAATCTCAGCATGCCAGGCCTCCCTGTCCATCACCAACTCCCAGAGTTCACTCAAACTCATGTGCATTGAGTCCATGATGCCATTCAGCCATCTCATCTTCTGTCGTCCCCTTCTCCTCCTGCCCCCAATCGCTCCCAGCTTCAGAGCCTTCCAATAGGCATCATTAAAATTAAAAACAGTCTGCTTTCCAAAAGACAGTGTTCAGAAAATAAGACAATATATGGATTGGGGAAATGTATTTGCAAAAGACACATCTGATAAAGGATTCTCACCCAAAATCTACACAATCTTAGAATTCAACCAAAGAAAAAGAACAACCAAATAAATAAGATTATGAACAACCATATTAAAAAGTGGGCCTTAAAAAACTAGGCATAAAACCACCATATGACCCAGCAATCCCACTCCTAGGCATTTACCCTGAGGAAACCAAAACTGAAAGAGACACCCATTGTTCATTGCAGCACTATTTACAATAGCTAGAACATGGAAGCAACCTAGATGTCCATCAACAGATGAACGGATAAGGAAGTTGTGGTATATACACACAATATTACTCAACCATAAAAAGGAACACATTTGAGTCAGTTCTAATGTGGTGGATGAACCTAGAACCTATTATAAGAGAGAAGTGAGTCAGAAAGAGAAAGATAAATAATGTATTCTAACACATATATATGAAATCTAGAAAAATGGTACTGAAGAATTTATTTACAGAGCAACAGTGGAGAAACAGACATAGAGAATAGGCTTATGGACATGGGGAGAGGGGAGGAGAGGATGAGATGTTTGGAAAGAGTAACATGGAAACTTACATTACCATATATAAAATAGATAACTAAAGGGAATTTGCTGTATGTCTCAGGAAACTCAAACAGGGGCTCTGTATCAACCTAGAGGGGTGGGATGGGGAGGGAGATGGGAGGGAGTTTCAAAAGGGAAGGTATATATGCACACCTATGACTGATTCACGTTGAGATTTGACAGAAAACAGCAAAATTCTGTAAAGCAATTATCCTTCAATAAAAAATTAATTTAAAAAACAGTGGGTCTTAACAGACGCTACCAAAGTAGAATACATCACCAAAGAAGTCCATCACCAACTCCCAGAGCTTACTCAAATTCATATCTATCAAGTCGGTGATACCATCCAACCATGTCATCCTCTGTCGTCCCCTTCTCAAAGGTATATGAAAAGACAGCCCACTCTATATGTCACCCCAGAAAATCAAATTAAAATAACAGATTACCACTGCATACCTCCTAGAATGCCAAAATCTGAACCTTGATGACGCCATATGATGACAAAGATGTAAAACAACAGGAACTATCATTCATTGATGGTGGGAAAGGAAAATGGTACAGCCACTTTGGAAGATATCTGGCAGATTTTTACAAAAAAAAATAAACATTTTCACCACATGATACAGTCATCATTTCTTTGGTATTTACTCAAATAAGCTGAGAAAACATGTCCACTCAAAAACGTGTATATGGCAATTTAGAGCAGCTTTATTCTTAAGTTCCAAAACTTGAAAGCAACCAAAATGTTGTTGAGTAGGTGATGAATACATAAACTGGGGTACATCCAGGCAACTAGACACTACTCAGCCCTGAAAAGAAATGAGCTAGTAAGCCATGAAAAGATATGCAAGAATTTTTAACGTACGCTACTAAGTGAAAGAAGCCAATCTGAGAAGGCTACATACTGTATGATTTCAACTATCTGGCATTCTGGAAAAGGAAAAAAAAAACTATGAAGACAGTAAAAGATCAGTGGTTGCCAAGGGATTAGGCGGAAAAGATGAATAGGTAGGCTGAAAGGACTTTTAGGGCAG
Source organism: Bubalus bubalis (assembly GCF_019923935.1). Taxonomy (NCBI): domain Eukaryota; kingdom Metazoa; phylum Chordata; class Mammalia; order Artiodactyla; family Bovidae; genus Bubalus; species Bubalus bubalis. The sequence goes on along the minus strand of NC_059170.1, from coordinate 33,095,575 downwards.
TAAAAATACTCTGTATGATACCATACCATGATACATGTCATTATACATGGATACATGTCATTATACATTTATTGAAGCCCGCAGACTGCCAACACCAATGATGAGCCATAATGTAAACTATGAACTTCGAATGATTATGATGTGTCAATGTAGGTTCATCACTTATAACAAATGTGCCATCCGGTGGGGATGTCGATAGTTGGGGAGGCTGTGCATGTGTTGGGAAAGGGGTATATGGGATACCTATGTGCCTTCCTATTAATTTTGCTATGAACCTTTAAACTTCTCTAAAAAATAGTCGTTTAAAAATACTAGAAGAAAGGACTTTCCTGATGGTCCAATGGTTAAGAATCCACCTGCCAATGGAGCGGACACAGATTTGATTACTGGTCCAAGAAGATTTCACATGCCATGGAGGCACTAAACTCATGTGACAATTATTTAGCCCATGTTTTAGAATCCATGCTCTGCAACAAGAGAAGCCACCGTGAGAAGACTGCACACTACAGAGTAACCACCAACCACTGCAATTAGCAAAAGTCTGCATATATCAACAAAGACCCAGTGCAGCCCCCCAAAAAATGCATAAACATTTTTTTTAAATATTAAAAGAAAAATCTTACAAGGAATGGGGCAGGGGAAACCATGATGGAACTACTGATTTATTTAATATCATGTATGAATCTCAAATTCATTATGTTAAGTAAAGTAAGCCAGTCTCAAAGAATTACATATTGCATTATTTCATTTAATGATATTCTGAAATAGTGAAAACTCTAGGGACAGAAAATATATCAGTGGTTGCTATAGTAGGAAGAGACGGTAACATGAAGGGGTATAGAGGAATTTGGGAGGGGTGGAGAAACCATTTTACATCTTGACTGAGCTGATTATTACACTACTGTACATATTTTTAAAACTCTCAACTCTAAAATAGAAACATGGATTTTACTATATGTAAATGATACCATAACAAAAATGTAAAAAGTAAATGACCTTACTCTAATATATGACTTATTGCAGAAAAAGATGGAATTAAAAGTATTTTCTACTTTCACAAACTATTTGTTAAATTCATCAATTTATTCTTAAAAGAAAGCCCTTGCTAAATCTAATCTTGGCTCCTGTTTAAAATAGCCTGCATTTAAAAATAGAAGAATCTGAATTGGTGTAACATGAACAGTTACATAATCTACATCTTAATGATCAAAATGTATTACAGAGAGAGGATTATACTGGTATTTAATGCAATCTTTGACTAACTTTTAACCTGAATGTTTATCCATGTGAAACATCTTCAGAAATTCTTTCTGGTAGCTTACATTATACAAAGAAATGACTACATGGTTCTGAATGCTGTCCCTTTCTTTTCAAGCTCCAGATTACATCGTATCAGCCTTCCCAGAGTTATACTTTTGTTCTTTCAACCAAGGTTACTTCTCAGTCCCAAAGAGAAGAGTTCAAAGGTAGCAACCTATATAGGCAGAGCATTTATTGTATTGGATGTATGATGCCAAGAGTAAAGGTTAACCAAAAAAGGAAGAGGAGGATGGAGAAAAAATGTTAAAATTCTCACATTGAAGGCCATTTTGACAAATTAGCATTTACTGCATCAGTGGTTTGATCACTGCTCTTTGGATCCTTCATCCACTAACATGATTTGGAGGCTATATAAAATTCATTTATTTAACAATTATTTCTCATGGGTCTGCTATGTAAGCTATGGTGCCAAAAACAAACTTGGGATATAGTGACCCACAAAAAGACAATGGCCCTGTCCTAAGACAGCTCATCATCCTTGGGAGGAAGTTGATGCATTAAGTCAAAAATGATGGCAGAATAGGATCACACCTGTCATGGTATCTGAGGAGTACAGGGGAGGAAGGCAGATGCATCAAAGTATCTGAACCCAGGTGGTGTATTTAGTAACAAAAAATGTATGAGGGCAGGGACATTAACTATAAAATGACTATTAACCAGATGGATTGGGGAATATAGGCAGTAAGAAAAGACAACACCAGCAAAGATCTAAAGTCTTACAAGTCTATAACTATATAATAATGTAGTTAAAGCTTTACCACATGAAAAAAAATATGCCTGGAAAATATAAAGACTCAATAAAATTGTAAAAAAAAAAAATTAAACCTCTCCTTAATTGATCTGTAGCTATCTAATTGAAGTTTGGCCTTGGGGTTCAAAATGAAGCAGGCAAAGGCTAACAGAGTTTTGTCAAGAAAATGCAGCAATCATAGCAAACACCCTCTTCCAACAACACAAGAGACAACTCTCCGCATGAACATCACCCGATGGTCAGTCTCGAAATCAGATCTATATTCTTTGCAGTTGAAGATGGAGAAGCTCTATACAGTCAGCAAAAACAAGACCTGGAGCTGACCATGGCTTAGATCATCAGATCCTTATTGCAAAATCCAAGCTCAAATTGAAGAAAGTAGGTAGGGAAAAACACTAGGCCATTCAATTATGACCTAAATCAAATCCCTTATGATTATACTGTGGCGGTTATGAATGGATTCAAGGGATTCGATCTGGTAGACAGAATGCCTGAGGAACTATGGACAGAGGTTTGTAACATTGTATAGGAGGCGATGACCAAAACCATCCCCAAGAAAAAGAAATGCAAAAAGATAAAGTGGTTGTCTGAGCAGGCCTTAAAATAGCTGAGAAAAGAAGGGACGTGAAAGGCAAAGAAGAAAGGGAAAGATACACTCAACTGAATGAAGAGTTCCAGAGGATAGTAAGGAGAGATAGGAAAGCCTTCTTAAGTGACCAACATAAAGAAACAGAAGAAAATAATAAAATGGGAAATACTAGAGATCTCTTTAAGAAAATTGGAGTTACCAAGGGAACATTTCATACAAAGATAGACACAATAAAGGACAAAAATAGCAAGGAGCTAACAGAAGCAAAAGAGTTTAAGAAGAGGTGGCAAGAATACACAGACATCCTGGAGTGTGAAGTCAAGTGGGCCTTAGGAAGCATTACTACAAGCAAAGCTAGTAGGGGTGATGGAGTTCCAGCTGAGCTATTTAAAATCTTAAAAGATCATGCCATTAAAGTGCTGCACTCATTATGCCAGCAAAGTTGGGAAACTCAGTAGTGGCCACAAGAATGGAAAAGGTCAGTTTTTAATTCTAATCCCAAAGAAAAGCAATACCAAAGAATTTTCAAATTACCACACAATTGCACTCATTTCACAAGATTATGCGCAAAATCCCTCGTGCTGGTCTTCAAGAGTATGTGAACTAAGAAATTCCAGATATATAATCTGGATTTACAAAAGGCAGAGGAACCAGAGATCACATAAGAGAATTCCAAAAAAAAATCTGCTTCATTGACTGTGCTAAGGCCTTTTACTATGTGGATCACAACAAACTGTGGAATATTCTTAAAGAAATGGGAATACCAGACCACCTTACCTGCCTCCTGAGAAACCTATATGTATGTCAAGAAGCAACACTTAGAACCATACATGGAACAATGGACTGGTTCAAAATTTGGAAAGAAGTACATCAAGGCTGTATATTGTCACCCTGCTTATTTAACTTATATGCAGGTAACATCATGCAAAATGTCAGACTCAATGAATCACAAGCTGGAATCAAGATTGCAGGGAGAAATAGCAACAGATATGCAGATGATACCACTTTAATGGCAGAAAATGAACAGGAACTAAAGAGCCTCTTGATGAAGGTGGAAGAGTAGAGTGAAAAAGCTGGCTTACAACTCAACATTCAAAAAACTAAGATCATGGCTTTGGGCCCTATCGCTTCATGGATGGGGGAAATGTGGAAACAGTGTCAGATTTCATTTTCTTGGGCTCCAAAATCATTGCAGACAGTGACTGCAGCCACAAAATTAAAAGACACTTGCTCCTTGGAAGAATAGCTATGTCAAACCTAGACAGTGTTTTAAAAAATGAAGACATCACTTTGCCTAAAAAGAGTCATATAATCAAAGCTATAGTTTTCCCAGTAGTTATGTATGGATGTGAGAGTTGGACCATAAGGAAGGCTGAGCACTGAAGAATTGACACTTTTGAACTGTGGGGCTGGAGAAGACTCCTGAGAGTCCCCTGGACAGCAAGGAGATCAAACCAGTCCTTCCTAAAAGAAATCAACCTTGAATATCCATTGGTAGGATTGATGCTGAAGCTACAATCCTTTGGCCACCTCATGTGTAGAGCCAAGTCATTGGAAAAGATCCTGATGCTGGGAAAAATGGAGGACAAGGGGAGAAGGGGGCGACAGAGGATGAGATGGTTGAATGGCATCACTGTCTCAATGGACATGAACTTGAGCAAACTCTGGAAGATAGTGAAGGACAGAGATGCCTGGCATGCTGCAGTTCATGGGGTCACAAAGAGTTGGACATGATTTAGTGACTGAACAACAGCAACAACAATGGAAGTAATCCAGTTGATGCTAAGTGGAAACAGAACAAAACTAATCTAGAGAAGATGCTATCCCCAAATACTATTATTAATTTGTCTTTATTTGGGGAAAACATTTTGTCATTAAGGTTGTTTTTCAGTTGCTCAGTCGTGTCCAATTCTTTGCAACCTCCTGGACAACAGCACATCCTGGAGCTTGCTCCAACCTATGTCATTTGTGTTAGTGATGCCATCCAACCAATCTTGTCCTGTGTCATCCCCCTCTCCTCCTGCCTTCAATCTTTCCCAGCATCAGGATATTTTCTGATGAGTTGGCTCTTTAGGGTCATTAAGGTTGGCTTATCCAAATTTTCACAGACTATTGTCAAATTGTGTAAGAAAGCAAAATGCGTTAGTCAGCCTTACCTCTTCTAGTTTTGACACTCTGTGCACTTGGAGTTACAGTCTGACTAGACTTATTTCTAATAGATTTCATTTTAGAAATAGATAGTAATCTCCTTTTATGCATTTCCTTCAACACAAATATCTTGCATGTTTAATCTTGGTATTTCTTTGTATAGAAGCTTATCATTCATAGAAAAAAATATCCACTCATCCAACAAATCTTTATCTAGGCTCCACTATATGCCATGTCCAAGAATCTTCATTTGTGTTATGCACTTGAGTAATTGGTCACATCAGTAATATTAAAGTCTGCAGGTACACATAAAATTGCTTAACCAATAGCTTAAATGCTTAGGTAAGCTCTCCCTCAAACCTCAAAACCAATAGAAAAATGAGGGCTAACATGTCACAAACCTAGCCAAATTTTTGATCTGTACTATTTTTTTGGTATAGAGTTTCAATAAATATTATTCTTTTAGCAATGCCATAAATTCACTTCTCTATAGCTTCAAAAGCTTGGTCATAGTTTTATGGTTCTCAATTTTAGTGAATTTGTCCATACTCAATCATCAGTCTTTGCCCTTCCAAAATATTCATAATAAATAATTCACAAGGAATATGCCCTTAGTTTTTGTCTGGATAAAATGTTTTTTTTTTATTCTTTACCTCCTTTTTATTTTAGGTCTAATTCTGTCTCCCTTCTGATGTTTAATTGTGGTGGTAATTTAGCAAAGGTAATGATTTTGAAAGGTCTGTGATCATTGAAATTTAAGCCCAAATAGCAACCTGGCTGACATTTTTTAAATTCTATATTGGAGCATAGTTGATTAACAATGTTGTGTTTGTTTCCGATATACAACAAAGTGATTCAGTTTTATATATATATATATATTCTTTTTCAAGTTATTTTCCATTTAGGTTACTACAGAATACAGAGCAGAGTTCCCTGTGCTATACAGTAGGTCCTTGTTGGTTATTTATTTTAAATATGGTAGTGTGTACATATCAGTTTAGGAAGTGTTAATAATTACTCAGAAGCCAGCACCTTGATGATTTTCTCAATGAACTAAGCAGAGAAAGATTTCTCTTCTTCACATATTTTTATAATATTCTGCCGTATACTTTCCAGCTATTTCTCTGGAAACTATTTGAATCCATGTTTCTCCTAAGCAGTGACACAAGGTGGGCTGGCTAAGACATGCTTTCATGTGGATATGGTATTGCTGCAGGCAAAAGGAAGCACTCCTATAATAAATCCTCTGGGTGGGCTTGCTTTATAAGGGTCTTGAAAAGCTGAGAAAGACAAGCAAAGAACCAAATGTGAAACTTGAGGCCCTTGTCACCAACACACTGAGTTAAAAAGCACACACCATTTACCAAGCATACCTGCCCAAGCTAGTAAATTGACCAATTTCTCACCCACCATTTTTGTCTTTATAAACCAAGGGAGGAACACAAGTAAAAAAGTCTTACTTTTATTTCTTAACTCAAAAAAGGGAAAAAAGGTAAAATTTGCATATTATTCACCATTACCTAGGAGAAGGCAATGGCACCCCACTCCAGTACTCTTGCCTGGAAAATCCCATGGACGGAGGAGCCTGGTAGGCTACAGTCCATGGGATCGCTAAGAGTCAGACATGACTGAGTGACTTCACTTTCACTTTTCACTTTCATACATTGGAGAAGGAAATGGCAACCCACTCCAGTGTTCTTGCCTGGAGAATCCCAGGGACGGGGGAGCCTGGTGGACTGCCGTCTATGGGGTCACACAGAGTCGGACACGACCGAAGTGACTTGGCATAGCATAGCACCATTACCTTTAGGCAGTTACTATTAACTCATAGAGGTTAAATCAAAAGAAATACAGGATTCCATCAGTCTTGGGCAGTGCTGGAGAATATGCACTCTGTCTTCACCTCGTACATACAACGTACTTTCAGAATTAGATGTCACATCATGAGAAACAGTATGTTGAAAGAGTCAACCTGACAGAGTATACTAGAATCTATAGAGATTTTGTTCAAATTCTCTCTGTTAATGTCTAGCTCATGGGCTGGCCCCTGATTTCATTCAAGTGTTAGTACTTTCTTCATAAAATCTACTTGTAACTCTTGACTAATGCTGAATCTACATGCCATAGCCTGGAATTTTGACTGCAACTAAGAGCTATATGTGGAGGGATGAAATAAATATCTTACTCCAGGCCTCAATCTCACATCTAACATTATCTCTGCAGGTACCGAGTTGTCCCTTGGAGAGCTGATGGTAGGAACTGACTGCTATGAGGGTGTATGTCTGAGCTCCACCCAGAGGACTGTAGGTTCCCTACGCTGTGTCTCTGTGTTCATCCACAGGCTGGGTGTGGTCTGAGCCAGTGATTTCCTTTAAAAGGCTGACCTTGAACTACAAGAACCAACTTCGCTGCCCAGAGAGCCAGAAGTACCTGGGAATTTGCATCTTCCAAGGTTGACCAACCAGCCCAGTTTGTTGAGGACTGAATGGTGTCCCCAAATGTGGGGTTTTCAGCACTAAAAGAAGGACAGTCCCAGGTAAACTGAGAAAGTTGCTTACCCAAAGTACCCTCATCACAAGTGGGCGGTCTTTAGTCATATCCGATTAGTGCAGTAATATACAAGCCCAAAAATACGATGCTAAAGCTGAAATTCCAATACTTTGGCCACCTGATGTGAAGAACTGACTCCTTGGAAAAGACCCTGATGCTGGGAAAGATTGAAGGCAGGAGGAGAAGGAGCAACAGGGGATGAGATGGTTGGATGGCATCACCAACTCAACAGACATGACTTTGAGCAAACTCCGTGAGATGGTGAAGGACAGGGAAGCCTGGTGTGCTGCAGTCCATGAGGTTGCAAAGAGTAGGACATGATTGAGCGACTGAACTGATAAAAGCCCAATTCCCTTGTCTTAAGTTGGGACGAACATTCAGGTACAACTGTGTTCCAGAGCACCTTGCAGGAACCGACTGAGGCTGGAGTTTCCCATACCTCGCATCTTCCTTTCTGTATCTGGTCTCTCCTCTCACTTTCCCATGTCTCCTGGAAGCACTTCCTTAGTAAATCATTTGCATCTCATTCTCATCTCAGTGAAATATTATGAACTCCTGCCCCTTCCCAGGAGTGTGAGAAAATTACAGGACATGTCTGCCATTGAATTCATGTGGCAGTCACAAATTTCATTTTAGCCAAATGTTTAAGCTTATCCTGAACTAAAATTGATAACAGAGTTATGATGGTGGTGGTTTAGTCGCCAAGTCATGTCTGACTCTGTGACCCCACGGATGACAGCTCACCAGGCTCCCCCATCCATGGGTTTCTCCAGGCAAAAATACTGGAGTGGGTTGCCATTTCCTTCTCCAGGGGATCTTCCCAACCCAGGAATCAAACTCAGGTCTCCTGCATTGCAGACAGATTCTTTACCAACTGAGCTGTGAGGGAAGCCAAGTTATAGGCAGGTGGGAAAATTCTCTCATCTTGGTGAATTTCCTTTTCTTCTTTCCATAACTTTGGTCAACTTGGAGATGGTAAAGATGGTAGAAATAGCAGCAGAGTATAAAGGCGGCTCTTGGGGCGGAGGGGGGGTGGTGGTATGTGGCAAACACACAGTTAAAAGAGATAGAATTTAAATAATCAACCCCAAGTGATTAAGATTTGATTAGCTATTATTTAGTGCATCCCAAGGGGCATATTTTTTCTGAAATAAAACTAAAATCTTTAGTATATTTTAAGAAAATAATTTTCTCTGCTAGGATATGTAATTCTATCATTTATATATACCTACAGATATTTTTCTGAAACCATAACTGAATAAAATATTAATTTGGCCTGGACTGTACTTTTGTGTGTCTAGAAACTCTACTTCTCTGACCTGCTCTTTGAACCGTTGAAGTTACTATACAATGAGGGGCAATTTGCAATAATTTACCAAAAAAAAAAAAACAACACAATAATAAAGTAGCTCTATAACCTGTGTGTTTGATTTAAGGAAAAGGGTTTCCCTTCCAGGACCCCATGAATGTACAAGGTTCAAACAAAGTGCGAGGCGCTAATGAACAGCCTCTGTTTTCCTGTGCTGGGCCCTGAACAGAATGACTTCATTCAGGGCTACTGTTCGTGCATGGAAAGTACTGGTAAAAAATCCCACAGAGTTCAGACGACCTTTTCCTAACTTTCTTTTTTTTCCCTATTTGTCTTTCGGGTCTAAGCCAGGGATAACATAAATATTCATCAGCTGATATTTGCAGTAGCTGTGAAGTTATGAATGAGGCCATGCGGCTTGACTCTTGTCCCATCTACAGAACGGCAGCTTCTCCACTCAGCTTCCAGCCAAAGGACACTTTCCAAAATCCCCAAAGTGTACTAGCAGGCTTTTCAAATTCAGACTTTTCTTTTCTTTAATGCTCAGAGCATAAATGCTGTCTGCTTAATGTTTACCCTGGGATTATAGAAGAAGAAAAAGAAAAACATTACTTTGCCAAGCTTTAAACTTTCAGATGCCTTGACATAACAGGCAAATGTGTTAGTAGCTCACAACATTGGTGGCATATATCAATGGTCATGATGTTTCCAGGTTTTCTTTTTATATTAAATACCAGACAGATACCTGAGGCATGTATTGTGTGAAGGACAGGGAAAAGAATCACAGCTTTGATCTGTTTTTATTGCTTTATTAGTCACCTGGGCAGGTGTTGGACAGAGATGCTGGAAAACACTTTTGAATAAGACAGCTTCAAATAGGTCCTCGATGTTGAGACATAAAAACATAAAAATTGTGCCTGTCATACAGCCCAGAATGGGCTGGTCTCCTTGTAATCCAGATTTTCCACAAATCAGAACTTTAGAATCTGTATTTTTTTTTAATTTTCCAGAGCCTCTTACTCAAAGAAAAAAAGGTAGAAAGAATGTCGTAAATGGAAATAAGAGACTATGTTGTAGCAAAAAGTCAAGTGATGAATCAATTCCCAGTAGCTAATAAACATAAATAGAACACATTTTTAATAGATACAGTATAAATATGTCAATGTACAATACTGTCTTTTAAACTTTGCTTATCAGTGTGTTTTATTCAAAACCCAATATATGGTCTTTGTCTCTGTAGAAGTGTTCCCTATGTATATGAGTTATCTGGATAATCCTAGGATATGAGGATAATTTTTAAGAAGTATTATTCCAAGAGCCATACTTGGAAGAATCTATTTGGAAATATACTGTATTTCTGAATTTTATATAACAATTGCAGATCAAAATCTCCTAGGATCACTGTTCTGTAGGTTTTCAGGTCCAGCTATCTCGGATAAGATGACATACCTAACAGTGGAAATAACTGTCTAAACCACCAGACCATAGAGATGAAAGATAGAAGAGCAGGAACTCAGGTGTTCCAATAAGGACCAAATCCCAGCCTGGCAAGAAATCTGACTGGAACAGATATTCATGGCTGGATTCCCGTCTCCTTCTTCATCCTGGAGTCTAGCCTTCCCAGGGCTAGAATGGGAGCCAGAGGCAAGTGCTCAACTGTATTCTCTCTGGCTCCAGCTCTCACCAGAATAAGATCTGATGAAGAACTGTTGGAGAGAGTTATAGGCAATGACCTTCTGCAGGAAAAACTAGTCAGTAGACAGGAATGATGGATTGTTATACATGTGCAGAGACACTGGGGAAGCCAGATGAGTTAGAGCATGCAGGAAAGATTTCTTCTCCCTCTGATCCTCTTCCAGTACTGTAAATTCTGATCTGGAAGTAGCAGAGGGAAGAATTAGATGTTAATGTCCTCTGTGTGAAACTCTTTTTCAAAGCACATTGCAATGTCAGAAATAATTTCAATTAGAAACTTTTTACTCTTATTCAACAATAGCCTATAAAATTTCATGTACAAATGACTCTACATTTTGATCTTGGGCACAAGCAGCTGAAGATATTTGCTTACTTGATTAGTTTTCTTTGTTTTTAAAGGACTATTTACATATTAAAGACCACTTTCTGAGTTCTAGCCTTGCTTTCTTTCTTTCTTTCTTTCCTCTTTGTATCCTCTCCAGGAACACTGCATTTTCCCAAACAATACCTCATTTGTTTAAGTACACAGAATTTTGAACAGTACAAGACAATTTGTGATCTGTCAAGGCAGACCACAAGTATAAGTCATACTGTTTCATCAAAGCGGTCCATGTAATTTATAATCCAAATTGGGAGAGTTTGGAAGTAACTGGAGCATGAACACTGGAAGAATGAGTATTACGCTGGGAGAATGAATATAAAACTGGGACTGTTGTGGACAAAGAGGAGCATATAATCACCCTACACATGAAGTCCTCTGGTTGATTCTCTACTTTTATCTTCAGTTTCCACTTGTGTTCTCTGGATAATAATTTGCTTTCCCATTAAGTGATTTAATGCCACTTTATTTGGCTGTTATACCAAATTATCATCAATACACATTACTCAAGCTATATCCTCATAAAGTTGCTTTGGGTGATGTCATCTCCCTTCTGTCTTTCCATTGAGGATTTTGAAGGTTTCAAAAACATATCCCATAAATTGTGCACTCTGCCTATATATAGGGCCAGTGCTATCTCAAGAAAAATAAGATTAGATTGCTTATTTCCCTTGCTTCTGAAAGATTACTTGGTGGATACCAGATAGCCAGCTGTTGGTTCTCTCTATATACTGAAGTACACTCAGCTCCCTAATCACAGAATAAAGGTAATTCATCCACAAAGGGGCATCAGACTATTTCCATGGGTTCAGTGTCCACAGAGGTTAAACAGCACCTTGGAGGAAGAGCAGCTTCAACACATTGGTTTTGGCCTAATGACTTTGTCATGCCTGCTGATTCCCAGCTCCTCTATGTGAATTGTTCTTACTTCTGGGTGATCGTTTTTTTTAAAATATTTATTTATTTCTTTGGCTATGTTGGCCCAGAGGTTAAAGCGTCTGCCTGCAATGCAGGAGACCTGGGTTCTATCCCTGGGTCGGAAAGACCCCCTGGAGAAGGAAATGGCAACCCACTCCAGTATTCTTGCCTGGAGAATCCCATGGACCGAGAAGCCTGGTGGGCTACAGTCCACAGGGTCGCAAAGAGTCGGACACGACTGAGCGACTTCACTTTCACTTGGCTATGTTGGTCTTAGTTGCAGCATGTGGGATCTTTCATTGCAGAGCATGGACTTCTCTCTAGTTGTGGCACATGGGCTCAAGAGCACTGGCCCGGTAGCTGTGGCACATGGCATCAGGAGCCCTGGCTCAGTAGCTGTGGTACATGGACTCTCTACTCTTGAGTGATCTTGATGAGCCACCTTAGCTCTCATGTTTTGCAATCTTCCTTTAGAATTGCAATGTGGAAAATTGCACCACTTCAATACTCATAATTTTTTGACATAATAAATACCTGAATTCTACAGATGCTATTTAAACTGATGAGTATTCTGAGAAGAATTTTCACTAAACAAATTTTTTTTAATTTCTTGCCATTAAAATTTGATTTATTTTGTTATTCAAACTTTGTCAATTATCTCCATCTCTGCCACTAATAGTTGACTGGACCTTGGTAAGTTATAATCCTTCTGGTCAGTTTCCTAGAGATCAAAGGGTTGAATTTTCAGTATTTCTCACATTGCAGTCCATAGAATTTTATATCCATATTATATTAATCACTTTAATTATAATCCATATTATATTAATTAGGCTTTCCTGGTGGCTCAGACAGTAAGAATCCACTTTGCAATGCAAGAGACCCAGGTTTCATTCCTTGGTCAGAAAGATCCCCTGGAGAAAGGAATGATTACCTACTCCAGTATTCTTGCCTGGAGAATTCCACAGACAGAGGAGCCTGGTCGGCTACAGTCCATGGGGTCACAAAGAGTTGGACACGACTGAGCACCTAACACCATATTAATTGCATACATACATGAAGCATTTATGAAAAATACCTGATTAACAAAGGTAAATAGATTTCTTTAATATAAGACTTGAGATACATTAATAAGCAGATATGTCTAATCAAGCCACAAGACAATTTTAGATTACCATGATTAATTTATGCACTTTAAAAATAAAGCAATCAAGAAGTTAAATTTGCAAGAATGAATACACTAGCCTTGAAATAACGTTAAACTTCCATCAAACATTCTGTGGTCTGAAACTGACAGGATGTTTCTGGATTACTGGTGCATGGTCAAGCAAAGAAAGACTACTCACAGTGGGATTAAAGGCATTTCCATAACCAGTTTCAAATTTCCCAGTTGCCAAGTGATGCCATACCCTTTAGGTGTTACAATATTAAGGTCAAATAACCCATATCATTCCTAAGTTTCTTTTTTAGTGAGAATATCACCAGAAAAAAATTTAATTTATAAGGAGACCAACAAAGTTAGCACACATCCAAACACATCCAAAAACATAGAGTGCCAAATGAAAGTTGGATATCAGCTAAACAACAAAATTGTTTTAGCATAAGTATATCTCAAATGTTGTATGGGATATACTTATACTAAAATTTTTTTGTTGTTGTTTCTACAGAGGACACCTCTTGTTTGATAATCAACCAAATTTCCTTACTCTGGAAATAGCAGTGTCCTTTCCTGGCCCTTAGGATTCACAGTAGTCCCATATTCATATTATACCTCTTCTCCCTTACCATGTTTAATGGATCAAGGGGTTTATAAGTTAGCATTCTGGTCTCTAGCAATCTCAGACTGAAGCTGGAATATAATTCTTGGTGGCAGAGCCAGGTGATGGGAATCCAGGGAGGCTTGTAGCCAAGTGACCTACCGAGTTGAAGTTGCCCATCTGCAGTGAGAAAGCAATAAAGCCAACATTCTGGGAGAACCAAAGGGGGTGAATAAAGCAAAACACGTCCTTGGTACTTTTAAAACCCTGGAACCAAGTTTCATAAGCCCCAACTGCATTTATGTTCTTCCTGAGGTTTGGCAGTTCAACACTTCCTATGATTTAATGAGACACTAAAAACCTCTCTGACTGCTTGAGCTAATTCAACTTGTGTTTGTTCTTTCCAATAAAACATCATGAGTTATAAAATTTCAATGATACATTGTTTAAGGTGCTTAAGCAAAAATTAATTATCTCAGAAAAACTAAAGAAATATTAATTGCTCACCATTTTTAGGGACAAACTTGCATAATGGATATGTGCCATACCCACATTACCCAACTGTGTGGCCAAGACCCATTATTCAGGGAGTAGACCATAGGGCTTGCCCATAGAATATATGTGAGTAGCATTTGGCCACATGATCTGACATATTCCAAGCAACTCTAAAATTCTATGACTTTGTAACATTTCAACAATTTCTCAGTCTCCCTTGGTGGTTATATTTGCTACAAAAATATAATCAAAGAAACAATGCTGTGTACAATAGCCAAGACATGGGAGCAACCTAAATGTCCATCATCAGATGAATGGATAAAGAAGATGTGGTACATAACACCAAGGAATATTACTCAGCCATTCAGTTCAGTTCAGTGCAGTGCAGTCACTCAGTTGTGTCCAACTCTTTGTGACCCCATGAACCTCAGCACGCTAGGCCTCCTTGTCCATCACCAACTCCCGGAGTTCACCCAAACTCATGTCCATCGAGTCAGTGATGCCATCCAGCCATCTCATCCTCTGTCGTCCTCTTCTCCTCCTGCCCCCAATCCCTCCCAGCATCAGGGTCCTTTCCAATGAGTCAACTCTTCGCATGAGGTGGCCAAAGTACTGGAGTTTCAACTTTAGCAACAGTCCTTCCAAAGAACACCTGGGACTGATCTCATTTAGGATGGACTGGTTGGATCTCCTTGCAGTCCAAGGGACTCTCAAGAGTCTTCTCCAACACCACAGTTCAAAAGCATCAATTCTTCGGTGCTCAGCTTTCTTCACAGTCCAACTCTCACATCCATACATGACCACTGGAAAAACTGTAGCCTTAACTAGACGGACCTTTGTTGGCAAAGTAATGTCTTTGCTTTTCAATATGCTAAATATTATTAATGTATTATAATTTTTTCTACTATACCTCTTCTGAAATTGTTTAATTATACCTCTTCCAAAATTGTTTAATATTAGTTTTCATTGAAAAGGGTTTAGTACTTACTATAATCCTCATAGTTTCTCTGTTCCCTGGTTCTTCATTTTGATTTACCTCTTCTTCATTCCCTGGATTTCATCGGTAACTAATATTTTAAAAAATAACAGTATTCTTTGAGCTTGTGCATATTTAAAAATTGGCCTGATGCTTTTATATTTGAATAGTAGCTGAGATGGTTATAATATTTTGGGGTCACACTTGCCTCTGGTGGACTTGCCTCTGGTGCATTGCCATCTGGCATCTGATGAAACCCAGACTGGTCTGCTTTCCTCCCTTTGCTGTTAACTTAGCACCACCCACCGAAAAACCAAACCAAAAACCTGATGCCTGAAAAACCATATCTTTATCTTTGAATTTCAATATCTTCAGCTGAGGCAATGCTAAATGTCACATGACACAGTTTAAAAATAGAACTATGCTTAGTACATTGTTTTAATTTTAGTTTTAATATGAAAAAAGCCCAACATAACTAGCATATGTCTCATATGAATTAATATATTATTAATATTGCCCTCTATTTTTCTACATTAGCCTTACTAACAATGTTACAGCAATAGTAAAATCAGTGGTTATCATAAATTTGGGGACATTTATTTTGTTAAAACAAACATTTTAAGATTCTTATTATCCAGGGACATCCCTGGCAGTCCAGTGGTCAAGACTCAACCCTTCTACTTTGGGGAGCAAGGGTTCGATTCCTAGTCAGGGAACTAAGATCCCACACACTGTGTAGTGTGGCCCTAAAAAAAAAAAAGAAAGAAAGAAAAGAAAGATTCTTATTATCTGGACTAGTACTGCCCCATAAATGTTTTGTGATGATGGAAGCACTGTATATATGTGCTGTCTGATATAGTAGCCATTATCTACATATGGCTTTTGGGTACTTGAAATGTGCCCAGCATTGAATGCTTCACTTTAATTCTAATTATTCTAAATTTAAGTAGTAACATGTGGCCAGTTGGTATAGTCCTGGGTAGTCCAGATGTAGATATGCAAAACAATCTTGGGCAGAGAAGAAACTTCATTTAATAGACTCAAGAGCAGCTTTGCTACATGGTTACCCTGGGCAAGTCACATAAAGTCTTTCAACATAGCTTTCTAATTTAAAAAATTATATGTCATAACAGCTCTTACAATAAAAATAATAATGTTTACAATTATTTGAAAGAAAAATGCTATATTGGTCTAAAACAGTATTGTTTTGTTTATTTTTCTTGTTAATCTTTTATTTATGGTTTACTAGGAAGATTCCAGAAATTTTGTCTAAAGTCTTGATTTTGTGACTCAGACTAGCCATGGAATAAATACTTCATCTTGAGAAAATAATCTTGAACATTAATTTTCATTCTTTAGGTGAAATAGTCATATTACTTATCAATACTATGTACTAAAGAATAGTGACCCCCTTTTAAACTAGGAAATGATGTGTGTAAGCTATTATATAAATAATTATAATAAAAATATATGGCATGTAGAGTATGTAGTGTAATGGCTGACATCCTGGAACTCTGAAAAGAGTGAGCAAAGTATGTTAGAGTAAAATATGTCCTTTTGAGTAGACAAAATCCTGTATTCTCAATCGCCAACTGGCACCAACAAAGAACTTTCTCTAAGGAACTTTGGTATCTCTTTGATCCAGGAGCAGATTTCTTTACCGTATAACATGGAACATTGCCCAAGTCAAGAACACACTTTCGGCTCAGATTTTCCTTTATTGTTGATACCATGTTATCTGGTTTTAATATTAATGAACAAATGTCTCAGATTTTTAAAGTTTCTGGATAATAGAAGACAATAGTTTTGTCTTAGTCAAGAATATACTTTTGGTTTGAATATTTTAGTTGTTATAACCATCCTATCAAGTTGAAATATGAATGAGCAATACCACTCCAACTTTGGGGGAGAACTTATGAATAACAGTAATTTAATAAAATTTGTACTGTGACATGAACATTTCATCTTAAGTAGCGCTTTTAAAAAGCGCACTAAAAAAGTAGTTAGGAAGAAACTCTTTTAAACAATTCTTCAATAAATCTAACTAAATAAAGTTAAAATTCACTGTTTCCAGTACTACCAATCATATAGCTCCAAAAAAGATGCAACAATGCAACAAACTAACAAAAATATCTGAAGATTCAGACACAAACTGTTAATCTACCAAAAATTAATTTATGCAACTATTAAATATTCATGATTGTGGGTCGGGCAGTATGTATGAAAGCTAGAATCCATAAATTTGAAAATGCAGTCATTGGATCGACTGGTGGTTTTGTCAACACAACTGCATAAACAATTTGCCCACTTTCTACTAAATTGACCGCATGCTTTGTTGTCACATAAACCCAATCTAAATGAGATCTACAGATTTCCCCCCAAACCTTATTTTAGCTAAACGTTTCTTGGCTAATCTTATTCCAGGTCTGTTAACAATTTTTCCAGAATGATTTGATTGGCTTTCAACTGTTTTGCCATTTCTTGTCCATCCTTTATTGGGCAGGTAAATGATGGAGAAAATGATGCAAGGGCAAGCAAATAAACACAGAAAGAAAGGTCTTTGGAAAGCAAGACACTCCCCACAGTTGTTGGCCCTTTCTTAGGAAGGCACTTAAGAGGGCATGGGAAGTTAATATTCAAACTGCCTCTGCATCTGAGATGCCTCCTTCCAGGAGTTCAAGAATGAGAACTTCTCCTGCTACTTAATATTGTCTCTGTTAACATTTGTACTGCCAAAGTTCTTCAAAGGCTTCAGGCAAGTAAAAAGCAGCAACATGTATTTTTTTAAGTTAATTTGAAACCATACATGAATTAAAATTTTTCAGTCTAATAATTGTTAGAAAAATTTCCATTTTTGTTGCTTATCCTAAACTTCCTAATGATGAAGGTTCACATGGTCCTCCATTTTTTTTTTTAACTTTGCTCAATAGCAGGAAATAAGGATGATAGCACTAGAATAACAAAAACACATTGTGCAAGAATCTATCTTTTAGTATCCATTTCAGTTTATTTCAGGGACTGCTGATCTTTTGGAGTTTTTGACACTCATTCAGAAATGAAACATAAATTAGGTATTCTAAGTATTCCAATTCAGTTAAGAGCCAAGATGATTTCCTAGTCTAGATTCATTTATAGTTTTGCTTCCATCAAACTAAGGGATAAGAATGAAACTGAAAAATATCATACCTTGTTAGAGCATTGTTGGAAATATCCAAGAATTCTTGGAAAATGCTCATAATCAGATGATAATATCTACCCTATTGAACCAGCTCAGTGATGAATAATTGTGTTTGTCACCAGCTGTCATTTAATAACATATCAGTTAAACTATTATACTTGTCCTTAATTTTTTTTTACATGTTTCACAGGAGAGTGTGAAGGAGTAGGGGGATGGAATTTTTGTGGAGATAGCTTCTAATTTCACAAAGAATGCCTCAATTCTGTTAGATATTTCTCTGTACATTGAGGTCATGCCAAGATGAATTTTAGAATAAGATCTGCCATCCAGATCTTCAGGCTCTGGACTGAGACATCTTTCTGTTATGGCACACTGCTTCCTGCACTGCTTTTTGGTACTTTGAATATCTCAGAAAGTGCAGAGTTCTATTATCACCAACTGTAATACTTATTAGTCCTTTAGTATGTTAAAAGACATGTAGTGTCAAGAACAACAGAAAGTCATCCTCAACAGTGTTCTGTCTACTCACGGAGCATTGCTTCCAGCCCTGGCCAGACTGAGTATACTCACAGGAGAGCGCACAACATGGTGAAGTGAAGTGAAGTCGCTCAGTCATGTCCGACTCCTCACGACCCCACTGACTGCAGCCTCCCAGGCTCCTCCGTCCATGGGATTTTCCAGGCAAGAGTACTGGGGTGGATTGCCATTTCCTCCTCCAGGGGATCTTCTCCACTCAGGGATTGAACCCCGGTCTCCCTCTAAGCCAGCAGGGAAGATGCCTGGAAATCCAGTCATGCTTCTAGAAGGTACCACCATCTTAAAGCTGACATGTGATGACTTTTACTTTCCTACTTTTGCTGTTCAGTAAATATATGGATAAATTTATGCTATGTTGTCCTAGGAGTGAAACAAATACCACTAAGGAAAAATTATAAGGATAGAGAGCTAGAAGCTGGATTGTCATATCCACGAAGGCAGAGAATTTGTCTCGCTTTTTGCTATATTACTAGCACCTTCCATGAAAAATTGTAGTGATTCAATAAATATTTGTTAAATTAATCAACAACAATTTGTAAGGGATATTATAGAAATTTTTAAAGAATCAACTCTAACATTCTATGTATGGCATCAAAATACAGTGAATACTTAAAGCATTCCATTAAGAAAATTTAAAATCACAGTATTTGATGTAAAATTCTAAGAACATGAATTTACACATGAGCATTTTATGATCAAAAATTTTTGTTTTGAAACTGTGTTTTATTTGCAAAACAGAAATGAAAAGGGAGATATTATTAAAATATTAAGAAGTGTAATTTTCTTGAGGGTGGGTTTTGTCATTTAAAAATTTCTTTTTTGTGAGTTACAAAGTTTCTTTTAATATAATCGATTAAAGAAACTATGAAATAGGCCTTGATTATAAGTATTTTTAAATTTTTATTTTATATTGGAGTATAGTTGATTAGGGGCTTCTCCGGTGGCTCAGTGGTAAAGAATCTGCCTGTCAATACAGGAGATGCAAGAGATGCAAGTTCCATCCTTGGGTTGGGAAGATCCTTGGGAGTAGGAAATGAAAACCCACTCCAGTATTCTTGCCTGGAAAATTCCATGGACAAGGGAAACTGGCAAGCTGCAGTCCATGAGGTCACAAAGAGTTGGACATTACTGAGCATACCCGCGTGCATGCATGATAGTGGATTAACAATGCTGTGCTGGTTTCAGGTGTACAGCAAAGTGATTCAATTATACATAAACATGTATCCTGTTTTTAAATTCTTTCCCCATTTAGGTTATTATAGAATGTTGAGCAGAGTTCCCCATGCTTTACAGTAAGCCTTTACTGGTTATCTATTTTAAATATAGCAGCATTTACATGTCAGTCCCAAACTCTCAGTCCATCCTTTCCCTCCACCCTTCCTCCTTGTTACAGTAAGTTTGTTCTTTAAGTCTGTGAATGTGTTTCTGTTTTGTAAATAAGTTACTTTGTATCATTTTTTATAGTTCTGCATATTTTGATATTATGACATTTGTCTTCATCTCACTTACTTTGGTTAGTATGATAATCTCCAGGTCCCTCCATATTGCTGCAAATGATGTTATTTCATTCTTTTTAATGGCTGAGTAGCTATGGTTTTTCCAATGGTCATGTATGGATGTGAAAGTTGGACTGTGAAGAAAGCTGAGCGCTGAAGAATTGAATGCTTTTGAACTGTGGTGTTGGAGAAGACTCTTGAGAGTCCCTTGGACTGCAAGGAGATCCACAGTCCATCCTGAAGGAGATCAGCCCTGGGATTTCTTTGGAAGGAATGATGCTAAAGCTGAAACTCCAGTACTTTGGCCACCTCATGCAAAGAGTTGACTCATTGGAAAAGACCCTGATGCTGGGAGGGATTGGGGGCAGGAGGAGAAGGGGACGACAGAGGATGAGATAGCTGGATGGCATCACTGACTCAATGGACGTGAGTCTGAGTGAACTCCGGGAGCTGGTGATAGACAGGGAAGCCTGGCGTGCTGCAATTCATGGGGTCGCAAAGAGTCAGACACAGCTGAGCAACTGAACTGAACTGAACTGAATAATATTTAGAGAGAAGGGGAGAAAAATCAAAAAGAAAGTAGATGTAAGAGGCTAATTTCTTCATTTTCTATAGTGATTAGTTAATTGATACCATATAAAATGTATATGCCAGAAATAACAATTCACTCAAACTTCTTAAGTTTTAAATAATTTTCAAAATGTCATAAGCAGGTACTTAAATGCTATATTTCTTTTTGGAAGAACTATTTACCTTAATTTTAAGAATTCCTGCAATTTCACTTTCCCTCCTACTAAATTCAAGTAAAATTGAATATTTTACTTAAATGTAGCATTTACTGTGTAGTTCTATTTTAGCAAAGCCATTTTTATCTATGTATCCAGATGCTATTTATTATATGTATATAGCAGTGTCTGAAAGTGTATTCACCTAATATAAATAACAATTATATTTATGTGATAAAATATGTGGTTTTTATTTTACTTTGTTGAATTGTTTGAAATTCTTAACCATTTTTCACAAAAAGTCAAATTTTAAAGTAAATAATATAAAAAATAATTATTATAAATAAGACTTTGATGTTCAATTTATAATTCGCAATACATTCTCACATATATCACCATGCTATGTCTTCATTTCACAGCTGAGATTCTGAGCGTCCTAGGGTTAAATAATGTTTCACATGGCTAGTTACTCAGATCTTCAGGACTCTAGTCCAGTACTTTGGGGTGGGTTGGCTTTGACCTTCAACTAGTGACGTTAGTAATAAAACTGTAATACATAATGTGAAGCATATTACTATAAACTACTCCATCAATAAGAAGATCCCCATACTGTTAAACTTAGGATTTTGACTATAATGAAAAATGAATCAACTTGTAAGGCAGATGATCTAACCAGAGAACACAAGTAGAAAACTGAGCCAGAATCTTTTCCCCAATGAGGCTGAACAAATGAACAAATAAATATATTGCACACTTGAATTTTACCCACTGTATTGGCATTATTCAGGGTAACACAGTTTTTGGTTTTCAGAAGATCCTGGAAAATTTTCAGTTAAACCTATGGGCATTATCTGAAATGATATTCAGAAAAATATCAATAGAAATAGAAACAAATAACTGGCTAAAAATAAACTCTCCCAAAAAATTCTTAGGGAAGAAACAAGATACCGACTACTCCAGTAAGCATTGGATAAGGACAGGAAATTGCATCTTTTTAAATAGATAAGATTTCCCATCACATAAACATAAAATAATACCCTCTATCATTTATGTTAACATTTGTATCACCTAAAATAAACTCTCATCCTGATGTTCTTCTATAATTGGCATGTGACAAAGCACACATTGAAGCAAATAAGAGTTCAGAAAGCATTCTTTATCTTTATGTTATAAGACGCCTTCAGATTTTCCTAAACAGACAAACTTTATTTTGTTGCTATGCAACAGATGTGCAATACAGTCCTTTGGACAATAAATAAATTATGAATTTTACAATGAAAGCTCTTTTCTCCCTGTTTGAAAACAAGCCACCACTTCCTTTCATGCTATACTAATCCACCACAGCTCTCTAAAGCTGTTTCACAAACGCTAATGTTTTGGCAAGATAAACAAATGAATGAATTGCACAGCAATGACACAGATGCAGCTTGCAGACAGCACGCTAAGAAGCATCAGTACTACTTGATTCATTCTTACAGGTCTGGGATCCTGGGCTCCCCAAGCGTGGTAGAGAGAAGGAAGTTTATTTCACACCCACATTCTTCTAAATAGCAGAATATAAGTGAGTTTAACAAAAAAAGATTCCGATGAGCTCTGTTAGCAGGCACCCATCACTGCTACATGTATCAAGCGTGTTCTGTGTGAGGACATGAGAGTGATTTTAGCCATGAGGGGAACATCTGTGAGGCCAAGAAGTCACAGGTGTTGCGAACCCATGACTCATGCACCAGACTGGCAACACCATGTTTAACATGACCTGCTCCATGTTTAAACTGTTAAATATTTGCCAACTCTTAAAAATCTTCACATAATAATATGGATGTCTAGCTTTCCTTGAAAAATAAGAAAATAACACGGAACTTACATTTTCACTTAATTAGATGGGAATCAGCTTCCAGCAGAAAAAACTGCAAACAACCCAGTGAATCAATAAACTGTGGTACATTCATGCATTGGGTTACTATAGAGCAATAAACAGAAAGGATTACTGATATACTTAACAACATGAATGGACTTTATGTACAAAACCAGAAACAGTAGTACATATTATTTGATCCCAGTTACATGAAGTTCAAGAACAGCTAGAACTAACCAATGGTGATGGAAGTAGTGTAAGTTTACTTTTGGTAGATGGAGTGGTTTGGGGACAATGGAAAACTTCCAAATCTTGATCTGGGTGGTGGTGGTCGCATGGGTGTGTGTGTAAAATGTGTCCACCTATGACAAACTTAGGCACTTAACACACATCACTACAAGTACTTTGTGCCCCCATGGTGATGGACAGGGAGGCCTGGCGTGCTGCAATTCATGGGGTCGCAAAGAGTCAGACACGACGGAGCAACTGATCTGATCTGATCTCTGATGAAATAAATTTTAACAAGAATAATCAATTGGCTGAAGAAAAGGTGGCATTTTTAGATGGGTTGTCATCCGCCCATACCCAACAGTTGAGTCATTACATGATCTGCTTGGCAAATTGTACTTGATGCTTCTTGCTCTAGACAACGCCAGTGATGCCTTGAAGAGCAGTATCTGCCTCACCTAGGAGCATGTTAGAAATACAGAACCTACCCCAGACCTCCAGAATCAGAATCTATAGACATGATCCCAGCAATCTGTTTTAACAAGCCCACCTGGCATGCTACAGTTCATGGGGTCGCAAAGAATCAGACATGACTGAGTGACTAACACACACACACACGCACACCAGGTGATTATAATACACTCTCCAGCTTGAGAAGCACTTCTCTAGGGTACCATATACATTAAACACACAAGAAAAGCAGATTGGCCTATATTAAACTATTAATTCCCTATTATCCCTTCTCTCAACATATTTTAAGAAACTCAGGAACAGAAAGATCAATTGTCTTCCTTAAAGAACTTCTTTCAAGCTCAAGTGAGAAAATCCCCAGAAGTGGATATGCAACAAACACCCGCTCTTCCTGTGTCAGACATCACACACCTTTGGTTTTAGCACTGTTAAAACAGGATTGGAGACACTCAAGACAATGTAAAAACAACTTTGTATCTTTCTGATTATGGAAACAACACATATCATAAAACATTCAGTCCTATCACAACTCTGAAGAAAATAATGGGGATCTATGTTCAAGGAGGTAGCGTGGCTCTGGGGGTCATAAAAGTGTCTAGAAATTCACAAATTAAGACCATTCATCCCCATTCTCATAAGACTTACTTAAAGCACCACATGTGGGTCTTCATTTGCTGAGATAGTTATCAAGTTTTTAGCAACCTGCTGTATCAAGCCTACTATGATGTAGGTTTCCCAGGTGAGTCAGTAGCAAAGAGTCCACCTGCAATGCAGGAGATGTGAGTTCAATCCCTGGGTCAGGAAGATGGCAACCCACTCCAGTATTCTTGCATGGAAATCCCATGGACAGAGGAATTTTGTGGGCTACAGTCTGCATGGTCACAAAGAGTCGGACATGACCTGGCAACTAAATAACAACAACAACAAACCATGATGAAGCCAAAGTGGACATTCTTTGCCAACAGCAAAGACACTTTCAAATCAGTTGGTGGGATCAAAGAGGTGCTTATTATAGATCTATCAGTTTATTAACACTAACTGGAAACACAAAACAGTTAT
Source organism: Bubalus bubalis (assembly GCF_019923935.1). Taxonomy (NCBI): domain Eukaryota; kingdom Metazoa; phylum Chordata; class Mammalia; order Artiodactyla; family Bovidae; genus Bubalus; species Bubalus bubalis. Next base: position 33,071,142 of record NC_059170.1, on the reverse strand, counting down.
GTGATGTGACAGTCAAATTTTTTATTGGTATCTGGAGAACAACTTAAGGCATAATTTTCATCACATTACATGACTCATTTTTACCTTGTATTATTTATTTATTTGGCTGCATCATGTGGCATGGGGGAATCTTAGCTCTGTGACCGGAGTTTAACCTGGGCCTCCAGCAGTGGAAGCACAGAGTTGTAACCACTGGGCCACCAAGGAAGTCCCTAAATGATTCTTTTTTATCAGACCCAGATATAATTTCAAAAAGAAAGGCCTATGTTTGTGTCCCTCAGAGTATTTACGAATACTCTAGCATTTAAAGGGAAAGAGAGTAGGAAGGAAGAAGAGAGAAAGACAGAATGACAGAGAGAGGGAGAAAGAAAGAGACAAAGAGATCTGAGAATAATAAAACATTATAATAAAACAACAAAATATAGCATCACCATCATATATTAAGGTAGTGATTCTCTCTCAGTTGTTCCATTCAATACTTCACAGTAAATGAATAACCAGGGAGATGGTGAAAAGAAATTTCAAACTCTCTTTGGTTACCAACTTTACCTACAATCTGTCAAAAATCTGGCTAGGGAATAAATGTGAAGCTCATATGACCAGGGCTTCATGGACAGGCAGCCAGTGCAGTCACACAGGACTCCATGCTCCAAAGGGGCCTCATGTTTGAGTTTAATGTTCTTACTGACTTAAAATTCTTAATAATCTTATCTTCGAGTTTGTGTAAAGGATCAGGGGATCATGGAACATGTGCTGCAGCCTGGGAGCCTAGAATGATACATTGTCCCTCCTCCAACCCATCCACCCCCTGCTACCTCCCCAAGTCCCTTGAGTGAGTGAGTCCTTGGCTGCTGGCTCATCCAGCCCCAATGAAAGCATCACCATCAGCCCCCTTCATGGCCCTGGGCACAGAGGAGTCAGGATAGATCACAGGGCAGTGTTCAGGCACCCATGAGGATTCCCCTGCCCAAGGAAACATGACATTAAATAGAAAGAAAAGATTCCATGACAGGTTCAGAGAAAAATCCTGGAAGAAAGTCTTTGTCCTGCTTTTCTGAACAGGAGGCCCACATCTTCACTTGGCATGGCCTTCATAAATCATGAAGCTGGCCTTACATGTGACTGTGAGTGGGGAAGAAGCAAACTAAAGAAGGAGGATGAGGTGTAAGAGAATGAACGAGTATGCACAGGAGGAACAGAGAGGTATTTGGGTTCTGAGATTAAAACAGTTGAATTCCATACTGTTACACACGGGCCAGATAGCTTCTTTTCAGAAAATGCTTTATTTCTCTCTGATTAAGAAGCAGTCTATATCATAAAATACTCAGATATATTCAGATACTGAAGACGTGAATGAAAATCTACATTGAAAGGAGTCACATAGCCCAGAGTGTTAAAAACTATCTAGAAAATCACTTTTATCCCAGTTCTATCAAGTGCTATCTCCTTAGGGTTGTAAATCCAAATCTCCTGTTTCTCCAGGCACATCCAGCCTTCTAAAGTTGCCCTTAGACTTTAAGAACACAGTTTTAGGGATATCCAAATATAGTGAAGGTTTATAAACAGGGAGATCATTATCTTTTAACCTCGGCACTAGCTACCTCCAATTTTACCCAGGAATATCTTTTGTTTGTAGCACGTGAGGCTGCCAGGGGATGACGTTGTCTAAAACCATTTTCAATGTTTTCTTTTTAACAGTTAATATATTTCCAGGATGCAAGTCCATTTCTTTCTAAAAGGTTCCTAGGACACTCATTGAAAAGTCAAAAGCAATGAACTTAAAATAGCAAGGGATTGCTATTTTGCTGGAGAAGAATGACACCCTTTGTATCGAAGTGGGGAATTACAGGCTGTGGTCACTCTCTGCACAGTGTCTCTTTGTCAAGTAACACATGCCAAAAAAAAAAAAAATACAGATGGGAAAATATTGTGCACTGTCAGATCTTGGAAACAGCCAAAGGATTTTTCCTCACCAATGTCTTGTCGATGACTTTCACATTCTGGCACCCTGAAAAAATAATGCATACATTTAATATGAAATGAATGCAATAATAATCAGGCAGGTAATCGTTTTCCCAAGGAATGTAAAACTTGACAAATGTAAGGTTTATGATTCAAGGTAAGCTTGCCAAATCTTATGTGGCATGAGACCATTTTTATTACCTAAACAGTCCTTAACACAAAATGACTGGCACATATTTTTATTAACACAAAGAGTATATTCTTTTCTGCCACATTTAATACAGAGTCAGTGGCTAAAAGTTCTCTTTTAGGATATGTCTGTAGCAAATTAAAAGGCAGAGTGAGGATTCAAAGAATGGCATTCTTCTCACGGATGCTGTGTCTACCCAGCCTCAGCTCAGAAGTGCATAGACCACTGAGCTCTGGAATTCTATCTGTGGGGATGGTCTGGGTGATACAGATCACAGAAAAGGAAGCCCTTGCTACCTTCAAAAGGAGGGGAGGGGATGATTGACTCAAAATGATTCAATGCATCTAGAGGTCCATTCTGAGTCAAATTCAAAACAGTCACTAGGAATAATGATTATTTATTTGTTCATTCATTCAGCAAATATTTATTATTTACATGCTATGCTCTAATCCAGACACTAGAGATACTGCAGTGAAGACAACAAAGATCCCTGCCTTGTGGTTCTTAACATTCCAGAGAGGAAACAGACAATGCACAATGTGTGTCATTTAAGAAAAATAATGTGATAGATAATCTACAGAAGGTGTTAGGTGCCAAGGAAAATAATGAAATTAGAAGATGTTAGCTGCTATGGAAAAAAAAATGAAACAGTAACAGAGGAAAAAACTGGAAGTTGGGTGAGCAGAAGACAAATTGCTATTTTAAATATGGTGATCAACATGGGATCCTATGAGACAGTAAGATACAAAAGTGTGACTTGAAGGACACAGGGGAGTTTGCCACATAGATTTTTGGGGAAAGAGCATCCAGCCAGCAGGAAGAGCAAGGCCAAAGCCTTTAGGCTGAAACATGCCTGTTGTCATCAGGGATCAGCAAGAAGGCAAATAAGGCCTGGGTGGACATATTTGTCACTCAAATACAGCCTGAGTAACAGTGGGAGGAGCTGATGTCAGAGAGGTGACAGAGATCAAACCACATAGAACCTCATAGACCATCATGAGGACTTTGGTCTATTTATTCTGAATAAATTGGGAGCAATTGAAATGTGCTGATAGAAGAGTGATATGATCTAAGTTAATGTCTAAAAGGATAGTTATGATGCTATGATCAGAAGAAACTGGAACAGAGAAGGAAGACAGGATAGACAGGCTGACTCAAAATACCCAAAGAAAGAGACAGTGAAAGGAAGGATACACCAGGAAACCATTACAATATCCAAGAAGAAGGGAGACGATGCAAGTTCCAACCAGGCTTTTTTTACAGAAAGCACTTCTGTGGATGGATGTGAGGCTATGAGAGAGAAAAGGAGTCAAGAGTGACTTAAGTCTTAAGATCTGAGCAAGTGAGACAAAGGTATTAACATGAACTGAGACTGAAAAATCTGTAGGTAGAGCAGAGTTAATGTAGAAATTGAGCAGCTTAGTTTTGGACAGGTAGATTTTGAAATGCCACATAGACATCTAGGTGGAGCTGGTAGCTAGCCCATTAGATTTATTGTTCATGTGTTAAGAGAGGAGAAAGAATATGATGTAGCATTACCCTTAAGGTACTAATAAGACTTGCCAAAGCATCCCTGAAAAGACTGTCCAAGCAGAGGCTAAGTGACTGCTACAGGCAGACATGCTGTGGAGTTCTTCCCTTCGAGAGCTCTCTGCACACTATAGCCAACTTTAAATTTCATTACACTCCAAATGGTTCCATCCTCTTCCCCCTCAAATTCACTTATTTCCACCAAGGAGCCTGGCCTAAACACACCCAGAAGAAATGAAGTGGTAAATGATAACACCAAGTCTTACCACTCAGAGCCATGGCCAACCAGAATTCCTCCTTCAGTATCTCAAGGACATCCTGAACACCTTTCTCTCCCTAAGCAAGAAGACACAGATCTTTTGAGTAAGTCTGTATGACTGGTTTCATGAATTTATTTCACAGTTGAGTCACTCTGTTTTATATATTTATTGCTTTGTTCTCCAGTTACCTGCGAAGCCAAGCCCCAAATGATCGGTCTCCCCACAAACACAGCCTTGGCTCCCAGGGCCAGAGCTTTCAGAACGTCAGTTCCCTTCCGCACACCGCCATCCAGGAAGACCTCCACCTTCCCTTCCACAGCCTCCACTATTTCTGGCAGAACATCAATCTGTGGAGAGAAGAGGTCAGTGAAGTGATACTGTGCATGTTGAATTGTTCCCCAACTCAACTTCCACAGGCCACCAACCATCCAATTAGCACTGTAAGTAGGAAAGGCTAGGCTTAGAATCAACAGTAAAATCAGTCTCTCCTAAAATAAAAGAAGTGCAAATGCTAGCAACCAAAGACCAGCTAAATTTGGAACTGAGTAGCTTATTTTTCTGTTGAAGTCCAAGATTATTTTTTTATTCCTGATGTGTGTACATGCACGATAAGTTGCTTCAGTCCTGTCCAACTCTGCAATCCTATGGACGGTAGCCTGCCAGCCTCCTCTGTCCCTAGGATTCTCCAGGCAAGAATACTGGAGCCCTCCTCCAGGGGATCTTCCCAACCCAGGGATCAACCCCTTGTCTCTTAAGTCTCCTGCAATGGTAGGCAAGAGACGTAGTGGTAGGTAGGTGGCACTAATACCACCTGGAAAGCCCTTATTCCTCATATTCGGATTCAAATATCATGATCCAAATATATATATATATGTGTGTGTGTGTGTGTGTATTTTTAATTGTGTATGTATATATACACACAATTAAAAATACACACACACACACACATGTATGTATGTATACATACATACACAATTAAAAATACATAATCAGCTTTAAAGGCACAGAGCTACTCTATATTAAATACATAAATATAAATGAAGTATCTTCCTCATATAAATTATTCTGAACATTACTTTACTCATTGAAAATCAGTTGTTAAAATTCATACTCAGATTGTGGTAGAAGCAATAGTATATAAAAATGCAAACACTATCAGTCACAAAAAAACTTAGTCTCTGATTTTCCCACCCAAAATATGAGAATATATATAATATACAATTATATATAACAATATAGCAAACATCCAGTTATACATGAGAGAATTCTCCCTGAAAATATTTTTTCTTGCTTTTAAGGAAAATGCCCACATGCACTTTGAAGATTCTCATCTTGATTAGCAGTTGATGATGGGCTTATTATATCAGCTCTAGAGAATATAAGAGCTTCATTGAGGTCCATCTGCTAGACTGTATTATTGTTCATAATTCTTTACACCACTCTGAACCCACTCTTTTTCCAGGGTCACTTGGCAGTGTTTCCTAGTTTAAAAAAAAAAAAAACAACACAGTGCACTTATCACTCCTTGACAGTGGCCTTGGCCTTGCAACCTACTTTGCCCAGTGACATGTGAACAGAGGTGGAAGAGTGCCATTTCTGGGCATGGACCTTGAAAGACCTCATACATTTCAACTGTCTCTTGCAGCTGTGCCATTGGCCGTGTGAGGAAACTCCCCCTCCCCTCCATAGAACTTAGACCCCCGGAAAAGAAGGAGAGTTGTCCCATCCAAGCCCAGCTGGACCTGAAACTTGGAGAATAACCACCCAGCCAGTACCAAATCTAGGTCAGCAGACCCCCAGTTGACAAAAAGTTTCATGGGAATAATGATTTAAATTTGAGTTTGGAATCTTTTGTTGTTTAGCATCATGTGGTAATAGCTCTTAAAGTTGGTTAATAGCCAATATAGTTAGTTATAGACAGTAACTGACACAATTGGCTACTTGGGTGTAAATCTTTGCATCTGAGGGTGGAAACAATTCTCATAGTGACCTACTATAGTGACCATAGTAAGTAAAAATCCGCAGAAATTATCCACACTTATCCCCAAGTACTTAAATATAAAATGAAATCCATACATTCAAGTGCAGTTTTTCTAGAAGTAATTGTGCTGAAATCACTCAAAAACTTTCCTGCTTCTCCCCCCAAATTTGAGAGGCTCAATGTAAAAAGAGTTTTATGTAAAAGACTGAAGACCAAACCCAGCTACAGATTTGGAGGAAGTGAAGGCAACAGTTGGAGCACAGCCCCCTAAATGTTTGGCAAGTAATGTGATTTTCCTCTTTTCCTTTCGGCTTTTCTGCCTGGCCAAACATGCTTTGGATCCATTTACATATGTCCCTTTAACTATACATAGTCCTCCTTTTAGACTCAGGCAAGTTACATCAACATATAAATGCTACAATTTCCAAGTGATGATGCAAGCTATAATTAAGTATATTTCCCCATTTGAAACCAAAACCAAAGAAAAATATTAGCTAGTTTCAGTTCAATACACGTTTTCAAAGTCACGCAAATCAAGTCTTTTAGGATATTTCCAATACCCAATCTGGCCTAAAAAATAAACTAATAAGGATACTTAAAGTGTGAATCCTGGATTATAAAATGAAGCCTAGATTGGTGTTTTCCTGTCCATGGACAAGGAAGTTCTATCCATCACAGAGCATTCCTATCCCCCCTTTCTTCTTCCTGGGGCTGCAGTTTTACTGGGTATATATTATGCAGAATAATTCTGACCAGAGCAGATAAAATAAGTAAATATAGTGAACAAGTCCACTATTTTACGACTTTTCTGTTTCTTTTCAGCTTGCTACACATCTAAAAGACCATTCATTTTAGCTTTTCTTTTCTTAGTGGTTCCTTAGACAATTAATTGCAGGCTTAGCTCCAGCAGAGTTAATCTACAGGAAAATATGGTAAGATTCCAATGTACTACTGTTCACTCATCCATCCATTCACTGATTTATCAAATATTTTATTGATGACTTGGCAGATTCCAGGCATCATGCCAGGCAGTTTATGGAATCCAAAAAGAATCCCATAGGGACCTGAATCTGGAAAAGCCCCCCTAATGGCACCCCACTCCAGTACTCTTGCCTGGAAAATCCCATGGACGGAGGAGCCTGGTAGGCTGCAGTCCATGGGGTCGCTAAGAGTTGGACACGACTGAACGACTTCACTTTCACTTTTCACTTTCATGCATTAGAGAAGGAAATGGCAACCCACTCCAGTGTTCTTGCCTGGAGAATCCCAGGGACGGAGGAGCTTGGTGGGCTGCCGTCTATGGGGTGGCACAGAGTCGGACACAACTTAAGTGACTTAGCAGCAGCAGCAGTTCCTGTTCCTGCTCAAGGTCCTCCCTGACCACAAAACTTCCACTCACAAGGTGCTTCCATCTTTCTACCTTCTTAAAGCATCCAGTCCTACACTCATGACTTCTGACATTTTAGGCATAAAACACTTTAAAGTTTCCAAACCAGAGCAGTTGAGCACAAACAAACAGATAAAGCCAGAGGTGCCTTAGTTAACAATGAAGAAGACAGATTCCAAGACACTGCCCACAAGTCCTCCTCTGACTCTCTACCCACCATGCTTCAGGCAGCCCTGGCTGGAGGTAGTGGTGTGAGTTCTAATAAGTAGTGTGAGTTCTACTAAGTACGTTTAGAAAACCCCTGCTCCATATAGGTCTGGCTGACAGTTTGCAATTGCAGAAATGGCTGCAGCCATCTGCCACCTTATCTTCATTTCCTTGCAGTGCAACATTTCTACTCCTCCCATCATGAGGAAGAAATGAAGTCAGAAAAGTCTATTTCCTCACACCTTGAATCTGAAGTGGCGTGTGACTAGCTTCCACCAACAGAAAAAGAAATAAGTGACAATATGCCTGTTCTAAGCATAGAGCTCAAGAGGCTTAGATATTTCCACTTGCTCCCTGGGAAACCCCGTGCCTTGTGAGACCCAGCCCACCTAACATTCTAGATATGAGAGACAATGCAGAGCCATCCCTGCTGAGGTCATCCTACACCAGCCTGCCCTAGGAGACCCAGCAGCTGACCACAGACATCTATGAGTGAGCCCAGCCAGGAACACAAAACCTCTCTGTGGATCTCAGGTCAAATGGACAATTCACAAAATTATGACATGAATCAATGGTTATTGAATTTTAGCCAGTAGATTTCAGAATGGTTTGTTATACAGCAAAAGCTAACTGATAAATCAAATGGTCCTCAAAGGAAGAATATAATGAATCTTTTTCTGAAGGAAAAATGAAATTTCTGACATCATAGAATATACCCAAGGACTCAATTTTAGAAACACTGATTTAATAACCCAAAGTTTATTTTATGAAAATGTTTTACAATAGAAAATTTTCACTTGAAAATATGAAAAGAATATCATATTTTTAAGTTTACATTCTTCCCTGGTAGCTCAGTTGGTAAAGAATCCACCTGCATGTGGGAGACCTGGGTTCGATCGCTGGGTTGGAAAGATTCCCTGGAGGACAGCATGGCAACCCACTCCAGTATTCTTGCCTGGAGAATCCCCATGGACAGAGGAGCCTTTGTGGGCTACAGTCCATGGGGCCACAAAGAGTCAGACATGACTGAGTGACCAAACATTACTTTGGATCCAGTTAGCTTAAAAAAATTTTTTTTTTCATAAAAAAGTCAAAAAAAAAAGCTCCTAGGGTTCAAAGACTCCATATAATCTGTCTTAAGACCCCAGTTTGAGATGATCTAGTATTGTGTATTTTGGGAATATACTGATTCTGCCATATCATTCCCTAATTACCTCAGGACTAGTCTTTGCCACATTATTACCTTCAGAGTAAGGATCCTAATGTGAACTTACTTTTTTTGAGGCAGATGTTAAATTACTTATAAAAGCATACACTACTGAATTATCAAAATTCTTAGAAGGAAATATGTTATTCTTTTCTTTTATTGGAGTATAGTTCTTTTACAATGTTGTGTTAGCTCCTGCTATACAGCAAAGTGAATCAGCTGTGTGTTTACATAAACTCCCTCTTTTTTGGATTTCCTTCCCATTTAGGTGACCACACAGCATTGAGTAGAGTTCCCTGTGCTATATAGTCAGTTCTAATTAGTTATCTGTTTTATATATAGTAGTGTATATATGTGGAGGAGACAATGGCACCCCACTCCAGTACTCTTGACTGGAAAATCCCATGGATGGAGGAGCCCGGTAGGCTGCAGTCCATGGGGTCGCTAAGAGTCAGACATGACTGAGCGACTTCACTTTCACTTTTCACTTTCATGCATTGGAGAAGGAAATGGCAACCCACTCCAGTGTTCTTGCCTGGAGAATCCCAGGGACGGGGGAGCCTGGTGGGCTGCTGTCTATGGAGTCGCACAGAGTCATATACGACTGAAGCGACTTAGCAGCAGCAGCAGCAGTGTATATATGTCAATCCCAAACACCCAGTATATCCCACCCTCCCTCCCACCTTGGTATCAATATGTTTGTTCTCTATGTCTCTGTCTCTACTTCTGCTTTGCAAATAATGTTAACTTATTTTTAAACTCTGCTGGAACAGGCCATGGTTCTCAATAGCACTGTATTACTATGGACTGCAGTCAAACTCCTGATCTGGGACTCTTAATGATAAGTATTTCTCCATACAAGAAAACTCTGTGATTTATAGAAATGCAGAAATCATACAGTCCAGACATTTAATTTTTGCAACCAACACAACATTATGTAGAGACTCAGGCTGAAAAGTCTGAGCAATTTGCTCACCCAGCTCTCGCCCTTCTAGAGGCAAGAAAGGGCTTGAACCCAAGACTCTGGGTTCATTTCAATGCTCTTGCAGTAAAATCCCACTGCCTCTTTGACTCTGAGTTATGATGTCACAGAATGTGCAAGAGAGTAAGTCCTTCTGTGTACCTACTGAGAAGTTCTATATCACAGCCTCCTCCAAGTCTTTTGCCAAATGCCTGAAAACCAACACATTGAGAGAAAAACACCTTCACTATAAACTTAATCCTGCTTCACATTTCTCTCATCATCGTGCACCTTAAATTTTCTCTAAAGTAGGAGGCAAACTCAAGCAAGTATCTCCTCTCAGGCACACATCATGCAAAGGGGAGGGTCATTGTTTATCTTAAAACAGTTTCTGAGACCACAACTCAAAAAGCCCTTTTAGATAAGTTTCCATATCCCCTAGGCCAGAAGGAAATAAACCACACCATTCAGATATTTTTCCCTTAAAATCTAGTTAGATTTGATTTCAGTAGATTTAGGTTTTATTTTTAGAAAACAAACTTAATTTGGCCTGCCCACTAAGTCCACGTCTTCATACACAAGAGAGGCATAAATCAGCGGAAAAGCCTTGAACTGAGACCAACTTCTCCTGCCCGTCCAGAGGAGCTCTTCACTCTCCACTACAGGCAATGTTTAATATTACCTAAAAAGATGGGTCTTTATAAGTAATGCTGAATTGGGAAGAGCTGACAACTTCCAGTTTTATGATTTTAATTACTGATTCTGTGCAAAGACTTGATTTCTTCCTACCATTAGCCTATTAGTGCTTCAAGAAAAACTCTTGAGTGCAAATGCATGAGCCCAGGAGCCCCTGGCCTCATTCAATCTGCCCTAAGACCTGCACAACATCCATGGATTTAGCTAAATCAACATGCTATCTTAATGAAACAGTAATCCACTACTTGACTAAATTATTTGAATGAATTCAAATGTTTGCCCCAACTAATAACTATGACTAAATGGTTCTGACAAAAGGGGGAATGGATATGATGATCCAGCTCGGGAATGATGAACTAAAGAGTCTATCCACATTATTTCATAGATATATATTTATTTAAGTTTTGTTACATGATGTTAGCTTACTTTGCCTATGATAAATGAAATTATGGAATACTAAAGTTTAAAGGCGCCAAAGAAACAATCTAATTAATTTTTTTAACTTTAAAAGATGAAAAAGCTGAAATTTAGAGGGGTTATCCCTCTGCCCCATAGCAGGTCAGACCCTTCTCTCTTTCCTTGGCTCTCATAATTATCCAGGCCACCTCATTGGTCTTCCTGCTCCCTGTCATGCCACAGTCCAATTTGTGGTACTTGTTGCTGCTAAATCAAGGCTTTTCTATTGCATATCTAATGACTCATAATATTTAATATTCAAAGACCCCCTCCCTCACCTGTCCAAGCAGGCATATTTCTCAGGCTCCCAACACCCACCAGATACTGCAAACAAAATAGATTCCTTGGAATTCCCCAAGAATATCTCAGTCTTTCCCATTCCACTTTTACACTCACACTAATGAAAGCAGGGGTCCATATAGGAACAAACCAGAGGTGAAAGGCAGCTGCAATCCCACTGCCTCATTTAAAGAAATCCTGGATACATTCTCACAGTGGACAGCATATAAGGGACCCCCACGCCACCCCACCTACAGCTTCTGGCCTTCATTCTAGATCAGGGATCCATGAAGTACACCCCTGGATATATGTCTGTCTCCATGACTTTTGATCCATTTCTGGGCTCCCCAGTCCTTTATCTTAAAGTCAACCCATGGCTGGGCCCTTCGCTCCTGGCCTTGGGAGCCGATTGCTCACTTTGACCATTTTAACTCTATCCCACACCATTGCAGCCAGCTAGTTTATCTTTTATATCTGGATTCTGACTCTGATTTGTCTGGCACAGGGTATATAGTACATATAAATTCACATTGGATCTCCTCAGTAGCTGTCAAAAATACTAGTGCTTCAGTTTTCCTGGTCCTACAAGATTCTGATGGATGGATTCAGGGTGCAGACTGGGAATTAGGATCCTTTAAAGTTTCCAAGAGATTCCAATGTACAGCCAAGGTAGTTCAAGCTCCAACAGAGAGGCTTGTTTGCAGGAAACCTCTCCCAGGCCACAGGATTTCTGCCTCCTTTCCCCACCTGCCCTCACTCTGCAGCTCTTCAACCCCCACCTCCAAGACACTCATGGCATAATCTTTTCTTTCCTACTCCAATTTACAATATTCCTCTCAGTATATCTATAAATATAGAACTAATCCCTGCCTACAAATGTCTATTTACTTAATACAGACAACTTTTATAAGTTTACAAACAAATAATAATCTAATTTAGGTAGATGCTCATGTACTTGTGCACATGCTGAGTCACTAAGTCATGTTTGACTCTTTGCAACCCCTTGGACTGAAGCCCACCAGCCTCCTCTGTCCATGGGATGTTTCAGGCAAGAATACTGGAGTGGGTTTCCATTTCCTAGTTGAGGGGATCTTCCAGACTCAGGGATCGAACCACTAAACTTAAAGTCTGAGATCTTACATATATTCCTACATATTCTATCTTGAGTATTCATACAAAAATATATATACAAAGAGGGGTAGTCACAGAGATGGTCAAAACTGAAATAGAAATGGGAATTCCAATGGAGGCATCTGCCAAAACTCACAGTGGCTGGCACCCCGTCAAGCTGTCGAGCCCCATGATTTGACACCAAGATCCCATCCAAACCATGTTTAACTGCTGCCTTGGCATCATCACCTAGAAAGAGTAATACAACCACGGTATGGAAAAGGCAACTTAATAAAAGGCTTGAATTTTGAAGCCAAAGCATCCCCATCAAAGGGAGGCTGGCCTGATACATATGTATCTTGCTCAGAAACTTTAGCACAGACATACACCCAAGGGTTAAATCTAGAATTATATTGGCCAAAAACGGTTAACATTTGAAACAGCTTAATGATGAAATAAAACAATCAATAGATGGTAAACTGACATGCAGTTAAAATGTATTTATCCTCATAAGGAAATACCCTTGCTCAATTTATTTTTATTATTAACAAGATTAAATTATTTAGCATTCAACATAATTACTCCCCCAAAATTTGGATAACATAAAAGAACATATCAGTAGCAAGCAGTTTAGTGTAATAGGTGATAAACAAGTCTATTTCAAAAATATTCTTTAATACAAAGCTTTAACTTCAGTAATTATTTTAAGTAATAGTGTTCTATAATTAAATGTATTTTGTCCATTGAAGCATATAAAAATGTAACATTCAAAAGATATGCTACATCTTAAACCATTCTTAAAAATATATTGATTTTTGAAAATGTGGTTTTAAATTTGACTAACATACTCTGAAATCAATTTCAAATCTTTTAAAAATATTTTACATCTTTAAACTATTATATTCAGCATTCTCCCAATAAAAACTATTTGCTAACAGAATCATGAAAATAACACTGCTTCCCAAGTTTAACACTCAAAAGTAGCCCAAGGTTGTAGTGAAATCAGATTGTGGAAACTTAAGCAGATAGATACAGAACATTGCATATATTTATAAATTCAGCAATGGAGATCAAGGGCTGACCTGACTAAGAATAATAAAAAAGAGATTCATAGGAGAATTTGTAATTTGAATTATTTGAAAATTTTATTCTTTAAACCACCATTTTCCAAACTGTGTTTCATGGAATTTTTAAATATTCCCACTTTTCAAAATAAAGCTAGACATATTTTTCTTCTAAAATTATAGGCATATGAAAATGTTAAACCCATATGGCATAGACAATGTTGATATTCTTAAAAATTCATAGGTTGAAGTTTTAACCCTCAATATGATAGAATTTGGAGATGAATACTTGAGAAGTAATAAGGGTTAGATGAGGTCCCAGGTAGTGCTAGTGATAAAGGTCATGAGGGTAAGGCCCTCATCATGGTATTAGTGCCCTTACAAGATTACACCAGAGAGCTTGTTCCTCTCCCTCTCCACGCACACAAGGGAGAGGTCATGTGGGCACACAGCGTCACAGTGACCTCTGCAACTCAAGGGAAGAGCCTTCACAAAAACCAACCAGACTGGCTACCTTATCTCAGACTTCCAGCCTCCAGAAGAATGAGAAAATAAATTTCTGCTTTAAAACACTCCCTTTCTCAGGCTATTACATTTTGTTATGGCAACTTGAGCCGACTAAGACATTGTGTCATCATGATATTATTATTACTAGCAGAGAATAGTATATGTAAGGAATATATACTATATAGTGTGCATGCTAAGTTGCTTCAGTTGTGTCTGACTCTGTGACCTTATGAACTGTGGCCTGTCAGGTTCCTCTGTCCATTGGATTCTCCAGGCAAGATACTGGAGTGGGTTGCCACGCCCTTCTCCAGGGGATGGTTCCGACCCAGGGATCGAACCCACATCTATTTCATCTAACATGCATTGGCAGGCTGGTTATTTACCACTAGCACCACATGAGAAGTCCATATACTATATATACTATACTATATATATGTTAGGCTTTACAGATGATGCTAGTGATAAAGAACCCTCCTGCCAATGCTGGAGATGTAAAGAGACGCAGGTGCTATATAAGAAATATATAGTGTGTGTGTGTGATGCCCTTCAGTTCAGTTCCGTTGAGTTGCTCAGTCGTGTCTGATTCTTTGCGACCCCATGGACTGCAGTATGCCAGGCCTCCCTGTCCATCACCAACTCCCAAAGCTTGCTCAAACTCATGTCCATCAAGTCAGTGATGCCATCCAGCCATCTCATCCACTGTTATCCTCTTCTCTTCCTGCCTTTATCTTTTCCAGTATCAAGGTCTTTTCCAATGAGTCAGTTCTTCGCCATCAGGTGGCCAAAGTATTAAAGCTTCAGCTTCAGCATCAGTTCCTCTAGTGAATATTCAGGATTGATTTCCTTTAGGATTGACTGGTTTGATCTCCTTGCTGTCCAAAGGTCTCTCAAGAATCTTCTCGAACACCACAGCTCTAAAGCATCAATTCTTCAGTGCTCAGCTTTCTTTATGGTCCAACTCTCACCTCCATAGGTAACTACCGGAAAAACCATACCTTTGACTAGATGGGCTTTTTCGGTAAAGTAATGTCTCTGCGTATTAAGTAATGTCTCTGATTTTTAATACACTGTCTAGGTTGGTCATAGCTTTTCTTCCAAGTAGCAAGTGTCTTAATTTCACAGCCACAGTTACCATCTGCAGTAATTTTGGAGTCCAAGAAAATAAAGTCTCTCACTGTTTCAATGTTTCCCCATCTATTTGTCATGAAGTGATGGGACCAGAAGCCATGGTTTTAGTTTATGAATGTTGAGTTTTAAGCCAGCTTTTTCACTTTCCTTTTTCATTTCATAAAGAGGCTCTTCGGTTCCTCTTCAGTTTCTGCAATAAAGCTGGTGTCATCTGCATATCTGAGGTTATTGATTTTTCCCAACTTGTGCTTCATCCATCCTGGCATTTTGCATGATGTACTGTGCATAGAAGTTAAATAAGCAGAGTGACAATATACAACCTTGATGTACTCTTTTCCCAATTTGGAACCAGTTCATTTTTCCAAGTCTGATTCTAACTGTTGCTTCTTGACCTGCATACAGATTTCTCAGGAGGCAGGTAAGGTGGTCTGGTATTCCCATCTCTTGAAGAATTTTCCAGTTTGTTGTGATCTACACACTCAAAGGCTTTGACAAAATCAATAAAGCAGAAATAGATGTTTTTCTGAAATGCTCTTGCTTTTTCGATGATCCAATGGATGTTGGCAATTTGATCTCTGATCCCTCTGTCTTTTCTAAATCCAGCTTGAACATCTGGTAGTTCTCAGTTCAAATACTGTTGAAGACTGGCTTGGAGAATTTTGAGCATCACTTTGCTAGCGTGTGAGATGAGTGCAATTGTGTGGTAGTTTGAGAATTCTTTGGCATTGCCTTTCTTTGGGATTGGAATGAAAACTGACATTTTCTAGTCCTGTGGCCACTGCTGCATTTTCCAAATTTGCTGGCATGTTGAGTGCAGCACTTTCACAGCATCATCTTCTAGGATTTGAAATAACTCAACTGGAATTTCATTACCTCCACTAACTTTGTTCGTAGTGATTCTTCCTATGGCCCACTTGAATTCAGACTCCAGGATGTCTGGCTCTAGGTGAGTGATCACACCATCATGATTATCTGGGTCATGAAGATCTTTTTTGTACAGTTCTCCTGTGTATTCTTGCCACCTCTTCTTTTTTTTTTTTTTTTCCTTCTTTTTTTTTTTTGTTTTTTTTTAATTTTATTTTATTTTTAAACTTTACATAATTGTATTAGTTTTGCCAAATATCAAAATGAATCTGCCACCTCTTCTTAATATCTTCTGCTTCTCTTAGGTCCATACCATTTCTGTCCTTTATTGCCCCCATCTTCACATGAAATGTTCCCTTGGTATCTCTAATTTTCCTGAAGCCCTTATCATTTCGATATTGGACATTTTAAACAGTCTTCAAGCCTCCCCATTTAATCATATTTAATGATTAAAATCATTTAATCATTTCTATTTGTCACTTTGTTTTACATTTTGGGAAATATCCTTGACCCTCTTCTTCAGTTAACCAGTAATTTTATTTTTAATTCCAAAAATCATGTTTTTAATATTTGGGAACTCTTTTTAATGTTCCAATTTTCTTTTCACAGCAGATTCTTTTTATTTAAACATATTTTCAATCCCTCTGAACCTATCCTTTGGATCTTTAAAGTTCTTTTTTTACTTTATCTCTTTCCTCTGCCATCAGCTTTTCTGTAGCTGTACCATGGTCTTTTATGTTTCGGAATTTCTGAAATGCCTTGTGATGCTAAAGGTGGAGTCTCCCCTGGGCTGGAGCACAGACCCTTGGGAGACCCCATGGCTCCCAGCCCCTCACCACCCTGCACCCCTCCAAGGTGCCAGCAGGAGGCAGACCAGTCCCCTGGACACCCCGGGACCCCAGCAAACCTTACCCATCTTCAGTGGAGTCTCCCCTGGGCTAGTGGGTGAGTGTCACAAACAGAACTCCAGTGATTCCTCTGGCTTTCAGCTCCTGCTTTTCATCCCTCATCTCTGTCACACTTGCACTCTAGACCCTAGGACCCCTCAGGCACCCTATGATACCACTTGCTCCTGCCTTCAGGGTTCTCACAAAGACTCTCTACAGGAGCAGTTTTCTTTTCATTTTCCTGCTGTCAATATACTCCCTTTACCTTTTGTTTCTTTCATAAATGTCTTGAAGTTTCTCTGCTTCTTGTGCCTTCCTTTCCTTTGCTGTCATAAGTGTTATGCATTCTTGTATTTCTGTACTTTAATTTCAGTAAGGTCTTAAATTTAATAAAAGGGTACATATGTGCTCAATCTATCACTTTGAACTAGAAATCCAATATGCTATCACACTATCATTTAAAACATGTTTAGGAAATGGTTCTCTAAAGACACAGACTTGTATGCTATCCAGGAGAACTTTCTATGATGATGGAAATGTTCTACATCTGTGTGATTCCATACAGTAACACAAATAGCCATAGAGTAATAGAAGTGTGGCAATGTAAGTGAGAAACTGAATTTTACTTTTGTTTAATTTTAATTTACTTGAATAGCCACACTTAGCTAGTGACTGCCATATTGGCTAACTGAGTTTTAATGTTTGCATGGGTTTACCCACTCTAATAAAGAGATGTACCATGGTATTTTTTATGTCTAGATGTATCTATGTCTATAAGTAACCTTAACAAACAATGTAAAATGTAATTGGAATTGCTCTGGTTATCTAATTGCATGTGTGTTACCAAACATAAAAATCAAAAGTTAAAAAATTAAAATATTTGAAATATATTTTATGAACCTCATGATTGAAGATATATGTAATCCTCTGATTTATAATGCAAATACTTGCCACCAGGTAGCTATAACCTGTGTTTTAAGATATTGAATACTGTCAATAAACTGATCCTACACAGTATAAAAAAAGAGATTAACCCCTTAGGCTTGGTAGTAAGGCCACCTAGATTTGAATCCCATATCTGCTACATGCTTACCATGTAAGCGGCAAATTACCTAACTTGTTTGGTGCATCAGTGTACTAAACCACAAAATGGGGATAAAGATTCAAATATGATTGGTTTGTGGATTAAATGAGTTGAATGAGCTCTTAGAAAGTACCTGACACATGTTGAGCACTCAGATAAATATGATTATTATTATTTTCAGCTGATGGTACAGGAAATACTAACTAAGAATATGAGTAGGTAGAGGAAGATTTATTTGCTGGATACTTTTGGCAAGTCTATTTAAGTTTTGTTTATAACAACACATTTTAATCATAGTGAGGGTTATGATTATTATGAGCTTTTCATTTTTAAGGAAGTGCTATTTAAGTCTTAGTTTGTTGTCTTCTATCATCTCAAGTGGTTTTCTGTGTTCTACCAGGCAGCGCTGGGAATGCAGGGAGAAATCACTGAATGGTTTTCTAAGAAGACAGGATCATGAGTATGTAGAGAAAAAATGAAAGTAATCATTTATGACCATTTATGTATCCCTTTCCTTAGTTGTTTATGTAATCTTGTTCACATTTTATTTTAACCCAGAGAGAAAAACAATGTTTTCTTAACAAGAGAGTCAAAGTGAACATAGCAAATGTTCATGAATCTTGGATATTTTCATTAACCTTTAGAGTTTACTGGTATGACATTCCAAATTTGTTGATTTGCCAGTTAATACACTAACTGATTCACAAACACAACAGTCAATAGTGAATAGCACTGTTTGCTATCTTATTAATACATTATTTCCATACTTAATCTTACATACCAAAGTAAGTACTCAAGATTTAGAGTAGTATTATCTTCTATCTATTGTCAAGGCCTTGAACAATAGACATATAGCAGGACTCTATGCTATTTCAGCAGGAGCTTAGTAACTAAATCCTAGCTTCATGGCAGCAGTTTTGAACACAATTCAGGAACACTGAGTGAATATTCTTTGAGAATGTCTTTAAAAACTATAGATAGGATAATAAGGAGTTAAAGAAGTTTCTGAGAAGCCAAAAACCACTAGAGAAGTGAGACCGTCTAGTTTAAAATTTTTTAATTAGAAAAAAATTCTAAAAAGCACATGCCTTTGTTTATAATGCCATTTGTTAGCGTGAGTTCTGAGGAAAACCTAACCCTGTCTCAAGTACATATTTGGAGTTTGTGTTGAGATTTCCAAAGACAGAGTTTAACCACAGCAAGAGATTGCATCTTGCTGTTTTACTTGCATTCATTAGAATGCAATCCTTAAAACGGTGGTAAGGAGGGATGTTTCATTGAGATCTTCTCAGTTGCCTGTGATTTCATATTCCTACAAACATAATCTGTACCTTTCTGGTAAAAGGAAAATGAAAAAGGATAGATGACTCTTAGTCAATCCATGTAACTTCTGGATGAAGATCTGTGAAATAATGAGACCTGGATTTCCCAGAATTGGCCTTAGCACTCCCGCCTCCCCTCCACCCAGCCTGAACCTATGCACCACTTAATGTCATTGTTGTCATAGTGATGATTCTTGTTTGTTAAATAAATGAAGTAAATAGTTACAGAGAAGCTAGACAATGTAAACTGCACATGTACAAATAAGTTATTTCCTTTCAAATGCCAAATGCCCAGTCTTTCCTTCTCTTGCTTTTGAGCTCTCTCTAGTTATAGATATTCATGCAGTTTTCCCTAAGTATTTTACTCAATAAACATTCAGGCTGTCTACTGAGTGAAAAACATAACATATGGATAAGAAAGAAAAAAGAGAAGTAATGGTGTTGGTAGTGGTCCTTGGTGTAACGGCCACAGAATGATGTTCTTGAAGTCAAAACATTTTTCAACATAACATGCGATAGTAAATCATTGAATAGATTCACATCATATCCTAGAGGACAAAGTGGTAGAAAATTAGGTATATTGGGAATCCAAAATTGAAAAGTTGGTTAGAAATTAAATTGGTGATTTTACCCCAACTGCTGTGAGCCTTCTGTGATGAGAGTGATTAAATACTTGAAACAGCATTTTAAAATAATTTTTAATTAATTGTAAATATTTTAAATAATTTTTTAATAATTTTCTAAATGGATTACACCCTTTCAGTTTCCTCACTGACACTACTGTGAAGTGAAAGTGAAAAGTAGCTCAGTCATGTGCGACTCTTTGCGACAATACAGCCCATGGACAACACAGGCCAGAACACTGGAGTGGGGAGCTGTTCCCTTCTCCAGGGGATCTTTCCAACCCAGGGATCAAACAGAGGTTTCCCACATTGCAGGTTGATTCTTTACCAGCTAAGCCACAAGGGAAGTCCAAGAATACTTTGAAGTGGGTAGCCTATCCCTTTTCCAGTGGATCTTCCCGACCCAGGAATCAAACTGGGGTCTCCTGCATTGCCGGTGGATTCTTTACCAGCTGAGCTACCAGGAATTAGCTACAATTCTTGCCCAGATTACAGCAGTTTCCTAAATTGCTTCCCTGACCACAGTTAGGCCACCTCCATTGAGTCGGCACATTATACAAAGCTTGCTTTTCCTACACTGCTGATCTGATGAGGTTGTTTCCCTCATCAAGGTTCTTAGTGGTTCTCAATCATCTTAAAGTCTACATACGGCTTATATGGTTTAACATTGTTACTTGTGACTGCTGTATTTCAACATGACTGAAGTCTGAAAAAGAGTCTTTTGACCTGATGTCATGACAAAAGTCAAGGATCATCTTTCATCCTGGAATGAAACCTTCCCTAAATCACTTTTATAACTGTCCAAACACTATTTGAGCCATACCCTTATAGTGCATAGATTTCAATCTCAGTACGTACAACATCTTATCTCACCCAAATTCTTGTTTTTATGTCTGTCCCCTCCAAGAATGAGATGTCCTTTGGCCGAGGATCTCAAATTATTGTCTTTTATTTTAGCACACAGTAAGCATAATAAATGTTTATGAAATGAGTGAGTGAATAAGTGAATGAATGAGCAAAAAAATGGGACAGATCCTTTGGGTTAATATTTCAGTACCTACAGTGGAATATAGCTACAGGAAGTAGCACTAATAATCATGGACTACAGTATGAATGCAAGCAAGGTCAGCGAAACTGTTGTTTAAAGGTGTCTGTAATATCAGTATATACTCAAAAAAGTATAATCCACAGAAATTTTGAACTGACAATAGTCTATAGAAAAGAATATAACAATGTCTTTTAAAAGCACAGATTAAGACAGATCAGGATTTAAACATATCTCCACTACTTAAAAGCTCCATTGTGAAAAGTGAAAGTTGCCCAGTCATATCCTACTCTTTGTGACCATGGAATTCTCCAGGACAGAATACTGGAGTGGGTAGCCATTCCCTTCTGCAGAGGATCTTCTCAACCCAGAAATCAAACCTAGGATTCCCACATTGCAGGTGGATTTTCACCATGTGAACTACCAGGAAAGCCCAATAATACTGGAGTGGGTAGCCAAGCTTCATTAGGCCCATTCTTTTACTCACATTAGCTTGTTTTTGTGTCCATACTATTAAATAAAGTCAGGGGCATTCCCAGAGCTTTATAAATAAGGGCCATGGTACTCATACATATTCAAGTAAAACCAATGAAAAAGTTTTGATTTTAAGTCATAGTTAACCCTGAGATAAATTAATGGAATCTCTCATCACAGAGCCACTTACTTAAACATTTCCATTTGAAATAATATGTTTGGGGCAGCTATCTACATAACAGTATTAAATGTTTTCAAAGGCAAGAAAATATTTTTGTGGATGAACACATTTACATTCCAAATTTATTATATTCATTGGTACCTCCCTGTGGGATTTGCATACATGTGGATACTGGGGAATTTGTCAAGTTTCTTAACAACCATGGCTTGATATTTGAAGATTTTAACATTCTAGTCCACCATTCTTTAAAGAGAGGTGATATGGGATTCCACACTCAAAAAATCAGTTCTAGTCATTAGTACTGGGAGGGAACAGGAGAAAAATACAAAGGGCTCTTAAACATATCTGGCTGTCATAATATCTTCCTTGGGACTTATTGATTTGAGAGCAGTTGTTGGCAGCTTTCAGCCAAAGCAACAAACTCAAGACCTTCTACCTAGGTTCTGCCAAGCTCTGTGATTCAATGGCATCCAAAATCAGGCAATCCCACGACTTAGAAAAACTAACTTTTTACTTCATAAGAGCCCTGTTCTCCTTCAGAAGGAAGAAACATTTAGTCATTAATCTCAAATGGGAGAACTGAGAGATGGATTTATATTTCCATATTAATTATTTGTAAATAATTGATTATTTTCCCTTAAAATATCATGGTCATATCCATAAAGAATCATAAAACCAGAATTAACTCAAGTAGAGAAATAAACAAACCTCTCAAAATGCCTTTTGCAACAATGGGCAGAGATGTTAGTCTTCTCAGCCATTTAATATCCTCCCAGCTGATGGATGGGTCTATTGCTTTAGCCACATATGCAGCAAGTCCACTTTTGTCTCCAAAATTTTCCTTAGGAGAAAATGCTAAATCACTGGTTTCAAAATTTTTCATTCTGAAACAAAGAGATACAGAAAATGAGAAACTTCCCAAATTAGAAGTATCTTTACAATGACTCATTCAATGAAAAAAAAGAAGGGTACCCTTTTCAAATCAATTGACTGTTCGCTCTCCAGGTTGATCACATTTATGTTTTTGTGTTTTGATGAAGGAGTCCAGGCTAAATATGACAACTTAGTAGACTTAATTGGTCACTTAAAGTTTATTTTACATCTTATAATGTAAGATTTTTATATAAATTTATATCTTTTTATATAAATAAGTCAGATTAAAGGATATGGCTTTGGCCAAGTTCAAATATCTCTACCTTTTTAAGCCAGTCTGTGAATATAAACAATTTGATGCTATTTTCAAAGGCAATGCATACTAATCATAAGATGAATATTTGCATGATGCATCACAATTTACAATGGGCATTCATATACCCACAATATTTTAAAAACTTTTGGAAGATAAAATTCACACTCTATAATTTCTATTTTATACAGAAAATAAAACCAGAATTGTAGAACAAGATGCCCCCATGTATTAACTAATGCAGCATTTGGGTTTCAAACTGGTCTCGACTCATTTTTTTTAAGAATTTTTTTTCTGTGTGCATCATTTTAAAGTCTTTCTATTTCATGCTTTGGTTTCTTGGCTATGAGGCATGTGGGATCTTAGCTCCCCAACTAAGGATCGAACCTGTACCCCCTGCATTGTAAGTGAGGTTTTAACCACTGGACCACCAGGAAAGTCTCAGCGTCTCTGACTCCTAATTACATTCTCTTCACTCAGATCTCAACTGCACTCAAAGTCCTTGTGGAAAATTCTAGAGGAGATTGGAAATGCTGTATTAACACCTCTGTCTGGGGTCACTGTAAACTCTTTTCCTTGTCTTTTTCTTTCTTCTTTCAACTCTTTTCCTGCTACCATGTTGGTGGTGCTGGTGCTGGTGCTTGGTCATAGGGAGAAGTGGAAAGTGGTTCCCAGCAGATACACTGTCAGCTCTTGCTTTTTTTCTCCTCTATTTACTTGCTTTTTCTGCCTTCTTACTCAGAACCCCAAATCTTCTAGACAATCCTGACCAGGATAAGAGTTTCCAAGACCTTCCTTACTTTGCCTGAGGTGTGATGGTTAGTTTC
Source organism: Bubalus bubalis (assembly GCF_019923935.1). Taxonomy (NCBI): domain Eukaryota; kingdom Metazoa; phylum Chordata; class Mammalia; order Artiodactyla; family Bovidae; genus Bubalus; species Bubalus bubalis. Next base: position 33,047,724 of record NC_059170.1, on the reverse strand, counting down.
GTCAGCTTGACTGGGCTAAGGGATGCTTAGGCAGCTGGTAAAACATTACTTCTGGGTATGTCCATAAAGATGTTTCTAAGTGAGATTAGCATTTATATCAGTAGACTGAGAAGAGACTGGGCAGGCATCTTCTAATCTGTGGAGGTCCCAAATAGGACAAAAAGGTGGAAGAAGAATAAGTTCATTGTCTCTGTTTGAGCAGGGACATCCATTGTCTCCTAGCCTTCACATTGGAGCTATTGGTTGTAAAACCTTCAGGTTTTGATCAGTACTTACACTATGGGCTCCCAGTTTTGAGGCCTTTCAGACACAGACTGTGACTTATACCATTAACTCCCCCCATTCTTAGGCCTCAGGTTTAGGCTGAAACTACTCTGGCTTTCCTGGACCTACTCCTACAACCTGGGCCTCCAGCTTGTAGATAATAGATTGCGGGATTTCTCAGCCTCCTTAACTGTGTGAGCAAATCCCTTATAGTAAATATCTCTATAGATATAGATACAGATATTTAAATATGGACATCCTACTTGTTCTGTTTCTCTGGAGAACCTGACTAATACATATGACTTTTTCTTACTCGTGGGGCCTGAGTCACCCTCAACACAGCAGACTCAACTTGTCAAGGATGTTGGTATACACATACCCTAGCTCCTTCACCCCTGGGCAGATTAACTCTGAGATAGATTCTACAAGATCTCCCAGAGTTTCCCAGCAGGATTAAGCTTCAGTTGCCCATAGCTGTGACTATCTTTGTAATGCGCAAATTGTTGACCATCTCCCCTCCCTGATACCTCTTCCCCACTCCTCTACCAATATTCCTACCATCTTCTAAAGGTACTACTTTTACTTAAATCAGTGGTTCACATTCTTCTAAAGAAACACAAACTGAGACACAACCCCACTGAGTTGCTCCCTTCTCCTATGTCTAATTTTGTTAACTCAGCTTAGAACAGTATTTCTCTAACTAATCTGGAAGATTATGCAGCTGGCTTACTCTACACCTGAAGTCTTTTCTCTTAGTCTAATATCCTGATATCTTGACTAGATTTTGGAAGTTCTCCAAGCTAAGGACAAAGTCTTTTCTGCCTACATCTCTGACCACTGATTGGATGGATGGCCTTCTGAATACATACTGGCACCACCCATATGACTTAGCTGCCTTAAATCAGCTTAGCAGACCCAAATCCAACTGCCAACTTCATTTCTCTAAAAGGCTGACTTTGAATGATGACAGTAACCTAGACTCACCTTGCTCTTCTGCACATTATGAATTACTCTGCTAGCCAGTCTCTTCTTTGTGTTAAAGTAAAAGCTATATATGGATCTCTGGCTTAGTCATCAGTCTTTATTCCTTTCCACTGGCTCTGACATTGAACATAGAAAGTATCTTGGAGCCAAGGCTATAACAATTTTTATATAAACTTAGAAGTACAGAGGTACACAATTTTTACAAAACTAGGGCTTCCCTGGTAGCTCAGTGGTAAAGAATCTGCCTGCCAGTGTAGGAAACACAGGAGACTTGGGTTCAATCCCTGAGTCAAGAAGATCCCCTGGAGGAGGAAATGGCAACCTGGAAAATTCCATGGACAGAGGAGCCTGGTGGGCTATAGTCCATGGGATCACAAAGAGTCAGACATGACTGAGCAACTGAGTGCTGAGGTTTAATGCCTTTAACGTGCTTATAAATAGCTGGTTGTGTAGCTTAGACAGCATCTATTATCATAAGGCCATGGACATTCATATCCCATGTAACAGTCTTCAACCACTGGCTAAGTTTTCTCAATAAGGATTGACTATGACTCAGGCCATAGAGAAGACCTTCGCCTTGGAGAAGGCAATGGCACCCCACTCCAGTACTCTCGCCTGGAAAATCCCATGGATGGAGGAGCCTGGTAGGCTGCAATCCCTGGGGTCGCAAAGAGTCAGACACGACTGAGCGACTTCACTTTCACTTTTCACTTTCATGCATTGGAGAAGGAAATGGCAACCCACTCCAGTGTTCTTGCCTGGAGAATCCCAGGGACGGAGGAGCCTGGTGGGCTGCCATCTATGGGGTTGCACAGAGTCAGACACGACTGAAGCAACTTAGCAGCATGACTCAGGTGGCCACTAAGGGCCACAGAAAATCACAAATCCATGAAAGTCATATTTGTATCCATTATTTGCTGAGGTTTGGTTTAGATTATAGCTGAAATACCCTGAGCTTCTTTTTTAAATCAAACCACTTAAGGTTGTACATTTTATCACAGATTTTGGCCTTCTGTGGTCATCCTAACTTGAATTAAGCTAACCTAGTCAATAAACATACCCTTATTATTGGAGGCCTATTCCATTACTTAGAAATGATACTAAGCGATATTAAATTTCAAACCTTTAAATAATATTGTTAATAAGAAAAAGGTCCTGTCTGTCCATGCCATAGCAAAACCAGAGGGGAAAAAAGAATAATATCTGTACGTGTATATTCTCTGCATAGCACCCCACCCCCATCCCAAACAAGCTACAGTGTTTCAGCAGGGGTGGGGTGAAAGGGTGAAAGGGATAGGAAAAAACAGAAACATGGATAAAATTATATAAATAACTGTTGTTATTCTTGGATGGCTAAATGCAGATCAACACTTGAATGAATGTTGCCTTACAGAAATTTCAGGGTACAATGAAGCCTTGTTGTTACTCTTAAACGTTGTTCAAAGCCAGAAGCCAAGAAAAAGTTTTCAGATATCTTGACAGAGACCCACGATGGAGTGTTTTAACCATGGCTCCAAAGGAAACCTCCATGAATGCTATTTTTATTAGAATTATGACATATACACAAAAAACACTTAAAGCAGCTTCTGATAACCAAAGTATTTCATTTCATAAGGAAGGAAAAGGGCAACATCAAAATAATAACAAGATTACTTGGGACTTAATTCTCTGAATCCCAATCTGTTTAATGACCCACAGGCAAGGGATAGGATTTCTTTTTTGTAAAGGATTCATTGTGCCTTGAAAGGCCCCTAAATATACTTTTTAATCTAATATAAAAATGATTTTAGTTTTTAGTAAGTTAGCATCATAAAAATGTAACAACTACTAAGGAAAGTTAACATTATTAAATAACCAAAATTAATGTCAGTAATGATGACTATTATTGAAATATCATATGACATTAAAGAATAATGTCGTATGTCTCCACTGTGGGAAACACATTACAAAATAACAACCAGTAGAACACATAATCGGAGAAGGCAGTGGCACCCCACTCCAATACTCTTGCCTGGAAAATCCCATGGACGGAGGAGCCTGGTGGGCTGCAATCCATGGGGTCGCTAAGAGTCGGACATGACTGAGCGACTTCACTCTCACTTTTCACTTTCATGCATTGGAAAGGGAAATGGCAACCCACTCCAGTGTTCTTGCCTGAAGAATCCCAGGGACAGGGGAGTCTGGTGGGCTGTCGTCCCTGGGGTCGCACAGAGTCGGACATGACTGAAGCGACTTAGCAGCAGCAGCAGAACACATAATATCAGTATAACACGAGAGACATTCAAAATACGTAATAGATATTTGTACATGGAACAGAAACCTTTAATACTGTGATTAGGAAAACATTTCTATTTACTGCATAGTCCTGCTAACTTTTTCTTCCATATGACTGGGTATTTGGAAGAAAGGTTCAGGGCATGGATTTTAAGTATGAGCTCAAACCCTTATTCAAATTCTTATTAGTATTGTTTTATTGGGTAAATCTGTTATAATCTAGTACATTTTTATTCAAAATTACTTACTGAGCACCTACCATTTGCCAGTGTTTTAGTAAAATGGTCAAAAATACTGGCTACCAAGGTTGACATTCTAGCTAGGGGAGTCAGAAAATAAACAAGAAACATAATCAACAGGTAATTTATGGAGCCTGTTAGAACATAGTTCAGTTCAGTCATTCAGTCTTGTCCAACTCTTTGCGACTCCATGAATCGCAGCACGCGAGGCCTCCCTGTCCATCACCATCTCCTGGAGTTTACTCAGACTCACGTCCATCGAGTCGGTGATGCCATCCAGCCATCTAATCCTCTGTTATCCCCTTCTCCTCCTGCCCCCAATCCTTCCCAGCATCAGGGTTTTTTCCAATGAGTCAACTCTTCGCATGAGGTGGCCAAAGTACTGGAGTTTCAGATTTAGCATCATTCCTTCCAAAGAACACCCAGAGCTGATCTCCTTTAGAATGGACTGATTGGATCTCCTTTCAGTCCAAAGAACTCTCAAGAGTCTTCTCCAACACCACAGTTCTTTGGCTCTCAGATTTCTTCACAGTCCAACTCTCACATCCATACATGACCACTGGAAAAACCATAGCCTTGACTAGAAGGACCTTTGTTGGCAAAGGAATATCTCTGCTTTTCAATATGCTATCTAGGTTGGTCATAACTTTCCTTCCAAGGAGTAAGCATCTTTTAATTTCATGGCTGCAGTCACTATCTGCAGTGATTTTGGAGCCCAAAAGAATAAAGTCTGACACTGTTTCCACTGTTTCCCCATCTATTTCCCATGAAGTGATGGGACCAGATGCCATGATCTTCATTTTTCTGAATGTTGAGCTTTAAGCCAACTTTTTCATTCTCCTCTTTCACTTTCATAAGTACTATACAAAATAAAGAAAAAAGAAGAGCAGAATAAGAGGGATGTGAGCTGGTAGAGGCTTTACTTGAAAGTTTAAATATGATAATTGGTTGTGGCCCCAATGAGAAGCTATCTTGTAGAGGAAATTGGCAGAGCTGTGTCATTGTATCTGTTTCCTGTTGCTGCGTTAACAAGCACAACCCTAGAGGCTTTCAGTTCAGTTCAGTTTAGTTCAGCCACTCAGTCATGTCCGCTCTTTGCAACCCCATGAATTGCAGCATGCCAGGCATCCCTATCCATCACCAACTCCTGGAGTTTACCCAAACTCATGTCCATCGAGTCAGTGATGCCATCCAGCCATCTCATCCTCTGTTATCCCCTTCTCCTCCTGCCCCCAATCCCTCCCAGGATCAGGGTCTTTTCCAATGAGTCAACTCTTCGCATGAGATGGCAACAGTATTGGAGTTTCAGCTTCAACATCAGTCCTTCTAAAGATCACCCAGGACTGATCTCCTTTTAGGATGGACTGGTTGGATCTCCTTGCAGTCCAAGGGACTCTCAAGAGTCTTCTCCAACACTACAGTTCAAAAGCATCAATTCTTCGGCGCTCAGCTTTCTTCATAATCCAACTCTCAAAGTGACACAAATTTATTATAGTCAAGAGGTCAGAAGTTCAAACTGTCTCATTGGACTAAACTCAAGGGGTCAATAGGGCTATTTCCCTTCCAGAGGCTCTAGGGGAGAATCTTTTTCCTTGACTTTTCCAGCTTCTAGAAACCATCTATATTTCCCTGTTTCCAGATGCTATCACTCCAACTTCTGCTTCTCTCATCGCATCTCTTTCTCTGACTCTGACCATCCTGCTTGCCTCTTATAAGGAGCCTTTTTATTACCTTAAGACTCCTGTCATAATCCAGGATAATCATCTCATCTCAAGGTCCTTAACTTAATCACACCTGCCAAGTTCATTTTGCCATGTAAAAAGTAACATATTCACAGGTTCCAAGGTTCAGAACATAGGCGTCTTTGGAAGGTTATTATCCTGCTTAATATTATGTGACTTAACATTGTAACTGTTTTCCTAACCAAATAATTTAGAGGCTATCTGCCATGTACAAAGTCCTTCTTCACAAATCACTTTCTCTCCTCTAGACCCCCAACCCAAGATCCCCACACTTATTGTATCTCTATTCTTTTCTCTACTGTTCATCTTTGGTTTCCCAATATAAAAACAAGTAGCTTCATCCCTGATGTCAAAATGTAAAGGAAGTGAAGTTAGTTTGCATTGATTTGGGGAAAGAATGTTAAAGGCAGAGGGAAGAGTCAGTTCTGAGGCTCTAAGGCTCAGGTGTGGCTGGCACCCTGAAAAAATAGGAGGAAGCAGGAGATGCTGGGAAGAATGAATGAAGATGAGAATGCTGGCAATGAGGTCAGAGAAGGGGGTGCCTCACCCGCCACTTTTATCTCCATAAACCTGGGAAGACAGCACGGTCTCATCTCTTTTGTGTGCTATTCTCTGGCTGTTGTGGTGAATACTTTATTTCAGGGCCTAAGGAAGCACACGTCCCAAGGCAAATCATCAAAAGGGTAGGTGTCATGATTTACCTTGACCTTAGTCAATGATTGGAAATTTCTTTTAACTGCCTTAGTGCTGCCCCAAAGAGCCAAATTTTAACCCAGGGTAAACAAGCCACCCGCGTGTGGTGTGGAGATGGACTCGGGTCCCTGACTCAGCGCCTCAGGAGCCAATCTGGTGAACTGGCTTCAATCCTCGCCTCTTCCGGGAGCAGATGAGAATTCTCCTTACTCCCCCTCAGTCTCGGGGACCTCCGCGCTGCTCATCATGCGGCACATCCATGTGTTTTGCATATGGACCAGGCAGAGATTACCAAACTCTTGAACTCTGGCTGGTCCCAGAAGCCAAGAGTCAGGACCCGCCCCCTTCTCTCCAGGCAGAGGAAGCCACGAGGGCTGGAAGAAGCCGTTGCTTTACAGACTCATTCTCCTCTGGATTTCCTGCCTCTTTCGCCTGCCAAACCTCATTCTGAACAGCCCGGCTTCACCTTCTATGAGTCAGGTCAATTGCGGAAAGAAACCTGATTTCGTATCAGGCTGTAACAGATGAGCTTTTGGGCAGCACGTGCCCTCCAGCGGAAGCCAGGGTCTCCCGTTGTGGGATCTGGCTTCACTGTTGAATGTGGGCCCCAGGGCGCTGCACGTCGCCCGCCCCCCAACCCCCCCACCCCGAAGCCCACAGGGACAAACAGCGTCAGTGTGCGCTCTGACGGCCAGGGCTCCGGCAAAGGGTGTTTCCTGTGTTCCCCATAGTCTAGATGTGTGGCTCATTATTTGATCATCTTCAGAAGGAAGATGTGACAAGCTGGGGAGCCGTGGCCACTCCTCTTCATATTGACAGCTGAAAAGGGCCTTTGTCTCCTGGTCCCTCACGTCATCTGGGCAGGAGCCCGGGAGGAAGGAGGAGGGGGAAAGAACAGCAGCCTTCCCGCTCCTGGCTGAGTGGCCCTGGCACCCAAGGAGTAAGAGATATGGGCCAGAATTAACATGGGTGTCATGCGCCAACTAAGTAGATACCACGTGAAGCCTGTTTTGTTATCCAGAGCCAGAAACTGCTTCCTAAACTTAAAGAACAAACCCGCTGTATTATTTATTGTTGTCATTAGCAGAAGTAGTAGTAGAACAGAAGAGGGAAAAGAAATAGCAAATTCCTACTCAAATGGTCAAAGGGAAACAATGAGGAACATTTCCTGTCAGAAGCCTAAATACTGGGAAACAACATTTTAGAAAGTCTAAAAACTAAGGTAATCAAAAGAGAGAAATACTGTGAATTCATATTAAGAATTAATATAGATTAATAAGATTTCATATTAAGGACATTTGAAACCATCTACTTTCTAATAAATTTGGCAAGAAGTAGAAATATGTCAAGGATTTTTGTTTTTGTTCTCTTAGAAAGGCAGGGTGTTTGGGTAACTCCATGTCTGGGATGTGTGGAGCAGGGTGATTGACGGTTGTCAGGGGAACACTTCCTCATTCTGCCATTGGGCCATTGAGGATATTATATACAGAAAGAAATCCTAAACCTACCTGGAATTATCACAGAGATCACATCACACAGCTCATTTATATATGGTTTAACAGCAAGATTTTATGCACAGTAGCTTATACTTAAATAGGTATACGCACAGAAGAGCTATATGACAGTTATGTAACACACAGAACTATGAACTTACATGACAGTTGGAAGACATTCCATTCTCTAATACACTTGGAATCCTGGCTCTCAACAGTCTTCTTGTCCTTATGTGGAATGCTGATTTGATTTTGAATCTTTTAGATTTTGGATCTTTTAGGAGGATTAACTTTATATGTAGACAGAATAAGCAATAGTCCGGTGAAGTGAGGTCTAGGATTCCAAAGAAGTCATCCCTCATTTCTTGTACTCTGGTGGACGCTTTGAAATCCCATCATCAAAATGTCCTCCATTAAAACTAAGATTTTGGTTCTGGTCAAATAGTTTTAGCCCTGAAGTCTATCGGTCAAACACTGGTATGAAAAACATAAGGGCAGATTTTGATAGGAACCAAGGGAAGGTAAAAACAAAGGGGAGGAGAGATTTGTAGCTCTGTCTTTTTCAGTAAACTCCACTGAGTTTCTAGTTTTGACTCAAGATGATTCTAATCTTTTACAGGGAAAAGGACTATAATTCCCTGTTGATGGATCAGCTAAATGGCCTGATAAAACCACCACAGTTCAGTCTTAAATTCCTAGATTGTACATTGTTTTTGCTCAGATGAATGAGTGAGTGAATGGATGAAAGAATGAATGAACCAATAAATAAACTAGTGAATCTTGAACCATGGGTGAACCACAACAAAAGAGATATATTACTGAAAGAAGTAGGAGACGGGGCAGCAAATATGTGACTTTTTTGGTCTCCATTCTTTTAGCTTTCTTCAATCTTCCCTGCCAGAGTTGTTCCAAATACAATTAAAAATAAAATTAAAAGGGTGCTTTTTTATTTCAACAGGCAAAGAAATACGGTATTAGGATTACAATAGCAAGCTGTTGCTTAAGCTAAATTAAGTATCTTTTATCTATATGGCAATTCATCCTACTAAAAGCCCTTAATATACTCTGAGACATAGATTTTTTTACTTTGACAAGTATATGGCAAATCTTGTCTCTGCTGTTATAGCTCAAGTATGCAACACTCACATATGATGTGTGATTTGCTGAGGATTATATGGATATTTGACAATGACACCATCTCTAGAACCCAGACCTTATCTTTCCTAGACACGATCTCATACAGCCATACTTTGGGACCAACATTTTGTGAAGATCTAATTCCCCAGAGCACCCAAGTGGAAACTGGAGAAAGTCTTTGGAACTGGATCATGACAAGAGCAAATAGAAATAGAAAATAAGTTAAGGGGCCCAGTGATCAAACAGCCATGGTTACCTGAGTTGGGGTGGCATCTTGAACCTGTTACGCACGTCATCAAAGCGGTTGCCCAGGTAAGGGGTGTCCACCGTCACAAATATGGCCTTGTAGCCCATTCGCTCAGCCCTCCGCACAAGCTGCTTGGTGACCTCACGGTCCTTGTAGATGTACAGCTGCAGCCAGCGAATCGCCTCGGGACCAGCTTCTGCCACTTCTTCAATTGAGGAGGTGGCCCAGGAACTCAGCATCATGCCAGTTCCCAGTGACCTGCAGGCTGAGGAAGGAAAGAGAAGATCAAGACCAGCTTGGCATTTTCCCTACTCTAGTCTCCAAGTTGTGGCTCATGGGATAAAGACAGCTACAAAGACAATTTAGAAATAAAAAGTTGCATCTTTAAAAAGTTAGAAACATGCTTTCCTTTCCACACTCTGTGAACAGATATGAAGACAAAATTGACCCAAATGGCCAAAGATGTGCTATATGTAAGGATTAAAAACTTAGAAGCAACTTGAATCTCCAACCTTAAGGAAGTAGATAAATGGTAGCTCACAAATAAAATGAGATATACACAGCCATGAAAAGTAATTTTTGTAATAGTTAATTTTATGTGTCAGCTTGGCTAGGCAAAGGTTCCCAGATATTTGCTCAAATGTGTCTAGATGTTGCTGTAAGATTTTTTTTGTTAAGAGTTTAGCATTTAAATCAGTGAAAGTGAAAGTGAAGTCACTCAGTTGTGTCCGACTCTTTGGGACCCCGTGGACTGTAGCCTACCAGTCTCCTCCCTCCAGGCAAGAGTACTAGAGTGGGTTGCCATTTACTTCTCTAGGGGATCTTCCTGACCCAGGGATTGAACCTGGGTCTCCCACATTCCAGGCAGATGCTTTAACCTCTGAACCACCAGGGAAGAGATTAACATTTAAATCAGTAGACTTTACATAAAGCAGATTACTCTCCATAATGTGAATAGGCCTCATCCATTCAGTTGAAGGCCTTGAAAAAAAGACTGACCTTTCTGGAGGAAGAGGGAATTTTGTCAGCAGATTGCCTTCACATTCAAATACTAACTCAGCTTTTCTGGGGTCTCCAGTGTGCCAGCTCTAGATTTTGGACTTAACCAATTTATACATTTGTATGAGCCGATTCCTTGAATCTCTCTCTCTCTCCATTTCTCTATTTCTCTGTTTCTCCCTTGTCTCTCTCTCACAGTCCCTCTCTCACTCCTCCTTCCTTCTCTTTCAGTTACAAGGAATGACATTTGCGGACTCAGAAAGTTTATCAAGGTATATTAAGAAACCAGAGAATTCCCTGGTGGTTCAAGATTCTACCCTCTCACTACAGAAGCCTGGTTTCGGTTCCTGATCAGTGACCTAAGTTCCATGCAGCATGACACCCCCACCGTCCTCTTCCCCACCCAAAAAAATAGGAGAAGAAAGAAAAAAATCTCCAAAATAACTGGTATACCATGATTTGTATGAATGTGATTATTGGTGTATGAACCTAAACAAACTAATTGTTAATGATAGGTGAGGGTGGGAGAGTTTATTTTTTCTTCCTTTATAACTTTTTAAATTTTATCTTTTAAAAACTGTTAAAAATGAATTTGCCGTTTATATTGTCATTTAAAATTTTATACAATTCATATGTTAGACACCTCAAACAGACATCAGTCAGCTCACAACCTTTTAAACAAGATATCAAGTAATGCCTCGACCAGTAACACTGAAGAAGCTGAAGTTGAACAGTTCTATGAAGACCTACAAGACCTTCTAGAACTAACACCCAAAAAAGATGTCCTTTTCATTATAAGGGACTGGAATGCCAAAGTAGGAAGTCAAGAAACACCTGGAGTAACAGGCAAGTTTGGCCTTGGAGTACAGAATGAAGCAGGGCAAAGGCTATTAGAGTTCTGCCAAGAGAACACACTGTTCATAGCAAACACCCTCTTCCAACAACACAAGACTCTACACATGAATGTCACCGGATGGTCGACACCAAAACCAGATTGATTATATTTTTTCCAGCCAAAGATGTAGAAGCTCTATACAGTCCGCAAAAACAAGACGAGGAGCAGACTGTGGCTTGGATCATAAACTCCTTATTGCCAAATTGAGACTTAAATTGAAGATAGTAGGGAAAACCACTAGACCATTCAGGTATGACTTAAATCAAACTCCTTATGATTATACAGTGGAAGTGAGAAATAGATTTAAGGGACTAGATCTGATAGATAAAGTGCCTGATGAACTTGGATGGAGGTTCCTGTTCCCATCGTACAGGAGACAGGAATCAAGACCAGCCCCCAAAAAAGAAATGCAAAAAAGCAAAATGGCTGTCTGAGGAGGCCTTACAAATAGCTGTGAAAAGAAGAGAAGCGAAAAGCAAAGGAGAAACGGAAAGATATACCTATTTGAATGCAGAGCTCCAAAGAATAGCAAGAAGAGATAAGAAAGCCTTCCTCAGTGATCAATGCAAAGCAATAGAGGAAAACAACAGAATAGGAAAGACTAGAGATCTCTTTAAGAAAATTAGAGATCCCAAGGGAAGATTTCATGTAAAGATAGGCTCTATAAAGGACAGAAATGGTATGGACCTAACAGAAGCAGAAGATATTAAGAAGAGGTGGCAAAAATACACAGAGGAACTGTACAAAAAAGAGTTTTAGGACCCAGATAATCATGATGGTGTGATCACTCACCTAGAGCCAGACATCCTGGAATGTGAAGTCAAGTGGGCCTTAGAAAGCATCACTACGAACAAAGCTAGTGGAGGTGATGGAATTTCAGTTCAGCTCTTTCAAATCCTGAAAGATGATGCTGTTAAAGTGTTGCACTCAATATGCCAGCAAATTTGGAAAACTCAACAGTGGCCACAGGACTGGAAAAGGTCAGTTTTCATTTCAATTCCAAAGAAAGGCAATGCCAAAGAAAGCTCAAACTACCGCACAATTGCACTCATCTACCACGCTAGTAAGTAATGCTCAAAATTCTCCAAACCAGGCTTGAGCAATACATGAACCGTGAACTTCCAGATGTTCAAGCTGGTTTTAGAAAAGGCAGAGGAACCAGAGATCAAATTGCCAACATCAGCTGGATCATGGAAAAAGCAAAAGAGTTCCAGAAAAACATCTATTTCTGCTTTATTGACTATGCCAAAGCCTTTGACTGTGTGGATCACAATAAACTGTGGAAAATTCTTCAAGAGATGGGAATACCAGACCACCTGATCTGCCTCTTGAGGAACCTATATGCAGGGCAAGAAGCAACAGTTAGAACTGGACATGGAACAACAGACTGATTCCAAATAGGAAAAGGAGTACGTCAAGTCAGTATATTGTCACCCTGCTTATTTAACTTATATGCAGAGTACATCATGAGAAACGCTGGGCTGGAAGAAGCACAAGCTGGAATCAAGATTGCTAGGAGAAATATCAATAACCTCAGATATGCGGATGACACTGCCTTTATGGCAGAAAGTGAAGAGGAACTAAAAAGCCTCCTGATGAAAGTGAAAGAGGAGAGTGAAAAAGTTGGCTTAAAGCTCAACATTCAGAAAACTAAGGTCATGGCATCTGGTCCCATCACTTCATGGGAAATAGATGGGGAAAGAGTGGAAACAGTGTCAGACTTTATCTTTTTGGGCTCCAAAATCACTGCAGATTGTGAATGCAGCCATGAAATTAAAAGATGCTTACTCCTTGGAAGGAAAGTTATGACCAACCTAGATAGCATATTGAAAAGCAGAGATATTCCTTTGCCAACAAAGGTCCTTCTAGTCAAGGCTATGGTTTTTCCAGTAGTCATGTGTGGATGTGAGAGTTGGACTGTGAAGAAAGCTGAGTGCTGAAGAATTGATGCTTTTGAACTGTGGTGTTGGAGAAGACTCTTGAGAGTCCCTTGGACTGCAAGGAGATCCAACCAGTCCATCCTAAATGAGATCAGTCCTGGGTTTTCTTTGGAAGGAATGATGCTGAAGCTGAAACTCCAGTACTTTGGCCACCTTATGTGAAGAGTTGACTCATTGGAAAAAACCCTGATGCTGGGAAGGATTGGGGACAGGAGGAGAAGGGGACGACAGAGAATGAGATGGCTGGATGGTATCACCGACTCGATGGACATGAGTTTGAGTAAACTCCAGGAGTTGGTGATGGACAGGGATGCCTGGCATGCTGCAATTCATGGGGTTGCAAAGAGTCGGACACGACTGAGCGACTGAACTGAACTGAACCAATGGTATTGTCTTAGAGAACTTGAAAGAACATGAATGACAGGCTTTTTTCCAAAAATAGGTAGCAAATTGGGGTCAGCTTTAGTGGAGGACAAACTGATACAATGTCTGTATGCCAAATGCCAAAAAATAAATAATAAATATATAAAATTGACTACTTGACCCTGGTTCATTTGACTTACCTTCAATCAGCCATCCATCAAATGTGAGTGAAAGTCATCCAAGTGACACAGGGAGATGATAAGAATCAAGTGACATGCTGTTTACAAAGCTGCTCTGAGAGGTTAAAATGCTTTCATGCTTTTCAAACTTTAGCAGGCAGATAAATCCCCTGGAGTGTTTATGAAAACACAAATTGTGAAAAGCACTGCAGAGTTTCTGATGCAGTCTGGCAGAGACAGGGCCCAAGAACTTGCCTTTCTAACCAGCTCCCAGGTGGTGCCAATGCTGCCAGTCCCTGGACCACTCTTTGACATTCAAACAGCATCATCATGTAAGCTGGATGGGTGCATCTTTACTCTCAGACTAAGGTGACATTTGAAATAGCAACCAGTAGAACAAAGATTGGGACCAATTACAAGAGATGCACATGCAGTAAATGGCAGGCATTAACCACGGGTTTCCAAATTTCCATGCTTTCTCAAGTATATAAAAAACCTCTTCACTTGGTTGTCATGGCCCTAAGGATTGGGGGAGTACATTTGTTCATACTGGTAACAAGGGAGTCTTGTTGGCATATGGGAATTCTAGAAAAATCATTGCCTTGGGGGAGTGAGACATGCTGGATTCTCTGTGTGACCTTACTTAGGCCACATCCTCTTTACTCTAAGGTAACCTGGTAGTAAAGCGGATTTTGTTTTTGATGATTGTTACTTTTCCAATGCCTTCAAAGATGCTTTTCATCCCTGCTCTTCAGGTCACAGGTCAGATAAAGAAGACTTAACCTGAAGGTTATATTATCTATGGATCATTAATCTGTTTCCTCCAAGTGTTCCTTTAAGAATTTCTCTCTTAAGTACTCATAATTAGGAAAATATTGCCCAACAAACCACATTTTAAGTAAGAAATTATGAGTAATGATATGTATAAATATCTTGTCTTCATTAAGAGCTGTAAATATGAAGAATAGATCCAGGTCATCCACTATTGTTTGGAACAAACACCAGAGGACAATGATTGTTTGGATCAGAATCCCCTAACCATCAATTTCCCATAAAGAAATGTGTTCTGAAGAGGATGTGGTCTAAGTAAGGTCACACAGAGAACCCAGCATGTCTGACCACTCCCTCAAGGCAATGATTTTTCTAGAATTCCCAGATGCCAACAAGACTCCCTTGTTACCAGTATGAACAAATGTACTCCCCCAATCCTTAGGGCCATGACAACCAAGTGAAGAGGTTTTCTATATACTTGGGAAGGCTTGGAAATTTGGAAACCCGTGGTTAATGCCTGCCATTTACTGCACGTGCATCTCTTGTAATTGGTCACAATCTTTGTTCTACTGGATGCTAACTATTTCAAATATCACCTTAGTCTGAGAGTAAAGATGCACCCTTCCAGCTTACATTGTTCTGAGGGGGACAAAAAGTACAAGGTTTTTAATTTTATAAATGACTGAACATAGATTTTGTTGAAAAATTCTAATATGAGTTATCCTAGTCTAGTGCCAAGAACTCAAAAGTTTTTGAAGTCCATTTTCCCTATTTATTTTCCACAATGAAACTCTTGCCTGCTCTCACAAGGAGCAAGTGTCAAATTTCATTTTACAAAGGGCAGGGGTCAATTTTCATGGGCCCCCATTCCTAACATGTAGTGCAGAATGAAGACTCCAAAGCATGTTGCCTTTTCCCAATTCCTGGCAAAATGGTGATGTTACTAAAAGGCAAGTCCTGTCTCTTGCCCATGAGAAGGTCCCCAGCACTGATCCAAATCTGAACATCTTGCCTTTCATGATAGTCAACATGTCCTAGAGAAAGCATACCCTGGGAGCTACAACATTAAGTAAACATTGATCCCATATGACTCTATTTCCTATTTCCATCCACTCTTGTTTTATCATCCCTGAGATAAATCTTCAAGGATAGACATATAAACTCTTAATATTCTAGGTATATTCAGACTTTGTTTATATTTGATATATCTTTCTCTTCTTTATTTAGAAGAAAGAGTCATCAAGTCACTGCTATTAAAAAATACATAACCCCCTCAACACACACACTACTGAAGAGACACTAGTAAGGTTTTAGATATTGAAACATCAAAGATAAAACCCTATAAATTACCTAAGTAATAACGTCAATCTCTCCTATCTCTCAAGCAGTGGTAAAGAATCCGCCTGCCAGTGCAGGAGATGCAAGTGATGTGGGTTTGATCCCTGGCTCAGGAAGATCCCCTAGAGTAAGAAATGGCAACCCATTTCAGTATTCTTGCCTGGCAAATTCCATGGATAGAGGAGTCTGGCAGGCTACAGTCCAAGGTGTCTCAAAGATTCAGACATGACTGAGCGCATGTGCACACACACACACACAAGAGTCAGAGGTCTGGGCTGCACTCTCAGGCTTACCATCTATGAGGCACATTTCAATTGTAAAGATTCTTCAACCAAAGCTGCTGCCCCACCCACTCCATCACATCATAGTATTGCCAGATGGTCCATTGAGATGATATTTATGAATGTTTTCTGGTAAACTCTAAAGCCAAGCAATTGTAAAGGGTTAAGTGAGAGAAGGCCTAACAGTATTTGGGAAAATAAGTTCTAGATAACTTTTTAAATTTTTAGAATTTTGTCAAGCACCTGGAGTTCTCATTATTCATAATCCTCTCAACATACAGCTTTCCTCTGCAATGTTTTGGGGTTTTTTTGTAATCTTTTCATTTTGTTTTTTGGCAGCACCTTCCAGCATGTAGGATCTTAGTTCCCCACAAGGGATCAAAACAGGGCCCTCTACACTGGGAGTGCAAAGTCTAAACCACTGGACCACCAGAGAAGGCCCTCTCTACAAGGATACTGATGCTCAAGACATTCATTCTTCCTTACAAATATAGTGTCAGATTCTCACTTCCTGAAGCAAGAGAGCACTTATGGAAGAGAGGAACCTTCTCCAGGCCAAGAAACTCCAGGCTATGGCTGATAGAGGGATATCAAAGGAGGAAATTCCTACATTCCCGAGGTGTGATCTTTTTGTAAAGTCAATGGCAAGACAAAAGCAAATAATCTAGGAGTTACAACAAAAATATGTCATTCTCCACTCCCCATGGCTGTCCTTCATCTGTCTACAGATTTCCATGAAGAGAACCATGGAGAAGATATTAGTGCCTATAGTATTCACTAAGCCCATCAAGCAGTAATTTCTGAAAGCAAACGTTTCAGATTTTCCCTACACTCCTTAGTTTCTCCCCTCTTTTACAACTGTAAGCATAATATGGAAATCATGAGATCAATACTATCAGCTCTAACCCCTCCCCCAACATCAAAGTGGGCTATGGGCTACTGGAAAATGTTGGTGCATTGTGTTTAATAGAACAAAAATTATCTTTAGACCTATCCAAATAGTTCTTTATTAGAATTAAATCACATGCCCTAGGGTGGGGAAATGCTACATGGGTTACAATAATCTGGCATAAGACCAAGTTGATACTGCCTTCCCAAATTCAATGTAGTTAACTCAGTGTCCTACACTATGAAATCTGTAAACAACTACTGAGGTTTATATCAGTTCATATTATATATGAATGCAGCCACCTCTGGTTGAAACAAAGGCTAAACCCAATGTTCAGTGATTTGGCTGGGATAGAACAGGTAAATAGCTTTGCAAAACAGCACAAGTTGGCAAAATCCTCCCTATGGCTGAGATATGCAATTGTATTTCTAGGTTTGGCCAGGGTTTCACTTTACATCAAGCCTTAAATAAAACATTTATTTCTAATCCAAGTAATCTGAATGTGGAGGCAAGCAGATAGGAGGGCTATTGTGACCTTAAATCTCAGGAGATGCTAAATCTGCCTGTTTCAGTTCTTTAAATAAAGACTACTTTGTACATCTCCCATGCATCTAGAGTCTGCTTCTCAGTTCCTGCTCATTGCAGGCAATCATCACAGAATCAGAGGCTCTCAGAAGGTCTTGGAGGGCCTTCAGATGGAAACAATATTTGAGCTACACCCAACACTACTTCATCTTTGGGGATTTAAGCTATGCCTTTGGCTGGAAACCACCAGGAGCCTTCATTCCAGTCTCCGTCCAGTGCTTCTCAAGCTTCAACATGCACAGGAATTACATGCGGATGTTGATAAAATTCAGATTTTGACCCAAGTGGTCTGGGATATGACCTAAGATTCTGTGTTTCCAACAAGCTTCCTAGTAATGCTGGCATTTGTTTTGTGGACTATACTTTAAGGGTGGGTAGGGGCTGGCTTGTGTCTTGTCAATTGCCAGCTATGTCCTGCTGAATGTGTTTTTCTTCTCCATTGTTATTCCTCTGTAGAGGGACACAGGTAACTTTGCAACATTTTCTTATTAATTCATCTCTTAGTAAGATTTAAAGTCAGGGAACTAAAGTCCACTACAGAAACAACCCCTTGGGCTTCCCTGGTGGCTCAGTGGTAAAGAATCTACCTGCCAATGCAGGAGACATGGGTTCAATCCCTGGGTCGGGAAGATCCCCTGGAGGAAGAAATGGCAACTCGCTCCTGTATTCTTGCCTAGGAAATCCCATGGACAGAGGAGCCTGGCAGACTACAGACCATGGGGTCACAAAAAAGTTGGACATGACTTAGTGACTAAACAACAACAACCCCTCAGCACACTTAACCATTATCAGATGTATTTTATAACCTTGCTTATCCAGAATTTGCAAGCTTCCTAGATTTCAGATTCAAAGAAAAAGCAAGCAACAAAATAAAAATAAAGTGACAGAAGATGAGGAGGAAAAGAGGTTTCTCAAAGATAAGAAGGCACAATTTACCAATTATAAAATAGTTTTCAATGTTTAATATCAGGGCAAACAATTGTTCAGTCACTAAGTCTTGTCCAACTGAGACCCCATGAACTGCAACACACTAAACTTCCCTGTCCTTCACGACCTCCCAGAGTTTGCTCAAACTCATATCCACTGAGTTAGTGAATTACACATATAAATAAGATGCCAAACTGTCAAATGAAACTAAAGTTTATCATTCTAGGCTTGACAAGGAAGAGATTTATAATACATTTGGGAATGATGTTTATTCACTACCACAAAAACAGCAATGTAAACTATTAGTTATCAATGGGAATTGATGTCTGTTATTTGGGACATTAACTCATGTGGAATAAACCAGAGCAGAACAATTAAGCAATGTGCTACTTTGGGTACAAATTATTTCTTTGAAAATAACTTTCCTTTATGGGAAAGGTGAGTTAAGCTTCCAAAATTATATGTTTAAGGAAAAGGGGTAATATTATGAAAGGGCAAAAAGGGGCTTTTTTAGGTGCATTTGATTAAAATGCTTCTGTAAAACTTAGTCACCAAAACATCTGTGCTGAAAATTTTGTTGAGAAAACCCATTTTGTCCTCTGCACAGGAAGTCATTATGCAATAGGGAAAATATGCGATGATCATGTACCAAGCAGTTGTGTGGTTCTAAACTCAGGGTCTGACACACTGAAGTGTTTGCATAAACATGCACCATACTAGCCATTGAGGGGTCAGAGTTTCTTTGCCTAGGAAGCTATTATTACACAGAATTGTTAAAGACACAATTAAAATTATTGTCTCAATGTTGAAACCTATCATTTAGATTACTCAGAAAAAGAATGTTCTAAAGTCAGTCATCTAAATTAAGAAAAAACTTCTACTATAATTATGTGTGAAATACTCAGAAGTGGTCAAAAATATTCATTTACAATTTAGAAAATTTAACCAATTTAAAGCCTGCCTCAAAAGGCCAAGAAGCCAGTGTTTTCATGACATTCCATGGTCTGATTTTGAAACAATATAACACTGAGTGGTCATAATGTCACTATACACCAAGAACTCTTTTTCATTGTGTGGAAATATTTTCGGGACAATTCTTCCTAATGGGCTTCCTTAGCCCACCCTTCTTTGTTCCTACTTCATCTCTAAGGCCACACTCTGCAATAGACAAAAACATTAGCTTTACTGTAATGATTCCTAAGTTATAATTCTTTCATTTTTATTGAGTCTCCAGGCCTTGTCATAGCTGGCAGCTGGCATGAAGACCACACCACAGTGAGATGCCTTTTAATGATGGTTTCAAGGAGTATCAGATTTATACATGGTGACTTCAATCAACCTCCCTCAATCTAACACCCTGAATGTTGGAATCTATAGGTAAGCCTTTGACTTCTAGCTGTCACACTTTGATATCTTCCAGAGCACTAACAGTTTGAGAAGAAGCAATCTCACGCTCTCAAGAAAGCTGCTCAGTTCTGGTGCAAAATACTAAAAATTATTTCATTTGATGTTGGTCTTTAAGACAGCTGAAGTCTAATCTTTTAATAGCTGTTTTAGATGAATGAAGTTTCTCTCACTGCAAAGTAATTTCAATGCTGAACCTATCACTTTTTGAATAATTTTATATATGAATTATATATTTATATATGTGCAGATATATAAGATGCCCACAATCATTATTATATATGTATATAAAGCTTCCCAGGTGATGCTAGTGGTAAAGAACCCGCCTGCCAATGCAGGAGACTATAAGAGACACATGTTCGATCCCTGAGTTGGGACGGTCCCCTGGAGTAAGAAATGGCACCCCACTCCAGTATATTTGCCTGGAGAATCCCATGGACAAAAGAGACTAGCAGGCTACAGTCCATGGGGTTGTACAGAATCAGACATGACAGAAATGAGTTAGCAATACAATATGTGTATGTGTACATATATGTAATGTGTATATGTACAGAAAGAGCACGTTTACTGACTTTTGATCATTTTAAATAATCAGAATATCCAAAATATACAGTAGTCATTAAATAGGTTGAAAATAAGGGCAAGAAAAGGTACAAATTGATGTTTTATACTACAACGATGCAAAGAGGTAGTCCCTTCCAAATTTTTAACTGATGTAATTTGGACGAAGTTTTAGTGAACTATCTGTTCTCCTTTATTCCTTCTTACTTTTGTTTCTTCTTAGTAAAAGTGGATACAATAATGGCTGAAGACAAATCACTGGATCAGACTCTAGAGTGAAACAGATCTAGGTTCAATCCCCATCTTAACCACTGACCAATACTGGTCAAGGGTGTCCTTCATTATTGTCAAATGAGGAGACTGATAAAAGATAATGATCTCACAGGTCTATTGTGAGGATTAATGATAGGGATGTGAAGTTCAAGTACCTGGTATATAAAAGGCACTCACTTCAGAAACAGTGAAAGTTTCATTTAAAGTAAATCTGGTGCTTTTCCTGGATTTAGTTAAAATTAAAACTTATGGTGATATTTTCCTCATATATATACTTGGTCACCTAGTACAACACATAAATATATAAATCAATAAAGCTTTCAAAAATACATCATATGGGCCTGGAGCAAAGGAAATGACAATTTTTCTTGCTGAATGGTCTTTCACTCAGTGTTAAGGTTGATCACTTAATCTCGGAAAATCCAGAAAATTCAACAGCTAAATCTCTCACCTACACCCTAATTCAGCTCTTTGGGGCCTTTGTGTCACTCTGCAATCTGTTCCACCTGCACCTTAATAGGTGGTCAAGTCACAACTGAGTCCCAAAACTTCACTTTGGAATGTTCTGCCCTTTTAGGCTCAAAAAGAAAGTGTTCAGATTTAATGGTTTTATGGCCCATCAAATCCTGTGTGGTAGCCTCTAATTGCATCCAGGGGTAGGAATTTCTTTTTAAAATCTTTTTTTTTTTTTTTGACAGTTTAATAAGAATTTACTAATATGCTGAGCATTCCTGGAACGCATTAGGTAGGTTTTAATTTTTCTCTATTTGAGGTCCCAGCACTCCCTCATGTGGTATTTGTTCACATAACAAGTCAAATGCAAAAGCATAAGTAAATACTTAATCTCTTTTTTTCTTTCATTATTATTTCCCATGATTAAACAGAGCAAAAGAGCTAATGTACCTCCATGGGAAATGAAATAAAATTTTACTACATCCACTGTACATAAAACCAGAGAGATTTTCACAGTGCTATAGTAAACATTTTATTAATTAGTTCTCCGAGAAATCAGATACACTCTACTTATTCTGCACGATGGAAATTTAACCTAATGAGACCACTCTCTTTATGTGCTACTAGCATTTGTATTTATTATTTCTATTTGTTTCAATATATTAATATTTTAGAGAGCTGATTTTGTATTCATCCCTGAAGATTATATGAAGAATAAAACTTAAAAATTAAAACCCAATCTAATACAGTTTCAAACAGATATGCCATTATAAGTAGGGGCATTTGTATGACTACTTAAATATTATTGCTTGCTTAGTTGTTTAGTCATGTCTGACTTTTTGCAACCCTTTGGGCTGTAGGCCATCAGGCTTTTTCAGGCAAGAATACTGGAGTGGGCTGCTATTTGCTCCTCCAGGGGATCTTCTCCACCCAGGGATCAAACCCGCATCTCCTGTTTCTCCTGCTTTGCAGGCAGATTCTTTACCTGCTGAGCCACTGGGGAAGCTTCTTAAATGCTATAATAATTATTAATTTTTAAAATGTTGACATCCATTGCAATAACCTCTTATTCATAACACTATGCATGGCAAACTGCTTTCCACTGAATGTTTCCTGGTTACTCCTTCCATCTTGCATGTGTGCATGCTAAGTCGCTTCAGTTGTATCTGACTCTGCAACCTTATGGACTGTACCCAGCCAGGGACTATAGCCTTCCAGGCTCCTCTGTCCACGGGATTCTCTAGGCAAGAATACTGGAGCCCTCCTCCAGGGGATCTTCCCAACCCAGGGAACGACCCCTTGTCTCTTATGTCTCCTGCCTTGGCAGGCTGGTTCTTTACCACAAGCACCACCTGGGAAGCCCCCCTTCCATCTTAAAAGAATTTTAATTTTTGTTTGTTTAAAGTTTAAGCACCTTTATTCATGCTCCTGAATTTTGCACAAGGTTCCTATTTCCTAATAAGTTTCATATCCTGTGGCTTATTCCATACTCTCAAAACTAAAGGGATAAAACTGTAAAAACATAGAACATTTGCAGTTAATATTCCAAGACTATATAACATATACCTTGCCATAGGGGTCTTGCTGCAATTAGACTGATATGACATTTGGTAATATCAGTAACTGGCCAGAGTATTATAGATAACATTGTGTATTGTGATTAATAATCTTGAACCAGGCATTTAATCTCTCCAAGCCTCAGTTTCCACATCCACAGGAGTTGGATAAAGGGCTTTGGGCTCACACATTTTAAGACAGCACTAGGGAATAGATCGGAGAGGGCAATGGGACCCCACCCCAGTGCTCTTGCCTGGAAAAATCCCATGGGCAGAGGACCCTGGTAGGCTGCAGTCCATGGGGTCGCTAAGAGTCGGACACGATTGAGCGACTTCACTCTCACTTTTCACTTTCAGGAACTGAAGAAGGAAATGGCAACCCACTCCAGTGTTCTTGCCTGGAGAATCCCAGGGACGGAGGAGACTGGTGGGCTGCCGTCTATGGGGTCACACAGAGTCAGACACGACTGAAGCGACTTAGCAGCAGCAGCAGCAGGGGATAGATGAGTTAAAAATTCAAATTGCCTGGCACATATTAATTGCTAAATAAATGTTGGCTATCATAATTTTCCACAAGACTTTGAAGTATCACTTTTTAAATTTATATGTGTTTTTTAAATACCTATTTGTTTTCAGTAAGATCCAGAGATAAATACTTATCTGATCAGTCTCCTCCAAACCAAGAAGGCAGTTTTAAGAAATAAAAATCCAGTGTAGGCAGATACTCACTCCACAGTCTCTATCCTCCAGAGCTGGCATAGAGTTGAAAGTAAGTGGGCTGGGAGGAGGTTCCAGAAATGTAAGGAAGGGCAGGTCTCTACTTTGGTCTCTCTTTTTGTATTTGATGACATTTTAAAAATGGAACAAAATAATTTATTTATATGCTGAAAAAAATTGTAAAGACCATCTATTCCTGTTGGGAGTTTTCTACTTTTGAATACTTTTTCTTTGTTTCTGTCTTAGCAACAGAACCCTTTGTTTGAAGGGTCACTCTTTTGAATCCCAATAAGTAACAAAAGTAGCTGTGTGCTCAGTGACACACTTAACTTCCCTGAGATACTTGGAAACAACTCCAGCTCCTTGGGACACCGGAAATAAACCACTGCTCTTGCATAAGCAGCTCACTTTATCAGTGCAGGAGCGTAATCATAGAGAGTGGAAATGACCCGCCTCAAGGAGCGAAACTAGTTAGTGGTGAATTTCCACATAAATCAGATGCCCCAGCCTGGCAGCCCAGGGGACAGTTGTAGCCCACAAAAGTATTTACTTTGGCCCACACATTGTTGCCCCAAACAGTGTTTTAAAGAATTTTGATTTATTTGCCAACATTTAAAAACCAGGAGATTGCACATAAAAATCAAGGTTTCTGGCTTCTCTTAAAAAAATTTTTTTTGAAGATTTGGCAAACCCACCTTCTCATTCCCATAGGGCATCAGTTAGCTGGAGGCAAGATGGGGCTACCCTCCTTCCATGGAATATGCAGTCTAGGCATGGTACCCTGTCTACCACTGAGCTTACATTGTTGTTTTCTCAACTTCATCTCTCCTTGCACATTTACATTACCAACCTGGCCCTAAAAGCCATTTTTTGAGGTTTCTGCATAAAACTTAAAAAAAAATTAAGCAAAGTAAAAAGAGCATTCTTTACTTCCACTAAGATATAAATGGAGTGTACTTTTCTGATGTGTGGAATGTATGGAAGAGAAATATTTTAGGGACTTGGAATTTCAGGGGCAAAAAAAAGTTGAGCCCCACTTCAGGAAGCTTTTCCCAACATTTATCTCATGTGATTCTCACAAGAACTTCTAGAGGTAAGATCTCTTATTAAAGTAGGGTTGCCAGCTGTAGCAAATAGACATAGGGTACCCTGTTACAAATGAATTTTTATCTGAAATGCAACTACAACTTGCTCTCTGTATTTTGTTTGGCAACCCTCTACTCAGTGCCATTTTGAAAAGAAAGAAAGTGTAGCTCCATTGGTCACTCTACAATCACAGTCATGTAAAAACAGAGAGCTCTGTTTTGGGGTTTAGTTGGTCCTGGGGACATGTCCCACAGTGGTAAGGAGAAAGACCAAAGGACCCCTGAAGCAGGGCTCCATGAAGAAGTCTGCAGAACAGTGAGACCCTGGCACCATGACAACTTTCAGAACTTTCTAGCTGCTCATTCTAATTACTCAGGCCAGACCATTCCCTGGGCATTTGAATATCCTTCACTTACCCCACTCCAGTACTTTTGCCTGGAAAATCCCGTGGACGGAGGAGCCTGGTGGGCTGCAGTTCATGGGGTCACTAGAGTCAGACACAACTGAGCGACTTCACTTTCACTTTTCACTTTCATGCATTGGAGAAGAAAATGGCAACCCACTCCAGTATTCTTGCCTGGAGAATCCCAGGGACAGGAAGCCTGGTTGGTTGCCGTCTATGGGGTCACACAGAGTCGGACATGACTGAAGCGACGCAGCATCAGCATCAGCATCATCACTTACTCTTACTGACCAAGCTAGGTGGAGCCCTTTCTTCAGAAAGGGCTGCTAACTAGCATCTAGTCTCCAAGTGTTGTTAGTCTCTCAGTTGTGCCTAACTCTTTGCGACCCCATGGACTGCAGCCCACCAAGCTCCTCTGTCCATGAGATTTTCCGGGCAAGGATACTGGAGTGGGTTGCCATTTCCTTCTCCACCTATTCTCCAAACTTGGCTTCAATTTCTCCTGCTAGCTAGGGACAAAGACCCTGGAAACAAGAAAGCTACATTAAGGGCCAGATAATTAGGAGAGTGAGAAAAAAAGTCCTTCACAACAACATTCATAGATTTCATAATCTCCCCAAGGATCAAGCTAGCTTGAGAGTATTTCCATATTTGGAAACAATAGAGTAAATCAAATATTAGCTGCATAATTCCATGTTGATTTCGTCAGTTTTGAGAGAAAGAAACAATCTCTACCAAATACAAGCATCCCTCCACTTTTAAAGTGCCTGTGGCTGTATTAATATTCAGCTAGCCACTGTCTTGGTTTGTATTCTTCCAGAAGCTGACAATGAGACAGTACTATGAGCCTGAGACTTTTATTTGGGAATGATCACAAGCTGAGCTGAAGGAATGGGAAAGTGAAAGAGGAAAGGGAGGCAGCCAAGGAAGGGTGTGATATTGGGCAGGTGACTTCTGAAGGCAACTGGGGCCCAGGCTTACTGGGGAAACCCTGGGTAGTAGGATGGGAAAATGCTTCAGTGACCCTGATCAGAGAGAGCTGGAGTATTTTTCCACCAGCCTGAAGGATGCCCTTCCACTCACCAACTTCCAAACACCACCCCCATCAGTTCCTGTTGCCAGAGAAAATATTAGGCAAAAAGTTGCATGTTCTGATAGAAATGGGAAGTAACAAAGGAATATATGATGGGCACCAATAGCATCTGTTCCAGACACACATTCTTTCCTTCTGAATAATCTATCCATCCCACAAGCAACACGTACCAACCAAAGAGCCCTTTTTGTTAAGAGCTGATCACCAGCAGTTTGGAGGATTAATAGCCATATTATAGACCATCAATCCATAGACAGTGATAGGAACATAGAAGAAAACCTTAAGAACTCCGAAATCCTTGAGGGATAATTCTACTACAAATATGGAATATAAACTGTCATGTCAGTAGCCTGACAAGAACCTGTTCAGGATCTTAGCTTCTTGAAGCCAGTGTGTATAACTTTTCCTTGCGAATTCCTCTGTGTTCTCAGTGTCATTACATCATTTGCTCTGCCTGTTCTGCCTTATCCTAATGTGTATCAAGTGAGTCACTCTCCTGCATTCTCCTGGGGTAGGCATAGGCTGCTTCTCCTGCACCTTAAATAGCAAATTAATTCCCTTTTACCTTTAGGGCTTCCCAGGTGGCTCAGCAGGTAAAGAATCCACCTGCAATGTAGGAGACCTGGGTTTCAATCCCTGGATTGGGAAGATCCCCTGGAGAAGGGAGCAGCTACCCACTCCACTATTCTGGTCTGGAGAACTCCATGGACTATATAGTCTATAGGGTCACAAAGAATTGGACATGACTGGGCAACTTTCACTTTCACTTCACTTTCAGGGAATTGTGATTTACAGATAAATGGGCTTCCCCTCATAACACTTGTGGGATTTTCTGGAAATTAAAAGCAACACAAGGTGGCTAAGAGCCCAAACTGTGGAGCCAGACTGCCGAGGTCTGAATCCTATCTGTATCATTTATAAATTCACACAATTGTGTGACCCTCGGCGTCTACTGTGTGCTTCAGTTTCTCATGTATCAGTTCAGTTCAGTCGCTCAGTCGTGTCCGACTCTTTGCGACCCCATGAATCGCAGCACGCATGGCCTCCCTGTCCATCACCATCTCCTGGAGTTCACTCAAACTCACGTCCATCGAGTCGGTGATGCCATCCAGCCATCTAATCCTCTGTCATCCCCTTTTCCTCCTGCCCCCAATCCCTCCCAGCATCAGGGTCTTTTCCAATGAGTCAACTCTTCTCATGAGGTGGCCAAAGTACTGGAGTTTCAGCTTTAGCATCATTCCTTCCAAAGAACACCCAGGGCTAATCTCCTTCAGAATGGACTGGTTGGATCTCCTTGCAATCCAAGGGACTCTCAAGAGTCTTCTCCAACACCACAGTTCAAAAGCATCAGTTCTTTGGTGCTCAGCTTTCTTCACAGTCCAACTCTCACATCCACACATCATCACTGGAAAAACCATAGCCTTGACTAGATGAACCTTTGTTGGCAAAGTAATGTCTCTGCTTTTCAATATGCTATCTAGGTTGGTCATAACTTTTCTTCCGAGGAATAAGCATCTTTTAATTTCGTGGCTGCAGTCACCATCTGCAGTGATTTTGGAGCCCAAAAAGATAAAGTCTGACACTGTTTCCACTGTTTCCCCATCTATTTCCCATGAAGTGATGGGACAAGATGCCATGATCTTAGTTTTCTGAATGTTGAGCTTTAAGCCAACTTTTTCACTCTCCTCTTTCACTTTCATCAGGAGGCTTTTTAGTTCCTCTTCACTTTCTGCCATAAGGGTGGTGTCATCTGCATATCTGAGGTTATTGATATTTCTCCTAGCAATCTTGATTCCAGCTTGTGCTTCTTCCAGCCCAGCGTTTCTCATGATGTACTCTGCATAGAAGTTAAATAAGCAGGGTGACAATATACAGCCTTGATGTACTCCTTTTCCTATTTGGAATCAGTCTGTTGTTCCATGTCCAGTTCTAACTGTTGTTTCCTGACCTGCATACAAGTTTCTCAAGAGGCATGTCAGGTGGTCTGGTATTCCCATCTCTTTCAGAATTTTCCACAGTTTATTGTGATCCACACAGTCAAAGGCTTTGGCATAGACAATAAAACAGAAATAGATGTTTTTCTGGAACTCTCTTGCTTTTTCCATTATCCAGCAGATGTTGGCAATTTGATCTCTGGTTCCTCTGCCTTTTCTAAAACCAGCTTGAATGTCTGGAAGTTCATGGTTCATGTATTGCTGAAGCCTGGCTTGGAGAATTTTGAGCATTACTTTACTAGCGTGTGAGATGAGTGCAATTGTGCAGTAGTTCGAGCATTCTTTGGCATTGCTTTTCTTTGGGATTGGAATGAAAACTGACCTTTTCCAGTCCTGTGGCCACTGCTGAGTTTTCCAAATTTGCTGGCATATTAAGTGCAGCACTTTTCACAGCATCATCTCTCAGGATTTGAAATAGCTCAACTGGAATTCCATCACCTCCACTAGCTTTGTCCATAGTGATGCTTTCTAAGGCCCACTTGACTTCACATTCAAGGATGTCTGGCTCTAGGTCAGTGATTACACCATCGTGATTATCTTGGTCATGAAGATCTTTTTCGTACAGTTCTTCTGTGTATTCTTGCCACCTCTTCTTAATATCTTCTGCTTCTGTTAGGTCCATATCATTTCTGTCCTTTATCGAGCCCATCTTTGCATTAATGTTCCCTTGGTATCTCTAATTCTCTTGAACAGATCTCTAGTCTTTCCCATTCTGTTGTTTTCCTCTATTTCTTTGCATTGACTGCTGAGGAAGGCTTTCTTATCTTTTCTTGCTATTCTTTGGAACTCTGCATTCAGATGCTTATATCTGTCCTTTTCTCCTTTGCTTTTGCTACTCTTCTTTTCACAGCTATTTGTAAGGCCTCCTCAGACAGCCATTTTGCTTTTTTGCATTTTTTTCCATGGGGATGTCTTGATCCCTGTCTCCTGTACAATGTCATGAACCTCAGTCCATAGTTCATCAGGCACTCTATCTATCAGATCTAGGCCCTTAAATCTATTTCTCACTTCCACTGTATAATCATAAGGGATTTGATTTAGGTTATACCTGAATGGTCTCGTGGTTTTCCCTTCTTTCTTCAATTTCAGTCTGAATTTGGCAATAAAGAGTTCATGATCTGAGCCACAGTCAGCTCCCAGTCTTGTTTTTGCTGACTGTATAGAGCTTCTCCATCTTTGGCTGCAAAGAATATAATCAATCTGATTTCAGTATTGACCATCTGGTGATGTCCATGTGTAGAGTCTTCTCTTGTGTTGTTGGAAGAGGGTGTTTGCTATGACCAGTGCATTCTCTTGGCAAAATTCTATTAGCCTTTGCCCTGCTTCATTCCGTATTCCAAGGCCAAATTTGCCTGTTACTCCGGGTGTTTCTTGACTTCCTACTTTTGCATTCCAGTCCCCTATAATGAAAAAAACATCTTTTTGGGGTGTTAGTTCTAAAAGATCTTATAGGTCTTCATAGAACCATTCAACTTCAGCTTCTTCAGCATTACTGTTTGGGGCACAGCATTACTTCTCATATATAAAATGGGCCTAATAATAGTACCTACCTCTTTGGGTTGTTTGGAGGATGTGATGCTTTAATACTTGTAATGTGTTTATAAAAGTGCCTGGAGCATGGTATTAAGTGCTTAATAAATAAATCTAAAGGGGTAAGACTCCAGTAGGTCTTTAATAATGCCTCAGAATTAGTGCTGGCAGGAAATAGTGTTAGATAAAACAGTCATGCCTAGGCTGTCAAAGTAGTTTCTAAGTAAGCTTTCTTCTCATTTTTCTTCCCACCTTACTCCCAGCAAAAAGGAGTAGTGACCTTGGAATCATCAGAAGTGAGTTGGAGAATAAGTCCTATTAATCACTAACTATGAAAACTTGCCCTGTATGGAACCAGCTCTTCACCTACTAGGGACAGTGACACCTGTCAAATAGCAAATATAGTGATTTATGTAAAAATAATTTGAAGCTTCAGGGTGTTTTATCAATTCAATAAGCTTTGTTTATTGCCTTCTTCACTTCCTTCCATTCTCATCCATTCCTCCATGGTTCCTTCTCCAGTTTTCTCTTATTTTAAATTTAACTTTTATTGTACTCTTCTAATTCAAAGAAAATTCTATACATATAGACCAAAAATAAGAAGGTTATAGAGTCACATCTGATCCTATAGTCAGAATATCCATAACCCACAAATAAAATTTTGTAAAATGTGGTCTACATTCTTGTAGACCTCCTCAAAAATAAATATATTCTAGGACCTTAATATCGTTTATAACTGCTTTTTTAAAATTCTTATATTGTAACATATTTCTATGCCAGTCAACTCTTCATTTCATATAATTTTTAAATGTTTACCCCATTTTTTATGCATCCTATTTTTTTGCAACCGATCTCTAATTCTGGGACATTTGAGTTATTTTCCTAACTTTTTTCTTATTAAAAATAACAGGAACGGGACTTCCTTTGTGGTCCAGTGGCCAAGATTCCACACTTCCAATGCAGGGGGCCTGGTTTTCATCCTTGGTAAGGGAATTAGATCCCACATTGAAACTTCATTGCAAATCTGCATTGCATCAAAAGATCCCTCATGCCTCAACTAAGACCTGACACAGACAAATAGGCAAATACTTAAAAAATAATAATAACAGGCATAAAAATTCCTGAAAAAATGTCATTCCTCAAAATCATAATTATTTCCTTGGAATCCCTAGAGGAAATTTACAGCATCACATGGAATTGGTATTTTTAAAGCTTTGACAAACAGTTCCAAACTATTTTCTAGAAAGATTATTCCACTTTATACTCCTCCTAAGTTCAGTTCAGTCGCTCAGTTGTGTCTGACTCTTTGCGACCCCATGAATTGCAGCATGTCCAGCCTCCCTGTCCATCACCAACTCCCGGAGTTTACCCAAACTCATGTCCATCGAGTCGGTGATGCCATCCAGCCATCTCATCCTCTATCGTCCCCTTCTTCCCCTTCCCCCAATCCCTCCCAGCATCAGAGTCTTTTCCAATGAGTCAACTCTTCGCATGAGGTGGCCAAAGTATTGGAGTTTCAGCTTCAGCATCAGTCCTTCCAATGAACACCTAGGACTGATCTCCTTTTAGGATGGACTGGTTGGATCTCCTTGCAGTCCAAGGGACTCTCAAGAGTCTTCTCCAACACCACAGTTCAAAAGCATCAATTCTTCGGTGCTCAGCTTTCTTCACAGTCCAACTCTCACATCCATACATGACCACTGGAAAAACCATAGCTTTGACTAGATGGATCTTTGTTGGCAAAGTAATGTCTCTGCTTTTTAATATACTGTCTAGGTTGGTCATAACTTTCCTTCCAAGGAGTAAGTGTCTTTTAATTTCAAGGTTGCAATCACCATCTGCAGTGATTTTGGAGCCACCAAAAATAAAGTCTGACACTGTTTCCACTGTTTCCCCATCTATTTCCCATGAAGTGATGGGACCAGATGCCATGATTGGTTTTCTGAATGTTGAGCTTTAAGCCAACTTTTTCACTCTCCTCTTTCACTTTCATCAGGAGGCTTTTTAGTTCCTCTTCACTTTCTGCCATAAGGGTGGTGTCATCTGCATATCTGAGGTTATTGATATTTCTCCTAGCAATCTTGATTCCAGCTTGTGCTTCTTCCAGTCCAGCGTTTCTCATGATGTACTCTGCATAGAAGTTAAATAAGCAGGGTGACAATATACAGCCTTGACATACTCCTTTTCCTATTTGGAACCAGTCTGTTGTTCCATGTCCAGTTCTAACTGTTGCTTCCTGACTTGCATATAGGTTTCTCTTAAAAACGCACATTTTCAACATGCATATAACCTCATCCCACTGTTTAATCTTAAAATAATATAATTTGATATTCAGAAAACAGAATATTATAATTTATATTTATTTGCTAATCATGGATATGATAAAATATTTTATATATTTAATATGTTTATTGGCCATTTTTATGTCTCCATTTGTGAATGTCCTATTTGAATTTTTTCATTTATATCTTTTCCTCCATTTAGGGATTATACATTATTTTATTATTCAAACATAAAGCTCTTTACACAGGAAGGACATTAACCTTTTGCAGTCTCATATTTTTTCAATTCATTTTGGTTAACCATTTGTTTTAATCTTTTATAGAAATTTGAGAGTGTGGAAATTTCCATTTTTGTGTGTATGTTGACTTGTTTGCTTTTGTTTTACTGTTTGTGGTCTATAACATGTTTGAGAAGTTCTCTCTTATCCAAATTTTAAGTAGACCAATACCATTTCTCCTTTTTCCCCCTTCTCTCTCTCCATATTTCAGGATTACTGTAGATAAATGGTTGGGGCTCCAAGGGTCACTTGTCTCTGTGGTCCCAAAATTAAAGACCTAAATCTCCCCAGCACAATCTCACTGTGTCAGGCTGATATTCAAAGCAGTAGTTTGTGGAAGACATTTCAAGGAGGAAAGTGAATTCACAAGCTCCTTGATTCTTAGAATTAAAATGCTTTAAAAATAGTATTTAGTTCCTACTCTTTGGTCCTGAATTTCCTGCCTTCCTTGGTTTAGTCACTGAGTCATGTCCAGCCCTTGAGACCCCATGGACTGTAGCCTGCCAGGCTCCTCTGCCCATGGGATTCTCCAGGCAAGAATATTGGAGTGGGTTGCCATTTCCTTCTCCTACCTGCCTTCCTTAGCATAAAAAAAAAATCAGATAAAATGTGTTACCAATTTTTATACATGCTTCTGAAGCAGAATGTGGGGAGATTTATTACTGCACATACCTTTTCAAATATCCATAGATGCTAGCAGACTGAAAAGTTGACGAATTACCCTAACTAGGAATTTCTGCATTTCATATTTGAATTTGTCATTATTCCCTCCTAAGGCAGTTGAAAACACTTTATTTTTGGGAATATAACCCATCCATAAGCAAACTATGGCAGAAAACACAACCAACCAAGTCACAGTATTTGCTGTTTGACCGTGAGAATCATGTGGGTTTAGGGGAAACAAAAAGAGCTTTGAAAATGAGGTGGATGTGAAGCTGAGTCCATCTCTGTATGCCTAGTTGTGTCACCTTGGGTGAGTCCCTTTCTCAGACCTCGATTTTTTGAGATGTTGATGTTAATACTCACAGTACGAATAAAAGTCAGTGAGCCGTATGTGAAAACTCAGTTAATCCTTACAGTAATCCAGGGAGGTAGGTGTTATTTTTATCCCCATTTTACAGCTAATAAAGCTGAAGCACAAAGAGTATCTTGCTAAAGTAATACATCTAGAAGGTAGAAGAGCAGGAGGTGCAAGAACAGGCATTTCTATGCCAGTCAATGAGCTTAACTATTGTGAGTATAAAAACACCCAGGGAAGTGTTTGCTTGCTGCACACAGAGAAGACAGTCACCAAGCGTTAGTTTGTTTCTGTCCTTTGAGTGAGAACCTTCTTCCTACCTCGCACCGTTGCAAGCTCCCCATCCACGTGAGCCATGCACTGCATAGCAGTGGCCCCAATGCAGATCGGCATGCTGACTTTTTGCCCTAAAACAGAAGTCGACAGGTCTATTTCAGCAACGTTCCGGAGCATCCTTGGATATAGCTTCCACCTAGAATTTGGGGGAGGGTAGAGAAAAGGTTTTAGAATTTCAAGTGTTTGAGTTAGAAAAAGAAGATATTCTTGTATTTTTCCCAGCAAGCAAATTACTTCACAAAGCTCAAGGAAATTAAGAAACTTTACTTGTTAAGATAGAAAGTTTTGAATAAGATTAATAATAAACTTCTCAAGTTATTGTTCTTAGTCAAGAACAATTAACAAACCGCAGACATAGCCCATCTGAGTCTACAGCCTTTTGCTCTTTGAGAAACACATTTGCATATCCAGACAATCAAAATCTAGAAGAGTTCCACCATCCTTAAAGATTGCCCCATTTCCTTTTGCAGTGAAACTCTCCCTCAACCAATCCCCTAACATCCTCTGATCATTTTGTTGTTGTTGTTCCTATAGTTTTACTTTGCAAGAATATCATAAAAATGGAATCATATATAGTTAGTCCTGAAAGTATATATAATTGATCCTTGAACAGGGCAGGGGTAGTGGGGTGGGTCAGTCCTTTGCACAGTGGAAAATCTGTGTATAACTTTACAGTTGGATCCTCCAGATCTCTGGTTTCACATCCACAGATTCAAGCAGCTGCAGATCATATACTACCTTTTCAGTGTAAAAAAAAAAAAATCCATGTATATGTGTACCTGCTAAGTTCAAATCCATATTCAAAGGTCAACTCTAGTATA
The DNA here is from genome assembly GCF_019923935.1 of Bubalus bubalis. Lineage (NCBI taxonomy): Eukaryota > Metazoa > Chordata > Mammalia > Artiodactyla > Bovidae > Bubalus > Bubalus bubalis. Next base: position 33,013,679 of record NC_059170.1, on the reverse strand, counting down.
TGGCATTTTGAATCAGGCTTGGGATGTAGCTCAGCTGGTTAAGAATCCGCCTGCAATATGGGAGACCTGGGTTCAGTTCCTAGGTTGGGAAGATCCCCTGGAGAAGGGAACAGATACCCATTCCAGTATTCTGGCCTGGAGAATTCCATGGACCGTATAGTCTGTGGGGTGGCAAAGAGTCAGACATGACTGAGTGACTTTCACTTTCACTTTTTTTAACTTAGCCTAATACTTTTGAGATTCATCCATATTGCTGCAAGCATCAACAATTGTCATTTTCAGTTGATGGTGAGTATTCCATCTTAAAAACGTAGCACAGTTTATCCATTCTCAAGATAAGAATATTTGGAATCTTTCAACTTGGGGTGATAATAAATAATGCCACCATAAGCATTCACTGAAAGGTTTCTATGTGAACATAGCTTTCATTTCACTTCTTCCAAGCCATTTTGAAGACAGTATAGAATGGCATGGGGATTAGATTAGAGTTTAAGAAGATATCCTATGTCTACGTCAACTGTTCTTTTTTCTTACAGACAGTAGCTTCAGGCAATTACTTGTAAAATTATGATGTGGTTTCTTCAAAATCCTTGATCTGAATTCTGTATCCATTGAAGTATGACGATAAGGGAAGGTGGGTTTTTTTTAGTTTAATTGAGCATTTTCCCCAAAAATGTTATTTGGCAGAGACTGGAATTTTTGACTTGAAGAATTTTTGACCCTGACCATTATCTTAAATTATTTTTTCTGCAGTTCTTTTGTGTAGCAATGTAAGTTACTCACAAACCAAGAAACAAACTAGTAAAATTTACAGGAAAACTAGTTCTCTTTTCTCTCTGCAAAATTTATATCTCCTATTTGTTCAGGATTATTTTCTCCTCATTAGTAATTGATTAAAACTGAAGAAAATACAGCCCCAGTTTCTCATGAGCATTAAGGCAATAAACCTGTGAGTACACATGCATATATACCTAACTAGCACTCACCTTTCAGGACTTAGATTTAATTCTGCTTCCAGATAGATCAATTTTTTCATTAATACAGTGAAGTGTGATTTAGTAACAGAGTTACCAAAATAAATGGAACCTCCCAAGACTTAATTGAAGCCTACTTCCTCCAGCGGAAGAAGAAATTCTGCCTTAATGTTGCTTTGAGGAATAGCTAAGGGTCTGTAATATAATCCTTCCTCACATAATAAAGTAAAAACATCCAACCCCTGCAAAACATAATAAAGAAGTTTAACGGTGATTTCTCTGCAATTCCTTTGAACAACATAATTGTCTTGATTTTCTGTCACACCACATGCTCTGCTGCTGGAAGTCTTTTCTTCTCAACTGACCCTCACAGCATGATTCTTTGATCTCCATTCTGAATGGGGAGATGCAGAAACCTTGAAGAGAAATTTTACTACCAGTCATCTCTAAGTGTATTATTAGAATGAGAGAAAAAGATTTAATAGCAGCCGTTGGCATGCTGGCCTTGGAAGGCATTAATATTTACTTAGAGCTGAGAAAACAATGGAAGCTTTTATGAAGAGCACACACAGAGCTGCAGGGCATTAGCCATGTGTGTGTTTGTGTGTCAGAAGGAACATTTTCAGATATCCAGTTCCCCTTGAATCAGGCAAGGCTCAACCCTTTCCTCTACAGGCAGCAATTTCATACTTGTCCACGAGGTGGCGAAGTCACTTTAATAACGGTGTTCTTGCTTCCCACACATATAATTTCCGGCCCTGAAGATGACATTACAGAGGCATCAACCAACAGCACAAAATGCAATTCCTAGACCAAATTAGATGAGATCAATGGCGTGGAAAATGTATGCTTTCTAAAAAGTCCTTCACATTTTGAAATGTTCCAAAGAGCAATTACAACTTAACCTTGTCAGATAATTCCAATAGTTCTGCAAGCCCCACCCGATCTCATCCCCAATTTAAGTTATTTTTTCACAATCTTACATAAAACTAGCTTACTACAACCTTGGACCCTGGTTTTATGGGACTTCCACTTTGGAAAAAAATATGAAGATTGACAAAACAATTGAACCAGCTGAATAATAAACATTTTTCAAAGGTTTCTTTAATGAAGTGGTGCAAAAGTGGAAATCATTTTAACATCCAACAAGGGCCTCAATTTTATGTTATCATAAATTAGGTCCCCAAGAGGAAGTACACTGATGAAGGAAGAAACCCTCTCATCACCCAGCTTTAAAGTTCTGTGCTGTTATTGAATCCCACCAACTCAACACAGTGAATTAATGATTTATAAGTACTGTAAGATGATCATGTCTTCCCAAATGGCTCAGTGGAAAAGAATTTGCCTGCCAATGCAGGAGACTCGGATTCAATCCCTGGGTCAGAAAGATCCCCTGGACGAGGAAATGGCAACCCACTCCAATATTCTTCCTTGGAAAATTTCATGGACAGAGGCGCCTAGTGGGCTAAAGTCCATGGTGTCACAAAAGAGTCCAACACGACTTAGCAACTAAGCAATAAAAATGATGATCATATTGCATCTTAATTTCTCCACATGAATTACTTATTCTAAGCATTAAAAATGCATAGCATATATATACATACATAAATTGTGTATATGTATATATAAAATATACTACAAGTTTTAAAATCTTATTTGTTACCATTTATTTCTCAATATTGAGAGAACTTTAAAACATATAACTGGAATATTGATACTTCTGAGATACTTGGTAAAGGAAGAAGGAATTTAAGTCAGAAGAAAACACAGCGAGGTAAATACTATATTTAAACAGTCTAGCCATTTTCAGAGTGCCTCTGTGTGTAGATAAGTTTCAGAAGGCCCGTGAATCTCCTGAAATATGCGTGTGTGTGTGTGTGTGTGCGTGCGCGCGCACGTGCTTGTGTGTGTAGTTTGTCACACATGTCTGGATAAAAAACCACAGCTTTGAGGTCCAAAGTGGGAAGAGTGAGAGATTTCCAGGGGAGAGGGAGGGAGATGAAGAGAAGAGAAGAAAAGGGAGAAGAATGATGAGGAGGGAGAAGGATGAAAAGGTGACGGAGCTGATGTGAGATCTCTTGCCATGTGACTTTTCAAAAAATGAGACAATTAACAGCTTTTCATAATGCAAGAGAAAAATCAGCTTGCTTACCTGTGGTGCCAAGTAGCTGAATGATTCTGTGACATTTACACCTATGAGAACACTAACAATGCCCCTGGTGAATGTATATTGCTTCTCAAATATTTAAGAGAGGGAATGATGGCACTTTTACCATCTCTTATTTGAGAAAATCCATGCAATTTTCAGTGTCACTAAGTGCATTAGGGACGATGAGCTTCCTTTACTAATATCCCATGACTTATAAACACCCAAATTGGAGAATCATATTCCACCAGATAATTTCACAAAAAGCCACAAAATGTGTGCAAGCCATGTTTGAGAAAGATAATGTGTTTCTCACATTATAACCCTGGTTAATGTATAAGAGAATCTAAGAACTATCCTTTTGAAAATTAACTCCAAACTTTCAGGCCACACGAAATCTAACAAGCTGACATTTTTCATTGTTCCTGTCATAATTGCAATAGGAAACTCTGTTCTTTGGGTAGTTCTATTTGACTTTATTTGGTTTTTTTTGTTTTTTGTTTTTGTGGGAAGCAGACACAATGTTATTACAGCCTCAAGTCTTACCCAAAAATATCTCCAAGCAACTGCTTTGTCACCTAACTGGTCTGTGTCCCCAGAACCCCAAAAGGTGGTTGTCAGAGCTGGGTGCAGAGATAAAAGGTGTCATTGTACATTCACACCATTTGCTATACCCCTGGGATAGGGAGGTTATAAATTTCACAACTGTCTTTAAAATACTCTGTCGTGTGTCACAGTGGGTTATCTGAGGTTTGCTTGATTTGTCATCTTCATTTGAATTAGAATGAGAGCTTTCAGACTGATTGCCTTCATCCCATCAAGCCAAAGCCACCACCTGGAAGAACATCTATTTTACCTCCATGTGATCAGCTTTATGATACAGAGTAAGAACTGAAAGTTCATCCAGCAAGTTACATGACAAAAAAGGATTGGAGATGCTAGACAGGCAACGTGTGTTGTAATAAAAGCTCCTCACGTGGTTGATAATAATCCTCTATCCTCCAGAAGAAAAAAAAGAGTCTATTAGTACACTTTTCCCTCCTTTAAAGCTGAACAAAAGAGAATGCTCAAGGTTCATAGAAAAGATGGCATTTAAAACTCCTTCTCATTGTCTGTGTCCTGTCCCTAAGTTACTCACTCAATACTTAGGCTGAGTAGGCTGGGAACACCCACTGCTGGGGATACCTGTGTAATTCACAGAAGCTGTGAGGTGCTTTTTCAGGCCACACAGAAGTCACCACAGTCTTCTGTGTCTCACAAGGTTTCTAGAATTTCAAGGGTTGAAGAGATGTCTGGTTTGCTACACCCCTTTGCTCCATCTTGAAGATGTCCATTGGGCCAATTGTTTTGGGTCCATTTTTCACCAGTTCAGCCACCAGAATTATGGAAGCCAAAAGTCAATGTGCATCCCTTGAAATGTAAGCTCAACTGGACAAGAACTTTCTTCACCTGGCTCACTCTATCCTCAACATGTATTGAATCGAACCCACTGAGATACTTAATGTGTGAGGCAATTAACCAACCAGCATGTGGTGAGGGGTGTTAAAAGGTGAGGAAGGCTGTGCAAAAATGGACTAGATGGTCCCTTGAGCATTGTGCCTTGAGGAATGCTGATGGACACCAACTCCATTATCCTCCCAAGGCCCTGAGATTTCCTTGGTTAAAATTACCTATTTGGGTTTAAGTGTTGCTTTCAGGAAACTACTAATAGGCAAAACACATCACTTGTGAACAGAGTTGAGATGAGCCCAAGTAGGGGCAACTTCTGAGAGCAGAAAACATTGAAGGACCTGAAATACCCCATAGCAGTTGGATAAAATCATCAGAAGTTTAAGCAGCTCCACTCTTTGCCAACTTTTCCCTTGCCATGGCTCCCTAGCATTTATTAAATCTCATTTGTGTCCCAGGAAAGATCTGAGACAAAGTCAAGGCTTGAAGAAGTTTGGGGAAGCCTCCCCTGCCTTTCACCCCACGCTCAGGCTCCTACATTGATTTGTAGGTGATTTGGTGCTGTTTGCCGGGGACCACCATGGTTAGAATGATTTCATTTCTCCTAATACACACATAGGAAAAATTAGCTTGAGTGATTTTGCTCTAGGCTAAAGCAGAAATCAGGAAGAAAGGCAGATTCTTTCACCTGGGTACTTTATTCCCTTTTTGTTTCTCACCATCCAAATGAGTGCCCACATTTGCTGGCTTCACTAAAGGTGCATGAGCCTCATAGACTGTAGTGTATTGAGGGCTCCCCTCCCCTGCTCCAGCAAATAAACCATTTCCTAACTGTATAAGCTGTGACATCCACCATCTTGGGCTTTGAAATATGAAAGTCAGTGGAAAACTAATTTTGGAAGAGAGATGAAGCCCTTTGGAGGAGAAAAGAAACCACAAAGTGAAAGATTAATGCCATATAGACAAACTTGAATCTAAAGTAAAAATTTAGAAAACAGTAATCAAAATGAATGATAATGGAAAAGCAGCATGATGGCAACATTCGAGGTAACCATCTGATCTGGTTTGCCCAGATAAGACAGTTATCTCCTGTTTAATACTAACAGTTTCCTATACCATAAATTAGACTGCCGGAGAAAAAGAGAATGGAATCATCATAATTTATCACCATTTTTATACACAGTTAAGTGAATTATCCACATAATTCCAAGTGAGGAAATGTAGGGTTAGCTTTTTCCAAGCAAATTTAAAACCCAATATTTCTCACAGCCCCATGAATTTCCCCTCTCTACTAAACATAATATCTAAACAAGTAAGTCCATACCATCATTATTCAAACTGAAATATTGTGCTTTGATAGAATTTCTTTGTATAATTTTAAAACATGATTTTAAAAATATTCTTACCTGGAAAAGGCTGCAATATTATCAGCCAAGGTTTCCTGATCATTTGCGCCAGATCTATAATAGTCATATATAGACTTCTGAAGTACAGATTTAGCATGCTGTTCATAATCGCTGATGCAAACAAGCCGAGAGGACATTTTCCTGGGCTATTGCAAACCCTGGGATGTTTTTCCCCCTGTGTTGCTTTCTACACTCTGACAATTCTGTTATTAGTCATTTATTAACAGACTTTTTCCAAAGTTCAGATTTAGTTCTCTGTTGCTTACATTAATTAAGTGAGCAAACACATGCTTAGACTTTGAAATTTTATTTGCAGCTGTCTGCCAAAGAGCAGGTAGTACATCTAAGCCTCAAGAAATTGGGTTGAGGGGACAGCAAGAGGGGATTAGGTGTGTGTTACATTAAAAAGGCAGGAGAATGAGTAAAAATTAAAAACCTAGAGCAGTCCTTGCCTAAAGCCGCCCTTGGCTCAGTTCTGCCAAAGGCTGTTTCTTCCCCACTGCATGTGTCTTTGCTATTTAACTGGTACCCAGAATTTGCTGCACACTCATTTTCTTTCCATATTTGGATCATGCACTACACAAAAAAGAGCTTATGAAATGAATAGAGCATATGTTACCAGAATGGGGACTCCTTCCAGGGCCCAAGAGTGGGCTGTTGTGTAACACTCAGAAATGAATTGTCTAAAGAGACACGTGTACTGGCAAAGCTAAAGACTTTATTGGTAAGGGGTGCCTGGGCAGAGAGCAGCAGGGTAAGGGAACAGGAGAACTGCTCTGCTGCATGATTTACAGTCTCAGGTTTAATGGTAATGGAGTTAGCTTTCCAGATAGTCTCTGGCTTTTGCTTGTACCCATATTTGGTTTGACTCAGGATCCTTCCAGGCTTTCCCAGGTGGCTCAGTGGTAAAGAATCTGCCTGAAATGCATGAGACTTGAAGGAGACACGGATTTGATCCCTGGGTTGGGTAGATCCCCTGGAGAAGGAAATGGCAGCCCATTCCAAAATTCTTGCCTGGAAAACTCTTTGGACAGAAGAAGCTGGCTGGCTACAGCTGTACAAGCTACAGACTACTCTTTGCAGTCACCAAGAGTCAGACACGACTAAACAACAGCAAGGGTCCTTCCTTGTGTACTTGCAAATCTGGATTCCAGCACAAGGTTTCTGGGAGTTTGGCAGGACATATTATAGATGGGCATCTCCTCCTTCTTTTTGGCCCCTTGTAGATTCTCCAGTTTAGTTTTCTGCAACAGCACCATTTTCCTTATCAGGACCTCCTGCTGAGACAACTCATGCAAATCATTATTATTGTGCTTGGTCAAGGCGGTCAACAGTTCCCTAGCATATCCAGTAAATGTAGGGTGTCTACACAACAAGAAACCTGGCTGATTATAAACTTTTGGCTTTAACAAGAAACATTAAGGCCAAATTTACAGCTGATTCTTAGAGTCTTATCTTCCTCTGGAGAAGATGCAGGGAAGTGCCAGTCCAAAAGACCTTGCAATTTCAATCTAAAATTTCATTCAGTCATGGAAAAAACACCCGGGGAAGATGTGCATTAGTAAGGCATAACTCAAAACAATGGCTTTGACATGAGTCAGATCTGTTTTTCAATTTGGGAGGCCCCACTTAAAGTTGCTCACCTGTGCCCAGCAGCTGAAGTTCAACTCCCAATACCTATAGGAGGTATTGAACTTGGAATCTGCTGCTCCATCCACATGGAATCAATGCCCTCTGGAGGGCTTAAATTGTGAACTCATGGACTGTAGCAAAGGAGTTCATACATGAATACCGAATCCCTCAGTCCTCCGGCATTTAACTCATAGATGTGTGTTCAATGAGTCGCACGATCACAGTTCTCTGAGGTTCATGCTTCAGTTACCCACAGGTCTTAGTTGGTTGTTAACCCACCCTGTGTTACCTGCCTTCCCTTCCAATTTCCCCAACCCCTTAATTTAATCAAAGAGCTTCATGCTGTTAGAATTAGCATTGAATTATATATAGATTTATCCCCAAAGTTCACAAATGCTTACTTTTGGCTTCAGTTAGGTATTTATTATATTATATTTTATAACATATCAGCTCAGTTCAGTCGCTCAGTCCTGTCCGACCCTTTGCCACCCCATGAATCACAGCATGCCAGGTCTCCCTGTCCATCACCAACTCCCAGAGTTTAACCAAACTCATGCCCATTGAGTCGGTGATGCCATCCAGCCATCTCATCCTCTGTCGTCTCCTTCTACTCCTGTACCCAATCCCTCCCAGCATCAGAGTCTTTTCCAATGAGTCAACTCTTCACATGAGGTGGCCAAAGTATTGGAGCTTCAGCTTCAGCATCAGTCTGTCCAATAACACCCAGGACTGATCTCCATTAGGATGGACTGGTTGGATCTCCTTGCAGTCCAAGGAACTCTCAAGAGTCTTCTCCAGCACCACAGTTCAAAAGCATCAATTCTTCGGTGCTCAGCCTTCTTTATAGTCCAACTCTCACATCCATACATGACCACAGGAAAAACCATAGCCTTGACTAGACGGACATTTGTTGGCAAAGTAATGTCTCTGCTTTTCAATATGCTGTCTAGGTTGAACATAACTTTTCTTCCAAGGAGTAAGCGTCTTTTAATTTCATGGCTGCAATCAATGTCTGCAGTGATTTTGGAGCCCCCAAAAATAAAGCCTGACACTGTTTCCACTGTTTCCCCATCTATTTGCCATGAGATGATGGGACCAGATGCCATGATCTTAGTTTTCTGAATGTTGAGCTTCAAGTCAACTTTTCACTCTCCTCTTTCACTTTCATCAAGAGGCTTTTTAGTTCCTCTTCACTTTCTGCCATAAGGGTGGTGTCATCTGCATATCTGAGGTTATTGATATTTCTCCCAGCAATCTTGATTCCAGCTTGTGCTTCTTCCAGCCCAGCGTTTCTCATGATGTACTCTACATAAAAGTTAAATAAGCAGGGTGACCATATACAGCTTGACATACTCCTTTTCCGATTTGGAACCAGTCTGTTGTTCCATGTCCAGTTCTAACTGTTGCTTCCTGATCTGCATACAGGTTTCTCAAGAGGCAGGTCAGGTGGTCTGGTATTCCCATCTCTTTCAGAATTTTCCACAGTTTATTGTGATCCACACAGTCAAAGGCTTTGGCATAGTCAATAAAGCAGAAATAGATGTTTTTCTGGAATTCTCTTGCTTTTCCATGATCCAGCAGATGGTGGCAATTTGATCTCTGGTTTCTCTGCCTTTTCTAAAACCAACTTGAACATCTGGAAGTTCACGGTTCGTGTATTGCTGAAGCCTGACTTGGAGAATTTTGAGCATTATTTTAACATAATTATATATAATTCCTTCAGTTCAGTTCAGTTCAGTTCAGTCGCTCAGTCGTGTCCAACTCTTTGTGACCCCATGAATCACAGCACGCCAGGCATCCCTGTCCATCACCATCTCCCGGACTTCACTCAAACTCACGTCCATCAAGTCGGTGATGCCATCCAGCCATCTCAACTTCTATCATCCTCTTCTCCTCCTGCCCCCAATCCCTCCCAGCATCAGGGTCTTTTCCAATGAGTCAACTCTTCGCATGAGGTGGCCAAAGTACTGGAGTTTCAGCTTTAGCATCATTCCTTCCAAAGAACACCTAGGGCTGATCTCATTTAGAATGGACTGGTTGAATCTCCTTGCAGTCCAGGGAACTCTCAAGAGTCTTCTCCAACACCACAGTTCAAAAGCATCAACTCTTCGGTGCTCAGCTTTCTTCACAGTCCAACTCTCACATCCATACATGACTACTGGAAAAACCATAGCCTTGACTAGACGGACCTTTGTTGGCAGAGTAATGTCTCTGCTTTTCAATGTGCTATCTAGGTTGGTCATAACTTTTCTTTCAAGGAGTAAGCGTCTTTTAATTTCATGGCTACAGTCACCATCTGCAGTGATTTTGGAGCCCAAAAAATAAAGCCTGACACTGTTTCCACTGTTTTTCCATCTATTTCCCATGAAGTGATAGGACCAGATGCCATGATCTTGGTTTTCTTAATGTTGAGCTTTAAGCCAACTTTTTCACTCTCCACTTTCATTTTCATCAAGAGGCTTTTTAGTTCCTCTTCACTTTCTGCCATAAGGGTGGTGTCATCTGCATATCTCAGAGAAGGCAATGGCACCCCACTCCAGTACTCTTGCTTGGAAAATCCCATGGACGGAGGAGCCTGTTAGGCTGCACTCCATGGGGTCGCTAAGAGTCGGACGTGACTGAGCAACTTCACTTTCACTTTTCACTTTCATGCATTGGAGAAGGAAATGGCAGCCCACTCCAGTGTTCTTGCCTGGAGAATCCCAGGGACGGGGGAGCCTGGTGGGCTGCTGTCTATGGGGTTGCACAGAGTCGGAAACGACTAAAGTGACTTAGCATCTGCATATCTGAAGTTATTGATATTTCTCCCGGCAATCTTGATTCCAGCTTGTGCTTCTTCCAGCCCAGCGTTTCTCATGATGTACTCCGCATATAAGTTAAATAAGCAGGGTGACCATATATAGCCTTGATGTACTCCTTTTCCTATTTGGAACCAGTGTGTTGTTCCATGTCCAGTTCTAATGCTTCCTGACCTGCATATAGGTTTCTCAAGAGGCAGATCAGGTGGTCTGGTATTCCCATCTCTTTCAGAATTTTCCAGTTTATTGTGATCCACACAGTCAAAGACTTTGGCATAGTCAATTGTCCTTTTGATTAACATAAAACTAGCTTTATTACACAATATTGCTACTGCTACACATGAAGATACCCCAAGGCTAATGATGAAAGAAGATGGATAATAAGGGCTGGAAATTATGCTCTCTGTAAGCAGTGTGCTGAAGGATAAACCAGCAAGCTCCAGAATGTGCTATTCTTAAAACACAGTTGTACTTGAAAACAGTGAGCCAGAGGAGACTGGCTAATAATGAGATGTCAGCTCTCTGATTTTAGAGATTAATAATCAGAACTGAAATGCCCTTAAACAGCATGAAAGTGAAAGTTAGTAGCACAGTCGTGTCTGACTCTGCGATACCATGAACTGCAGCCTGTCCCGGTGAATTCTCCAGGCAAGAGTACTGGAGTAGACTTCTCCAGGGGATCTTCCCAACCCAGGCATCAAACCCAGGTCTCCTGAATTTAACAGGCAGATTCTTTACCAACTGAGCCACTAGGGAAGCCCCTTAAATGGTGTACTTTTATTTAAATTATAGTCTTATACTAGGAGGAAAAGCTGTGAATGTTTAAAACAACACAGTTTCTTCAAGCAGATAATTTGAACCAAATAAGAATGATAGCTCAGTCTAAAATATGATGCTAAAAGAAAATTGCTGCACTTGGATGCACATCCTTGTCTTAGCAGGTGAGAGAGACACATATAGTCTTCCTACATCTGTTCAACTATTTATCTTATGAATGTTATAGATGAATATTAATAGCACATTTCTTATAAATGAGTCCCAACAACTAAAGGCTGAAAGTCACATATCTATGTACATGTCAAATGAAAACCTCCTGTGAGCATATTTGAAAACTAGAAAGTTGGTGCTGATGGCTTTTGGAAATTGCTAAAATAAGAGAACAGTTTTGTGAGAAATATGTGTGGACACCATGCAAATTTATTTAAAGCAAATGAACTTGAGAAAGGAGTAGATTGAATGAATCTCCATCTCTCCTCTCTATTTTTGTGGATAGTGGTAACAGTGATAGATTTTTTAAAAAGAATAGCGGCTCATTTTTTTTTAAGAACTGTAAAATGCTTTTTTATATTTTATTACTTCAACTCAATAATGACAATCTACTCAATATTGCTGTAAATATTCATTGTGACAAGTAAAGGTAGTTGTCATTCACAAAGGATAGCATAGGAAGGAAAAAAAATGTTTAACTTCTATCTTATTACAAATAAGGGAATAGTTTGGCAGGAATGGCATTTCCTTCATCTGTTTAGGGACCAGTTGTAGTGAATAATTCAATGTGAGTTTTCAGGCCAACACCTGTTTTAGTTGTGAGATTATTGATTCTTGGTTTTTAGAAATTTTAATGGAAATCATGCACTTATCCAACTTTAGGCTTTGCAAGCTACAATAATATAGTCTCTGATTTTCACTGTAAATATATCTGCTTAACAAATCATATTGATATGTAATCATATATTCTTATGCATAATATATTATCTTGATATATATTATTATGTAAGACTGCTGATCAAAAATTATAAATATTTTAGGCTAAGGAAAAATTGGAAAACAATATTATTTATAAAAGATGATTTTTTTGTGGTGGTCACTTCTTTAAAATATTGTTTCCAAGTGTAATGAGGAGAGATGGAAATAATAAATGAAGCCCCTTAGTTTGTTTATCACCCAAACATTATTACTGACTATATTCTCCACTCTACATTTCATCCCTGTGACTCATTTATCTTGTAAATGGAAGTTTGTACCTCTTGATTTCTTTCACCTGTTTGTTTCCCTCATCTGTTTCACCCCTCTCCCTTCTGGCAACCAATATTTGTTCTTGGCATCTATGACCCTTTTTTGTTTTATGTTTGTTCCTTTTTTTACATTTCAGTTTTCACATGTCCCAAGTTAGAGCATAGTTCTTTTCAGATCTATCCATGTTGTTGCAAATGGCAACATTTCACTATTTTTATTGCTGAGTAATTGTGTGCATATATTCTTTACCATTAGTCTACCCATTGGTAGTTAGATTGAGCCCATATCTTGCCTGTTGTAAATAATGCTGCAGTGAACATAGATGCGTGTGTATCTTTTCAAGTTTGCATTTTCATTCTCTTCTGCTAAGTACCCAGCAGTGGCATTGCTTGCTCTCATGGTAGTTTCATTTTTAATTTTTTGAGAAACTTCCATTTACTGCGCTAAGTTGCTTAAGTCATGTCCGACTCTTTGCAACCCTATGGACTGTAGCCCACTAGGCTCCTCTGTCCATGGGATTCTCCTGGTAAGAATACAGGAGTGGATTGCTGTGCCCTCCTCCAGGGGATCTTCCTGACCCAGGAATCAAACCTGCATCTCTGAAGTCTCCTGCATTGGCAGGAAGGCCCTTTACCACTAGTGCCACCTGGGAAGCCCAGGAAACTTCCATACTGTTTTCCAATTTACATTCTCATCAGCAGGGCATGAGCACTCCCTTTTCTCCACATTCTCACAAACAATTGTTATTTATTATCTTTTTAACAAAAAACATCCTGACAAGTGTAAAGAGATATCTTATTTTGGTTTTGATTTGCATTTCCCTGACAATTAGTGATGTAGAGTATCTTTTCATGTGCCTGTTAGCCATCTGTACATCAGCTTGGAGAAAAAAAGTTTTTTTAGATCTTCTGCCCCTTTTTTAGTAGAGTTGTTTGGGGAGATTTTTGTGTGTGTGTTTAAATGTAAGAGTTACTTGTGTATTTTGAAAATCAAGCTCCTTATCAGATATGTCATTTGCATATACCTTCTCCCATTCAATGAGTGACCTTTTTATTTAGTTGATACTTTTCCTTGCTGTACAAAAGCTTTTTAGTTTGATGTATTTTCATGTGTTTATTTTTACTTTTGTTCTTGCTTGAGGAGACATAACCAAGAAAACATTTCTAAGACTTATGTCAGGGAGTATACTGACTATATTTTCTTCTAGAAATTTTTAGTTTCAAGTCTTACATTTAAGTCTTCAATCTATTTTGAGGATTTTTTTAATATGAGAAAGTAGTCCAGTTTGATTCTTTTGCATGCGGATATTCAGATTTCCCCACACCATTTACTGAAGAGGCTGCTTTTCTCCTTTGTATATTCCTGCCTCTTCTGTTGTAGATTAGTTGACTAAATTAATGTGGATTCATTTCTGAGCTCTCTGTTCTCTTCCATGGACCTGTGTGTCCTATTTATGCCAGTACTATACTGTTTTGATGACTCTAGCTTTGTGTGTCCTTAGTTTCTCAGTCATGTCTGACTCTTCACAACCCCATGGACCGTACTGCAGCAGGTGCCTCTGTCCATGGAAATTCTCCAGGCAAGAATACTAGAGTGGACTGCCATGCCCTCGTCCAGGGGAGCTTCCCAACCCAGGGATTGAACCCAGGTCTCCCACGTTGCAGGTGGATTCTTTACCATCTGAGGCACCAAGGAAACCAAAGAATACTGGAATGGGTAGCCTATCCCTTCTCCAGGGGATCTTCCCAACCCAGGAATCAAACCAGGATCTCCTGGATTGAAGCCAGATTCTTTACCAGCTGAGCTACTAGGGAAGCCCATCATACTGTTTTAATGTCTCTCACTTTGAAGTTTGGTTTGAAATCAGGAAGCATAATACCCCCAGATATGTTCTTATTTCTCAAAATCGTTTTGGCTATTTGCAGTCTTTCGTACTTCCATACACAAAGTTAGAATTATTTGCTCTAGCTCTGAGAAAAATGCCATTGGTATTTTGATAGGAATTGCACTGAATCTGTACATTACTTTGGCTGCTGCTGCTGCTGCTGCTAAGTCACTTAAGTCGTGTCCGACTCTGTGTGACCCCATAGACGGCAGCCACCAGGATCCCCCATCCCTGGGATTCTCCAGGCAAGAACACTGGAGTGGGTTGCCATTTCCTTCTCCACCCTTGGCTAGTATAATCATTTTTAATAATATAAATTCTTCCAATCCATGAAAACAGCATATAATTTCATCTGTTCATGTCATCTTCATTTTCTTTCATCAGAGTGTCATAGTTTTCTGAGTACAGGTCTTTTACCATCTTAGTTACATTTACTCCTAGGTATTTTATTCTTTATTTTGATATGATTGTAAATGAAATTGTCTTCTTAATTTCTTTTACTGATAGTTTGTTTCTAGTTTATAACAACAGATTTCTCTATATAAATTTTGTATTGTGCAACTTTACCAAATTCACTGATAAGTTTTAGTAGCTTTTTGATGATATCTTTAGGATTTTCCATGTATATATTGTGTCATCTGCAAACAGTGAGAGTTTAATTCCTTCCCAACTTGGATTTCTTTTATTTCTTTTTCTTGTCTAATTGCTGTGGTTAGGACTGCCAATATCAGGCTGAATAAAAGTGGTGAGTGTGGGCATCCTTGTTTTGTTCCTAATCTTAAAGGAAACACTTCCAGCTCTCATAGTTGAGTATGGTGTTAGCAGTGGGCTCATCATATATGGGTTTTATTATGTTGAGATATGTTCCTTCTATGGGCTTCCCTGGTGGCTTAGTGGTAAAGAATCCACCTGCCAATGCAGGAGATGTGGTCTAATCCCTGGGTCTGGAAGATCCCCTGGAGAAGGAAATGGCAACCCACTCCAGTATTCTTGCCTGGAAAATCCCATGGACAGAGGAGCCTGGTAAGCTACAGTCCACGGAGTCTCAAAAGAGTCAATCACAACTTAGTGACTAAACAACATGTTCACTCTATATCCATTTTGCCGAGAGTTTTTGTCATAACTGGATGTCAAATTTTGTCCAAAGTTTTTCCACATCTATTGAGATGATCATATGATTTTTGTCATTCAATTTGTTAATGTAGTGTATCATGTTGATTGATTTTCAGACATTGAATCATTCTCGCATCCCTAAGATAAATCCACAGTATATGATCCTTTTAATGGATTGTTGAATTTGGCTTGCTAATATTTTGTTAAGGTTTTTTGCATGTACATTTATTAGTGATATTTGCCTGTAATTTTCTTTTTTGTGTGATATCTTTGGTAGGTATCAGGATGATGTTGGCCTCAGAATTGTATTTCTAGGAATTTAGCCATTTCTTCAGGTTTCCATTTTATTGGTGTATAATTTTTTGTAGCAATCTCATGATTTTTTATTTCTGTGTTGTTTGCAACTTTTCCTTTTTCATTTCTGATTTTATTTTATTGGTTCATCTGTCTTTTTTTCCTTGATGATTCTGGCTAAAGATGGCAAGACAGAAAGCGACAAGGATTCTAAGCCTGGCTTCTGAGGCCTGCAAAGCGACCTTACCAACTCCAAATTACCTTCCCCCTGCAACTGCTTTCATATAACTCAGCATAACCCTTTATTCTATCAATATTTAAGGGTTTTTTTTTTATTTGGGATATGTTTCACTAGAATCCAAACATAGCTCCTTATTGACCCAGAACCCAGTTCATTGGAATGCCCAGGAAAGGATTTAATAAGGTAATAAGATATTATATATACACATATTCACACATATGCTACATATGTACATATAATATTTTGTATTTATACAGATCTATGAAATTATAGTTATAATTAACTGATAATTAAATGTAATTTAATACAAAGTCTAATGAATAGAGATTATTAGAATTCATTGAGATTAGTCTCACTGAGTACAATTCCAGAAGCATTCACTAAAATATTTGTTCTGGCTGTTTTGTTTTTTCTGTACAAATTTTTTGGGATGAAGATAAGGGTGTGTATGTTGTGTATGTTCTGTAATTCTGATACTGATGATTGAAAAAAATCCCATAAGAAAATTCTGTTTTGGGTCTTACCAGTTAAAATATTCCAATTTATTCAAACACTATCAATGAGGGCAGGACAGAAACTATTGATATAAGAATATTAATAGTGCCTAACTATAGTTTCTGATGCCACAGGAGTAGAATGATTGATTCCTCTCCAGTTTCCTTATAAACTACTATTTTAAACCTGCTGCTGCTGCTGCTAAGTCACTTCAGTCACGTCCAACTCTGTGTGACCCCATAGACGGCAGCCCACCAGCCTCCTCCGTCCCTGGGATTCTCCAGGCAAGAATACTGGAGTGGGTTGCCATTTCCTTCTCCAATGCATGAAAGTGAAAAGTGAAAGTGAAGTCGCTCAGTCGTGCTGACTCTTAGCGACCCCATGGACTGAAGCCTACCAGGCTCCTCTGTCCATGGGATTTTCCAGGCAAGAGTACTGGAGTGGGGTGCCATTTTAAACCTAGATGCCTCCAAACTGGAGAACTTCATAGTTTCTTAGATTGGAAACAGAGAAAATATGTAATCAACCACTGAACCAGTCACTCTGCTTAATGAAATCTCAACAGAAGAAAACTTCTTCTCTGTACAATAAAATAGATAAATAACATACATTCTGATTCTGAACCCCAGCACCCAGGTGGACACTACCCCTCACTGTTGAGGCATAGTAGTACTGATTCAATTTTTGGCCTGAGAGCTCTTGTCTCTTAATGAACCCTTCTGGCAATTGTCAGACTCAATGAAAGTCTCTTTCAGCCTATTAAAGGAGACTTTTACTATCCCAGCTCTCTCCCCAATAGTAAACAACAACAGAATGTTCTCCAGGTTCTATGCATGCTACGTACTCAGTCACTCAGTTATGTCTGACTCTTTGCAACATAGACTATTTGCGACATAGACTACAGCCTTCCAGGCTCCTGTCCATGGAATTCTTCAGGCAAGAATACTGGAGTGGGTTGCCATTTCCTCCTCCAGGGGATTTTCCTGACCCAGAGATTGAACCACCCTCTCCTGTGTCTCCTGCATTGGCAGGAAGATTATTTACCACTGCACCACCTGCGTTATATCCTGGGAATAACCTCTTTATAATCAGGAAAACAGAGGCTGCTTTCAGTTACTGTGCAGCACCTGAGTGAATGCTACCAGTCAGCTCATTACAGAAAATAAAAGCAGATGATTTTTCAGTTGTTCAATTGTTTACATCTCTGTCAAGCCCCAGTGATAGGCGGCGCCTTGAGTGAAAAGACAAATCACAATAGATTTTTAATGGCTGGCCTTCTCTCTAAGTTAGAATGAGATAATGTTGTAATGAAACCTTGTAGTCCTTTTCTTTTCTAAGCTGTGTTTTACCCACTTTGAACTAACTCCTAAAAGTTGAATGCATGTGTGTTTAAGAAGCTAATTGTTTGTAGGCCTTGTCTGACAGTGGAGAAGGCAATGGCAACCCACTCTGGTACTCTTGCCTGGAAAATCCCATGGACAGAGAAGCCTGGTAGGCTACAGTCCATGGGGTCTCGAAGAGTCGGACACGACTGAGCAACTTCATTTTCACTTTTCACTTTCATGCATTGGAGAAGGAAACGGCAACCCGCTCCAGTATTCATGCCTGGAGAATCCCAGGGACAGAGGAGCCTGGTGCCCTGCTGTCTATGAGGTCGCACAGAATCGGACACAACTGAAGTGACTTGGCAGCAGCAGCAGCAGCTTGTCTGACAGAGAGAAAAATAGCAAAAAAAAAAAAAAAAAAAGGAATTGTTGAAATAAACATGATGAATTTGCATCAGAATGACAATTGAAGAAATCCATCTTAACCTTCACACCAATTGGCTTTCAAAAACTGTCCCCCTTGAGTTCTCAGGTCACTTCTGAAAATAATAATAAATTAGCCTCTGATGTTTTTCCACAAGTCCTCAGCACATCCTCTCTACCTTTGTCTTCTCTTAGTACCCACATTCATCTCTTTATTTCAGTTAGAGAATATTGGGATCCTGGCCAGCTTCATAATTCTCAGGTTTTTTAACTTAATAGGGTTTTTCAGAAACCATGTGGATATGGGTCATACAAATTAGTCTGCCCCTTCAACTTTCAATACCAGGAAAGTGTCTGTTAAAGAGATTTCAGTATTGATAGACATCAACATTTTCCCCAAAGGAGATGGCATCATTTTCAATGTTCAGGAAACAATTTTTCAAAGGATAGCCAGATTCAAAAAGCACAGGAAATATAAAATGATGCACTTAAAATTATGGTGATGTGAGCATTGTGGCCAGTATTTCTTAGCAGAAATAGAATGTGTTTTTTGTTTGTTTTTTTGTTTTTTAATTTTCAGGTCTGGAGTCACTATCTACCACTCCAAAAATCAGTGTCTGATAATATTAAATAATTCCTGCTGACAAAGGATATGTAAGCTCTCAAAGTGTTTGGATACATACAAAAAGAGCAGTACCTGGAACTCAAGCTCAACCAAGAGACACAAAATCTATTTCGTAATCTGCCTTTTTACATTTCCCATGTTGGGCACACTCACAGAAAGGCAGCAGATTCTAAAGTCAATTCCCAAAGTGGGTTCCATGGATCACTAATAGATATACCTTGATGGAAATATATATGGAAAAAATCTGTGCTTCAATGAAAAATTATCAATGCCTAGATGACAATTTTCCAGGTTATCTGATCATAGTCTCTCACTGTCCTTGAACTATTTTTCAACTATATACATTGCAAACAACTGAAGGAAATTTAAAATTATTCTTGACTATAGATAAGCAAACACCCTCTTTCAACAACACAAGAGAAGACTCTACACATGGACATCACCAGATGGTCAACACCAAAATCAGACTGATTATATTCTTTGCAGGCAAAGATGGAGAAGCTCTATACAGTCAGCAAAAACAAGACTGGGAGCTGACTGTGGCTTAGGATCATGAGCTTCTTATTGCCAAATTCAGACTTAAGTTAAAGAAAGTGGGGAAAACCACTAGACCATTCAGGTATGACCTAAATCAAATCCCTTATGATTATACAGTGGAAGTGAGAAATAGATTTAAGGGACTAGATCCAATAGATAGAGTGCCTGATGAGCTATGGACTGAGGTTCATGACATTGTACAGGAGACAGGGATCAAGACCATTCCCATGGAAAAGAAATGCAAAAAGACAAAATGGCTGTCTGGGGAGGCCTTACAAATAGCTGTGAAAAGAAGAGAAGCGAAAAGCAAAGGAGAAAAGGACAGATATAAGATTCTGAATGCGGAGTTCCAAAGAATAGCAAGAAGAGATAAGAAAGCCTTCCTCAGTGATCAATGAGAAGAAATAGAGGAAAACAATAGAATGGGAAAGACTAGAGATCTCTTCAAGAAAATTAGGGATACCAAGGGAACATTTCATGCAAAGATGGGCTCGATAAAGGACAGAAATGGTATGGACCTAACAGAAGCAGAAGATATTAAGAAGAGGTGGCAAGAATACACAGAAGAACTGTACAAAAAAGATCTTCACGACCAAGAGAATCACGATGGTGTGATCACTCACCTAGAGCCAGACATCCTGGAATGTCAAGTCAAGTGGGCCTTAGAAAGCATCACTACGAACAAAGCTAGTGGAGGTGATGGAATTCCAGTTGAGCTATTTCAAATCCTGAAAGATGATGCTGTGAAAGTGCTGCACTCAATATGCCATAAAATTTGGAAAACTCAGTAGTGGCCACAGGACTGGAAAAGATCAGTTTTCATTCCAATCCCAAAGAAAGGCAAAATACCAAAGAATGCTCAAACTACCACACAATTGCACTCATCTCACATGCTAGTAAAGTAATGCTCAAAATTCTCCAAGCCAGGCTTCAGCAATACATGACCTGTGAACTTCCAAATGTTCAAGCTGGTTTTAGAAAAGGCAGAAGAACCAGAGATCAAATTGCCAACATCCGCTGGATCATGGAAAAAGCAAGAGAGTTCCAGAAAAACATCTATTTCTGCTTTATTGACTACACCAAAGCCTTTGACTGTGTGGATCACAATAAACTGTGGAAAATTCTGAAAGAGATGGGAATACCAGACCACCTGACATGCCTCTTGAGAAACCTGTATGCAGGTCAGGAAGCAACAGTTAGAACTGGACATGGAACAACAGACTGGTTCCAAATAGGAAAAGGAGTACGTCAAGGCTGTATATTGTCACCCTGCTTATTTAACTTCTATGCAGAGTACATCATGAGAAACGCTGGTCTGGAAGAAACACATGCTGGAATCAAGATTGCCGGGAGAAATATCAATAACCTCAGGTATGCAGATGACACCACCCTTATTGCAGAAAGTGAAGAGGAACTAAAAAGCCTCTTGATGAAAGTGAAATAGGAGAATGAAAAAGTTGGCTTAAAACTCAATATTCAGAAAATGAAGATCATGGCATCCGGTCCCATCACTTCAGGGCAAATAGATGCGGAAACAGTGGAAACAGTGTCAGACTTTATTTTGGGGGGCTCCAAAATCACTGCAGGTGGTGACTGCAGCCATGAAATTAAAAGACGCTTACCCCTTGGAAGGAAAGTTATGACCAACCTAGATAGCATATTCAAAAGCAGAGACATGGGGGAGGAGCCAAGATGGCGGAGGAGTAGGATGTGGAGAACACTTTCTCCCCCACAAATTCATCAAAAGAGCATTTAAACGTCGAGTAAATGCCACAAAACAACTTCTGAATGCCAGCAGAGGACACCAGGCACCCAGAAAAGCAACCCAAGTCTTCGAAAGGAGGTAGGAAAAAATATAAAAGACAAAAAAAGAGACAAAAGAGGGAGGGACAGAGTTCCAGTCTGGGAAGGGAGTCTTGAAAAGAGAGAAGTTTCCAAACACCAGGAAACCTTCTCACTGACGAATCTGTGCTGAGCTTTGGAAGCACAGAAGGCAACATAACAGGGAGAAAAAAATTAACAATTAAAACTCGCAGATTGCAAGCCCTACGGTAACTCCCCCAGCGGAGAAGCAGCGCAGACGCCTGCACATGCCATTAGCAAGCGGGGGCTTGCAGGGAGGTGCGGCGCGGGCTGCATCGCTTAGAGTAAGAACTTGGCCTGAATACCCTGAGCGCTATCTGAGCGAAATAATTTGGGCTAGCAAACCAGACTGTGGGATATCTACCACGCGAAAAGCCAGCCCTAACCTAAGACACCGCCAGGCCCGCGCACAGAACAAAGGACTGAACAGAGATAGTCGGCTGCAGATCTTCCCCCTCCGGTGACAGGCAGCCAGAGCCGGAAGAGGGCAATCGCAGCCCCAGAGAGACATTATCTATAAAACTGTAAGCAGGCTTCTTTGCTAACTAAAACTTCTTGGGGGTCTGGATGGTCAACATCTGCCTGAGAAGGTGCGCTGGTTGTACACCCAGATAACCGAGTGGCGGGGAGGCGATAAGTCGCAGCAATGGCGCTCGCCAGACACCTCATCACCTGAGCTGCTCGGACCTGGGAAGAGCACAAAACGCAGGCCCAACCAAGTCTGCGCCTCGGAGGACTACCCAAGTGCCTGAACCTGAGCGGCTTGGACCTGAGAGGTGCATGTAGCCCAGGGCCGGCCTCGGATGGTTCCCGGCGGAACAACCTAGAGCCCGAGCAGTGTGGGCAGGGAGGCTACACGCGCCGTGAGCGGGGGCAGACCCAGTGTGGCTGAGGCACTGCGAGCGCATGCCAGTGTTATTTGTTTGCAGCATCCCTGCCTCCCTCCCCACAGCGCGACTGAACAAGTGAGCCTAAAAAGAAAAAAAAAAAAGTGTCCTCCACCGTCCCCTTTGTGTCAGGGCAGAAGACACTGAAGGGACCAGCAAACAAAAGAAGCTATAACAGAGGGAAACGCCTTGGAAGCTACAGGCAATAGATTAAAACCCTGTGGTTACTACAGACTACATAGGAAGGGGCCTATAGGTCTTAAGAAATATAAGTCGGACCAAGGAACTAGCCAAAAATGAACTGAACCCACAATACTCACAACAAAACCAGAGAAAGTCCTAGATATATTTTTACTATTTTTACGATCATTCTTTCTTTCTTTCCTTTTTTTTAATTTTTAAAAAAAATTTTAAGTCCTCTATTGTTCCTCTAATTTTCACTTTTATAACCTATTATTTTGCAAAAAAAAAAAAAAAGACCCTATTTTTTTCTTATTCAGCAAACTTCATATATACATTTTTTATAATTTTTTGACCTTGTTTGTTTTTTTTTTTCTTTAACATTGTATTTTTGAAATTCCAAACCGTACTCTAGATTTTTAATTTTAGCTTTTTGGTATATGGTATCAATTTTGTACCTATAGTTTTTTTTATAATTTCTGTGACTTTTTTTTCCTTTGTTTCTTTCTCTTCTTCTTTTATATAACATTGTATATCTGAAATTCCAAACTCTACTCTAGATTTTTAATTTATGCTTTTTGGTATTTGATATCAATTTTGTACCTGTATTTTCTTTATAATTTTTGTGACATTGTTTGTTTTTGTTGATTTGTTTTCTCTCTTTATTTTTCTTCTTCTTTTTTTCAACATTGTATTTTTGAAATTCCAAACTCTACTCTAGATTTTTAACTTTTGCTTTTTGGTATTGGTTATCAATTTTGTACCTATACTTTCTTTATAATTTTCAAGACCTTGTTTGTTTTTGCTTGTTCATTTTTTCTCTTTCTTTTCCTTCTTCTTTTCTTTAACATCATATTTTTGTAATTCCAAACTCTACTCTAGATTTTTAATTTCTGCTTTTATGTATTTGTTACCAATTTTGTACCTTTAAGAACCCAATCTTCAGGACCCATTTTTCACTAGGGAGTGAGATTACTGGCTTGACTGCTCTCTCTCCCTTTGGACTCTCCTTTTTCTCCACCAGGTCGCCTGTGTCTCCTCCCTAACCCCTCTCTACTCTACCCAACTCTGAATTTCTGTGTGTTCCAGACGGTGGAGAACACTTAGGGAACTGATTACTGGCTGGATCTGTCTCCCTCCTTTTCATTCCCCCCTTCTATCCTTCTGGCCACCTCTGTCTCCTGCCTCCTTCTTCTCTTCTCTGTATAACTCCGTGAACATCTCTGAGCGGTCCAGTTGTGGAGTGCACATAAGGAAGTGATTACTGGCTAGCCCACTCTCTCCACTACTGATTCCACCTCATCTCATTTGGGTCACCTCTAACTCCCTCCTCCCTCTTCTCTTCTCCATGTAACGCTGTGAACCTCTCTGAGTGACCCTCACGGTAGAGAAACTTTTCATCTTCAACGTAGATGTTTTATCAGTGGTGCAGTATAGAAGGAGAAGTTTTGAAACTACTATAAAAAAAAGACCGATAACTGGAAGCAGGAGGCTTAAGTCCAAACCCTGACTCCAGGGAACTCCTGACTCCAAGGAACATTAATTGACAGGAGCTCATCAAACGCCTCCATACCGACACTGAAACCAAGCACCACACAAGGGCCAACAAGTTCCAGGGGAAGACATACCAAGCAAATTCTCCAGCAACAAAGGAACACAGTCCTGAGCTTCAACATACAGGCTGCCCAAAGTCACCCCCAAACCATAGACATCTCATAACTCATTACTGGACATTTCATTGCACTCCAGAGAGAAGAAATACAGCTCCACCCACCAGAACACCGACACAAGCTTCCCCAATCAGGAAACCTTGACAAGCCACCTGTACAAACCCACACACAGTGAGGAAACGCCACAATAAAGAGAACTCCACAAACTGCCAGAATACAGAAAGGACACCCCAAACTCAGCAATTTAGACAAGATGAAGAGACAGAGGAATACCCAGCAGATAAAGGAACAGGATAAATGCCTACCAAACCAAACCAAAGAGGAAGAGATAGGGAATCTACCTGATAAAGAATTCCGAATAATGATAGTGAAATTGATCCAAAATCTTGAAATTAAAATGGAATCACAGATAAATAGCCTCGAGACAAGGATTGAGAAGATGCAAGAAAGGTTTAACAAGGACCTAGAAGAAATAAAAAAGAGTCAATATATAATGAATAATGCAATAAGTGAAATTAAAAACACTCTGGAGGCAACAAATAGTAGAATAACAGAGGCAGAAGATAGGATTAGTGAATTAGAAGATAGAATAGTAGAAATAAATGAATCAGAGAGGATAAAAGAAAAACAAATTAAAAGAAATGAGGACAATCTCAGAGACCTCCAGGACAATACTAAATGCTACAACATTCAAATCATAGGGGTCCCAGAAGAAGAAGACAAAAAGAAAGACCATGAGAAAATACTTGAGGAGATAATAGTTGAAAACTTCCCTAAAATGGGGAAAGAAATAATCACCCAAGTCCAAGAAACCCAGAGAGTCCCAAGCAGGATAAACCCAAGGCGAAACACCCCCAGACACATATTAATCAAATTAACAAAGATCAAACACAAAGAACAAATATTAAAAGCAGCAAGGGAAAAACAACAAATAACACACAAGGGAATTCCCATAAGGATAACAGCTGATCTTTCAATAGAAGCTCTTCAAGCCAGGAGGGAATGGCAAGACATACTTAAAATGATGAAAGAAAATAACCTACAGCCCAGATTATTGTACCCAGCAAGGATCTCAGTCAAGTATGAAGGAGAAATCAAAAGCTTTTCAGACAAGCAAAAGCTGAGAGAATTCTGCACCACCAAACCAGCTCTCCAACAAATACTAAAGGATATTCTCTAGACCAGAAACACAAAAATGGTGTATAAATTCAAACCCAAAACAATAAAGTAAATGGCAACGGGATCATACTTATCAGTAATTACCTTAAACGTAAATGGGTTGAATGCCCCAACCAAAAGACAAAGACTGGCTGAATGGATACAAAAACAAGACCCCTACATATGTTGTCTACAAGAGACCCACCTCAAAACAGGGGACACATACAGACTGAAAGTGAAGGGCTGGAAAAAGATTTTCCATGCAAATAGGGACCAAAAGAATGCAGGAGTAGCAATACTCATATCAGATAAAATAGACTTTAAAACAAAGGCTGTGAAAAGAGACAAAGAAGGTCACTACATAATGATCAAAGGATCAATCCAAGAAGAAGATATAACAAGTATAAATATATATGCACCCAACACGGGAGCACCGCAGTAGGTAAGACAAATGCTAACAAGTATGAAAGGAGAAATTAACAATAACACAATAATAGTGGGAGACTTTAATACCCCACTCACACCTATGGATAGATCAACTAAACAGAAAATTAACAAGGAAACACAAACTTTAAACGATACGATAGACCAGTTAGACCAAATGATATCTATAGGACATTTCATCCCAAAACAATGAATTTCACCTTTTTCTCAAGTGCACATGGAACCTTCTCCAGGATAGATCACATCCTGGGCCATAAAGCTAGCCTTGGTAAATTCAAAAAATTAGAAATCATTCCAAGCATCTTTTCTGACCACAATGCAGTAAGATTAGATCTCAATTACAGGAGAAAAACTATTAAAAATTCCAACATATGGAGGCTGAACAACACGCTGCTGAATAACCAACAAATCACAGAAGAAATCAAAAAAGAAATCAAAATTTGCATAGAAATGAATGAAAATGAAAACACAACAACCCAAAACCTGTGGGACACGGTAAAAGCAGTCCTAAGGGGAAAGTTCATAGCAATACAGGCACCTCAAGAAACAAGAAAAAAGTCAAATAAATAACCTAACTCTACACCTAAAGCAACTAGAAAAGGAAGAAATGAAGAACCCCAGGGTTAGTAGAAGGAAAGAAATCTTAAAAATTAGAGTAGAAATAAATGCAAAAGAAACAAAAGAGACCATAGCAAAAATCAACAAAGCCAAAAGCTGGTTCTTTGAAAGGATAAATAAAATTAACAAACCATTAGCCAGACTCATCAAGAAACAAAGGGAGAAAAATCAAATCAATAAAATTAGAAATGAAAATGGAGAGATCACAACAGACAACACAAAAATACAAAGGATCATAAGAGACTACTATCAACAATTATATGCCAATAAAATGGACAACGTGGAAGAAATGGACAAATTCTTAGAAAAGTACAACTTTCCAAAACTCGACCAGGAAGAAATAGAAAATCTTAACAGGCCCATCACAAGCACGGAAATTGAAACTGTAATCAAAACTCTTCCAGCAAACAAAAGCCCAGGTCCAGACGGCTTCACAGCTGAATTCCTCCAAAAATTTAGAGAAGAGCTAACACCTATCCTGCTCAAACTCTTCCAGAAAATTGCAGAGGAAGGTAAACTTCCAAACTCATTCTATGAGGCCACCAACACCCTAATACCAAAACCTGACAAAGATCCCACAAAAAAAGAAAACTACAGGCCAATATCACTGATGAACATAGATGCAAAAATCCTTAACAAAATTCTAGCAATCAGAATCCAACAACACATTAAAAAGATCATACACCATGACCAAGTGGGCTTTACCCCAGGGATGCAAGGATTCTTCAATATCCACAAATCAATCAATGTAATACACCACATTAACAAATTGAAAAATAAAAACCATATGATTATCTCCATAGATGCAGAGAAAGCCTTTGACAAAATTCAACATCCATTTATGATAAAAAAAAAAACTCTCCAGAAAGCAGGAATAGAAGGAACATACCTCAACATAAGAAAAGCTATATATGCCAAACCCACAGCAAACGTTATCCTCAATGGTGAAAAATTGAAAGCATTTCTGCCAGGAGCCGGCGAGAGACATTCCACTCGTGACAAAGGTCATGAGGAAGGAGGCTCGGCATACACAAAGGCGGGATCGAGCCTCGGGAGTGCCCCCGGATATTCTCGAGCATCAACCCCCAAAAAACCAGAGTCTGCCTACTTTATTGCTTTGTGCTCTCACCTCTGACTTTACTGGGGGCTGTCCCCCACCACCATCTCGCTCTCTCTGTCAAAGAGTTAACTTACAGCTCCAATTAATAAAGTTCCTGGGCAATTAGGAGTGTTTAAATCCAAAACCCTCAGATGGCTCTCTAACTCGCCTGACAAGTTTACCCGGACACCTACAGCTATGCATATGATTGTTTACAGTCTCCCAGCCTCGAGAGGCACGGGAAGCTTAAGATATTCAAATAGCTTAGAGCCTCTCAGAGAGTTAGAAACTGTCAGAATAAAACTAGTAAAAGATTTCATTGATGAGCCAATGCTTGCTGCCAAGTTTCCACATCCCCTGTATTGTATCCTTGAATATGTATTAATTAATAGTTGGTATGTAGAAAAAATAAGTAGTGGCCTTGGTGTTAGTAACTTTAGACCCTTAAGGTAATAAATTCTTTCCTTTGTAAACCCATTACACATCCGCCCTATAGGAATGTAATTTTGTCTTCGAAATGGCGCCAAACCTTAAAATAATTACTCTTAGAGAAAATAAGTCTTTGTTGATAAGTCCTTGTCAAGAGTCATAAAATGTTAATAGGCCTTCTGGCCAGAAGATGATGTAAATCACCTAAACCATTTGCTAAATTTACAGGAAAGAAACCCTGGTTTTTGATAAGCATCAAAGACTGCTGACTTTGCATCCCCTATTATCCTCTATGTGTAACTTAGGGTATAAAAGCCCCTGTTGAAAATAAAGCTATGGGCCTTGCTCACCAACGCTTGGTCTCCCCATGTCATTCTTCCCTTTAACTTCCAGCTGAGTGTCCATCTGGAGTGCGGATATCCTCTGCGACCATTTATTTGCCTGGGCTTCTAAGACCCACTTGAGAAGGTGTCTAAGGTGGGGCACCTTCCGCTATTCGAGAGGGCGCCTGCGGCCTCCGTGGTCAGAGCTAACCTGGTGTCACGGGTTATATTGATTTTCCACGTAAACCAAGCCACTCAGCTTCTATTCTCCACTGAATTTTCCTACTGAGCTATCCTCATTCTATTACTCTTTATTATCTCTAATTAACATTTGAAAAGGTCACCTAGCCTTCTCTCCTTCGAATACCCTGGATCAGCCGGGGCTGGACCTCGGCACATTTCCTCTAAAGTCAGGAACAAGACAAGGGTGCCCACTTTCACCATTACTATTCAACATAGTTTTGGAAGTTTTGGCCACAGCGATCAGAGCAGAAAAAGAAATAAAAGGAATCCAAATTGGAAAAGAAGAAGTAAAACTCTCACTATTTGCAGATGACATGATCATCTACATAGAAAACCCTAAAGACTCCACCAGAAAATTACTAGAACTAATCAATGACTATAGTAAAGTTGCAGGATATAAAATCAACACACAGAAATCACTTGCATTCCTATACACTAATAATGAGAAAACAAAAAGAGAAATTAAAGAAACAATTCCATTCACCATTGCAACGGAAAGAATAAAATACTTAGGAATATATCTACCCAAAGAAACTAAAGACCTATATATAGAAAACTATAAAACACTGGTGAAAGAAATCAAAGAGGACACTAATAGATGGAGAAATATACCATGTTCATGGATTGGAAGAATCAATATAGTGAAAATGAGTATACCACCCAAAGCAATTCATAGATTCAATGCAATCCCTATCAAGCTACCAACAGTATTCTTCACAGAGCTAGAACAAATAATTTCACAATTTGTATGGAAATACAAAAAACCTCGAATAGCCAAAGCGATCTTGAGAAAGAAGAATGGAACTGGAGGAATCAACCTACCTGACTTCAGGCTCTACTACAAAGCCACAGTTATCAAGACAGTATGGTACTGGCACAAAGACAGAAATATAGATCAATGAAACAAAATAGAAAGCCCAGAGATAAATCCATGCACATATGGACACCTTATCTTTGACAAAGGAGGCAAGAATATACAATGGATTAAAGACAATGTCTTTAACAACTGGTGCTGGGAAATCTGGTCAACCACTTGTAAAAGAATGAAAGTAGAACACTTTCTAACACCATACACAAAAATAAACTCAAAATGGATTAAAGATCTAAATGTAAGACCAGAAACTATAAAATTCCTAGAGGAGAACATAGGCAAAACACTCTCTGACATACATCACAGCAGGATCCTCTATGACCCACCTCCCAGAATATTGGAAATAAAAACAAAAATAAACAAATGGGACCTAATTAAACTTAAAAGCTTCTGCACATCAAAGGAAACTATTAGCAAGGTGAAAAGACAGCCTTCAGAATGGGAGAAAATAATAGCAAATGAAGCAACTGACAAACAACTAATCTCAAAAATATACAAGCAACTCCTACAGCTCAACTCCAGAAAAATAAATGACCCAATCAAAAAATGGGCCAAAGAACTAAATAGACATTTTGCCAAAGAAGACATACAGATGGCTAACAAACACATGAAAAGATGCTCAACATCACTCATTATCAGAGAAATGCAAATCAAAACCACTATGAGGTACCATTTCACGCCAGTCAGAATGGCTGTGATCCAAAAGTCTACAAGCAATAAATGCTGGAGAGGGTGTGGAGAAAAGAGAACCCTCTTACACTGTTGGTGGGAATGCAAACTAGTACAGCCACTATGGAAAACAGTGTGGAGATTCCTTAAAAAAACTGGAAATAGAACTGCCTTATGACCCAGCAATCCCACTGCTGGGCATACACACTGAGGAAACCAGAAGGGAAAGAGACACGTGTACCCCAATGTTCATCGCATCACTGTTTATAATAGCCAGGACATGGAAGCAACCTAGATGTCCATCAGCAGATGAATGGATAAGAAAGCTGTGGTACATATACACAATGGAGTATTACTCAGACATTAAAAAGAATACATTTGAATCAGTTCTAATGAGGTGGATGAAACTGGAGCCTATTATACAGAGTGAAGTAAGCCAGAAAGAAAAACACCAATATAGTATACTAACACATATATATGGAATTTAGAAAGATGGTAACAATAACCCTGTGTACGAGACAGCAAAAGAGACACTGATGTATAGAACAGTCTTATGGACTCTGTGGGAGAGGGAGAGGGTGGGAAGATTTGGGAGAATGGCATTGAAACATGTAAAATATCATGTATGAAACGAGTTGCCAGTCCAGGTTCGATGCACGATACTGGATGCTTGGGGCTGGTGCACTGGGACGACCCAGCGGGATGGTATGGGGAGGGAGGAGGGAGGAGGGTTCAGGATGGGGAACACATGTATACCTGTGGTGGATTCATTTTGATATTTGGCAAAACTAATACAATTTTGAAAATTTTAAAAATAAAATAAAATTTTTAAAAAAAGCAGAGACATTACTTTGCCAACAAAGGTTCGTCTAGTCAAGGCTATGGTTTTTCCTGTGATCATGTATGGATGTGAGAGTTGGACTGTGAAGAAGGCTGAGCACTGAAGAATTAATGCTTTTGAACTGTATTGTTGGAGAAGACTCTTGAGAGTCCCTTGGACTGCAAGGAGATCCAACCAGTCCATTCTGAAGGAGATCAGCCCTGGGATTTCTTTGGAAGGAATGAGGCTAAAGCTGAAACTCCAGTGCTTTTGCCACCTCATGTGAAGAGTTGACTCATTGGAAAAGACTCTGATGCTGGGAGGGATTGGGGGCAGGAGGAGAAGGGGACGACAGAGGATGAGATGGCTGGATGGCATCACTGAGTCGATGGACGTGAGTCTGAGTGAACTCCGGGAGTTGGTGATGGACAGGGAGGCCTGGAGTGCTGCGATTCACGGGTTCACAAAGAGTCGGACACAACTGAGCGACTGAACTGAACTGAGTGACAAGTCTGATGGAGCTTTTAGAATGTTTCTGGAAATAACCTATTATAAAGTTACCTGTAAGTTTTAAAAGTTCTGGGCAACTATTTCTAGGTAAAGTTAAATTGATTAAACAATAGAATAATACAATAATGTTAATATAGACAGTAAGTTGTGCAGACAGTCTGGATTCTCCCCTAGAAGTGTTAAATCATTGGCACAGCATCACACAAGTAGTCTAGAAACTAAGTCAGGCTAAAAACTGAAGTTTCTGATTCTGAAAATAATACTTCTACTACCTCACACGCTGGTTCTACAGAACAACAGGATGGATAGCCATCCAACTAAAACCTCTCAAGGTACTCTCAAAATTTACACAAAACATATTTTCAAGACAGTATCCACGATAGGTATTAAACTTGCAGAAAATTGTAAGAGTAAAATATAATTGGATTTTATAACAGAAAATCTTGAAGTATTTATTTTTCATCCTTAAAGAGATAATAGTTTCAAATCTAAAGGTAAATTATGAGAACAATTTTGAGGATTTTAAAATCCTTATGCCACATATGTAATATATCTGTGAATCTTCTACTTAAGTTTGTTTTCAAGAAGAGTTGTTTCAGGAATCAGATTTGAGAAGGCTTCACAAATTATTATTTCATGACTGTTACTTTAAATTGAAACATATCCCAGTATTTTGGTCTGAGTGTTTTCCTTTTTTCCAATGATGCAACAATGTATGTTTTAGAAACTTTTACCAGAAATCCCCATCTTTATGGGTTCATTAAGTTACATCATGAGTCTACTGAATTTTACCTAAACTAGGTGAGTGGTTTTTCTGCCCATATTTTTGAAAACGTTCATGATAAATTCTAACTTCCTGTTTGTATTAGCTATTTTTCCAAAAAGAACTAATCAATGATGCTTTTTTAATGGACAGACTGTGTTCTTGAGTTGCCAAAGGTATAACGCTAAGAGAAATATAACCCTCTGAAGAGAGTTTTACATATAAAATTAAATTCCATATGGAAAATCAAACAAACATTATTAGCCATTGCGCATGTTTTGTTGGGAACTTATAGTGGTGCTGTGGAAGGAAGGAAAAGGAAAATTCTTCCTACCTGAGCAGCAGGTGTGAGATTTTCTTTTTCTAAACCCACAAGGTTCATTTACTTCCAAGCAAATAGGAAACACTGACTGGAATTAATATCACTAACTTGGGAACTCACTGTAACATCTTATCTTTCACTCAGCTCTGAAATTTCCTATAAGTAATGTTGGGGAAAGAAGAACAATTGTTTTGTTTCTAATTTTAGGCTGAAGAGGCAAAGTGTTGACAGAGACAAAATAGAAATAGTGAGAGAGATGATAGTCAAAAAATATGGTTCAAAGAAGCAACAAATTTTATTGGATGAATTTATTGTTATTTCTTTGTAATGTGACAGGGATGATATATTAATTTATGAATATTTGATATTTCCCCTGAGGAGGCAATAGCATAGCTGTCTCTCATTTCTTCCTTTGTCTTTCTTCTACCCCATAGACTTTATTACATATATTCAGAGCAGTCATAGAGGGGGCAAAAAAAAAAAATTAAAGATAAAAAGTTTTTAAAAGAAAAAGATGAGGTTTATTTATAAAAGCAGGGGGAAATGGGACATGAAAGAAAGAGGGGGAAATCAAGAGCTTATACAGAAAGAGTCTAGGGTAATATTTGTACAGAAAAGAAGGGAGCATGAAAATAAGGTGGAGGTTGAAGGGTACCCCATTCACCTACATATGAGAGGGTAGAAGAAGAAAAGATAGGAGGTGGAGCTTTGGAGAAATGTTACTGTGGAATGAATTGGACTCTCCTTAGTACTTAGTATTTTCTTTTAGACCTTCTAGAATAAACACACACACACACACACACACACACACACAGATGTCCTTTTCAACATAGAGGGCTGGAAAGCAAAAGTAGGAAGTCAAGAGATACCCAGAATAATGGGCAAGATTGGCCTGGGAATACAAAATGAATCAGGGCAAAGGCTAACAGAGTTTTGCCAAGAGAATGCACTGGTCATAGCAAACACTCTCTTCCAACAACACAAGAGAAGACTCAGCACATGGACATCACCAGATGGTCAGTACCAAAATCAGACTGATTTTACTTTTTGCAGCCAAAGATGGAGAAGCTCTATACAGTCAGCAAAAACAAGACTGGGAGTTGACTGGTGCTCAGATCATGAACTCCTTATTGCCAAATTCAGAGTTAAATTAAAAGAAACAGGGAAAAACATTAGATCATTCAGTTATGACCTAAATCAAATTCCTTACAATAAATTACATAGTGGAAGTGACAAATATATTCAAGGGATTACATTTGATAGACAGAGTGCCTGAAGAACTGTGAACGGACATTCAGAACATTGTACAGGAGGTGGTGATTAAGAACATCCCAAGAAAAAGAAATCCAAGAAGGCAAAATGGTTGTTTAAGGAGGCCTTACAAATAGCTGAGAAAAGAAGAGAAGCTAAAGGGAAAGGAGAAAAGAAAAGATATACCCATTTGAATGCAGAGTTCCAAAGAATATAAAGGAGACATAAGAAAGCCTTCCTAAGTGGTCAGTGAAAGAAATAGAGAAAAACAATAGAATGGGAAAGACTAGAGATCTCTTCAAGAAAATTAGAGATACCAAGGGAATATTTCATGCAAAAATGGGTACAATAAGGACAGAAATGGTATGGACCTAACAGAAGCAGAAGATATCAAAAAGAGATGGCAAGAATACACAGAAGAACTATACAAAAAAAATCTCAATGACCCAGATAACTATACAAAAAAAGATTTCAATTAACCAGATAACAATGATGATGTGATCACTCACCTAGAGCCAGACATCCTGGAATGTGAAGCTGAGTGGACCTTAGGAAGCATCACTATGAGCAAAGCTAGTGGAGGTTATGGAATTCCAGTTGAGCTCTTTCAAATCCTGAAAGATGATGCTGTTAAAGTCCTTTACTCAATATGCCAGCAAATCTTGAAAACTCAGCAGTGGCCACAGGACTGGAAAAGGTCAGTTTTCATTCCAACCCCAAAGAAAGGCAATGCCAAAGAATGTTCAAACTACCACACAATTGCACTCATTTCACATGCTAGCAAAGTAATGCTCAAAATTCTCCATGCCAGGCTCCAACAGTACGTGAACCGTGAACTTGCAGATGTTCAAGCTGGATTTAGAAGAGACAGAGGAACCAGAGATCAAATTGCCAACATCCACTGGATCACTGAAAAAACAAGAGAGATCCAGAAAAATATTTACTTCTGATTTATTGACTATGCCAAAGCCTTTGACTGTGTGGATCACAACAAACTGGAAAATTCTTATAAAGATGGGAATAATAGACCACCTTACCTGCCTCCTGAGAAATCTGTATGCTGGTCAAGAAGCAAGAGTTAGAACTGGACATGGAACAAGACTGATCCCAAATTGGGAAAGGAGTATGTCAAGGTTGTATATTGTAACTGTGCTTATTAACTTACATGCAGAGAACATCATGTGAAATGCCAGGCTGGATGAAGCACAAGCTGGAATCAGGGTTGCTAGAAGAAATATCAATAACCTCAGATATGCAGATGACACCACCCTTATGACAGAAAGTGAAGAGGAACTAAAGAGCCTCTTGATGAAAGTGAAAGAGGAGAGTAAAAAAGCTGGCTTGAAACTCAACACTCAAAAAACTAAGATCGTGGCATCCCATCCCATCACTTCATGGCAAATAGATGGGGAAACAATGGAAACAGTGACAGACCATTTTCTTGGACTCCAAAATCACTGCAGATAGTGACTGTAGCCATGAAATTAAATTATGCTTGCTCCTTGGAAGAAGAGCTATGGGCAAACCTAGACAGCATATTAAAAAGTGGAGACATTACTTTGCCCACAAAGGTCCATCTAGTCAAAACTATGGTTTTTCCAGTAGTCATCTGTGAATGTGGGAGTTGGACTATAAAGAAAGCTGAGCACTGAGGAATTGATGCTTTTGAACTGTGGTGTTGGAGAAGACTCTTGAGAGTCCTTTGGACAGCAAGGAGATCCAACCAGTCCATCCTAAAGGAAATCAGTCCTGAATATTCATTGACAGGACTGATGCTGAAGCTAAAGCTCAACTAGTTTGACCACCCAATGTGAAGAACTGACTAGTTGGAAAAGACCCTGATGCTGGGAAAGATTGAAGACAGGAGGAGAAGGGGATAACAGACGATGAGATGGCTGGATGGCATCATCAACTCAATGGACATGAGTTCGAGCAAGATCTGGGAGTTGGTGATGGACAGGGAAGTCTGGCATGCTGCATTCTATAAGGTCACAAAAAGTTTGACACAACTAAACGACTAAACTGAACTAGTATTTTTCCAGAGATAAAGTTAATCATTTACATTTCTTGTTCCTAGGTTGAGCTGGCGCTTCCCTGGTGGCTCAGATGGTAAAGAATCCAACTGCCAATGCGGGAGACACAGGATTCTATCCCTGAGTTGGGAAGATCCCCTGGAGAAGGAAAAAGTAACTCACTCCCATATTCTTGCCTTGGAAATCCCATGGACAGAGGAGTCTGGCAGGTTACAGTCCATGGGGTGGCAAAGACTTGTACACGACTGAGTGAGTAACAATACAATAACAACACATTATCTGAATCAACAGTACATTTTGATACAGAGGTCAGACTCTTGGAACAATGAAATAAAGTGAGAACTAAGGAGTAGGTTCTTGAAATAATTATATACAGCCAGAGAAAAGTGGTCGAGGCTTTGCTGAAATGGAAATTGTAAGGAAGGGGAAGAAGGAAAACCAGTTCCAATTTAGAAATCAGATTTATGAAGCAAATATCATGAGTTAAATTAAGACTGTCTTTAAAAGAAAAGCTTCTCTGTGAAATTATAAAATGAACATTAAAGACAGCATCAATGACCATCTAACTTTTTTTTAATTTTATTTTATTTTTAAACTTTACAAATTGTATTAGTTTTGCCAAATATCAAAATGAATCCGCCACAGGTATACATGTGTTCCCCATCCTGAACCCTCCTCCCTCCTCCCTCCCCATACCATCCCGCTGGGTCGTCCCAGTGCACCAGCCCCAAGCATCCAGTATCGTGCATCGAACCTGGACTGGCAGCTCGTTTCATACATAATATTATACATGTTTCAATGCCATTCTTCCAAATCTTCCCTCCCTCTCTCTCTCCCACAGAGTCCATAAGACTGTTCTATACATCAGTGTCTCTTTTGCTGTCTCGTACACAGGGTTATTGTTACCATCTTTCTAAATTCCATATATATGTGTTAGTATACTATATTGGTGTTTTTCTTTCTGGCTTACTTCACTCTGTATAATAGGCTCCAGTTTCATCCACCTCATTAGAACTGATTCAAATGTATTCGTTTTAATGTCTGAGTAATACTCCATTGTGTATATGTACCACAGCTTTCTTATCCATTCATCTGCTGATGGACATCTAGGTTGCTTCCATGTCCTGGCTATTATAAACAGTGATGCGATGAACATTGGGGTACACGTGTCTCTTTCCCTTCTGGTTTCCTCAGTGTGTATGCCCAGCAGTGGGATTGCTGAATCATAAGGCAGTTCTATTTCCAGTTTTTTAAGGAATCTCCACACTGTTTTCCATAGTGGCTGTACTAGTTTGCATTCCCACCAACAGTGTAAGAGGGTTCCCTTTTCTCCACACCCTCTCCAGCATTTATTGCTTGTAGACTTTTGGATTGCAGCCATTCTGACTGGTGTGAAATGGTACCTCATAGTGGTTTTGATTTGCATTTCTCTGATAATGAGTGATGTTGAGCATCTTTTCATGTGTTTGTTAGCCATCTGTATGTTCATCTAACTTTTTAAGATTACATTCCTTCCACAACAGAGAAGAAGGCCTATGTCAGTCCCGCTTGGAGCAGATGAAAGCTGCTGCCCTATTCACTGGTGGTGAACAGATTTATTCTGGGAGATCTGGCTGCTGCTGCAGAATTCAACTTCAGACTTTGGAACAACCGGAACAAAATAATTGCTCCCAGACACTTGAGAAATCTGTGGGAAATACCATGCCAAGGAAGGATCAAATAAAAAACATTGAGTTGTAATTTGATCATTCTACTAAAATGATACAAATATGCACAGACACAGAAATAGTGAGATGCTATAGCATGTGACATCGGACACCAGGGCTGACTTAAGAAGCCAAGGCTATAAAAGCTGTAATTAATGTTTTGAATGGTCTTGAGAGGCTGTGCCCACAAGTGGCAGAAAGCATGCCCAAGGTGGCCCATCTGCCAGGGGTGATGGAATGAGACTTGGCAAACCTCCTGGCTGGAGCAATTAAGTGAGAGAGCCACAATCTGCTGATTTTAATCTTGAAGCAAGAACTTCATGAATTCTTACTACTAGTGAAGGAGACCTAGCCTGAGTAGGATAAAGAATGCATAATAACAGCCTGTAGGATCACCTAGTGGGACTCATGCCAAAGGCCTGGAGCGGAAATGAAAGTTACAGAAGGGATACTCCCTCTCATTGAAATCTTCTCAGTTCAGTTCAGTTCAGTCACTCAGTCGTGTCTGACTCTTTGCAACCCCGCGAACCATAGCACACCAGGCCTCCCTGTCCATCACCAACTCCCGGAGTTTACCCAAACTCATGTCCATTGAGTCAGTGATGCCATCCAACCATCTCGTCCTCTGGCATTCCCTTCTCCTCCTGCCCTAGTCTTTCCCACCATCAGGGTCTTTTCAAATGAGTCAGCTCTCCGCATCAGGTGGCCAAAGTATTGGAGTTTCAGCTTCAACATCAGTCCTTCCAATGAACACCCAGGACTGATCTCATTTAGGATGGACTGGTTGGATCTCCTTGCAGTCCAAGGGACTCTCAAGAGTCTTCTCCAACACTACAGTTCAAAAGCATCAATTCTTCGGCGCTCAGCTTTCTTCACAGTCCAACTCTCACATCCATACATAACTACTGGAAAAACCATTTTGTTGTCAACCTTTATTGACAAAGTAATGTCTCTGCTTTTAATATGCTGTCTAAGTTGGTCATAACTTTGCTTTGAAGGAGTAAGCATATTTTAATTTCATGGCTGCAATCACCATCTGTAGTGATTTTACAGCCCCCAAAAATAAAGTCAGCCACTGTTTCCACTGTTTCCCCATCTATTTCCCATGAAGTGATGGGACCAGATGCCATAATCTTAGTTTTCTGAATGTTGAGCTTTAAGCCAACTTTTTCACTCTCCTCTTTCACTTTCATCAAGAGGCTCTTTAGTTCTTCTCCACTTTCTGCCATAAGGGTGGTATCATCTGCATATCTGAGGTTATTGGTATTTCTCCCAGCAATCTTGATTCCAGCTTGTGCTTCCTCCAGCCCAGCATTTCTCATGATGTACTCTGCATATAAGTTAAATAAGCAGGGTGACAATATACAGCCTTGACATACTCCTTTTCCTATTTGGAACCAGTCTGTTGTTCCACGTCCAGTTCTAACTGTTACTTCCTGACCTCCATATAGATTTCTCAAGAGGCAGATCAGGTGGTCTGGTATTCCCATCTCTTCCAGAATTTTCCACAGTTTATTGTGATCCACACAGTCAAAGGCTTTGGCATAGTCAATAAAGCAGAAATAGATGTTTTTTTCTGAAATCTTGTCAGGGAAGCATAAATAGGGATTAAATCCCAATCAGGACCCCAAAAGACAGCTCTTCTCACAGGTTGGGCACTAATATGCTTCCAGTGCAGTTGTTTTTGACAGGCGGAGACTGAAAAGAAGCCAGCAGGGGTGAGTCCATGCAGGGCTTACCCTCCGCCTGTGTGGTTGAACCTGGAAGACGGGTGTGGCCTCTGTCCCCATCTGCCATGGAGAAGAGGGGCATCTACCTCAAGGAAATTTGTCAGATGAATGATATTTCCTTATTTGAAGAATGGAGACTGGAACAGAGGGTTTGAGATTCTCTGGGAAGGCAGGGGGATTAGTTACTCAACCTGATATGTTTCTAGAAATTCCATTAGCAAGGTTTTCCATTTACTGCCTCCAATGATGAATGTTGGCAGAAGCTGCTGAGTTTGATAGTGTTTCCTGACAGAAATCCCTGACAGGGATTTTGATCTTCCTGGAATTATCTAGGGAAGTTGGGGGCAGCAGATGGAAAGTGTAATCAGCACAGTTTCTTTTAACACATGTCCTTTCATAACCTCTCTCCCATGTCCCCTCTCAATCAAGCAAAATTCTGGCAATGTCATTTTGGTATTTACAACTTTCCTGGACTAATTGGCCTAATTTTACAGTGAAAGAAACTTTGGAGCTGAGATGGGGTATCTCTATTAGAAAGGATCTGTAGCGAAAGGGCCTTTCTCCAGAAAGGTTAAGAATGAAGAGGTGATTTGAAACATGTAAAATATCATGTATGAAATGAGATGCCAGTCCAGGTTCGATGCACGATACTGGATGCTTGGGGCTAGTGCACTGGGACGACCCAGAGGGATGGTATGGGGAGGGAGGAGGGAGGAGGGTTCAGGATGGGGAACACATGTATACCTGTGGTGGATTCATTTTGATATTTGGCAAAACTAATACAATTATGTAAAGTTTCAAAATAAAATAAAATTTAAAAAAAAAGAAAAAACAAACAAACAAAAAAAGAATGAAGAGGTGGTAGGTGACAGGAAAATGGAGGTGGAGTGAGATTGATTAATGCTTACTCTTTGGGGATGCTAGAGAGAATTATTCAGGGATAGACTGGAGAAGGAAATGGCAACTCACTCCAGTGTTCTTGCCTGGAGAGTCCCAGGGACAAGGCAGCCTGGTGAGCTACCATCTCTGGGGCTGCACAGAGTCGGACATGACTGAAGTGACTTAGCAGCAGCAGCAGCAGACTAGAGATTAAAAGGAAGGAATAGTGCTGGCTTGGGGGAGGGAATTGATCACTCTGGGACTAAAAGAAGCAGAAAAGGAAAGGAATATTAGAAAATCAGAGTTTACTTTTGATTGCTAGATCTTGGTCCTTTGAATGCAATAATCCACAGAGATAGGGCTTTATGAGCCCCAGGATTTATTTAGATCATAGAATCCTACCTCACAGCAAAGTGAAAAATGCAAGAGAGTCCACCACTCAATTTAAGAACTCAGTCATTACCAATTTCTTCCTCCCAGAATTTGCATCTGCTTCTAGGTCATGACATTCTGCTTTCAGGAACTGGATAAACCAAGGCTGTGCCTACTTCTAGTTCATCTTCATTTCTACTGTGAGTCCTTTCAGAGATCCAGCCCAAACCAGGGGGTTTCACAGGCCATCCTGTCCTTAGCTAGTCTCTGACTCCTCAGAGAGACAAAGCTCTCAAACAGATCACTCAGCTTCTCAACACACTTACCATCTCCTCTTCTAGAAAGAGCAAATTTCCTCAATGGAAAACTGCCCAACACCAAATCCCGCCCCAAGTCACATTCCTGACTTTTCTGTCTCCCCTAGATCCTTCATTATCTGATCCTCTTAGGTAAGATGTGTGTGCATGTATGTAAAAATGTATCTTACTATCAACATTTATATACATATAAGAAGGGAATATTCATTTGAAGGACTGATGCTGAAGCTGAAGTTCCAATACTTTGGCCACCTCATGAGAAGAACTGACTCATTGGAAAAGACCCTGATACTGGGAAAGATTGAAGGCAGGAGGAGAATGGGATGACAGAGGATGAGATGGTTGGATGGCATCACAGACTTGATGGACATGAGTTTGAGCAAGCTCTGGGAGTCAGTGATGGACAGGGAAGCCTGGCGTGCTGCAGTCCATGGGGTCTCAAAGAGTTGGATACAACTGAGCAACTGAACTGAACTGAAGAAGAGAATGGCTACCCACTCCATTATTCTTGCCTGGAGAATTCCATGAACAGAGTAGCCTGACAGGCTACAGTCCATGGGATCGCAAAGAGTAGGATACGATGAAGTGATTAGCACTTTCATATGTATATATGTGTGTGTGTGTATGTGTATATATGTGTGTGTGTGTGTATATATATATATATATATATATATATAGCAGCTTTTCTAGTTGTCCTCATTAGGAGGGTTGGTTAGAATTGTCTATAATGTCATTAATATATGTGGATGTCCCTTAATATACCCACTGTAAAGATGAAGCACAGTGAAGTTAGATACTTGCTCAAGTTCAAATCATGGCAAATGGTAGACCTGGGATTCACCCCAGGGATACCTGCTCCAGTATCTGTTTTCTCAAGCATCTGATTCCTGCAGGGGTGAAATACATTATATATTGCTTTTTGGTGACATAAGAACAAATTTTGGAAAATCCTGAGGAATATATTTCTGGCATTCATTCCAATATTTCTACCAAAGATTACTATAGTAGTAAAGTAATTCAGGAATATATCATAATCAGAAGATAACATGGGCCAGCCAAGAACCGGAAATACTCTACATGTCTGTTAACAGAAGAATAAATAATGTGTTGTATATTCATAAAATGAAATACTACATGCAAATAAAAAGGATTGAACTGCTGATACATGCAGCATGGATGAACCTAAAATATATTATTCTAAGGGGGAAAAAGTGCCCTCTTCTTTTGTGTTTTAAAAGTTTACAGTTTTTATCTAATATTATCTCAAGGATTAGGGCAAATATAATCCTGCTGGCTGATGAACAGTTTCCTTATGTATTTTGTAATTTTGAATTGTGAATTAATCTTTAAGTGGGCTTTCTTTATGGGAATTTTTATGCCAGTCAACAATGTTTTCAAGAGTACTTGGTTTTGTGCTTCCTTTCACTAGTATACCCTCCTGCCCCATTCACATTTTTATGAGAATTTTTTGATTTGGGGCCTTTTGAGACTATGAAACTTATGTAAGTTCAAACTTAGATTTGTAAAAGTCAGGCCTGTGGTTATGATTTCCCAAGGAAGACTACTGTTTTCAAAACACAGATCAGGCCAAGAAAGATTAACTTTCCCCATGTGCTAGTGAGTAAATTTTTTGTTTCACTGAGTATATAATTGAGAATTTTATAGTTTTGGTTCCAACTTCCCATCTTGGTGTAGTCAAGACCTTGTATACTACAGCTATGTGGTCAAAAAAACACACACCCTCTGGTTATCTCAGGCCGCAGCTTCCAGCACTAACATCACCCCCGCAACCACTTCCCCTACTAGGGCAGTCCCAGTACCAGGTCATGTTTATTTACTTCATGATTTTTGAAACCTGTGAATTTTTTCTTCTAAAATGGCTGTCTGGGGGGGGGGGGGGGGCTTACAAATAGCTGTGAAAAGAAGAGAAGTGAAAAGCAAAGGAGAAAAGGACTGATATAAGCATCTGAATGCAGAGTTCCAAAGAGTAGCAAGAAGAGATAAGAAAGCCTTCCTCAATGATCAATGCAAAGAAATAAAGGAAAACAACAGAATGGGAAAGACTAGAGATCTCTTCAAGAAAACTAGAGATACCAAGGGAACATTTCATGCAAAGATGGGCTCGATAAAGGACAGAAATGGTATGGACTAACAGAAGCAGAAGATATTAAGAAGAGGTGGCAAGAATACACAGAAGAACTGTATAAAAAAGATCTTCACTGCCAAGATAATCACGATGGTGTGGTCACTGACCTAGAGCCAGACATCCTGGAATGTCAAGTCAAGTGGGCCTTAGAAAGCATCACTATGGACAAAGCTAGTGGAGGTGATGGAATTCCAGTTGAGCTATTTCAAATCCTGAAAGATGATGCTGTGATAGTGCTGCACTCAGTATGCCAGCAAATTTGGAAAACTCAGCAGTGGCCACAGGACTGGAAAAGGTCAGTTTTCAATCCAATCCCAAAGAAAGGCAATGCCAAAGAACGCTCAAACTACCGCACAATTGCACTCATCTCACATGCTAGTAAAGTAATGCTCAAAATTCTCCAAGCCAGGCTTCAGCAATACATGAACCGTGAACTTCCAGATGTTCAATCTGGTTTTAGAAAAGGCGGAGGAACCAGAGATCAAATTGCCAACATCTGCTGGATCATCAAAAAAGCAAGAGAGTTCCAGAAAAACATCTATTTCTGCTCTATTGACTATGCCAAAGCCTTTGACTGTGTGGATCACAATAAACTGTGGAAAATTCTTCAAGAGATGGGAATACCAGACCACCTGACCGGCCTCTTGAGAAACCTATATGCAGGGCAGGAAGCAACAGTTAGAAGTTGACATGGAACAACAGACTGGTTCCAAATAGGAAAAGGAGTACATCAAGGCTGTGTATTGTCACCCTGCTAATTTAACTTATATACAGAGTACATCATGAGAAATGCTAGCCTGGGAGAAGCACAGGCTGGAATCAAGATTGCCGGGAGAAATATCCATAACCTCAGATATGCAGATGACACCACCCTGATGGCAGAAAGTGAAGAGGAACTAAAAAGCCTCCTGATGAAAGTGAAAGAAGAGAATAAAAAGTTGGCTTAAAGCTCAACATTCAGAAAACTAAGATCATGGCATCTGGTCCCATCACTTCATGGGAAATAGATGGGGAAACAGTGGAAACAGTATCAGACTTTATTTTTGGGGGCTCCAAAGTCACTGCAGATGGTGATTGCAGCCATGAAATTAAAAGACGCTTACTCCTTGGAAGGAAAGTTATGACCAACCTAGATAGCATATTAAAAACCAGAGGCATTACTTTGCCAACAAAGGTCCATCTAGTCAAGGCTATGGTTTTTCCAGTGGTCATGTATGGATGTGAGAGTTGGACTGTGAAGAAAGCTGAACGCCGAAGTATTGATGCTTTTGAACTGTGGTGTTGGAGAAGACTCTTGAGAGTCCCTTGGACTGCAAGGAGATCCAACCAGTCCATTCTGAAGGAGATCAGCCCTGGGTGTTCTTTGGAAGGATGATGCTAAGGCTGAAACTCCAGTACTTTGGCCACCTCATGCGAAGAGTTGACTCATTGGAAAAGACTCTGATGCTGGGAGGGATTGGGGGCAGGAGGAGAAGGGGACAACAGAGGATGAGATGGCTGGATGGCATCACCGACTCAATGGACGTGAATTTGAGTAAACTCCGGGAGTTGGTGATGGACAGGAAGGCCTGGCATGCTACAATTCATGGGGTCGCAGAGTCGGACACGACTGAGCGACTTAACTGAACTGAACTTGCCTTTAAAAAGATATCAGCTACAGTTTAGCCAACATTTCTAGTTTTTTTGGTGGGAGATTTTCCAAATTTTCTGTTCCCTCAATGTTGTTTATCAAATACATTTTAG
The DNA here is from genome assembly GCF_019923935.1 of Bubalus bubalis. NCBI lineage: Eukaryota > Metazoa > Chordata > Mammalia > Artiodactyla > Bovidae > Bubalus > Bubalus bubalis. The sequence continues at coordinate 32,969,274 of NC_059170.1, read as the reverse complement.
AAATGCTAAACTCACTTCTTCCTTGGAGATTTTTTCTTCTTTTTCTTTGGAGATTTACATCATTAGCCTGCTAAAAGACAACAATTTAAATTTAACCCTTTTTGAAACAATATATGCTAAAACTTCTCTTGTTGTGGGTTTGCCCCTGAATCACTATGTTGTTTGCATATTATGAATGAGGCAGTTTCCTTTATGAGAAAATTCAAGAAGAGTCATGGGCTTAACTGTTTCTTCAAGTCACTACTTTAACCTGTCATTAAGATTGTGTTGTACTCTCAGGATGGAGGCGGGTAGGGAAGTTGCTTTCTCTTCTGGCATGAAAGCAGATATGCACTTTTAAAAGACATGTCAGTAGTTTAGAAGCATAGAAGAAAAAAAATCACCCTATTTTATGCCATTTAATGGACAATTTGACTCTGTTAGGAGGTAATACTTTTCCAGAGCCAGTGGAATAAAGGTTCTGAAGGAGGGTCAAAGGACCTGGTGCTACAGTCATGGCTTTGTCCACAGGTGCTTCCCATATGCAGGAGTCAAGGATGTGAAAAGTCTTAGAGTATTCTGTACAATATGTTTATTAGTCAAAATGGTTTAAAGTCAATGGTTAATCCATAACCTGCTGGTTTCTAATGCTATTTATTAGATCAAGATTCACGCTCAGAATTTATTGAAAGAACTAGAGACTGAAGGACAATTCCATAGAGAGACAGCTCTGTAATTTTGTAAACTTGGCAGGTTGTCCCTCTGAGTCTGGGCCTTATCCTATGAACTCTACCAAAGTAACTAATTAGAATTTTAGGAACTATATGCCCCACCAGGGACAATAGAACACAAAGAATTCTGATGGTATAAAATTTTCCAAAGTATAATGTTTAAGGTTAATGTGATAAATTGGATGTCTATCAACTAGAAACCCATTTAGGGAGATATATAAATTACTGATTAGATATCAAAAATATAGAAATTGGAGTAAATACTCATGCAAATATTAATAAGAAACTGTTCCTCTCTCATTCCCTAAAAAAGGGAAAATGGAGTCCAGAATCCACTCTGAATGCTCATCAAAAAACCTCCCATTGATATAAATGTTAATTCTGTTTTCCAATATTTGCTGTTTAAAGATTGCTTGTGTTCATCAGAGGGGTTCTGAGTCCACCTCTGCCTTAGAAACCCCTAATCTTTCCCTCTTGGTCACATATACCATCCAAACTCTCCGCCTGGACAAGGTTCCTTTCTTATAAACTACATAGCATCTCTTAACTCTTCTGTTCTTACCACACTCATTAATGTCCATCTCTCCAAACATGAACTCTATGAGCACACACCACTAACAGCCTGAAAACTCTGGTATCTTGAAGACCAATGATAGGAATGTTCAGAAGGAAGACAGACAGCCCTGGGCCCGCAGGTGTTCTTCCCTCTCATGTGACATGACACTCATACCACTAACATTCCCAGGAGTTTACCTTTCATGAGGCACAAGGGTTACAAAGATATGTAAGATGAAGTCACTGTGGCAGAGATGCTAGCTTTCAATCCTCCTTTTTCTTAAGCACATGAAAACACAGCCAGTGCCCTTGTGAACAGAAGGGACTCAGCCCAGCTCTGACACACTCCTGGAGCACTCCTCGTGCTCTCACCTCCACAGTGACTGGGATGGAGTGAACACGGTTGCCTCAGAAGCCACACACTACACAGCCAGAGCCTCCCTTAACCTGGATCATGCACAGGAAAACCTGCATGAAGCAGGGTCTCTGCTGTCTGGGACACCTGACCTCAGTGAAACAACAAAATTCTCCTTGTTCTGAAAGCCCCTAAGATTTGGGAGTCTGTTAACACAGCCTAGACTAGCCTAATCCTGTTCTAAGTCTCAAGAGGGTCACATGTCCTAAGAAGACATGTCCTATTATTATGGAATAGGTTCCAAAGAACCTCCAAGATTGAAGCAAAGCAAGGAATTACTCTTTGCACCACAGTGTTATTGGCTTCAAAAGCTACAGGTTTTGCTCCCACCAAGGATGCATAACCAAGTTCAAGTTGGTCTAGATACCACATAATTGATGTTCTTCCATTAGCATGCTGAGCCAGTTTCTCCAAGGACTTGGTGGTATGGAAGTTTAATCATTTTGTTCTTACTACACATGTCCCTAACATCTTTCAAAAGTGAAAAATATAATATCCTTTATTTCAGTCTCTGAGGGAGTTTGTCCTTTGTGCTTTTCTACTGCTATGCTGACAGGAAGGGTCAGGTGCGGGCAGAGTCTTCTGTGTGCCCTAGGAGACCAGATCAACTCACAGTGTCTTGGAGGGATAGAAGCAATGCTTGCCATATGTTCCAGCCCTGGTCACTTCCAGAGCTCAGGACAGAGGGGACCTGAGGGCAATGAGTTTTCATAGGCAACACAACTGTGATGAGGAGAAAGCCTGGGATCTTTGCACTCATTCTTGAGTTTTTGTGAACTTCCCAGAGCAGCTAAAGCAAGGGTTTGGGATTCATCAAGTCAAGGAGAAGGAGGAAGAAGAGGAAGGAAGGAAGGACAATGAACAGACAGGATGGAGGATGGACACACAAAAATTATTTTTTAATAAAGTAATATTTTTCACTGCCTAGGCAAATGAATTCTGTGAAATTCTTATATGAAAAAGAGTACACTGTTTTGTCTTTACTTAGTTATCACCATCATTAGGTTTTGATGCAAGTGGAAATTTATGATAAAATGAAAACAAATAGCATCAAGGATCACATACAATTGTATGATAAAGTGATTTGTAATTCAGGCAATGTATTGCTTGAGGCTCACATCTTGATTTCCCACTCCAGTTGCTGGTGATGCTATGTAAGGAAGCAGAAAATACACAGATGAAAAGAAAAATAACTATCACTAGGCTAAAAAATTAAGATCAATGTAAGAATATAAATAACAAATTCATAATGTATTGCAATACAAATAAACAATATTATTAGTATAAAAGCTGCATTTGCATTGTTTAGTAACAAATACAATTAAAATACATCAGAAGCGTGTTAAAGTTGTTTGAGTCACATATATACAGTGTCACAGTTCACACGAAGGTTCACTGAGACTAAACCATCTGAAGGACATGTGTCCCGATCTGAAACTATCAAAGGCCTTTCAAGCAAGCTTCCTAGTTCAGGAAAGATGCTCAAAAAGCTGCCCCATCTAGGTCCATCTGACTTGACTCCACTTTTGGTTTTCAAAATAAGCTATAATATTCTAAAGGGGATCATAACGTAGACTGATGTAAACAGGTACTAAACAAGAAGGAACTTTTCCATTGGCACAGAGTTACATGAATACTTCCCCAAATATTATATTTGAAAGGATGAGTGAACCACACATTAATAATACTGGCAGAAATAACACTTCAGCACTGAGAGGAAGGACATATCAAAACTACTGATCCACATTAGTAAAAGCACCAGTCACCCCCTTCCTTTTCCTATTTCATGCCAATTTAACGTTTTAGGCTAAAATTTCAGGTGTGCCTTATCATTTCTACTCTTTTGGACTCTCTAATGTTTGCCATTCTGTAAAACATGCTCCACTCTTAAAGGACTTGGTAATAAAATGTCACATGCCAAGTATTTGCCTTAAAAGACAGTTTTATCATCTATCCAAATTGTACATACCCAAATCATAGAGAAACATCACAGCTATCAACAAGGATTGGGGTCATAAAAGAGTCAAAATTTGGCTTTCTCCAACGTCAGTGTCAGCCTGGCCAAAGCTTGCTTGCTTTTTATCACAGTAGTTATTTGGGATTTCTTCTTGTAGTCAGAGAGGACTGTGACTAACAGGGATCTTGTGCCAAAGTTAAGCTCCAGGTGTGTACACATGGGTGCCAGGCTCTGTGAGCTGAATGAATCAGCCTCTCATCCCATTCATACTTACAGTTTAAAGGGCAAGAAAGAAATGGACTGCCTATATGTTGCTTCAGGATGAGATCTCTAAGCAAGCTGGGGTCATTCGCCAAGAGATGAATAATAAAAGGAAGAAATCAAGGAAACAGTAATTGAAGGTTTCAAACTTTCCCTCTAATCAGTGAATAGGCACTCCTTTCTCACTTCTCACATAGAAAGCACTGCCCCCATTCCCAAATGAATAGTTTTATTTAATTTACCTAACTTTGATATTCTATAACTAAATAACTGATATTGTAATATAGAGAGATGATCATTCCTTTTATTTTTTGAATCAAAATCATTTCCATGCACTTGACTTCTGGATTAAATATATTATCTATAGGAAAAATCTATCAAATCCTATTGAAATGTTAATCTAATTTTAAGTTATTTGGGGCTGATATTTTTCCTTTAGTTTTATATTCAGTAAGTACTGAAAATAAACCTAAAGGCTGCAAGTAGAAAGAAATTAAATTAGACTGTGTACATCTTTCACCAGAATATTAAAAAAAAAAAAAACAACAGTAAAATCAGTCCCCAAAGCCAGATACTTGAACTTTTAATGGATCTGCATCTCCAAACTGTTTTCTCCTCTTCCTCTAATTTTTTTTAAGTATTGCTGAGAAGAAAATATATTTTTCTTATTATATAATAAAATACTATCTGGAATCCAACTGGAAATTGGCATTACACTTATAAGAAGCCAAAGTAGATTTTATTTTTTCATTCCATCCCCTTTGGTAAAATAGTCCACTTAAAAAAAAAAAAAAAGATTATTTCAACATGGGGGAGGTTGGGGGAAGTATTATACAGAAAAGCCAAACTACAAAACCTTTTTGATTCCATACCATTGAACTTGAATTCAACGATCTTTGAAAATTTTGTTTCAGCTGATTAGAAAAGAAACAGAATCCAGTGCCAGGAGGGCAGGCTCAGCTTGGCTCTGCTCCAGAAAGGCTTCCTGACATCAGGGAGATGGAGCTGCCTGCACCACTAGAACCCATGCTTTGGGTGAGGAGGTGTCAGAGCCCAGATGGTGGGAGGAGCTAGAAATAAGCACAAGCCAAGGTTTTCCCAGCCTGTCAGTTCTGTGATGGCCTCAAACTTGAAGTCTGTTGCTGTCTAAAGAGGAAAACTATTGGCAACTCTTACTGTCACCACACTGGGGGATGAGACTATCAGGTCACTAAGTTGGAAAGATTGAAAATAACCAACTCTGAAAACTGGATTCTGTCAGAATAAACACTCCCTTCGTGTGAGGCTTGCAACAGGCTCATTCAGCCACACCAGGGTAGAGTTTCAGAACCTCCCCCTCCTCCAGTGAGTCCATGTTCAAAGTTAATACAAGGCAAGGGTTATCTAAACAGCAGATAGGAGTGTACTGCATATTTCTTTTTAAAGATACAGAAGCTTTTTGAATTCCATAAACCTGTACTACTTATTATTCCATCTGGACTCAAGGGGTGTAGGATCAGCTTTAGACATCTTTCATAAGCTTGGAATCTAATATTATGAATTTATTCTAAGACACAAATCAGATAGATGGATGGATTTTTTGAAAGACATTGGGCCCCCTGGGTACTTTTAGCAGGCTAAGTATTGAGAGATTTACAGGAATAAAATTCTTTACAAGATTAAGGAAGAAGGAAATGAAACCAAATCTTTCATTTCTAGATATACACTTTCATTAGTTCTTTCACCAAAAGCACATCACTGAAGGAAAACCAGAAATGGTTTTTCAGTTATTATTAAAGTGGTTCAAGAGCCAGGGAATCCCTTGAGACACAAACAAAACAACACAGTATTCAAGTTTTCTTCATAAGACTACCTTGTACTAGCAAGACTTAGGAGACTTCTGGCTTCAAAAAGAGTATTGCTAAAGGAGCTTTTTTTGGAGGGGGGGCGGAGACTACTTTTTGGCTAAAAACAACAACCAAAATCTCTCCTGTAAAACCCCTACTTCCTTTTGAATCTCCAAAGATTACATACAACATTTTGTATGAGACGTTTGGCAGTCACAGCTTCATGAGCTGTGCTGCTTGATTATCTAAACACTTAAGGCAGAATAAACGCAGCTGATATCAAGCTGACTGCTGTCTGAGTCCTCTCACTGAGGATGTATTGTGAAGAGGGTGGGGAGCCCACAGGGCCATGGTGGGGAAACTGGAAATGTGAAAGGTAAGAAATAAAACACAATAAGGGAGGTTTAGAGTTAGGAACATTTCCAAGCTTTTTTCTACCATAATCTCCAAGGCCCTCTGAACTTCTATCTCTAAAAAGTATCCCTGTACCATGGTGCCTGATGTTTCTTACAGTTTGACAAAAATAAATACTCAATACAAGAGAAAGCAAGATGTCGGCTACATTCTGAGGGTGCTCGTTTGCCCTGCTTTCACTTTAGAGGCCTGCAGCCTTGTCTGTGCCCGCGAACAGTGCTCATGATGCTGGGGACCACTTCCTCTGGTTAAAACTCTGTAGCCTGGAGTAAACAAATGTGTGCTCATCCCCGGTCCCAAACAGACCCTATCATCATGTTTGTTTTTCTGTATCCTCATTGCTGTGCCTGAAAGATTCTCATACATACACGAGGCTTAATGCCACGAGACTACATTATTTTTTTTCTCATTGTAGTTTTTTTTTTATAATTTTATTTTTTAACTTTACAATATTGTATTGGTTTTGCCATATATCAACAAGAATCTGCCACAGGTATACATGTGTTCCCCATCCTGAACCCTCCTCCCTCCTCAAGAGAAGCTTGCTTATTCAAAAAGAAAATAAGAATTTGGTTTAAACTGCAGACAGAGGGGAAAGCTAACATATTCTTTTGGTCTTGGGAACACTGTCCTCAGGCCGATGGCCCCCTCTCAGCATGCTGACTTCTGCGCTGCCTCAATGAGTCTTCCACCGCCTCTGCACCAGCTGGATGGGGCTGCTAAGGAGTATCATCTTCCATCTCTCTAGGTCCTTCATCCTCCTAGGCCTCCCTCAGGGACCCCTGGTCACGGGTATCACTCTTCTCCTCATCCACACCAGCAGCCGAGCTGTCCTCTTCATCCTCCTCTGCTTCCTTCTCATAACCAAGGGCTTCTTTCTCATCCTCATCATCAGCGAGGCTGTCCTTGTTTTCTTCTTCATTTGAATCATCCTTTTCATCCTCTACATCCTGCAACTGTTCAGTTATATGAACCTCTTCTGACCTGAGATTCTGCTCTGCAGAAGAAAGAGAGGGAAACATTCTCTGAATAAACAACGGGCATTCACAAATGCTTTCACTAGTATGTGGAACCTAAAAAAATAAAACAAATGAATGAATATTATAAAACAGAAACAGACTCATACAGAGAACAAATTAGTGGTTACCAACTGGAAGGGGCAAGAGAGGGGAAGGGGATAAGAGGTATAAGCTACTGCAGAGAGAGGGGAAAGCGAACATATTCTTTTGGTATATTCTGTAGGTATAAAATCTACAAGATACAAGGATGTAATGTACAGCATAGGGATATAACCAATATTTTATAATAACTTACTGCTGCTAAGTCACTTCAGTTGTGTCCGACTCTGTGTGACCCCGTAGATGGCAGCCCACCAGGCTCCCCCATCCCTGGGATTCTCCAGGCAAGAACACTGGAGTGGGTTGCCATTTCCTTCTCCAATGCATGAAAGTGAAAAGTGAAAGTGAAGTCACTCAGTCATGTCCAACCCTCAGCGACCCCATGGACTGCAGCCTACTAGGCTCCTCCATCCATGGGATTTTCCAGGCAGGAGTACTGGAGTGGGGTGCCATTGCCTTCTCCATATAATAATTTAAAATGGAGTATAATCTGTAAAAATATTGAATCAACCCTATTGCACACCTGAAACTAATACAATGTTTGACATCAACTATACTTCAGTTTTATTTTTAAATAAAATTCAACAGCCGAGTGCATTTAGCTTTGAAATGAAATGATGGGGCATAGGATGACTTTCTCCATCTTGAAACTATGTTATCACACAGGACAGATCTCTGGATAGTATCCTAGCCCCACCCAGAGCATCTCCACCTCTCTCTGGAGACTTGGTGACCATGCTGACTTTGGCAGAGCCCAAAGGCATGGAGGGCAAAGGTTCTTTGTGTTCTGTATTATGTACCTTGCAGAATGCTCAGTGAAACACTCACTGTCATGGTGATTGGTTCCAACTGTGACTTAAACAGAGCCAATTGGAGTACTTTCCAGGAGTTTTTGGCCAGAGTGAGGAGGAAAAGCTTTCTCTCTTTCTACAGGGATTTGTTAAACTGATAAAATGTGAGTTGGGGCTGTTGAAAGCCACTGAATCAGCATGATGGAGACAGAAACCTATCATCCTTGGGCTGAGTATGAAACCAGAATGTCCTTGGATTTTCCAGTTTTGTAAGCTAATAGATTTTCCCTTTTTCTGCTAAGTTACTTTAAACTGGGATTCTGTTACTTTTAAGAATTCTAAGGAACATAACATAGTTTATAATTATATATGGAAGTCTGAAAGCCTTAAAACCTTTAAGAATTGAAAAGAAATATAAGCTTACTTAAATTCTCACATAATAGCCAGGACATGGAAGCAATCTAGATATCCATCAGCAGACGAATGGATAAAAAAGCTGTGGTACATGTACACAATGGAATATTACTCAGCCATTAAGAAGAATATATTTAAATCAGTTCTAATGAGGTGGATGAAACTGGAGCCTATTATATAGAGTGAAGTAAGCCAGAAAAAAAAAACACCAATACAGTATACTAATGCATATATGTGGAATTTAGAAAGATGGTAATGATAACCCTGTATTCGAGACAGCAAAAGAGACACAGATGTATAGAACAGTCTTTTGTACTCTGTGGGAGAGGGTGAGGGTGGGATGATTTAGGACAATGGCGTTGAAACATGTATATTATCATATGTGAAACGAATCACCAGTCCAGGTTTGATGCATGATACAGGGTGCTTGGGACTGGTGCACTGGGATGACCCAGAGGGATGGGATGTGGAGGTAGGTGGAAGGGGGCTTCAGGATGGGGAACACATGCGTGGTGGATTCATGTCAATGTATGGCAAAACCAATACAATATTGTAAAGTAATTAGCCTCCAATTAAAATGAATACATTTAAATTAAAAAATAATAAAAATAAAAAAATAAAAATAAACTCTCACATAAAATTCAAAAAATACAAAGTCTCATGAGTCTTCAAAGGGACTTCCCTGGTGGTCCAATGGCTAAGAATCTGTGCTTCCACTTCAAGAATTGCAGGTACAATCCTGGTTAGGAAACTAAGATCCCACAGGCCACAGCTCAGTTCAGTTCAGTTCAGTCGCTCAGTCGTGTCCGACTCTTTGTGACCCCATGAATTGCAGCATGCCAGGCCTTCCTGTCCATCACCAACTCCCGGAGTTCACTCAAACTCATGTCCATCGAGTCAATGATGCCATCCAGCCATCTCATCCTCTGTCATCCCCTTCTCCTCCTGCCCCCAATCCCTCCCAGCATCAGAGTCTTTTCCAATGAGTCAAGTCTTCGCATGAGGTAGCCAAAGTATTGGAGTTTCAGCTTTAGCATCAGTCCTTCCAATGAACACTCAGGATTGATCTCCTTTAGAATGGACTGGTTGGATCTCCTTGCAGTCCAAGGGACTACCAAGAGTCTTCTCCAACACCACAGTTCAAAAGCATCAACTCTTCGGCGCTCAGCTTTCTTCACAGTCCAACTCTCACATCCATACATGACCACTGGAAAAACCATAGACTTGACTAGACGGACCTTTGTTGGCAAAGTAATGTCTCTACTTTTGAATATGCTACAGGCCACAAGCAGGGCCAAAAAAACAAAGTTGTTTGTTCCTATTGTTTTCTGCAAACAATAGGAATAAAAGCAAGGAAATACAGGGGTATTTGGTCCCAGAAACAGTGTGAAGTAATGAAAGGATTTGGGAAGACTGCTTTTAAAGGGTTCAGGGCCACTACTGGTACACAACAGAAACTCAGTGAGGATCACTTTCCCGCCCTCCTTGCTCATCCCAATTTGAATGAAGGAAAATGTGTCAACTGATTAATGAAGGGCATACAATTCAAGGGAAAAAGTAATTTCCAAAATGAATGTTCCCAAATTTAAGAGAGGAGATAAAAGAATGCTTGCTCAAATCTATCTAGAGGACACATTTCAAGGAATTTTGTGGTGGTGATGGCTTGGTCACCAGCAAATCAAGGGGAAATTCACTATGAGCACAGAAGGGAATACCACAGATTTCCAAAGATACTCTAACTCATAAATTTGTCATACTTACCTGAACGTTCAGAATAATTCCTTGGAAGTGGCAAATAGAAACATTCTGATATTACTACCAAGGCCTGGAGGGAAAACAGTGATTTTACAGTGAGTGAATGGGACATTTATTACCAAACAACCTTAAAGTTAGGCCTTTCTTCTATAACCAGATATTCATAGACAAATACAGAGCAATTGGTCAAAATTCCTCAAAAAACAAGACAAGGATATAATTAAGAATTTTCTATTTATATTTATGTGATATAATGTAGGAAATCACTATTAATTTAGAACAGAGGTAACAAAGTCAAATGTATACACACAACCCTCTAAAAATAGATGAATTAAGCAAGTATAAGAAAACAGACATTACCAGCCAAGTCTGAAGTGCTCTTTTTAAAAACCCTACTATGACAAATGATATCACTCTAATGGCAGAAAGCAAAGATGAACTAAAGAGCCTCTTGATGAGGGTGAAGGAGGAGAGTTTAAAAGCTGGCTTAATACTCAGCATTCAAAAAACTAAGATCATGGCATCTGGTCCCATCACTCCATGGCAAATAGAAGGGGAAAGGTGGAAGACAGAGGATGACAGATATCCTCTTCCTGGGCTCTAAAGTCACTGAGGATGGTGACTGCAGCCATGAAATTAGAAGACAACTGCTTCTTGGAAGGAAAGCTATGAAGAACCTAGACAATGTGTTAAAAAGGAAAGACATCACTTTGCCAACAAAAGTCCATATAATCAAGGCTATAGTCTTTCCAGTAGTCATGCACCAATGTGAAAGCTAGACAATAAAGAAGGCAGAGCACCAAAGAATGGATGCTTTCAAATTGTGGTGCTGGAGAAGACTCGAGAGTCCTTTGGAAAGAAAACAAGGAGATCAAATCAGTAAATCTTAAAGAAAATCAACCCTGAATACTCTGGAAGGACTGATGCTGAAGCTGAAGCTCCAATACTTCGGCCACCTGATGTGAACAGCTGATTCACTGGAAAAGACACTGATGCTGAAAAGACTGAAGGCAGGAGAAAAGGGCAACAGAAGATGAGATAGTTGGAGAGCATCACTGATTCAATGGACATGAACTTGGGCAAACTCCAGGAGATGGTGAGGGACAGGGAAGCCTGGTGTGCTGCAGTCCATGGGGTCACGTAGAGTCGGACATGACTTGGTGACTGAACAACAACAACACTGACAGATTAGTCTGTATATGGGTTGTCCCTCACCAGTGGGAAAGCCCTGACTATGTGGGAGAATATTTAATGGTATAGAATTACTAAGAGTGCCACAAGAAGTTAACAGAGTGACAACCTGTGAGAAAACATAACAATGATGTGGACTAAATCTTATTTTAAACAGTGATTGACTGGTCTCACCTCCAACCTTGATTGCAGCATTGACTCACTTTCTGCTTACTATAAATATGCTGTTTCCCTTGATAAACTACACGCTTCCTAGAGGCAGGTTCATTCCAGTCCATGTTCCACACCTGGACTGTGGACTGCGGCAGTGTAACTGATGGGATGACACGTGAAACAGGGATGAGTCAGTGGAGCCCCTGGCTCTCTACACCCTCACATGTCCCCCTACAGCAGCGCACAGCACAGAGAGACCAGCACAGGAGGAAGCCACCCATTGAGAAGGGCTTCACAGGTCCTCTTGTACTGAGCTGACTCCTGGGCTTTGCCTATACTGTGAACAACTGCCAAATCTTTAAAATAGAAATAGTACTTCATAAATTTAAGGGGGTTAAAATTTTTTAACTCCAAAGTCATGGTCCTTTGATTCAATTTCATAAACATCAAATGAGTAACTCACTTTGATTATTACCACCTGTATATTCATTTATTACTTAATATTTGGTTCATTACATTTAAGATATCATGTTAACATCTGGGGGGAAGGGCTCAGGAGGAGATTAAAAAGGATATTTAATTATAAAACAATATGAAACAGGGAACTCATAAAAGAATGAAGAAAGCTCTTTAATAGATTCTTAAGAGATACAGAAATGACAACCAGGTATAGGGGTGGGAAAGGATCTAGAGTGACCACTTGAAAGAGGTGGCCTTTAGGGCCCTGGACGTGGTCAGGAGAGGACAGGCAACACCAGTGGTCTGACTCTTGTAAGCAACACAAAATTCAACCACAGAGGCTCTTAGATCCTGTTGTTGTTCAGTCACTCAGCGACTCCATGGACCGCAGCATAGACTGCATTGACCCCATGGACTTTCCCAGGGTTTCTCAAACTCATGTCCATCAAGTCGGTGATGCCATCCAACCATCTCACCCTCTGTCACCACTTTCTCCTCCTGCCTTCAATATTTCCCAATATCAGGGTCTTTTCCAATGACTCTTTGCATCAAGTGGCCAAAGTATTGATGCTTGGATCCAGAGAAATGCCTAAATGCCAGGCAGAGGACTCCCACATGCAGGGCAATGGGATGCACAAGGCACTGTGGGTTGGAGAGGAACAAGCTTCAAGCCGTTAAATTGATGTGAACAACAAAGAGGAAAACATCTCAATCTGAAAAGACAGAGTTTGAAAACCTACATGATAGCCACATGCTTATAGTAGCTATTCAATGAACATAATGTTTTTTGTGATTTTCTTTTTCCTTTTGCCTTTCTTAATACCAACTGAAGGGAAATTTTTGGTCCGGTCACATTGTAAGGGAAAAAAGAAACACCTGCCAGTGACAAATAATTGGCATTTACAACAAATCCTGGAAGGGAGTAAGTCCCACCTGTGAGATACCTGGACCATCTAAAATGGTAGGTAAAGGGGCCTAGAAGAGACTTAAGGGACACCAGCCTCAACCCTGGGGAAGTCACTTAACTGTTTTCTCACTTGCATTCTCTTGAAAGGACAAGTCTGGGGTCAGTCTACCACTAAGGGCTGTTTCATGTCTCTAATAGTACATAATTCCATTACATAGTCATCCTTCTCAGAAATTGGGAGGAAAATCCTCTCATTCTATCAGTTCAGGGTCTATTTTCCAGTCTAAAGAACCACTGTCTAGGGATGGGCCACTTTTTGAGCCACAAATAAGGTCTAAATAGAAATGGTACTCTCCTCTTTCTCTTTCCTCCAACAGTTGGATTTTCAGGTTTCAGCTTAGCAGACAGCTAGGCATCTAAACGAGGACAGCAGATGGATTTGCCATCTTTCACAGAGAGTGATAGCTACCCCTCCTGATACTAGAGACCCTCTCTGTGGAGGCTCTGCGCTAGGAATTGATCAGCAACATATACTGGGTTGACCAAAAAGTTCATTAGAGTTTTCCCATAAGATCTTTGGGAAAAACCCAAATGAACTACTGGCCAACCCAATAGAAAAATTGCCCACCCAAGCTGCAAAATTCAAAGTGTCTACACCAATTGAAATGGAGACCAGATAAGAGAGGCATAAGATTGCTGCCCATGCATTTCATGGCTCTTCTGCCTGTCCACAGCTTTGCTGTTTTCCATCCTTCAAAGCACAGTTGCTGATGTCAGAAAGTGATGAGGCCAGAGTGATCTGATATACAGATATACACTTATGGATCTTTCCCATATTGGTTTAAAATGCAAAATATACACTTGATTTCTAAACTGAGCCTTTTGACTACATGTGAAAAATAACACTTGGTAAAATATTTCTGCCATTACTAGGCTCAATCAAGACAGCAAACAAAGATCAAACTAGCAGCCTTGTTTTGACTTCCATTCTTTTAAAGTTACAAAAAAATAGAAAAAAATGTAATAGTCAGTCTTATGGGAAACATAGACATGATCAGGAAATCACTTCTGTATGGAAAACATTCTGCCTCTCCTGGCCAATGCATATGTTAAACTCCATAAGGACTCATAGAGGAAAGGAGACCCCTCTGAGGTCACCAGGACCAAGCTTCACATGATGGCACACGGGGCCTTGCTTTCAGTCCCCAGTTAATGGCAAAGATGACACAGAACAATGAGCTGTAACCTGAGACCTCACTAAAGGCAAAAATTCTAGCTGTTGTGTCTCTTTTAACACACACTACGGTTGTAGAAAAGGCATTTTGAGCAGAGATACGTGCTTGCTGTTTTGTGGAAATGTATTAACAGAAAACGTATGAGTCTATTTAGTTCAGTTCAGTTCAGTCACTGAGTCATGTCCGACTCTGCCATCCCATGGATTGCAGCAAAACAGGCTTCCCTATCCATCACTATCTCCTGGAGACTGCCCAAACTTATGTCCATCAAGTCAGTGATACCATCCAGCCATCTCACCCTCTGTTTTCCCCTTCTCCTGCCTTAAGTCTTTCCCAGCATCAGGGTCTTTTTCAATGAGTCAGTTCTCCGCATTATGTCGCCAAAGTATTGGAGCTTCGGCTTTAGCAACTGTCCTTCCAATGAATATTAAGGACTGATTTCCTTTCGGATTGACTGGTTTGATCTCCTTGCAGTCCAAGGGACTCTCAAGAGTCTTCTCCAACACCACGGTTCCAAAGCATCAATTCTTCATCACTCAGCTTTCTTTATGGTCCAAATCTCACATCCATACATGGCTACTGGAAAAACCATAGCTTTAACTATACAGACCTTTGTCAGTAAAGTAATGTCTCTGCTCTTTAACATGCTGTCTAAGTTTGTCCTAACCTTTCTTTCAAGGAACAGGTGTCTTTTAATTTCAAGGTTGCAGTCACCATCTGCAGTGACTTTGGAGACCAAGAAAATAAAGTCCATCACCATTTCCATTGTTTCCCCATATTTTGCCATGACTCTATTACTGCTTTGAAATTATTATTTCCTTAAATAACGCTCTCTTTCCAACTTCTTACGAAGGAACAGCATCACTTGGTCACTTGAATAGTCTAGAATCAACTCTTTTCTTCCGATCAAGTCTCTAATAACCTTCCTACACTGATAATTTGACTCAGTTTCCAAATAAACTTAGGGCTTATGCAAGCCTGACTTTTTAGACTTAAAGTCAACCTCAAAAATAAAATTCTAAAACCCTTTATGCTGAGAAGAGTTTTCAATGGTCTTCCAATAGGCCCATACTCAACTACATCCACCATAACTCCATCTCAGAATCTCCCAGGATCTCATACTGTTCCCCCTACAGAAGCCACACAGTCATGCAGCTCCAAAACAGATAGCAGTTGGGAGAAGTACATTGATATCCACAAAGTTATATCCAAAGTCAAATCATTTTAGGCCAGAAGACTAAGGACACATTAATTAGCAATAAGATTAATACAGCAGAATGGAACATACCTGGGACTAATGAATAACATTCTATCCCTATCCATGAAGTTAACATCAGCAGTCAAATGAAAAATACAAACCATAATATGAGGTAAGCATGTTCACGGCAAAATAAAATCAAGTTTCCTTGGCACCTTGAAATATAACTTTGTAGTACCAAGTTATGACTTGCTCTAAAGGTGACTACTAACATTTTCTTTATTTTTTAAAAGATGGTGCAAAAGAGCTGAAATACATTACAAAATATAAGGACAGACTTCGAGACAATTTTACATAAAGGGCTGTCCTTCTAGAAATTTTTCAGTTCAGTTCAGTCGCTCAGTCGTGTCCCATTCTTTGCGACCCCATGGACATCATTATATGCACATCATTATATGCAGAGTACATCATGAGAAAAACTGGGCTGGATGAAGAACAAGCTGGAATCAAGATTGCTGGGAGAAATTTCAATCATCTCAGATATGCAGATGACACCCCCCCTTATGGTAGAAAGTGAAGAAGAACTAAGAGTCTCTTGACAAAAGTAAAAGAGAAGAATGAAAAAGTTGGCTTAAAGCTTAACATTCAGAAAACTAAGATCATGTCATCCAGTCCCATCAGTTCAGGGCAAATAGATGGAGAAACAGTGGAAACAGTGGCTGACTTTATTTGGGGGGGGGGGGTTCCAAAATCACTGCAGATGGTGACTGCAGCCATGAAATTAAAAGACACTTACTCCTTGGAAGGACAGTTATGACCAACCTAGATAACATATTAAAAAGCAGAGACATAACTTTGCCAACAAAAGTTCATCTAGTCAAGGCTATGGTTTTTCCAGTGCTCATGTATGGATGTGAGAGTTGGACTATATAGAAAGCTGAGCACCGAAGAATTGATGCTTTTGAACTGTGGTGTTGGAGAAGACTCTTTTTTTTTTTTTTTTAATTTTATTTTATTTTTAAACTTTACATAACTGTATTAGATTTGCCAAATATCAAAATTAATCCGCCACAGGTATACATGTGTTCCCCATCCTGAACCCTCCTCCCTCCTCCCTCCCCATTCCATCCCTCTGGGTCGTCCCAGTGCACCAGCCCCAAGCATCCAATATCGTGCATCGAACCTGGACTGGCAACTCATTTCATACATGATATTTTACATGTTTCAATGCCATTCTCCCCAATCTTCCCACCCTCTCCCTCTCCCACAGAGTCCATAAGACTGTCTCTTGAGAATCCCTTCGAGTGCAAGGAGATCCAACCAGTCTATCCTAAATGAGATCAGTCCTGAGTGTTCATTGGAAGGACTGATGTTGAAGCTGAAACTTCAATACTTTGGCCACCTGATGCAAAGAGCTGACTCATTTGAAAAGACCCTGATGCTGGGAAAGATTGAAGGCAGGAGGAGAAGGGGACGACAGAGGGTGAGATGGTTGGATGGCATCACCGACTCAATGAACATGAGTTTTGGTAAACTCCGGGAGTTGGTGATGGACAGGGAGGCCTGGCATGCTGCATTCCAGCTTGTGCTTCACCCAGTCCAGCATTTCTCGTGACGTACTCTGCATATAAGCTAAATAAGAAGAGTGACAATATATACTGTTGACGTACTTCTTGTCAGATTTGGAACCAGTCTGTTGTTCCACTTCAAGTTCTAGAAAATTTTAGTGATCAATTATTCCTATCATACAGTGTTTAAGAACTAAGTGATTAGTATATAGTATAACTTTTATGAACTTCTTAGAGTTTAGTGGTCACATTGATCAAGAGCAGGTGAAGAGAAAGATTTCATAAATATATATAATCAGGAGTAAAACATACCCAAACATTTACAGTAGCCCACATAGTTAAGTACAAATGTATTATTCCAACCCCTATCTAAAACTCTAGGGAGAGAGTGTGCAGATACCTAATGAAAAGGAATTTTCAAATCCAAAGAAGACATAGTGATGCAGCTTGCATCTCATTTTTACACATAATGACTGTGATTTTTTTTTTATCCACATTATCTTACAAAATCCACCTTGGGAAAACTGAAAGGTTCAATTTGAGGATACAAACAGGAAAAATCATCTTATTTACCCAAGAAATAAATTCACAGGTTTGGCCTTATCACTATGGTGTTCTAATCATGTAGGCAATGTGTGCCTTCACAACTGAATCAGTTGTCAACTATAACTCAAGTTCAGTCTCTATTTCTCTCTTCAACACTGCTTATATTTTGGGTAGCATATATCATCAGAATATTTAAGGGGGAGGATAAGGTGATAATAATTTAATGAATTTTCCATTATATCTCAAGTTTCCATTGAAAGCAGTATCATAAAAGCAAATGTTATTTGCTTAGATTATACACAAAATGATGTTTGTGTATATGCTTTTTCTTTCTTGGCTGCTTTCTACTTTTGCATGAAACCAACTGGCTTTAAAAAAAAAAAAAAGAGAGAGAGAGAGAGAGAGATTCACATTATCTCTTACCAGACCCATAAAAAGGCCAAAAATCAAGGTGGCTGTGATAAAAAAGACATAAGAATACCAAGCAGGAACTCCAGGGCTCACTGTGAAATAGTTGTGAAGATGCTGTAATCATAAGAAAAAATTATAAAGATAGTTTTATTTATAATGAGAACTAAAAAATGTTTTAATCTCCCTCTTTACCACTTTACTCAAGTCTACAATTGTTTCTACTTATGAGCTCCCACAAAGATCATCCAGCAGATTATGCATCTTTATTATTTTTCAAGAACAAGTCAAATTTTACAACATTGAGAATCTGAAAGTAATAATCAAGGTCATATCTAGTAAGAGTTGTACTTCCTTGAAGTTCATGACCAAACAGAACTCTGGTAGGATTGTTTATCTAGTCCCTTCATCCATCATGAGATTTTTTTTTTTTTTTGGTCATTATCCCCAAATAATTTATATACCTTAATTTTGAATCTTAATATGGTATACATAAAAAATTAAACTTCTTGAACCTTTATCAATTTTTCAGTAGAACTAAATTACTGCTTATGGAACATCAACCATTTAAATATCTCCATAGTTCCTTTTTCTGATCAGATTCTTCTTGCTCTACATTCACCCATCCTTTACAACTTTCCTAATCACCATAAAACCTAAATGTAATAATAGAAGGCATTTTCTAGTTAATTCATTATGAGCAATTAAGATATCAGTCTTTGAAAAAAGTGCACATCCTTTCTTGTTTACTGTCCCCTGGGACTCTATTTGATGCCAAACACTAAAAAAAATGAGTGAGGAGATACAATCTGAGTTAGAAATATGACATGCTAACTCATACAGGAATTACAGATGTGGACCTGCTTGTGTGGAATCAAAGCCCATTTAGACATGGACTTGCAGGAGTCATGCTGCCTCATTATGCCTTTGTGATCATCTATTGTAGGCCCTTTCAGCTTCAAAAACATTCATTAAAAAGCCATAGTTTTATGATTTTTTTGTATTTATAGATAGCTTCATCTACAAAATAACTGGGCACAGGATGAAATGGCTCCAAGCTAAATGCCACCAGCAAACAGAAATAATGACTGAATGACTTGCCTAGAACTGATGAGGTTGATGAAAACTAGCCCAAGATTCTATTTTAATATTTCTCAAAACTGAAGTTACTCAAGTATCTCCCATTGGTTTCTCAGTTTGTAACTGTCAATACAATTAAATAATATATTTTATTCTGGCTTAATTTAGAATAATAAACAAAAGAGTTTGTTAACTGATCTAGAACAATCTGAGATCTCTTCTCTCTAATTGTTTACTCAGCAATAGAGATACATCTTAAGACTCCTCAAGTTTTTAAATATTGACACATGTAATCAAAGTCTTCAAAAATATTTATTGAATAAAGAAAATATACTAGAAAATCTTTAAACTATTCACAGGAAATGCATACAACTCCTGACTTATGAAACAGTTGATGGCTCTGGTCATCATTCTGTCTTCATTCAGGGCAACTATTTAAGAATAATCTGGCACCCTGAAGCCCAAGAAAGCAAAAGAGGTATTTAGGATATAAAAGGTTGTTTTGTTCAAACTCTGTTTAGTGGAAGTTTTAAAGATGCATTGTATATTGGAAATTTGGTATCTTGAGCGTAGTCTATTTATGCTTGTCTTGATTATTCAATGTCATCATAAAAATTAAACTCTAAAATGTGCCAAAGAATTAGAAGACGTGAAAAACCAGTATGCTTTGTGCTGACCCATGAACATATGAATTCTGTAACTTGCTTTGTAAGTAGTATCACCCCATATAGTTGGAATAAATAACACATCTAGTTCTAGTCCTTCTGGACAGTGTCTTTGGCCCTTTTGCAAAATAAATGATGCAAGAAACCCTCAAGAAATGTTCTAAGTTATTTTCTAGAATTCAGTAAACTATGAATCACTGAATTCTGAGTCATATTCCTCGTGCATTCAAAAACATCCTCTTACAAGTTGTACTTCAATTTTCTTGTATTGACTTACTCCTTAAAGGATTTAGTTGAGCTTCTTAGAGAAACACTGCCATCGTGTGGTCTTTTTAGGTGATTATTACTAAAGCCTCATTAATCAGCCACAAATCTTTATCTGTTTACTTTGTCTGAATCTTTATCTGTTTACTTTATCTCATTTATTGCATTAGTCATTATATATTGACACTTTTTTATTTCTTCTAGGTCCTTGTTAAAACTTTCTTGCAGCTTCTCGATCTTTGTCTCTAGGCTATTTATCTGTAACTCCATTTCGTTTTCAAGATTTTGGATCATTTTCACTATCATTATTTGGAATTCTTTATCAGGTGGTTTCCTTATCTCTTCCTCTTTGGTTTGGTTTGGTGGGCATTTATCCTGTTCCTTTACCTGCTGCGTATTTCTCTGCCTTTTCATCTTGTTTATATTGCTGTGTTTGGGGTGGACTTTCCGTATTCTGGCAGTTTGTGGTTCCTCTTTATTGTGGAGGTTCTTCGCTGTGGGTGGGGTTGGATGTGTGGCTTGTCTAGGTTCCTGGTTAGGGAAGCTTGTGTCGGTGTTCGGGTGGGTGGAGCTGGATTTGTTCTCTCTGGAATGCACTGAAGTGTCCAGTAATGAGTTTTGAGATGTCAGTGGGTTTGGTGTGACTTTGGGAAGCCTGTATATTGAAGCTCAGGGCTATGTTCCTGTGTTGCTGGAGAATTTGCATGGTATGTCTTTCTCTGGAACTTGTTGGCCCTTGGGTGGTGCTTGGTTTCAGTATAGGTATGGAAGCATTTGATGAACTCCTATCGATTAATGTTCCCTGGAGTGAGGAGTTCTCTGGTGTTCTCAGGATTTTGACTTAAGCCTCCTGCCTCTGGTTTTGAGTCGTATTCTTACAGTAGCCTCAAGACTTCTCCATCTATACAGCACGGATGATAAAACATCTAGGTTAATGATGTAAAGTTTCTCCACAGTGAGGGACACCTGGAGAGGTACACAGAATAACAGAGGCAGAAGATAGAATTAGTGAGGTAGAAGATATAATGGTAGAAATAAATGAAACAGAGAGGGAAAAAGAATTAAAAGAAATGAGGACAACCTCAGAGAACTCTGGGACAATGTTAAACGACCCAACATTCAAATCATAGAAGTCCCAGAAGAAGAAGACAAAAAGAAAGGCCATGAGAAAATACTTGAGAAGATAATAGTTGGAAACTTCCCTAAAATGGGGAAGGAAATAGTCACCCAAGTTCAAGAAACCCAGAGAGTCCCAAACAGGATAAACCCAAGGCGAAACACCCCCAAGAAACATATTATTCACATTAACAAAGATCAAACACAAAGAACAAATATTAAAAGCAGCAAGGGAAAAACAACAAATAACACACAAGGGGAT
The DNA here is from genome assembly GCF_019923935.1 of Bubalus bubalis. Classification (NCBI taxonomy): domain Eukaryota; kingdom Metazoa; phylum Chordata; class Mammalia; order Artiodactyla; family Bovidae; genus Bubalus; species Bubalus bubalis. Next base: position 32,948,006 of record NC_059170.1, on the reverse strand, counting down.
TCCCATAAGGATAACAACTTATCTTTCAATAGAAACTCTTCAGGCCAGAAGGGAATAGCAGGACATACTTAAAGTGATGAAAGAAAATAACCTACAGCCCAGATTACTGTACCTAGCAAGGATTTCATTCAAATATGAAGGAGAAATCAAAAGCTTTGCAGACAAGCAAAAGCTGAGAGAATTCTGCACCAACAAACCAGCTCTCCAATAAATGCTAAAGGATCTTCTCTAGAAAAGAAACACAGAAACGGTGTATAAACTCGAACCCAAATCAATAAAGTAAATGGCAAAGGGATCATCAGTTCAGTTCAGTTCAGTAGCTCAGTCGTGTCCAACTCTGAGACTCCATGAATCGCAGCACAACAGGCCTCCCTGTCCATCACTAACTCCCAGAGTTCACTCAAACTCATGTCCATCGAGTCAGTGATGCCATCCAGCCATCTCATCCTCTGTTGTCCCCTTCTCCTCTTGCCCCCAATCCCTCCCAGCATCAGAGTCTTTTCCAATGAGTCAACTCTTCACATGAGGTGGCCAAAGTACTAGAGTTCCAGCTTTAGCATCATTCTTTCCAAAGAAATCCCAGGGCTGATCTTCTTCAGAATGGACTGGTTGGATCTCCTTGCAGTCCAAGGGACTCTCAAGAGTCTTCTCCAACACCACAGTTCAAAAGCAGCAATTCTTCGGCACTCAGCTTTCTTCACAGTCCAACTCTCACATCCATACATGACCACAGGAAAAACCATAGCCTTGACTAGACGGACCTTTGTTGGCAAAGTAATGTCTCTGCTTTTTAATATGTTATCTAGGTTGGTCATAACTTTTCTTCCAAGGAGTAAGCATCTTTTAATTTCATGGCTGCAATCACCATCTGCAGTGATTTTGGAACCCCAAAAATAAAGTCTGACACTGTTTCCACTGTTTCCCCATCTACTGCCCATGAAGTGATGGGACCAGATGCCATGACCTTCATTTTCTGAATGTTTAGCTTTAAGCCAACCTTTTCACTCTCCTCTTTCACTTTCATCAAGAGGCTCTTTAGCTCCTACTTATCAATAATTACTTTAAATGTAAATGGATTGAATGCCCCAACCAAAAGACAAAGACTGGCTGAATGGATACAAAACCAAGATCCCTATATATGTTGTCTACAAGAGACCCACCTTGAAACAAAGGACACATACAGACTGAAAGTGAAGGGCTGGAAAAAGATATTCCATGCAAATAGAGACCAAAAGAAAGCAGGAGTAGCCATACTCATATCAGATAAAATAGACTTTAAAACAAAGGCTGCGAAATGAGATAAAGAAGGACACTACATAATGATCACAGAATCAATCCAAGAAAAAGATATAACAATTATAAATATATATGCACCCAACATAGGAGCTCCACAAATGTTAAAAAAAAAAAAAAGTATGTAAGACAAATACCAACAAGTATGAAAGGGGAAATTAATAATAACACAATAATAGTAGGAGACTTTAATACCCCACTCACACCTATGGATAGATCAACTAAACAGAAAATAAACAAGAAAATACAAACTTTAACTGATACAATAGACCAGTTAGGCCTAATTGATATCTATAGGACATTTCACCCCCAAACAATGAATTTCACCTTTTTCTCAAGTGCACATGGAACCTTCTCCAGAACAGATCACATGCTGGGCCATAAATCTAACCTTGGTAAATTAAAAAAAAAAAAAACTGAAATCATTCCAAGCATATTTTCTGAAAACAATGCAGTAAGATTAGATCTAAATTAGAGGAGAAAAGCTATTAAAAATTCCAACATATGGAGTCTGAACAACACGCTGCTGAATAACCAACAAATCACAGAAGAAATCAAAAAAGAAATCAAAATATGCATAGAAAAGAATGAAAATGAAAACACAGGAACCCAAACCTATGGGACACTGTAAAAGCAGTACTTATGGGAAGGTTCATAGCAATACAGGCTTACCTCAAGAAACAAGAAAAAACTCAAATAAATAACCTAACTCTACACCTAAAGCAACTAGAAAAGGAAGAAATGAAGAACCCCAGGGTTAGTAGAAGAAAAGAAATCTTAAAAATTAGGGCAGAAATAAATGCAAATGAAACAAAGGAGACCATAGCAAAAATCAACAACGCCAAAAGCTGGTTCTTTGAGAAGTTAAATAAAATTAATAAACCATTAGCCAGACTCATCAAGAAACAAAGGGAGAAAAATCAAATCAACAAAATTAGAAATGAAAATGGGGAGATCACAAGAGACAACACAGAAATACAAAGGATCATAACAGACTACTATCAGCAACTATATGCCAATAAAATGGACAACTTGGAAGAAATGGACAATTGCTTGAGTTTAGTTCAGTTCAGTTCAGTCACTCAGTCATGTCCGACTCTTTGCGACCCCATGAATCGCAGCACAGCAGGCCTCCCTGTCCATCACCAACTCCCGGAGTTCACTCAGACTCACGTCCATCGAGTCAGTGATGACATCCAGCCATCTCATCCTCTGTCGTCCCCTTCTCCTCCTGCCCCCAATCCCTCCCAGCATCAGAGTCTTTTCCAATGAGTCAACTCTTAGCATGAGGTGGCCAAGTATTGGAGTTTCAGCTTTAGAATCATTCCTTCCAAAGAAATTCCAGGGCTAATCTCCTTCAGAATGGACTGGTTGGATCTCCTTGCAGTCCAAGGGACTACCAAGAGTCTTCGCTAATACCACATTTCAAAAGCATCAATTCTTCGGCACTCAGCCTTCTTCACAGTCCAACTCTCTCATCCATACATGACCACAGGAAAAACCATAGCCTTGACTAGACGGACCTTTATTGGCAAAGTAATGTCTCTGCTTTTCAATGTGCTATCTAGGTTGGTCATAACTTTCCTTCCAAGGAGTAAGCGACTTTTAATTTCATGGCTGCAATCACCATCTGCAGTGATTTTGAAGCCCAGAAAAATAAAGTCTGACACTGTTTCCAATGTTTCTGCATCTATTTCCCATGAAGTGATGGGGCCGGATGCCATGATCTTCGTTTTCTGAATGTTGAGCTTTAAGCCAACTTTTTCACTCTCCACTTTCACTTTCATCAAGAGGCTTTTGAGTTCCTCTTCACTTTCTGCCATAAGGGTGGTGTCATCTGCATATCTGAGGTTATTGATATTTCTCCCGGCAATCTTGATTCTAGCTTGTGCTTCTTCCAGCCCAGCGTTTCTCATGATGTACTCTGCATAGAAGTTAAATAAGCAGGATGACAATATACAGCCTTGATGTACTCCTTTTCCTATTTGGAACCAGTCTGTTGTTCCATGTCCAGTTCTAACTGTTGCTTCCTGATCTGCATATAGGTTTCTCAAGAGGCAGGTCAGGTGGTCTGGTATTCCCATCTCTTTCAGAATTTCCCACAGTTTATTGTGATCCACACAGTCAAAGGCTTTGGCATAGTCAATAAAGCAGAAATAGATGTTTTTCTGGAACTCTCTTGCTTTTTTGATGATCCAGCGGATGTTGGCAATTTGATCTCTGGTTCCTCTGCCTTTTCTGAAACCAGCTTGAACATCTGGATGTTCACGGTTCATGTATTGCTGAAGCCTGGCTTGGAGAATTTTGAGCGTTACTTTACTAGTGTGTGAGATGACTACAATTGTGTGATAGTTTGAGCTTTCTTTGGCATTGCCTTTCTTTGGGATTGGAATGAAAACTGACCTTTTCCAGTCCTGTGACCACTGCTGAGTTTTCCAAATTTGCTGACATATTGAGTGCAGCACTTTCACAGCATCATCTTTCAGGATTTGAATGGGCTCCACTGGAATTCCATCACCTCTACTAGCTTTGTCCATAGTGATGCTTTCTAAGACCCACTTGACTTCACATTCCAGGATGTCTGGCTCTAGGTCAGTGATCACACCATCGTGATTATCTGGGTCGTGAAGATCTTTTTTGTACAGTTCTGTGTATTCTTGCCACCTCTTCTTAATATCTTCTGCTTCTGTTAGGTCCATACCATTTCTGTCCTTTATCGAGCCCATCTTTACATGAAATGTTCCCTTGGTATCTCTAATTTTCTTGAAGAGATGTCTAGTCTTTCCCATTCTGTTGTTTTCCTCTATTTCTTTGGTCTCTGAGGAAGACTTTCTTATCTCTTTTTGCTCTTCTTTGGAAATCTGCATTCAGATGCTTATATCAGTCCTTTTCTCCTTTGCATTTCACTTCTCTTCTTTTCACAGCTATTTGTAAGGCCTCCTCAGACAGCCTTTTGCTTTTTTCCATTTGTTTTCCATGGGGATGGTCTTGATCCCTGTCTCCTGTACAATGTCACGAACCTCCATCCATAGTTCATCAGGCACTCTATCTATCAGATCTAGTCCCTTAAACCTATTTCTCACTTCCACTGTATAATCATAAGGGATTTGAGTTAGGTCATACCTGAGTGGTCTAGTGATTTTCCCTACTTTCTTCAATTTCAGTCTGAATTTGGCAATAAGGAGTTCATGATCTGAGCCACAGTCAGCTCCTGGTCTTGTTTTTGTTGACTGTATAGACCTTCTCCATCTTTGGCTGCAAAGAATATAATCAATCTGATTTCGGTGTTGACCATCTGGTGGTGTCCATGTGTAGAGTCTTCTCTTGTGTTGTTGGAAGAGGGTGTTTGCTCTGACCAGTGAATGTTCGTGACAAAATTCTATTAGTCTTTTCCCTGCTTCATTCCGTATTCCAAGGCCAAATTTGCCTGTTACTCCAGGTGTTTCTTGACTTCCTACTTTTGCATTCCAGTCCCCTATAATGAAAAGGGCATCTTTTTTGTGTGTTAGTTCTAAAAGGTCTTGTAGGTCTTCATAGAACTGTTCAACTTCAGCTTCTTCAGCATTACTGGTTGGGGCATAGACTTGGATTACTGTGATATTGAATGGTTTGCCTTGGAAACAAACAGAGATCATTCTGTCATTTTTCAGATTGCATCCAAGTACTGCATTTCGGACTCTTTTGTTGACCATGATGGCTACTCCTTTTCTTCTAAGGGATTCCTGCCCACAGTAGTAGATATAATGGTCATCTGAGTTAAATTCACCCATTCCAGTCCATTCTAGTTCGCTGATTTCTAGAATGTCGGCATTCACTCTTGCCATCTCCTGTTTGACCACTTCCAATTTGCCTTGTTTCATGGACCTGACATTCCAGGTTCCTATGCAATATTGCTCTTTACAGCATCGGACCTTGCTTCTATCACTAGTCACATCCACAACTGGGTATTGTTTTTCTTTGGCTCCATCCCTTCATTCTTTCTGGAGTTACTTCTCCACTGATCTCCAGTAGCATATTTGGCACCTACTGACCTGGGGAGTTCCTCTTTCAGTATCCTATCATTTTGCCTTTTCATACAGTTCATGTGGTTCTCAAGGCAAGAATACTGAAGTGGTTTGCCATTCCCTTCTCCAGGGGACCACATTCTGTCGCACCTCTCCACCATGACCCAACCATCTTGGGTAGCCCCATGGACATGGCTTAGTTTCATTGAGTTAGACTAGGCTGTGGTCCTAGTATGATTAGATTGACTAGTTTTCTGTGATTATGGTTTCAGGGTGTCTGCCCTCTGATGCTTAGACAATTGCTTAGAAAAGTACAAATTGCCAAAACTGAACCAGGAAGAAATGGAAAATCTTAACAGACCCATCACAAGCATGGAAATGGAAACTGTAATCAGAAATATTCCAGCAAACAAAAGCCCAGGGCCAGATGGCTTCACAGCTGAATTCTACCAAAAATTTAGAGTCGAGCTAACACCTATCCTACTCAAACTCTTCCAGAAAATTGCAGAGGAAGGTAAACTTCCAAACTCATTCTATGAGACCACCATCACCCTAATACCAAAACCTGACAAAGATGCCACAGAAAAAGAAAACTACAGGCCAATATCACTGATGAACATAGATGCAAAAATCCTTAACAGAAGTCTAGCAAACAGAATCCAACAGCATATTAAAAATATCATACTCATGACCAAGTGGGCTTTATCCCAGGGATGCAAGGATTTTCCAATATCCACAAGTCAATCAGTGTAATACACCACATTAACAAATTGAAAGATAAAAACCATATGATTATCTCAATAGATGCAGAGAAAGCCCTTGACAAAATTCAACATCTATTTATGATTAAAAAAAAAAAACCCTCCAGAAAGCAGGAATAAATTAACATACCTCAACATAATAAAAGCTATATATGACAAACCCACAACAAACATTATTCTCAATCGTGAAAAATTGAAAGTATTTCCGCTAAAGTCAGGAACAAGACAAGGGTGCCCACTATCACCACTACTATTCAACACAGTTTTTGAAGTTTTGGCCACAGCAATCAGAGCAGAAAAAGAAATAAAAGGAATCCAGATTGGAAAAGAAGAAGTAAAACTCTCAATGTTTGCAGATGACATGATCCTCTACATAGGAAACCCTAAAGACTCCACCAGAAAATTACTAGAGCTAACAAACGAATATAGTAAAGTTGCAGGATATAAAATCAACACACAGAAATCCCTTGCATTCCTATACACTAACAATGAGAAAACAGAAAGAGAAATTAAGGAAACAATTCCATTCACCATTGCAACAAAAAGAATAAAATACTTAGGAATATATCTACCTAAAGAAACAAAAGACCTATACATAGAAAACTATAAAACACTGGTGAAAGAAATCAAAGAGGACACTAATAGATGGAGAAATATACCGTGTTCGTGGATCAGAAGAATCAATATACTGAAAATGAGTATACTACCCAAAGCAATCAAAAGATTCAATGCAATCCCTGTCAAGCTACCAATGGTATTCTTCACAGAACTAGATCAAATAATTTCACAATTTGTATGGAAATACAAAAAACCTGGAATAGCCAAATCAAACTCTAGAAAGAAGAATGGAACTGGAGGAATAAACCTGCCTGACTTCAGACTCTACCAAAAAGCCACAGTCATCAAAAGAGTATGGTACTGGCACAAAGACAGACATATAGATGAATGGAACAAAATAGAAAGCCCAGAGATAAATCCACGCACCTATGGTCACCTTATCTTCGACAAAGGAGGCAAGAATATACAATGGAGAAAAGACGATCTCTTTTAACAAGTGGTGCTGGGAAAACTGGTCAACCACTTGTAAAAAAAGAAAAGAAAGAAAGAAACTAGAACACTTTCTAACACCATACACAAAAATTAACTCAAAATGGATTAAATATCTAAATATAAGGCCAGAAACTATAGAACTCCTAGAGGAAGACATAGGCAAAACACTCTCTGACATAAATCACAGCAGGATCCTCTATGACCCACCTCCCAGAATACTGGAAATAAAAACTAATACAATTATGTAAAGTTTAAAAATAAAATAAAATTTAAAAAATAAAAAATAAATAAAAAAATAAAAAGCAAAAATAAACAAATGGGACCTAATTAAAATTAAAAGCTTTTGCACAACAAAGGAAACTATAAGCAAGGTGAAAAGACAGCCTTCAGAATGGGAGAAAATAATAGCAAACAAAGCAACGGACAAAGAATTAATCTCAAAAATATACAAGCAACTCCTGCAGCTCAATTCCAGAAAAATAAATGACCCAATCAAAAAATGGGCCAAAGAACTAAACAGACATTTCTCCAAAGAAGACATACAGATGGCTAACAAACACATGAAAAGATGCTCAACATCACTCTTTATTAGATAAATGCAAATCAAAACCACAATGAGGTACCATTTCACACCAGTCAGAATGGCTGCGATCCAAAAGTCTACAAGCAATAAGTGCTGGAGAGGGTGTGGAGAAAAGGGAACCCTCTTACACTGTTGGTGGGAATGCAAACTAGTATAGCCACTATGGAGAACAGTGTGGAGATTCCTTAAAAAACTGTAACTAGAACTGCCTTATGACCCAGCAATCCCACTGCTGGGCATACACACAGAAGAAACCAGAATTAAAAGAGACATATGTGCCCCAATGTTCATCGCAGCACTGTTTATAATAACCAGGACATGGAAGCAACCTAGATGTCCATCAGCAGACGAATGGATAAGAAAGCTGTGGTACATATACACAATGGAATATTACTCAGCCATTAAAAAGAATGCATTTGAATCAGTTCTAATGAGGTGGATGAAACTGGAGCCTATTATACAGAGTGAAGTAAGCCAGAAAGAAAAACACCAATACAGTATACTAACACATATATATGGAATTTAGAAAGATGGTAACAATAATCCTGTATGTGAGACAGCAAAAGAGACACAGATGTATAGAACAGTCTTTTGTACTCTGTGGGAGAGGGCGAAGGTGAGAAGGTTTAGGAGAATGGCATTGAAACATGTATATTATCATATGTGAAATGGATCACCAGTCCAGGTTCGATGCATGATACAGGGTGCTTGGGGCTGGTGCACTGGGATGACCCAGAGGGATGGGATGTGGAAGGATGTGGGAGGGGGCTTCAGAATGGGGAACACATGTACACCCATGGCGGATTCATGTCAACGTATGCCAAAACCAATACAATATTGTAAAGTAATTAGCCTCCAAAAAATAAATAAATAAATATTTTTTTAAAGAAAGAATAAATAAATGAATAAAACTATTAGGGTTCGTGGTACTAGGCAACTGAAGATAGCTGTATACATGTTTTCAAGTAATAACTGATTAAAATTGATCTAGTTCAATTTTAGATTTCTGTGTTTCTGTTTGTTTAATTGCCAGGCAATTAAAGTAAAAATTTTCACTTGTGGAAAATACTGACCTGATTTCAATATAACGTGCTGATTACAAGGAAGCATCATATTATTTCCTTAAAATGCAAGAAAATGTCACCCGCTGGACCCAATACCTTATATTATACTTTTGTAAAGTGACTGAATTAGAGATAATTTTTAGTTATTAACAGATTTGAGTGAGAGGACTAGATGAAGACACTGTTACAGCAGAAAAAAGGAGAAGGATATTCCAACCAGTGGTCAGATGGGTTAGAGGAATGGAAGCAGCCCAAGGCGTCCAAGGTTCTGAGGTGGAACTTTTTATAAGACTCACTCAGAACACAACAAAAAGGTTGAAAGTTGAAAAAAAATATTCCAGTTGTGCACTAACCAAAAAGAAAAAAATTATGGTTTTAATATTAGACAAAATGACCTTGTAGAATGCAAATGTAATTCTTATGTGTCAAATTCTACAATTTCTTATAAAATTAAACTCTTGTTTTTCTAAAAATATCTGGAAAGTCTAAATACATATATATGTATGTGTATATAAATATATACTGTACTTCTCAGTCACTAATAAGAAAATATTAATTGGTTATTCAGAGATGGATCATGTTCTATTCTTCAAATGGCCTCTTCTCTGCAATCCAATGCATTCACACAGAATCCATCCATGCTGCCCAAGGCTGTGCCCTGTGCCAACAGAGGTAAAGCATTAACTCTTGGCCTTGATGTGCTTCAAATGTCACACACTGAAATCATTTGCATGATATATGGAAAAAAAAAAAGGTAACTTCTTGTTTATCAGCCAAGCTACAAAAGGTTTAAGCAATTAGTTATTTTCCTGATACTGTCTTTGAAAATAAAACTACTTTATAACAATGCGTGAAGGCCACAATCAACTGCCATCTAATCTCTTCTTAACCCTCAGAACAAATTCCTCTCTTGACCTGCAGTTATAATAGATCCTGTGCATATTCTTAAAGATTCCTAACACCTATTACAATTATCCTGTTGGTTTAGACATTTTATGGCTATAAGGTTTTCAGACAGCTTTCAGAATATATGACTCCCTGGACCTTTAATATCAAAATATTACAACAGTACAACAGGAAGAATCCTTACTCTTAGTTCCTGGTGTGCAATTCAAAATTCTCAACCTTGGGATAAACTTCTCAACAATATTAAGAAAATATCAGAAGAAAATCAAACGAAACTCAAGCTATCTGGAAAGAGGAAAACCACTAGTTATTGTTTAATATGATATACAAATGTCAAAAAAAGACAGTTAACAGAATTTAAACAAAAAATGCTAAGTCCAAGTCACCAATATACTTTCAGTTGTTAAAGAAAAGGAATAAAAAGTAGGTATATCTCACAAAGCAGAAAATATAGTACAACTGAAAAACTTAGACACAAAAACTTGTTCTTAAATTTCCCTAAAGATACATTAATATGCACAAAAAAAGAGTTTTCATGAGATCTTTGAATAATAAGTTCTAAATATGACAAATGACCTATAATCATAACTTAGAAAAGACAAAAAAAGTGTCTTTACACAGCTCTAAAACCACAGGAAAACATGTTTTTTCTGAATGTGGGAATTTGGACCCGATAGTAAAAGCACTGTTTTCCTCCTGTAAAAGCAGGATATTTACAGCCTCAAACCTTCCAGAAAAACACACTGGTTCTATTTCTCTTCATCACAGCATTTTTGGTCAAGTATCTGAGTTTTCAGAAAGAAACAGCCTGCTTACCACTTCTTGCTAGGAAGTCATCGGACAGTACAGTTTCACCTAATCAGTGTAACAATAGGTATGGGGGTCAGCACTCACAGAAAACTCTTCCCTGACCTATTTTCTCATGAAATGGTAGTGTGTCTTACATGTGTCTTTACATAGCTGTGAAACTTCAGGGAAACATGGTTTTGTGAACCTGGGAATGGGGCCTGATGGTAAAAATAGAATTTTCCTCCTGTGAAAGCCGAAAAGTTGCTGCCTCAAACCTGCCAGAAAAACACACTGATTCATTTTTCTCTTCATTTTCAACAACAGCTTTGGTCAAGTATTTGAGTTTTCTGAAAGAAAGAGGCTGCTTGTCACTCCTTGCTGGGAAGTCATCTGATATTACAATTTTACCTTATTAGGGTAACAACAGGTATGGTAGACAAAAACCATAAAACATACTCCCTGACATCTCTTCGCATGGAATGGTCCAGTGTGTCCTAGGAGTGTTTTACACAGCTCTGAAACTGCAGGAGAACATTTTTTTTTGAACCTGTGAATTGGGACCTAATGGAAAAATTAGTATATTCCCTTGTGAAACCTGGATAGTTGTAGTCTCAAACCTACCAGAAAAACACACTGATTCATTTTTCTCTTCATTACAACAACAGCATTGGTCAAGTATTTGAGTTTTCTGAAAGAAACAGGCTGCTTGTGTCTACTTTCTTGGAAGTCATCTAACAGTGCAGTTTCACCTATTCAGAGTAACAACAATTACGGCAGTCAAAATGCACAGAATACGTTCTCATGAACTCTTTTCTCATGGAATCTTAATGTGTGTCCTTTGTGTGTATTTACAGAGTTACACTTGGGTTCTGAAGTCTGATGGTAAAAGCAGTATTTTCCTCCTGTGAAAGCTAGATAATTACAGCCTCAAACCTGCCAGAAAAACAGCCTGGTTCATTTTTTTCTTCATTACAACAACTCTGGTCACTTTTCTGAGTTTTCTGAAAGAAACAGTCTACTTGCCATTTCTTGCTGGGAAGTCTCTGACAGTATGGAGTCACCTCTTCAGGGTAACAATAGTTAGGCACTAAACACTCACACTCTTCCCTGATCTTTGCTAAGAAACTGCGTAGTTTCACCTAATCAGGGTAACAACAGGTATGGAAGTCAACACTCGTAAAAAAAAACTCACCCATGACCACTTTTCTCGTGGAATGGTACACTGTGTCCTAGGAGTTTCTTTACACAGCTGTGAAACTACAGGGATACATATTTTTGTGAACATGGGAAGTGGGCCTAAATGGCAAAAGCAGTATCCCCCCCACCCCACCCCCATGCAAAATGGATAGTTACAGCCTCAAACCTGCCAGAAAAACACCCTGGCATTTTTTTCACTTCATGGCAACAATAACTTTGGTCAAATACTTGAGTTATCTGAAACATGCTGCTTGCCACCTCTAGTAGGAAGTCATCTGACAGTACAGTTTCACCTAATTGGGTATGAGAATTATGGCAGTCAACACTCACAGAGCCCTCTTTCCTGATCGCTTTTCTCATGGAACGGTACAGTATGTCCTAGGTGTATCTATACACAACACTGAAATTGCAGGGAAGCAAGTTTTGTGAACCTGGGAACTGGGACCTGATGGTAAAAGCAGTATTTTCCCCCTTGAAACCTGGATCATTGCAGCCTCAAACTTTCCAGGAAAACACTCTGGTTCATTTCTCTCTTCATTAAAACAACTCTGGTCATGTATTTGAGTTTTCTGAAAGTAATAGGCTGCTTGCCATTTCTTGCTGGGAAGTCATCTGACAGTACAGTTTCACCTAATCAGGATAACCACAGTTATGGCAATCAACATTCACAGAACACTTTCCCTTGACTTTTTATCTCATGAAATGACACAGTGTACTCTAGGAGTGTCTTTATTCAGCTCTGATACTGCTGGGAAACATGTTTTGTAAACCTGGGAACTGGTGACTGATGGTAAAAGCAGTATTTTCCTCACGTGAAATCTGGATAGTTGCTTCATCAAACCTTCCAGGAAAACACCCCGGTTCATTTTTCTCTTCGTCATAACAACTTTGGTGAAGTATTTGAGTTTTCTAAAAGAAACAGGCTGTTTGCCTCTACTTTCTGAGAAGACATCTGAAAGTATTGTTTCACCTAATCAGGATAAAAACAGTTATGGGAGTCAATACTCACAGAAAATTCTTCTTTGATACTTTTCTCATGGAATGGTACAGTGTGTCCTAGGTGCATATTTATTCAGTTCTAAAGCTGTAGGGAAATGTGTTTTTGTAAACCTGAGTTTTGGGGCCTGATGTCAAAAACAGGATTCTCCCCCTGGGAAAGCCGGATAGTTGCAGCCTCAAACCTGCCAGAAAAGTACACTGGTTCATTTATCTCTTCCTTATAACAACTTTGGTCATGTATTTGAGTTTTGCAAAAGAAACAGACTGCTTGCCTCTTCTTGCATGGAAGTCATCTAACAGTACAGTTTTGCCTACTCAGGGTAACAACAGGTATGGCAGTGAACACTCGCAGAACATTCTCCCTTGATACCTTTTCTCATGGAATGGTACAGTGTGTCCTAAGTCAGTATTTACACATCTCTGAGACTGCAGGGACACTTGTTTTGTGAACTTGACAATTGGGGCCTGACGGCAAAAACAGTATTTTGCCCCTGTGAAAACCAGAAAGATATAGCCTCAAAACTGCCAGAAAAACACCCTCGTTCATTTTTCTCTTTATTAAGCAACAACTTAGGTAAAGTATTTGAGTTTTCTGAATCAAGCAGGCTGCTTGTGATTTCTTCCAGGGAAGTCATCTGTATAGTTTCCCCTAATCAGGGTAAGAAAAATTACAGAAGGCAACACTCACAGAACACTCTCCCCTGATTGCTTTTCTAATGGAATGCTACAGTATGTCCTAGGTGTGTCTTTACACAGCTTTGAAATGGCAGTTAAACATGTTTTTGTGAACCTGGAAACTTAGGCCTGATGGTAAGAGCAGTATTTTCCCCTGTGAAAGCTCAATAGTTGCAGCCTCAAGCCTGCCAGAAAAGCCTACTGACTCATTTTCTCTTCATTCCGACCACAAATTTGATCAAGTATTTGAGTTTTCTGAAGCAGTCTGCTTGCCCCTTATTTTGGGAAGTCATCTGACAGTACATTTTCTCCTAAGCTGGGTAACAACAGGTATGGTAGTCAACAATCAAAGAACACTCTCCCTTGATCACTTCTCTAATGGAATGGTATGGTGTTTCCTATATGTGTATTTACACAGCTCTGAAACTGCAGGGTAACATGTTTTTGTGAACACGGAAATTGGGGCCTGATTGCAAAAGCAGTATTTTACCCCTGTAAAAGCGGGACAGTTTCAGCCTCAAACTTGCCAGAAAAACACACTGGTTCATTTTTCTCTTCATTACAACAAAAGCTTTGTCAAGTATTTGAGTTTTCTCAAAGAAATTGACTACTTGCTGTTTCCCACTGGGAAGTCATCTGCTGGATAGTGCAACCTTAAGCCTACCAGAAAAGCACACTGGTTCACTTTTCTTCCCATTACAACAACTGCTTTGTTCAAGTGTTCGTCCTTTCTGAAAGAAACTCCCTGTTTGCCACTTCTTGCTGGGAAGTCATCTGAGAATACAGTTCCACCTAATCTGGGTAACAACAGCTGGGCAGACAACAGTCACAGAACACTCTCTCCCGACCTTTTTCTCATGGAACGGTACGGTGTGTCCTAGGTTTGTCTTTACACAGTTCTGAAACTGCAGCAAAACATGTGTTTGTGAACCTGGGAATTCGGACTTGACAGTAAAAGCAGTATTTCCCCTGTAAAACCTGGAGAGATGCAGCCTCAAACCTGCTAGAAAAACACAATGTTCATTTTTTTTTCTCTTCATTAAAGCAACAGCTTTGATCAAATATTTGAGTTTTCAGAAACAGTCTGCTTGCCGCTTCAGACTGGAAATTTCTCTGACTACAGATTCACCTAATCGGTGTAACAACTGATAAGGCAGTCCACACTCACAGAACACTCTACCCTGACCTCTTTTCTCATGGAATGGTATAGTGTGTCCCAGGTGTGTCTTTACACAGTTCTGAAACTTCAGGGAAACAAACTTTTATGAAACTGGGAATTGGAGTCAGATGGCAAAAGTAGTATTATCCCCCTCTGAAAGCTGGATATTTACAGTCTCAAAATACCAGAAAAAATACCCCGGTTCATTTATCTATTCATAACAACAACAGCTTTGGTCAATAATTTGAATTTTCTGAAAGAAACCCGCGGATTGCCATTTCTTGCTGGGAAGTCTTCTGGCAGTAGTTTCACCTAATCAGGGTAACAGCATGTATGACAGTCAACACTCACTGAACACTCTCCCCTGACCTCTTTCTCATGGAATGATACAGTGTATCCCAGGAGTTCTTTACACTGTCTAAAACTGCTGGTGTACATGTTTTTATGAACCTGGGAACTGGGCCTCCATGGGAAAAAGCAATATTTCACCTGGGAAAGCTGGATAGTTGTAGCCTCAGACCTGCCAGAAAAACACACCAATTATCTCTTCATAGAAACAGCAACTTTGGTCAAGTATTTGAGTTTTTTGAAAGAAACATGCTGCTTTCCACTTCTTTGTTTGGAAGTCATCTCTTACACTACAATTTCACCTAAACAAGGTAACAACAAGTATGGCAGTCAACACTCACAGTGCACTCTCCCTTGACCTCTTTTTCATGGAATGGGGCAGGGTGTCCTAGCCATGTCTTTACAAAGCTCTGAAACATCAGGGGAACATGTTTTTGTGATCCTGGATATTGGGACTTGGTGGCAAAAGAAGTATTTTCCCCTTGAGAAAGCTGGATACTTGCAGCCATAAAACTTCCAGGAAAACAACTTGGTTCGTTTTTCTCTTCATAACATCAATAACTTTGTTCAAGTATTTCAGTTTTTTAAAAGAAACCGACCATTTCTCTTTCTTGGTAGCTTCCCTGGTAGCTCAGACGGTAAAGCATCTGCCTACAATGCAGAAGACCCAGGTTCGATCCCTGGGTCAGGAAGATCCCCTGGAGAAGGAAACGGCAACCCACTCCAGTATTCATGCCTGGAAAATCCCATGGACCGAGGAGCCTGGTGGGCTACAATCCATAGGGTCACAAAGAGTCGGACACGACTGAGCGACTTCTGTGCATGTGTGTGTGACCATTTCTCACTTCTAGCTGGGAAGTCATTTGACATTACAGTTTCGCCTAACCAGGGTAACAACAGGTGTGGTAGTCAACACTCACAAAACACTCTCCCCTGACTTCTTTTCTCATGGAATGGAATAGTGTGCCCTAGATGTGTCCTTACACAGCTCTGAATTGGCAGGGAAACGTGCTTTTGCGAACCTTGAAATTGGAACCTGAAGGTAAAAGCAGTATTTTCACCTGTGAAAACGTGTTAGTTGCAGCTTCAAACCTGCCAGAAAAGCACACTGGTTTCCTTTTCTCCTCATTACAGTGACAGCTTTGGTTAAGCATTTGTGCTCAACAAAAATGGCTGCTTGCCACTTCATCCTTGGAAGTCATCTGAGAGTAGAGTTTCATCTAATCTGGGTAACAACAGATATGGCATTCAACACTCACAAAACACCCCTCTTTGACCTCTTTTCTCATGGAATGGTAGAGTGTGTCCTAGGTGTGTCTTTACAGAGTCTGAAACCACTGGTAAACATGTTTTTGTGAACCTGGGAATTATGGTTTAATGATAAGACTGTTATTTTCTCCTGTGAAAGCTGGATATTTGAAGCCTCACACTGCCAGAAAAACACACTAGTTTCATTCTTTATTACAACAACAAATTTGTCAAATATCTTAGTTTTCTGTCAGAAACAGGCTGCTAGTCACTTCTTGCTGGGAGGTTCTATGACAGTACAATTTCACCTAATCATTGGCAGTCAGCACTCCCAGAACACTTTCTCCTGAACTCTTTTCTCATGCAATAATGCAGTGTGTCCTAGGACTATCTTTACACAGCTTTGAAACTGCAGGGAAATATGGTTTTTTGAACCTGGATATTGGAGCCTAATAGCAAAAAAAGGATTTTCCCCATGTGAAGAGTGGATAGTTACAGCCTCCAAACTGTAAGAAAAACACCCTGATTCATTTTTCTCTTTGTAACAACAAAAAGTTTGGTCAAGTATTTGAGTTTTCTGAAAGAAACAGGTGTTTCCCACTTCTAGCTGGGAAGTCATCTGAGATTACAGTTTCACATAATCAGGGTAACAACAGGCATGGCAGTCAACACCTGATTAATGACACAGTACTCCCAGATGACTTCCTGGCAACAAGTGGCAAGAAGTCTGTTTCTTTCAGAAAAATCAAATACTTGACCAAAGCTGTTGTTGTAATGAGGAGAAAAATGTGCCAGTGTGTCTTTCTGTCACGTTTGAGTCTGAAAGTAACTAGCTTTCACAGGGGGAAAATATTGCTTTTGCCATCAGGCCCCAGTTTCCAGGTTCTCTAAAGCATGGTTCCCTGAAGTTTCAGAGTTGTGTAAAGACACACCTAGGACAAACCATATTATTTGATGAGAAAAGAGGTCAGGGGAGAGTGTTCTGTAAGTGTTCCTTGCCATACCTGTTGTTACCCTGATTAGATGAAATTGTACTATCAGATGACTTCCCAACTAGAAGTGCCGTCAGCCTGTTTATTTCAGAAAACTCAAATACTGGACCAAAGCTGTTGTTGTAAAGAAGAGAAGAATGAACCAGTGTGTTCCTCTGGCAGGTTTGAGGCTGCAACTATCCAGCTTGCACAGGGGGAGAATACTGCTATTGCCATCAGGCTCCAATCCACAGGTTCACAAAAATATGTTTTCCTGCAGTTTCAAAGCTGTGTAAAGATACTCCTAGGACCAGCTCTACCATTCTGTGAGAAAAGAGGTCGGGGAGAGGGTTCTGTGAATACTGACTGCCATAAATGTTGCTATCTTGCTTAGGTGAAAATGTACTGTCAGATGACTTCCGAGTAAAAAGTGAAAAGGAGCCTTTTCCTTCCAGAAAACTCAAATACTTGACCAAAGTTGTTGTTTTAATGAAGAGAAAAATGGACCAGTGTGTTGTTTCTGGCAGTTTTGAGGCTGAAATTATTCAGATTTCACAGAGGGAAAATACTTCTTTTGCAATCAGGCCCCAATTCTCAGGTTCACAAATGCACGTTTCCCTGCAGATTCAGAGATGTGTAAAGCCACACCTTGGACACTGTACCATTCAATGAGAAAACGTATCAGGGGATAGTGTTCTGTGTTTTCTGCCATACCTGCTTTTACCCTGATTAGGTTAAACCGTACCTTCAGATGACTGCCCAGCAAGAAGTGGCAAGAAGACTGTTTCTTTCAAAAACTCAAATACTTGACCAAAGTTTTTGCTGTTATTAAGAGAAGAATGAACCGTGATGTTTTTCTGGCTGTTTTAAAGCTGCAACTCTCCAGCCTTCATGGGTGAAAATATTGCTTTTACCCTCAGTTCCCAATTCCCAGGTTCATAAAAACATGCTTCCCTGATGTTTCAGAGCTGTGTAAAGAAACTCATAGGACCCACCATACCATTCCATGAGAAAAGAGGTCTGGGGAGAGTGTTCTGTGAGTGTTGACTACCATAACTGTTGTTATCCTGATGAAGTGAAACTGTACAGTAGAAAAATCTTTCTGTAAAAAGTGTCAAACAGACTATTTCTTTCAGAAATCTCAAATGCCTGAACAACTTTGCTATTCTAATAAAGAAAAATAAAGCAGTGTGTATTTTTCTAGAGAGTTTCCTAAATAGTTGAGCTGCAACTATCCGGCTTTCACAGGGGGAAAATACTGCATTTGCCATCAGGCCCCAATTCCCAGGTTCACAAAACATGTCTCCCTGCAGTTTTAGAGCTGTGTAAAGACACTTCTAGGACACTCGGTACCATTCCATGAGAAAAGAGATCAGGGAAGAGTGTTCTGTTAGTGCTGACTGCCATACCAGTTGTTACCCAGATTAGGTGACTGTACTCTCAGATGACATTCCAGCAACAGCAGCCTGGGTTTGTTTTATTTTTTTTTTTTAATCAGAAAACTCAAATATTGACCTAAGCTTCTGTGGTAATGAGGAGGAAAATGTAGCAGTGTGGTTTTTTTTTGGCAGGTTTCTGTCAGCAACTAAAAGACTGTCATAGGGTGAAAATACTGCTTTTGCCATCAGGTCCCAATTTCTGGATTCACAAAAGTCTGTTTCTCTTCAGTTTCAGAGTTATGTAAAGACACACCTAGGATGCACTGTACCATTCTAGGAGAAAAGATATCAGGTATACTGGTCTGTGAGTATTGACTGCAATACCTGTTTTTCTCTGATTAGGTGTAACTGTACTATTAGATGAATCCCAACAAGAGGTAACACCCATCTATTTCTTTCAGAAAATTCTAATATTTGACAAAACTTATTGTTGTAATGAAGAGAAAAGTGAACCAGTGTGTTTTTCTGGCAGGTTTGAGGCTGCAAATATCCAGCTTTCACAGGGGAAAATCCTGTTTTGCCATCAGTTTTCAATTCCCAGATTCACAAAATCATTTTTCCCTGCAGTTTCAGAGCTTGTAACAAGACACCTAGGACACAGTGTTCCATTCCATGAGAAAAGAAGTCAGGGAAAAGTGTTCTGTGAGTGTGTGTGCCATACCTGTTGCTGCCCTGATTAAGTGAAAGCATACTGTCAGATGGTTTACAAGCAAGAGAGTGGCAAGCAGTGTGTTTCTTTCAGAAAACTCAAATATTTGACCAAACCTGTTGTTTATTTGAGAGACAAATGAACCAGAGACTTTTTCTGGCAGGTTTGAGGCTGCAACTATCCAGGTTTCACACTGGGAAAAAAGTCTTTGACATCAGAACCCAACTTCCATGTCACAGAATCATGTTTCCATATAGTTTCAGGGCTTTGTAAAGACATTCCTAGAACACACCATACCATTCCATGATAAAAGAGGTCAAAGGAGAGTGTTTGTGACTGTTGACTGCCATATCCATTGTTATCCAGATTTGGTGAAACTGTACTGTCAGATGACTTCCCAGAAAGAGTTGGCAAGAAGCTTGTTTCTTTCAGAAAACTCAAATACTTGACCAAATCTGATGCTATACTGAAGAGAAAAATGAACCAGTGTGTTTTTCTGGCAGGTTTGAGGCTGCAACTTTCAAAGAGAAAAATAGAGCTTTTGCAATCATGCCCCAAATTTCAGGCTCATAAAAACATATTTCCATACAGTTTCCAAGCTGTATAAAGAACTCCTAGGACACAGTGTACCATTCCATGAGAAAAGAGTGTTCTATGAGTGCTGACTGTCATACCTGTTCTTATCCTGATTAGGTGAAACTGTAAACTCCCACCTAGAAGCGGCAAGCAAACCGTTCCTTTCAGAAACCCAAACACTTGACAAAATTTTTGTTGTAATGAAGAAAAAACTGAACCAGTGTGTTTTTCTGGTAGGTATCATCTGCAGCTCTCCAGCTATCACAGGTTAGAATACTGCTTTTACCATCAATCCCCAATTCCCAAGTTAACAAAAAAAAAATGTATACCAGTAGTTTCAGATCTGTGTAAATACACACCAAAGACACAATATACCATTCCATGTTAAAAGAGAGAGGTCAAGGGAGAATGTTCTGTGATTTTTGCCTTCCATAACTGTTCTTAGCTGGATTAGATGAAACTATTTTCAGATGACTTCCTAGCAAAAAGTGGCAGGCAGGCAGTTTCTTTCAAAAAACACAATACTAGACCAAAGTTCTTGTTGTACTGTGGAGAAAAGTGAACCAGAGTGTTCTTCTGGCAGGTTTGAGGCTGCAAATATCCAATTTGCACCAGGGGAAACTATTGCTTGTGCCATTAGGCCCCAATTCCCGGGTTCAAAAAAAAAATGTATCCCTGCAGTTTCAGAGCTGTGTAGACAGTCCTAGAACACCCTGCATCATTGCATGAGAAAAGCGGTCAAGGAAGAGTGTTCTGTGAATGTTGACTGCCATACCTATTGTTACCCTGATTAGGTGAAACTATCCTGTCAGATGTCATCCCAAAAAGAAGTTGAAAGCAGCTGTTTTCTTTCCAAAAACTCAATTATTTCCCCAAAGCTGTTGTTGAAATGAAGAGGAAAATGAACCAGTGTGTTTTCTAGAAAGTTTGAGACTGCAGCTATCCAGCTTTCACAGGTGAAAGTACTATTTTTACCATCAAG
The DNA here is from genome assembly GCF_019923935.1 of Bubalus bubalis. Lineage (NCBI taxonomy): Eukaryota > Metazoa > Chordata > Mammalia > Artiodactyla > Bovidae > Bubalus > Bubalus bubalis. The sequence continues at coordinate 32,927,313 of NC_059170.1, read as the reverse complement.
CCCCAATTCCCAGGTTCTCAAAACAAGTTTTTCTGCAGTTTCAGAAAGATCATGTAGAGATGATTTTAGGGCACACTGTACCATTCCATGAGAAAAGAGATCAGGGGAGTGTGTTCTGTGAGTGTTGACAGCCATACCTGTTGTTACCCTGATTAGGTTAAACTGTACTCTCAAGATGACTCCCCAGCAAGAAGTGACAAGCAGCCTGTTTCTTTAGGAAATCTCAAATACTTGATCAAAGCTGATATTGTAATAAACAGAAAAATTACCCGTTGTGGTTTTGGGGGCAGATTTGAGGCTGAAACTACCTGCTTTCACGGGGGAATAAAACTGCTTTTGCTTTTAGGTGCCAATAACCAGATTCAGAAAATTATGTTTCCCTGCTGTTTCAGAGCTGTGTAAAAGACATTCCTAGGACACACTATACCATTCCATGAGAAAAGAGGTCTCAGGAGGGTGTTCTGTGAGTGCTGACTGTCATTACTCTGAACTGGTGAAACTGTTCTCAGATGACTTCCCAGCAAGAAGTGGCAAGATGCCAGTTTCTTTCAGAAAACACAAATACTTGACCAAAGTTCTTGTTGTGATGAAGAGAACAATGAAGCAGGGTGTTTTAGGGGCAGTTTTTTAGTGGCTATATCTACCCAGCTTTCATGGGGGGAAAATACTGCTATTGCCATCAGGCCCCAATTCCCATGTTCACAAAAGCATGTTTCCTTCCCGTTTCAGAGCTGTGTAAAGAAACATGAAGGACACACTGTACCATTACATGAGAAAAGATGTCAGGTTAGAGTGTTTTGTGTTGACTACCATACCTGCTGTTACCCTGATTAATTGAAACTGTAATGTCAGATGACTTCCCAGCAAGAATGGCAACAGCCTGTTTCTTTATGAAAACTCAAATGTTTGACAAAATCTGTTGTTTTAACGAAGACAAAAATGAACCAGTGTGTTTTTTTGGCAGGTTTGAGGCTGCAACAATTCAGCTTTTACAGAGGGAAAATATTGATTTGCCATCAGGTCCCAATTCCCAGGTTCTCAAAAACACATTTGCCTGTCTTTCACAGCTGTGTAAGGGCATTCCTAGGACACACTGTACCATCCCATGAGAAAAAGTTCAGAGGAGAGTGTTCTGTGAGTTTTGACTACCATAGCTGTCATTACCCTGACTAGGTGAATCTGTTCTGTCATATGACTTCCCAGCAAGAAGTGACAAGCAGCTGTTTCTTTCTCAAAACTCAAAAAATTGACCAAAGCTATTGTTTTATGATGAGAAATATGAACCAGGGTGCTTTTCTGTCCAGTTTGAGGCTGCAACTATCAAGCTGTTACAGAGTGAAAATACTAGTTTTGCCTGCATGTTAGAGTTGTGTAAAGACACTCCTAGGATGCACTGTAAGATTCCATGAGAAAAGAGGTCAGGGGAGAGTATTCTGTGAGTGCTGACTACCATACCTATTGTTAACCCTGATTAACTGAAACGGTACTCTCAAATGACTTCTCAGCAAGAAGTGGCAAGAAGCCTGTTTCTTTAGTAAAACTCAAATACTTGATCAAAACTGTTGTTGAAGTGAAGAGAAAAATCAGCCAGCGTATTTTTCTTGAAGGTGTGAGACGGCAACTATCCTACTTTCACAGGTGGAAAATACTGCTTTTGAAATCATGCCTCAAATCCCAGGTTCAAAAAAACAGGTTTCCCTGCAGTTTCAGAGCTGTGTAAACACTTGCAGAACACACTGTACTATTCCATGAAAAAAAGGTCAGAGTGAAAAAAAGGTTCTTTGAATGTTGACTGCCATGCCTGTTACCCTGATTAGATGAAACAGTGCTGTCAGACGACTTCAAAGTTTTAAATGGCAAGCAGCCTGTTTCTTTCAGAAATTTCAAATACTTAACAAAGCTGTTGTAATGAAGAGAAAAATGAACCACTGTGTTTTTCTGGCAGATTTGAGACTGCAAATCTCCAACATTCACTGGTGGAAAATACTGGTTTTGCCATAAGGCCCAAGTTTGCAAGTTCACAAAGACATGTTTCCCTGCAGTTTCAGAGCTATGTAAAGACAATCCCATGATACTATGTACCATTCCATGAGAAAGGAGGTCAGGGGAAAGTGTTCTGTGAGTGTTAATGTCATACCTGTTGTTACCCTGATTAGGGGAAGCAGTAATATCAGATGCCTTCCCAGCAAGAAGTGAAAAGCAGTCTTTTCTTTCATAAAACTCTAATGCTTGACCAAAGCTGTTGCTTAAATCAAAAGAAAATGAACTAGTGTGTCTTTCTTGAAGGTTTCAGGCTGCAACTCTCCAGCTTTCACAGGGGAAAATATTGCTTTTGCCATCAGGCCCTATATCTCAGTTTCAAAAAAAACATGTTTCCCATCAGTTTCAAAGCTATGTAAACACTCTTAGGACACATTGTACCATATCATGAGAAAATAGGTCAGGGGACAGTATCCTGTGAGTTGAGCTATGCCTGTTTTACCCTGATTAGCTGAAACTGTACTATAAGATGACTTCACAATAATAAGTGGGAAGCTGTCTGCTTCTTTAAGAAAACTCTAGTCCTTGATCAAATCTGATGTTGTAATGAAGGGAAAAAATGAATCGCTGTGTTGTTCTGTCAGGTTTGATGTTGCAACTATCCAGCTTTCACTGGGGATAAATACTGGTTTTGCCATCAGGCCCCAATTTGCAGGTTCACAAAGACATGTCTCCCTGCAGATCCAAAGCTATGTAAAGACACTCCTAGAACACACTGTACCATTCCATGAGAAAAGAGGTCAAGAGAGAGTGTTTTGTGAGTGTCGACTGCCATATCTGTTGTTACTCTGATAAGGTGAAACTGTACTGTCAGATGACTTCCCAGAAAGAAGTGGCAAGTAGCCTGGTTTTTTAAGAAAGCTCAAATACTTAACCAAAGGTGTTTTTATGAAGAGAAAAATGAACCAAGGTGTTTTTCTATCAGTATTGAGGCTGCAATTTTCCAGCTTTCACAGGAGGAAAATATTGCTTTTGCCAATGGTCCCCAATGCCCAGGTTCAGAAAAACATGATTCTCTGCAGTTTCTGAGCTAATAAAGACACAACTGGGACACACTGTACCATTCCATGAGAAAAGAGATCAAGGGAAAGTGTTCTATGAATGTTGAATCCCATAACTGTTGTTACCCAGAACAAGTGAAACTGTACACTCAGATGAATTCCCAGCTAAAAGTGGCAAATAGTGAATTTCTTTCAGAAAACTCAAATATTTGACCAAAGCTTTTATTGTAATGAGAAGAAAAATTAACCAGTGTATTTTTCTGGCCTGTATAAGGCTGCACCTACCAGCTTTCTAAGGGGGAAAATACTGCACTTACTTTAAACCCCAATTCCCAGGTTCACAAAGACATGTTTCAGTACAGTTTCAGAGGTGTGTGAAGACACTCCTAGGACACACTGTACCATTCCATGAGAAAGAGTTTAGGGGAAAGAGTCCTGTGAATGTTGACTTCCATGTCTGTTGTCACCCCAATTAAACGAAACTGTACTGTTAGATTACTTCCCAGTGTGATAGAGCAAGAAACCAGTTTCTTTCAGAAAATTCAAATACTTGACAAAAGCTTCTGTTGTAATGAAGATAAAAATGAATCAGTGTGCTTTTCTAGCACGGTAAGGCTGATACAGAGGGAAAATACTGCTTTTGCCATCAGGCCCCTATTCCCAGGTTCACAGAAACATGTTCCCCTGCAGTTTCAGAGCTGTGTAAAGACACTCATAGGAAACACTGTACCATTCCATAAGAAAATAGGTCAGGGAAGAGTGTTCTTTGAATGTTGACTGCCATACCTGTCATTACACTGATTGGTGAAACATTACTGTCAGGTGACTTCCCAGCAAGAAGCGGCAAGCAGCCTGTACTTTCTAAAACTAAAAACCTAACCAACACTGTTTTTGTAATTAAAAGAAACGTGAAACACTTGGGTTTTTCTGGCAGGTTTGATACTGCAATTATCCAGTTTCTAAAGGTGGAAAGTATAGCTTTTACCATAAAGGCCAAATTCCAGGTTCACAAAAGCATGTTTCCTGGCTGGTTCAGAGTTGGGTAAAAACACACCTATGACACACCATTCCATCCATGAGAAAGATGTCAGTGGAGAATGTTCCGTGAGTGTTGACTGCCTTACCTGTTCTTACTTTTATGAGGTGAAACTACTGTCAGATGACTTCCCAGCAAGAAGTCAGAAGCATCATTTTTATTTCAGAAAACTCAAAATCATGACCAGAGCTGTTGTTGTAATGAAGAGAAAAATGAACCAGTGTGTTATTCTGGCAAGTTTAAATCTGAAACTAACCAGTTTTCACTCAGGAAAATACTTTTTTGTCATCAGGCCCCAATTCCCAGGTTCACAAAAACATATTTCCCAGCAGTTTCGGAGCTGCATAAAGACACTCCCATGACACGTTGTACCATCCCTTTAGAAAAGATGTCAGGGAGGAGTGTTCTGTGATTGTTGACTACCAAACCAGTTGTTACTCTGGTTAGGTGAAACTGTACTGTCAGATGACTTATCAGCAGAAAGTGGCAAGCAGCCTGTCGCTTTCAGAAAACTCAAAAACTGTTGTTGGAATGAGGAGATAAATGAATCAGTGTGTTTTTCTGGCAGGTTTGATGGTGAAACTATCCAGCTTTTGCTACAGGAAAAAACTTCCTTTGCTATCAGGCCCCAATGCCCAGGCTCACAAAATACATGTTTCTCTGCATTTTCAGAGTTGTAAAGACACACCTAGGAAACACTGTATTGTTCCATGATAAAACACGTCAGAGGACAGTGTTCTTTGAGACTTGACTCCCATACCTGTTGTTACTTTGATTAAGTGAACCAGAACTGTCAAATGACTTCCCAGCAAGAAGTGTCAAGCAGCCTGTTTCTTTTAGAAAGTTCAAAGATTTGGCCAAAGCTGCTGTTGTAAATAAGAGAAAAATGAACCAGTGGGGTTTTCTGGCAGGTTTGCATTCTTGTTTTGTCACTCAGTCATATCTGACACTTGTGACCCCATGGACTGCAGCATGCCAGGTTTCCCTGTCCTTCACTATCTCCTGGAGCTTGCTCAAACTCATGTCCATTGAGTCGGTGATGCCATCCAACCATCTCATCCTCTATCATCCCCTTCTCCTCCTGCCTTTAATCTTTCCCAGCATCCGGGTCTTTTCTAATATGTCAGCTCTTCACATCAGGTGGCTAACATAATGGAGCTTTAGATTCAGTATTAGTCCTTCCAATGAATATTCAGGATTGATTTATTTAGGATTGACCAGTTGGATCTCCTTGCAGTCCAAGGGACTCTCAAGAGTCTTCTTCAACACCACAATTCAAAAGCATTAATTCTTCAGCACTCAGCCTTCTTATGGTCCAACTCTCACATCCATTCATGATTATTTGAAAAACCATAGCTCTGACTAGAAGGATCTTTATAGGCAAAGTAATGTCTCTGCCTTTTAATATGCTGTTTAGGTTGATCATAGCTTTTCTTCCAAGGAACAAGTGTCTTTTAATTTCATGGCTGCAGCCACCATCTGCAGTTATTTTGGAGCCCAAGAAAATAAAGTCTGTCACTGTGTCCATTGTTTCCCCATCTATTTGCCATGAAGTGATGGGACGAGATGCCATGATCTTAGTTTTCTGAATGTTGAGTTTAAGCCAACTTTTTCAGTCTCCTCTTTCACTTTCATCAAGAAGCACTTTAGTTCTTCTTCACTTTCTGCCATAAGGGTGGTATCATCTGCATATCTGAGGTTATTGATATTTCTCCTAGCAGTCTTGATTCCAGCTTGTGCTTCATCCAGCCTAGCATTTCTCATGATGTACTCTGCATATAAGTTAAATAAGCAATGTGACAATATACAGCCACCACATACTCCTTTCCCAATTTGTAACCAGTCTGTTGTTCCATGACTGGTTCTAGCTGTTGCTTCTTGACATGAATACAGGTTTCTCAGGAAGCAGGTAAGGTGGTCTGTTAGTCCCAACTCTTTAAGAATTTTCCACAGTTTGTTGTGATCCACACACTCAAAGGCTTTGGTGTAATCCATACAGTATCAGTAGATGTTTTTCTTGAACTCTCTTGCTTTTTTGATGATCCAACAGATGTTGGCAATTTGATCTCTGGTTCCTCTGCCTTTTCTAAATATAGCATGAACATCTGGAAGTTCTCAGTTCATATACTGTTGAAGCCTGGCTTGGAGAATTTTCAGCATTACTTTTCTAGCATGTAAAATCAGTGCAATTGTGCAATAGTGTGTTTAGTCTTTGGCATGGCCTTTCTTTGGGATTGGAATGAAAACTCACCTTTTCCAGTCGTGTGGCCACTGGTGAGTTTTCCAAATTTGTTGCCATATTGAAGGTAGGTTTGAGGCTGCAAATATCCATCTTCCAAAGGTGTAAAATACAGCTTTTACCATAAGGGCACAATTCCCAGGTTCACAAAAGAATGTTTCCCTGAATTTCGAGAGCTTTGTAAAGACACACCTAGGAAACACTGTACCATACCATGAGAAAAGTGGTCAGGGAAGAGTGTTCCGTGAGTGCTGAGTGTCATACCTGTTTTTACCCTGATTAGGTAAAACTGTAGTGTCAGATGATTTCTTAGGAAGAAGTGGCAAGCTGACTTTTTTTTTTTCCAGAAAACTCAAAAATTTGACCAAAGCTGTTTTTAAATAAGGAAAAAATGAACAGTGTGTTTCTCTAAAGCTTTTGAGGCTGCAATTATCCAACTTCCAAATGTGGAAAATATAGCTTTTACCACATGGGTCCAATTCCTAGGTTCAGGAAAGCATGTTTCCAAACTGTTTCAGAGTGATGTAAAGACACACCTAGAACACACTGTATCATTCCATGAGAAAAGATGTCATTAAAAAAATACAAACTACAGGAGAGAATTCTGTGAGTGTTGACTGCCATACCTGTTGTTTCTCTGATTACATGAAGCTGTACAGCCAGATGACTTCCCAGCAGGATGTGGGAAGCAGCCTGTTGCTCTCAGAAAACAAAATCATAACCAAAGCTGTTGTTTTAATGAAATGAAAAAATGAAATAGTGTGTTTTTCTGGCAAGTTTAAAGTTGCAACTATCCAGCTTTCACTGGAGGAAAATACTTCTTTTGCCATCAAGTCCCAATTCCCAGGTTCACAAAAATAATTTTCCCTGAAGTTTCAGAGCTATGTAAAGATACTTCTAGGACACATTGTAGCTATTCTATAAGAAATGATGCTAGGTGAGTGCCTTCTGTGAGTGTTGAACACCATACCAATTGTTACTCTGATTAGGTGAAACTCTGTCAGATGACTTCCTAACAAGAAGCGGCAAGCACTCTGTTGCTTTCCGAAAACTCCAAAACTAGAACAAGCAGTTGTTATAATGAAGAGAAAAATGAGCCAGTGTGTTTTTCTGGCACTTTTGAGGCTGAAGATATCCAGCTTTCACAGTGGAAAAATACTTCTTTTTCCATCAGGCTCCAATTACCAGGTTCACAAAAAGATTTTTCGCTTTAGTTTCAGAGCTGTGTATACACTCCTAGGCACAATGTAGCATTCCAAAAGAAAAGAGGTCAGGGAGAGTGTTCTGTGGGTGTTGACTGCCAAACCTATTGTTTCTCTTATTATGTGAAACTCTATTGTCAAATGACTTCCCAGCAAGAAGTCTGAAGCATCCTTTTTATTTCAGAAAAGTCAAAATCACGACCAAAGCTTTTTTTGTAGTGAAGAGAAAGATTAACTAGTATGTTTATCTGGCAAGTTTAAGGCTGAAACTATCCAGCTTTCACTGGGGGGAAATACTTTTTTTTTTTTTTTTTTTGCCATCAGATCCCAATTCCCAGGTTCACAAAAACATTTTTCACAGCTGTTTCAGAGCTGTGTAAAGATACACCTGAGGCACACTGTACAATTTTATGAGAAAAGAAATCGGGGGAGAGTGTTCTGTGAGTTTTGACTGCCATACCTGTTGGTAGCCTGATTAGGTGAAAATATACTATAAGATGACTATGCAAGAAGTGGCAAGAAGCCTGTTATGTCCAGAAAACTCAAAAACTTGACCAAAACTGTTGTAATTAAGATAAAAATGAACCAGTGTGTTTTTCTGACAGGTTTGAGGCTTCAATTATCCAGCTTTCCCAGGTGGAAAAAGTTGCTTTTGCTGCAAGGGCCCAATTCTCATGTTCACAAGGTATGTTTACTGGCTGTTTCAGAGTTGTGTAAAGACATACCTAGAACACAAGGGACCATTCTATGAGAAAAGATATCAGCGGAGAGTGTTCCTTAAGTGTTGAATACCATATTCGTTTATTCCCTGATTTGGTGAAACAGTGTTGTCAGGTGACTTCCCAGCAAGAAATGGCAAGCAGTCTGTTGCTTTCAGAAAACTCAAATCCTGACCAAGCTGTTGTTGTAATGAAGAGAAAAATGCACCAGTGGGTTTTTCTGGCAAGTTCTAAGGTTGCAATTTTCCACCTTCTACTGGTAGAAAATATTGGTTTTAGCAAAAGAGCCCAATTCCCAGGTTCACAAAAGCATTTTACTCGTTATTTCAAAGTTGTGTAAAGACACACATAGGAAACATTGTACCATTCCTTAAGAAAAGATGTCAGTAGAGAGTGTTTTGTGAGCACTGACTGCCATATCTGTCGTTCCCCTGATTACACGAAATCGTGCTATCAGATGACTTCCCAGCAAGAAGTCAGAAGCATCCATTTCATTTCAGAAAACTAAAAATCATGACCAAAGCTCTTGTTGTAATGAAAAGAAAAATTAACCAGTATATTTTTCTGAAAAGTCATAGCAGCAACTATCCAGTTTTCACTGGTGAAAAATATTTCTTTTGCCATCAGTCTCCAATTCCCAGGTTCACAAAAACATTTTTCCTGCAGTTTCAGAGCTATGTAGACACTTTTAGCCTTCTCTTACTCCTTTCTCAATTTTGAACCTGTCTGTTGTTCCATGAAAAGTTGAAACTGTTGCTTTTTGACCGCATACAGATTTATCAGAAGACAGGTGATGTGGTCTAGTACTCCCATCTCTTTAAGAATTTCCATAGTTTGTTGTGATCCACACAGTCAGAGGCTTTAGAGTTAGTCGAGGAAGCAGAAGTAGACATTTTCCTGGAATTCCTATGCTTTTTATATGATCCAATGGACATTGGCAATTTGATCTTTGGTTACTCTTCCTTTTCTAAATCCAACTTATCCATCTGGAAGTTCTTGGTTCACATCCTGCTGAAGCTTAGCTTAAAGGATTTTGAGCATAACCTTGCAAAATGAGAACAATTATATGGTAGTTTGAACATTCTTTGTCATTGCCCTTTTGGGGTATTGAAATGAAAGTTGATCTTTTCCAGTCCTGTGGTCACTTCTGAGTTTTCCAAATTTGTTGACATATTGAATGCTGCACTTTAATAACATCGTCTTTTAGGATTTTAAATAGCTCAGCTGGAATTCCATCACCTCCACTGTTTGTGCGTAGTAATGCTTCCTAAGGTACCCTTGACTTCACACTCCAGGATGTCTGGTTCGAGGTAAGCGACCCGTACCAATTTACATTCCCACCAATGGTGTAGGAGGGTTTCCTTCTCTCCACACTCTCTCCAGCATTTATTGTTTGTGGATTTTCTGATGGTAGCCATTCTGGCTGCTGTGAGGTGATATCTCATTGTAGTTTTGATGTGCATTTCTCCAATAATTCATGAAGTTGAACATCTTTTCATGTGCCTGTAGGTGATCTGTATATCTTCTTTGGAGAAATATTTATCTAGGTCCTCTGCCAATTTTTGATTTGGTTGTTTGCTTTGATGCAGTTAAGCATCATGAGCTGTTTGTAACTTTATCCCTTGTTGGTCACATCATTTGCAAATATTTTTTTGCCAATCTCTGGGTTATATTTGCATTTATTGTTTCCTTTGTTGTGCAGAAGCTTTTTGGGTTTAAGTATGCCCTATTTGTTTATTTTTGGTTTTGTTTTCATTATTCTGAGAGATGGACAGAAAAAGATATTGCTACAATTTATGTCAGAGAGTGTTCTGCTAATGTTTTTCTCTACGAGTTTTATAGTGTTTGGTCTCACAGTTGTGTCTTTAATGCATTTTGAGATTATTTTTGTGTGTAGAGTTAAAGAATTATCTGATTTCATTTTTCTACATGTAGCTGTTCAGTTTTCCAAGCACCATTTGTTAAAGAGACTGTCTTTTCAACACCTTGTAGTCTTGCATCCTTTGTCATAAATTAATTGGCCATGGGTGAATGGGTTAGTTTTGGGGATTTTTATCCTGTTACATTGATCTATATTTCTATTTTTGTGCCAGTCCCATACTGTTTTACTGACTGTAGCTTTGTAGTATAGTTTGAAGACAGAGAGTCTGATTCCTCCAGCTCCATTTTTCTTACTCAAGATTGCTTTGGCTATAAGGGGTTTTTTATGTCTCCTTTAAAAAAAATGAGATTTTTTTAGTTCTAGTTCTAAGAAAAATGCCATTGGTAATTTGATAGGGATTACATTCAATCTGTAGATTGCCTTGGGTAGTTAGTGGCTTTGACAATATTGATTCTTCCAATCCACGAACATGGTATATCTTTCCATTAGTTTGTGTCTTCTTCAATTTCTTTCATCAACATCATGGTTTTTGGAGTACAGGTTTGTCTCCTTAGGTAGGTTTATTACTAGACTTTTTTTTCTTTTTGATACAAAAACAAATGGAATTGTTTCTTGAATTTCTCTTTCTGATCTTTTGTTGTTAGTGTGTAGAAATGAAACAGTTATCTGTGTATTACATTTGTAGCATGCGACTTTACCAAATCCATTGATAAACTCTAATAATTTTCTGGTAGCATCTTTAGGATTTTATGTGTATACTATCTTGTCATCTGCAAACAGAATGCTGCACTATAGTTTGTTGATTGCTCTTCCATTTCTGCATCCCCTCTCTTCCCTGATTAGCAAGTGGTTGAACCTTCCATTTGGAACTCAGGGAAGGTCCTGGAGGCTGAATAAACCCTATTTCCCACAAATGAGAAATGGGGGACACAGAAAGGATTTGTGCCTGGGAACCCCACAGAGTCCTTCTTGATTTCAGTCCCTACTTTTCTTTGATACTCTTCAATCTTGAGGAGAACAGGTGTTTGACAAGAAAGGTAATAATCATTTTGGATAGAGACAATGATTATAAACTCAGCAGAGGAGCCTGATTTTAAAAGAACTCGGTTTCAAGCTGAGAGGAATATAGGCTGGACATCTTGTTTCATGCTTTCTTTTTTGAAAACAATTTATTTATTTCTAATTGAAGGATAATTGCTTCACAATATTGTGTTGGTTTCTGTCATAAATCAGCATGAATGAGCCATAGGTAAACATATGTCACCTCCCTCCCACCTCCTACCCCATCCTACCCCTCTAGGTTGTCACAGAGCACTGATTTGAGTTCCCTGAGTCATCAGCAAATTTCCACCGGCTATCTATTTTACATATGGTAACCAGAGATCAAATTGCCAACATCCGCTGGATCATCAAAAAAGCAAGAGAGTTCAAGAAAAACATCTATTTCTGCTTTATTAACTATGCCAAAGCCCTTGATTGTGTGGATCACAATAAACTGTGGAAAATTCTGAAAGAGATGGGAATACCAGACCACCTGACCTGCCTCTTGAGAAATCTGTATGCAGGTCAGGAAGCAATAGTTAGAACTGGACATGGAACAACAGACTGGTTCCAAATAGGAAAAGGAGTACGTCAAGGCTGTATATTGTCACCCTGCTTATTTAACTTCTATGCAGAGTACATCATGAGAAATGCTGGGCTGATGAAGCACAAGCTGGAATCAAGATTGCCAGGAGAAATATCAATAACCTCAGACATGCAGATGACACAACCCTTATGGCAGAAAGTGAAGAAGAACTAAAGTGCTTCTTAATGAAAGTGAAAGTGGAGACTGAAAAAGTTGGCTTAAAGCTCAACATTCAGAAAATGAAGATCGTGGCATCCAGTCCCATCACTTCATGGCAAATAGATAGGGAAACAGTGGCAGACTTTTTTGGGGGGTTGGGGGGGGCTCCAAAATCACTGCAGATGGTGACTGCAGCCATGAAATTAAAAGATGCTTACTCCTTGGAAGGAAAGTTATGACCAACCTAGACAGCATATTGAAAAGCAGAAACATTACTTTGCAAAAATGGTCCGTCTAGTCAAGGCTATGGTTTTCCCAGTAGTCATGTATGGATGTGAGAGTTGGACTATAAAGAAAGCTGAGTGCCAAAGACTTGATGCTTTTGAACTGTGGTGTTGGAGAAGACTCTTGAGAGTCCCTTGGACTGCAAGGAGATCCAACCAGTCCATCCTAAAGGAGACAAGTCCTGCGTACTCATTGGAAGGACTGATGTTGAAGCTGAAACTTCAATACTTTGGCCACCTGATGCGAAGAGCTGACTTATTTGTAAAGACCCTGATGCTGGGAAAGATTGAGGGCAGGAGGATAAGGGAATGACAGAGGATGAGATGGTTGGATGGCATCACCGGCTCAATGGATGAGTTTTGGTAAATTCTGGGAGTTGGTGATGGACCGGGAGGCCTGGCATGCTGCAGTCCATGGGGTCGCAAAGAGTCGGACACAACTGAGCGACTGAACTGAACTGAACTGAATTTATATGTTTCTATGCTACCCTCTCCGTTCGTCCAACCCTTTCCTTTTCTTTTGTGTCCACAAGTCTGTTCTCTATGTCTGTGTCTCCATTTCTGCTCTGCAAATAGGTTCATCAGTACCATCTTTCTAGATTCCATAGTTACAATGCATTTGTGTGCATGCCTGCTTAGTCATTCAGTCATGTCTGACTGGACTATAGCCCACCAGTCTCCTCTGTCCACAGGATTTTTTTCAGGCAGGAATCCTGTAGTGGGTTGCCATTTCCTCCTCCAGGGGATTTTCTTGATCCAGTGATTGAACTCGTGTTTCCTGTGTCTCCTGCATTGTAAATGGATTCTTTACCTGTGAGACGTCAGGGAAGCCCAGGAATCTAGGCTGCATTAATATATGATATTTGTTTTCCTCTTTCTGATTTACTTCACTGTTTATAATAGGCTCAAGGTTCATCCACATCATTAGAACTGACTCAAATGTGTTCCTTTTTATGGTTGAGTGATATATTACCATAGCTTCTTTATCTGTTCATCTGCCAATGGACATCTAGGTTGTTTCCATGTCCTAGCTATTGTAACTAGCAATGCTGCAATGAATATTGGGGTACATTTATTTTTTTCAATTATAGCTTTCTCAGCATATATGCCCAGTAGTGGGATTGTTGGGTTATATAGTAGTTTTATTCCTGATTTTTTAAGGAATCCCCATACTGTTTTCCATAGTGGTTGTGTCAGTTAACATTCCCACCAACAGTACAAGAGGATTCCCTTTTATCCACATCCTCCACTCTCCAGCATTTATTGTTTGTAGATTTTTTTTTTTTTTTTTTTTGATAATGGCCGTTCTGGTGGTGAGAGACAGGGAAGTTTGGCATGTTACAGTTCATAGGATCATGAAGAGTCAGACACAACTTGGTGACTGAACAAAAACAACAACATTCTGACCAGTGTGAGATAATATCACATTGAAGTTCTGATTTGCATTTCTCTAATGAGCAATGGTGAGCATGTTTTTATTAGCCATCTGTATTTATATCCTGTTTTAAATGTATCTAGTGTATATTTCTTGTCTCCAGACAAGTTCATGTTTGTTCTTTTACTTATGCTCAAGTGAAGTTGTAGACTGTTAGGCCCATTTTATAAATAAAATTGTCACTTGTTAGGTCAGCAGCCGGAGAAGGCAATGGCAACCCACTCCAGTACTCTTGCCTGGAAAATTCCATGGACGGAGGGGCCTGGTAGGCTGCAGTCCATGGGGTCGCTAGGAGTCGGACACGACTGAGCGACTTTACTTTCACTTTTCACATTCATGCATTGGAGAAGGAAATGGCAACCCACTCCAGTGTTCTTGCCTGGAGAATCCCAGGGACGGGGAGCCTGGTGGGCTGCCGTCTATGGGGTCGCACAGAGTCGGATATGACTGAAGTGACTTAGCAGCAGTAGCAGCATGTCTTCTTTGGATAAATGTCTGTTTAAGTCTTCTGCCCACTTTTTGATCGGATTGTTTGTTTTTCTGGTATTGAGTTGTATGAGCAGCTTTTATATGTTGGAGAGTAATCCTTTGTCAGTTGTTATCATTTGCTATCATTTCCTCCCATTCTGAGTGTTGTCTTTTTACCTTTCTTATAGTTTCCTTTGTTGTGTAAAAGCTTTTAAGTTTCAGTTCAGTTCAGTCACTCAGTCATGTCCAACTCTTCACAACCCCATGGATCAATCCCATTTGTTCATTTTTGTTTTTATTTCCATTGCTCTAGGAGGTGGGTCATATTGGATATTGATGAGATTTATGCCATAGAGCATTCTACCTATGTTTTCCTCCAAGTTTTATAGTTCTGGTCTTACATTTAGATCTTTAATCCATTTTGAGTTTATTTTTGTGTGTGGTGTTAGGTGTTCTAATTTCATTCTTTTACATGTAGTTGACCAGTTTTCCCAGCACCACTTTTTGAAGAGACTGTCTTTTCTCCATTGTATATTTTATTTTTCCTCCTTTGTCAAAAGTAAGGTGAACAGAAGTGTATGGATTTATCTTTCTATCTTGTTCTATTTGTCTATATTTCTGTTTTTGTGCCAGTACCATACTGTCTTGATGACTGTAACCGTGTAGTATAGTCTGAAGTCAGTAAAGTTGATTCCTCATATTCTGTTCTTCTTTCTCAAGGTTGCTTTGGCTATTCAAGGTCTTTTGTGTTTCCACACAAGTTATGAAATTATTTTTTCTAGTTCTGTGAAAAACACCTTTGGTTGTTCGACAAAGATAGCATTGAGTCTGTAGATTGCTTTAGGTCGTATGGTCATTTTCACTATATTAATTCTTCCAATCCAAGAACATTGTATAGCTCTCCATCTGTTTGTGTCATCTTTGATTTCTTTCATCAGTGCCTTATAATTTTCTGCATACAGGTCTTCTGTCTCTTTGGGTAAATTTATTCCTAAGTGTTTTATTCTAATTATGTTGATTTCTTCTTTTCTATTTTTTTCTTGATGAGTCTGGCTAATGGTTTGTCAATTTTATCTTCTCAAAACCAGCTTTTAGTTTTATTAATCTTTACAATTGGTTCTTTCATTTATTTTTCATTTATTTCTGCTCTTAACTTTATGATTTCTTTCCTAATACTAACTTTGGGGAGTTTTGTTCTTCGTTTTCCAATTATTTTAGGTGTAGAGCTAGGTTGTCTATTCAATGTTTTCCTTGTTTCTTGAAATATGGTTGTGTTGCTTTAACCTTCCTTCTTCAAATTGTTGTTGCTGCATTTCATATGTTTTGAGTCATCATGTTTTCATTGTCATTTGTTTCTAAGAATTTTTTTACTTTCCTTTTTGTTTCTTCAATAACTTGTTGGCTATTTAGAAATGTATTGTTTAATCTGCATGTGCTTTTGTTTTTGGAGCTTTTCACCATGTAATTTATATCTAGTCTCATAGTGTTGTGGTCATAAAATATGCTTGATATGATCTCAATTTTCTTAAATTTACTGAGGCTTGATTTATGACCCAAGATGTGGTCTATCCTGGAGAATGTATCATGTGTACTTAAGAATAAAATGTATTCTTCTGTATTTGCATGGAATAGCCTGAAAATTTTAATTAGGTCCACATGGTTTAATGTGTCACTTAAAGCTTATGTTTCCTTATTACTTTTTAGTTTTGATGATCTGTCCATTTGTGTAAGTGGAGCATTAAAGTCCCCTACTATTATTGTGTTACTGTCAATTTCTCCCTTTATGTCTGTTAGTATTGCCCTTTATATTGAGATGCTCCTATGTTGGGTACACAAATATTTAAAATTGTAAATTGTTGTAATTGTTATTCTTGGATTGATCCCTTGATCATTATGTAGTATCCTTCCATATCTCTTGTAATATTCTTTACTAAGGCCTATTTTGTCTGATATAAGAATTGCTACTCCAACTTTCTTTCAGTTGCAGGAAATATCTTTTTCCATCCTCTCACTTTCAGTATGTATGTGTCTCTAGATCTAAGTTGGGTCTCTTGTAGACAGCATATATGTGGGTGTTGGTTTTGTATTCACTCAGCTAGTCTGTGTCTTTTGGTTGGAGCAATTATTCCATTTACATTTAAATTAATTATTGATATATTTGCTCCTATTGGCATTTTCTTAATTGCTTTTCATTTGTTTTTGTACGTCTTTCCACTCTCTTGTGTTTTCTGCATATAGTAGTTCCTTTAGCATTTGCTGTAAAACTGGTTGGTGGTGCTAAATTTTCTTAACTTTTGCTTATCTGTAAAGATTTTAATTTCTCCATCAATTTTGAAAGAGCTCCTTTCCAGATAGTGTCATTTTGGTTGTAGATTTTTCCCCTTTCAGTACTTTAAATATATCCTGCCATTCCCTTCTGACCTGCAGAGTGACTCCTGAAAGATTAGCTGTTAATCACATGGGGTTTCCCTTGTATATTACTTGTTGCTTTTAGTATTCTTTTTTTGTCTTTAATCTTTGTTAGTTTTATTATTATGTGTCTCAGCATGTTTTTCCTTGGGTTTATCCTTAATGGGACTCTTTGCCCTTCTTGAACTTGACTGACTATGTCTTTTCCCATGTTAGGAGAGTTTTGGACTATAACCACTTCAAACTTTCTCAGACCATGTTTGGTTTTTTTGGTTTTTTGGTTTTTTTTTCTCTTCTTCTTTTGGGACCCTTATAATTTGAATGTTGGTGCATTTAATATTGTCCTAGAGGTCTCTTAGATTATCCTCAATTCTTTTCATACTTTTTTCCTTTATTCCGCTCTTCAGCAGTTATTTCAACAATTCTCTTCCAGCTCACTTATCTATTCTTCTGCCTCAGTTATTCTGTTACAGATTCTTTCTAGAGAATTTTTAATTTCAATAATTGTATTGTTCATCTCTGTTTATTCTTTATTTATTCTAGGTTCTTGTTAAATGTGTTAATTGATTCTTCCATTTTATCCATTCTGCTTTTGAGGTTTGGGGTCATCTTTACTCTCATTACTCTCAGTTCTTTCTCAGAGGATTTACCTATTTCCTCTTCATTTATTTGATCTTGTGTGTTTTTATCTTATTCCTTCATTTGTACATTATTTTTCTGTCTTTTCATTTTTTCTAACTTGCTGTGTTTCAGGTCTCCTTTTCCCAGGCTTTAGCATCTTTCTTCCTTTTGGTTTCTGCCCTTGGTGGGTTAGGTTGGTCCAGAGGTTTTTGTAGGCCTCCTGTTGGGAATGTCTTGAATCTGTGTTCTAGTAAGAGGAGGTGAGTTCTTTTCTTCTAACAAGCAGGGCTGTGTGAGATGGTATGTTTTGGGATGTCTGTAGGAAGCCTGCTTGCTGATGATTAGGTTTGTATTTTTGCCTTGCTTGTTATTTGGGTGAGGTGTCCTACACTGGGTGCTACTAATAATTGGGTGATGGCAGGTCTTGTATACAGGTGAAGGCCTTTGTGGGAGTTTTCACTAATTAATACTCCCTGGGGTCATTAATTCTCTGGCAATCTAGTGTCCTGGAGCCAACACTCCCAATCAAAGGCTCAGGCCCAAACTCCAGCTGGGGAGCTGAGATTCCACAAGCCATTTGTTATGGCATTAAAGGGGAGTAAAACAAACAAAAACAACAAAAAAAGCAAAACTAGAAAAGTCAAATGATATACAAAATCAGAAAAACAATAACAAAAACAAAGGAACGTGCACAGAGAGAGAGAGAGAGCAAGAGAGAGAACCAAAGCAGTCCAAAGAAAAGAAAGCATAAGAGAGTGATCTGGTGAGCAAAGGAAACCAAAAATGGTATCGATCAATTAAAAACAAAACTAACTGAAACACAAAACAGAAAACAAGACCAAAGCAGAGTGCCAACTGGAAAATAAAATGAAGAAGACAAAACCAACTAACAAACATGGTGAGATTTAAAAAAGAATAAAAGGAAAAAAAAATAAAGTTAAGTAGAAGTATATAAAAATATTTATATATTAAAGAATAACTACAGCAGGAAAAGAATAAGAAAGACAATCAAAAATAACAAAAAAATAAAATAAAAAATAAATAACCTAGAGAACTACAAAAAGTCAAAGTAAGGGTAGAACAAGATGGTGGAGGAGTAGGCAGCCATGGAGTACATCATTCTTCATGGATACACCAGGAATACACCTTCAGACACAGAAGTGCATGCAGAACACCAGCTGAGAACAGACAGGAGTACTTGACCAGTGGAAAAGAATATATAGAACCATGCAAAACTTGGTAGGACAAAGGAACTAGGGGTAAAACAGGAGTGTTAGTAGGACTGAAACTGCCCTCTGCGGGTGGGGGAACTGAAGAAGGGGTCTGACCCCACAGTGGGGCAATTATCTGAGTCAGAGGAGAAACATTTAAGGCTAAGAGTGAAACAGCTGATCTGTGGCAGTAAATAGAATGAGAATAAGACTGTCCTTGCTGCAGCCATACATATGCCAGGCAGGAACATGGGTGTCCTGGAAGGGGCAGTGGCCAGGAGCTGGAATTTAGGGATTGTGGAGCAATCCCAGGGTGAGGGCTGCTACTGACAGCAGAGAAATGGATCTAGGGGATGTGAGGGAGAAAACTGTGGTGGGAAATGCCTGTGGAGGAAAGCCAGGCAGCCATGGAAGCAAAGAAATACTGCTGAGTCATGTGTAGGGGGTGGAGACATCACCATAGCCTCTCTCTCTCCTCTCGACAGCATGGGCAACTGAACAATAGAGAGACTAGCCCATCGGGCATCAGTTCAGCACCAGACACACTGAACTACAGAGTAGGACCCTACCCAGGGTGCCCCTTTAAGTGCCTGATGTGCCGGTCTACAGAGTAGGGCCCAATCAGGGGGCTCTTCTATGAGACTGATGTGCAGAACAACACAGAAGGACCCCAGGCAAGGGATCCCTCTAAGTGCCTGAACGGGTGGAGCTACAGAGAAAGACTGGCCAAAGAAGCCTTCTGATTGCCAGCTACAAGAGGCTTGAAAAAAGACTCTGATAGAGCCATAACTACTGCTGCGGAGGCAGTCTTAGTCCCTGCACACTTGGTACCACCAGGGTCCCTGCAAGCCAAGCAGCTACACCACCTCCACACCTGGCACTCATAGGGGCAAACCCAAGCCCTCCAGGGCAGCCTTAGGAGCTAAACCCCAGTGGACAACCCACCTACAGAGGTGGAAATAAAACCACAATTGAAACCCAGGGGCAGTGTGGCTAAGGAAGAAGACCCAAAACCTTCCCACCAGCTGTACAAGTTGCACATTAAATCCACATGATCAACTAGGCAGACTCTCATCTATGGAATACATAAAAGGACATTCAGACTTCCCACAAAAGAAAATGCACTAACTCTGATAGCTGTGGACATTGGAGGCAAGAACACACAGGAGTAGGACCAGATTAGATTCAGAGATGCCCCCACAGAAGGTCCAGCTATCAACACAGTGTTGGAGGGCCTCCTAGGGAGGTGAGGTGGGCTGATTCCCAGCATGGGAAAGGACTCTGACAGCAGTGACTCAAGAAAAACATTCATTATTCTTATTTTCTGACTTGTTCTGTAGATTCTTTTGGATTTTTTTTTCCTGTTATGTCCCCCTCTGTTGTAGTTGTTGATTTTGTTGGCACTAAGAAATCCAATTAAGCTTTTGAGCTTTTTTTTTTCTCTCAGCCACACTTTTTATTGTTGTCATAAACCTCTGTCTGTACATTGGGCTTTTACAGTTCTGTGAAGTTTTCCTCTTTTTTTTTTTTTTCTGTTTTTTTTTTTTTTTAATTTTTAATTTTTTAAACCTGTGTCTTAATTTATTATTTTTTATACATTTATTTCTTTGTTTGCTTTTCCTACTATTCTTTTCTCCTTCCAGTTAATCTTTAATGTATATCAGTTCAATTCAGTCGCTCAGTTGTGTCCAACTCTTTGCAACCCCATGGATTGTAGCATGCCAGGCCTCCCTGTCCACCACCAACTTCCGGACTTTACCCAAACTCATGTCCATTGAATCGGTGATGCCATCCAACCATCTCATCCTCTGTTGTCCCCTTCTCCTCCTGCCTTCAATCTTTCCCAGCATCAGGGCCTTTTCAAATGAATCAACTCTTCGCATCAGGTGGCCAAAGTATTGGAGTTTCAGCTTCAACATCAGTCCTTCCAATGAACACCAGGACTGATCTCCTTTAGGATAGACTGGTTGGATCTCCTTGCTACATCTATTTATCTTTCCATATCTATTCTTTCTTTCTTTTCTTTCTCTCCTTTCCTCTCAACATATTTGTTAGTCTATTTTCATTGCTTTATTCCCCAATCAGCACCTTGCTTTAGTTTTGTTTTCCAGCTTGTGCTTTATTTTTTTTTTTTAATTTTATTTTATTTTTAAACTTTACATAACTGTATTAGATTTGCCAAATATCAAAATGAATCTGCCACAGGTTTACATGTGTTCCCCATCCTGAACCCTCCTCCCTCCTCCCTCCCCATTCCATCCCTCTGGGTCGTCCCAGTGCACCAGCCCCAAGCATCCAGTATCGTGCATCGAACCTGGACTGGCAACTCGTTTCATACATGATATTTTACATGTTTCAATGCCATTCTCCCAAATCTTCCCACCCTCTCCCTCTCCCACAGAGTCCATAAGATTGTTCTATACATCAGTGTCTCTTTTGCTGTCTCGTACACAGGGTTATTGTTACCATCTTTCTAAATTCCATATATATGCGTTAGTATACTGTATTGGTGTTTTTCTTTCTGGCTTACTTCACTCTGTATAATAGGCTCCAGTTTCATCCACCTCATTAGAGCTGCTTCAAATGTATTCTTTTTAATGGCTGAATAATACTCCATTGTGTATATGTACCACAGCTTTCTTATCCATTCATCTGCTGATGGGCATCTAGGTTGCTTCCATGTCCTGGCTATTATAAACAGTGCCCAGCTTGTGCTTTAATTAGTTTTGTTCTGGTAGATAAAATTTTTTGTTTCCTTTGTTTGCCAGGTCAATCTATTGTACTTAATTTTTGTTGGACTGTTTTGATTTTGCTTATGGGTGTATATGTATATGTGTATATTTAGTCACACTTGCTATTGTTCTTACAAATCTTTGCCTCTACATTGGGCTTTTACAGTTCTGTGCAGTTTTCATTTTTTTTCCACTTTTTTCTTTCTTCTTCCATTTTTTTCTCTTTTCTCTTTTTTATGACTTTAATTTTTAATTTTTTTAAACCTATTGTATTTTTTCTACATTTATTCCTTCATTTGTATTTCCTACTATTCTTTTCTCCTTGCAGTTAAACTTTAATGTATATAAATCTTCTTCATCTACCTCTATTTAACTTTGCATATATATTCTTTCTTTCTTTCCTTTCCTCTCAATACATTTATTAGTTTTGTTTTCATTGTTTTATTCCCCATTTGGCACCTTGCTTTAGCTTTGTTTTCCAGTTTGTGCTTAAGTTAGTTTTGTTCTTAACTGGTAAAAATAATTTTTTATTTCCTTTGTTCACCAGGACTGTTTTCACTTTGCTCATGGGTGTATTTGTATATGTGTATATTCCATTATTTTAATTATTATTTGCCTGATTTTGTAACTGCCATTGGTCTGTTCATCTTTGGTTTCTCATTTTTGGATATTTGTTTTACTCTCCCTTAATGCCATAACAAACCACTTGTGGAAAATTCGTTCCTGACCAGAGATCAAACCCTGAGCCTTTGGAGTGGGAGCACTGACTTCAAGACCCTAGACTACCAGAGAACTAACCCTAGGGAGTAGTTCTCAAATAGTGAGAACTCACACAAAGGAAACCACTTGAACACAACACCCAGCATCACCCAACCACCTGTAGCACCCCATACAGGACACCTTATCTAAACAAACAAAACAAAAATACAAACCCAATCATCAGCAGACAGGAATACCACCTCACTCAGCCTTGCCTATCAAAGGAAAAACAAACAAAAACTCAGTACAAATCTCACCCTTTATGAAGCTCACAAAAACCACTAAACCAACAGTAGGAAGGCAGAAACCAAAAGGAAGAAAGAATTCAACCTTCTTCAAGGAAAGAATTCAATTTTACTTAAAGCCTGGGAAAAGGAGACCTCATACACAATAATTTTTTTAAAAAAAATTAAAAGGCAGAGAAATACTGCACAAATGAAGAAGCAAACTAGAAACACAGAAGTCCAAATAAATGAAGAGAAAATAGGAAAAATACCTGATATAGAATTCAGAATGACAGTAAAGATGATCAAAAACCTTGAAAACAAAATGGAGAAAATGCAAGAATCAATTTGAAAAGACCTAGAAGAATTAAAGAATAAGCATACAGAGACAAACAACACAACTACTGAAATGAAAGATACTCTAGAAGGAATCAATAGCAGAATATCTGAAGCAGAAGAATAAATCAGTGAGCTGGAAGATAAAATGGTGGAAATAACTTCTGAAGAGCAGAATAAAGTAAAAAGAACGAAAAGAGCTGAGGACAGACTCAGAGACCTCTGATCAGATCAGATCAGATCAGTCGCTCAGCCATGTCCGACTCTTTGCGACCCCATGAATCGCAGCACGCCAGGCCTCCCTGTCCATCACCAACTCCCGGAGTTCAACTGAGACTCACGTCCATCGAGTCAGTGATGCCATCCAGCCATCTCATACTCTGTCGTCCCCTTCTCCTCCTGCCCCCAATCCCTCCCAGCATCAGAGTCTTTTCCAATGAGTCAACTCTTATTGTCATTTTCTTGATTGTTTGGGGTTGATTTTGTAAATCTTTTTTTCTTCTGTTGTGTTTCTTGACTATACAAGTAAGTTTAACATTTGTTGTAAAGCTGATTTGGAGGTACTGAATTCTCTTAACTTTTGCTTGTCTGAAGCTTTTGATTTCTCTATTAATTTTGAATGAAATGCTTGCTGGGTACAGTAATCTTGGTTGTAGATTTTCACCTCTCAGTACTTTAAATATGCCATTCCCTTCTGGCCTGCAGAGTTTCTGCTGAAAGATCAGCTGTTAAGTGTATGGGGTTTCCCTTGTATGTTACTTGTTGCTTCTTCCTTGCTGCTTTTAATATTCTTTCTTTGTGTTTAGTCTTCGTTAGTTTGATTAGTATGTGTCTTGGCATGTTTCTCAAACACAGAAATCTGAAAGAAATGGAAAGAATACACAGAACAACTATAGAGAAAAGATCTTTGTTACCCAGATAACCACAATGGTGTGATCTCTTACCTAGAGCCAGACATCCTGGAAAAGTTAGTGGGCCTTAGGACGCATCACTATGAACAAAGCTAGTGGAGGTGATGGAATTCCAGGTGAGCTATTTCAAATCTTAAAAGATTATGCTGTGAAAGTGCTGCACTCAATATGCCAGCAAATTTGGAAAACTCAGGAGTTGCCACAGGACTGGAAAGGGACTGGAAAAGGTCATTTTCATTCCAATCCCAAAGAAAGACAATGCCAAAGAATGTTCAAACTACCACACAATTGCACTTATCTCACATGCTAGCAAAGTAATGCTCAAAATTCTCCAAGCTGGGCTCCAACTATGTGAACCATGAACTTTCTGATGTGTTACAGCTGGATTTAGAAAAGGCAGAGGAACCAGAGATCAAATAGCCAACATCCATTGGTAATTGAAAAAGCTAGAGAGTTCCAGAAAAACATCTACTTCTGCTTTATTGACTACAGCCTTTGACTGTGTGGAGCACAACAAACTGTGGAAAATTCTTCAAGAGATGGGAATAACAGACCACCTTACCTGCCTCCTTAGAAATCTGTATGCAGGTCAAGAAGAAACAGGGCTGGATAGGGAACAAGAGACTGGTTCAAAATGGGGAAAGGAGTATGTCAAGGCTGTGTATTGTCACCCTGCTTATTTAATTTATATGCAGAGCATATCATGGGAAATGCTGGGCTGGATGAAGCACAAGCTGGAATCAGCATTGCTGAGAGAAACATCAATAACCTCAGATACACAGGAGACACCACGCTTTTGGCAGAAAGCAAAGAAGAACTAAAGAGTCTCTTGATGAAAGTGAAAGAGGAGAGTGAAAATTTGGCTTAAAAGTCAACATTCAGAAAATGAAGATCATGGCATTGGGACCCATCACTTCATGGCAAATAGATGGGGAAACAATGGAAACAGTGACAGACTTTATTTTGGGAGGCTCCAAAATCACTGCAGATGGTAACGACAGTCCTGAAATTAAAAGATGCTTGCTCCTTGGAAGAAAAGCTATGACCAACCTAGACAGCATATTGAAAAGCAGAGACATTACTTTGCCAATAAATGTCTATCTAGTCAAAGCAATGGCTTTTCCAGTAGTCATGTATGGATGTGAGAGCTGGACCATAAAGATAGCTGGTAATGAAGAACTGATGCTTTTGAACTTGGTTTTGGAGAAGACTCTTGAGAGTCCCTTGGACTGCAAGTAAATCAACCCAGTCAATCCTAAAGGAAATCATTCCTGATTATTCATTTGGATGGAGGTGCTGAAGCTGAAGCTCCAATCCTTTGGCCACCTGATGCAAATAACTGTCTCATTGAAAAAGACCCTGATGCTGATAAAGATTGAAGGCAGGAAGAGAAAGGGATGATAGAGGATGAGATGGTTGAATGGCATCACCCACTCAATGGACATGAGTTTGAGCAAGCTCCAGGAGTTGGTGATGGACAGAGAAGCCTGGCATGCTGCAGTCCATGAGGTCGCAAAAAGTAGGACACAACTGAACTGAACTGAGCCAGACAAAAAAAATAAAAAGATAATTACAATTGCTAGCCCTAATTGGCACATGATTAACCTAACAATATAAAATAATTACATACAATTTGGGAGGTCAACCTGCATGATGTGGTAAGTAGAAGTGCTCTGGTTTTCATTCACCCTGCCTATGTCTTTTGGTTGATGCATTTAATCCATTTACATTTATAGTAATTATCTATATGTATGGTCCTATTACCATTTTATTCACTGTTTTGTATTTATTATCTGTGTAAGTCTTTTCTTTCTCTTGTGTTTCCTGCCTACAGAAATTCCTTTATCATTTGTTAAATAGCTGGTTTTGTGGTGCTTGTCTGGAAAGCTTTTGATTTCTCCATCAAATCTGAATTCGTCTTTCTGGGTAGAATATTGTTGGTTGTAGGTTCTTCCCTTTCACCCCTTTAAATACATTATGCCATACCCTTCTGGTTTGTAGAGTTTCTATTGAGGAATCAGCTGGTAGCCTGATAGGCTTTTCCTTATATGGTATTTGTCATTGTTCCGTTGTTGCTTTTAATACTTTATCGTCGTATTTGTCAGTATTGATTACTATGTATCTTGTGTTTCTCCTTGGGTTTATCCTTCTTGGGACTCTGTGCTTCCTGAACTTGGTTGACTATTTTCTTTCCCATGTTAGGGAAGTTTTCAGCAATTATCTCTTCAAATACTTTCTCAGGTCCTTTCTCTTGTTCTTCTCCTTCTGGGACACCTATAATGTGAGTGTTGGTGCATTTAATGTTGTCCCAGAGGTTAAGAGAAGGTTGTCTTCTTCTTTTTCCTCTCTCATTCTTTTTCCTATATTCTGTTGTGTGGCAGTGATTTCCATCATTCTGTCCTTCATGTCATTTATCCATTTTTCTTTCTCAGTTATTCTGCTATTGATTCCTTCTAGTGTATTATTCATTTCTGTTCTTTAGTTCTTTCAGGTCTTTGGTAAACATTTCTTACATCTTCTCCATTGTTTTCCTGAGATTGTGAATCATCTTCACTATGATTATTCTGAATTCTTTTTATGGAAGGTAGCCTATCTCCACTTCATAGAGTTGTTTTTCTGGAGTTTTATATTTTCCCTTCATCTGAAACATAACTTTCTGCTTTTTCATCCTGATTAACTTTCCGTACAATGTTCTTTTGTTTTAACCACTATGGGACTGTGCTTCTCCTTGCGTCTTCTCTCTGCCCTCTAATGGATGAGGCTAAGAGGCTTCTGTAACCCCCTGATGTGGGTAGGGGAGGGGGGGTGACTGGCAATGGAAAAAACTGGATTTTGCTCTGGTGGGCTTGCTCAGTAAAACTTTAATCCAATTGTATGCTGATGGGTGCGGTTGTGCTCCCTTCCTGGTAGTTATTTGTCCTGAGATATATGGGCTCTGTGGTATGGTTAATCGCAAACTCTAAAGGGCTTGTGCCAAAGGGGCTTTCAAAGACTGCTGTTTCTAATGCCTCCATCCCTGTAGTAAGCCTCTGATGATCTACACCTCCACAGGAGATCCTCAAACACTAGCAGGTAGTTTTGGTTCAGTCTCATGTGGGGTCACTGCTCCTTACTTCTGGGTCTAGTTGCATGCAAGATTTTGTTTGTGCCCTCCAAGATGAGTCTGTTTCACCCAGACCTCTGGAAGTCCTATAATCAAATCCTACTGGCCATCAAAGCCAGATTCCCTGGGGATTCCCAATCTCTTTGTAAGATCCCCTGGATGGGAAGCCTGACATGGGGTTCAGAACCTTCACAACAGTGGGAGAGCTTCTTTGGTATTATTGTTCTCCAGTCTGTAGGTCTGGAGTATGGGGTTTTATTTTATTGGAATTGTGCCCCTCCTACAATCTCACTGTGGCTTATTCTTTGTCTTTGAATGTGAGGTATCTTTTCTTGGTGGGATCCAGTGTCTTCCTTTCAAAGGGTGTTCAATCAATCCAGCTCAGTCGCACAGTCGTGTTCCACTCTTTGCAACCCCATGGACTGCAGTACACCAGGCTTCCCTGTCCATCACCAACTCCTGAAGCTTGCTCAAACTCATGTCCATTGAATCGGTGATGCCATCCAACCATCTCATCCTCTGTCATCCCCTTTTCCTCCTGCCTTCAATCTTTCCCAGCATCAGGGTCTTTTCCAATGAGTCAGTCCTTTACATCAGGTGGCCAAAGTGTTGGAGCTTCAGCTCAAGCATCACTCCTTCCAATAAATATTAAGAACTGATTTCCTTTAGGATTGACTGGTTGGATCTCCTTGCATTCAAAGGGACTCTCAAGAGTCTTCTCCAACACCACAGTTCAAGAGTATCAGTTCTTTGGCACTCAGCTTTATTTATGGTCCAGCTCTCACATACATACATGACTACTGGAAAAACTATAGCTTTGAATATTACATATGGGCCTTTGTTGGCAAAGTAATGTCTCTGCTTTTTAACATACTGTCTAGTTTGGTCATAGCTTTTCTTTCAAAGAACAAGCGTCTTTTAAATTTCTTGGCTGCTGTCACCATCTGCAGTGATTTTAGAGCACAAGAAAGTAAAGTCTGTCACTGTTTCCATCGTTTCCCCATCTATTTGCCATGAAGTGATGGGACCCAATGCCATGATCTTCGTTTTGTGAACGTTCAGTTTTAAGCCAGCTTTTTCACTCTCCTCTTTTGCTTTCATCAGAGACTCTTTAGTTCTTCTTTTTCTGCCAAAAGGGCAGTGTCATCTGTGTATCTGAGTTTATTGATATTTCTCCCATCAATCTTGATTCCAGCTTGTGCTTCATTCAGCCCCGCATTTCACATGATGTACTCTGCATATAAGTTAAACAAACAGCGTGATAATATATAGCCTTGATGTACTCCTTTCCCCATTTAGAACCAGTCTCTTGTTCCATGTCCAGTCCATGTTCAAGTTCCATGTCCATAACTGTTTCTTCTTGGCCTGCATACAGATTTCTCAGAAGGCAGGTAAGGTGGTTTGGTATTCCCATCTCTTTCAGAATTTTCCACAGTTCGTTGTGACCTACACAGTCAAAGGCTTTGGTGTAGTCAATAAAGCAGGAGTAGATGTTTTTCTGGAACTCTCTTGCTTTTTTGATAATCCAATGGATGTTGGCAATTTGATCTCTGGTCCCACTGCTTTTCTAAATTCAGCTTAAACTCTGGAAGTTCACGGTTTGCTTACTGTTGAAACCTGGCTTGGAGAATTTTGAGCATTGCTTTGCTAGCATGTGAGATGAGTGCAATTGTGCAGTACTTTGAACATTCTTTGGCCATTGTCTTTCTTTGGGATTGGAATGAAAACTGACCTTTTCCAGTCCTGTGGTCACTCCTGAGCTTTCCAAGTTAGCTGGCATATTGAGTACAGCACTTCCACAGCATCATCTTTTAGGATCTGAAATAGCTCAACTGGAATTCCATCACCTCCTATAGCTTTGTTCATAGTGATGCCTCTTAACACCCACTTAACTTTGCATTCCAGGATGTCTGGCTCTAGGTGAGAGATTACACCATCATAGTTATCTGGGTCATGAAGATCTTTTCTGTATACTTCTTCTGTGTATTCGTGCCACCTCTTCTTAATATCTTCTGCTTCTGTTAGATACATACCATTTCTGCCCTTTATTGTGCCTATCTTTGCATGAAATGTTCCCTTGGTATCTCTAATTTTCTTGAAGAGACCTCTAGTCTTTCCCATTCTATTGTTTTCCTCTATTTCTTTGCATTCATCACTGAGGAAGGCTTTCTTATCTCTCCTTGCTATTCTTTGAAACTCTGCATTCAAATGGGTTTATCTTTCCTTTCCCCTTTGCTTTCACTTCTCCTTTTCTGAGCTGTTTGTAAGGCCTCCTCAGACAGCCGATTTGCCTTTTTGCATTTCTTTTTCTTGGGGATAGTCTTGGTCACTGCCTCCTGTACAATTCAGGAACCTCTGTCCGTAGCTTTTCAGGCACTCTATCAGATGTAATCCCTTGAATCTATTTGTCACTTTCACTATATAGGTGACACTGTATATCACTTTCATAAGGGATTTGATTTAGGTCATACCTGGATGGTCTAGTGGTTTTCCCTACTTTCTTCAATTTCAGCCTGAATTTTGCAGCAAGAAGTTCATGATCTGAGCCACAGTTAGCTCCCAGTCTTGTTTTGGCTGGCTGTATAAAGCTTCACCATCATTGGCTTCAAATAATATAATCAGTCTTATTTCAGTATTGACCATATGGTGATGTACACGTGCAGAGTCTTCTCATGTGTTGTTGGAAGAGGGTGTTTGCTATGACCAGTGTGTTCTCTTGGCAAAACTCTATTACCCTTTGCCCTGCTTTATTTTTCACCTCAGGGCCAAATTTGCCTGTTACTCCAGGTATCTCTTGACTTCCTACTTTTGCATTCCTGTTCCCTATGATGAAAAGGACATCTTTTTGGGGTGTTAGTGCAAAAGGTCTTCTGGGTGTTCACAGAACCGTTCAACTTCAGCTTCTTCAGCATTACTGGTCAGGGCATAGACTTGGATTACTGTGATATTGAATGGTTTGCCTTGGAAACAGATATCATTCTGTCATTTTTTAGACTGCACTCAGGTACTGCATTTTGGACTCTTTTGTTGACTGTGAGGGCTACCCCATGTCTTCTAAGGGATTCTTGCCCACAGTAGTAGATATAATGGTCATCTGAATTAAATTCGCCCATTCCAGTCCGTTTTAGTTCACTGATTCCTAAAATATTGATGTTCACTCTTGCCCTCTCCTGTTTGACCACTTCCAATTTGCCTTGATTCATGGACCTAACATTCCGGATTCCTATGCATGATTGTTCTTTACAGCATCGGAGTTTACATCCATCACCAATCACATCCACAATTGGACATTGTTTTTGCTTTGGCTCTGTCTCTTCATTCTTTCTGGAATTATTTCTCCACTCTTCTCCAGTAGCATACTGGGCCCCTACAGACCTGGGGAGTTCATCTTTCAGTGTCATATCTTTTCGCCTTCTCATACTGTTCATGGGTTTCTCAAGGCAAGAATACTGAAGTGGTTGGGCATTCTCTCCTCCAGTGGACCATGTTTTGACACAGTTAGAACACTCTTTTGTCCAGCAGACCCCAATGAGAAGGTTCAAACCCAGCCTGTATCCCTGCAGTGTTCCAGCACAAAAATACACCCTTGGTGTGAACTGGTCTTTTCCATGAGGGAAATGGTGTCAACTGGTAATTCACTGTGTGGCCACTGGCATATTCATATGATGCCTTCTGAAGCTAGGTGTACTATGAGATGAGCTCCTAGTGAGGATGTCCAGGCACAGTGTTTCCTTTAGTAAGGTAACTCGTGCACTGAGAATTAACTTCATGAAGAGACAATGAGAACCTAGGAGGCTTTCTTAAGTGGGATTGAGAGTGAAACATTCCAGCTTTTCAGACAGTGTGAACGAACACTGCTTTTGACATAAACCAAAAAATAAGCATTACACACCCAGAATATTTCCTTGCAGTGTCCCAGCACTGAAAATACACACTGGGGACTAACTGATGCTTCAAACATTAGTTGAATTTTGGTGCTCTTGCAGGAGGATATAAGCACACATCTTTCTACGCTGCCATCTTTATTCACTCTCTAAACAAGTTTTTCTCTTTCTAAGAGAAAAAAGCTCTTAGGTTAATTTCACTTTTGTTGTATCAGTTCATTTCAGTTGTTCAGTCGTGTCCGACTCTTTGCGATCCCATGAATCGCAGCACGCATGGCCTCCCTGTCCATCACCAACTCCCGGAGTTCACCCAGACTCACGTCCATTGAGTCAGTGATGCCATCCAGCCATCTCATCCTCTGTCATCTCCTTCTCCTCCTGCCCCCAATACCTCCCAGCATCAGAGTCTTTTCCAATTAGTCAACTCTTCACATGAGGTGGCCAAAGTACTGGAGTTTCAGCTTTAGCATCATTCCTTCCAAAGAAATCCCAGGGCTGATCTCTTTCAGAATGGACTGGTTGGATCTCCTTGCAGTCCAAGGGACTCTCAAGAGTCTTCTCCAGCACCACAGTTCAAAAGCATCAATTCTTCAGTGCTCGGCTTTCTTCATAGTCCAACTTCTCATAGCCATACATGACCACTGGAAAAACCATAGCCTTGACTAGATGGACCTTTGTTGGCAAAGTAATGTCTCTGCTTTGGAATATGCTATCTAGGTTGGTCATAACTTTTCTTCCAAGGAGTAAGCGTCTTTTAATTTCATGGCTGAAGTCACCATCTGCAGTGATTTTGGAGCACCAAAACATAAAGTCTGACACTGTTTCCACTGTTTCCCCATCTATTTGCCATGAAGTGATGGGACCGGATGCCATGATCTTTGTTTTCTGAATGTTGAGCTTTAAGCAAACTTTTACACTCTCCTCTTTCACTTTCATCAAGAGGCTTTTGAGTTCCTCTTCACTTTCTGCCATAAGGGTGGTGTCATCTGCATATCTGAGGTTATTTATATTTCTCCTGGCAATCTTGATTCCAGCTTGTGCTTCTTCCAGCCCAGCATTTCTCATGATGTACTCTGCAATTACGTAAAATAAGCAAGGTGACAATATACAGCCTTGACGTTCTCCTTTTCCTGTTTGGAACCCGTCTGTTGTTCCATGTCCAGTTCTAACTGTTGCTTCCTGACCTGCATATAGGTTTCTCAAGAGGCAGGTCAGGTGGTCTGGTATTCCCATCTCTTTCAGAATTTTCCACAGTTTATTGTGATCCACACAGTCTAAGGCTTTGGCATAGCCAATAAAGCAGAAATAGATGTTTTTCTGGAACTCACTTGCTTTTTCGATGATCCAGAGGGTGTTGGCAATTTGCGCTTTGGTTCCTCTGCCTTTTCTAAAACCAGCTTGAACATCTGGAAGTTCACAGTTCATGTATTGCTGAAGCCTGGCTTGGAGAATTTTGAGCATTACTTTACTAGCATGTGAGATGAGTGCAATTGTTTGGTAGTATGAGCATTCGTTGGCATTGCCTTTCTTTGGGATTGGAAGGAAAACTGACCTTTTACAGTCCTGTGGCCGTTGCTGAGTTTTCCAAATTTGCTGGCACATTGAGTACAGCACTTTAACAGCATCATCTTTCAGAATTTGAAATAGCTCAACTGGAATTCCATCACCTCCACTAGCTTTGTTTGTAGTGATGCTTTCTAAGGTCCACTTGACCTCACATTCCAGGATGTCTGGCTCTAGGTGAGTGATCATACCATCGTGATTATCTTGGTCATGAAGATCTTTTTTGTACAGTTCTTCTGTGTATTCCTGCCACCTCTTCTTAATATCTTCTGCTTCTGTTAGGTCCATACCATTTCTGTCCTTTATTGAGCCCATCTTTGCATGAAATATTCCCTTGGTATCTCTAATTTTCTTGAAGAGATCTCTAGTCTTTCCCATTCTGTTGTTTTCCTCTATTTCTTTGCATTGATCGCTGAAGAAGGCTTTCTTATCACTTCTTGCTATCCTTTGGAACTCTGCATTCAGATGCTTATATCTTTCCTTTTCTCCCAACAAAACAGTTGTTTACAGTAAGAGAGCTCTAGATTTAATACTTTGTTAGTGTCTCTAATTTTGAAAGGAGAAAATATTTGGTCAAGAATAAATTATATCTCAACAGAGATGCAACCCATTCAGAGAATGAAAAAAAAAAAAAACCTTAAAAGCTTAAAGCAAACACACAAGAGAACAATCTGGTAAGGTCTGATAGAACATTTACATCTCTCAAAGACAAAGAAATCTGAGCTTCCCCCTAGAAAGTTTTGTTTAAGGTTTTACTAAGTTGGCTTTTAATTGTTAATTTTATATGCATTAAAGAGCCCCCTCAATATTTAAGGTGAGATTTAATTACTCCAGTTACTAGGTACTTGCAAGTATGAGCTTCATACATCCTTCTACAATGGAGCCACCTAGGTGTCTTTTTAACTGAGCCCCAGATATTCTCCCTTTTCCAACTAGTGTCGTTCAACTGGGCAGGTATTCCTCAGTATCTTTTCAACTGAACCCCACTAAGTATTTAGATCCTGGATAGATATGTCTCAGTGTCTTTCAACTGCTCCCCACCAAGTACCTTAACTGAGAGGGAGCAGGCACCTGCTATACCTCACAAAATAAAAAATTCAGGATCTCAGCCAACATGAGAGATCAAAGAACCAGAAGAGACTTATTCAAATCCATCCAGAACTTCTGAGGCAGTGGATGGGTACAAGGGGCCTCAAGTACCCATGCCACAAGTTTCTCATAGAGTTCACGTGGAGGAGAGAGATCTGCTCGGGTACCTTTGTGGTTTCCAACACTATCAACTTAAAAATATAGTCACAACCTGAAAGTAGAGTTATCTTATTTGGTGGGAATGGGAATATTTAGGATCCCTAGCCCAGGAGACAGCATCTCAGTAGCTCTAAGAAAAGTGCTTCAAGGAAGCAGGAGGGGGAGTCAGGCTATACATAAGTTTGCAACAAAGGGAGAAGGCAGTCTGAACATCAAAAATTATTGTGAGGTAAGAAAAATCCCTATCAAATTAAGGAATTTACTGTTCTATTTATGGGAAGATGCAAGTCTCTGGGTTCAGTGAATTCATTCCTTTCATATGCACCTCAGCTATCTGGGGTCAAACACTGTTTCCTTGGTCACCTTAAGGAGTAGTGTATGGCTACCTCTTTCATTTCCCTGAGCTCCTCAACTATCACCATGGGGAGCAGTGTCATCTGCTGGACTGCAGTTTTGGGAGCCCTCGTTCACATTTCGAGGCCAGAAATCACTGATGGCTGGGACAGTTCTTGTTTATTGGTATGGCAGAAGATAATTTCATTTCATACCAGTAGATGATCTTCTTTCTTTCTCCAGTAAGAAAACACAGTTGGTTCTCCCTAACCCACCCCTGCATCTCTGCTGTAGCAACAGTGGTAAAACAACTCAAATGTATCCATAAAACACTGTGTTCAGGGAAGAGCATCTTAAATAGTACTTGTCCTGGGCACCAAACCAGAGTGTTCATTGAAATCGAGTGTCAATTGCCAGACAGAGATGTAGCACCCACTCTGTTTCTGTCTGTCCTCATACTCCCATCTTGCCTTCAGGCATCTATCCCTTTTTGAAGTCTGTTCAGTTCCTTTATGCTCTTTCAGCAGCCACACTCCTCTGCCCCCACAGTTGGTCAACATCCACCACTCCCTCCCTGAGAACCCACACCTGATGGTCTAATGACAGATCTGTGAGTCAGGACATCCAGGGCTGACCTGCCACTTTGAGACCACTGAAGGAGAAAATGAGTTGGTGGTTAAATATGTAGCTCCCTCTCCCTTAGATGGGAAAACCCTGAGGTATGTGCTCTATGCTGCCACTCAGGATTCCCTGGTGAGAGTGAGCCCCATATGCCTGCAGTGGTGAATGGACTAAAATACATCCTATATGGGCTTCCCTTCCCTGCCACTCTTCAGTCAGTGTTTCCTCCCAAGAAATGTACTTGCACTCCCATCTTCACCTGAGTGCTTGTTTCATGGGAAACCCAACCTAAGATAAGAATGCAGAGATGGAAGAAAATGGTGGAGGAGTAAGACTGGGAGATCACCAGCCTCCCCACAAATACATAAAAAAAACTCATCAACATGGCTTCCCGGGTGAATTCTACCAAAAATTTAGAGAAGAGCTAACACCTATCCTACTCAACTCTTCCAGAAAATTTCAGAGGAAAGTAAACTGCCAAACTCATTCTATGAGGTCACCATCACCCTAATACCAAAACCAGACAAAGATGTCACAAAAAAAGAAAACTACAGTCCAATATCACTGATGAACATAGATGCAAAAATCTTCAACAAAATTCTAGCAAACAGAATCCAACAACATATTAAAAAGATCATACATCATGACTAAGTGACCTTTATCTTAGGGATGCAAGGATTCTTCAATATTTGCAAATCAATCAATGTGATACACCACATTAACAAATTGGAAGATAAAAAACATGAATATTCTCAATAGATGCAGAGAAAACCTTTGACAAAATTTAACATCCATTTATGATAAAAAAAAAAAAACCTCCAGAAAGCAGGCATGAAAGGAACATGTCTCAACATAATAAAAGCCATATATGATAAACCCACAACAAACATTATCCTCATTGGTGAAAAATTGAAAGCATTTCCCCTAAAGTCAGGAGCAAGACAAGGGTGCCCACTATCACCACTACTATTCAACATAGTTTTGGAGGTTTTAGCCACAGCCATCAGAGAAGAAAAAGAAATTAAAGGATTCCATATTTGAAAAGAAGAAGTAATACTCTCACTGCAGATGACATGATCCTCCACATAGAAAACCCTAAATACATCACCAGAAAATTACTAGAGCTAATCAATGAATATAGTAAAGTTGTAGGATATAAAATTAATACACAGAAATCCCCTGCATTCCTGTACATTAACAATGAGAAAACAGAAAGAGAAATCAAGGAAACAATTCCATTCACCATTGCAACAAAAAGAATAAAATACTTAGGAATATATCTATCTAAAGAAACAAAAGACTTTTTCTATAGTTTTTATAGTTTTAAAACTATAAAACACTGATGAAAGAAATCAAAGAGGACACAAATAGATGGAGAAATATACCGTGTTCGTGGATCAGAAGAATCAATATAGTGAAAATGAGTATACTACCCAAAGCAATCTATAGATTCAATGCAATCCCTATCAAGCTACCGACGGTATTCTTCACAGAGCTAGAGCAAATAATTTCACAATTTGTATGGAAATACGAAAAACCTCAAATAGTCAAAGCAATCTTGAGAAAGAAGAATGGAACTGGAGGAATCAAACTGCCTGAATTCAGGCTCTATTACAAAGCTACAGTCATCAAGACAGTATGGTACTGGCACAAAGACAGAAACATAGATCAATGGAACAAAATAGAAAGCAATGAGATAAATCCATGCACCTATGGACATCTTATCTTTGACAAAGAAGGCAAGAATATACAATGGAGAAAAGACAATCTCTTTAACAAGTGATGCTGGGAAAACTGGTCAACCACTTGTAAAAGAATGAAACTAGAACACTTTCTAACACCATACACAAAAATAAACTCAAGGTGGATTTAAAAAGATTAAAAAAGATTTTAAAAAACGATCTAAATGTAAGACCAGAAACTATAAAACTCATAGAGGCAAACATAGGCAAAACACTCAATGATATAAATCATAGCAGGATCCTCTATGACCCACCTCCTAGAGTAATGGAAATAAAAGCAAAAATAAACAAACAAACAGGATCTAATTAAACTTAAAATCTTTTGCACAACGAAGGAAACTATAAGCAAGGTGAGAAGATAGCCTTCAGAATAGGAGAAAATAATAGCAACTGAAGCAACTGACAACAAATTAATCTCAAAAACATACAAGCAGCTTATGCAGCTCAATACCAGAAAAACAAATGACCCAATCAAAAAATGGACCAAAGAACTAAACAGACATTTCTCCAAAGAAAACATACAGATGGCTAACAAACACATGAAAAGATGCTCAACATCACTCATTATCAGAGAAATGCAAATTAAAACCACAATGAGGTACCATCTCACTCCAGTCAGAATGCCTGCTATCAAAAAGTCTACAAAGAATAAATGCGGGAGAGGCTGTGGAGAAAAGGTAATGCTCTTGTACTGCTGGTGGGAATGTAAATTGATACAGCCACTGTGGAATACGGAATGGAGATTCCTTTAAAAACTAGGAATAAACTCACCATATGACCCAGCAATCCCACACCTAGACAAATACCCTGAGGAAACCAAAATTGAAAAAAGGCATGTGTACCCCAATGTTCACTGTAGCAGTATTTACAATAGCTAGAATATGGAAGCAACCTACATGTCCATCAACAGTTGAATGGATAAAGAAGCTGTGGTACATGTATACAATGGAATATTCAGTTCAGTTCAGTCACTCAATCGTATCCGACTCTTTGCAACCCCATGAACTGTAGCACACCAGGCCTCCCTGTCCATCACCAACTCCCGGAGTTCACCCAAACTCATGTCCATCGAGTCGGTGATGCCATCCAGCCATCTCATCCTCTGTCGTCTCCTTCTCCTCCTGCCCCCAATCCCTCCCAGCATCAGTCTTTTCCAATGAGTCAACTCTTTACATGAGGTGGCGAAAGTACTGGAGTTTCAGCTTTAGCATCATTCCTTCCAAAGAAATCCCAGGGCTGATCTCCTTCAGAATGGACTGGTTGGATCTCCTTGCAGTCCAAGGGACTCTCAAGAGTCTTCTCCAACACCACAGATCAAAAGCATCAATTCTTCAGCGCTCAGCTTTCTTCACAGTCCAACTCTCACATCCATACATGATCACTGGAAAAACCATAGCCTTGACTAGACGGACATTTGTTGGCAAAGTAATGTCTCTGCTTTTCAATATGCTATCTAGGTTGGTCATAACTTTCCTTCCAAAGAGTCTTTTAATTTCATGGCTGCAATCACCATCTGCAGCGATTTTGGAGCCCCAAAAAAAAATAAAGTCTGACACTGTTTCCACTGTTTCCCCATCTATTTGCCATGAAGTGATGGGACCGGATGCCATGATCTTCATTTTCTGAATGTTGAGCTTTAAGCCAACTTTTTCACTCTCCTCTTTCACTTTCAAGAGGCTTTTGAGTTTCTCTTCACTTTCTGCCATAAGGGTGGTGTCATCTGCATATCTGAGGTTATTTATATTTCTCCTGGCAATCTTGATTCCAGCTTGTGCTTCTTCCAGCCCAGCGTTTCTCATGATGTACTCTGCATATAAGTTAAATAAGCAAGGTGACAATATACAGCCTTGATAAACTCCTTTTCCTATTTGGAACCAGTCTGTTGTTCCATGTCCAGTTCTAACTGTTGCCTCCTGACCTGCACATAGGTTTCTCAAAAGGCAGGTCAGGTGGTCTGGTATTCCCATCTCTTTCAGAATTTTCCACAGTTTATTGTGATCCACACAGTCAAAGGCTTTGGTATAGTCAATAAAGCAGAAATAGATGTTTTTTCTGGAACTCTCTTGCTTTTTAGATGATCCAGCAGATGTTGGCAATTTGATCTCTGGTGCCTCTGCCTTTTCTAAAACAAGCTTGAACATCTGAAGGATCACAGTTCATTATAGGGGACTGGAATGCAAAAGTAGGAAGTCAAGAAACACCTGGAGTAACAGAAAAATTTGGCCTTGGAATACAGAATGAAGCAGGGCAAAGGCTAATAGAGTTTTGCCAAGAGAACGCACTGGTCATAGCAAACACCTTCTTCCAACAACACAAGAGAAGACTTTACACATGGACATCACCAGATGGTCAACACCGAAATCAGATTGATTATATTCTTTGCAGCCAAAGATGGAGAAGGTCTATACAGTCAACAAAAACAAGACTAAGAGCTGACTGTGGCTCAGATCATGAACTCCTTATTGCCAAATTCAGACTTAAATTGAAGAAAGTAGGGAAAACCACTAGACCATTCAGGTATGACGTAAATCAAATCCCTTATGATTATACAGTGGAAGTGAGAAATAGATTTAAGGGCCTAGATCTGACAGATAGAGTGCCTGATGAACTGTGGACGGAGGTTCATGACATTGTACAGAAGACATGGATCAAGACCATCCCCAAGAAAAAGAAATGCAAAAAAGCAAAATGGCTGTCTGAGGCGGCCTTACAAATAGCTGTGAAAAGAAGAGAAGTGAAAAGCAAAGGAGAAAAGGAAATTTATAAGCATCTGAATGCAGATTTCCAAAGAATAGCAAGAAGAGATATGAAAGCCTTCCTCAGCGATCAGTGCAAAGAAATAGAGGAAAACAACAGAATGGGAAGGACTAGAGATCTCTTTACAAAAATTAGAGATACCAAGGGAATATTTCATGCAAAGATGGGCTCGATAAAGGACAGAAATGGTATGGACCTAACAGAAGCAGAAGATATTAAGAAGAGGTGGCAGGAATACACAGAAGAACTGTACAAAGAAGACCTTCAGGACAAAGATAATTACAATGGTGTGATAACTCACCTAGAGCCAGACATCCTGGAATGTGAAGTCAAGTGGGCCTTAGAAAGCATCACTACGAACAAAGCTAGTGGAGGTGATGGAATTCCAGTTGAGCTATTTCAAATCCTGAAAGATGATGCTGTTAAAGTGCTGTACTCAATGTGCCAGAAAATTTGGAAAACTCAGCAATGGCCACAAGACTGTAAAAGGTCAGTTTTCATTCCATTCCCAAAGAAAAGTAATGCCAAAGAATGCTCAATGGAATATTACTCAGCCATAAAAGGGAACACATTTGAGTCAGTTCTAATGAGGTGGATGAATCTAGAGCCTTGTACAGAGTGAAGTAAGTCAGAAAGAGAAAGATAAATATCATATACTAATGCAAATATATGGAATCTAGAAAGATGGTACTGATTAATCTATTTGTAGTGCAGCAGTGGAAAAACAGACATAGAGAACAGACTTACAGACACAGTGGGAAGGAGAGGAAAGAGAGGGTGAAATGTATGGAGAGAGTAACATGGAAACTTACAATACCATATGCAAAATAGATAGCCAATGGGAATTTCCTTTATGACTCAACGAACCCAATCAGGGGCTCTGTAGCAATCTAGAGCAGTGGGATGGGGAAGCAGATGGCAGAGAGGTTCAAGAGAGAGGGGATATATGTATACCTAAGGCTGATTCATGTTGATTCTTGGCAGAAAAACAACAAAATTCTGTAGAGCAATTATCCTTCAAAAAAGAGAATGCAGGTCACCTGTCCTCTCATAGTCTCTAGTTCAGGATATAATATCTCACATCCTACCAAATGAGGGTGCATGAGAGAGACAATTTAAGATTCACTCAAAACTTGAACACAGTAGGAGAATAATCAGTATCCATTTGATAATGATGAAAGTTAAAAGCTCACTATAGGGAACATCATAACTATCATTGCTCAAGTGCTGAGTACAAGTCATGAATTTGTTCATCTGATTTGAGCTGGGTGACCATCCAATATGGTAGGATTTATTATTCTAATTCACTGATGAAGGTATTGAAGTTCAGAGAGTATGAGAAACTTGCCCAAAGACACAAATAAAGTGATGGAGCCAAGATTTAAATCCTACTTGACCCCAAATTTGCTCCCATACCTCTATGAAAAACTACCTTCCCAAATGAAAAAAAAAAATCATCATCTTTATATCAGATATAAGTTGTACACTGAATTTGGAGGGAATTGTATTTTCCTAATTCTCTACCTTGGAAACTCCAATTTGCCTTCAACATTCATCTCAGGCTTTATTGCTCATGGAAGCATTCTCTTCCCCTTTCCTCAACTCAAGGCTGGGC
Organism: Bubalus bubalis; assembly: GCF_019923935.1. NCBI lineage: Eukaryota > Metazoa > Chordata > Mammalia > Artiodactyla > Bovidae > Bubalus > Bubalus bubalis. Next base: position 32,887,152 of record NC_059170.1, on the reverse strand, counting down.
TGAAATGCTCAGATCACACTGAACCCCACACATGTGCCCAAAACCTGTTGTGATTCTTCTTTCACTTTGTTACCCCATCCCTACTTCCCTGCCCTGCTTTATACCCCTAAGCTGAGAACAGAGTTTGCCTGAATACAAGACACAGGGTCTCTCCCTTAGAAAGGGTTTGGGAAGGACCTAATTATATGTGCCAAAAGCCTGCAATTCCTCAGGAAACCATGTAGAAAGAATCATCATTATTATCATCATCATCTCAATAAGCCAAGTATAGATTATCATGGGGATAAAACGTCTCCCTGCACACATCAGTCAGGAAAAAGCATCAATTAGCCAATATCCCCCTTAGCTTGTCTGGGCCTCTATCTCCTCATCTGATCTCAAAGATCCCCGCAGCTTTCCCCCTTAACAAAAAGCAGTTCTAGGGATGTCCCAGGACATGCTAGGCATCTCAGGGGAAACAAGGGAGTATACGTTCCCTTCTGGGTACTTACACTAAAATCAGGAAGTCAGCACTCACAGCAATGGCCCAAACAGCAGTGGGTCAGATGCCCAATTGATTCAAACTGAGAGAATATTTCATATTAACCTGGAATGTTAGGTCCATGAATCAAGGCAAATTGGAAGTGGTCAAACAGGAGATGGCAAGAGTGAACATCGACATTTTAGGAATCAGCAAGCTAAAATGGACTGGAATGGTCCATTTAATTAATGGTCATTTAATTCAGATGACCATTATATCTACTATTGTGGGCAAGAATCCCTTAGAAGAAATGGAGTAGCCAGCATAGTCAACAAAAGAGTCTGAAATGCAGTAGTTGGATGCAATCTCCAAAATGGCAGAAGGATGTCTTTGTTTCCAAGGCAAACCATTCAATATCACAGTAATCCAAGTCTAAGCCCCGATCAGTAATGCTGAAGAAGCTGAACACTTCTGTGAAGACCTACAAGACCTTCTAGAACTAACATCCAAAAAAGATATTCTTTTCATCATAGGGGATTAAAATGCAAAAGTAGGAAGTCAAGAGATACCTGGAGTAACTGGTAAATTTGGCCTTGAACTACAAAATGAAGCAGTGAAAAGGATAACAGAGTTTTGCCAAGAGAATGCACTGGTCGTAGCAAACACCCTCTTCCAACAACACAGAAGACTCTACACATGGACATCACCAGATGGTCAATACCAAATTCAGATTGATTATATTCTTTGCAGCCAAAGATGGAGAAGCTCTATACAATCAGCAAAAACAAGACCAGGAACTGACTGTGGCTCAGATCATGAATTCCTTATTGCCAAATTCAGACTTAAATTGAAGAAAGTAGGGAAAACCACTAGATCATTCATGTATGACCTAAATCAAATCCCTTATGATTATACAGTGGAAGCAACAAATAGATTCAAGGGATTAGATCTGATACAGTGCCTGAAGAATTATGGACAGAGGTTCCTGAATTGTACAGGAGGCAGTGAGTAAGACCATCCCCAAGAAAAAGAAATGCAAAAAAGCAAAATAGTTGCCCAAGGAGGTCTTACAAATGGCTGAGAAAAGACACAAAAGGCAAAGGAGAAAATGAAAGATATACCCATTTGAATGCAGAGTTCCAAAGAATAGCAAGGAGAGACAAGAAAGCCTTTGTCAGTGATAAATGAAAAACAAAATAGAGGAAAACAACATAGTGGGAAAGACTGGAGATCTCTTCAAGAAAATTAGAGATACCAAGGGAACATTTCATGCAAAGATGGGCACAATAAAGGACAGAAACAGTATGAACCTAACAGAAGCAGAAGATATTAAGAAGAGATGGCAAGAATACACAGAAGAAGTATACAGAAAAGATCTTCATGACCCAGATAACTATGATGGTGTGATCTCTCACCTAGAGCCAGACATCCTGGAATGTGAAGTCAAATGGGCCTTACAAACAAAACCAGTGGAGGTGAAGAAACTCCAGTTGGACTATTTCAAATCCTAATAGATGATGCTGTGAAAATGCTGCACTCAATATGCCAGTGAATTTGCAAAATGCAGCAGTGGCCACAGGACTGGTAAAGGTCAGTTTTCATTCCAATCCCAAAGAAAGGCAATGCCAAAGAATGTTCAAACTACCACACAATTGCACTCATCTCACATGTTAGCAAAGTGATGCTCAAAATTCTCCAAGCCAGGTTTCAACAGTACGTGAATCATGAACGTCAAGATGTTCAAGCTGGTTTTAGAAAAGGCAGAGGAACCAGAGATCAAATTGCCAACATCTGTTGTCTCATTGAAAAGGCAAGAGAATTCCAGAAAAACATCTATTTCTGCTTTACTGATTATGGCAAAGCCTTTGACTGAGTGGATCACAACAAATTGTGGAAAATTCTGAAAGAGATGGGAATACCAGACCACCTGACCTGCCCCTTGAGAAATCTGTATGCAGGTCAAGAAGCAACAGTTAGAACTGGACATGGAACAACAGACTGGTTCCAAATCAGGAAAGGAGTACGTTAAGGGCTGTATATTGTCACCCTGCTTATTTAACTTATATGCAGAGTACATCATGAGAAAAGCTGGGCTGGATGAAGCACAAGCTGGAATCAAGATTGCTGGGAGAAACATCAATATACTCTGATATGCAGATGACACCACCCTTTGGCAGAGAAAGAAGAACTAAAGAGCTTCTTGATGAAAGTGAAAGAGGAGAGTGAAAAAAAATGGCTTAAAACTCAATATTCAGAAAACTAAGATCATGACATCTGGTCTCATCACTCTATGGCAAATAGATGGGGAAATGATGGAGACATTGACAGACTTTTTTTCTTGGGCTCCAAAATCACTGCAGATGGTGACTGCCGCCATGAAATTTTAAAAATGCTTGCTCCTTGGAAGAAAAGTTATGACCACCTAGACAGCATATTGAAAAGCAGAGACATTACTTTGCCAACAAAGATCCATCCAGTCAGAGCTATGGTTTTTCCAGTAGTCATGTATGGATGTGAGAATTGGACTATAAAGAAAGCTGAGCACCGAAGAGTTGATGCTTTTGAACTGTGGTGTTGGAGAAGACGCTTGAGAGCCCCTTGGATTGCAAGGAGATCCAACCAGCCCAACCTAAAGGAAATCAGTTCTGAATATTCATCAGAAGGACTGATGCAGAAGCTGAAACGCCAATAATTTGGCCACCTGATGCAAAGAGCTGGCTCATTTGAAAAGACCCTGATGCTGGGAAAGATTGAACTCAGGAAGAGAAGGGGATGACAGAGGATGAGATGATTGAATGGCATCACTGAGTAAACTCCATGAGTTGGTGACAGACAGGGAGGCCTGGCATGCTGCAGTCCATGGGGTAGCTATAAGTTGGACACAACTGAGTGACTGAACTGAACTGAAGGAATCGAGAAAAATGAGAATAAGTTAGAGCCATTGCCTTGTGAAGAGACTCTTCTGAGATTCTTAGGAATATGGCTTATTATCAATGTACCCATGAAGGAAGTGATAGGGAGTAGGGAGGTGGGAAGAGGTAGGGAAAAGGGTTATCTCAAAAGGGTGTGTTAACCAAAGTTCCAGGAGATAATTTTGGATCAGTACTGCAGGAGGCCACATCCTCACTGGGGACAGGGGAGCTGAGATATTGATATCCTCACACCTGTAAGTTATTAGTTAAGATCTGCTCCCAGGGTATAAATTCTCAAGTTCTCTGTGTACATAAAGTTAGTTCTTATACAATGGTGTCTAGGAAATGCAGGAGTCTATGATCTTGAGCAGAGCAGAGCAAGGGGAAAAAGGCATGGAATGGGTCTGTGAGCAAACCAATGACAGGCACGCCTGGTGCCTTAGGATACTCAGTCTCAGAGTCATAATGTTTGAGATGTGGTTCCCAATTTCTACCTCATATTTTTAAAAGACAACTCAAGATTACTCAATAAATTCTCAGAATTTCCTAAGATTAGAACCTGATTGCATATGGTTTTAATGTTCTAAATGTGGCTGCCACCCTTTGCAACAGGACAGCTGGCTCAGCCAAGTGTTATGTGCCCTAGAATTTTCATTTCTCTGAAGTTCCCAAGGTAAGGCCGCTTGCCACTAGAAAGGGGAACAGGATGAGATTTTCATGCAGAGATGGAACTAGGGGACATGGCTAGTTGTTGAAGAAAAATCAAGTTAGGCTGCCTTTTTGGTGGTAGAAAAATGAGCCTTGGAAAAGCTTTTCTAAACTTTTTTAAAACCAAAGAAATATCTGGATTTCCTCTGAGGTTTTTTGAACATTGATCTTCTAGGATGCAAAGCATCCTGATGTCTCCACACTGACAGGGTATGGGGAGAGGAATTAAGGTGGGAGATGGGCAGCTGGAGGAACCTGGGCAAACCCAGGACTGGTTGGGGTTCTTACAGTGAGCAGGGATGAGAGGCTTGCTTACCTGCTATGCTGACTGTCCCTGGGATGTCACAGCCACCATGAATCATGAATTCATGATTTGGCTGATTTTTCCACCCCCACAGCAAAGAGTTAGCTGTGGGGGTGGCAGAAAGGTACATGTAAGAGGCAAGAGTTTCAAGCAAGGGCTTCTGCTATTACTCCCTGCAGAGTCCACCAACTGATTCCTTCAGGCAAACTGTGACTCCTTTCGTTCATTTCCAAACTTTGCTCATCCCAGGGTTCTGGGCTACCTTTAAGGCTTTTCCCTAATTCTCATCAACTGCAGGCTTCATTCTCAGGCTTTGGAGGTCCCAAAACTATCAACTCTTCTGTCATTCATCTTCATCCAATCATGTTTGTGAGAATTAGCCTCACCCAATTTTGCTCCTTGAGAATTAACCCAGACTCTAAGCAGTTCATCCCTCCTTCTCACCAGTAAAATACAGTGGCCCAGGAGACAATGAGCTATTAAAATCTCATGCTGAGATGTTTAGGAGTAATAGTGTCTTAATATGTTCCTCCTCCTCTTGCATCTGGAGATACAGTGCTTAAGTCAAGGAAATGAAGTGTAATGGTAAGATTTTGAGCATGTGACAGGCCAATGGGAGGGATATTTTGGGGTGAAGAAGCCCCTCTGGAGTTATCACTTACCAGGATCAGTGACTCTAGAACTGGAAGAGTGTAGGAAGTACAGCTCCCATTTTCATCTTCCACAAGTTTTCTGGATACAGTGCACCCCTAGAATGCTGGCCCATCAGGTTGTGGATGCTGAGTCAAGAGACTCTGAAACAGGGGAAGGCAGATGGGGTTCTGATGTCTAACATCTATACCAGTTGATTAGTAGTTAGTGTGAAAATTCCTTTCCTCGATTCTTAGTGACTTTTTATTCAGATTAAAACCATTTCTTAGGTCAGTTTCCCAAGGCAAAATAAATAAAAGCAAAAATAAACAAATGGGGCATAATCAAACTTATTTGATTTATCAACAAAATTATCAGCAAAATGAAAGATAACCTACTGAATGAGAGAAAATATTTGCAAACAATGTGACCAACCAGGGGTTAACATCCAAAATATACAAACAGCTCATACAACCTAATATTTAAAAAAAAAAAAAAATCAGAAACTGGGCAGAAGACCTAAGTGGCATTTTTCTAAAGATGTAGAGATGGCTAATAGGCACATGAAAACATACTCAACATTGTAATAATTAGATAAATGCAAATAAAAACCACAATAAGGTATTACCTCACACCAATCAGAATAGCTATCATCAAAAAAGTTTATAAATAATAAATTCTAGAAAGGGTGTGGAGAAGAGGGAAGCCTCCTAAACTGTTGATGGAAATGTAAATCGGTGCAGCCACTATGAAGTTTCCTTTAAAAACTAAAAATAGAACTACTGTATATGATCCAGCAATCCCACTCTTAAGTATATATCCAGGAAAGATGAAAACTCTATTTCAAAAAGATGTTGTTGTTGTTTTTCAGTTGCTAAGTCATGTCTGACTCCTTGCAACCTCATAGATGTTCACACACCAGGTTCCTCTGTCCTTCACTATCTCCCATAGTTTACTCAGATTCATGTCCATTGAATCAGTGATGCTATCTAACCTTCTTATCCTCTGTGACCCCTTTCTCCCTTTGTATTCAGTCTTTCCCATCATCAAAGTTTTTTCCAATGAAATGGCTCTTCACATCAGGCAGCATCTCCTTCAGGGGTCACAGCCTTGTTGTGGTGAAGGGGTTTGTGTAATTCAATGAAGCTACGAGCCATGCCATGAGGGCCACCCAAGACGAATGCGTCATAATGGAGAGTTCTGACAAATTGTGGTCCACTGGAGGAGGTAATGGCAACCCACCCTAGTTTCTTCCCACTAGAACCCCATGAACAGCATAAAAAGGCAAAAATATACGACACTGGAAACTGTGCCCTCCAGGTCAGAAGGTGTCCAACATGTTACTGGGGAAGAGTGGAGGGAAATTTCTAATAGGTCCAGAAAGAATGAAGTGGCTGGGCCAAAGCAGAAATGACGCTCAGTTGTGGATGTGTCTATGGTGAAAGCAAATTCCAATGTTGTAAAGAACAATATTGCATAGGAACCTGGACTGTTAGGTCCATGAACCAAGGTAAATTGGATGTGGTCAAGCAGTAGATGGCAAGAGAAAACATCAATATCTTAGGAATCAGTGAACTAAAATGAACAGGAACGGGTGAATTTAACTCAGATGACCATTACATCTACTATTGTGGGCAAGAATCCCTTAGAAGAAATGGAGTAGCCAGCATAGTCAACAAAAGAGTCTGAAATTCAGTACTTGGGTGCAGTCTCAAAATGACAGAATGATCTCAGCTCCTTTCTAAGGCAAACCATTCAATATCACAGTAATCCAAGTCTATTCCCCAACCACTAATGCCAAAGAAGCCGAAGTTGAATGGCTCATGAAGACCTACAAGGCCTTCTAGAACTAACACCAAAAAAGAAGTCCTTTTCATCATAAGAGACTGGAATTCAAAAGTAGATAGTCAAGAGATATCTGGAGTAACAGGCAAGTTTGGCCTTGGAGTACAAAATGAAGCCAGGCAAAGGCTAACAGAGTTTTGTCAAGAGAATGCACTGGTCGTAGCAAACACCTCTCCCAACAACCCAAGAAACAATTCAACACATGGACATCACCAAATGGTCAATGCTGAAATCAGATTGATTATATTCTTTGCAGCTGAAGACAAAGAAGCTCTATACAGTCAGTAAAAACAAGACCTGGAGCTGACTGTGGCTCAGATCATGAGCTCCTTATTGCAAAATTCAGGCTTAAATTGGAGAAAGTAAGGAAAGCCACCAGGCCATTCAGGTCTGACCTAAATCAAATCCCTTATACAGGTGAGGTGATGAATACAGCAGAGGTGATTATACAGCAGAGGTAATGAACAGATTCAAGGGATTAGATCTGGTAGACAGAGTGCTTAAAGAACTATGGATGAAGGTTTGTAACATTGTACAGGAGGCAGTGACCAAAACCATCACAGAGAAAAAGAAATGCAAGAAGCCAAAGTGGTTGTCTCAGGAGGCTTTACAAATAGCTGAGGAAAGAAGAAAAGAGAAAGGCAAGGGAGAAAGGGAAAGATGCATACCCAACTGAGTACAAAAAGACACATACACCCAAATGTTCACAGCAGCACTATTTATAATAGCTAAGATATGGAAACAACCCAAATGCCCATTAACAGACAACTGGATTAAGAAGATGTAATATGCACGTACACACACACACACACACACATTGGACTATTACTCAGCCACAAAAAAAATGAAATATGTAGGTCTTTAGTTTCTTTAGGTAGATATATTCCTAAGTATTTTATTCTTTCCGTTGCAATGGTGAATGGAATTGTTTCCTTAATTTCTCTTTCTGTTTTCTCATTATTAGTGTATAGGAATGCAAGGGATTTCTGGGTATTGATTTTATCTCCTGCAACTTTACTATAGTCATTGATTAGTTCTAGTAATTTTCTGGTGGAATCTTTAGGGTTTTCTATGTAGAGGATCATGTCATCTGCAAATAGTGAGAGTTTTACTTCTTCTTTTCCAATTTGGATTCCTTTTATTTCTTTTTCTGCTCTGATTGCTGTGGCCAAAACTTCAAAAACTGTGTTGAATAGTAATGGTGAAAGTGGGCACCCTTGTGTTCTTCCTGACTTTAGAGGAAATGCTTTCAATTTTTCACCATTGAGGATAATGTTTGCTGTGGGTTTGTCATATATAGCTTTTATTATGTTGAGGTATGTTCCTTCTATTCCTGCTTTCTGGAGAGTTTTTATCATAAATGGATGTTGAATTTTGTCAAAGGCTTTCTCTGCATCTATTGAGATAATCATATGGTTTTTATTTTTCAATTTGTTAATGTGGTATATTACATTGATTGATTTGCAGATATTGAAGAATCCTTGCATCCCTGGGGTAAAGCCCACTTGGTCATGGTGTATGATCTTTTTAATGTGTTGTTAGATTCTGATTGCTAGAATTTTGTTAAGGATTTTTGCATCTATGTTCATCAGTGATATTGGCCTGTAGTTTTCTTTTTTTGTGGGATCTTTGTCAGGTTTTGATATTAGGGTGATGGTGGCCTCATAGAATGAGTTTGGAAGTTTACCATCCTCTGCAATTTTCTGGAAGAGTTTGAGCAGGATAGGTGTTAGCGCTTCTCTAAATTTTTGGTAGAATTCAGCTGTGAAGCCGTCTGGACCTGGGCTTTTGTTTGCTGGAAGGTTTTTTATTACAGTTTCAATTTCTGTGTTTGTGATGCGTCTGTTAAGATTTTCTATTTCTTTCTGGTCCAGTTTTGGAAAGTTGTACTTTTCTAAGAATTTGTCCATTTCTTCCACATTGTCCATTTTATTGGCATATAATTGTTGATAGTAGTCTCTTATGATCCTTTGTATTTCTGTGTTGTCTGTTGTGATCTCTCCATTTTCATTTCTAATTTTATTGATTTGATTTTTCTCCCTTTTCTTCTTGATGAGTCTGGCTAATGGTTTGTCAATTTTATTTGTCCTTTCAAAGAACCAGCTTTTGGCTTTGTTGATTTTTGCTATGGTCTCTTTTGTTTCTTTTGCATTTATTTCTACTCTAATTTTTAAGATTTCTTTCCTTCTACTAACCCTGGGGTTCTTCATTTCTTCCTTTTCTAGTTGCTTTAAGTGTATAGTTAGGTTATTTATTTGACTTTTTTCTTGTTTCTTGAGGTATGCCTGTATTGCTATGAACTTTCCCCTTAGGACTGCTTTTACAGTGTCCCACAGGTTTGGGATTGTTGTGTTTTCATTTTCATTTGTTTCTATGCAAATTTTGATTTCTTTTTTGATTTCTTCTGTGGTTTGTTGGTTATTCAGCAGCGTGTTGTTCAGCCTCCATATGTTGGAATTTTTAATAGTTTTTCTCCTGTAATTGAGATCTAATCTTACTGCATTGTGGTCAGAAAAGATGCTTGGAATGATTTCTATTTTTTTGAACTATAAAACACTGGTGAAAGAAATCAAAGAGGACACTAATAGATGGAGAAATATACCATGTTCATGGATTGGAAGAATCAATATAGTGAAAATTAGTATACTACCCAAAGCAATTTATAGATTCAATGCAATCCCTATCAAGCTACCAACAGTATTCTTCACAGAGCTAGAACAAATAATTTCACAATTTGTATGGAAATACAAAAAACCTCGAATAGCCAAAGCGATCTTGAGAAAGAAGAAGGGAACTGGAGGAATCAACCTACCTGACTTCAGGCTCTACTACAAAGCCACAGTCATCAAGACAGTATGGTACTGGCACAAAGACAGAAATATAGATCAATGGAACAAAACAGAAAGCCCAGAGATAAATCCACGCACATATGGACACCTTATCTTTGACAAAGGAGGCAAGAATATACAATGGATTAAAGACAATCACTTTAACACCTGGTGCTGGGAAATCTGGTCAACCACTTGTAAAAGAATGAAAGTAGAACACTTTCTAACACCATACACAAAAATAAACTCAAAATGGATTAAAGATCTAAACGTAAGACCAGAAACTATAAAACTCCTAGAGGAGAACATAGGCAAAACACTCTCTGACATACATCACATCTATGACCCACCTCCCAGAATATTGGAAATAAAAGCAAAAATAAACAAATGGGACCTAATTAACCTTAAAAGCTTCTGCACATCAAAGGAAACTATTAGCAAGGCGAAAAGACAGCCTTCAGAATGGGAGAAAATAATAGCAAATGAAGCAACTGACAAACAACTAATCTCAAAAATACACAAGCAACTCCTACAGCTCAACTCCAGAAAAATAAATGACCCAATCAAAAAATGGGCCAAAGAACTAAATAGACATTTCTCCAAAGAAGACATACAGATGGCTAACAAACACATGAAAAGATGCTCAACATCACTTATTATCAGAGAAATGCAAATCAAAACCACAACGAGGTACCATTTCACACCAGTCAGAATGGCTGCCATCCAAAAGTCTACAATTAATAAATGCTGGAGATGATGTGGAGAAAAGGGAACCCTCTTACACTGTTGGTGGGAATGCAAACTAGTACAGCCACTATGGAGAACAGTGTGGAGATTCCTTAAAAAACTGGAAATAGAACTGCCTTATGATCCAGCAATCCCACTGCTGGGCATACACACTGAGGAAACCAGAAGGGAAAGAGACACGTGTACCCCAATGTTCATTGCAGCACTGTTTATAATAGCCAGGACATGGAAGCAACCTAGATGTCCATCAGCAGATGAATGGATAAGAAAGCTGTGGTACATATACACAATGGAGTATTACTCAGCCATTAAAAAGAATACACCTGAATCAGTTCTAATGAGGTGGATGAAACTGGAGCCTATTATACAGAGTGAAGTAAGCCAGAAAGAAAAACACCAATACAGTATACTAACGCATATATATGGAATTTAGAAAGATGGTAACAATAACCCTGTGTACGAGACAGCAAAGAGACACAGATGTATAGAACAGTCTTATGGACTCTGTGGGAGAGGGAGAGGGTGGGAAGATTTGGGAGAATGGCATTGAAACATGTAAAATATCATGTATGAAATGAGTTGCCAGTCCAGGTTCGATGCACGATACTGGATGCTTGGGGCTAGTGCACTGGGACGACCCAGAGGGATGGTATGGGGAGGGAGGAGGGAGGAGGGTTCAGGATGGGGAACACATGTATACCTGTGGCAGATACATTTTGATATTTGGCAAAACTAATACAATTTTGTAAAGTTTAAAAATAAAATAAAATAAATAACTTTTCTGGGGAAAAAAAAGAAAAAAAAATGAAATATGGCCATTTGAGCATCATGGACAAACCTAAAATTTATATACTTAGGAAGTAAGTCAGACAAAGACAAATACTATATAATGCCACTTACATATAAAATCTAAAAAATAATACAAATGAATCTATATGTAAAACATGCTTACAGACATAGAAAACAAACTCACAGTTATGAAAAGGAAGAGATAAGGGAGAAGGCCAAATTAGGAGCATGGTATTAACAGATATAAACTACCATACATAAAATATATAAGCAACAAGGATTTACTATATATTACAAGGAACTACATTCAATATCTTATAATAAACTATAAAGAAATACAGTCAGAAGAAATGAAATGACTATACTGTGTACCTGAAACTAACACAATATTGCAAATCAAATATACTTTAATTTTCTTTTAAAAAAAAAAAAAGCTTTATCTTGGCAACACACACACAAAATCAAGTCAAGGACAGTTGCAAGAATCGCTCTTTATGATCACAGAGCAGGCAAGTCCCTCTAAGTGAATAGCCAGAAAGTATTGTTATATTCATGTTCTTCTCACAAGCAAAGTGAATGTTTGCATTCTGAATGCTTCTTCTTTCAAGAAGAAAAAGGGCACAGATAAGTTATATCTTGAATCATAAGCCATAACTATGAGAGGACACCTGAAATCAGACAGTGAGGCTCCCTGGACTCGTTTGAGATGGTTGATATTGCTGCCCAATCTATTATATCAGAGGTACCAAGGTGGAGCCCTCCTCAGCCCTTCACCTACACCCTTTTGATGGAGTTTCTGTGTACATCATTATCACCTTGGTTAGTTTCACCATCTTCTTTCTCTTCGTAATGACTAACCTCATAACCAATGACATCAGTCATCTTCATTCCACTCAACATTGAAGCTCAGCTCAATATCTCTTCCTCTGGGCAAATCTCCCAGCCTGTCTTTTCAGCCAGCTTGTTGCTCCCTCCTCAGTGCTCTAAAATTGTATTCTCCTATGGATCCATCTCCTCCACCAGGCTGTGAGCTTCTCAAGCATCAAACTGCTTTTCAATCTCTGTCTCCCCAGCACCTAGCAAGTGAAGCTTGTGGGTTTTCAAAATTCACTCAAAGAAGTAAAGATTAAGAATACATTTCAACAACATGGAGCTTAGTTCAGTCTCCAACCTCCTCTTACCCTCTACACAACTCTATGTGAGCCCTCCCCTTTTTCCCTGTACTCCTCAATACAGCTGTGGTTCTCAAATGACTGTACTCGTGTGCTTGCTTCTGCACCTTCCCATCCTCAGCAAGAGGCCAGTTCATGGTATAGCCCATCTGGGATACTGAGTAAGAAAGGGTAGCTATAAGAGGCATTTGAGAATAAACATCAACAAGGGTTGATAGCAGACTGGATGTAGAAATTGTAGATGAGTGGGGAGCCAGGTAACCAGAAGGCTGCCACTGACACAGACGGTACAGTCAAAAAGAGACTTGAGGATAGGATAGGGGAACAGGTGAGTTCAGTTGAGGACAAATTGACTTTAGGAGGTTAGCAGTGCTCAGGGGGATATTTCCAATAGGTCAATGGAACTATAAAACAAGCACCCCAAATTCCTGAAGGCACTAGAAGCTTAGCGATAAAAGGATTCTCCTCCTAGAGCCCTGGGGATAAATGAGGCCCTGTTGACAAATTGATTTCTTACTTTTGGCCTCCAAAACGTTGAGAAAATAAATTTCTGTTGTTTAAAAAATCTTGTGCCCCAAGAAAAATAGTATGCCCAGAGTTGGGCATGTAGATTTCAGTCGCCAAATTGAGATGAAAACTGAGGACATACAACATTATCCATTTGAGGATTCCAAAGACAAGAGAGTAGGCAAAGAAAAGCATCAGGACCAAGACTGTTTTTAAAACACCATCGTATATGGGCGCAGGACATGGAGGTGAGGACCCAGGGAATAAGTCAATACAGTGCCTGTCACATTAGAACCTGAAGCAAAATGAAAAATCAGTAATACTTATCCTATTTATTCAAAAGATTTATATTTTATTCATCATGGGTTTTGTATTAATTGTCATTTTTAAAAAAATATTTATTATCTTGAGAGACAAGATAGAATACAACAGTCCAGCAAGAAAAGGAGACCTACAGCCACTGAGCCCCATAGCCAGAGCCCAGACACTGGGTCCCACCAGCACAGATGCAAACCCTGGCTCTGACGTCTCTTCGGTACATGATCTTAGGTACATGATCTCAAGTTAGTCACTCCACTCCCCTAAATTTGGTGTTCTCACCTGAAAAATAACACTCTCCTGGCAGTTGTCACAGTGCCTGTCCTAAAAATCTGTTCCCAGATTTTTCAGATTGAGATTTCAGATTGGGAGGAGGAAAATGAAGAGGCTGGACAAAGAGGAGATGACAGTAGAAATGAAGAGCCAGGAGACAGAGGAGAGATGGCACAGCCAGGAAATCAGGTTTTGTCCTCTCCACATATGATGGAGGGACAGATTCACACAGAATTGGGACATTCTATCAACTGTTCACTTTTTATATATTGCTTTAAACTCTGTTTTTTAAATATCTGTGACTTCCTTCCATTTCTGGGGGGAATGAAGAATCAAAATCTTTCCTCCCATCAAGTGGGAAAGGCCCAGTGCCCAGAGTGGACTGAATCCTAGCCACTATCAAACCCAGTCCACTCTCCTGCCTCTGTCTTCTGGAAGCATTCTCACAGTCCCTTTGATTAGTGCCCTCATGGTGACAACATATAGCCAATCTAGTGTGGCTCCAGGAGTACTGGGGAGAGGCCAGGTGAGGGAGGGGGGATCTGCCATTATTTCCTTCCCTACCATCTGTTTTCAGAAGCTTTTAACTCCCCAGTATGCTTTTCCCTGGTGGAAAATGACCATGTTTGGTGTCTGCCCAAAGGAGAATCTCAATGGAAAGTTTGAGAAAGATCCCCTCTGGCTGGGAATGTGAAAAAAGCCCGTGCCTTTCCCATTTGGAGAAAAAAAAGGAAAGAACATACTTGAGACGTGGTTATTTTTGTCTCTGTTTCAGAAGGAGCTGACTTGGATAGTGCTACTTGGCCTGCATCCCCACCTCTTTGTTGGGAAAGGCAGAGAGAAAAGTGATGCAGACCCCAAAATGTTTATGTCTGTTCTCAAGAATTTTTTCTCTTTTAGTAGATATGTTGTTGTTGTTGTTGTTTTAGTCTCTAAATTGCATCCGACTCTTTTGTGACCCCATGGACTGTAGCCCACCAGGATTCTCTGTCCATGGGATTTTCCAGCCAATAATACTGGAGTGGGTGCCATTTCCTCCTGCAGGGGATCTTCCCAACCAGGGGATAAAACCTGTGTCTCCTGCATTGCAGGCGGATTCTTTACCACTGAGCCACCAGGGAAGCCCTTTAGTAGATATAGCCTACAAATAATAGAGTGTATAAATCTCAAGAATCTTGTCTCTACAGCTTGATGGATTGTTACATATGTATATAACCATGTAACTACTACCCAGTTCAAAGTACTTCAGAAGGCTCCTTGTGCCTTTCCCAGACAATTCTCATCCATGAAACCTAACCAATTAGTTTTGCCTGTTCTTAAATTTCATATAAATGGAATCCTACAATACGTATGCATGACATCTTGTTTCAGTCACTCAATATAATGCCTATGATGTTCATTCATGTGGTCACTTTTTGTATTAGTTTGCTAAGGCTGCCAAAGTACCACAGGCTGGGTGGTTTAAAGAACAGAAATTTATTTTCTCACTGTTCTGTAGGCTGGAAGTCTTAGATCAAAATGTCCGCAGAGTTGGTTTCTTCTGGGGCCTCTCTCCTTGACTTGTGGATGACTGTGTTCTCTCTGTCTTCACGTGGTCTTTCCTCTGTGGTTGTCAGTGTCTCAATTTCCTCTTCTTAGAAGAACACCAGTTATTTTGGATCAGGAACCATCCAAATGACATCATTTCAATGTAATTGCCTCTTTAAAGATTTTATCTCCAAATACACTCACATGAGGTACTGGGGGTTAGATTTCAACATGTGCATTTGGGAACTGGTACACAACTCATACTATGATACTGGTTTGTTCTTTTCTATTGCCAAATTTTATTTCATTGTGTGATTCTACCACAATTTATGTATTCATAAATACAATTAACAACTAACATCTGAATTATTTCCAACTTGAGACTATTACAAGCTATTAACATCTCTAGTACATGTTCTTGCCTAAAAAATCCCATGGACAGAGGAGCCTAGTGGGCTACAGTCTAAAGGGTTGCAAAGAGTTGGACATGACTGAGCAACTGAGCACACACACAGGAGGCTTCTCAGGCAGACTCCTCAAAACAGAGTCATCACCCTAAAGGTTATGAATTCAGGACAGGCCCATCACTCCCCACTTTCTTCCTGCACTCTGACTACCCTGGTGCTGGAAATTCCTGCAGAAAATTACTCCCCTGAGTTACAATCTTGTCTTTCCTAATGTCTTCAAACTTCTGAAAACTGCCTCAACTTGAAGAGAACAAGAAGATAACCATGACTTATCCAGGCCCCCAAATACAAATCTGGCTCCTCAGAACCAGCAGCACAGGGGAACATATTTGGAAAATAAATAAATAAAGCAAATATTTATATTATTCTTTAGACTGAAAGTAAATTTTAAGTATAAAAAAGTAACTATGAAATTATTATAAGGAAAAAAATGGTAAATATATTTATAATCCTAGAGTGCAATGTCTTTTCTAAACAAGGTAAAAACCCAGGCACCATAAAGGAAATTATTCACACATATGACTACATAAAAATTTAAATTGTTTGAGGGAAAAGTACAGTGAAAGTCAAAAGATGAACAACAAAGAGGGGTAAAATTTGCAACACATTTGTCAAAGAGCTATTTTTCTGAATTTACCACAAAAAAAGTTATACAAATCAGAAAGGTCCTAACAACTCCATAGAAAAAAAATGAAGAAAAGGGCAAAAACAAAAGGCTACAAAAAGAGGAAATGCAGATGTCCAATATACATGAGAAAAAGGGCTCTGCCTTAATCATAAGTAAGTAAATGCAAGTTAAAACATTAAGATGCCTTTCTAAATCTGATTGTATTATCAGGAATACAAACATTTAACAGGGGTCATTTGATGAGATTTGGGGGAAACAGGCATATATCAACATGTGCACTATTAGTGGGTGTGTAAATTGACAATTTGGCCACACCATCAAACGTTACAACTTGTATAGCATTTGATCCAGCAATTCCACTGTTAGCAAATTGGCTTCCAGATATACTGTAAAAAGTGATCAATACATATGTTCATTACAGCTCTACTTTATAGAAGCAAAAAATGAACTGAAAGCAATCTAAATTTCAGCCAATAGGGAAAATGGGCAATAAATTGTAGTATATCTTTTTTAATGCATTATTATACCTATGAAAGAAGAGAATTAGACAGAACTGGATGTAATGATATAAATAAATTTCCAAAATACATTAAGTGATGGATGTAATGTAAATGTTTAATATCTCTTCCTTCATAGAACTGGAAACTCCCCTCAGGTCCCAGGTAAGTTGCTTTCTCCAAGATGCTGACTTACATGTGAGTTCTACCTAGTCCAAGCTACTGAGCAGCATTCCCTGCTTGAGAAATGAGTGATCCCACAAAATACCCCAAATCAGAGCAAGATTTTATTTCTTGCAAAGCTTTTACACTTCCTAGCAAGTCTGTACCTTCCTAGCAAGGTATTCAGTTTCCTCATTTGTCAAATGAGGCAAATGGATCCATAATCTCAAAGGCCCCTTCCAGGTCTGTAAGGCAACTGACTTAAACAAATGTTCTCCCTCTACCACAGCTTCTGTGGAATTCACTCTCAGAGATTCTAGGGATCTAATACACCCAGATTCAAATCCCAGCTCCCCCTTACAAGGTCTGTGATCTTGGGAAAATTATTTAATCCCTTTGAATTCATATCCTCATTTAAATAACAGAAAAAGTAATACTTTGTAGGAGAGGAAGCTCACCAAGTTTCCACTCCAGCTAAACATACTCTTTCTGGGGTTCCAAGTGGCCTCCATGTTGCCAAACCAATTGGGCATTCCTTTGTCTTTATCTTGCCTCTTTGTGACATCTGACAGTATCTCTTATAGCCTCCTCAATCTCTTTGAAGTTCTTCCCTGTCCTTCTTTGACCCCAGCCTCTCCTATTTTCTCCCCCTTCCCCAGCCACTGTTTCTCACTCTTTCTTATGGGATTTTCTTCATCATATGTCAGTGTTTTTAAGTACATAAAAAGAAGTTCAACCTCACACACAACAAAAGGAATGCAAACTAAAATGAGATCATTTTTCACCCATCAGGTTAACAAAATATGAAGAGTTTGGGAACAGTCTATGGGCAATGATGTAGGGAAACAAGCACTCTTGTGCATTAGAGAAGCATAATTTGTAAGCCTTTTTGGAGAGCAATTTGGCACAATCAAAATTTTAAATGTATAAGAGGATCTAACCCAGCAATTCTATTTATAAGATTTTGCAATAGAGAAGGGGGATTCCCTGATAGCTCAGTTGTTAAAGAATCCACCTGCAATGCAGGAGACCCCAGTTCAATTCCTGGATCAGGAAGATCCACTGGTGAAGGGATAGGCTACCCAGTCCAGTATTCCAGGGCTTCCCTGTGGCTCAGCTGTTAAAGAATCAGCCTGCAATGTGGGAGACTTGGGTTTTATCCCTGGGTTAGGAAGATCTCCTGGAGAAGGGAAAAGCTACCAGTATTCTGGCCTAGAGAATCCGATTGACTGTAGAGTCCATGGAGTCACAAAGAGTCAGTCACGACCAAATATATAAGAGGATCTAACACAGCAATTCCATATATAAGATTTTATACTAGAGAAAAAATCTACTAGATATATTCCCAATGCCCGTTCTTTACTACAGAAACTAATTTTGTTGTCATAGCAACAAGTCAAACTAAAGGACATTTCCCACCTTCCCTTAAGATATGGATGGTTATTTGACGCAGGTCTGACCCATAGGATATAAGCAAAAAAAATGTGGAAGGCTTCCAGAAAATCTCCTTAAAAGAATAACAGACTCCGCTGATGATAAAAGAATAACAGACTCCTTCTCACCTATGTTTTCTCCTTTCCTTTCTCCTTCCTAGAATGTGTATGTGATAGCTTGATTTGGAGCAACTGTCTTCTAACCATAAGGAAAAGGACCTGGAGAATTTGCTGTAATGTTATTGAGACACTAAACATAGTAGACCCTGAAGAGATCAAGAAGAGGTAGAAAGAATACATGGGAAAACTGTACAAAAAAGATCTAAATGAACCAGATTACTACAGTGGTGTGGTCAGCCACCCAGAGCAAGACATTCTGGAGAGTGAAGTCGAGTGGGTCTTAGAAAGCACTGCTGTTAATAAAGCTAGTGGATGTGATGGAATTCCAGTGGAACTATGCAAAATCCTAAAGGATGATGCCATCAAGGTGTTGCATTCAGTATGTCAGCAAATCTGGAAGACACAGCAGTGATCACAGGACTGGAAAAGGTTAATCCTCATCCCAATTCCCAAGAAGGGTGGTACTAAAGAATGAGATAACCATCAGACAGTTGCATTCATCTCCCATGCTAGTAAGGCCATGCTTAAAATTTTGCATGGTAGGCATCCGCATTATGCAAAACAAGAACTTCCAGGTGTCCCAGCTGGGTTTAGAAAAGGAAGAGAAACCCAGAGATCAAATTGCCAACATTCTCTGAATCACAGAGAAAGCAACGGAATTCCAGAAAAACATCTACCTCTGTTTTATTGACTATGCAAAAGCCTTTGTGGATCACAATAAACTGTTGAAAGCTCTTAAAGAAATGGGAGTGCCAGACTATCTTATCTGTCTCCTGAGAAACCTGTATTCAGGTTAAGAAGCAACAGTTTGAAACTGTATGGAACAACTGATTGGTTCAAGATTGAGAAAGGAATACAACAGGGCTGTCTGCTGTCACCCTGATTATTTAAGCTATATGCTGACCACATCATGAGAAATGCTGGTCTGGGTGAGTTACAAGCTGGAATCAAGATAGAGAGAAACATCAGCACCTCAGACAAGCAGATGATACCAATGTAATGGGAGAAAGTGAAGAGGAACTAAAAAGCCTCTTGATGAGGGTGAAGGAAGAGAGTGAAAGAGCTGGCTTAAAACTAAATATTAAAAAAACTAAGATCATGGTATCCGGCCCCATTACCTCATGGCAAAAAGAGTGGGGAAAGTTGGAAGTAGTGACAGATTTCATCTTCTTGGGCTCAAAAATCACTGTGGATGATGACAGTAGCCATGAAATCAGAAGACGTTTGCTTCTTGGCAGAAAAGTTATGATAAACCTAGACAGTGTGTTGAAAAGCAGAGGCTTTACTCTGCTGACAAAGGTCCATATAGTCCTCCCAGAGGTCACATATGGTTGTGAGAGCTGGTCTGCAAAGGCAAAGCACCAAAGAATTGATGCCTTCAAACTGGTGCTGGAGAAGGCTCCTGAGAGTCCCTTGGAGAGCAAGGAGATCAAACCAGTCAATCTTAAGGGAAATCAACCTTGAATAATAAATATTTGGAAGGACTGATGCTGAAGCTGAGACTTCAGTATTTTGGTCATCTGATGATTTTGTCCGCTGATATTTGATCATTAGTTGACTCACTGGAAAAGTACTTGATACTGGGGAAGATTGAGGGCAGAAGGAGAAGGGAGTGTGAGAGGATGAGATGGCTGGATGGCATCTCTGATACAATGGACATGAACTTTGGCAAACTCGGAGACGGTGAGGGACAGGGAGGCCTGGTGTGCTGTAGTCCATGGGGTCACAAAGAGTTGGACTCAACTGGGCCACTGAACAACAACAACAAACCAATGTCAGCTTTGCCTACCCTAGATTTCTCATGACATGAGAAAAAATAAAATTTTTATATCATTTAAATTGCTTTGTCCTTCCCTCATGGCTCAGATGGTAAAGAATTTGCTGCAATGCAGGAGACCCAGGCTCAACCCTGGGTCAAGAAGATCCCCTGAAGAAGGAAATGGCTAAGTTTCTCTTAAATTAAACCAAAATTAATCCTAATTTTGTTTGTATAAACAAGGATATTTAGGCAGTATTGCTTATATAACAAAAGTCTGGAAACATACTGAATTCCCACTTGTAAGGAACTGGTTAGTTAAATTATGGTATATGCATATGGTGGAATATTATACAATTCTTTAAAAGAATGAGGTAGATTTTTGATGTGAAGAACTGACTCATTAGAAAAGACCCCAATGCTGGGAAAGATTGAAAGCAGGAGGGAAAGGGGATGATAGAGGATGACATGGTTGGATGGCATCACCACACAATGGACATGAGTTTGAGCAAGCTCCAGGAGTTGGTGATGGACAGGGAGGCCTGACATGCTACAGTCCATGGGGTCACAAAGAGTTGGACACCACTGAGCGACTGAACTGAGCAATGATCTCCAAGATATTTCAGTTCAGTTCAGTCACTCGTGTCTGACTCTTTGTGACCCCATGGACTGCAGCATGTCAGGCCTCCCTGTCCATCACCAACTCCCGGAGCTTACTCAAACTCATGTTCATCGAGTCAGTGATGCCATCCAACCATCTCATCCTGTCATCCCCCCTCCTCCTGCCTTCAATCTTTCCCAGCATCAGGGTCTTTTCAAATAAGTCAGTTCTTCACATCAGGTGGCTAAATTATTGGAGTTTCAGCTTCAACATCAGTCCTTCCAATGAATATTCAGGACTGATTTCCTTTAGGATGGACTCGTTGGATCTTCTTGCAGTCCAAGGGACTCTCAAGAGTCTTCTCCAACACCACAATTCAAAAGATATTTTTGATATTTAGTGGGGGGGTTTTTTTTTGGTGATATAGAATTCTATTATTTTTCTGTTGACCAATCATGATATAATGGTATTAAAGTGAGTAAGAGTTACAAAATCACATAGTAAAAGATGTTTATCAATTCTTGCAATTAATAGCCAGACAAAAAATAGAAGATAATTACAATTGCAAACCCTAATGGGAACATGATTAACCTAACAATATACAATAATTACATACAATTTGGGGAGTCATGCAGAATGACATGGTTAAGTAGAAGTGCATACATTCACATGTTTTCATCCACCCAGCTAGTCTATGTCTTTTGGTTGGTGCATTTAATCCATTTACATTTATGGTAATTGTCAATATGTATGATTCTCTTACCATTTTCCTAATTGTTTTTGGGTTTATTTTCTGTAGGTCTTTTCTTTCTCTGGCGTTTTCTGCCAACAGAAGTTCCTTTAGCCTGTACTGTAAAGCTGGTTTGGTGGTGCTGAATTTTCTTAACTTGCTTGTCTGGAAAGCTTTTGATTTCTCTATCAAATCTGAATGAGAGTCTTGCTTGGTGGAGTATTCTTGGTTGTAGGTTCTTCCCTTTCATCACTTTAAATATATCATGGCATTCCCTTTTGTTTTGCGAGTTTCCATTGAGAAATCAGCTAGTAGCCTGATGGGAGTTTCCTTGTATGTTATTTGTCATTTTTCCCTTGTTGTTTTTAGTATTTTATCTTTGTTTTTAATTTTTGTGAGTTTGATTATTATGTGTCTTGGTGTGTTCCTCCTTGGATTTGTCCTACCTGAACTCTCTGTGCTTCCTAAACTAGATTGACTACTTCCTTTTCCATGTTAGGGAAGTTTTCAGCTATTAACTCTCTTCAGATATTTTCTCAGGTACTTTCTCTGTCTCTTTTCCTTCTGGTACCCTTATAATGTGAATGTTGGTGCATTTAATGTCCCAGAGGTCTAAAAGAAGGCTGTCTTCATTTTTTTCATTCTTTTTTCTGTATTCTGTTCTGTGGCATTGATTTCCACCATTCTGTCCCCAAGATCATTTATCCATTCTTCTACCTCAGTTATTCAGCTATCAATTCTTTCCAGTGTATTATTCATGTTTGTTTGTTCTCTAGTTCTCGTAGGTCTTTCATAAACATTTCTTGCATCTTCTCCATTGTTTTCCTGAGATCCTGGATCATCTTTACTATCATTATTCTGAATTCTTTTCATGGAAGGTTGCCTATCTCTACTTCATAGACTTGTTTTTCTGGGGTTTTATATATTCCCTTCATCTGGGACATAACTCTCTACTTGTTCATCCTGATTAACTTTCTATAATGTGGGTTTTTTCTAGTTATTGGATTATGGTTCTTCTTGTTTCTCCTTGTCTGCCCTCTGACAGATGATGCTAAGAGGTTTCTGTAAGCTTCTTGATGGGAGGGACAGAGTGGGAAAATCTAGGTCTTGCTCTGGTGGGCAGGGCCTTGATCAGTAAAGCTTTAATTCAATTATATGCTGATGGGTGGGGTTGCACTCTCTCCCTGGTAGTTGTTTGGTCTGAGGTTACCCACCTCTGGGGTCTATGGGCTCTATGGTAGAGTTAATAGCAATTTCCAAGAGGACTTACACCAAGGGAGAACTTCCAGGACTACTGCTGCCAGTGCCTGCGTCCCTGTGGTGAGCCCCTGCTGACCCACACCTCCACACTAGCAGGGAGTTTGGTCAGTCTCCTTTGGGGGTCACTGCTCCTTTCCTCTGGGACTTGGTGCACCTAAGGGTTTGCTTGTGCCCTGTAATACTGTAGTCTCTGTTTCCCCCAGTCCTGTGCAAGTCCTATAATTAAATCCTACTGGCCATCAAGGCCAGATTCAATGGGAATTCTCAGTCCCTTTGTCAGATCCTCAGGCTGGGAAGCCAGGTTCAGAACCTTCACAATAGTGTAAGAACTTTGATATTATTGTTTTCCAGTTTGTGGGTCATCCATGTGGCAGGTATGGGATTTGATTTTATCATGATTACACCCTTCCTCCCATCTCACTTCAGCTTCTTCTTTGTCTTTGAATGTTGGGTATCTTTTTTTGGTGAGTTCCAGCATTCTCCTGTTGATGGTTGTTCAACAGCTTGTTGCAATTTTGGTGCTCTCACAGCAAGAGATGAACACATGTCCTTCTACTCTGCCATCTTGAACCAGAAGCCCTATTTAGTTAAGTTTTGGGGGGAAAATGATATAGAAAGGTAAACACAGTATGCTAACATTTATGTAAAATTGTTTTACAGGCTTAGAACTTTTCCAGAATACAGATAAAACTGATATGCCTTTGAAAATGGTGCCTGGATTACTAGGAATTGGGAATGAGCAGGTGGTAGACTTGCCATTCACTGCATATCTTTTTGTATTGTTTGAATATCTACCAGGTGCACATTTTATCCTCCAAAAAAAAGTCTGTCAGTTAGAATTAAAGTACACTGCTTTATCAAACAGAGAGAAAGAGCCAGAATGAAGTAAGAAGGAAAGTTAGTGATTTCCATCACTTATTCTTCTCCCTTCATTCTTTTCATTGGATGACCCTGTCCCATGGCCTCAACTGTCACATAATGGTCCCAAACTTGAATATTCAGTCATGTGTTCTCTGATGAATCCACACTTACCCACCTGACCACTCTCTGAACATCACAACATGGAAGTCCTATGGGCACCCAAAATTCAGTATGTCCAAACTGCTCCTCCACCTGTGTTTTCGAAAAATATGCCCGGTTTAAGCCAGCAATGCCTATTCAGTGGCCCTGCCATCTGTGATGGGAAGAAATGCTCCAACTCCTGCTTTCTACCCTGTGTCTCAACCTCACCCCCTCCCATCTGGTTTGCTTGGACTTCTTAGAGGTTTTGCACTAGTCAGAACCTCCCAACAATGTAGCCATATGCCCAAAACCCCATTAGTGGCTACTAATGGGGTTTTTCCCCTCAGTAGCATACACTACTCTCATCACTTTTTATTCACTCTCTTCCCTCCTAGACTGAAATTCCCATGGGAAGAAGAAACACTCCTATGTCTTTCTCTGCTAAATTCCTCATACTGATAGCAAGGCCCAATAGTGAATTGGAGTTCACACACCAATTGCACAAGCTGAAAGCTGTAGCCATTATCTCACCCTCCACATGCAATCATATCCCATTACTACAACTCCTTCATTAGCCTCAAAACCATTCACTTCTCTCCATCTTCAAAGTCACTGCCCTAATACAAGCCTTGTTACTTCTCCCCCAGATCCATAGCCACAGTATTCAACAGGTCTCCCTAAGTCTAACCTGGCCCTTCTAGTGCTAATGTCAGAATAGAATATGTAAAATGGTAAACTTGTCATGTCACTGAGCAAACAAATAATAATAATTAACAAACAAGGATTGTAAAGGTTCACTGTTGTGTTCAGACCTTATTACAGCCACGGGGCCTCCAAAAGGCCTTTCCACTCCTGCCTCACACCTCTGAGTCTATCTCAAAACTTTGACTTCAATCACATGAAACAATTTACACTTCCTCAGAAGTGTCAATGCTTTAAAACTCTGTGCCTTCACACAAGTTCCTTCCTCTGCACGGAACATAGCCACCATTTCCCACCACTATCCCTTAGTTTTCCTTTTAGTTAAACCCTTCAAACTTAGCTCAAATATTACCACCTTCAAGAAGCCATCCAGGAGGGGAAAAAATGGAGGAGGAGTAGATAGATATGGAGTACATCTCTCTCTACAGATACATCAGGAATACACCTTCAGACACAGAAGTGCTTGCAAAACACCAGCTGAGAGCAGGCAGGAGTACCTGACCACCGGAAAAGAATATATAGAACCATGAAAAACTTGGTAAGATGAAGAAACTAGGGGGGAAAACAGGAGAGTTAGTTGGACTGGACCTGCCCTTGGTGGATGAGGGAACTGAAGCAGGGGCAATTGTTTCAGTCAGAGGAGAAACATTTGAGGCTGAGAGTGAAGCAGCTGATCTGAAGCAACCTAAATGGAATGAGAATCAGACAGTCCTTGCCGCATGTACCCTGGTCCAGCCATAAGTATCCTGGTCAGGGACATGGGTCCCCTAGAAGGCACAGCATCTGGGAGCTGGAGCGTAGGGATTGTGGAGCAACCCCAGGGTGAAGTCTGCTGTTGGCTGTAGGAAAACAACCCAAGGGGACACGAGGGAGGAGATTGTGGTGGGAAATGTCTGTGGAGGAAAGCCAGGCAGCCATGGAAGCAAGGCAATGCTGCTGAGTCATGCATAGTGGATGGAGCCATCAACGTAGCCTCTCACTCCCGCCACATACCAGAACTGGGAGCTGAACAATAGATAGGTTGGTCCATCAAGTGCCTGAGGTAGGGAACAACAGAGTAGGACACCACCCAGGATGCCCCAGTGCTGTGCACTGAACAACAGAGAAGGAGCCCAGGCAAGGGACCCCTCTAAGTGCCTGAAGGGGCAGAGCAACAGAGAGAGACTAACCAATGAGACCAGATCACCAGCTGCCAGAGGCTCAAAAAAGACTCTTCTAGGGCTACAACTCCAGTGGCTGAGGCAGTCTGTGTCCCTGCACACTTGGCGCCTCCAAGGTCCCCACAACCCAAACAACTGCACCACCTTCATGCTCAACTCTCACAGGGTTAGGCGGTGGGGGAGGGGGGGAGGGGAGGGGGAGGGGGAGAGAGCTGCCACAGGCTAGAAAAAGTCTTGTGTCTGTACACGCGGGGTCACTTCAGTCATGTCCAACTCTTTGCAACCCTGTGGACTGTGGCCTGCCAGGCTTCTCTGTCTATGGGGTTCTCCAGGCAAGAATACTGGAGTGGGTTGCCATACCCTTCTAGAGCACTATATTTCCTACTGTCCTAGCCACCAATTCCCCTGAGTACCTAGTGCTGGCAGGGCCCCTGCAACCCAAGCAACTACACCACCTCCACACCTGGCACTCACAAGGGCAGACCCAAGTCCTCCAGGGCAGCCTCAGGAGCAAAGCCCTGTGGACAACCAACATGCAGAGGTGGAAATAAAACCACAATTGAAACCCAGGGGCAGTGTGGCTATGAAAGAAGACCCAAAACCTTCCCACCAGTTGTACAAGCTAAAGATTAAATTCACACAATCAACTAGGCAGACTCTGTGTCTATGAAATATATAAAAGGACATTGAGAGCTACCACAAAAGAAAATGCACTAGTTCTGACAGCCGTGGGCATTGGAGGCAAGAACACACAGGAGTAAGAACAGATTAGAGCCTGAGCTGCTCCTACAGCAGGTCCGGATACAAGTGCAGTGTTGGAGGGCATCCTAGGGAGGCAAGGTAGACTGTGATTCCTAGCAAAAGAAAGAACACTGACAGCAGAGACTTAAGATAAACATTTATTAGTCTTTTATTTTGACTTGTTCTATGGTTTCTTTTGGATTTTTTTTTTCATTTTTTAAATTTTTCTTTATTTTTTTTCCTTTTATTCTTTCCCTTTGTTGTAGTTGTCAATTTTATTAGGAATATTAAATCTATTTAACTTTTTGAGGTTTTTTTCAATCACACTTTTTATTCCTGTTATAAACTTCTGTCTCTATGTTGGCCTTTTGCAGTTATGTGGAATTTTTCTATATTTCTCTCTTTTTTTAATTTAAATTTTTTAAGTTGTTAAATTTATTATTTTTTCTACATGTATTCCTTGTTTGCTTTCCCTACTGTTCTTTTCCCCTTGGAGTTAATCTTTAATGTATATAAATCTTCTTTATCTACCTCAATTTAACTTTCCATTTGTATTATTTCTTTCTTTTCTTTCTTTCTTTTCTTTTTCTCACCATATTTGTTAGTTTTGTTTTCATTGCTTTATTCCCAGTTGGCACCTTGCTTTAGTTTTGTTTTCCAATTTGTGCTTTACTTAGTTTTGTTCTTAACTGGTGCATATCATCTTTGGTTTCCTTTGTCCACTGGGTCAATCTATTGTACTTTATTTTGTTGAACTGTTTTGATTTTGCTTATATATATGTGTGTATATATTCCATTATTTTAATTCTTATTTACCTGATTTTGTCATTGCCATTTCTCTGAGGTGCGTCTTTTGTTTCTCATTTTGGGGTATTTGTTTCAGTCCCATTTAATGCCATAACAAACCATCTATGGAATCTCCATTCCTGGCCAGAGATCAAGCCCTAAGCCTTTGGAGTAGGAGTGCTGACTCCAAGACCCTAGACTGCCAGAGAACTCCTAAACCTAGGGAAGTATCAAATAGTGAGAACTCCCACAAAGGCAATCACCTGTATACAAGATGCAGCATCACCCAAGTTCCAGTAGCACCCTGTGCAGGACGCCTCATCCAAACAACAAAGATAAAAATACAAACCAAATCATCAGCAAACAGGAATATCACCTTACTCAGCCCTACCCCTCAGAAGAAAAAAAAAAAAAAAAAAAACTTATCTCCTCTTACAGGAGAGCACAGGTCACACCCTACATGATGCTGACACAAGCCACTGGACAAATCTTATAAGAGCAGTAACCAAAAGGAAGAAAGAATTCGACCTTGAAGCTTGGAAATAGGAGACCTCAAACACAATAAATTTTAAAAATGAAAAAGCAGAGAAATACTGCACAAATGAAGGAACAAACTAGAAAAACACGAGTCTAAATAAATGATGAGGAAATAGGTAAACTACCTGAGAGGAAATAGGCAAACTAGAGAAAATCAAGAATCAATTAACAAAGACCTAGAATAATTAAAGAATAATCATACAGAGACAAACAACACAATTACTCGAATTAAAAATACTCTAGAAGGAATCAATAGAATATCTGAAGCAGAAGAACAAATCAGTGAGCTGACAGAAAAAAATGGTGGAAATAATTGCTGAAGAGCAAAATATAGTAAAAAGAATGAAAAGAACTGAGGATAGTCTCAGAAACCTCTTGGACAATATTAAATGCATCAACATTTTGAATTATATGGGTCCCAGAAGAAGAAGAGAAAAAGAAAGAGTATGAGAACATTTTTGAAGAGATTATAGTTGAAAATTTCCCCAACACGGAAAAGGAAATAGTCGATCAAGTCCAAGAAGTGCAGAGTCCCATACAGAATAAACCCAAGGAGAAACACACCAAGATACATACTAATCAAACTACTACTGCTACTAAGTCGCTTCAGTTGTGTCCGACTCAGTGTGACCCCATAGACGGCAGCCCACCAGGCTCCCCCGTCCTTGGGATTCTCCAGGCAAGAACACTGGAGTGGGTTGCCATTTCCTTCTCCAATGCATGAAAGTGAAAAGTGAAAGGAAGTCGCTCAGTCGTGTCCGACTCTTCACGACCCCATGGACTGCAGCCCACCAGGCTCCTCCGTCCATGGGATTTTCCAGGCAAGAGTACTGGAGTGGGGTGCCATTGCCTTCTCCATACTAATCAAACTAACAAAGACTAAACACAAAGAACAAATATTGGGGAACATGTGTACACCCGTGGTGGATTCATGTTGATGTATGGCAAAACCAACACAATATTGTAAAGTAATTAGCCTCCAATTAAAATAAATAAATTTAAATTAAAAAATAAATAAAAGAAGCAAGGGAAAAGCAACAAGTAACATACAAGGAAAACCCCATATGTTTAACAACTGATCTTTCAGCATAAATTCTACAGGCCAGAAGAGAATGGCAGGATATATTTAAAATACTGAAAGGGAAAAAGCTACAACCAAGATTACTCTACCTAGCAAGGATCTTACCAAAATTGATGGAGAAATCAAAAGCTTTACAGGCAAACAAAACTTAAGAGAATTCAGTACCACCAAAAAAGCTTTAAAACAAAGGTTAAAGGGACTTATATAGTCAGAAAATACAAGAGAAAAAAAGAGAGAGAGAGATCTACAAAAACAAACCCCAAATTGAGAAAATAGCAAAAGGAACATATATATCAATAATTACTTTAAATGTACTTTTTTAAATTACTTTAAATACTTTAAATCCAACCAAAAGACACAGACTGGCTGAAAGGATGTAAAAACAAGACCGATATGTTTGTTGTCTACAAGAAACCCACTTCAGATCTAAAGACACATATAGACTGAAAGTGAGAGGATGGAAAATATATTCCATGCAAATAGAAATCAAAAGAAATCTGGAGTAGCAATCCTCATATCAGACAAAATAGATCTTACTATAAAGAATACTACAAGAGATAAGGAAGGACACTACATAATGATCAAGGGATAAGTCCAAGAGGAAAACACAACAATTGTAAATATCTATGCACCCAACATAGGAGCAGCTCAATACGTAAGACAAACACTAACAGACATAAAAGGAGAAACTGACAGTAACACAATAATAGCAGGAGACTTTAACACCCCACTTACACCAAAAGACAGATCATCAAATCAGAAAATTAATAAGGAAACACAAGTCTTAAATGATACATTAGATGAGATGGGTCTCACTGATATATTCAGGACTTTCCATTTAAATGCAGGAGAATACACCTTCTTCTCAACTGCACATGGAACATTCTCCAGGATAGACCACATCTTGGGTCACAAATCAAAACTCAGTAAATTTAAGAAAATTGAAATCATATCAAGATCTTCTCCAACCACAGTGCTGTGAGACTAGATATCAATTACAAAAAAAAAAAAAAAAAACTGTAAAAAACACAAGTACATGGAGATTAAACAATACATTTCTAAATAATGAACAGGTTACTGAAGAAATCAAAAGGGAAATCAAAAATTCCTAGAAACAAATGACAATGGGAACACAGCAACTCAAAACCTATGGGATGCAGCAAAAGCAGTTCTAAGAGGGAAGTTTATAGCAATACAATCCTAACTTAAAAAACAAGAAAAACATCAAATAGACAACCTAAATTTACACCTAAAACAGCTGGGAAAAGAAGAACAAACAAACAACAAAATTAGGAGAAGGAAATAAATCATAAACATTAGAGCAGAAATAAATGAAAATGAAATGAAAAAAGATTAATAAAACTAAAAACTGGTTCTTTTAGAAGATACAATTGACAAACCTTTAGCCAGACCCATCAATAAAAAAAGAGAGAAGAATCAAATCAACAAAATTAGAAATGAAAAAGGAGAGATTACAACAGGCAATGCAGAAATACAAAGGATTATAAAAGACTATTATGAACAACTATACAGCAATAAAATGGATAACCTGAAAGAAATGGACAGATTTTTAGAAAAGTTCAATCTTCCAAGACTAAAATAGGAAGAAATAGAAATTATGAACAACCCAATTACAAGCACTGAAATCAAAACTGTGATTAAAAAAAAATCACCCACAAAATGAAAGCTCAGCAACAAATGTCTTCAGAGGTAAATTCTATCAGACAGTTAGAGAAGAGCTAATCGCTATCCTTCTAAAACTCTTTCAAAAAATTGCAGAGGAAGGAACATTTCCAAACTAATTCTACGAGGCCACCATCATCCTGATACCAAAAGCAGGCAAAGACAACACACAAAAAAGAAAACTACAGGCCAATATCACCAATGAACATAGATGCAAAAATCTTCAACAAAATTCTAGCAAACAGAATTCAACAACACATTAAAAAGTTCATACACCATGATCAAGTCAGGTTTATTCCAAGAATACAAGGATTCTTCAATATATGTGAATCAATCAATGTGATACACCATATTTACAAACTGAAAGATAAAAACCATATGATAATCTCAACAGATGCAAAAAAAGCCTTTGACAAAATTCAGCACCCATTTAGGATTAAAGTTCTTCAAAAAATGGGCATAGAAGGAACCTCCTCAACAGTAAAGGCCATATATGATAAGCCCACAGCAAACATTATTCTCAATGGTGAAAAATTGAAAGCATTCCTCCTAAGATCAGGAACAAGACAAGGGTGTCCACTCTCGCTACTATTATTTAATACAGTTTTGGAAGTCCTAGCTGCAGCAATCAGAGAAGAAAAAGAAATAAAAGGAGTCCAGATGGGAAAAGAAGTAAAACTCTCACTGTTTACAGATGACATGATAACTATACATAGAAAACTCCAAAGCAACTATTAGAAAATTACTACAGCTAATCAGTGTATTTAGCAAAGTCATGGGGTACAAAATCAATACACAGAAATCATTTGCATTTCTATACACTAACAATGAAAAATCAGAAAGAGAAATTAAGGAGTCAATCCCATTCACCATTGCAGCTAAAATAGTAAAATATCTAGGAATAAAACTACCTAAGGAGACAAAAGGCCTGTATACAGAAAATTATAAGACACTGATGAAAGAAATCAAAGACAACATTAACAGGTGAGGAGATATTCCATGTTCCTGAGTAGGAAGAGTCAATATTATGAAAATGATTATACTACCAAATGCAATCTACAGATTCAATGCAATCCCTATCAAATTACCAGTAGCATTTTTCACAGTACTAGAACAAAAAATTTCACAATTCATATGGAAACATAAAAGACCCCAAATAGCCAAAGCTGTCTTGAGAAAGAAGAATGGAGCTGGAAGTATCAACCTTTCCTGACTTCAGATGATACAACAAAGCTACAGTCATCAAGACAGTATGGTACTGACACAAAACCAGAAATATAGACCAATGGAAGAAGATAGAAAGCCCAGAAATAAACCCACACACCTATGGATAGCTTATTTTTGACAAAAGAGGCAAGAATATGCAATGGGACAAAGATAGCTTCTTCAATAAGTTGTGCTGGGACAACTGGGCAGTTATGAGTAAGAGAATTAAATTAGAACACTTTCTAACACCATACTCAAAGATAAATTCAAAATGGATGAAAGAGCCAAATGTAATACCAGAAACTACAAAACTCTTAG
Organism: Bubalus bubalis; assembly: GCF_019923935.1. Classification (NCBI taxonomy): domain Eukaryota; kingdom Metazoa; phylum Chordata; class Mammalia; order Artiodactyla; family Bovidae; genus Bubalus; species Bubalus bubalis. The sequence continues at coordinate 32,855,262 of NC_059170.1, read as the reverse complement.
AGGAAAACATAAGCAGAACACTCAATGACATAAATCAAAGCAAGATCCTCTGTGACCAACCTCCTAAGTAATGGAAATAAAAACAAAAGTAAACAAGTGGGACCTAATTAAACTTAAAAGCTTTTGCACAGCAAAGGAAACTATAAACAAGGTAAAAAGACAACCCTCAGAATGGGAGAAAATAATAGCAAAGGAAACAACTGACAAGGATTAATTTCCAAAATATACAAGCTGCTCATACAAGTAAATACCAGAAAAAAACAAACAACACAAACAGTGGGAGAAAAGGCCTAAACAGACATTTCTCCAAAGAAGACATACAAATGGATAACAAACATGAGTTTGAGTAAACTCGGGGAGTTAGTGATGGACAGAGAGGCCTGACATGCTGCGATTCATGGGATCGCAAAGAGTCGGACACGACTGAGTGACTGAACTGAACTGAACTGAACAAACATGAAAAGATGCTCAACATCACTCGTTATTAGAGAAATGCAAATCAAAACTGCAATGAGATACCACCTCACACCTCTCAGAATGGCCATCAACAAAGTCTACAAACAATAAATGCTTGAGAGGGTGTGGAGAAAAGGGAACACTCTTGCACTGTTGGTGGGAATGTAAATTGATACAGACACTATGGAAGATGGTATGGAGATTCCTTGAAAAACTAGGAATAAACCCACCATATGATGCAGCAATCCCACTCCTAGGCATATACCCCGAGGAACCCAAGAATGAAAAAAAGACACATGTACCCCAATGTTCATTGCAGGACTATTTATGATAGCCAGAACACGGAAGCAACCTAGATGTCCACTGACAGATGAATGGATAAAGAAACTGTGGTACATGTATACAATGGAATATTACTCAGCCACAAAAGGGAACACATTTGAGTCAGTTCTAATGAAGTGGATGAACATTTTATACAGAGTGAAGTAAGTCAGAAAGAGAAAGAGAAATATCATATACTGATGTATGTATATGGAATCTAGAAAGATGGTACCCATGAATTTATTTGCAGGGCAGCAATGGAGAAACAGACAGAGAGAACAGACTTATGGACACTGGGAGAGGTGAGGAGAGGGTGAGATGTATGGATAGAGTGACATGGAAACTTACATTACCATATGTAAAATAGATCAGATCAGATCAGATCAGTCACTCAGTCGTGTCCGACTCTTTGCGACCCTATGAATCGCAGCACACCAGGCCTCCCTGTCCATCACCAACTCCTGGAGTTCACTCAGACTCACATCCATTGAGTCAGTGATGCCATCCAGCCATCTCATCCTCTGTCGTCCCCTTCTCCTCTTGCCCCCAATCCCTCCCAGCATCAGAGTCTTTTCCAATGAGTCAACTCTTCGCATGAGGTGGCCAAAGTACTGGAGTTTCAACTTTAACATCATTCCTTCCAAAGAAATCCCAGGGCTGATCTCCTTCAGAATGGACTGGTTGGATCTCCTTGCAGTCCAAGGGACTCTCAAGAGTCTTCTCCAACACCACAGTTCAAAAGCATCAATTCTTCGGCACTCAGTCCAACTCTCACATCCATACATGACCACAGGAAAAACCATAGCCTTGACTAGAAGAACCTTTTTTGGCAAAGTAATGTCTCTGCTTTTGAATATGCTATCTAGGTTGGTCATAACTTTCCTTCCAAGGAGTAAGCGACTTTTAATTTCATGGCTGCAGTCACCATCTGCAGTGATTTTGGAGCCCAGAAAAATAAAGTCTGACACTGTTTCCACTGTTTCCCCATCTATTTCCCATGAAGTGATGGGACCAGATGCCATGATCTTCGTTTTCTGAATGTTGAGCTTTAAGCCAACTTTTTCACTCTCCACTTTCACTTTCATCAAGAGGCTTTTGAGTTCCTCTTCACTTTCTGCCATAAGGGTGGTATCATCTGCATATCTGAGGTTATTGATATTTCTCCCAGCAATCTTGATTCCAGCTTGTGCTTCTTCCAGCCCAGCGTTTCTCATAATGTACTCTGCATATAAGTTAAATAAACAGAGTGACAATATACAGCCTTGATGAACTCCTTTTCCTATTTGGAACCAGTCTGTTGTTCCATGTCCAGTTCTAACTCTTGCTTCCTGACCTGCATACAGATTTCTCAGGAGGCAGATCAGGTGGTCTGGTATTCCCATCTCTTTCACAATTGTCCACAGTTGATTGTGATCCACACAGTCAAAGGCTTTGGCATAGTCAATAAAGCAGAAATAGATGTTTTTCTGGAACTCTCTTGCTTTTTCCATGATCCAGCAGATGGTGGCAATTTGATCTCTGGTTCCTCTGCCTTTTCTAAAACCAGCTTGAACATCAGGAAGTTCACAGTTCACATATTGCTGAAGCGTGGCTTGGAGAATTTTGAGCACTACTTTACTAGTGTGTGAGATAGCCAATGGAAATTTGCTGTTTGTCCCAGGAAACTCAAACAGATGCTCTGTATAAATCTAGAGGGGTGGGAAGGGAAGGGAGATGGGAAGGAGGTTCAAGAGGGAGGAGACATATGTATACTCGTGGCTGATTCATGTTGATGTTTGACATAAAACAACAAAATTCTGTAAAGCAATTATCCATTAATTTAAAAATATATTAATTTTTTTAAAAAGCCCCCATGACCATCCAGTCTGAGGGGACTTTCCCATTAGTGTCTTCACCTCAAGACTCAGAGTGAACTCTTGGAGGAATGGACCATCTTTCGTTGACTTATCCCTGCTGCCTAGAAAAGTACCTAATATATAGAAGGTTCTCAGTAAATGTTTGTTGAATGACCACATAAATACATGAATGAACAAATGAATGAGTACTTGCTGAAATAAAATGAGTCGTGTGTTAAGTACCTTATAGCATGCCAGGTATATAGCTACCCCCAAATTTACTTTCATTCTTTCTTCTACTCTCCTGTGAATCAATTTCCCCTGCTTTTTTCTAGTCCATGGGTACAAGTGGGATCCTTTTGACAGGAAGGATTCATATGCTGCCAGCGCTTGTTCCACCTGTTCTTGAAAGGCACTCCCTCTCACTTTACTTGCTAAGTGATTCTGAGAGGCCCCAGAGGGTCTTACAAACTGACCCACATTCTTTCACCTACTTTCACCACATTACATCTGCCATGTATTTCCTTTTTTGCTCCAGCCTCTCCTCCAGGACCCACATAGTCGCTATCTCCAGGACTCACAGAATAGTATTAGTGACTGGTCAGGTTGCTGTCTCAATGCTCCTTAGCTTATACTCTCAGCCCCTCATGCCACCAGGCTCCAGAAGTGAGGGTTACACCAAATCACACTTCTCTCTCCATCCTGCCTTCCCTGCTCCCCCGAAGCAAACCCCTTCCTCCCACATCTACTGTGGGGCTCCCTGATAGTCCCTGGCCCTTCCCAGCCCCTAGGCTCCAGGCAGCCCCTTTCCCTCCTTCCTTTCTCAGACTTGGGAACCCACCTAAACTTCTCTGAGTGCATGTCTGCCTCTCGGGCTTGGCCTTGGCTCTGGGGTCCTGATTGCATAGCTGGGAGCTGTATCCCTACAGCTACCAGGATACCATAACAGATATGATTTATTTCCATCATGCTTCCCTCTAAATCTGAACTATGACCAAAAAGGCGGGGGGAGGGGGGCCAGGGGGAAGGGAAGGGAAGTAGAAGAAAGAAATGAGAAAGCATAGGAACAAGATGCCTTTTTCAGTTGCTTCTCCCGTTCTGTCAGGGTCTTATTCCAAAATATGCTTTAATTGGCCAAACTATGTGTTTTTCACTGAAAGAAAATGCCACAAATGACATATAATTAGCATCTGGGACAGCAAGGCAGGGGTAGGAGGACTTCGCCTTTGTCAGGCCCTTCAAAACAGAATTAAGGTGAGAGAAGGAGGTTCCGGAACCCCCATGACCCTCAGGGGACAAGGACACATCCCTGGGAGAGCCATGGAGTCTGTGTCCCGCATGAAGCCAAAGTGGTCAATACTATGTGCCCTCACTTCCCAGTGCTCACGTGGTGGCTGCACTCTAAGCATGAGAATGGCTAGGTGGGGTTATCTGCAGCCCTGGAGCACTGGGGCCATGAGCAGGGGAGGCCAGGAGGACTTTCCATCCCCTAAGCAAAGGAGGCATCCAGAGGCCTAAAGAAGCTGCACAGACAGGAGCAGCAACCTCTCTCCTGCCCATTTGCCCCTTCTTCTTTCTCACTCCACATTCAACAGCATTTCATTTAGACAGTGCTGTGAAGTACTTCCAAACAGGGAAGAGGTTTACTGTCTACTAGGAGATAAAAGTCAGAGATAAAAGATGTCAAAGTGACAAAAAGGTAGTCAAGTCAGTGTGTGTGACAAAAAGGTAGTCAAGTCAGTGTGTGTCACAAACTCAGGACCAACCCCTTAATGGTAAATTTCAGAAGCTCACAGATAAACTTACCCCCTCAGACAAACCTGCCCCTACTAAGGCCAGGAATTCCACCATGAGAGTTCCATTCCACCAACTCAAGATCTTAAAAGCCTGTAAGAAGGGCTTATCAGTTCCCTAGAAGGTTTTGGTAAGGGGAGTAGGGAACGATCATGAGGACACTGGACATTGATGACAGGGATAGCAGGAAGGGGAGAAGGGGAACAAGAAGATGGGTGGGTAAAAGGTGGGGGAAAGAAAGCCCCAGAGTAGAAAGGAGAAGTTGGGGCCACACACAGCCCCAATCAATCAAGCTTCTCAAAAGGTCACAGAAGCCCAGGGTCAGAGTGGAGCAGAGCAGTCAAGAAGGCCTTCCTGGATGAGGCAGGATTTGAGGAGTCCTAAAATGAAAGGGACAACTTAGGCCAAGGTGAGAGGGAGCACTGTTCCAAGGAGGTTCCTGTAAAAGCAAATGCATTTTACCTGAGAAGACAGAGATGTGGTGAGGTGTCTTCTGGCAAGCAGTTTGTTACATCCGTGAGTAAAGAAAACTGGATCCCAGGAAGGAGGAGGTGAGGCAGGGGTGGACCAGGGCAAGGAGAGACCAGAGAGATGAAACCAGGGCAAGTGAGCCTGGGCCAAAGGAGCAGAAATGTGCCCAGAGGCCAATGTGAGCTGTTAAAAATGTTGACGTGAGAGAGCAGGGAGCCCTGAACAGATCCTAAAGACCAAGCGTGCCACATGGCACCAGCCCTTGGATATAAGCAAATATATATTCAAGGATATATGCAGGATTATTAATGTGCCCTGGTGCCTTCAGTCCCTTGAAAGTCCTAGGACTCACTCAGATCTCGTCAGGGTTTCAGTCTCAGGCTGGCATTCAATATCATGATGTTTACTCCCCTCTTCAGAACCTGACTCCCTGAACCCTATCTGGGCCTACCCAAGAAAATGTTCAAAAATCTCCATCCCAGCCTCTTGGCATGTAGGCCTCACCAGGCACTTTTTCTCCTTCTCTCTGTCTCCCCAGTTCTGTCTCAATGTGAAAAGAGCCCTGGACAAGGAGTCCAGGTCTGATCAGGGCTGGAGACAAGCCAGCTCTAATTTCTGGGCCTCTATGTCCTCCATCAAGAAAATGGGAGCCATATCACCAGCCCTGCCTACATCTCAGGGCACTTTAAGATATAACAAAGTAAATGCAGACAATAAAACTCTTTGGAAACTTTCAAATGGTGTGACAGTTTATTATGATTGTTATTCACATCTGATTTTGCTGCCTCTGTGGAGCCCAGCTCAAGTTCGTGCCTGTGCAATGCCAAAACAACCAGTGAAATCCCATTAAAAAGTCACTCAGTTGAGTGGGGAAAAATGCAGGCACCTCTGTCACATGCTATCAAAAAAAAATAAAGCCACTAGAAAATCACTGGTGTTTTTGAAAATGTGCAGTGGATTGTTCTAGGTACTATTTTTTAGTTTTTCTAGGGCTTTACCTCCTGTAAACCAAAAAAAAAAAAAAAGACAATGGAAAAAATCAAGCCCCTCAATTGTTTCCCAAGGATGAGCACAGCTTCAAGATGTCAGGCTTAGGGAAAGAAAGGGAAACAGAAATTCATGCATGGGAAAGTCTATGTGTCACTCTGACCCCCTCAGTCATGACAGGTCTTGGGCCAATGGGTTATATTCTGCTGGCAAAATCACCTTCTCCAGTTGAAAAGGGACTCTGGAAGGTATCCAGATAGGTTAGGGAGAAAGGAGTTATCTGGACAATTAGCCAAACCCTCAAAGGCTGAAGGAGCTCTGGCTCTGACTCGAGGGGCTGGCACGCAAGAGATGGAGACCAGGGTAGAAAGGGTTGGCATCTGAGGGAAGAGAAGATTCTGAGATAAGATGTTTTTAAAACATAACTGTCCCAAGAGGGTTGCTTCAGAGGAACAAGTAACTCAAGCCAGTTGGTTTTGCTCCATATAAGCAGTTCTCCTAAGTGTTTTCTGGGCGAAAAGATGGAATCTAATTTTTTAAGAGGAGCATTGGCAGTCATCCATAAGTTTTATTTATGCAGGTCTCCCCAGCACAGCATTCTCCTCAGGAGGTATTCACCTCTAAGAGAATGCTTCTGGATGAAAATGGGGATATATATGAGTGAAAAAATGTCATATCTTGAATTTAATTCTATCAGCTAACAAGTCTTTCCTGGGCATCCATACATTCCCAATTCCTTGTTAGAGATAAGTGGAAGGTAGGGGAGGAAAAAGAGAGGAGGAGTGTCCAGGAGAATAAGACCAGAAGGCATGAAAAAGGATAAACAAAGACTATGCCATAGGGTGGTAAGAGTTGAGTCAAGTATGGGCTGGAGCTATCCACAGGGACAAAGTAGGTCTTGAGATAATATTTGAAAAAGAGATTTCTGTGAAACATTAACTATCTGTATACAAATATAGACAGATGATAGATACACAGATGGTAGGTAGATAGATTAAATAGATAGATAGATGTTCATTAGCATACTGTTTGAAGTGGAACTTGAAGGATGATCAACATAGTAGATGCTGTCAGTGTTCTGCATATATCCCCTTCGAAACACCCATTTCCATTACTACCACTTGCCAGCACCTGCAGCTCCAGGGATTCGGGCTGCTGGAACTCTCCCTGCATGAATAGAGGTCAGGTTACAAGCAACAGTGAACTAACACCCATCCCCAGAAGCCACACCATTGACTGATGAGAATGGATATATAGGGATCCACTTCCCTTACCTAAATAATGGGATAACAATGAGGGTCCTATTCTTCACAGTCACCCAAAGCTGCCCAAGGGGATTAAGCCCCAAATTAAGCCCAAATCAGTGGTAACTGATTTGATAACTCACATTTACTGGCTTCCTTCCCATCTCTGTCTCACTTCCCCACTCAACCAATGTTTTCTAGGTTCACCTCCTAAATAAACTACTTGTACTCAAATCTTTGTCTCAGGATCTACTTCTTGGGGAACTAAAATTGAAATCCTACATGTATTTTTATCATCCTTTTAAGTTTAATTTCATTTTTATCCTATTTAATCCTACAACAGCCCAAGGAAGTGGAATTATTCTAATTTTTTAGATGATGGAACTGAGACAATGTAAGTTGATAATGACCTAAAGCTCAAATAAGTAACTGACAATTTACTGGGTTGTGTTTAATGTCCAATTGACTGACTCTTGGTCTGATACTGTCTCCACCAACCCCACTTCTTCTGGTCATTCTCATCTCTAAATATACTCTGCACAACAATGTAGCCCTAGAGTTCATGATGGCAGTGTCCTTGCAGGAATGGAGTATGGAATAATATATTTTCTAAGACTTTGCATAACTACACTATAAATAATACATTCCTGTTACCTTTTTTATGAACAGTAATAGTGGAGCCAAGAATTCTTGGTTCACAATCCTGGAACTCTGTTTCTAAGTAATTTTCAAAGTAGTGGGAATTATCTATAGATATTAATAGAGGCATAACATTTGTTAACAGGAAATATGGAAAGATAAACAAAGATAAACCATTTATTTTTTACTAAATTAATGGGCTTTGTAAATTTCAAAAGGAAGTATGTAGTTTCTAGCATTTCTCAAGCATGTATCTTTCTTTCAGAACATACCCATCACACCCTCCCAAGACAAAGACAGATTTAACATTCTCTTAAGAAATGATATTATAACATTTACCTCACTTTCTTTATCAGGAAGAAATCTGAGTCCAGACTGAACTTTTCTCAATTTGTATGATATATGAAATCTTCACCAGGATGCATTAAAATATTTGGGCCTTTGTTGTTATTTTTATTGAAGCACAATTCAATTGTTTTCATTTTCATCATTTCTCATCTCAGAAAAATATTGTTTATGTTTTTGATTATTGCTCTCATTTCATTTTTGTGTTGGGCTTTGTTCTGTCTCTTCAGAATTGTCATTCTCTCTCTCATCAATTTCATGTCTTTGAGCTCTCATCTGGCATTCTAGGAGATTTTCTTAAATTGCCCTCTCCATCGCTGTTTTATTTTCTACAATGTCATTTGGGTTCTTTACTATTTTCAATGCATACTTTAACTCTGCTATTGAGCTTTTGCCTTGCTTGAATAGGTAATACACAAATAGGATGCAAAATTGAAAAAGGGAAAAGGAAAACAGTGAAAAGTAGATCTTCCTTCTAATCCTGTCCCTGACATATTTCTCTCCATAGAAGTAAACACTGTTACCAGTTTTTTAAATCCTTCCAGAGATAATCTATATATAAGCTATACACACACACATCTATCTATATATCTATTTCTTTATGTTTTAGTGGTAAATCCCTATACTGTTGGGGGTGGTAATAGGTATAACAAATAAGTATATTTTTTAAGCTTTTCCAGCCTCAGGTATCAGTTATTACAGTTGTGGATGCAAAAATAATAATAATAATTCAAATTAGCAAATAACTATTAACTATTTTCCACAACAGAATGGCAGCTTCAGGACTTGTTGATTCAGCAGCCCACACAAGTCATCAAGAACCCAGGTTCCTTCTATCTTTTGTTCTTTCAGGTCCAAAAAATTATTTTCTTAATATGAGTCTTTGTGGTCCCAAGATGACTACAGGAGTTCTAAGCGTTATACCAGAAACAAGAATTTCTAGAAGTGAAAAAGTGGCTTTTATGTGTTTTTTATTAAGAATTAGAAAATAATTCCCAGAAGACATCCTTTTGCTTTCCATTAGACAGAATTTCATCTCGTCCTTATACCTAAACCAAACATTAGGTACAAAAATAAGATTTTTGTGATGGCTTTAACCAGTTATGACTCACTCTTCAGAGCTATGGAAGGGACAAATACAAGGCTTGACCACAGAGAACTAAACCATCTCAAGGCTCTTTCAGAAAGACAGAATGGGGAGGGGGAAAGTACAATGAGGACTGGATGTTGGATAGGCAGTCAATCATGTCTCACCACTGCACATTCTTTTTTTCATTCTTAAAATTATTTAATTCTTTATATATTTTGTTCATACTCAGGTTAATAAATCATTTGTTATTTATATAAGGCACACGCACATTTTTTGGTAATTAGACAGAAAACGTTGGAGAAGGCAATGGCAACCCACTCCAATACTCTTGCCTGGCAAATCCCATGGACGGAGGGGCCTGGTGGGCTGCAGTCCATGGGGTCGCACAGTCGGACACAACTGAAGTGACTTAGCAGACAGAAAACGTATTAGGTTTTCTCTCATTTTATTTAGCTTTTAAAAATGTATTTTATTTTTAATTGAAGGATAATTGCTTTACAGTGTTGTGTTGGTGTCTGCCATACATCAATACGAACCAGCCATACGTATAGATATGTCCTTTCCCTCTTGAACCTCCCTCCTACCTCCCACCCCATTCCACCCCTCTAGGTTGTCACAGAGTGCCGCACTCAGCTCCCTGTGTTGTAGAGCAACTCCCTGTAGCTATCTATTTCACATGTGGTAATGCACATGTTTCAGTGCCACTCTCTCAATTCTTCCCACCCTCTCTTTCTCCCGCTGTGTCCACAAGTCTGTTCTCTATGTCTGCATCTCTATTCCTGTCCTGCAAATAGGTTCATTAGTACCATTTTTCCAGATTCCATATATATGTGTTACTATGCAATATTTGTTTTTTTTCTTTCTGACTTACTTCACTCTGTATAACAGGCTCTAGATTCATCCACCTCACTAAAACTGATTTAAATCCATTTCTTTTATGGCTGAGTAATATTCTATTTTATATACGTGCCACACTTCTTTATCCATTCATTTGTCAATGAATATTTAGGTTGCTTCCATGTTCTATTGTAAATAATGCTGCAATGAATATTGGAGTACATGTGTCTTTTAGAATTGTGGTTTCTCAAGGTTTATTTCCAGTAATAAGATTGCTGGCTTATATAGTAGTTTTATTCCTAGTTTGTAAAGACATCTCCATACTGTTCTCCATAGTGGCTGCATCAATTTACATCCCCACCAATAGTGCAAGAGGGTTCCCTTTGCTCCACATCCTATCCAGCAATTATTGTTTGTAGAGTTTTTGATGATGGCCATTCTTAATCATATTAATTACCAACATAAAAACTCCCAAATCCTCAGCTAATACCTCTCTGCACTTACTTTTGTGATGCAATCCACCACCTCTCTCTGCCCTCCTAAACACATTGACTGTGTCCTCCCATTCTATGACAAGCACTCGTGTACCACAAAACTCCTCTCAGGACATTCCACTCACCTTTTGCTTTAACCTAGCTGCCCCCTAGAACACTACTTCTCTGAGGCCCTCTCTAGGGGTTATCTGTTTCATTTTTCACATCCCCAGAATCTCAGACTTGGATAATTCCTATGGACTGTTTGTGTCCCTTATCTCCAAATTTCAATGTTAAGTTTTAATTCCCAGTGTGATATTATTAGAACGTGAGGCCTTTGGAGGTAATTAGGTTATGAGAAAAGAGCTCTCTTGAACGTGATGAGTGCCTTTATAAGAAGAGACATAAAACAACTTGCTTGCCTTCTTCCTTTCTTTTCCCCACAATGCGAATATATGAGAAGATGGTCATCTGCAAACCAGGAAGAGGACATTTACCAGTTCAGTTTGTTCAGTTCAGTCGCTCAGTCATGTCCGACTCTTTGCAACCCCATGGACCACAGCACGCTAGGCCTCCCTGTCCATCACCAATTTCCAGAGTTTACCCAAGCTCATGTTCATTGAGTGGGTGATGCCATCCAACCATCTCATCCTCTGTCATCCCCTTCTCCTCCTGCCCCCAATCCCTCCCAGCTTCAGGGTCTTTTCCAATGAGTCAACTCTTCGCATGAGGTGGCCAAAGTATTGGAGTTTCAGCTTTAGCATCAGTCCTTCCAATGAACACCCAGGACTGGTCTCCTTTAGGATGGACTGGTTGGATCTCCTTGCAGTCCAAGGGACTCTCAAGAGTCTTCTCCAACACCACAGTTCAAAAGCATCAATTCTTCAGTGCTCAGCTTTCTTTATAGTCCAACTCTCACATCCATACATGACTACCGGAAAAACATTTACCAGACACCAGATCTGTTGGCACCCTGATCTTGGATTTGTCCAGAACTATAGGAAATAAATGTTTGTTGTAACCAGTCTTTGGTAATTTGTTATATATAGCATCCCAAAATAACTGACAGTAGTCTTCTTGCTTCTGGAACCTGGTCTCCTCACTGGCTTATTGAAACTCCAGACCCATTGAGATTCATGTCATATGGCATTGCCACCCTTTCCTGCTTCTCACAGCTGCCATCCATCAACTTTCCTAGTCACTCTTCCCATTTGCTTACAATTATAGCACCTAATGACAGTCTTTCTCTCATTTCCAGTTCTTATGATTTCAGCATCCACAACTATGACTCCACTAAAAACCCTGGTCTTAACTGTAACACTTCCTTTTCCATTCATCAACTATTCCTAAGTCACACTCTAGACTGAAATGACTAAGCCACTACTCAGTCGCTTTAGCCATGTCCGGCTTTTTATGACCCCAAGAAACATAGCCCACCAGGCTCCTCTGTCCATGGGACTTTCCCAGCAAGAATACTGGAGAGGATTACCATGCCCCTTCCTCAAGGGAATCTTCCTGACCCAGGGATCAAGCCCACATCTCCTGTATCTCCCGCATTGCAGGCAGATTCTTTACTGTTGAGGAACGGGGAAGCTCCCAACTCTAGACTTTGGCATCACACAAACAATTTCTGATAGCTACTTATCTTTTAAAAGCTCTCTTATTTGACAATATCTCAGAAAATTCACATATGTGAACTTTTTGATCCAGCAATCTCAATTCTAGGAATCTATCCCAATGCTGAACTAGCAAAAATATAAAAATGTGTATGAATAAAGCTGGTAGCATTCTTTTATACAGAGAAAGACTAGAAACAATCCGCTGCTGCTAAGTTGCTTCAGTCATGTCCAACTCTGTGCAACCACATAGACGGCAGCCCAACAGGCTCCTCTGTCCCTGGGATTCTCCAGGCAAGAATACTGGAGTGGGTTGCCATTTCCTTCTCCAAGAAACAATCTAAATATAAAAAAATACAGAAGTGGTTAAATTAGTTACAGCTCATCTATACAATGAATTAAAATGCCACTATAAAAGGCAACAAGCAAATCTCTACATACAATTAAAAAATGATTTCCAAATACTTTCTATCCAAAAAAGAATAAAGGTATAAGACAATGTGCATAGTTTGCTGTGTATAAGAAAGGGAAGAGAAAGAAAGAGTGTACGTGTATGTGTATGTGTCTTAAAGGTAGGTTCTTAGTCAGTTTAAGTTGTTGTAATACCAAAACCATAGAATAGGTGGCTTAAGCTACAAACATGTATTTCTCATAGCTTTGGAGGCTGGAACATCTAAGATTAAGAGACTGGCAAAGCTAGGGCTGATGTGAGCCCAATTCTGATTTGTAGACAGCTGCTTTCTTGCTATATTCTCATATGACTGAATGAGAGAGGAAGCAAGCTCTTTCATGTCTCTTCTTATAAGAACACTAATCCAAATGACCTTCTAAAGTTCTACCACCAACAATCACCACACTGGGGATTAGGGTTTTTCAACATACAAATTTTGGGGTAACAAAGCAAGAAAACAAGCCAAAAACTAATTTTAATGGCTAGTAACATGGGAAAAGAGAGAACTTGGGAAATGAAATTTTGAAATCATATAAATATTTCATTTTTAAATAAGTTATTAATTCAAAAAGAAAATATGCATTTCTATAAGCCAAAAGTAAACAAGCAAATATGAATGTTCACAGTGGCTTTATTTATTTTTTTAGGTCATAGGATTGTAATTTTATTTTTTTATTTTAACTTTTTATTTTGTGTTGGGGTATATCTGATTAACAATGTCATGATAATATCAGGTGAACAGTGAAGGGATTCAATCATTCATGTACATGTATCCATTCCCCCCCAACCAAACTCATCTTCCATCCAGACTGACACATAACACTGAGCAGTTTCTTGTGCTATACAGTGGGTCCTTGGGTTGGTTAAGAAACATAGTATTTTTATGATACAACCCTAGTAAGTTACATTCTAAAGACAAAATGAACCACAAAGAAATCTTAAACTATACACAGTGCTCTTTTTGTTGGCAATAAAGTTGGTATCTTCGTTTCTTATTGCTGCTCTAACAAATAACCACAGATTTAATTTTTAAAATAACACAAGTGTATAATCTTCCACTTTTGGAGGTCGGAAATATGAAATGAGTCTCACTGGATTAAACTCAAGGTGTCAGCAGGTTTGTGTTCACTTCTGAAGGCTGTAGGAGAGCATCTGTTTTCTTATCTTTTCCAGTTCCCAGGAGCTGCCCATATTCCTTGGCCTTGTGGGCCCCTCCCATCTTCAAAGCCAGCAATATCCAGTCTAATTTTTCCTGCCCTCTCTCTGATTCCAACTCTTCTGCCTTTTTCATCTCCATTTAAATACTCTTGTGACTCCATTGGGCTCACTTGAATAATCCAAGATACTCTCTTTGTTTTCAGTTTTGTTGATTATCAAAGTTAATTCTCTGAAGAATTGATTTTCTCTTGCCATGTTATAAAACATATTTACAGGTTCTAGGGATTAGAAGTGAACATTTTTGCAGGTCAGTATCTGCCCACTAGCCCCCAAACATTCACAATTGTTCCACATGAAAAATGTATTCATTCCATCGCAAGGTCCCTAAAGTTCCAATTCATTACAGCATCAAGTCTAAAATCTCAACTGAGTATCATTAGTTCAAAAATCTCAATTCTCACCATCTGAATCAGGTGTAGGTAAGACTCTGGCTATCATCCATCTTAGACACCATTCCTCTCCATCTGTGAGCCTGTGAAACTCAAGAAACAAGCTATCTGCTCCCAAACAACAAGGGTGGGACAGGCTATTTGATTCAAAGAATAAGATGGGAGGAAAAAAGGAGTCACAGGTCTCAAGTAATTTCAATATCCAGCCAAGCAAATTCCATTTAGACTATGGTCAGGGAAGAACCCTCTCTAGCTCAAGGCTCAACCCTTGGAGTCATGCTCGCTTTCTTCTATGAAAGGTCTCAGATTTGCAGCTGAATAGTTTTATCAGCTTGTTTCTTTCTGATAGAATTTTAGGAGTCCAGCAGCCTTTTCTCTCTCTTTTTTTTTTTTTTTTTTTTGTTCCATTTGAGCCAGTCTGATAGTGTTTCTGCTGGCATAAGTTCTCAAGAGCCTTGTGAATTTCCTGTGCATATCTCAAGGATTTACTCCACTAGACAAGTGGCTCCCCTACAGAAATTTCCTGAATGATCCCACCTCTATTCCTTGCTTCTGTTGAGACAGCTGAAGGATCCACAATTCATGCACCTTCAAGAGCCCTCTATAAAATCAGAAACTCTGAACTTTGAGCTTTTCAAGGCACTAACAAAAGTTGCTGATCTATAGTCTTCCATTTTTCTCTAGACTATGATTTCCTGACATTGAATCTCCTAATTTTAGCTTCTTTTGCCATCTGGATAAGCTGACAACTTCCCAAATCATTAAGTTCTGGTTCCTTTTCACTTGACAATTATTTCCTCAATCTATATCTTTCTATAGTATTTTGCTATAAGGAGCAAAAAGAAATCAGACCACACATTTAGCACCTGGCTTGGAAACTTCAGCTAAATATCTAAATTCATCATTTGCAAGTTTTGCTTTCCATGTAACTGCAGAACACAATTCAGTAAGCTTTTAGCTAATCCCCTTTCCAAGGGTTTCCAATAATATATTTCTCATTTCCATCTGAGCCCTCACCAGCAGTACTTTTAATATCCGTGTTTCTATCAACATTCTGTTCATGGAGACACTACACTGGGAAAGATCCTCAGTGTTCTTCTTACTGGCTGCAGGTAATAAATCCTTCATTCTCAAACAAAAACATAAAAAAAAAAAAAAACTTCTGCTCATGATGATTTACAGATCCTATAAGGCTTCCCTGGTGGCTCAGTAGTAAAGAATCCACCTGCCAATGCAGTTGACACAGGTTCAATCCCTGGGTCAGAAAGATCCCCTGGAGAAGGAAGTGGCAGACTACTCCAGTATTCTTGCCTGGAAAATAGCATGGACAAGAGGAGCCTGATGGGCTACAGTCCATGGGGTCGCAAAAGAGTTAGATACAACTTAGCAACTATGCAACAAAAAAGGCAGCTGAAGTTTCCTCTACTATGCTGACAAAGCTTTTAACATCCATATTTCTACTAACAATCTATTCAACAATCTAGGTTTTTTCCTAGATTAATGCTTCTAAAAATTCCTCCAACCTCCAGTCACTGCCCAAATTCAAAAACCAATTTTTTTAATTCAAAAACATTCAAAATATTTGCTTCCTATTGCTACTATAACAAATTATCACAGATTTAGTGGCTTAAAACAATGCAAATTTATAATCTTACAATTTTGGAAGTCATATGTCCAAAATTAAGCTAGGCTTCAACAGTATGTGAACTGAGAATTTCCAGATATTCAAGTTGGATTTAGAAAAGACAGAGGAACCTGAGAACGAATTTCCAACATTGACTGGATCACAGAAAAAGCAAAAGAATTACAGAAAAACATCTACTTCTGCTTCATTGACTACACTAAAGCCTTTGACTGTGTGAATCAAAACAAACTGTGGAAAATTATTAAAGAGATGGGGATATATGGCAAAAACTACCACAGCATTGTAAAGCAATTAGCTTCCAATTAAAATAAATAAAGTTTAAAAATAAAATAAAATTAAAAAAAAAAATAATAAAAAAAAAAAATAAATAAAATAAAATAAAATAAATACATAAAATTTTTAAAAAGAGATGGGAATACCAGACCACCTTACCTGCCTCCTGCAAAACCTGTATTCAGGTTCAGAGGCAACAGTTGTATTGGACATGGAACAATGGACTGGTTCCAAATTGGGAAAGGAGTACGTCAAGGCTGTATATCATCACCCTGCTTATTTAACTTATATGCAGAGTACATCATGAGAAATGTACACTGGATGAAACACACCTGGAATCAAGATTGCTGGGAGAAATGTCAATAACCTCAGATACCCAGATACCACCACCCTTATACCAGAAAGTGAAGAGGAACTACAGAGCCTCTGGCTAAAGGTGAGAGAGGAGAGTGGAAAAGCTGATTTAAAACTCACCATGGTAAATAGATAGGGAAACGATGAAAACAGTGACAGACTTTATTTTCTTGGGTTCCAGAACAACTGCAGATGGTCACTGCAGCCATGAGAATAAAAGATTCTTGCTCCTCAGAAGAAAAACTATGACAAACCTAGGCAGCCTATTAAAAAGCAGAGACATCACTTTGCCAACCAAGGTTGGCAAGGTCCGTATGTATAGTCAAAGCTACGGTTTTTCTAGTAGTCATGTATGGATGTGAGAGTTAGATCTTAAAGAAGGCTGAGCACCAAAGAATTGATACTTTTGAACTGTGGTGTTGGAGAAGACTCTTGAGAGTCCCTTGGATTGCAAGGAAATCAAACCAGTCAGTCTTAAAGGAAATCAATCCTGAATATTCATTGGAAGGGCTGATGCTGATGCTGATGCTGAAGCTGAATCGCCAATACTTTGGCCACCTAATGCAAAGAGCTGACTCATTGGAAAAGACCCTGATGCTGGAAAAGATTTAAGGCAGGAGGAGAAGAGGATGACAGAGGGTGAAATGGTTGGATGGCATCACTGACTCAGTAGACATGAGTTTGAGCAAGCTCTGGGAGATGGTGAAGGACAGGGAAGCCTGAAGCGCTGCAATCCATGGGGTCACAAAGAGTCGGACATGATTGAAGACTGAATAACAACAACAAATGTCCAGAATGGACCTCACTGGAAATTGATCAGAGTTTATTATTAAGAGTATTTATTCAAAGAGAACAAGTGAATCCCATTAAGAACAGTGAGCCCTGATGCAATTTAACCTACCCTCAATCCATTCCCCACTCTCCAGCTCCACAATAGTCTTAAAAAATAACAACCCACATTCTCGGTGTAAAGTAGCTGCCTGACTGTCACAAAGAGCACAACAAAGCTAGAGCTCTTTCAAAACTACAGTCCTAAAGAATTGTCATAATTTTATTGGTTTGATGATTTCTTGGAAGATCTGCAGACTTGCAAGGCTGTCTGTATTTGATCTGACTCAGTTAAGTCCAGTTCAGTTCAGTTGCTCAGTCGTGTCTGCTCAGTGCTTTCGTAATAGGAAAAACAATTAAAAGCAAAATGCTTATTCATGCTATCTATGGTGGTGGATAGTAGTTGGAGCAAACATTAGACTAGCCAAAAATTTTAAAAGGAAAAGCTTAAGAGTGAGATATCCATGAGGACCTGGAAAATTTCTGACATATTCCTGGGAATCTAGAAGACAATTTGAATGCAGAGGGCTGTGCATATGCTCAGAAAAGGCTTGAGAAGACCCTCAACTCTCATCTCTGGCTGACTTGAAGGAACTACACAAGCTAGTGAAGGCAAAAGAAGGAGGGAGGGGTATTGCCTGGCTTAGTGTTAAGTTTGTGCCATAACATGAACACATATCCCTTTGGCAAAGACTAGGAGGCTTATCTTCTTGCCTGGAGAATCCCAGGCATGGGGGAGCCTGGTGGGCTGCCGTCTATGGGGTCACACAGAGTCAGACACGACTGACTCGACTTAGCAGCAGCAGCAGGAGGCTTATCTAAGAAATTCTCCATTCATTAACTGACAACTAAGCCACCAAGCAGAGATTTCAGTAGCCACACATGACAAACAACCACAGACTTTACAGAATTAGTTCAGAAAAGTCATTAAACAAACAACATTTACAACAAACAGCAACAAAAACTAACTCTGATGGGGAAGAGAAGGAAGAATCTAATTTCCAAACTTGCCATATTGTATTTTTAAATGTACAGATTTCAGCAAAAATTTAGGAAACATACAAAAAAAAAAAAAAAAAACTAGAGTGTATGTCCCATACACAGAAAAAAGGGCAATCAATAGAAACTGTCCCTGAGAAACCCAGATGACGAACTAACTAGACAAAGACTTTAAATCAGCTACTTTAAATAGAATGGAGTAATATTCATCTACAAACAGGAATGAACTACTGAAATATACTGAAACATAGATGAATCTTGAAAATATTAAGCAAGGTAAAAGAAGCTGGCCACAAAAGACATATACTATTCCATTTATATGAAATGTTCAGAATAGGCAAGCCTACGGATATAAAAAGTAGATTAGTGATTGCCTAGGACTGCAGAGGGTAAGTGTGAGGGAATGGCTCACATTGTGAGGGTAAGTATAAGGGAGTGACTGCTTATGGGTAGGAATTTTGTTTTGGTAGATGTGGGAGAGTGAGTAATAACTTTGGTAATAATTGTTCACATCTATGAATCTAATTGGAGAAGGCAATGGCACCCCACTCCAGTACTCTTGCCTGGAAAATCCCATGGGCAGAGGAGCCTGGTAGGCTGCAGTCCATGGGGTCACTAAGAGTCGGACACGACTGAGCGACTTCACTTTCACTTTTCACTTTCATGCATTGGAGAAGGAAATGGCACTCCAGTGTTCGTGCCTGGAGAATGCCAGGGACGGCAGAGCCTGCTGGGCTGCCGTCTATGGGGTCGCACAGAGTCTGACACGACTGAAGTGACTTAGCAGTGACTTAGCATGAATCTAATAAAACGCCCTGAATTATATTCTTTAAATAGGTGAATTTATGGCATATGAACTACATCAATAATGCTGTAATTTAAAAAAATAATAAAACTAGGCCTAAGCAAGAAGTGCAGCCAAAATGTGACCACATAAGGGAAAATCATCCCTTTGCCAAATGCTGCTTGCCCAGCTTCTTCATACTCAAAGACTCTTGGAGAAAAAAAAAAAAAAAACACTTATGTATCATGTCTACTTTAACTTAACTTTTGAATAAATTGATTAAAGGTGACCACAATAACTGCTTGCCTCCATTCAGTTCAGCTGGCTTAAACTGTTACATGAAATTAAAATTGAGACCAGCTAATATTCATTTATTCATTACTTCAGTAAGTATTTGCTGGACATTTAGAAATCTCATGTAACCAGGAAGCATGTAGATTGGTCAAGTTCATAGTCAAAAGAGCGGCTTCTACCTTGGATGCTCAGTGGGTCAGTCATGATGAGTGGCCCAAGCCCAGAGTGTAACCCAAGGATGAACTGAACCACGATGCTCTTGCCCTCAGGGAGCCTCGAGTCTAGTGGGAGAGACAACCATGAACTATGTTACCAACCCAGGTGAAGACTCAAAGGAAAGATGGCCATCCTGCAGAAGACCATAACCAAAGGGCCTCACTAGGACTGCCAATTGAGAAGGGCCAGTTGGCCACCATGGGATGAGAATGTGTTAACATTGTATTTCTTGAGCTGGGCAATTGCTACACAGGTGTGCTTACTTTATGAAAGTTCAGCAAGTTATTTACCTATGAGCTGTTCCTTTTTCTCTATGTATGTTATACTTTAATTAAAAGTTTACTTGACAAAATTTCATTATGTGGAGCTTTGAAGTTAAATACAGATACACAGATATCTACATCCCTGTGTTTCCACCAGCCTCCTCTCTAGCTTCAACTCATGCCTTCAATCCTCATACTCTGCTCTAAGTTCAGAATTCCAAGATTTTCCTGAGCTGAGACTTTTCTACATGCTTTTTCATATGCCTGAAGTGCATTTGTCTGCTCTTCACAAACTTGATATTTCTGAAAATCCAATCTCAATTGAAATGCCACTCTCTCATCTATGTTTCCCAGTGCCCTCCATGATCCTGCACAGTGCCATGTGAGTGTTCATTGACTATACAGACCTTGGACAACAAAGTGATGTCTCTGCTTTTTAATAGGCTGTCTAGCTTTGTCATAATTTTTCTTCTGAGGAACAATCTTTTAAGGAGAAGGAAATGCATTAAACAACACAATGACAGGAACAAGGTCCCTATCATTCCTATCATCTCCTCACTCCTACCAACCTGGGAGGTTTGCAGAATCGTAGCATATGGATTCTTAACACAGTGGCACAAAGGCAGCTCTGATTCACCAGAAGACATGATTATCAAAACATCTTTGTGTGTAGATGTGATGATGCTTTACTCACACAGTAGAGAAAGACTGGGAGAAGGCAATGGCACCCCACTCCAGTACTCTGGCCTGGAAAATCCCATGGATGGAGGAGCCTGGTAGGCTGCAGTCCATGGGGTCGCTAAGAGTCAGACACAACTGAGCGACTTCACTTTCACTTTTCACTTTCATGCATTGGAGAAGGAAATGACAACCCACTCCAGTGTTCTTGCCTGGAGAATCCCAGGGATGGGGGAGCCTGGTGGGCTGCCATCTATGGGGTCGCACAGAGTTGGACACGACTGAAGTGACTTAGCAGCAGCAGCAGCAGAGAAAGACTACACGGTATAATTTTGCCCAGCCACACTGTTATCAAAGTCATGCCACTTCCTCCCCAACACTAGACTATACCTAAAATTATCCCCCAAATGTACCAGGTGCAGTTGGGGTTGTTATTGTTGTTCAGTCGCTCAGTCTGGACATTTGTTCATGCTGTTCAGTCTTCAATCGTGTCCGATTCTTTGTGACCCCATCGACTGCAGCATTTCAGACTTCCCTGTCCTTCACCATCTCCCAGAGCTTGCTCAAACTCATGTCTACTGAGTCAGTGGTGCCATCCAACCATCTCATCCTCTGTCATTCCCTTCTCCTCCTGTCTTCAATCTTTCCCAGCATCAGGGTCTTTTCTAATGAGTCAGCTCTTCACATCAGATAGCCAAAGTATTGGAGATTCAGTTTCAGCATCAGCCCTTCCAATGAATATTCAGGATTGATTTCCTTTATGACTGACTGGTTTGGTCTCCTTGCAATCCAAGAGACTCTCAAAAGTCTTCTTCAACACTTCCAAACTCATTCTATGAGGCCAACATCACCCTAATAAAAAAACCAGACAAAGATGCCACAAAAAAAGAAAGCTACAGCCCAATATCACTGATGAACATAGATGCAAAAATCCTTAACAAAATTCTAGCAAACAGAATCCAACAACATATTAAAAACATCATATATCACGACCAAGTGGGCTTTATCCCAGGGATGCAAGGATTCTTTAATATCCACAAATCAATCAATGTAATACACCACATTAACAAATTGAAAGATAAAAATCATATGATTATCTCAATAGATGCAGAGAAAGCCTTATAGATTCAACATCCATTTATGATTAAAAAGAAACCCTTCAGAAAGCAGGCATAAAAGGAACATACCTCAACATAATAAAAGCTATATATGACAAACCCAGAGCAAACATTATCCTCAACGGTGAAAAATTGAAAGCATTTCCCCTAAAGTCAGGAACAAGACAAGGTGCCCACTATCACCACTACTATTCAACATAGTTTTGGAAGTTTTAGCCACAGCCATCAGAGAAAAAAAAGAAATTAAAGTGTTCCATGTCTGAAAATAATAAGTAATACTCTCACTGCAGATGACATGATCCTCCACATAGAAAACCCTAAAGACACCACCAGAAAATTACCAGAGCTAATCAATGAATATATTAAAGTTATAGGATATAAAATTAATACACAGAAATCCACTGCATTCCTGTACATGAACAATGAGAAAACAGAAAGAGAAATCAGGGAAACAATTCCATTCACCATTGCAATGAAAAGAATAAAATACTTAGGAATAAATCTACCTAAAGAAACAAAACACCTATATATATATAACTATAAAACACTGATGAAAGAAATCAAAGAGGACACAAATAGATGGAGAAATATACCATGTTCGTGGATTGGAAGAATCATTATAGTGAAAATGAGTATACTACCCAAAGCAATCTATAGATTCAATGCAATCCCTATCAAGCTACCAATGGTATTTTTCACAGAACTAGAGCAAATTGCCAGGGTCCAGCCCCGGTGGATCCAGGGAATTCGAAGGGGAGACAGCATCAGCGATCAGGAAACAATAGATCAATTAAGCGTTAATTAAAGATATAAAGAGTGGTTAAATAAGGATAGCTAAGTGAGAAAATTTAGTGGAGAAAAGAGGCTGAATAATTCAGCCAGAAGGTGAGAGAAAGAACGACATGGGGAGACCAAGTTTCGGTGAACAAGGCCCGCACTTTATTTTCCAAAGTAGTTTTTATACCTTAAGTTATGCATAGAAGATAATGGGGGAAGGGGAAGAGTCATGCAGTAAGCCAGTCTTTCTTCCTGCAAACTTATCATATGCAAAAGTTTAGGTGATTTGCATCATCTTCTGGCCCGGATGCCTGTTAACATTTTAAGATCCTTTCTTCAGAAAACTTATTTTTCTCTAAAGGTGATTAGTCAGGCGCCACCCTCCGAAAGCATTAGATAAAGTTGCATTCCTATAGGGCAAAGGTGTGGTGGGCTACAACAAGAAAAAGAATTAACTCAAGGGTCCAAGGTTACAAACATTAAAGTTACTACTTACACCAATTATATTCATCAATACACTGCCAGAGACACAGCAGGTAATGGATATGGAAACTTAGCAGCAAACATTGACCCAACAAGTGAAAAACCCTTCACCAATACAATTTCTAATCAATCTTTTAACTGCTCAAAGGAATCTGTATTTAGACAGTTTAGAACATCTCATGCCTCTCACAGTTGGGAGGCTCTGAACAATCACATGTGGCTGGAAAAACCTATTCAGGCAGGCTAGAGGACTTCCAAAGGAGTTTGTAGGTTGAAACACTGTCACACCCAGGAATTATTAACTGGAGCTGTAAGTTAACTCTTTTTTCAGAGAGAGGTAGTGGGGGACAGCCCCCTGTAAAGTCAGAGGTGTGGGTGAGAGCACAAAGCAGAAAGTAGGCAGACTCTGGTTTTGGGGGTAGATGCTCGAGAATTTCCAGGGGGATTCCTGAGGCTCGATCCCGCCTTTGCATATGCCGAGCCTCCTTCCTCATGACCCTTGCCACGGGCGGAGCTCCTGCTCCCGGCATCAAATAATTTCACAATTTGTATGGAAATACTAAAAACCTTGAATAGCCAAGGAAATCTTGAGAAAGAAGAATGGAACTGGAGGAATCAACCTGCCTGACTTCAGGCTATACTACAAAGCTACAGTCATCAAGACAATATGGTACTGGCACAAAGACAGAAACATAGATCAATGGAACAAAATAGAAAGCCCAGAGATAAATCCACGCACCTATGGACATCTTATCTTTGACAAAGAAGGCAAGAATATGCAATGGAGAAAAGACAATCTCTTTAACAAGTGATGCTGGGAAAACTGGTCAACCACTTGTAGAAGAATGAAACTAGAACACTTTCTAACACCATACACAAAAATAAACTCAAAATGGATTAAAGATCTAAACATAAGACCAGGAACTATAAAACTCCTAGAGGCAAACATAGGCAAAACACTCTCCGACATAAATCACAGCAGGATCCTCTATGACCCACCTCCCAGCATAATGGAAACAAAAGCAAAAATAAACAAATGGGACCTAATTAAACATAAAATCTTTTGCATAACGAAGGAAACCATCAGCAAGATGAAAAGACAGCCTTCAGAATGGGAGAAAATAATAACAAATGAAGCAACCGACAGAGAATTAATCTCAAAAATATACAGGCAACTCCTGCAGCTCAATTCCAGAAAAATAAATGACCCAATCAAAAAATGGGCCAAAGAATTAAACAGACATTTCTCCAAAGAAGACATACAGATGGCTAACAAACACATGAAAAGATGCTCAACATCACTCTTTATCACAGAAATGCAAATCAAAACCACATAAGGTACCATCTCATGCTGGTCAGAATGGCTGCTATCCAAAAGTCTACAAACAATAAATGCTGGAGAGGGTATGGAGAAAAGGGAAGCCTCTTACACTGTTGGTGGGAATGCAAACTAGTACAGCCACTATGGAGAACAGTGTGGAGATTCCTTTAAAAACTGGAAACAGAACTGCCATATGACCCAGCAATCCCACTGTTGGGCATACACACTGAGGAAACCAGAATTGAAAGAGACACGTGTACCCCAATGCACTGTTTATAATACCCAGGACATGGAAGCAACCTAGATGTCTATCAACAGACAAATGGATAAGAAAGCTGTGGTACATATACACAATGGAATATTACTCAGCCATTAAAAAGAATTCATTTGAATCAGTTCTAATGAGGTGGATGAAACTGGAGCCTATTTTACTGAGTGAAGTAAGTCAGAAAGAAAAACACCAATACAGTATACTAACGCATATATATGGAATTTAGAAAGATGGTAATGATAACCCTATATGCAAGACAGCAAAAGAAACACAGATGTATAGAACAGTCTTTTGGACTCTGTGGGAGAAGGTGGGGGTGAGATGATTTGAGAGAATAGCATTGAAACATGTATATAATCATATGTGAAACAGATCACCAGTCCAGGTTTGATGCATGAGACGGGATGCTCAGGGCTGGTGCACTGGGATGACCCAGAGGGATGGAATGGGGAGGGAGGTGGGAGGGGGGTTCAGGATGGGAAACACATGTACACCCATAGCTGATTCATGTCAATGTATGGCAAAAACCACTACAATATTGTAAAGTAATTAGCCTTCAATTAAAATAAATAATTTTTTTTAATAATAAAAATGTTTAAAACCCCACCACAGTTCAAAAGCATCAGTTCTTCAGTGCTCAGCCTTCTTTATGATCCAGCTCTCACATCCATACATGACTACTGGAAAAACCATAGCTTTGACTATACAAATGGACCTTGGTTGGCAAAGTGATGTCTCTGCTTTTTAATAGGCTGTCTAGGTTTGTCATAGTTTTTCTTCTGAGGAGCAAGAATCTTTTAATCTCATGGCTGCAGTGACCATCTGCAGTCGTTCTGGAACCCAAGAAAATAAAGTCTGTCACTGTTTTCATTGTTTCCCTGTCTATTTGCCATGGTGAGTTTTAAATCAGCTTTTCCACTCTCCTCTCTCACCTTTAGCCAGAGGCTCTGTAGTTCCTCTTCACTTTCTGGTATAAGGGTGGTGGTATCTGGGTATCTGACGTTATTGACATTTCTCCCAGCAATCTTGAGTCCAGGTTGTGTTTCATCCAGTGTACATTTCTCATGATGTACTCTGCATATAAGTTAAATAAACAGGGTGACGATATACAGCCTTGACGTACTCCTTTCCCAATTTGGAACCAGTCCATTGTTCCATGTCCAGTTCTAACTGTTGCTTCTTGACATGAATACAGGTTTTGCAGGAGGCAGGTCAGGCGGTCTGGTATTCCCATCTCTTTAAGAATATTCTACAGTTGTTGTGATCCACTCAGTTAAATACTTAAGGTTAGTCAATGAACAGAAGTAGATGTTCTTCTGGAATACTCTTGCTTTTTCTATGGTCTGACAACAGATGTTGGCAATTTGATCTCTGGTTCCTCTGCCTTTTCTAAATCCAGCTTGTACATCTGGAATTTCTCAGTTCACATACTGTTTAAGCCTGGCTTGGAGAATTTTGAGCATTATTTTGCTAGCATGTGAATTCAGTGCAATTGTGCAGTAGTTCGAACATTCTTTGGCATTGCCTTTCTTTAGGATTGGAATAAAAACTGACCTTTTCCAGCCCTGTGGCCACTGCTGAGCTTTCCAAATTTGCTTGCAAAATGAATGCAGCAGTTGGGGGAAGGTCTCTTAATGTCAAACGAGATATTGAGAAAGCAAGAAGAGCTTAAGTTAGAGCTGGTCAGAAATTAGGCCAGAATTGCTGAGTCATCCTTACATCACTAGCCTATCTTCTTTGGCCAACCCCCTTACTCTGCTCTGACCACAGGCCAACACCTCTACTGAGTACAACCCAACCCTCACTCCACCTACACCTGACCTTCAGCCTGCCTTCAGATGGATCACCTTATCTCAGCCACAAACAGTCTTGTCTTTGAATGTATATCTTATTCCTTTACCCAGACTGTGAACTTTCTTGGGCAAGACACTAATGTCTCCTCAGAGACTGAATATACAAATGGACAATGGCCAGACCATATATGACAATAGAACTCTAATCCACAATCTGTACCAACCAGCCTAGTAAGCCAAACCCCTACAGCAATCATCCCAGAAGGGTTAGGAATAAGTCAGTTACTTCCAGCTTCCTTATTTGTTACATATGCTTCCAACTCAAGACCAACTAGAAAAGAGCAAGTATGTTCCCCAAACCAATCATACAAGATGCTTAGTTTCTTGTCTGGACCCCTCCAGGGTCCTCATGCAAACAACCTCCAATTATAGCATACCTGAAACTTTCCCTTTCTTTTTTTGGCTGTAATTTTTCCCTACTCTCTGCCTGCCTTTGAGTCCCTGACAAACGCAAGTGATGGTGACTGACTCCCTTGCTAGAGCAGGCTCTGAATAAATGGCTTCTGTTTTTTCTCATTTGGGTGATTTGGAGAAATTAACAAGATGGCCTCAGTCAGGCTCTCTTGCCCCACAGTCTCATGTGCTCTTGCCCCATATTCTGTAAACAATGACTTTGCAGGGTTCTGTAACAGCTGAGATCACTCATAGCACTGTGCATGCATGTCACAAAGTACTCACTTGGTCACAGGCAACTTTGTGCAGTACACCTATATGAGCTTCACCATGAAAGCCTTGGTTGTTGCTGCATTGAGGCTACACTGGAGCAGCTTCATGGTTATGTTATATGAGGTTCTGTTATGTCTATGTCATGGCTACATTATGGTTATGTCATGGCTGCTGTGTCAGCCAGGAGAGAGGCTGTGTTATGGCTGCCATGCCAGCCAGGAAAGAATAAACATGTCTGCAGTTCCTACAGCTCCTCGGGTCTTCTTTCGGGCTCTTAGCTCACGCCTTGCCTACCCTGGGTTCAGAAACAGTGAAGACAGTGTGAACAATGAGACAACTGGCCTCACAAACATGATCAGCAATACAGGTGGTATATTATTTCCAGTTTTCCTGGAGCTCCCAATGAGATACAGTCTGTACTACCCATCACTGCAGATCCCAGCCTTTTGCCAGATGCATTATCTATAGATAATAATATATGAGCCCCTTGTGACTTGCTGCTCATGACTTGTCAAATCCATACCAACATGATAAATCAGGGCTAGGTTTGAACTCTGTAGTCCAAGCTTCCAGAAGACCAGAGCTCTGCAGCTTCTAGGGCTTCTTCCTGCCTCCCCAAGACTCCAGCATCTCCAGCCATGGCCCCACATGATGAGAGGACTCCTGCCATCCCCCTAGTCCAAAGGCCCCCACTATGGCAGCCCTGGAGGCCCACAGACCCTGAAGCCCTCCCATCCAGGAGCTCTCAGGCACCACATCCTGGAGCAACCCCCAGCCACCTCATCCCAGCCCCCAATGGAGGGAGGTAAGTTGCTGGACCTCCCTTGGATGTTTTCATCAGGAGACGGGGTGGCCACAGGTGATGAGGACCTCCATCCCATTGCCCTGGTTCAATGTCGATTTTCTGAAGGTATTCTGCAGCCACCCGGCCAAGACAAGGAGAAGCTGGAGGCTCGCTGTTTGCCCTGCCCCACACCCAGGGGAGCCGGTTGGATCATCCCTTTGGGAGTAGGACAGAATCCAATCAGAGCTTGTCATGGTCTTTTGAATGGACCCTCCCCATGGAGCCTTCAGGTCCAGTGGTGTGGTGGGTGGACTCCCCAACCCCTCCTCTATCACTGAGGCCACTGAGGCTGCTGAGGCTGGAGATTGCGCTGTGTACATCAGGGAGGTAGGCATGTCCCAGCCTGTACAAGGGGCCCTGTCAGCTCCAGAAGGCCTGCTTCCCAGGTGCAGATGGATGATCCATGAGTCTCCCCAACCCCAAAGGGGATGGGGAGGGCTATCCTCAGGCCCCAACTGTCCCCCTTGAGCCCTTGCCAACAGCAGGGGACCCACTCAGACCAGCCTTGCTATAGGCAGAGGAGACGTAGGAGGAATGGGAGTTCTTGGCTGGAGAGGAATCCCTGCTCCCTCTACCCACCAGGGAGGCCGCCCTGACCATCCTGGACCAGTCCTGGAGTAGCAGCAGCCAGCATCCCCTGACCAGCCTTTTGTCCTCTTTGCTGACACCTCTGACCCCCAGGCAGGCACTGTCTGCCAAGGAGAAGGCTGTGACTCTGACCTGGGCTGAGACCACCCAACCCAGAATAGAAGTTCAAGACCCCTGTCAGGCATCCCCTGAGCCTGCAGGCCCTGATACCAGCTCCCAGCAGCTAGAGGACCTTCTGGCATAACCACCACTCAGTGCACAGCAGGGATCCAGACCTGAGCTGAAGGATGCCCAAACCTGCATTGCCTGCTCTGAGGCTTCTCAGGTGGTGCTGGTGGTAAAGAATCTGCTTCCATTTCAAGAGATGCTGGTTTGATCCCTGGGTCAGGAAGATCATTTGCAGTAGGACATGGCAACTCATTCCAGTATTCTTGCCTGGAAAATTCCATGAAAAGAAGAGCCTGGCAGGCTATAGTCCACGGGTCCAGAAAGAGTTGGACAAACTAAGTGACTGAGCACATCCTTTGTACTCAGTTCAGTTCAGTCACTTAGTCATGTCCAACTCTTTGGGACTCCATGGACTGCAGCACTCCAGGCGTTCTTGTCCATCACTAACTCCAGGAGCTTATTCAAACTCATGTCCATCGAGTCAGTGATGCCATCCAACCATCTCCTCCTCTGTCATACCCTTCTCCTCCTACCTTCAATCTTTCCCAGCATCAGTTCAGTTCAGTTCAGTCACTCAGTCGTGCCTGACTCTTTGCAACCCCGTGAATTGCAGCACGCCAGGCCTCCCTGTTCATCACCATCTCCCGGAGTTCACTCAAACTCACGTCCATCGAGTCGGTGATCCCATCCAGCCATCTCATCCTCTGTCATCCCCTTTTCCTCCTGCCCCCAATCCCTCCCAGCATCAGAGTCTTTTCCAATGAGTCAACCCTTCGCATGAGGTGGCCAGAGTACTGGAGTTTCAACTTTAGCATCATTCCTTCCAAAGAACACCCAGGAGCCTATTATACAGAGTGAAGTAAGCCAGAAAGAAAAACACCAATACAGTATACTAACGCATATATATGGAATTTAGAAAGATGGTAACAATAACCCTGTATACGAGACAGCAAAAGAGACACTGATGTATAGAACAGTCTTATGGACTCTATGGGAGAGGGAGAGGGTGGGAAGATTTGGGAGAATGACATTGAAACATGTATAATATCATGAATGAAACGAGTCGCCAGTCCAGGTTCGATGCACGATACTGGGTGCTTGGGGCTGGTGCACTGGGACGACCCAGCGGGATGGTATGGGGAGGGAGGACGGAGGAGGGTTCAGGATGGGGAACACATGTATACCTGTGGCGGATTCATTTCAATTAAAAAACAAAAAAAAAAAAGAACACCCAGGGCTGATCTCCTTCAGAATGGACTGGTTGGATCTCCTTGCAGTCCAAGGGACTCTCAAGAGTCTTCTCCAACACCACAGTTCAAAAGCATCAATTCTCCGGGGCTCAGCTTTCTTCACAGTCCAACTCTTGCATCCATACATGACCACAGGAAAAACCATAGCCTTGACTAGATGGACCTTTGTTGGCAAAGTAATGTCTCTGCTTTTCAATATGCTATCTAGGTTGGTCATAACTTTTCTTCCAAGGAGTAAGCGTCTTTTAATTTCATGGCTGCAGTCACCATCTGCAGTGATTTTGGAGCCCAAAAAAATAAAGGCTGACACTGTTTCCACTGTTTCCCTGTCTATTTCCCATGAAGTGATGAGACCGGATGCCATGATCTTCATTTTCTGAATGTCGAGTTTTAAGTCAACTTTTTCACTCTCCTCTTTCACTTTCATCAAGAGGCTTTTTAGTTCCTCTTCACTTTCTGCCATAAGGGTGGTGTCATCTGCCTATCTGAGGTTATTGATATTTCTCCCAGCAATCCCAGCATCAGGGTTTTCTCAAATGAGTCAGTTCCTTGCATCAGGTGGCCAAAGTATTGGAGTTTCAGCTTTTGCATCAGTCCTTCTGATGAATATTCAGGACTGATTTCCTTTAGGATTAACTTGCTGGTCTCCTTGCAGTCCAAGGGACTCTCAAGAGTCTTCTCCAACACCACAGTTCAAAAGCATCAATTCTTCGGTGCTCAGCTTTCGTTATAGTCCATCTCTCATATCCATACATGACTACTGGAAAAACCATAGCTTTGACTATATGGACTTTTGTGGGCAAAGTAATGTCTCTGCTTTTCAATATGCTATCTAGGTTGGTCATAGCTTTTCTTCAAAGGAGCAACCGTCTTTTAATTTCATGGCTGCAGTTACCATCTGCAGTGATTTTGGAGCCCAAGAAAATAAAGTCTGTCACTGATTCCACTGTTTCCCTATTTGCCATGGAGAGACAGGACCAGATGCCACGATCTAAGTTTTTTGAATTTTGAGTTTTAAGCCAACTTTTTCACTATCCTCTTTCCCTTTCATCAAGAGGCTCTTACGTTCTTCTTCACTTTCAGCCAA
The DNA here is from genome assembly GCF_019923935.1 of Bubalus bubalis. NCBI lineage: Eukaryota > Metazoa > Chordata > Mammalia > Artiodactyla > Bovidae > Bubalus > Bubalus bubalis. The sequence continues at coordinate 32,824,336 of NC_059170.1, read as the reverse complement.
AAGGGTGGTTGGTATCATCTGCATATCTGACGTAATTGATATTTCTCCAAGCAATCTTGATTCCAGCTTGTGCTTCTTCCAGCCTGGCATTTCACATGATGTACTCTGCATATAAGTTAAATAATCAGGGTGACAGTATATAGCCTTGACTTACTCCTTTCCCAATTTGGGACCAGTCTGTTGTTCCATGTTTGGTTGTAACTGTTGCTTCTTGACCTGCATACAGATTTCTTAGGAGGTAGGTCAGGTGGTCTAGTATTCCCATCTCTTTAAGGATTTTCCACAGTTTATTGTGATCCACACAGTCAAAGGCTTTGGCATAATCAATAAAGCAGAAATAGATGTTTTTCTGGAACTCTCTTGCCTTTTTGATGATCCAGCAGATGTTGGCAATTTGATCTCTGGTTCCTCTGCCTTCTCTAAGTCCAGCTTGAACATCCAGAAGTTCATGGTTCACATACAGTTGAAGCCTGGCTTGGAGAATTTTGAGCATTACTTTGCTAGCATGTGAGATGAGTGCAATTGTGTGGCAGTTTGAACATTCTTTGGCATTGTCTTTCTTTGGGATTGGAATGAAAACTGACCTTTTCCAGTCCTGTGGCCACTGCTGAGCTTTCCAAATTTGCTATAACATTGAGTGCAGCACTTTCACAGCATCATCTTTTAGAATTTGAAATAGCTCAACTCCAAGTCCATCAACTCCACTAGCTTTGTTCATAGTGATGCTTCCTAAGGTCCACCTGACTTCGCACTCCAGGATGTCTGGCTCTAGATTGTGCTTATCTGGGTCATGAAGATCTTTTTTGTATAATTCTTCTGTGTATTCTTGCCACCTCTTCTTAATATCTTCTGCTTCTGTTAGGTCCATACCATATCTGTCCTTTATTGTGCCCATCTTTGCATGAAATGTTCCCTGGGTATCTCTAATTTTCTTATAAAGATCTCTAGTCTTTCCCATTCTATTGTTTTCCTCTATTCCTTTGCACTGATTGCTGAGGAAGGCTTTCTTATCTCTCCTTGCTATTCTTTGGAACTCTGCATTCAGATGCTTATATCTTTCCTTTTTCTCTTTTGCTTTTCTTTTTTTTTTTTTTTTTTTTTAAACTTTACATAATTGTATTAGTTTTGCCAAATATCAAAATGAATCCACCACAGGTATACATGTGTTCCCCATCCTGAACCCTCCTCCCTCCTTGCTCGCCATTCCCTCCCTCTGGGTCATCCCAGTGCACCAGCCTCAAGCATCCAGTATCGTGCATCGAACCTGGACTGGCAACTCGTTTCATACATGATATTTTACATGTTTCAATGCCATTCTCCCCAATCTTTCCACCCTCTCCCTCTCCCACAGAGTCCATAAGACTGTTCTATACATGAGTGTCTCTTTTGCTGTCTTGTACACAGGGTTATTGTTACCATCTTTCTAAATTCCATATATATGCGTTAGTATACTGTATTGGTGTTTTTCTTTCTGGCTTACTTCACTCTGTATAATAGGCTCCAGTTTCATCCACCTCATTAGAACTGATTCAAATGTATTCTTTTTAATGGCTGAGTAATACTCCATTGTGTATATGTACCAAAGCTTTCTTATCCATTCATCTGCTGATGGACATCTAGGTTGCTTCCATGTCCTGGCTATTATAAACAGTGCTGCGATGAACATTGGGGTACACGTGTCTCTTTCCCTTCTGGTTTCCTCAGTGTGTATGCCCAGCAGTGGGATTGCTGGATCATAAGGCAGGTCTATTTCCAGTTTTTTAAGGAATCTCCACACTGTTCTCCATAGTGGCTATACTAGTTTGCATTCCCACCAACAGTGTAAGAGGGTTCCCTTTTCTCCACACCGTCTCCAGCATTTATTACTTGTAGACTTTTGGATCGCAGCCATTCTGACTGGCGTGAAATGGTACCTCATAGTGGTTTTGATTTGCATTTCTCTGATAATGAGTGATGTTGAGCATCTTTTCATGTGTTTGTTAGCCATCTGTATGTCTTCTTTGGAGAAATGTCTATTTAGTTCTTTGGCCCATTTTTTGATTGGGTCATTTATTTTTCTGGAGTTGAGCTGTAGGAGTTGCTTGTATATTCTCGAGATTAGTTGTTTGGCAGTTGCTTCATTTGCTATTATCTTCTCCCATTCTGAAGGCTGTCTTTTCACCTTGCTAATAGTTTCCTTTGATGTGCAGAAGCTTTTAAGGTTAATTAGGTCCCATTTGTTTATTTTTGCTTTTATTTCCAATATTCTGGGACGTGGGTCATAGAGGATCCTGCTGTGATGTATGTCAGAGAGTGTTTTGCCTATGTTCTCCTCTAGGAGTTTTATAGTTTCTGGTCTTACGTTTAGATCTTTAATCCATTTTGAGTTTATTTTTGTGTATGGTGTTAGAAAGTGTTCTAGTTTCATTCTTTTACAAGTGGTTGACCAGATTTCCCAGCACCAGTTGTTAAAGAGATTGTCTTTAATCCATTGTATATTCTTGCCTCCTTTGTCAAAGATAAGGTGTCCATATGTGCGTGGATTTATCTCTGCGCTTTCTATTTTGTTCCATTGATCTATATTTCTGTCTTTGTGCCAGTACCATACTGTCTTGATAACTGTGGCTTTGTAGTACAGCCTGAAGTCAGGTAGGTTGATTCCTCCAGTTCCATTCTTCTTTCTCAAGATCGCTTTGGCTATTCGAGGTTTTTTGTATTTCCATACAAATTGTGAAATTATTTGTTCTAGCTCTGTGAAGAATGCTGTTGGTAGCTTGATAGGGATTGCATTGAATCTATAGATTGCCTTGGGTAGTATACTCATTTTCACTATATTGATTCTTCCAATCCATGAACATGGTATATTTCTCCATCTGTTAGTGTCCTCTTTGATTTCTTTCACCAGTGTTTTATAGTTTTCTATATATAGGTCTTTAGTTTCTTTAGGTAGATATATTCCTAAGTATTTTATTCTTTCCGTTGCAATGGTGAATGGAATTGTTTCCTTAATTTCTCTTTCTGTTTTCTCATTATTAGTGTATAGGAATGCAAGTGATTTCTGGGTGTTGATTTTATATCCTGCAACTTTACTATAGTCATTGATTAGTTCTAGTAATTTTCTGGTGGAGTCTTTAGGGTTTTCTATGTAGAGGATCATGTCATCTGCAAACAGTGAGAGCTTTACTTCTTCTTTTCCAATTTGGATTCCTTTTATTTCTTTTCTGCTCTGATTGCTGTGGCCAAAACTTCCAAAACTATGTTGAATAGTAATGGTGAAAGTGGGCACCCTTGTCTTGTTCCTCATTTTAGAGGAAATGCTTTCAATTTTTCACCATTGAGGATAATGTTTGCTGTGGGTTTGGCATATATAGCTTTTATTATGTTGAGGTATGTTCCTTCTATTCCTGCTTTCTGGAGAGTTTTTATCATAAATGGATGTTGAATTTTGTCAAAGGCTTTCTCTGCATCTGTTGAGATAATCATATGGTTTTTATTTTTCAATTTGTTAATGTGGTGTATTACATTGATTGATTTGTGGATATTGAAGAATCCTTGCATCCCTGGGATAAAGCCCACTTGGTCATGGTGTATGATCTTTTTAATGTGTTGTTGGATTCTGATTGCTAGAATTTTGTTAAGGATTTTTGCATCTATGTTCATCAGTGATATTGGCCTGTAGTTTTCTTTTTTTGTGGGATCTTTGTCAGGTTTTGATATTAGGGTGATGGTGGCCTCATAGAATGAGTTTGGAAGTTTACCATCCTCTGCAATTTTCTGGAAGAGTTTGAGCAGGATAGGTGTTAGCTCTTCTCTAAATTTTTGGTAGAATTCAGCTGTGAAGCCGTCTGGACCTGGGCTTTTGTTTGCTGGGTGATTTTTTATTACAGTTTCAATTTCCGTGCTTGTGATGGGTCTGTTAAGATTTTCTATTTCTTCCTGATCGAGTTTTGGAAAGTTGTACTTTTCTAAGAATTTGTCCATTTCTTCCACGTTGTCCATTTTATTGGCATATAATTGTTGATAGTACTCTCTTATGATCCTTTGTATTTCTGTGTTGTCTGTTGTGATCTCTCCATTTTCATTTCTAATTTTATTGATTTGATTTTTCTCCCTTTGTTTCTTGATGAGTCTGGCTAATGGTTTGTCAATTTTATTTATCCTTTCAAAAAACCAGCTTTTGGTTTTGTTGATTTTTGCTATGATCTGTTTCTTTTGCATTTATTTCTGCTCTAAGTTTTAAGATTTCTTTCCTTCTACTAACCCTGGGGTTCTTCATTTCTTCCTTTTCTAGTTGCTTTAGGTGTAGAGTTAGGTTATTTATTTGACTTTTTTCTTGTTTCTTGAGGTGTGCCTGTATTGCTATGAACTTTCCCCTTAGGACTGCTTTTACCGTGTCCCACAGGTTTTGGGTTTTTGTGTTTTCATTTTCATTCGTTTCTATGCAAATTTTGATTTCTTTTTTGATTTCTTCTGTGATTTGTTGGTTATTCAGCAGCGTGTTGTTCAGCCTCCATATGTTGGAATTTTTAATAGTTTTTCTCCTGTAATTGAGATCTAATCTTACTGCATTGTGGTCAGAAAAGATGCTTGGAATGATTTCTATTTTTTTGAATTTACCAAGGCTAGCTTTATGGCCCAGGATGTGATCTATCCTGGAGAAGGTTCCATGTGCGCTTGAGAAAAAGGTGAAATTCATTGTTTTGGGATGAAATGTCCTATAGATATCAATTAGGTCTAATTGGTCTATTGTATCATTTAAAGTTTGTGTTTCCTTGTTAATTTTCTGTTTTGTTGATCTATCCATAGGTGTGAGTGGGGTATTAAAGTCTCCCACTATTATTGTGTTATTGTTAATTTCTCCTTTCATACTTGTTAGCATTTGTCTTACATACTGCAGTGCTCCTGTGTTGTGTGCATATATATTTATAATTGTTATATCTTCTTCTTGGATTGATCCTTTGATCATTATGTAGTGACCATCTTTGTCTCTTTTCACAGTCTTTGTTTTAAAGTCTATTTTATCTGATATGAGTATTGCTACTCCTGCTTTCTTTTGGTCCCTATTTGCATGGAAAATCTTTTTCCAGCCCTTCACTTTCAGTCTGTATGTGTCCCCTGTTTTGAGGTGGGTCTCTTGTAGACAACATATGTAGGGGTCTTGTTTTTGTATCCATTCAGCCAGTCTTTGTCTTTTGGTTGGGGCATTCAACCCATTTACGTTTAAGGTAATTACTGATAAGTATGATCCCGTTGCCATTTACTTTATTGTTTGGGGTTTGAATTTATACACCATTTTTGTGTTTCCTGTCTAGAGAATATCCTTTAGTATTTGTTGGAGAGCTGGTTTGGTGGTGCAGAATTCTCTCAGCTTTTGCTTGTCTGAAAAGCTTTTGATTTCTCCTTCATACTTGAATGAGATCCTTGCTGGGTACAATAATCTGGGCTGTAGGTTATTTTCTTTCATCATTTTAAGTATGTCTTGCCATTCCCTCCTGGCTTGAAGAGTTTCTATTGAAAGATCAGCTGTTATCCTTATAGGTATTCCCTTGTGTGTTATTCGTTGTTTTTCCCTTGCTGCTTTTAATATTTGTTCTTTGTGTTTGATCTTTGTAATTTGATTAATATGTGTCTTGGGGTGTTTCACCTTGGGTTTATCCTGTTTGGGACTCTCTGGGTTTCTTGGACTTGGGTGATTATTTCCTTCCCCATTTTAGGGAAGTTTTCAACTATTATCTCCTCAAGTATTTTCTCATGGTCTTTCTTTTTGTCTTCTTCTTCTGGGACCCCTATGATTCGAATGTTGTAGCGTTTAATATTGTCCTGGAGGTCTCTGAGATTGCCCTCATTTCTTTTAATTCGTTTTTCTTTTATCCTCTCTGATTCATTTATTTCTACCATTCTATCTTCTAATTCACTAATCCTATCCTCTGCCTCTGTTATTCTACTATTTGTTGCCTCCAGAGTGTTTTTAATTTCACTTATTGCATTATTCATTATATATTGACTCTTTTTTATTTCTTCTAAGTCCTTGTTAAACCTTTCTTGCATCTTCTCAATCCTTGCCTCCAGGCTCTTTATCTGTGATTCCATTTTAATTTCAAGATTTTGGATCAATTTCACTATCATTATTCGGAATTCTTTATCAGGTAGATTCCCTATCTCTTCCTCTTTGGTTTGGTTTGGTGGGCATTTATCCTGTTCCTTTATCTGCTGGCTATTCCTCTGTCTCTTCATCTTGTCTAAATTGCTGAGTTTGGGGTGTCCTTTCTGTATTCTGGCAGTTTGTGGAGTTCTCTTTATTGTGGCATTTCCTCACTGTGTGTGGGTTTGTACAGGTGGCTTGTCACGGTTTCCTGGTTAGGGAAGCTTGTGTCGATGTTCTGGTGGATGGAGCTGTATTTCTTCTCTCTGGAGTGTAATGAGATGTCCAGTAATGAGTTATGAGATGTCTATGGTTTTGGGGTGACTTTGGGCAGCCTGTATCTTGAAGCTCAGGGCTGTGTTCCTTTGTTGCTGGAGAATTTGCTTGGTATGTCTTGCCCTGGAACTTGTTGGCCCTTGTGTGGTGCCTGGTTTCAGTGTCGGTATGGAGGCATTTGATGAGCTCCTGTCAATTAATGTTCCTTGGAGTCAGGAGTTCCCTGGAGTCAGGGTTTGGACTTAAGCCTCCTACTTCCAGTTATCGGTCTTATTTTTACAGTAGTTTCAAAACTTCTCCTTCTATACAGCACCATTGATAAAACATCTATGTTAAAGATGAAAAGTTTCTCTACTGTGAGGGTCACTCAGAGAGGTTCACAGCGTTACATGGAGAAGAGAAGTGGGAGGAGGGAGTTAGAGGTGACCCAAATGAGGTGAGGTGGAATCTATAGTGGAGAGAGTGGGCTAGCCAGTAGTCACTTCCTTATGTGCACTCCACAACTGGACTGCTCAGAGATGTTTGCGGAGTTATACAGAGAAGAGAAGAAGGAGGCAGGAGACAGAGGGGGCCAGAAGGATAAAAGGGGGAAATGAAAAGGAGGGAGACAGATCCAGCCAGTAATCAGTTCCCTTAGTGTTCTCCACTGTCTGGAACACACAGAAATTCACAGAGTTGGGTAGAGTAGAGAGGGGTTAGGGAGGAGATACAGGCGACCTGGTGGAGAAAACGGAGAGTCCAAAGGGAGAGAGAGCAGTCAAGCCAGTAATCTCATTCCCTAGTAAAAAATGGGTCCTGAAGATAGGGTTCTTAAAGGTACAAAATTGGTATCAAATACATAAAAGCAAAAATCAAAAATCTAGAGTAGAGTTTGGAATTTCAAAAATGCGATGTTGAGTTTGGAATTTCAAAAATGTGATGTTAATGAAAAGAAGAAGGAAAAGAAAGAGAGAAAAAAAACAAAGAAAAACAAACAAGGTTGCAAAAATTATAAAGAAACTACAGGTACAAAATTGATATCAAAATCTAGGGTAGAGTTTGGAATTTCAAAAATACAATGTTAAAAAAAAAAGAAGAAGAAGAAAAATATAGAGAGAAAACAAACAAACCAACAAAAACAATGTTGCAAAAATTATAAAGAAAATACAGGTACAAAATTGATATCAAATACCAAAAAGCATAAATTAAATATCTTGAGTAGAGTTTGGAATTGCAGATATACGATGTTATATAAAAGAAGAAGAGAAAAAAACAGAGGGAAAAAAAAAAGAAGAAAAAAAAAAGTCACAGAAATTATAAAAAAAAAAAACTATATGTACAAAATTGATAACATATACCAAAAGGCTAAAATTAAAAATCTAGAGTAGAGTTTGGAATTTCAAAAATACGATGTTAAAGAAAAGAAGAAGGAAAAGAAAGAGAGAAAAAACGAGCAAAGAAAAACAAACAAGGTCGCGAAAATTATAAAGAAACTACAGGTACAAAATTGATAACTAATACCAAAAAGCAAAAGTTAAAAATCTAGAGTAGAGTTTGGAATTTCAAAAATACAATGTTAAAAAAAAAGAAGAAGAAAAATAAAGAGAGAAAACAAACAAACCAACAAAAACAATGTTGCAAAAATTATAAAGAAAATACAGGTACTAAATTGATAACTAATACCAAAAAGCAAAAGTTAAAAATCTAGAGTAGTTTGGAATTTCAAAAATACAATGTTAAAAAAAAAGAAGAAGAAAAATAAAGAGAGAAAACAAACAAACCAACAAAAACAATGTCGCAAAAATTATAAAGAAAATACAGGTACAAAATTGATATCAAACACCAAAAAGCATAAATTAAAAATCTTGAGTAGCGTTTGGAATTGCAGATATACGATGTTATACAAAAGAAGAAGAGAAAGAAACAGAGGGAAAAAAAAAGTCACAGAAATTATGAAAAAAACTATAGGTACAAAATTGATAACATATACCAAAAGGCTAAAATTAAAAATCTAGAGTAGAGTTTGGAATTTCAAAAATACAATCTTAAAGAAAAGAAGAAAAACAAAACAAAACAAAACAAAACAAAACACGGTCAAAAAATTATAAAATATATATGAAGTTTGCTGAAGAAGAAAAAAAAAAATAGGGTCTTTTTTTTTTTTTTGCAAAGTAATAGTTATAAAAGTGAAAATTAAAGGACAATAGAGGACTTAAAAAAATTTTTTTTAATTAAAAAAAAAGAAAAAAAGAAAGAAAGACTGATCGTAAAAATATATCTCGGTCTTTCTCTGGTTTTGTTGTGAGTATTGTGGGTTCAGTTCATTTTTGGCTAGTTCCTTGGTCTGACTTATATTTCTCAAGATCAATAGGCCCCTTCCTATGTAGTCCATAGTAACCACAGGGTTTTAATCTATGGCCTGTAGCTTCCAAGGCGTTTCCCTCTGTTATAGCTTCTTCTGTTTGCTGGTCTCTTCAGTGTCTGGTTCCCGCCCTGACACAAAGGGGACAGTGGAGGACACTATTTTTTTTATTTTATTTAGGCTCACTTGTTCAGCCACGCTGTGGGGAGGGAGGGAGGGATGCTGCAAACAGATAACACTGGCGTGCGCTCGCAGTGCCTCAGCCACACTGGGTCTGCCCCCACTCACGGCGCGTGTAGCCTCCCTGCCCACACTGCTCGGGCTCTAGGTTGTTCCGCCGGGAACAATCAGAGGCCGGCCCTGGGCTGAGCTCCCAGGTCCAAGCCACTCAGGTTCAGGCACTCGGGTAGTCCTCAGAGGCGCAGACTCGGTTGGGCCTGCGTTTTGTGCTCTTCCCAGATCCGAGCAGCTCAGGTGATGTGTTTGGCGGGTGCCAATGCTGCGACTTATCGCCTCCCCGCCACTCGGTTATCTGGGTGTAAAACCGGCGCACCTTCTCAGGCAGATGTTGACCGTCCAGACCCCCAAGAAGTTTTAGTTAGCAAAGAAGCCTGCTTACAGTTTTATAGATAGTGTCTCTCTGGGGCTGTGATTGCCCCCTTACGGCTCTGGCTGCCTGTCACCGGAGGGGGAAGGTCTGCAACCGGCTATCTCTGTTCAGTCCTTTGTTCTGTGCGTGGGCCTGGCGGTGTCTTAGGTTAGGGCTGGCTTTTCGCGTGGTAGATATCCCACAGTCTGGTTTGCTAGCCCAAATTATTTCGCTCAGATAGCGCTCAGGACATTCGGGCCAATTCTTATTCTAAGGGACACAGCCCGCGCCCCGCTTCCCTGCCCAGCCCCCGCTTGCTAATGCCGTGTGCAGGCGTCTGCGCTGCTTCTCCGCTGGGGGAGTTACTGTAAGGCTCACAATCTGCGATTTTTAATTGTTTATTTATTTTTTTCCTCCCTTTTATGTTGCCCTCTGTGCTTCCAAAGCTCGGCACAGATTCGGCAGTGAGAAGGTTTCCTGGTGTTTGGAAACTTCTCTCTTTTTAAGACCCCTTCCCGGGACGGAACTCCGTCCCTCCCTCTTTTGTCTCTTTTTTTGTCTTTTATATTTTTTCCTACCTCCTTTCGAAGAGTTGGGTTGCTTTTCTGGGTGCCTGATGTTCTCTGCCGGCATTCGGAAGTTGTTTTGTGGAATTTACTCGACGTTTAAATGCTCTTTTGATGAATTTGTGGGGGAGAAAGTGTTCTCCCCATCCTACTCCTCCGCCATCTTGGCTCCTCCCCTCTCTTTTGCTTTTCACTTCTCTTCTCTTCACAGCTATTTGTAAGGCCTCCTCAGACAACCATATTGCCTTTTTGCATTTCTTTTTCTTGAGGATGGTTTTAATCACTGCCTCCTGTACAATGTCATGAATCTCTGTCCATAGTTCTTCAGACACTCTGTCTATCAGATCTAATCCCTTGAATCTATTTATCACTTCCACTGTATAATCATAAGGGATTTGATTCAGGATATAACTGGATGGTCTAGCGGTTTTCCCTACTTTCCTCAATCTAAGTTTGAATTTGGCAATAAGGAGTTCATGATCTGAACCACAGTCAGCTCCCAGTCTTGTTTTTGCTGACTGTATAGAGCTTATCCATTTTTGGCTGCAAAGAATATAATCAATCTGATTTTGGTATTGACCATCTGGTGATGTCCATGTGTAGAGTCATCTCTTATGTTGTTGGAAGAGGATGTTTGCTATGACCAGTGTGTTCTCTTGGCAAAACTCTGTTAGCCTTTGCCCTGCTTCATTTTGTAGTCCAAGATCAAATTTGCCTGTTATTCCAGGTATCTCTTGACTTCGTACTTTTGCATTCCAGGCCCCTATGATGAAAAGGACATCTTTTTAGGGTCTTAGTTCTAGAAGGTCTTGTAGGTCTTCACAGAACCATTCAATTTCGGTTTCTTCAGTGTTACTGGTTGAGGCATAGACTTGGATTACTGTGATATTGAATGGTTTGCCTTGTAAATGAACAGAGATCATTCTGTCAGTTTTGAGACTGCACCCAAGTACTGCATTTCATACTATGAGGGCTACTCCATGTCTTCTAAGGAATTCTTGCTCACAGTAGTAGATATAGTGGACATCTGAATTAAATTCACCCGCTCCAGTTCATTTCAGTTCACTGATTCCTAAAATGTCTATGTTCACTCTTGCCATCTCCTGTTTGACCACTTCTAATTTACCTTGATTCATGGACCTAACATTCCAGGTTCCTATGCAATATTGCTCTTTACAGCATTGGACTTTACTTCCATCACCATTCACATCCACAACTGGGTGTTGTTTTCACTTTGCCTCAATCTCTTCATTTTTTTCTGGAGTTATTTCTCCACTCTTCTCCAGTAGCATATTGGGTACCTACCAACTTGGGGAGTTCATCTTTCAGTGTCCTATCTTTTCACCCTTTCACACTGTTCATAGGGTTTTCAAGGTAGGAATACTGAAGTGGTTTGCCATTCCCTTCTCTAGTGGACCATGTTTGAGCAAACTCTGGGAGATAGTGAAGGACAGGGAAACCTGGAGTCCTGAAGCCCATGGGGTGGCAAAGAGTCAGACACAACAGTGACTGAACATAAACAACAAGGGACACATGACCTAGGGCCAATTCCTCTGGGAACGAGCATGACCCACCTCAGACTGTAACAACATCTGGTGGGTCTCTACTGCCTAAGGCACTCCCCAATACATCTCAACTGAGGCTGCTATACCCCTTCTTCTCCCCAGCCTAACTGAGCAAGTGAGTGAGCCCTAATAAACCTTGGTCTATGCCCCCTTCTTGTCTGGGTGGGCAACAAACACCAGAAGGTGACCTACAAGCAGAGGTTGGACAAAACCAAAGTGGAACACTTCTCTGTGACCAAAGAAGAGGAGGGTAATTAGCTCCTGCAACCACAGGTGCTACAGATGAAATACCCACAATTAACCTGAGACTCTGGAGAGTAGGGACAATTGTGGACTTTGGGAGCAAGTGCAAGCTAAAGTAAGGCAAGGTCTGAATTTGAGCTGACCCACACTGCCCACAACAGGTCCAGAGACATTCCCAGAGATATTGGAGGACTTTCTGAGTAGGCAGAGTGACTGGAGCACCCCGTGTGGAGAGGAAAATGGAGGAATCACAAGGACATTCTTCTGACTACCACTTTATATAGTTTTCCAGTTTTCTTTCTTTTTTTTATATTGTTCTAATGTTGTTCTTTATTATTTCTTTAATTTTTATCTTTTATAATTACTTTTCCTTTTTTATACACCTCATTTTTAAATAAATTCATTTTATTTCTTCCTGTTTTTACTGTACTGCTTAGTTACAAAGCATTTTTAGTAATGTTTTTGATTTTGTATTTATACTAGTCTAGTTTTTAGTACTCTATTTCACTTAGGGGTTTGTTTATTGGTTTGATCGCTCTCCTCTTTTTAGACTCCTGTTTTTAATCTTTTTTCCTCTTTTCTCTATTTTCCTTTCTCTTCGTAAATGTGCAAGTCTCTTTGCATGTTCTTGGCTGTTGAGCATTGTTTCACCACTAATCTTGAAGTTTTGTCTTCTGTGCTGTGTGCCTATGAAGCCTTGGTGCTGCAGGAAGGGGTTGGCTGAACCACTGAGGTCAGAGAAATGAATCCAAGACTTTTAATTATCAGAGAACTCCCAACCCCATGGAATATTACTCCACAAGAACTCTCCCAAAGGCCTCCATCTCAACACCGAGATCAAGCACCACTCAAAGATCAGCAAACTCCAGTGCCGGATGCCTCTCACCAAACCTTTAGCAAAACACAACCCTTCCCACTAGCAGAAAGGCTGCCTAAAGCCATACCAAGCCCATAGTCACCCCAGAACACTTCTGGATATGGCACTGCCCTTAAGAGAGACAAGATCCAGCCTCATCCACCAGAATACAGGCACAAGTCCTCCCAACCAGGAAACCTTCACAAGGCACTGGTCAAAACCCAACCATGTGGGACAGACTCCATATTTAAGAGAAAATACAACCTTCCAGCCTGCAGAAAGTCGATCCCAAACACAGTAAATTAAACAAAATGAAAAGACAGAGAAATATGCAGCAGATGAAGAAACATGATAAAAACCAACAAGACCAAACAAATGAAGAGGAAATAAGCAGTCTACCTGAACAAGAATTCAGAGTGATTATAGAAAAGAGGATCCAAAATTTTGGAAATAAAATGGAGGCACAGATAAAAAGACTGGAGGCACGGATTGAGAAGATACAAGAAATGCTTAACAAGGATCCAGAAGAATTAAAGAATAGACAATCACCAATGAACAACACAATAAATGAGAATAAAAATACACTAGAGGGAACCAATAGCAGAATAATTAAGGCAGAAGAATGAACAAGTGAGCTAGAATGGTGGGAAAAACTTAAGCAGAGCAGAATAACAAAAAAAGAATAAAATGAAGTGAGGACAATCTCAGAGACTTCTGGGACAGCATTAAGTGCACCAAGGTTCAAATAATAGGGATCTCAGAAGAACAAGAGATAAACAAATGGTATGAGAAAATATATGAGGAGATTATACTCAAAAACTTCCTTAACATGGGGAAAGGAATAGCCACCCAAGTCTAGGAAGCCCAAAAAGTCCCATATAGGATAGATCCAAGGAGAAACATGTCAAGACACATATTGATCAAACTAACAAAGATTAAACACAAAAACAAACATTAAAAACAGCAAGGGAACAGCAACAAATAACATACAAGGTGATACCCATAAGGCTAATAGCTGACCTTTCAACAGAAACTCTGCAGCCCAGAAGGGAGTGGCAGGATATACTTAAAATGATGAAAGGAAAAAAAAGCTAAAATCAAGATTACTCATTCCAGAAAAGATTTAATTCAGATTTGAAGGAGAAATCAAAAGCTTTCCAGACAAGCAAAAATTAAGAGAATTCAGCACCACCAAAGGAAATTTACAACAAATGCTAAATGAATATCTCTAGACAGGAAACATTAGAGAAAGAAAAGGCTTACAAAAACAAATCCAAAACAACAAAATAAATGGTAACAAGACCATACATATGCATAATTACCTTATGTGTAAATGTATTAATGCTCCAATCAAAAGAATGAGATTGGCTGAATGGATACAAAAGCAAGACCTCTATTAATGCTGTCTACAAGAGATCCACCTCAGACCTAGGGACACATATAGACTTAAAATGAGGGTCTGGAAAAAGATATTGCATGCAAATGGAAATCAAAAGAAAGAGGGAGTAGCAATACTCACTTCAGATAAAATAGACTTTGAAATAAAGACAATTACAAGAGACAAGGAAGGACACTACATAATGATCAAGGGATCAATCTAAGAAGATATAATAATTCTAAATATATATGCACCCAACATAGGAGCACCTCAATACATAAGGCTAATGGGGAAACTGACAGTAACACAATAATAGTGGGGGACTTTAACACTCCCTCATACCAATAGACAGATCATCCAGACAGAAAATTAATAGGGAGAAATGAGCTTCAAATGATACATTTGACCATTTAGACCTAATTGATATCTATCAGGCATTTCATCCAAAAACAGTAGACTTCACTTTTTTCTCAAGTGCACATGGAATATTCTCCAGGATAGATCACATCTTGAGTCACAAACCAACCCTTGATAATGTTTAAAACACTGAAATTATTTCAAGCATCTTTTCTGACCACAGTGCTATAAGAGTAGATATCAATTAAAGGAAAAAATATATAAAAAGCACAAACACATGGAGGCTTCTCACACACAATATGCTTCTAAATAACCAAGAGGTCACTGAAGAAATCAAAGAGGAAATAAAAAATACCTATAAATAAATGACAATGAAAACATGACAATTCAAAACCTATGGGATGCAGTAAAAACAGTGCTAAGAAGGAAGTTTATAGCAATACAAGTCTACCTCAGGAAACAAGAGAGATATCAAATAAATGACCTAACTTTACATCTAAAGCAACTAGAAAGAGAAGAGCAAAAAAACCCAAAGTTAGTAGAAGGAAAGAAATCATACAGATCAAAGAAGAAATAAATGAAAAAGAAAAGGGGATAAGAGCAAAGATCAATAAAACTAGCAACTAGTTCTTTGAGAAGACAAACAAAATTGACAAACCATTGGCCAGACACATGAAGAAAAAGAGGGAAAAGACTCAAATCAATAAAATTAGAAATGAAAAAGAAATTACAACAGACAACACAGAAATACAAAGGATCATAAGAGATTACTACAAGCAATATATGCCAATAAAATGGACAACCTGGAAGAAATGAAAAAATTCTTGGAAAAGTATAACCTTCCAAAACTGAACCAGGAAGAAATAAAAAATATATATATAAACAGATGAGTCACAAGCACAGAAATGGAAACTATAATCAAAAATCTTCCAAAAAACAAAAGCCCAGGGCCAGATGACTTCACAGGTGAATTCTTCCACATTATTCCAGAAAATTGCAAGATAGGAAAACTCCAAAACTCATTCTACAAGGCCACCATCACCCTGATACCAAAACCAGACAAAGATGCCACAAAAAAGGAAAATTACAGGTTAATATCATGGGTGAATATTGATGTAAAAATCCTTAACAAAATGTTAAAAGACAGAATCCAACAACACAATTTAAAAGATCAAGTGGGCTTTACCCCAGAGATGCAAGGATTCTTCAATATACACAAATGAATCAATGTGATACATCACATGAACAAATTGAAAGATAAAAATCATGTGATCACCTCCAGCTATGACAAACCTAGACAGCATATTAAAAAGCAAAGACATCACTTTGCCAACCAAGGTCCATATAGTTAAAGCTATGGTTTTTCCAATAGGCATGTATGGATGTGAGAGTTGTACCATAAAGAAGGCTGAGAACCAAAGAATTGATGCTTTTGAACTATGGTGTTGAAGAAGACTCTTGAGAGTCCCTTGGCCTGCAAGGAGATCAAATCAGCCAATCCCTAAGGAAATCAATCGTGAATATTCATTGGAGGGACTAATGCTGAGGCTGAAACTCCAATCATTTGGCCACCTGATGCAAAGAGCCAACTCACTGGAAATAACCCTAATGCTGAAAAAGATTGAAGGCAGGAGGAGAAGGGGATGACAGAGGATGAAATGGTTGGATGACATCACTGACTCAATGGACATGAGTTTGATCAAGCTCTGGGAGATAATGAAGAACAGAGAAGCCTGACATGCAGTCCATGGGGTCGCAAAGAGTCAGACATGACTGAGCAACTGAACAAGAATAGATGGATGCAGAGAAAGCTTTTGACAAAATTTAACATCCATTTATGATAAAAAGAAAAAACTCTCCAGAAAGAAGGCATAGAAGGAACATACCTCAACAGAATAAAACTCATACATGACAAACAGCAAACATTATTCTCAAGGAATAAAAACTGAAAGCATTTCCTCTAAGA
This sequence comes from Bubalus bubalis, assembly GCF_019923935.1. Lineage (NCBI taxonomy): Eukaryota > Metazoa > Chordata > Mammalia > Artiodactyla > Bovidae > Bubalus > Bubalus bubalis. The sequence goes on along the minus strand of NC_059170.1, from coordinate 32,808,078 downwards.
ACAAGAACAAGACAAGGCTGCCCACTCTCTTCACTATTATTCAACATAGTTTTGGAAGTCCTAGTCACAGCAATTAGAGAAGAAAAAGAAATAAAAGGAATCCAGATTGGACAAGAAGTAAAACTCTCACTGTTTGCAGGTGACATGATACTATACATCAAATCAGATCAGATCAGATCAGTCTCTCAGTCGTGTCCGAATCACAGCACACCAGGCCTCCCTGTCCATCACCATCTCCCGGAGTTCACTCAGGCTCATGTCCATTGAGTCAGTGATGCCATCGAGCCATCTCATCCTCTGTTGTCCCCTTCTCCTCTTGCCCCCAATGCCTCCCAGCATCAGAGTCTTTTCCAATGACTCAACTCTTTGCATGAGGTGGCCAAAGTACTGGAGTTTCAGCTTTAGCATCATTCCTTCCAAAGAAATCCCAGGGCTGATCTCCTTCAGAATGGACTGGTTGGATCTCCTTGCAGTCCAAGGGACTCTCAAGAGTCTTCTCCAACACCACAGTTCAAAAGCATCAATTCTTCAGCGCTCAGCTTTCTTCACAGTCCAACTCTCACATCCATACATGACCACAGAAAAAACCATAGCCTTGACTAGATGGACCTTTTTTGGCAAAGTAATGTATCTGCTTTTGAATATGCTATCTAGGTTGGTCATAACTTTCCTTTCAAGGAGTAAGCGTCTTTTAATTTCATGGCTGCAGTCACCATCTGCAGTGATTTTGGAGCCCAGAAAAATAAAGTCTCTCACTGTTTCCACTGTTTCCCCATCTATTTCCCATGAAGTGATGGGACCGGATGCCATGATCTTCGTTTTCTGAATGTTAAGCTTTAAGCCAACTTTTTCAGTCTCCACTTTCACCTTCATCAAGAGGCTTTTTAGTTCCTCTTCACTTTCTGAAAACCCTAAAGATGCCATTAAAAAATTACTAGAACTAATCAATGAATATAATAAAGTCACAGGATGTAAAATTAATACACAGAAATCCCTTGCATTCTTGTACACTAACAATGAAAAATCAGAATGATAAATTAAGGAATAAATCCCACTCACCATTGCAACAAAAATAATAAAATACCTAGGAATAAACCAACCTAAAAAGACAAAGGACCTGTATGCAGAAAACTATAAGACACTGATGAAAGAAACCAAAGATGACACAGAGAGATATACTATGCTCTTGGATTGGAAGAATCATACTGTGGAAATGACTATTCTTCCCAAAGCAATCTACAGATTCAGTGCAATCTCTATCAAACTACCAATGGTAGTTTTCACAGAACTAGAACAAAAAATGTCATAATTTGTATGCAAACACAAAAGACTCCAAAGCCAAAGCAATCTTGAGAAAGAAGAATAGAACTGGAGGAATCAATCTTCCTGGTTACAGACTGTGCTAAGTCACTTCAGTCGTGTCTGACTTTGTGCGACCCCATAGACAGCAGCCCACCAGGCTCCCCTGTCCCTGGGATTCTCCAGGGAAGAATACTGGAGTGGGCTGCCATTTCCTTCTCCAATGCATGAAAGTGAAAAGTGAAAGTGAAGTCACTCAGTCGTGTCTGACTCTTAGCGACCCCATGGATTGCAGCCTACCAGGCTCCTCCATCCATGGGATTTTCCAGGCAAGAGTACTGGAGTGGGGTGCCATTGCCTTCTCCTCTTGCACTGTCAGTGGGAATGTAAATTGAACAGCCACTACAGAGGACAATATGGAGATTCCTTTAAAAACTAGGAATAAAACTATCATATGAACCAGCAATCTCACTATTGGGCATATATCCTGAAGAAACCATATTTGAAAAAGTCACATGTACCCCAGTGTTCACTGCAGCACTATTTACAATAACTAGGACATGGAAGCAACCTAGATGTCCATTGACAGATGAATGGATAAAGAAGTTGTGGTATATACGTACAATGGAATATTACTCAGCAATAAAAAGGAATGCATTTGAATCAGCTCTCATGAGGTGTATGGACCTAGAGCCTATTATACAAAGCAAAGTAAATCAGAAAGAGAAATACAAATATTGTACATTAACACATGTATATGGAATTTTCAAGGATGGTACAGATGAATTCATTTGCAGAGCAGCAATGGAGATGCAGACCTAGAGAACAGACTTGTAGACACTTTCGGGGAAGGAGAGGTTGGGATGAATTCGGAAAGTAGTATTGAAACATATACTTTAACATACGTAAAATGGATAGCCAGTGGGAATTTGCTGTATGACACAGGGAGCTCAAACTCGGTGCTCTGTGACAACCTAGAGGGGTGGGATGGGGTGGGAGGTGGGAGGGAGGTTTCAGAAGGAGGGGACATAAGTATACCTACGGTTGATTCACACTGATGTATGGCAGAAACCAACACAATATTGTAAAGCAATTGTCCTCCAATTAAAAAATAAAATAAAAAGAAATTCAAGGCAACTAGAATAGTTCAAACAATTTTCGAAAAGAAGAATAAAATGGGAAAATAAAAAAAAAAAGAGAGAGAGAGTGAGACTAGTCTGGTCTCATAACTTGCTTGAATGCAGCTGAAACTACATTCTTGGCCCCAGTGTTAAGAGGACTGACATCTGTTTTCTGCCTCTTGGGTACAGTCATTAAACTAAAGATATGTAGAAACACTCTGGTGGATAAAATGAAAATTTTGGTCTTTTCAGCCCCAACTGACTTCCCAATTGAAGATGACCTCATTTGGCCTGTACAGTGTAGGGGGAAATGTCAAGTTTAGCTCAATCAATGCATAGAACTAAGAGAAATAATAAACTATTTCTATATCATTAAATACTTAAACAAAAAGAAAACACAGGCCTTAAATAATACATTATACTGAAAGGGCTTAATTGATATCTATAAAGAATATTTCATATGAATGCAACAGAATATACATTCTTTTCAAGTGCACATGGAACAGTCTCCTCCAGGTTAGATTACATGCTACACCAAAAACAATCCTTAGTATATTCAGGAAATTAAAATCATATCAAACATCCTTTCCAACCACAACACTAGGAGACTAGAAATCAACTAAAAAACTGCAAAAAGCACAAACACATGGAGACCAAACAGTATGATATTAAACATCCAATGGATCACTGAAGAAATTAAAAAGGAAATAAAATATACCTAGAAACAAATGAAAACAAAAAAACAATGATCCAAAACTTATGGGATGCAGCAAAAGCAGTTCCAAGAGTGAAGTTTATAACAATATAAACTATAAATAAGAAAAATGAATCAGAAGAAAAAAAAAGAAAAGTTTCAGATAAGCAACCTAAATTTATACCTATAGCAACTAGAGAAAGAGAACAAATAAAACCCAAAGTTAATAGAAGGAAATAAATAGTAAAAATCAGAGCAGAAATAAATGAAATAGAGACTTAAAAAAAACAGTAGAAAAGAGCAACTAAAAGCTGGTTTTTGTAAAGACAGACAAACATTAATAAAACTTCAGCCAGACTTATCAAGAAAAGAAGTGAAAGGGATCAGATTAATAAAATTATTATAGAAATTAAAAAGGAGAAGTTACAACTGACACTACAGAAGTACAAAGGATCATAAGAAATTACTACAAACAACTATACACCAATGAAATGGACGACCTAGAAGAAATGGACAAATTCTTACAAAGGTACAATCTCTCAAGACTGAACCAGGAAAAACCTAAAATATGAACAAACTGAATACCGGAATGAAACTGAATCAAACTTTAAAAACTACCAACAAACAAAAGACCAGGATCAGATATGGCTTCACAAGTGAAGTCTACCAAACATCTAGAGGAAAGTTAACACCTATCCTTCTGAAACTACTTCCAAAAAATCCAGAGGAAGGACTACTTCTGAGCTTACTCTCAGACTAGCATCACTCTGATACCAAAAGCATACCCCAAAAAAAGAAAATTAGGGACCAGTATCACTGATGATACTCATTGGAAAAGACCCTGATGCTGGGAAAGATTGAAGGCTAGAAGAGAAGGGGACGACAGAGGATGAGAGTTGGATGGCATCACTAATGCAATGGACATGAGTTTGAGTAGGCTCCGAGTTGGTGATGGACAGGGAAGCCTGGCGTGCTGCAGTCCTTCCATGGGGTCGCAGAGTTGGACACAACTGAGCGACTGAACTGAACTGATCATTGATGAACATAGACGCAAAAATCCTCAACAAAATACTAACAAACCAAATCCAACAATATACTAAAAGGATCGTACACCATGATCAAGTGGGATTTAATCCAAGGATGCAAGAAGATTTTGATATCTACAAATCAATCAACATGATATACCACATTAACAAACTGAAGAGTAAAAACCATATGATCATGTTATCAGATGCATAAAAATGTTTTGATAAAATGCAATATCCATTTATAATCAAAACTCTCCAGAAAACAGGTAAGAACAAACATACTTCAACATAATAAAAGTCATATAAGGAATTCCCTGGTGGTCCAGTGGCTAAGACTGCACTCCCAAAGCAGGGGGCTCAGGTTCTATTCCTGGTCAGGGAACTGGATCCCACATGCCCAGCTAAGACCTAGGGCAATGAAATAAATAAGATTTTTTAAACCATATATATGACAAGGGGCTTCCCTGGTGGCTCAGTGGTATCAAATCTGCCTGCCAGTGCAGGAGATGCAGGTTCAGTCTCTGGGTTGGGAAGATGCCCTGGAGAAGGAAATGGCAACCCACTCCAGTATTTCTGCCCAACAATGGAAATCCCATTGTTAGAGGAGCTTGGCAGGCTACAGTCCATAGGGTTGCAAAAGAGTCAGACAACTTAGTGACTAAACAACTACAACAACAATACATGACAAACCCATAGTAAACATCATATACAATGATGAAAAGCTGAAAGCATTTCCTCTAATTCCAGGACAAAGCAAAGATGTTCACTCTTGCCACTTTTATTCAACATAATTTTGGAAATCTTAGCCACAGCAATCAGAGAAGAAAAAAATAATAATAAAAGGAATCAATATTGGAAAAGATAAAGTAAAACTATCACTGTTTGCATATGACATGATACTATACATAGAAAATCCTAAAGATCCTACCAGAAAACTACTAGAACTCATCAATAAATTCAGTAAAGCTACAGGATATAAAATTAGTATACAGAAATATGCTGCATTATTATATACTAACAATGTAGTATCATAAAGAGAAATTAAGGAAACAATCCCATTTACCATCACATCAAAAAGAATAAAGTACCTAGGAATAAATCTACCTAAGGAGGCAAAATATCTTTACCCTAAAAACTGTAAGCTGCTGACAAAAGAAATTGAAGGTGACACAGATAGTAAGATATACCATCTTCTTGGATTAGAAGAATCACTATTGTTAAAATGACCATACTACCCAAGCAACCTATAGATTCTATGAAATTTCTATCAAATTGTGAATAGCATTTTTTCACAAACCTAGGACAAATAATTTTAAATTTGTATACAAATGCAAAAGACTCTGAATAGCCAATAGCTTCAGAAAGAAGAATGGAGCTGGAGGAATTAGGCTCCCTGAATTCAGATTATTCTACAAAGCTACAGTAATCAAGACAATAAACCAACAACAAAATGAAAAGACAACATACTGAATAGGAGAAAATATTTGCAAATGATATGACTGGTAAAGAATTAATGTTCAACATATACAAACAGCTCATACAACTCAATATCAAACAAACAAAACAAACAATTCAATTAAAAATGGGCAGAAGAACTGAATAGACATTTTACCAAAGAGGAAATTCATATGGCCAACAGGCACATGAAAAGGTGCTCAACATAGCTGATCATGAGGGAAATGCAAATCAAAACCAGAAGGAGATATCCCTCAACCTGTCAGATATCCCTCAACCTGGCTGTTATCAAAAAGAATACAAACAACAAATGTTGATAAGGATGCTGGAGAAAAGGGAACCCTCACCCACTGATGATGAGAGCAGAGACTGGTGCAGTCATTGTGGAAAACAGTATGGAGGTTTCTCAAAAAACTAAAAATAGAAATACCATATGACCCATAGCCCAAAAAAAAAAATGCTAGTTCTAAAAGATACATGGACCCCAGTGTTCAAAGTAGCATTATCTACAATTGCCAAGATATGGAAACAATTTCAGTCCATCAGATGATGGATGCCTAAAGAAGATGTGATACATATACACTGGGTTGGCCAAAAAGTTCATTCAGGTTTTTAACATAAATATCCAAGGTATTTTCCCCCAAACATCCAACATGTATTAACTATAAATATAGATGGTTACCCTCATTCTTGTTGATGCTTCTCAGAAGCTTTCCTCCTATGAGAAAGATATTCATGCCTTCCCTAGCAGACCAGGTTCCCTGGAATGTGTGAAAACCCTCCCCAGTCATCTACTGCAAAAGGTTGGAACTCTGGGGTAGACACATATACTCTAACCATCAGTGATACTCAGAGATGCACAGTTCTCCATGCTTTTGTGCATTTATTCATTTCTTCATTTGTTGATTCATACTTTCACTATCTCTAGCTACCACTGGTAAACAACGAAATTACAAAACACAACTCAAAGAGGAATAAATCAAAAGATACTGGGGACACAGAGGACATAAATGGGATTTTTGCAAACACTTAATCCTCATACAGGACAGAGTTATTACCATTATTTTACACTTATAGGGAAATGAAGCATCAGAGAGATTAAGTGAATAACTCACAGAGGACAGAGGAAGGGAGAACTGCTAGAAGTCCATGGGATAAGGCATAGAGAACACTAAAGTGAGGAGAGCCAGCCTCACCTCCTAAATTTTTTTCCTGGGACACTTGGGATTTTTTTTGTTTCCTCCATTCTTCCTTTCCTCTAATGAATCATTATCAAGGGAAATCTTCCTTTCTTCACTGTTTTCTCCAGAGACTGAATGTTGGCCAGAAGAAAGGAAATGGAAAATGGCTTCATGCCATCTTCTTTGTGAGTTAGAAGGTTGACATCCCAGCAGGAGTGGTCTCAGCCTCCTTAATTGGGATTGGAGTCATACAATCTTGCCAGGCCTCTTGAGTTGATTGTAGGTCACTTCCTCAAAATTGAGTGCCCTACATTTTCTCTGTTTTAGGAATTCTCCCTTGTTAGCATTTGTGGCTCCATTTGGGGATCAGGATAGTCAAGTTTACCTATAGAATTTTCTCACATTTCTTTTCATTACCACAGAATATCCCTATGGAACTCCTTCCCCACTATTCCCAGTTCCATATCCCACCATGGGTAATCAGATCTCGGGAATGGAGGAGATGGTAACCTTATAATCTCTATTCTTTGGCTGAAAATGGAGGGACAAAGAATGTAAAGAAATGAGAAACACTTGTTCCTGGAGTTAGAGGACCAAGGTTGTAAGGGTGGGATTTCAGGCACTAATACAGGAAACGAAGGGATTCCCCTTGGTACTAAGTGGACTTTACTAGAGAGGGGTTGCTTTTTCTCCAGGGAGGTTAAAGTAATGCTACCTGAGTTTCCATTGCCCACTTTAATTCTCATTTTGTATTCCCAGAGCTGAGTGAATTGGAATTATCATTGTCACCAGCATATTCTTAAATGGCATTCTCAACTTTAATGCTTTTTTAGTAAGCCATACTGGAAATGTGCCCCTTGGGACTGGTCCAGAAGAAATAGCCACATGAAAAGTGTCCAGTGGACCTGGGTAGAATATTAGCCAAGGGTTCAGATCAGTCAGTCCACCTACTCTTTTCAGAATGCACCTATCGGGCATTGCCTAGTTAGTGCTCAAATGGAGTCTTCCTGGGACCCCTGCTTTACTGAAGCATAGTATCCTGCAGGCTGAATGGTCATCAAATCCATTCCCTATTCTTGGGCACTTGGCTGACCCACATCTCTCCCTTGCATCCAAGTGGGGCCATGAGCTTAGACAAGATTGCTGTACTTGATTCCTAAAATGTGTATATAATCCTCCACAAAAGGAATCCCTTTTTTCTTTGGGCAGGTGGATATAAACAATCTAGAAGAGGTCTCCAAGGCCTTGGAGAATTCCAGGATTCTAGGAAATAGTGCAGTCACACATTGGAAGAAACCTGGATCCCATGGATCCAGGAGAGTTGCTGCCAACCGGGTACATTCATATTGGATGCTGCGTAAATGACAAATAAAGTTTTACTGTACTAAGCTACTGAAGTTTGGGGGTTATCTATTACAACTTTTAACCTACCATAACTAATCTCTGCCACCACTCCAAGAGTTTTCCACCTTGGTGGGCCTTCCAACTTTCCTCAATATCCTGCTTCCCAGCTTACTTCCTCTCCTAAAGAAAATAAAAAGAAACAAAAGAATAGCTCTTATGCAAAAAAACAACAACAAGAAAAAAACCAAAAGAGTATCTCTTAGGAGCAGAATCAAACACAGCTGCAAAGCAAACAGCCACACCAAGAGTCCCCAAAGCAGTAGGCTGCTTGCCAGGCTTCAGTGAGGAATATCATTCCATTGGTGCCCATTCCCAGAATCTACCATTTCTACTATGAGGAGAGATATAATCACTAACTCCCAACTCCATTGATTTTAGGTAAATATTAGCATAAACAGTCAAATAACAGGCCCCTAGTCCCCTGTAGCCTCTACTGACAAATGAATGAAGATGGGAAGATGAATTACAAAGTATGAATCTCCTTTCTGCATAAATAATCTATTTTCCCCACATACTCTGTAACCCACAAGCACTGAGAGATAGTCAGCACCAAACTCTACTGTCCTTATGGTGAAACAGTGTAGCGCTAATCCCTTCCCTTCATTCAGTACCCCTGTTGACCATACATAGTATGTATTTGAGGTGAATGGCACTACTATTAGGTGGATCAGGAAGCCTTAGGTTTCAGGTCAGTCAGGGTTGTAGGTCAACTTGTAACCAGAGGTAGGGTCAGGCCATTGTAAGTTTAAAGGTCAGGCCAGAGCTAGAGATCCATCTGCAGCTGAAGAACAGAAGGGATGTCCATGTTGTTCATAATAACTGATCCCAGGAAGTGGCAACATTAGCCAAGTTTTCCAATAACATATGTGAATGTGCATGCTTTCAGCCTCCACTGCTACTCTGAGGCAGGGAAGGACTGGAAAATAGTTCCTTTGGGTTTTGAGGACATAATTGAAAAGAGTCTCAGGAGCCAGATACAAAACCCAAAGGGAACTTTTTGTCCATGGGAAAGCTCTCCTCTTAACTCTTTTGGGTAGCACTTTCTATAATTTGAATGCAAACGCCAGGAAGTCAGGAATTTTACTTTTGTTATTGCTGTTGTTTGTCACTAAGTCATGTCTGACTATTTGTAACCCCATGGACTATAGCAAGAGTGAACATCCTTGCTTTGTCCCTGATATTAGAGGAAATGTTTTTAGCTTTTCATCATTGCAGATGTTTACTATGGGTTTGTCATATATCGTTGTTGTAGCTGTTTAGCCACTAAGTTGTGTCTGGCTCTTTTGCAACCCTATGGACGGTAGCCCGCCAGGCTCCTCTGTCCATGGGATTTCCCAGGCAAGAACACTGGAGTGGGTTGCCATTTTCACCTCCAGGAGATCTTCCCAAGCCAGGGATCAAACCCAGGTCTCCTAAATCCTGGGTCCTAAATCCTAAATCCTGGGTCCTAAATCCTAAATCCATTGGCAGGTGGATTCTTTACCACGGAGCCACAGTGAAGTCCCCTTTTTCTTTACTCTCACTCTAAAGGGGTCTCTTAAGGGAGAAGAGACAAACACAGGTGCTTAGTTTTCCTTCTTAAACTAGAAGTCATGCTGCTGGATCACAAAGGGCCAAGCAGGTCTCCAGGGCTTACTGGTCCAGCAATTTGACCCCTTTCCAAATTTGAGCATAATAAACTAGTAGAGGAAAGTAACAATTTCATAGCTCCTGCCTTTCTCTGTTTCCTCCTCTAGAGCTCTAGAACCTCCAAAGCTCTCTTGCAGACCAAGATCTGAAAAGCAGCAAAGCTGCCCTGTCTCCTTCCAGACAACCTATCCCACAATTCCTCCTCAACCTACTGGCAAGTATACCTCCAGCCAGTCCTATGCTGTTACTCTAAACCAGAATTAGGCACAGATCTCTATGTGACACCTGTCAAGTAGCCCCCTATCACCCCAGGCCCAGCTTAGGTTCAACTATGTCTCCTATTCCCAATCATCTTTGAAAACTGACCAGAATCAGATAGACTCCACCAGTGTTACCCCTTGTCCTACACTGTGAGACGGCAGCCAGTTACAGACACAGAGCCTGCCATCCGTTATTCCCATGTGACAAGCTCCTGGCCTCTCTTTCCAGAGTCCTTTGCCCCTCCCCTTCATAAAGGAAACCCATACTCACAGTTGTGCTTTTGGTCAGCTGCCAGGTAATCCTTATAAGGCACCTTGCTTTCATTTCAACTCTCCACTGTAAGTTCCCAAAGACCCAAGTTAAAGACGAAAGATGTAATGGGAAGCTAATGACCTTGGAAAAGCTGTTTCTAACTCAAGACTATAGCAGCTTTGGCTTCCTAGTCTGGGGAGGGAGGGTTATCCATCTCATTTCTTCCATTTTTCTGCTTCCTCTCCAAAGTACCTTCTAATCTAAGACTCTCAGACATCACAGTCAGTGGGCACTGAGACCACGAGTTCTCTGGCCACTCCCAGATACCTCTCCAAACAGGTCCTCATCTCCCTGGCATGGCTCAAGCCTCCCTCATCCTGCACTTACTCAGTGGCATTATTCTCCCTACAGTTCCCTACTCCCCTGCCACCCAGAATGTCCAATTGGGCTTGACATATGACAGCAGCCTGGTTAGTATTTTTATGTCGGCCAAAGGAATGGTCTCTTTTTGTTTCTCCCTACCCAGTCTTGCTAGTCAACAAGAGTCTCCTCAAGCCCACTCCTCCACCTGTGTCCCGGGTTCATATCATCTCCACATTCCCTCTGCCCTCTGTCCTCCAGTTCAAATCCTGCCCTGCCTAGTCCCACTCAGCTAAGGAAGCAAGCACTGCTGTGGAGTGTGTGTGTGTGCATGCTAAGTTGCGTCAGTCGTGTCCAACTCTTTGCCACCCCATAGACTATAGCCCACCAGGCTTCTCTGTCCATGGATTCTCCAGGCAAGAACACTGGAGTGGGTTGCCATTTCCTTCTCCAGGGGATCTTCCCAACCCAGGGATCTTATGTCTCTTGCATTGGCAGACAGGTTCTTTACCACTAATGCCACCTGGGAAGCCCATAACTCTGGAGCCCTAACACATATTAATTCATTAAGCCTTCAGGCCAGTAGGTAGACACTACTCACCTTCATTTTACAGATGAGAAACTGAGACATAAAGAGGTCAAACAGCTAACATGGGGCGGAGCTTAGATTTGGAGCCAGCCTGTCTGCCCCAGCTCCTTTAACCATCCAGCCAAGTGGCCTTTCCCACCCTCCAGCCCTTAAACTCTCCCTCCCTAGAAGGAAGCAACTTATTTAGTGTAACAATGGGAAGTTTTATGACGTCGGATATGGAGTAAAGTAACAGTGCAGAAGTTGGTATATGCAGACTGATGTGTCCCAGGCAGGGTCAAAAGGCTGTAACCATATAAGTAGTCTCGTTCCTTCCCCATCACAGGCCCCCCAAAGCTTCAGACCTCCTCCCTGGCTCTCCACACCAAGACACTGGACAGAGGTGGCTGAGATCCTCCCTTGTCCAGTACCCTGAGAGAAGAAAGGAGGTGCAGCAAATTCATCCAGGCTGTCCCTGGAGGTGACCCGCCGCAGCCCGGCGAGGTCCAGGCCGCAGTCTGCAGATCTCAGGCTCTTGACGGCCACGGGGGACCCCGGAATCGCACCTTCTACTCTCAGCGCACCTGAGGGCACCAGCAGTGACCGCGACGTTGGGGAAAAGGCGGCAGAAAGACGCAGCTGAGAGAAAAGGGTGAGGACGCTCGGGACAGACGCGGGAGAGGGCCGGGAGCGGATCGCGAAGAGCGAGGGCCGGCAAGGGCATCTGAGGCGCGGCAGGGGTGGCTGCCGCAGGGTCGGAGCGTGAGCCAGCGCTGCCGCCCCTGGGGACCCCGGAACGCCAGCTGGCTCGGAGCACAGATCCCCTTCATCCCGCAAGTGTGGCGACGGGTCCCTCGGAGCCGGCCACCCCCTCCTCCTTCCTCGCGCTGCCCTGGCTCGGTCCCGCCCCCGGCGCTCAGGAGCTAGCGCCACAGCGGTCGCCGCCCTCCAGCCCGGCCGCCGCTTTGCCAGCTCGCCTGGGCACGCTGCGGGAGCGGCGCGCGTCGCCCGCCCAGGCACTTCGGTTCCACTACGCGGCCAGCCCACTCCGCTCGCTAGCAGCTGCGCTCCACGTCACAGGAACTGGAGTAGGACCCTAACAAGACCGGCGCGTTGGGCTGGAGACGGAGCCCCGAGGCTATGCCCGCTGCCCCCACGCTGTACCAGTCGCTCGTCGTGTGCCCAGGCCGGTTCCCCGACGGCCGCGCGTTGAGATGACTTTCTGCGATCTCCTGAGCTTCAGTTTCGAGGGACCCGGCTCGGACGGCAGCGCCAGTGGGACTGGTACAGGGGGAGGCGCGGGCGGCGCTGCCGCCTCGGAGGGCCAGGCGGTGGACGGCGTGCCTGGGGCCGCGGGCTGCGGCGGCGGCGGCAGCGGCGGCGGCGTGGTGGGCGCGGGCAGCAGCGAGGACAACCGGAGCTCCGCTGGAGAGCCCGGGAGCCCCGGCGCCGGCGGCGAGGTGAATGGCACAGCGGCCGTCGAGGGGCTGGTGGTGAGTGCTCAGGGAGTGGGTGTGGGCGTCTTCCTGGCAGCCTTCATCCTCACAGCTGTGGCGGGCAACGTGCTGGTCATCCTCTCGGTGGCCTGCAACCGCCACCTGCAAACGGTCACAAACTATTTTATTGTGAACTTGGCTGTGGCCGACCTGCTGCTAAGTGCCACAGTGCTCCCCTTCTCGGCCACCATGGAGGTTCTGGGCTTCTGGGCCTTTGGCCGGGCCTTCTGCGACGTCTGGGCCGCCGTGGACGTGCTGTGCTGCACGGCCTCCATCCTCAGCCTCTGCACCATCTCGGTGGACCGATACGTGGGTGTACGCCATTCGCTGAAGTACCCCTCCATTATGACCGAGCGCAAGGCAGCAGCCATCCTGGCGCTGCTCTGGGCCGTAGCTGTCGTAGTGTCTGTGGGGCCACTACTGGGATGGAAGGAGCCCGTGCCCCCGGACGAGAGCTTCTGCGGCATCACAGAGGAGGCAGGCTATGCTGTCTTCTCCTCCCTGTGCTCTTTCTACCTGCCTATGGCAGTCATCGTGGTCATGTACTGCCGCGTGTACGTGGTGGCGCGAAGCACCACGCGCAGCTTGGAGGCGGGCGTCAAGCGCGAGCGCAGCAAGGCCTCAGAGGTGGTGCTGCGCATCCACTGTCGCGGCGCCAGCACTGGCTCAGCTGAGACCCACTGGGGGATGCACAGCACCAAGGGTCGCAAGTTCCGCAGCTCACTGTCAGTGCGTCTGCTCAAGTTCTCCCGCGAGAAGAAGGCGGCCAAGACGCTGGCCATTGTCGTGGGCGTCTTTGTGCTCTGCTGGTTCCCCTTTTTCTTCGTCCTCCCACTGGGTGAGTGACCCCTCTCCCTCCAACCTCTAACCTCCCTCGCTGAGCCTGTGGCTGTCCCTTCCTGGCACCCAGACTTGGATGGCTCTTCCAGGTGGAGAGTGGCTGTCCACCTGAACATGGAAGGTTTACTTAGTAACCTGCCTGGTCTCTTAGGTGCTTGTGCTGCTTTGTGGGAGAATAACAGGCTCATCATGCTTGCAGGATTTTGTTAGGAACTCACTTTTCTGAGCGACCTTCTTCACTGCTGTTAGAAGCCCTGGCCTTGTTTTAAGCACCCGACTATTCTAAATATAAAAGATCAATGGACATCTGTGTAGGTGTCTTCCCATAGTAAGTGGTAAGCAGTGTACGAGCTTGTTTATATAACCCCCTCCCTGTACCCCCAGCTTTAAATGCCAATGCCCAGAAGTGGCACCTAGGGTGGGTTGGCCTGTATTCATTCATGGGCAGCAATCCCTGGCCAGTCTACAATGAACAGCAGCAGACACCCAAAGCCACCTGCTTTCTCTCAGTTGGGAAGTTGGCACCCTGTAAGAGGCCTTCCCCAACTGGTATGTGTGAATGCCCTGGTCTCTCACTTCTGAAATCTCTTGAAGATGTGGGCAGGGGCCAAGGGTGGGGGGCGGGGAGGAAGGGGGCTGTAGCAGGGATCTTTGTAGGCATGAGAAAGAAAAGTAAAGGACATATTATCATATGGAAAGTTAATATTGTTCATTGTAGTTTCTTAAATTTACCGAGTCCTTTAGCAATTCCAGAGAACTTTGCTATTTCTTTCACGGGCTCTCTTGTAGTCCTGTGAGGTGGGCAGCTGTTCTCAGGAACTTCCTCCCATACCTTGAGGCCCCTCCTGGAAGCCCTGGGGCTGGGTCAATACAGGGAGGGGAAGGGGAATAGCATCTCTGGGGACACATTCATTACACTCATGGTTGTAACTTCAGCCAGCCCAAGCCAGAACCTCCCCTTTCTCAGGCCTTGCTCCTTCCATGCTCTGCAGCTGTGTCCAGAAAGGGACAATAGCCCCTTCCTGCTCCCTTGCAGGCCCTCTCCTCACATCAGTTAGAGTGATTTTTATGCATTATAAATTAGAGCGTCATCTCTACTAAAATCCCTCGATGCTTTTCTACTGTCCTGGAAACAAAATCCAAACTGTCCATCATAGCCTATGATAGAGTGACCTTCAAGTTTATTACTGTCCAGACCAAAATGAGCTCTTATGTATATTTACACTGAGACCACAAGTACGTACCAGGACTAAGGTGGGTAAACCCAGACATGTGGTCCCCCTTCTGCAAAGAAGGATCTGAGTGATGAGTCACCTCCCCCCTGACCTCATGGCTTTGTTGCCCTGAACTTTGCCCACTGTGCACACAGGCCCTTCTGACCCTCTTCTGGGTCCTTGATCATGCCAAGCTCATACCCTTACACTTGCTCTTCCCTTTGTCTGGCTTGCTTTCCCCAAATCCTGCTGGCTATCCCTCCATTTTTAGGTCTCAGAATAAATGTTCCCACTTCATTAAGGCCTTTCTTCTTTGTTCTCAATTTTGCTGTATATTCTCCCTTGGGCAAAGTTTCTCTTCTTTCATTAGCTCCTTAGCTGTAATCACATTTCTGTGTTGCTTGACTTGGGGTATGAGTCCCCCTGCCACCACTGACCCAGAAGCTCTGTGAGGAAAGACTATGTCAGTTATGTAATCACCAATGCCCAGTACAGTGCCTGGCACATGCAGAACAGTGGAGGAGAATGGAATGGACAACAGGCTCTGGTGCCAGAGCCTGGTCTCAAACCCCAGCACTTCTCCTTATTAGCTGTGTAACTGCTAGCAAATCCCTGAACCTCTCTGCCTCTGTTTTCTCATCTATAAACTAGGGATGGCAAAGATGGTAATAATACCCACTTGTACTACTATGGTGATACTTGAGTGAGATATTATGTGTGACTATAACTGGCACATGGTGAGTGCAGTATGAGCTGTTGCTTTTGTAGTAGAGGCTCAGTAAATACAAGATAAGGAATGAATAAATCACCAGCTTGAAAATCATCTTGCCAGAGGCTGCTGTCAGGGAAGAGAGAGGGATGGATGGAGCAGGACGTGGCAAATAGGCAAGAGAAAGTCAGTATGGCCCCCCTCTTAGAAACCCACATACCCAGGACTTAAAATCCTCCCAAGCCTACCAACCAAACCCCAGCTGTGACCTGTTCCAGGTGCCCTCAGCCTCCTGCCTACCCCTTGGTTCATACTGGCCCCCTGTCAGGAATGATCAGGGTGCATATAAAATGCCACCTCCCTTTATGTTCCTTTAACTTCTTTTAAAATTTTTAGTTACAGAATAATGCACAGATAAGGAGAAAATAATACAAGTGCCCATGTATCTGTAATCACCCATATTGGACAGATGATAACATTTCACCATATTTGCCTCAGATCACTTCCTCTCTCTCTTTTCAAAGAAACAGAACGGCCACAACTAAGTTCCCTCCTCCTGTCCCTTCCTCTCTCCCCAGAGGTAAATCTAGTCTTTATCACTCCCACACACGTTTATACTCTTACCATAAACACCTGAATCCATAATAATAAACAATATCGTTCTGTGTGTCCTGTGGACTTATATAAGTTGTACCAGCTGTGCACATTCATCTTCAGTTTGCCTTTTTTACCCAATGTTTTGCCATTGAGATTTATCCATTCTGGTTATTTTAGCAACAATATAGTATTCTGTTTGAGTGTGTTGACATGGTGCGTTGACAGTCTCCGGCTGAGTGTTCAGTTTTTCTAATTTTCCACCGTTACAATCAACACTGCAAAAGGCTACTATTTTTTGAGGTTGAGATCACGTCTGCCTCTTCTAGGAAGTCATCCCTAAATCTCCGTGGCCTCTTCCCTTGTTGGCATGCACTGCTCTTCCTCAGCCCCTCATCTCTGCTGCTCCTCACACCTGGCATGGCAACCCAGGGGCTATCCTTGCCTCTCCCTTCCTGCTAGTCTGCAATGGGCACCTCACCAAGTTTTGGAACAAAGCCCGGGGCCACTGATGAAGCCAAACTGAGTGGAACCTGGCAATAATGAGCAAGCAGGACTGAGGCCAAGCAAGGAAACAGAATATTCTGATCTGCCATGATGTGGCTTGGAGGGCAGGACAACAGAAAGAATAGGACAGAGCCTGCTGTACAAGCAGGAGTCGTCTAAGGGCTGTGCAGGAAGGAGAGGGCAAGCCTGCCCCTCCAGGAGCTCTGAGGCAGGCCTGGAAGAAGGGAGGCACTTTTGGAGAAACAGGGAACATTCTAAGCAACAGCTTTTGGGGTGAATGTAGAATCCAAGGGTCTGCCACATTTTGGTAGGAAGTGGCAGTATGTGCTTGGGGAAGAAGGTGTTGGGAACTTAGATAAGGGGACCAAGGATGGATATGTTTGCAAAAGTAGGGTGTGAGGGTACAGTCTCCAAGGAAGAGGATGGAGGGACAAAGAGATGAGAGGGGCTGGGGAAGGAGGCTTAGGGAGCACCAACTATGAAAGAACCAGAGGAGGCAGAAAAGGGGGCAGCCAAGAGAAGTGGTACCTCCCTCCTTACTGGCTATAGTTCCCACACCAGATGTGAGGAAGCAAAGATGAGAGGATTGAAAAAGAGTACTGTATGCCAGCAAGGGCCACAGGCCAGGAAATGAAGGCACCCAGTAGGGCCACAACCTGGGAGTTGTCAAGCAGACCCAGGGTTCTTTACCCACATCACCACACACAAAGCCAAGTGGAAGCAGGAGCCCCGGGCACAACAGTGACATGGCCAGGGAGCAGCCCCAGAGGGTATCAAAAGCCTTAGGAAGTGGGCCCAGGGTTCCAGGGGGAAGTTGGCACAGAGGCCATCTATCACCTAAAATGTTTTAGTCAAGCTAGATCTGCAGCAGAGAGACATACAGCCAAGGTATGCTAAGCTGTGAGGCCACTGGGACCTAAGTGGCTGGGCAGGAAAGACTGGGACACAGACACAGGACACCTAAAGTCCTGAGGGGCTCAGAGAGAGACTAGGGGCCATTCCCCCCACCTCCATTGCCCTGCCTGTGACTTTATCTGAACAGTGACTACATTGGTGAATATATATGTAAGTCATCAGCCTGTATTCATAAAATGTACACACTTTATAAATCTGACTGTCAGTATTTTATGCCTTAATGAGAGACAAAGTGAGAGGAAGAGAGGTGGGAAGAGGCAGGAGGAGGCTGTGAGTTATCTGAGGAATTGGTGTCCAGGCTGGAAAGCACACTTTAGCAGCCAGGCACGGAGGGTAGAATCAGTGTTTGCATCTCAGAGTTTGGCCAAGTGCGGAGGGACCCATCTCCACAGGCTCCCTGAGGGGGTACAAGGTCCACAGACACATGGAGAGAGGCAGGGGGTGCACTGTGGCAAGTCTTCAGGAATAGTATTACTGTGCCCTGGCCCAAAAGCCTGAAGAAGAGACTGACATTACATCTCCTATCTGTGCCTTTATGGCATCTGGCACATAGTAGGTCCTCAGTCAGCGAGTGTAGAGGGAAAAAGTGGCAGAATCCAGGGCCTCTTCACTTCCTGCCATGCCAACGATCTGGGTGGCAAAGCATAGCCCTCTATCTTTATTATTATTATTATCATTGTTATTAATGTGGCAAGAACACTTAACATGAGAGCTACAAATATTGTTAACTTTAGGTACAAGTTTGTACAGCAAATCTATAGAATTCATTCATCTTGCTTAACTAAAACTGTATGCCTACCGACTGGCAATTCCCCTTTTCCCCCCTCCCTCCAGCCCTTGGCTCCCACCATTCCTTGCTTTGATTCTTTGAATTTTAACTGTTTTAGGTACTTCATAGAAGTGGAATCATGCAGTCCTTCTGTGACTAGCTTATTTCACTTAGTATTAACAGCCTCTATATAAAGTAGACCCCCCTCTTACTAGCAATGCATTGGGGATGACCCCCTATTTATGTGACCCCAAAATTTTTTAATATAACAGCTAATATTTATTGCATGATTATTATGAACAAGTAATGGCTAGGGGTTTTATTTTCCACCTTTAAAAATCATGGATAATTTCAAATACATGAGTAGACAGTGTGATGGCCCCAGTACCTATGACCCAGTTTCAACAAGTATCAACCCAAGGCTGATCTTGGTTCATTCCAACCCCCACCCACTTTCCACCACTGCTTATTATTTTGAAGAAAACCCAAGATACCATATCAGTTTATCTGTAAATTCTTCAATATTTTTAGAAGGACTTAAAAAAAACTACAATCCATTATAATACATAAAAATACTTGTTTAATGGATACCAAATGTCTTTGTGTTCAAATGTAGCTGATTGCCTCATAAATTTTTAGTTTGTTTGAATTAGGGTCTCAAAAAAATTACATATATTACATGCAGTTGATTTGCCTCTACAACTTCTTTAAGTGATAAGATTACCCTTTCCCCACCTTTTCCCTTTTAGCTTATTTGGTGAAGAAATCATATTGTTCATCCCAAAGGAGATGCCCTCAGTTTGGAGCCGGCATCCCTGTGTGCTCAGATGCTCAGTCATGTCCAATTCTTTGCGATGGCTCCTTTGTCCGTGGGATTTTCCAGGCAAGAATACTGGAGTGGGTAGCCATTCCCTTCTCCAAGGGAATCTTCCCAACCCAGGAATCAAACTCAGGTCTCTTGCACTGCAGGCAGAGTCTTTACTGTCTGAGCCACTAGGGAAGCCCTGCATCCCTATGCTGCTGCTAAGTCACTTCAGTCGTGTCCGACTCTGTGTGACCCCATAGACAGCAGCCCACCAGGCTCCCCCATCCCTGGGATTCTCCAGGCAAGAACACTGGAGTGGGTTGCCATTTCCTTCTCCAATGCACGAAAGTGAAATGTGAAAGTGAAGTCGCTCAGTCATGTCTGACTCTTAGCGACCCCATGGACTGCAGCCTACTAGGCTCCTCCATCCATGGATTTTCCAGGCAAGAGTACTGGAGTGGGGTGCCATTGCCTTCTCCATACATCCCTATAGTGCCTTTTAATGTGTCCTGCTGTTACCGGTACATCATATAAATTGGCTTAAGCAGATTCAAGCTCAGTGTCTTGGACAAGAATTCTTCTTTTGTAATGTTAAGATTGACCAGGGGTTTAGATGCAGTCAGCTTGATTCATTTACTATAAAATGTCGCGTCAACCTTTACCTGCTAGTTTTAGCAGCCATTGACCATGGTTAGGAGCTGTTGTATCACTGGGACTTAAAGTGGTGATATCCAAATTCTGTCATTCCTTCTGCATTTGTAGATTAAAATTCTAAAAAGAATTCACCACTAGCTGTTTGGTCACTTGAAATAGAGGCTATACAAGAAAAGCAGGAGAGTTCCTCAATGCTCTCCATTATCAAAAAAAGTCAATTTCCTAGCAGTGTTTCCAAAAGGGACCAAAAGATTTTTTAGTACCATGATAAAGTAACTTTAAAATCTGTCACACATTATATATGTCACTGTTTGGGGGCTACCCAATAGGTGCCCTTTCAAGTTGACTTATGAGACATATGGCATAACCCAGAGAGTCTTGAACTTTCTGGTCTGATGAGATATTTCAGGCTCAGCTTGTACTTTTTTTGACCTGTCCCATTTCTCTAAAGAGGCCTGTTCTCTTTTAGTGGAAAATGATCGTTTAAAGACCACAGTTGGAGCTTTCAGATGTTCATTGATATTAAGTTGGCCACTGACTCAGTGGACAGGGCTAGGAGATATTTTTTTTTTTTTTTGAAAATAAAAATATACCACTGATGGAGGGTAGACTCCTGTTCTTGGGTGAATACAGATCCTTCCTCTGCCTAGGGTCTTGTCCTCTGCCCAACTCCTGCTGATATGTTTATCCCAAACATCTGATGAGCTGTTAATCACTCCACCTCATTCTTTAAAACTAGGATACAGGGGTCATGTACTTTCTCCCCCATGCTCATCTCTACCCTGGTTGTCATTGTGACTCCACTGTACTGAGGCTGACCCATGCCGACACCCTGTGACTCTCCTTCCACTCTTTCTCCCAGGGTCATGCCCTGGCCTATGTGCCCACCTTGATCTATAAGCCCCTAAATCCTCAGTAAATCTCTGCCACTTGAGTCCACCTGCTCATTCTACTTACTGACTCCAGCCTTGACCAAGCCTTCACCTCCCGGCCCTTCACCTTGTCTTCTGGTTAGTTAGGCCTCTGTTTCCAATTAGCACCATAATCCATCACTTCATCCTCTCTTGCCATCTTTAACTCCCTTGCCTCCACCTACTTCTGTGAGCCCCAGACCCTGAATCAGGTCATTCCTCCACAAAGGTGTGCTGGCAAGTATTTAAGATTGGCTCTGAAATGGGGGCTAATGTGTAACATCTGTCCATTTCCATGATGTAAAATGGAAATATTCCCACCATGGTCAATTTCAAACTACCAAAGAGATAGTCAGCTTGCAAAGTTCCTGAAAATTTATCAATCAGCTCTTGTGAACCACAACAAACCAGTGTCTAAATAAGAACATGTTAAAAAAAAAAAAAAAAAAGAAAGAAAGAAAAGAAAAATCCTACTTTCCATTGGCAGGTCTCCTCCTCAGGGCAGTCCTCAGGATGTCCTTAGAGTCCTGCAGGTCCCTGTCAACTCTGAATCTCTCCCAACCCTCTTTCCTTTCCAAGGGACTTCCTTCTGTCAGTTATTGCTCATCTCTCCTTAATTCCACCTCTCCTCTGCCTGCTCATACAGCATGTATATGTGTCCACAACTTCTTAAAAATGATTCACCCTCAACCCTGTAGCCCCTTCACCCTCACTCTCTCGCACTTTCTCACTGTAATCTCTCCTCTTTTTCACCTTCTTGAAATTTTAGCCTTCTTGAATATTCCTTGCTACTTACTTCTTTAAAAAAAAAATTCTGATATTAATCTTAATCCTAAATATCAGAGCTGAGTTTAGAACCCAAGCACTCTGGCCCTTAGAGTCCTTGTTACTTCCGCTCTAGGTCAGAGAACAGAGGTCATGCTGAAGCTAGGGTTAAGGATCAGTTGGGGTCAGCCATGTTTTATGCTTTAAATCTTGCTAAATGCCTCAGTGCCTGCTTACTCCCCTCAGGTTCAGTTCCAGGCTCCCTTCTGCCCCAGATCCTGGCCATGAGGGCCCTGAGCATTGCCATAGGACATGACCACTTCTTGTCTGTCCTGATCGTCCCAAACCCCTAGAGCCCTTGAGCCTAGTCCTCATGAGATAACCTCTGAGTTCCTGAGCCTACCTCTGACCCCACTTGAGCTCTGCCCCATCCTGAGCTATATGCCCACAAAAAGGTCTTCTTAAATACTAGAGGATTTTCCTGCCCTCCTTTGCAGATGATGACCCAGCAGAACATTGGTCTGGGCCCCTGAAAGCCAGCATTGGGACCTAATGAGCAATGCACCATCTACTCAGTGCTGGGACTCCTGGACAGAGTGACTACTGTCTGGAAACCTTCTCTCCTCTGGCACAAGCACTGATCTGCTCCGACTTATGAACCAGTTGTCAGTATGACCAAAGAACTAAAAGGTTCATGCTCAGATTAGGGTCATGTTCAGCTTAGTACAGGGCCATTTGGCAGGGACTTCGGCTTTGGGCATATCGAGCTTGGAGTGTGACTCCTCCAAGGCCACAGACCAGGAAATGAGTTAAATAGTGACAAGAGTGAAATGAGGGGGAGAGAGAGACATTGGAGAGGTGAGAAGGGAAGGGAGAAGAACTGAAGGGAGAGTGGGGTCCAGTGGAGGACGCTGAATAGGTCTATGACTCATCTCCCTGCCTTGGGCCCTACCAGGCATCCTCTGTGGCTCTAGAAACTGGCCCTCCCTGTCAATCCCTACAGCTGCAGAAGGGTATCCAAGGTTAGACCGGTAGTTCTAGGCCAGCCCCACAGAGTTCAAGGATCCTGAGGCAGACATGGGACACAGAAGGACTTCTGATCTATTCTTTTCCTATCTCAAACCAGATACCCACCAGTTACCTGTCACCATGGAAAATTGTCAACACAGGAAATTCAAGAGATTTGGCTTGACACAGCTAGCCCCACAGTACCCTCAACTCCCTGTCTTCATCATCCATCTGAGATCTGGACCCTATTCAGGATACTTCTTTCTGACAGCCTTCCATGGTTGTTTCTGCTTCAAAATGGCCTTATCTCTTAGCATCTCTGTCTCCCCTTCTCTGTTCCAGCAGTCCTAACTTCTTGGTTGTCCTCCAACTTGTCAGGTGCTCTGCTGCTTCAGGACCTTTGCACATCCCCTTTCCTCTGTCTGGAATTTTCTTTCCTCAGGAAGATGCACAACTCACTCCCTCAGAGAGTCTTCAGGTCTTAGCTCAAGTGTGCCTTATGAGAGAGGCTGACCCTTTACAATATAGCAAAGAGGCCCACTGCTTCCAGCCTCTCTTGGGGAAGATGAAATTGAATTCTGAAGAATAGAAGCATTGAGTGAGCAGCTGAAGAACAAAAGGGAGTCTAGGACTGGGAATTCCTTTTCTCCTAGGCAGTGCGTGTGTGTGTGTGTGTGTGCACGCGCGCACTCAGTCGTGTCTGGTTCTTTGTGACCCCATGGACTGTAGCCTGCCAGGTTCCTCTGTCCACAGAACTTTCCAGGCAAGAATACTGGAGTGGGATGCTATTTCCTACTCCAGGGGATATTTCTGAGCCAGGGATTGAACCCACATTACTGCGTCTCCTGCATTGTTAGGTGGATTCTTTACCACTGCACCACCTGGCAAGTCCCTCCTGGGAAGCAAGAGAGACCTGACTATCTGAGAGAACATGGTATTTTAACCCTTATATTTCATTCTGACTAGAAAAAATGGCTGCCTGGGATAGAAAAGTCACTAGTTGGGGAGGGAGTGGGAAAGGGGAAAGGCTGGGGTGCAGCCTGATAGTTCGTTGTTGGCTGCAAGCTATGAACAGGGCTGGTGGCTGAGAATTCTGACATTCTTCCAAGAACAAGTTCACTTCTGGTGATGCCAAAAAAATGCTGTTAATCACACATTCCCCTCTTGCCTTCAGCACTGTCACTCCTCAGCAAGGCTTGGCCAGATTGGCCAGCTCTAGCATCTCCTGGGCCTGGACATTTCTCTTACTTAAGAGAGGGGATTGACCTGTGATAAGGCTGCAGACTTTCCCACAAAGCTCACAGGCTGTCCTGGTTTCACCTGTAATGTGCAGGCCAGGCTGGCCCAACCACGCATGCCAGAGAGTGGGGTAACCTGCCCTCACAGGCAAGGCCCTGCCTCTTCTGATCAGTGGATGTTCAGCATCCTGGACATTAGGTTAGATTCCTGATAGAGGCACCCAATACAGAGAATAGAGGAAGGCAGGCAGGAGCAAGCTCGATGGACACATGCAAGAACAAGGTCAAGGAGCAGAGAGAAGCAGCAAGAGCTGTGGTTGCAGTCCTCTCCTGCTACATCCTGACCACCTCTCCTCATGGGCAGGCCAATGTGTCCACTCCCGTGCTCCAGCCTGCCTGTTGAGTGGAGAGAAAGGAACATGAACATGCACGTCTGTGCCCTGCCTTTCCCAGCAGTGGGCAGAAGAGTTGAAACAGTGACCAAGAGCTAATCCCTGGATTATAGATTTGGGACCAATCAAGAGAGCTTTGAAGACACATCCATGCAAAGAGTGTCTTGGATCATGTCCCGGTAGAGCCTGAGGCAGGGATTTTTATGCAAATGATGATCTGAGGGAAGCTCTCCTATGGTATCTGGGAGGGAGGGAGGGAAGCAGGGTAAGTCAGAAAAGACCTAACCCCAGGATGTGGTCTCGAAGTCTGGCCTCAGCCTGACCCCACGGGGAGCCCTGGAGCCAGAACGACAGCAGAGAATTGCACCACCTGGAGACAAGAAGGGTGGCCTGTTCCATCCCACTCAGTCTGTCACTGGCTGTGGACTGCCACCTTGGTGGGAAAGTATCATCTCCCAGTTGAAGCAGCTCGCATTGGTCAAGGGTAATTCTCCAAAGAAGGGGCACTTATAAGCCATTAGCAGCCAACATTCACAGCAGTTGGGAACTGGGGGCACCTGGGCAGGGCACTAATAACATCAACTTCAAACCTTTAAGGTGACTTGAGCAGAGACTTGAAGGACAGGAAGGAGATGGCCAGGTGGCTTTCTGGGGCTCCTCCCAGGAGTCTGGGGTCTGTTTGACACTCCCTCCTGAGATGCAGCAAGCAGGCAACAGCCCAGACTTTCTGAATGTTCTGGATGGTTATGGGTGCACAGGAGCTGAACTCAATGTGGTAGGCCCCACAGGCCACCCCAAAGGTCATAGGGAAGGCCAACAAATGCCACTTACGTGGAGGCAGAATCAAGGTGCTCAAGGCACACACACTCCAGAAACCACTGTCAGCTCAGCAGACCCTAGGAGTGGAATTAATCACAGAAATGCTCCTGGGGAGGCAGTTCTATGCCCGAGTCTGAAGAACTGGAGAGACCCACTGTGGAGAAAAGAGGAAGGCCATCCTCCAGGCCAGGCCAGTGGTATGAAAGACCAGAGGCAGGGATGGGCCTGCTGCTTGTGGAGTAGCTGCTGGAAGGTATTAAGTGATCCTTTGTGGAGCCTGACATCCAGGACCCCTGGAGGACCAGGGGAAGTTTTTTTTTCCTATCTTTACATGATGTCATGAGAAGACCAACACTTTAGGGCTAGATTGACTCAGGTTCAAATCCTGACCCTTCCACTTGTCCTCTGGAGGTAATTAGAATTTCTGCAAAGTAGGATGCTAATGCCATGGGAATTAAATGAGAACTGCTGCATACAGGGCTCAGCATGCACCCTGGTAGGTACTAAACACTCAGAAAGCAAGCATGAGCTCCCATTTCCTTCTTTGTCACTTTAGAGGCTACCTACATCTACCCAAACAGCACTTACTCACTCACTTTACAACCCCTTCTCTGGATCAGGCACTTGTGTTAGAGGCTGGGATGAAAAGAATCCTATAGCTGCCATCAAGAAACCTAGAGTCTAGGAGAATAGACAGAGCAGTAACTAATTTTATTTGTTAAAATACAGGCGTGCATAAAGGGGCACCTAACTCAGGTTTGGTCAGGGAGGACACCTGACCTGGGCTGGAGGGATGGGTGGGAAGAAGCAGAAATCACCTTGGGAGAAGTTTGAGTCATGCAGGAATGCAGGAGTCCAGCCCCTGTGGGAAGACATGCTTGTGGCTTTGTGCAGCCAATTTGGGAAGGAGGTAAGATGAATTCAGCATGGGAGTCTAAAAAGACTTGAATGAAACACAAGAAATTTGGGGTGTATTCCTCAGAGCCATAGGAAGCCACTAACGGTTTTCAGAAGGGAAAGGAGAGAAACTTTTTTCTTTTTTACAATAAGTCTCCAGCAGCTGTGTGCAGAGTAGAGGAGACAAGGGACCACTGGGGGCTGTCACAGCCAAGTAAATACAATGAGATGCCAGAGTAAGCAAAGGCTTCAGGAACGAGGTAAAGGGAGGGACCCCACTAGAGAGACAAATGAATGTACCAGACATGGTGACATAAAGGGTAGAAAAGAGGGAATCATTCAGTAAACTCAGCAAGTGTTGGGCACCTACTGTGTGCGCAGTGTACTCATGAGGTCTTTCTTCTGGGCAATGGGAATGCATTGCCAAGCAAAACAGACACTAGTCCTGCCCCACAGACTCCTACTGCAGGGAGAAAGATGATAGACAATATGAAGAATAACTCAAATAGTACAAGAGAAGGTGATAAGGGCCACAGATATAGTTGAGGGAGATGAGGAGTATGGGGTGGGGGACACTGCCATTTTTTATTGAAGTTGATTTACAATATCATGTTATTTTTAGGTGTACAGCAAAGATTTTTGTCAGATAATTTTCCTTTATAGGTTATTACGATATACTGAATATAGTCCACTGTGCTATACAGTAAATTGCTTATCTATCTTATGTATAGCAGTTTGTGTCTGTTAATCTCACACTCCTAATTTGCCCCTCTCTCCTTCTCCCCTTTGGTAACTATAAGTTTGCTTTTCTATGTCTGTGAATCTGTTTCTGTTTTATTACATAGATTCATTCATATCCTTTTTTAGATTCCACATGTAAGTCATATCATATGATATTTGTCTTTCTCTGCTGAAACTTCACTTAGTATGATAATCCCTGCTGCTGCTCCTAAGTCGCTTCAGTCATGTCCGACTCTGTGCGACCCCATAGACGGCAGCCCACCAGGCTCCCCTGTCCCTGGGATTCTCCAGGCAAGAACACTGGAGTGGGTTGCCATTTCCTTCTCCAATGCATGAAAGTGAAAAGTGAAAGTGAAGTCACTCAGTCGTGTCCGACTCTAGCGACCCCATGGACTGCAGCCTTCCAGGCTCCTCCGTCCACGGGATTTTCCAGGCAAAAGTACTGGAGTGGGGTACCATTGCCTTCTCCAGTGATAATCCCTAGGTCCATCCATGTTGCTGCAAGTGGCACTATTTCATTCTTTTTGTGGTTGAATAATATTCCACTGTTTGTGCCGGGGTCCAGCCCCAGCTGATCCAGGGTATTCGAAGGAGAGATGGCATAGGCGAGGGTCAGGGAACAACTGCTTAATTAAATGTTAATTAAGGATATAAAGAGTAATGGAATAAGGATAGCTCAGTAGGAAAATTCAGTGGAGAAAAGAGGCTGAGTAGCTTGGTTTACGCGGGGGACCAATAAAACTTCAAGACAAGAAGCTTGCACCACTTACGTAGGCCACAGGCGTCCTTCCGTTCTCCCGAAGGAGAGGAGACGCTGAGGCCTCCCCGGTCGGATCTTAGAAGCCCAGGCAAAATTAGTAAGCACGGTGGGTTCCGCGCTCCAGATGGAGACTCAACCAGAGTGAGAGAGAGAGAGAGACATGGGGAGACCAGTCTTTCGAGGAACTGATCCCAATTCTTTATTTTCCATGGTCTACTTTTATACACTGAGATGTTATGCAAAAGTCACGCGGGGTCAGCAGTCCTGACTTTTATCAAAGTCAGGTGCTTCATACAAATGTATACAGAGGTCTTAGGGGTGTTACATCATCTTCTGGCCAGGGGGCCTGCTGACAATTTACGACCCTCTCCTTGTGACAGCGGTCAGTCAACCAGGACACTTATTTCTCCAGGGGTGATTATTCTTAAAACAGACGCCACCCAAATAAAGTTACATTCCTATAGGGTGAGGTTGTATTGGGTTTTAGTTAAGGAAAGAATTTACTTAGCCTAAGGTCTAACGTGATTGATATCAAAGGTTAATACTTATTTCTTTTATATATTCATTAATGTGTGTAAGGGCAGGGGATATGGAGACTTAGCAACAAACATTGGCTCAACAAATGAAAAACCCTTCACCAATACAATTTCTAATCAGCCCATTATACTTATACTAATAATTTTCTAACTTCTCTAAGGAACCTGTTTTTAGAAGGTTTAAAGCATCTCGTGCCTCTCACGGTTGGGAGGCTGTGAGCAATCACATGTGGCCAGACAAGCCTGTCAGGCAGGCTAGAGAACCTTCAGAGGAGTTTGTAGGTTAAAACACTCCTATCACGCCCAGGAATTATTATTAACTGGAGCTCTAAGTTAACTCCTTCTCCGAAAGAGGTGGTGGGGGACAGCCCCCCGTAAAGTCAGAGGTGTAGGTGAGAGCACAAAGTAGTAAGGTAGGCAGGCTCTGGTTATGGGGGTAGATGCTTGAGGATTTCCAGGGGGACTCCTGAGGCTCGATCCCGCCTTTGCGTATGTCAAGCCTCCTTCCTCATGACCTTTGCCATGGGCGGAGTACCTCACGCCGGCCCCCAACATGTTTGCACATACCATATTTTCAACCAGTCATCTGTTGATGGGCCCTTGGGTTGTTTCCAGGCACATTGCAATTTTAAATGGGAGGTCAGAGAGACCTCACTGCAAAGATGAAGGCAGGAACCCTGTGAATTTCTGGGGGCAAAGATTCTGGGGGACAGCAAATTCAAAGGCCTAAGATGGGAATGTGTCTTCCAAGAAGCAAAAGTAGGGCAGTAAGGCTGGAAGAGGGAGTAGGAGAGGGTGTCGGGGGGTCGGGGGCCGCATGTTGAGCTAGGCCGTCATAGATTTTTATGTGCGGGAGAATGGAAGCTCTTAGAGGGTTTTGAGCCTCAGGAGTGACAGATCTCTTTATATTTTTAAAGGATTGTTCCAGCTGCCAGATTGAGGATAGATTTCAGGCTGCAAGAGTACAAACAAGAGACAGTGGGGAGGCTGCTGAATTATTCAAGGAGCGAGATGATGGTGTCTCAGACAGGGTACAAGGGCACAGGGTGGAAGGTAGTGGTTGAGTTTCAACCTCATCTCCTTCCGTTCTGCCCTCAATCACTCCACTTTATCCACACTAGCCTTGTCCTTGTTCTGCATACATACCAGGGCCACCTCATTGCCTTTGCATTTGCTGTTTCCTCTATCTGGAATGCTTTCCCTGAGCTGTCTACATGGCTTATTCATCTCTTACTCAAATGTCACATCCTTAGTAGGCCTTCTCTGGCCACTTTATCCAAAATTTATACCGCCACCCCCAGCCACATGCACACACACACACATATAAACACACACTAGCTATCTTTGCTGCTTTGTTTTTTCTTATTAGCATGTCTTATTGTATGACATGCTTGTATTTTCCTTGTTTATCATATTTATTACTGGTCTTGCTCTATGAAATGTAAGCTTCATGAGGGCCAGATAAGTGTGAGATGCAAGTAGGCATCCAGTAGAGATGTCTGGGTGATAATTGGACCGATGAGTCTAGAATTTGGGAGAATAGACTGAGCTGGAGATAGAACTGTGGGAGTTGGCCAAAAGTCAGTGCGCCTGGTTGAAACTGCAATGCAAATGCAAAAAGAAGAGAGTACAAGACTCTTCTTGCAAGGGCACTCCTACACAAAGCAGTGGGGACATGAAAAAAGGGGGGCAAAGGCAATTGATATGGAACAGAAAATCCAAGCGAACAGTGCCCTAGAAGTCCCAGGTGAGATGAGAAGTGTCCAGGATGGATGAGAGCAATATCTGCAGGTAGGGGTCCAGGGTGGAGTAGGGCAGTAGGGCAAAGCAGTGGAGTGAAAAGCAGGTGGTGGAGAGGAGACAGCCTGTGTGGATAGAAAGGATGGAGAGAATTAAGTAACAGCCAGAGAATCAGCAAAGAGGGTGCAGCTGTGATAGAGGCAAGCTCACAAGTGACTGATGGGTCAAGAGCTCCACAATGCAAGTAGGGACATGAACCTTGGGTGGGAAGAGAGACTCCTTTCTTAACAAGAAGGAAGAGAGGTAAAGAAGGTTTGAGTGAGTGTCCAACTTCTTTGTCTTGTTCTCTTGTTATTTTCAAAGTTTAAACTTTTTATTTTGTATTAGGATATATCCAATTAACAATGTTGTAGTAGTTTCAGATGAAGAGTGAAGGGACTCAGCCGTACATATATATGTATTTCTTTGTCTTATTTTCTCTGCAAAACAGAAAGTAAGATCAGCTGCTCTGGAGAAGGTGAAGCAGCAGAAGACTGCTTGGTCTGTGGAGAGGGGTAAAAGCTCAAAGGCAGAGGAATCGTGGGAGACTGGGTTGAGGATAGGCAGCAAGATTGCTGGAAGCCAGGACACAGAGCTGAGGTCGGAGACCCTAAGCATGTTCAGGGAGTGGGTGAATCTCTCCAGAGTTAGGATCTGGCTGAATAAATACAACCCAATCCAGAAGGACATGGGCGTGGAAGGACTGAGGAAAGAACAGCTGGAGTGCAAGAGAACAGAAGTCTCAGTTAAGCAGAGATAACAGGAGAAATCCAAGGGGCTGGCAGGTCAAAGTACAGATAACAAAGAGGGAGAGAGAGGGTAGAAAGCTGCAGTCAGCAGTGGAATATAGGTTGAAGTGAAGAAATGAAATGCTCAGCCTTATGTCTTAAAAGGATCTCCCCAGCTGCTGTGTAAAGAACAGGGTACTATGGGAGCACAGGGACAGGAGCAGGGAGCCCACTTGGAGGGCATTGTAAGTATATGATGATAGTACCAGGGTGATAACAGGGGATGGTGCACAGTGGGGGATTCAGGACCAACAAGAGTTGGTGATGGATGGGATTCACAGTGTGATAGAAAGAGAGGGGTCAGAATGTGTGGAGCACCTGTGATGTGCCAAGCATGGTGTTGGGAGCTCACCATTTAAGAATCAAATAGATGGGAAACCAGTAGTTACCTGTAGTTACCTTCTTGGCACTTAGAAGTGAATAGATGTGCTAGAGGAGGAGGAAATACAATTAACTCTGCTGGGTTGGGAGAGGGTGGTGTGAGGAAGGCTTCCAGGAGGAGATGCCACTGGAGCCAGCACAGTGGAGGAAAGAGGAAGTGCATTCCAGGATGACTGTGTGCAAAAGTGCAGACAGAAGACTGGGGAGCCCGCTGTGGCTAGAGGGCAGCAAGCAGTCAGTGTGGCTATTTAGCTGATGCACAGGAAGGTGGAAGAGAAATAGGAATCACAAGAGAAAGAACAAGGGAGTTTGTGCTAGGTGCCTGGACGGCAGGATGCTGAGGGGGGAAATCCCATGAGCACCTGTTTCCAGTGACAACTGCCAAGATGAGTTAGCACAGCTGGGTTATATGCATGCAAGAAATGCCGTGGACAGTGTGGGGAGTGGGAGAGGGAATCAGCTCAGGGCAGAGAAGGGGGCTGCTAGGTACAGAGAGACAGAGGCCTTGCCTTAGAACCCCTGTGGACCCACTGAGGCTTTCCTGTCGCTGGGCTTCCAGGACTGGCAAAGGCTTGTGCTGGGCAGCTGGAGATGAATGAGAAGGCAAGAGAGGTGAAATAAATGGTCAGCCTAAGAGGCCATAACTCAGAGTGGCTGGAGGAGGAGAAAGTTGGGAGTGGCTGAGAAGGGGCTTGTCGACTGATGCCCCCACACCCAGGCAGCACTGTAGGAATAATACAAGTGAGCACCCTTGGGAGTCTCAGGACAGTTACCTACCTTGTCCATGGCAAAGGGGAGGGAAGTGTCCACACGCCTCCCTGTCCCCTGACCCAGGAATCCTTGAAAGAGGCTGTGGGAAGATGAGAGAAGGTTGGGGCAGGCAGGCAGCAAAGAGGCAGGGTGCAAGAAGGCGTATGGGGTGGACAGCTGCACTCTGTGCAGAGGTATATGTGACGCTCAGCACTGCCATGAGAAGGGAGCAGAGTGAAATCTCTCGGGAGCTCCTGCCTGTGGAAGCTGGAGCCCAAGACATAGATGTCTGTATTTTACATGCAAGATGTCTGTGCACAGAGGGCAGACAGCAAATGAAACAAAATTGTGGAGGCAGCCATCAGTGCCCCACCCTGCCCCCTGTATATGGGTCACTTTCCACCCCAGCAGCTGCCTCCATCTCTTTGCCTTCGACTTTCTCTGACCAGCAAAATCCTCATTGTCCACCCACACAGAAGACAGGACTATGGAAAACTAACACCATGAGGGAGCAGCCCAAACGCTGACTGATGGGATTGGAGGTATAGATACCTCACCTCCCTCACCCCGCTGGTGAGACAACTACAGTCCCCAGAGCTCCCAGTGAGATTGCACCTTGGTGGCCCGTGGCAGTGACTAACTTGTTAACTCTCCTTTCATTGGCTTCCTTCTCTTCCCTCTTTTTACCACACTTCACTATTGGTGTTTCATTTACCTTTCAAGTAAACAAGTTGTATTTGCATCCTTGTCTCAGGTCTGCTTCTGGGAGGACCAGAGTAAGACAGAAACCTCAGCAAGACACAGTAGGAAAAATGTGGGGCTGAAAGGCTGAGTTTGAATCCCAGCTCCTTTGTGTGTAAGGAATTCCGAGCTGGCAGCAAGCTTCCACATAGGTTGGTTAAGCATAAATTAGAATTCTAATTCTTAAAAACAAGGCCCAGGCCACACTACAGATATGCCATGTTCCCCACAAAATTCAAATCAAAACCACATTGATAACAAAGCCCCTTGGCTGGTTTTTGGCTTACTGCTGAAAGCATAGTCCCCTGATTTGTCATCCTGGGCTAAATATAAAAGAATTCTAGCCTGAGTCAGAAAGTTATTTTCAGCACTCAGTCTTACTTTGCAGCCATTGAAGGATGCTGTTCAGAAGTCTGTCTTTCTGGAGGCTGAGGTCAACCCTGGTAGCCCCTGGATTCCAGGGACAACTGCCCGACACTTCTCCCAAGGGAAATTATCTCCTAAACACATTCTGACTGATGCTCCAGCCTCCCCCAGACCCACCAAATCTCAGCTTCTGTTTCTGGCCGCTATCCAGAGCTGAGAGCGGAGTCCCTTCAGGACTGAGGTCTCCTCTCTCAAAAAGCCACAGAAATAGGGAAGGGGGAAGTGAATAGACTCCAGTATTTAGTACAAACCTGCTAAGTCTTACACCCTGAAATTTATGATTCGCCAAAAAATCCCTTCCAGAGAAACATTGTTACGTATATTTCACAGAAAAGGAAAGTGAGACTTAGATGGCCAAATAACTTGCTGAAGGCTGCATGACCAGAGTTTGAAAATCCTGTGCCACGCAGTACTACCTGACATTCTTCTTTCTCCACACTGTCTCTTAGCACCAGGAATCTCACCAAGTGGGAGGTGGGTGATATACAAGAGCCCACAGGTCAAAGAGGGACGCATGGTGCCTCTGCTCCCTCGGTACGGGACCTTGCTCTTATTTCTTTGAGGGCAAGAAAACAAAGCATGTTTCATGATTTGTCAAGGACCACTACCCTTGCTCTGCTCACCCTGGCAGACACTTGAGGCTTTTGCCTGGGATGGGATACTCGACACCTATCCTTGACCCCTGCTGCTACTGCTATGGAGGATGATGAGGGTGACAAAGTGGCCTGTGCTTCCTGGATGATGTCTTTGCACTTTGTTAGTTGCCCTTGGAGGTATGACTCCTTATGGTCCACGGTGGGGAAGGCAGGGGAGAGGTTTGTGGGGAAGAAGGTCTTTCTGGCACAACTCAGACCTCCAGTGCCCCCACTCCCTCCTGTCAGGCACTCTGCTCCCTTTTAAAGCCATCCCAGAAGCCTTCCCTGACCACTTCCCACTTCCACTGGGACAGCCCCATTATCCTGCATTCCGGCAGCCCATGGGCATTGTATTTGTTAAGTCGCTAAGTCGTTTCTGACTCTTGGCAACCCCATGGACTGCAGCACACCAGATGTTTTCTCAAATTCATGTCCCTTGAGTGGCTGATGCTATCTAATCATCTCATCCTCTGCCACCTCCTTTTCCCTTTGCCTGCAATTTTTCCCAGCATCAGGTCTTCTCCAATGATGTTCTTCGCATCAGGTGGCCAAAGCATTGGAGCTTCAGCTTCAGCATCAGTCCTTCCAGTGAATATTCAGGATTGATTTCCTTTAGGATGGACTGCTTTGATCTCCTTGCAGTCCAAGGAACTCTCAAGAGTCTTCTCCAACACCACAGTTGGAAAGCTTCTTTCGAAGCTTCTTCAGCACTCAACCTTCTTTATGGTCCAACTCTCACATCCATACATGACTACTGAAAAAAATCATAGCTTTGACTATACTGACCTTTGTCAACAAAAGTGATGTCTCTGCTTTTTAATATGCTATCTAGGTTTGTCATAGCTTTCCTTCCAAGGAGTGTCTTTTAATTTCATGGCTTCAGTCACTGCCCACAGTGATTTGGGCATTGTGTTTATTGAGGCTTAATTCTATGTTCTATCTTTTGCCTGTTCAAAAATATCCATATCTCCTAACCATCCGCAAAATAAAAGCCTAACTTTCCAGAATTTAAAGCCCTTCACCATCTGTCCCAAATGAAGTTTTCTGAGGATATCCTATTGGACATTCCCCTGCCCCAAACTTGTTATCTTCTTGCCTACCTCTCCCTTCCACTCCTGATAACCTCTACCCTTCCTCATCCTGCCTGGCTCCTGTCTATCCTGAGGCTTTGGAAGCCCCCCACCCCAATATACTGGGCACCACCATCATCCCATCTTCTTTCTCATGATATCTGATCCACATTTCTACTGAGAGAGCAAGACCTCAGGTATTTGAAGAGACTCCAGGACAGTGCCTGGCATGGAGCAAGCCTTGGTCAACATTTAATTCAGGCGTTCTTACCCTTCTTATAAAGCTAGGGACTACTTGGGCATCTGACAAAGTGTATGGAGCCTTTATCAGAATTACTCTTTCAAATGCATAAAATAAAATACAAAGGATTACAGATGGAATCAATTTCATTGATTTTTAATTGCAATTTGTGACTTAGTATTAAATGTACTTCCACATGAAGGCTTTAAAGAACAGGATCCACTGGTGCATTCTAGTGACCATTTCCGAATAGGGAGGAGCATAGGCAATATTTCAAAACATCTCCACCAACTGCTAATATTAGGTAGAAAACTGACAATATTGCACTGTTTTGTAGCTGCAGTTTGGAGCTACCAAACAGTGATTTCAATATCATTTTGTCTAATTCTACTCAGGTTTGTTGCTTACACTTGCAGGAAATGCTTGATTTCAGGTAAATGTGAGTAAAACTAAAGATGGTTGTTTTTCTTCATCAAAGTTCATGGACACTCTTGAATTATATCAGGGACTCATTGAGGAGAGATATCTTGATAGCCCCTAGTTGATGAATGCTCAGAGCCCAGGAAAGGTGCTGTGGGAGGGGGAGTAGTGTGGAGAGGGGCTGCACCAGGGGCAGCCTGGGGCTCCCTGGGACTCCCTCTTCCTGAGCATCTAACCAGCCTGGGTCTCTGCTCCCCACAGGCTCCCTGTTCCCACAGCTGAAGCCCTCAGAGGGCGTCTTCAAGGTTATCTTCTGGCTGGGCTACTTCAACAGTTGTGTGAATCCACTCATCTACCCCTGCTCCAGCAGGGAGTTCAAGCGTGCCTTCCTCCGCCTCCTGCGCTGCCAGTGCCATCCTAGTCGCCAGCGCCGCCGCCCACTCTGGAGTATCTACAGTCGCAACTGGCAAGCTTCAAATGGCAGCCCACACCCAGACTGCACTCCTGGCCCAGGTGCCATACCCACCAGGGCCCCACAGGCCTTCACTGTGCCCTCAGCCCCTGGCTCCCTGGGTGCACCCAAAGCACAGGCTCCAGCTGTCACCTGTCGAAAGATGCCCTGCACCTTCCGTGAGTGGAGGCTTCTCCGGCCATTCCAGAGACCTGCTACCCAGCTGCATGCCAAAGTCTCCAGCCCGTCACAAAAGATCCACACCAGAGAGGCCATGTGCGCCCTGCACTCAGAGGTGGAAGTGGTGTTCTTAGGTGTCCCCCATGATGCAGCTGAGGGTACTACCTGCCAGGCTTATAAACTGGAGGACTACAGCCATCTCCAAGAGACTGATATTTAAGGACCTTGAGTTAGGCCGAGGAGTATGCTGGGTTGGCGGGAAGGGTATGGAGAAGGAGACTGTCTCTGTTCAAGAGGCTGGTGAGAATCAGAGACCCAGAAACTCATCAGCATCAGTTTTGGCAACTGCTTTCCAGCATCCGTGAGGAACTGAGATGGGGTGAGGGCTTTGAAAGTTATGGGCTCCCCCTCCTGGACACAGACGCCCCCAGCTCCTCCTTTCAAGAGAGGGGCTACAGGCCCCTTGAGGCCATTTGCTTCCAGTCCCTGCTTGAGAAACACTGCCCTGTCTATGCTGTGAACCCTGGGTAGGTGGCCCCAAGTATAACCAGGCAGCCCTGTCCCTCCTCTTGGGGAGGAAAGGGCACAGAGGCCCTGCCTGGCTGTTCCCAATGCCTCCCCTCCAGGAAAGGTCACTGGGGCCAAGGATTCTCCATGGACACAATTTCTCCTTACTGCAGACTGGAGAAATCCAGCGAGCCTGCCATTGCCACCGGCATGCTTTGGTGGCAGAATAAATGACTGTCCTACAAGCCTATTGTATAACTTGCAGGCCACTCTGCCCTACAGAGGCTCTGCCCTGCCCCTCATTTCGTCTTCCAAAGGGCCTTACTGTTTACACTCTGTATATAGCTGCTTATGCCTGTGCCCGTCACTTCTTGCTGGGATCTAGAACAATCAAATGGGGAGAGCTTTGTCATTTTTAGACATATTTATTGGTCAGGGTACTTCTGTTTTCTCCAAACTGTGCAAACTGTTACTCTTTAGCTTACAACCCATAAAGAACTCCTTTTTGTACTAAAGGCCCACAACAGGATAAATTGAGTTATCCTGTGATCTGTGTTCACTTTTTAGTTTCAGCCTGTCTCTTTAACTGATGGCTACTGTCCTTTGGGACTTTCAGCATGACCAAAAGATTTGGGAATTTTATTGGCTCTTAAAACTCACATGATTAGTCTTTGAAAGTAAACAAAGTTTAAATTTTTCAGTCTCACCAGATGCATCTGTGATGCTCTCAGGGCCTCAGTCCGGAAGGTGGCCATCAGTAAAATGGGTGAAACATTACTTTACATGAAAAAATATACAAGCCCAAGTAGACGTGTGTACACCTACCTGGAGCCGTGCTTATTAGCGTTGATGGTTCAACAAACCGTCCAAAATTTGTTGTATTCCCAAGAGGCTATAGGTAGTTCAGTCTTCAGCTAGATAATACCAATAACACATATCCAACCAGCAAAGGAATGATGATGGTAGCCCAGTGGACCTTTGGAAGGAGAACTGCTAGATAATACCCTGGGGTGTCTGGAGTGGAGGTGTTCTGAAACAGGAAGAACCAAGTGCTGGGGCCAACATGAACCAGTATTTTCAACCAGAAGCTTCCTGTAGTAGGGAGGTAGTCTGTTGAAAAGGTCACCACAATTTCAGACTCCTCATCCCAATATTACAAGGTAAAAAGACAGCCAATATCATCTGGGCTCAGGAGCAGAAATTTCGCCCTGTGGGTCTAGCAAGTACTGGACTTTCAGGCCTGGCATCCCCCAAGGCACAGGAGGAGCAGTTAAAAGCAGATACTGGGAGTATGTTGCGTACATCAAAGAGGGCCCCATCTTGCAGCACATTGGCTGCCCTAACTCTGGGAACACTGGCACGGCCCCCAGAATCTTCTCACAGAGGTGGGCCCATCTGTCAAAGCAAGGAGGCAGACTCTTGTGTCAATGTATTGAACGTTGGGCTTCTGAGCAGGAGAGTTCAACAGCAGGGGAGGGTCTCTTAGAGGGTTCCCACATGCCAAGGCAGTTGAGCCCACAGGAGGTCCATAGTGGGGACAAGGGATAAATGTGGAGAGGTAGCTTTCATCAGAAGGATTTAAGGGGCGGGGGCAGGGGGAGGGGAGCAGGGGTTGCTCCCTGTCCTGGATGACAGTGAATGTAGAGACAGGTGGGGTCAGCAGCTTGCCCAGTACTTTCTCTAGACTTGATGACCAATCAGCAAAACATATCTGACCTTTAAGCCTCAGCTTCGGTCTCCTGCACATGGGGCCCTCAGCACAAAGCTGGCCTCCTCTTATGCCCTCCATACCAGGGAACAAGCCTGCAGGAGAAGGGGGGTGGGGCTACAGAGCCCCTAGAGAGGCTGTGCCACAGCAAGGGCATCCAGTGACCCAGTTCTAAACATCAATAAAGCACTGAGTTGCTGACTTTGTTCTCAGGACATGGCAAAGAGTCCTGGAATAGCCAAGAGGAATGGAGGGAGTAGCAACAGCCTTTCTAAAGGAAGGAGCCTCTTGCAAGTGGTTTTGGGACATCTGGAAGAAGTGCATTCACTGCACCACTTTCTGGGTCTTCAGGTGCCCCAGCCCATTCCACGACTGAGGGAGTAGAGAAGACTTTCTCAGTGCCCATGAAAATGGGACTAAGTGTTCCTTTACACAATCCTCAAGGGATGGAGTGAAGCCTGAAGGAGTCATGAGTGAGAAGAAGGATGCTCCTGTGAGATTTGACAGAGACAGAAGCAAGCCTCCAAGGGCACTGGTATTTGCCCAATTCCACCACCCATCCCAGCCCCGCCCCCTGCCAATTCCTTAGAAAGCTGTATTCCCACTTCCATCCCAAGGTCCCAGCTCCAGTCCATCCTCCCTTTCCAGCTGGGCTCTTGCCACCCATCTTGCTTTCTTCCCACAGTCTCCAGGACTTCTGTCCCAGCATCGCCTAGGGCTGCTTTTGCAATTCACCTGGGACCTTTCATTTCCCCAATCTCCTCCCCCTCTGTCTCTGCCACAGTCCACACTGGTAGCCACTCCCTGTTTCCTGAAATATTCCTCTCCCTGCCTGATCCACACCCCTGGGATCTTCTGGTCCCCTGACTACATTCTCTCCATCTCTCTCTCTGCCTCCTGTGCAGGTGCCTCTACGGTCTTGTCCCCAAGGTTCTTTTCTTATCTCAACTTGCCACCCAATCTTATCCACTCCAAATCATCTTAATGACCACTGTACATAAATGGCTCCCAAGTATCTGTCTGTCTCTAGCTCCAAATGTGTGTGATCACCCTCCCCTGGATGACCTCAGACACCTCAAATACAAGCCCTCCAGCCTCTTCCAAAGTCATGTCCTCTACTTCTTGCAGGCATGACAAACCCACTGATGCTGAAGCTTCAGTATCTCAGAGGCCCTGAGCCTGCCTGCCCTCTCTACTTACCATTATCTTCCCAAGACCTCCTTCCCAGACCCCTGGCTCAGAATTAAGCCCTGAGTGGCCCTCAGCCTCTCTGGTAGTTCACACCAAGGTCATCCAGGCTTAGAGTTCACCAATAGAATCCATATCTTCATCCACTACGAGGAAGTGCGCTGTCTGACCCCTGGCTACTCAAGACTAGGTGTGAGCGTTCATTAAATCCTGGATCAATGAAGTTGCCCCATTACCCTTTCCTGCCACACTGCTCCAGTGCCCACCTGATGGCTGGCCAACATCACTGTCTTTGTAAGACCCTCCCCACAGCCAGTTCTACCAGTCCTCAAGGAGCTCGAGCCTGCATCCTTCTCCAGCCAGAGAGCCAGCTACACCCTGGACTTTTGAAGAAAGAAGTCTCCTGCTCCACATGCCCTGCTGCCCAGACCCCTCCTGGAGCCCCACTCTGCAGGCCGCTCACCATCACCACCACCAGCACTACAAGCCAGTCCCTTAGTCCCTCTGGTTCCAGGCGCTGACAGGTCCTGGGGAAAGTTTTTGGACCTCAGTGACTTGTCAGAGCTCAACTCCTCTGTGCCCTCCTGACCCCGTTTCTATTCCCATCCTGTCATACCCCCAGGGGGTTGCATGTTCACTGTCCACTTGGAAAAGAATTTCCTTTTTTTTTTCTTCTTCTTGTGGTTCCAACGAAGCACAAAACCAGATGCTTATAAAGGCTAAACCCGTCCCATAGCCTCTCAGCTCAGAATGGCTCTCTAGGGAGCCCAGTAGATCCAGGTGGTGCTGGGGATGGTAACTTTGGGAAGAGGGGCTGCACTCGGCTCTCCTGAAGGTCTAGGCTGTCACTTATTCCCTTTCCCATCCAACACTTTGAGGGAGCAGGGAAACAAAGAAACTGGCCTACATTCTCAAATTACTCTTGTCTAGAGAAAAATGAAGTAGGAATTGCAGGGTGAACTTGGAACCAAGAAGAAATATAGGAACTGGGACCACAACAGGCTGAGCTTTTAGAGCCAGGAGCTAGAAGGAAGGACACACTGGAAGACTTTACCCATGACATTTGTGGATATCCCTTCCAGGAGTCTGACATTCATGTGACTCCATCATACTGTTTGCATCCACCCTCTTCTGTCCTGCCAGAAACCATAGGACTCTCGGCTTCCATTCTGGAGACAAGCCACAAAGGCTATGGTTCACTGGCCAGCCTATGGATTAACTAATTAGAGGTCAGGTCTGAACATCTGGGCAGACAGATAGGCATGAGATGAAGCACGTAGTACAAAACACAGCTGCCTGGGTACCAGTGTCTGTAAGTAGAGTAATTCTCCTAGATGGGGGAGGGGTGAAGCAGATAACGAAGGACATAAGCGCCCTGGATATGTTGAAAATGCAACGGCAAGTAATAAGCTGCTTAAACACTGGTTATTGTTTTTCTCACTTCACAACTTATGAAGTAGGCAGTTTCTGGTATTGTCAGTCACATACCCAAGATCTTTCTATCTTTGCTTCATAATCTTCGGTGTGTTGGTTTTTATACTCCTTGTCGCTTCACCATGATCAATGGTACCATAATTCACATTCATATTCAAGGCAGAGAAAAAAGAAGAAGGGTCTGGGCTATGGCATCTGCCTCCTTTTATCAAAATAAAAGTTTTCCCCAAACCACCCTTTCCCAGCTTACCTCCAGAAGTGGATGTCATGACCACCCTGCAAGGGAGACTGGTAACATAAAAAACAAGACGGAGTGATAGGTCTGCAAAGTGGGCCAAATTTAGCCTACCACCTGTCTTTATACAGACTATGAACTAAGAATGGGTTTTACATTCTTAAATGGATGAGAGGGAAAAAGATCGAGAGATTATTTCATGACAGGTGTATTATATGAAAGTCACCTCTTGGCCCAAAGAGCCTAAATGGAAAAAAAAAATTTTTTTTGTCAAAAAGTTTGTTGACCCTGCTTTAGGGCAACGTGAATCATTGCCTCCCATTGGAAACCACTGCTACTCTGAAGAAAGTCATAATTCTGGCAGCAGGAGGAAGCAATGGATATCATGCAGGCAGCTCTCAGTGTCTGTCACATAGGCCAGTCACTGCAATGCAAGCCTTTGTCAGCTATCTAATCTGCAATAGCATAAGCTAAGAGCTCCCCTCTCATCAGGAACCTAACCAAGGGGGTTTTTCAGGAAGCCCTCTACCTCAAGGAGAGTTTCCCAAACTGACCAAAGGTGTGGAATTTTGAAAAAGTAAAAGGGGACACAATGAAATATCTGTCTGGCTATGCCTCAAAAGACGCAATCAGTTATTATCTGCTCAATGAACTTGCGCTCAGCCAAGGGGCTGGTCCTTGGTATTACAGGTGTAGAAAGTGAGTCTTGTCAGTGTCCCACAGTTACCAGTCTCATATAAGCTACACAGATGGCCTACCTCACTAGGACATGAAGTTCATAAGCCCAAAGCCAATGTGCTCATTTTTAATGGGAACTATAACTTAACTCGGAGAAGGCAATGGCAACCCACTCCAGTATTCTTGCCTGGAGAATCCCAGGGACGGGGGAGCCTGGTGGGCTGCCGTCTATGGGGTCGCACAGAGTCGGACACAACTGAAGTGACTTAGCAGCAGGAGCAGCAGCATAACTTAACTATCACACAAGCCAGTGTTCTCATGACAATAATTGAACTTAATGGGAAGCCAAACTGTGGTCTGAAAGATGCTTAGTGAGTTCAGAGACAGAGCCAGGAAGTTAAAAGGAAAATTCACTTATTTAGTATGCCAGGTATGGGGACTGGTTCCCAGGACAGGGTTCCATGTCCCAGGGCGCTGTGCCTCTGATTCCCTTTCCATCCTCCCATCTCATGTTTCCCCATGTCAGCCTTTTGTCTTACTCTGTTCCTC
Source organism: Bubalus bubalis (assembly GCF_019923935.1). Lineage (NCBI taxonomy): Eukaryota > Metazoa > Chordata > Mammalia > Artiodactyla > Bovidae > Bubalus > Bubalus bubalis. The sequence continues at coordinate 32,766,095 of NC_059170.1, read as the reverse complement.
AGGAGTGAGAGGCAATAACATAAACAAAATATATAGTAAATGGTGATAAGCAAAAAATATATAACAGGGAAAGGGAACAGGAAATGTTGAAGCTGTAGAACATTGTACTTTCAGACTGAGTACCCAGGGAAAGTCTCAGGTAATAGTTAATATGTGAGAAAAGGCCTGAAGGTAGTAATGATGCAAACCGTGCAGATTGTTGAGGAAAAGCATTCCTTGCAAATGGAACAGCAAGTGCAAAGTCTTAACTTAGGAGAAGACTTGGTGTGTTCAGGTTAGCAAGCAGGGCAGGGTAGATCAGGAAGATCAGGCAAAGTAGAGGAATAGAAAATGAGGCTGCCAGATGGTAGTAGGTAATGAGTGCCAAAGTGCACAGAGCCGTGTAAATGACACAGGACTCGGGCTTTCCCTCTGAGTGAAGTGGTGCCTTACAAGAGTTTGAGGAGAGAAGTGACAGGGTCTGACTTTGGGTGGACAGGGTTATTCTAGCTATTGTGTGGAAAAAAAAAAAAAAAACAAAAAAAAACAGAATGAAAGCAGGAGGCCAGTTGGAGAGCAGTGACAGCAACAATCTAAGCTGATGATGGCTTGGCCAGAGGAATGCAGGTGAATGAGAAGAGGGAGATTCTGGATATTGTGGAGATGGCATTTCCATGGGCTACATCCATGCTCAGCTTTCCTTTCCCAAGTTACCATCTATACCTGCCTGCCTTATTAGAAGCCCTTAACATCTCAGGAAAGACTATTGTTAAATCAAAATCACTTCCAACTTAAAGTGACATCCTGTCAAGTCCTTAATAAAACCCTTCTCCTTAAAATACCAATAAATATTTTAAAATAGAATAGAAATTCAAGACATGTCTGAAACATAAGGATATCAGCCAACCATTTGGCAAACAGTGGGAACTCTAAAGGCAAGGAAATAGAATTAAAAGGCTAGCCAGAGTTCTATCCCTTGTATCAAAAGCACCACTGGCTGAGGGTGAGTAAGGAAAAGGCTCTACCCTCTTCCACCAGAGCCCCCCACAGCCTACTCCTAACTCCAAGAAGAGCCTGCCCAGTCATGTAATCTCCAACCACTGTCCTACTGCCAAGAATTGCTTTCTGAGAAGCCAAGAATACAGTCTATGATCACCCATCATCCTGATTCCCTGCAGAAACCTTCTGCCTTTAGCAAGGACTTCAATACTGTCCAGGCTTGAGGGTCTGGGTCAGAAAGGACATTGAGAGTGGAGGGAAACATTGTAATTTCTCAATTCTCCATTTGCTAGAAAAGGAGTCACAGCAACTCTGAATTTTTAGAACAATGAGCTGAGAACGAAGCAGTGCTTAGATCTTTCCTCAGTCGGGTAGGACAGAACTAAAAAGAGCTTCTGTCTCTTCCAGCTCCTCAAGCCAGAGTCAAGCCATGAAATGAATCCTCCAGGAATCTGAATCCCTTGGCCCATTCCTGCCAGGCCCCTTTGCTGGAACTGTGCCACCTTTGTACCCTGGGTGGCTTCCCATCGCATGGGCCACTGTTCACTCTATCACCAGTGCCAACAAATATCCCTCTTGGGTTAGATGACTCTCCCAAAGAGAGATGTTAGCTACTGCTGTGATAATGCTACAAAACAAACCACCCCTAAATTCATAGGTTATAAGAGCAAGCATTTGTCTTTCTTGTTTATGTGTCTGTCTACAGGCCCTAGGTTTGATTCCAGGCTTCTATAAGCTCAGATCTATTCCCCCTTTGTCCATATTCTCCATGAAACATCAGCTATCAGGGACCTGTTCTTATGACAAATTGCAAGTACATGAGAGGCAGAAACCCAACTGCAAACGTGTTGGGAGCTTCAGCTCATACCACAATGTGTCTGTTCACATTCTGTTAGCCAAAACAAGTCAGATGGCTAAGCCCAAAGTCAAAAGGGAGGGAAATATACTCTATTCCCAGAGGAAGAAAAGTGATTGATACTTGCTGAATATCAATTTCAATGAGTATCAGTATCAATATTTGCTGATAATCTTTAATCCATCACAGGGAGTTAGGTTAGGACTTCAACACATGAATTTGAGGGGACACAATTCAGCCAACAACAACCTCTTTAGTGAGAGGAGATGCAAGTTCACATAGCAAAGCAAGCAGAAATAAAGAACTGAGGTCACTTTTGCCATTACCAACCCCAAGTGGCAACACCAATCTAGCTTTTGCCCCAAGCTAGACCAAGCTCTATCAAAAGGAATCAGGGTTCTCTGAAGAAATGGCTGTTTCAATGACAGAGACAGGAAATATACAAGATACGCCTAGAGCACCTTATAGTGCCAGAAAGTCAGAAAGTGTTCAAAAAGAAAAGAAAAAAAAATCCACACATTGATGGCAGCAGGTCAGAGACATAGGAGCCAACTGAAAGAGCTCCCAACAACCAAAGTTGGAATAATTTAACAACAAAATAAAGTAGTATTAGATTATAATCCAAAATATAAAATAAATATGCACGAGTCCATTCTGATATAAATAAATGACTGAACAAGTTAATAAATGAAAGGGGGAAAGGAAGAGAAGGAACAATTTTCCTGTGCAGAAGAATTCCAAATAAATTATATAGATACTATTCTCTAAAGGAGGGGAACATAACTCCCCACTCCCTAAGTGTGTGGGCTGCAAAGTGACTTCCTTCCAAAGAGGACAGTATGATGGCAGGGGGATGGGGAAGGATAACTTCACAGAGCAGAAACCTGACAAAGTCTATCTCAGCAAAGTGATCAAGGTCCTATGATGAGATGAAAATGGCACTTTAACTCTGTGGTTTTCCTCCTAAAAACCTATAATCCCAGTCTAGTCATGAAAAACACATCAGACAAATTCCAACAGGGGGCATCCTACAATATACCTGACTATACTACTCAAGGAAGAAGGCAATGGCACCCCACTCCAGTACTCTTGCCTGGAAAATCCCATGGACGGAGGAGCTGGTGGGCTGCAGTCCATGGGGTCGCTGAGGGTCGGACATGACTTAGAGACTTCACTTTCACTTTTCACTCCCATGCATTGGAGAGGGAAATGGCAACCCACTCCAGTGGGGTTTTTTGCCTGGAGAATCCCAGGGACGGGGGAGCCTGGTGGGCTGCCATCTATGGGGTCGCACAGAGTTGGACATGACTGAAGTGACTTAGCTTATACTACTCAAAATGGTTAAGATCATTGAAGATAAGCAGAGTCTGAGAAAACATCACAACCAAGAAGAACCTAACAAAACATGATGGCTAAATGTAACGTGGCATCCTGGACAGAATTCTGGAACAGAAAAAGACATGAGTTTATTCATCTTTCCTTAGTTTAACTTATGAACTTTGGTTCACTGATTAAAACATCGGTTCTCTGGTTATGACAAATATACCATATTAATGTAAGATGTTAATAGGGAAAATGGGGGTAGAGGCTAAATACTTTTTCTATAAGTCTCAAACTGTTCTTTAAAAAGCTATTAATACAAAAAAATGATAGAGTTGAATGGATAAACAGATATACAATTATATTTAGACTTAAACTATTCTCTCAACAATCAAAAGAACTAGACAGAAAATCAGCAAAGATATAGAGGAAATCAACAACCCTATCAGCCAACAGGATCTAGTCAACACCTGTAGGATACTGCACCCAACAATAGCATAAACACATCCTTTTCAAGCACCATAGATCATATTCTAAGATAGACCATATCCTGAGCCATAAAACAAACCTCAACAAATTTTTTATTTCTTTTTAATTGAAGGATAATTGCTTTATAATATGTGTTGGTTTCTGCAATACATCAATATCAATCAGTCTTAGGTACACATGCCCCCTCCCTCTTGAACCTTCCTCCCACCTCCCACCTCCCATCCCTCTATAACCCTCAACAAATTCAATTGAGATCATACAGTTCAGCTTCCCTTGGGGAATAAAATAAGTTCATAGTTGCTATTTATTTATTTAGTAAACTTACTTACTGAAACATAATTAAATCTTCCTAGCACAGAAGCTGGCATAAAAAAGTCTGATGAACGAACAAAACAATCAATGAATGACGGAATGAAGGAACAAAAAAGAAAATACCTTGTCGTTCAGTTGCTCATTGTGTTCAACTCTTTGCAACTCCATGGACTACAGCATACCAGCCTTCCCTGTCCTTGACTAACTCCCAGAGTTTGCTCAAATTCATGTCCATTGAGTCGGTGATGCCATCCAACCATCTTATCCTCTGTTGCCCCCTTCTCCTCCTGCCGTCAATCTTTATCAGGTGGCCAAAGTATTGGAGCTTCAGCATTAGTCCTTCCAACGAATATTCAAGACTGATCTCCTTTAGGATTGACTGGTTTGATCTCCTTGCTGTCCAAGAGACTCTCAAGAGTCTTCTACAGTACCACAGTTCAAAAGCATCAATTTTTTGGTGCTCAGCCTTCTTAATCATCCAACTCTCACATCTGTACATGACTAGTGGAAAAACCATAGCTTTGCAGATCTTTGTCTGCAAAGTAATGTCTCTCCTTTTTAATACACTAGGTTTGTCATAGCTTTTCTTCCAGGGAGCAAGGATCTTTTAATTTCATGGCTAAAGTCACCTTCTGCAGTGATTTTGGAGCCCAGGAAAATAATTATGTCACTGTTTCCATTTTTTCCCCATCTCTTTGCCATGAAGTGATAGGACCAGATGCCATGATCTTAGCTTTCTTTTTTTTTTTCCCTTAATTGAAGGATAATTGCTTTACAGAATTTTGTTGGTTTCTTCCAAACATCAACATGAATCAGCCATAGGTATACATATGTTCCCTCCCTTTTGAACCTCCCTCCCCATCCCACCCCTTTAGGTTGTTACAGAGCCCTGGTTTGAGTTCTCTGAATCATACAGCAAATTCCCATTGGATATCTATTTTACATATGGTAATGTAAGTTTCCATGTTACTCTCTCCATACATCCCATCCTCTCCTCTCCTTTCCCACCCCCTCCTTGCCCGCCCCCACCGCTGTGTCCATAAATCTGTTCTCCATGTCTCCACTGCTGTCCTGCAAATAATTCATCAATACCATCTTTCTAGATTCCATGTATATGCGTTAGTATACGATTCACTCTGTATAATAGGCTCTAGGTTCATCAACCTCATTAGAACTGATTCAAAGGTGTTCCTTTTTATGGCTGAGTAATATTCCATTGTATATATGTACCACAGCTTCTTTATCCATTTATCTGTCAATGCACATGTAGGTTGCTTCTATGTTCTAGCTATCATAAATAGTGCTGCCACGAACATTGGGTTACATGTGTCTTTTTCAATTTTGTTTCCTCAGGGTATGTGCCTAGTAGTGGAATTTCTGGTTCATATGGTGGTTTTAATCTTAGTTTTTTAAGGAACCTCCATACTGTCTTCCATAGTGGCTGTTATCGATTTACATTCCCACCAACAGTGCAGGAGGGTTCCCTTTTCTCCATATGCTCTCCAGCATTTATTGTTTATAGACTTTTTGACAATGCCCATTCTGACTGGTGTGAGGTGATATCTCATTGTAGTTTTGATTGCAATTCTCTAATAATGAGCGACGGAGAAGGCAATGGCACCCCACTCCAGTACTCTTGCCTGGAAAATCCCATGGATGGAGGAGCCTGGTAGGCTGCAGTCCATGGTGTCGCAAAGAGTCGGACACAACTGAACAACTTCGCTTTCACTTTTCACTTTCATGCGTTGGAGAAGGAAATGGCAACCCACTCCAGTGTTCTTGCCTGGAGAATCCCAGGGAGTGGGCTGCCGTCTCTGGGGTTGCACAGAGTTGGACACGACTGAAGCGACTTAGCAGCAATAATGAGCATCTTTTCATGTGTTTGTTAGCCATCTGTATGTCTTCTTTGAAGAAATGTCTGTTTAGGTCTTTTCCCACTTTTTGAGTGGGTTGCTTGTTTTTCTGGTATAGACTTGTATGAGCTGCTTATATATTTTGGAAATTAATCTTTTGCCACTTATTTCATTTGCTATTATTTTCTCCCATTCTGGGGTTTGTTTTTCATGATCTTAATTTTTCAATGTTGAGTTTTAAGCCAGCTTCTTAACTCCCCTCTTTCACGTTCATCAAGAGGCTCTTTAGTTCCTCTTCTCTTTCTGCCATTAGAATGGTATCATCTGTGCATCTAAGGTTATTGATATTTCTCCTGGCAATCTTGATTCTAGCTTGTGATTCCTCCAGCCTGGCATTTTTCATGATGTTCTCTGCATAGAAGTTAAATAAGCAAGGTGACAATATAGAGCCTTGACGGACTCCTTTCCCAATTTTGAACCAGTCCATTGTTCCATGTCCAGTTCTAACTGTTGCTTCTTGACCTGCATACAGGTTTCTCAGGAGGCAGGTAAGGTGGTCTCATCCTGGAGGCCAACAAAGCCTCTTTTTACAAAAGGTTAAGAATGAAAAATAAATGATGTTCTGGAATAAGTTGCAATATTACTTTATTAACTTTATTCAGTATTAACTTATTTTCTATGGTTTATTGAAAAAAATTTTTTAATTCAGAAAATCTCACTGAATCCCAGACACAGATGTTCTCTGTGCAGCAAGAGGGCCGCATTCTGATATGGCCAGCAGATGGCACCAGAGGATGTGGTTCAGCCCATGAGGTTGTCCTTTCATAAACCTTAGGAGTCCTCCTTACCTCTCCCAGCCATGGAAAGGAGAGCCAGCTTAGTCCTTCCCTCTGTGGCCTGAGGACCTCCACCAACCACTGCTAGAGTGAGGACAGTGAGGACGCAGAAAGAGCAAGTGTAGACAATGCTAGTGTGATGCTTGACCAGAAAAAAAGGCAAGGAAAAGTGGGAGTAAGATGAGGGCTGGGGATGGGAAAGACATGAGGAAACTGAAATTCAAGTGGGAAGGAGTAGACAGAATGGGATAGGAAATGACAAGCAAAGTCCCTGAGTTTGGGGCATGGAATACACAAGTGATGGATCACACACTTCCACTGTGTCTGGGAAAGGTCTGCAAGGATGGGTGTGTAGGCTGCTGCTGCTGCTAAGTCATTTCAGTCGTGTCTGACTCTGTGCGACCCCATAGATGGCAGCCCACCAGGCTCCCCCGTCCCTGAAATTCTCCAGGCAAGAACACTGGAGTGGGTTGCCATTTCCTTCTCCAATGCATGAAAGTGAAAAGTGAAAGTGAAGTCGCTCAGTCGAGTCCGACTCTTCGCAACCCCATGGATTGCAGCCCACCAGGCTCCCCCGTCCATGGGATTTTCCAGGCAAGAGTACTGGAGTGGGGTGCCATCGCCTTCTCCGGGTGTGTAGACTAGCAGTCTGTAGATTTGTCAAGGAAGTTGCCTCCAGGTGGCTTCTATTTTATCTGTGAAGCAGGAGGCCATTCTGCCTGTTGACAGTTGGTAGGGGAGGGGAGGTGTCAGAGTTGAAGGGGTGCGGACGAGGGAAGCCCATGAGGACTGCTGGCCAACACCAAGGATGGGTCTGGGAAATAACACTATCCAGCTTAGCTTCTTCATTCACTTGCTCATTCATTCTGCAAATATTCACTGATAACCCACTATACCAGGCACTATTTTGGACAATGCAAGCTACAGCCTGGGGGAAGGGGCCAGGGGAGTAGATAGACAAATAAACAGACATTTAAATTTTAAAAATATGACATCATGGAAAGAGAAGGACTATGAAGAAACAGGCAAAGGGAAGGAAAGGGAGTGCTGAGAGTGCTGTGAATGGGGACTTAGGGAAGTCTTCCTAGAGAAGTGACAGCTGATTAGAGGGCTGAATGCAGCAAGGGAACGAGACCTGCATTACTGGGGGCAAGCATTCCAGATAAACAGGACAGCCAGGGCCAACAGAAGGGGGCCATAAAAGGAAATGGGGCCAAAGAATAGGTCACACGGGATGCTGGAAATCACGTTTTATGCTTAGTATGATGGGAGTCACTGGAACTAGGGAAGCACATAACTGGATTCATATTGGTAAAGGGATCATACAGGCTTCTGTGTGGAGAACAGGCTAAAAGGGCCAAGCATGGAAGAAGGGATACCAGCTGGTCAGTATGAGAAAACACGCTTCGTGTAAATCTACCATTATGTTTGGCAGACCATTAGTTAGGCAGTTCTCTAGAATGGAACCAACAGCCCACTTCACTCTTGCACCTTGGGATCACCCATGGGCTCATTTTGACAGGCCCAAGCAAACTCAGAGTGACTCAAACCAGAGGCACTTCACTCCTACCTTTGTGTGTAAGTAGGGTAGACATTCCAAGTGGCTCCCGTGAAGAGGAATACCCATTCCAGAGCAGCAAAAGTAGGAAGAGACAGTACTTGCCGAGTACCCCAGGGAACCTGAAGGAACATTTCAGAGGCTTCCACAAAGCCACAAACCAAACACCTTGGTCGTGGATTCACTGATGCCCACAGCACAAGAAACCATGCAACCAGTTCTACACAGAATCCAGTGCCAGGAGAGAACTTCCCTCTCATGTGACCTCCCACAAGTGACAAGAATTGTGTAGCAGTTTTGGCACAGGGTGTTGGCCTGAGCATGCCATACTAGACATGCCTAATAGAGTCATCTGAGCATCAATCAATGCCAAGCTCTTTAAGAAACCTAGTCACAGCAAGGAGCTCATCCTGTGTGTATCTAGTCTCTGGCACCTATTTCAGGTGGGCATATCCATTCATTTCTCTCGGGTGTAGAGCCAAGAGTAGAAATGCTGCCAGGCACAAGGCCAGTTTTTGTAGAATCAGCCACACAGTCTCCTAGTGTGGCTGCACCCAGTTCCACCCTGTCTATAATGGCCTAAGATTTTTTTTTTTTTTAAATGGCACCAGCCTCTTCTTTCTATCACACAATAACTAGAATAACCCTTCACTGGAGCCCCAAACAGTGTAGCATCGGGGCTTCCCAGGTGGCGCAGGTGGTAAAGAACCTGCCTGCCAGTGAGACGTGGGTTCAGTCCCTAAGTCAGGAAGATCTTCTGGAGAAGGAAATGGCAACCCATTCCAGTATTCTTGTCTGGAGAATTTCATGGACAGAGGAGCCTGGTGGGCTACAGTCCATCGGGTTGCAAAGAGTCAGACACGACTGAAGCGACTTAGCATGCATGTAGCACCAAACAGACCTTGGATTAAGTCTCACGCCACCTATCTGAGTGAACTTAGGTGCTTTATTTGCATTACATAACCCTCTGGAGGTTCTGTTTCCTCACTGGGATGAATCACCCTCCCTAGTCTGAGGTGGCATCCATGTTAAATTAAGAGACTCTATGTCTAGCCCTTAAGTGTGGGCAAGTCAGACTACCCTCCTGAAGGTACTACACCTGAAGCTCTCCAACCTGCAATCACCAAATAAACTTCACCCTCACAGAGCTCTTTAAATTCCTACACTTGTGATCTGGAAATTCTACATATTATTTTCATCCTTCATACTTATGTGATGGGCCACTTCTGTCCATCCCAGCACAGTTAGTGGGGGAAATCCAGGATGTGGGGAGGGGTCAAGACTGGATCAGTGCCTCCAAAGGTGAAGTTAATAGGAGGTGCTTCCTGCAACACAACTCCGGCCAGGAAGGAGACAGACATTCCTTGACCAAAGTGAGATCCAAATTTACATTGTCCATTTAAGTACCATTATGGTAAGATCTCCAAGACACATTATGTTAACTAAAACAAGCAAAATGCAGAACAGGATAGATACTTTGTCACTTTCACATAAAAAGAGAGAAGGGTATATATTTATAATAACATATCTAGAAATGGATACACTATATACTAATATATATAACATAATAATACTCGGAGTGGCATTCCCAGTATTACCACTGGGAGTGGCAGTGGTACTGGGGACAGCTGTGGGAGGAAGTTGTTCAGTGTATCCTTTTATGACTTTTGAGCATGAACTACATTGATAGATCCTCTATTTAAAAAATATTTTAATACATATACTTACAATTTTTCAAGTTACCCATGAGGTGAATATGAATCCCTAATATAAACTCCATGAGGGATGTCGGGTAGGTCAACCTTCACAAAACAAGGATGCCTCTTTGACATGTGTATGTAGGTGTGTGGCGGGGGAGGGGGGAGGGCGGGGGGTGGGGGGCAGCATGTATGTGCATGTAGGTGGATGTGCATGCAGGGGTGTGCAGACAGGTACAGGGAGGAGTGTAGAGGCATAGCCATGTGTTGGACATCTTCATCACAGCCTAAGGTAAGGGAGTAAAGGATATAGAGTCACATGAAAGGCAGTGCCCTAAGCTTCTGAAAAGCTAACCCAACCTAAATTCACACAGAGTTAAACCAGGGGGTACACCTGGCTTTTCACCACATCCTCCACCACCCAACCCCTCAACTCTGTAGAATTCAAACTCTGTCGCTAGAAATCTGGAGTAAGAAAATGACTAAATGTTCTTTAAGGTTTTATGCACGTGTGTATAGTTGTATTTGTGTATAGGTGTAAGGGTGTGGGGTGGTGTATCTGTGTAGGAGTGATGTATGTGTGTGTGGATATATAAGGGGTGTATATGTGTGTGTATGTTTTCACCCACCAAAATGGCTGTACTTCTGTACTTCCCAGAAGTTTTTCTGGGAAAAAACTTCCCAGAAGTCAACTGAAGCATCCTTCTGGCCAGATGACATTGATTAATAATTAACACATCTGAGCTTGGCATGGAGCCACAACAGGTGTCCCCTCCCATAAAACTCACCTTCACTCCATGTGGCTATGTTACCCAATCAGGCTCTGAGAAGTCCAACAAAAGGCCAGCAGGTAGACCTTGAAGGAGTTGGGGCTGGGTAATGAGGGGCTCTTACTCCTAAGGAGTCTCACTGGCAGGAAGGGAAACAATCACAAACAGATTGGGGTGAGAGGATGCCCCTCCACTAAAGGCAGGCATCTTCCTTTCTGGGGGCATAACCAGACCACAGCTGGTCCCATTATCCCCTCGAAGAAGATATGACAAACACACAAAGACATACATACACACACATGTACATACATGCACACACACACACACAAGGCTAAGAAAAATGGAAGAGAGAAGCTGAGGAGCACAGGAAGGGCAAGCCTCTTTTATTATCCCAAAATGCAAAGTATTGAAGGCACTTACAATAACAAGGTTAGAGATGAGGGGAAGCATAGGGAGGTCAGAGGTCAGAGCACAGAGGTAAATCAATGGACCCCACCCTGGTCACCACCCAGGAAGGAGAAAAGAAGAAGCTACAGGGCCAGGTCTGAAGCCAGTTAGATGTCTAGCTCTACAAAAGATACAAATCCATTCTACAGAGGATTCGGAAATGAGTACACAGCAGCAAGGGGCAGGGCTGGCAGTCACGAGTTAGTGGTTCTTTAAGGAACACGCTCAGCAGCAACGAGGCACTCAGGTCCCCTGCTGGAAGAGGTCTCGGTACATCTCAATGAGACGGGCAGCCTCACGCTGGCCAGAGAGCAGAGCACCATGGGTGGTGGAATAGTACTTGCGATGGGTGGCCTCACCTGAGAACAGCACCTGCATAGGCTGGGCAGGGGGACAGGGAAGTGAAGATGGAGGAGCAAGAAAAGCTACCTGTCTGCCCCAGAACCCCCATTCATACTACAAGTTAGAAAGGAATAGGCGGGCATCTGAGATGCAGGCATTGTTATTTCCATAGGAGGAGGAGCTGCCCATCCCACCTGCCCATCTTCCCCTGCTTCTTCCCCAAACATCCGGGCCTCAGTCCTTTTTGCTCTGAGGTTTTTGTGAGTCCTGGCTCTACAATTTCAGAAATTCACACTGCCTCTTACTAGTGAACTTGGGGAATGATTTAACCTCCCTAAGCTTTGATTTCTTCATCTCCAAAATGAGTTTATACCATCTACTTCTGAGGGTGATTGTAAGGATTAAGTGAAATAATGTATCTAAAGGACTCAGAACCTGAAAGAATATAAGAACTCGATAAAGTTAGGCAGTAATTTAACAAACCTTTATGGAGCCCCTATTAGGTTCCAGGGACTGTTCTGGGCACTTGGAAGATAAAAGGTGACCAGGCAGCTGCTTTGAGGAGCTTCCTTGCTGGTGGGGAAGCCAGACACGAAACCCAATTACTAAATGGCATCATACGTGACGTGATGGGTGTTTGGGCGAGGTGCTGAGACCCCAGAAAAGAGGCCCTCTGTCAGGGAGATCACACAAAGCTTCCCAGAGGACAGGACCTTTGGGCTTCTTCTCAGAAGATGCTGGATAAATAAACAGGCAAAGGATGTTTCAGGAAGAAGGAAAAATGGGGGCAGAAATGCATCTCCTAGGCCTTGTCTAGGAGATGGTGAAAATTTTGGCAGAGCCAAGCTTAACATCAAGAAAGCAGGCTGTTTAGGTGGGGTCCAAGCATAGAACAAATGCTTGCATTCCAAGCTTGAGTTTGGATTTTATTCCAAAATACCTCAAACTGAATGTGTAAGGTCCCAGTCGGGGACCTTGTAGAATGAGGTTTTCGTTCATCAGGGCTGGGGTGGGCTGCAAGTCTGTATGTCTAACATGCTCCCACATGGTGCCAGCGCTGCTGGTCCATGGACCACCCACCTTGAGCAGTGAGGTTTTAACCCACCAATAAAAAGCCTGCAGAGGTGGTTAAGCTGAAAGGGAGGCACATATTGTGGCAGAGGGCAAGCTGCCTACTCCACATCCTTTCTCTTTCTCCTCAGTAACAAAAATCCTGACATTTAACTGGGTCCATGGACAGAAGAGCCTGGCAGACTACAGTCCATGGGGTCGCAAGAGTGGGACACGACTTAGCGACCAAACCACCACCACCACTGCCATCCAGGAAAAAAAAAACGTATCCCAGTCTCTCTAGCAGCTGGTAGAGTCATGTGACTATGTTCCAGCCAATCAACTTCAAGTGCACTATTGCTTAGGGACACTGACTCTTCCCAAGGGTTCCCTTCTTTCACTCATCAGCCTGTCACAGACATGAGAACGAGAGCAGCAACCTCCACAGCCCTCTTGGATCACAAGGTGGCCTGGAAGATGGAGCCAGGTTCTACTGGTACTGGGCCCCAATATCTACCTCCAGATTTCCTTTTGTGTGACCTAAGTAAACTTCTGTCCTGTTTAAACCAGTTTGTTTTGCTTTTTGTTATATGCGCTAGTCCTAACTGACGCAGGGGACAAGAGAAGGAGGATGGCTATAGCAGTAGCCTTTCCTGAGCACAGCCAGGACACGCACAACACATTGCTTAACTGCGTTCTTCCTCATCAATTACACCAGACAATTATTTTAAATATAATTGTGTTGGGGTTTTAACATTTATTGTATGGGTACGCTTGGTGGGGGCAACTCAAAATCTACTTTATAGGAGCAGAAATATATAGAGATAATTTCAATTTATTATTTTTCTGTGTGTTTTACTATATAGTTACTATAGTTTGGGGGAAGGTCAGTATTTTATTTCCTAAAATAAATTGGGGGAAATAAGCAAAACATACTGGGTTAGTGCTGCCCAACAGAACTTTCCACAATGACAGAAATGCTCCATAATGACACACTCTAACATGGCAACCTAATGAGGCTACTAACGTGGCCTCTAATGTGGCCACTCTGATGAGCAACAGGTGGCTCTCAAACTTGAAATCTGGCTAATGCAACTGAGGAACAAAATGTTGTATTTATTACTTTAGATTTTAATTAAATGTGGCTAACAGCGACCATATTGGACAGCACAGAATTAAAAGGCTCAGTTTTTATAACCTCAAGAAAGCATTTAAGATATCCTAGTTTGACCCTGTTTGTTCTTCCAAATGTTAAGTGTACTTTTTCTTGTTTTCTCCATCATTACAGGAGCTACTCCACCTATCTTACCTTGGCACTCCTCCCCTGGACCAAACACACATACTTGTACAACACCCACCCCTCAAAGACCCCTCACCCCGCAGCCCCTCACGTACCCAGCACACCCACACTCACCGCTGTCTTGGAGCTCTCCGTGTACGGCAGGGGCTTGGCCAGCTTCTCCACATCTGCCCCACTTGAGCCCACCTGTGTGTATGAATAGGATCCCCGGAAGTAGGGGTTGCTGCCCCAGGCCGAGCGCAGGATTCGCCGAGGCTTTGGGATATTGGGGTTCCCTGTTGGGGAGTGAGAAGAGCCAAGGGGAAGGAGGATAAGAAATGGCTGCACGCAGAAGACACTCCTGAGCAGACAACTCCCATTGTATCTCGGGGGCTCCAGGAAGGCCAGGCATGAAGAAGGGAGGGAGGGAGGCTGGGGTTCAAGCTGTATACCCCTCAATGTCTCCTTGTAATCCCCAAGAAAAACAGCTCCTCTCCGTGGGCCTTAATTTTCCTATCTGAAAAACATCCCAGATAATCATGTTCCCCATTCCAATTTCAGGGGTTCTTGTGGGGCTCTTCTGGGATAGTGCAGGAAAGATGTTTGAACAAAAATCAGACAAAACAACCACAAGTCCATCTCTCCACAAGTCCATCTCTTAGCAAGACAACATGAGTAGGAAGTGGGGAATCTGAGTTGGGGTGATATCTGAGTTTTTCACCATCAGCCTTAGAAACAGAGAAGAAACACAGAGCCTGTGATCTTGAGTGTCTCAAATTCCAAACGGAGAGAGCTTGCAATTTAGGAGGCCAAAGCCAAGACACAGTGTCCTACAGCATCTCTCCCAAGGGGTGCGCCACCTCAGTTTCACAACCTGGGGATGAGGATGCTAGTGCTGGTTCAGGAGACTCAGAGGGTCTAGAGGAGGAGGACAGACAGAGCGAGGCCTATTGAGCTGGCGGCAAGACAAGGACAGGGACGCACCTGTGAACTGCCGCAGCATCTCTGTGCAGATCTCGGCCACTGCCTCGTCATCACACTTCTCCATGACAAGGGCCTCCTCCCCACAGATCCAGCCACTCAGCACATGGCCGTATCGCTCAGGCGGGTAGAGGACATCAAAGCCACAGATCTTGCGGTACCAAAGCTCGGGCGGGTAGGTAAGCGTGCAGCTCTCCGCCTCGTCCTCCCACACAAACCGTAGGCTGTTGCACTCGGGGCCCCAGAAGGGCTCCTCGAATTCTAGAAAGATCTTGTCAGTGGTGCCGATGCCCAGTCGGTGGATGGCAGCCACCTTCTCGGCGGGCAGGCCTGGCCGAAAGAAGCTGGCATGCTGCCTCTTGAGCACGCCCAGTGACACGGTCACGATCACATGGTCTGCCGGGATCACCTCGCAGTCCTCGCACTCCACCACCACTGGCCACTGCTCATCCTCATCCTGCCTCTCCTCCCGGGGCTCCTCTCCACCCTGACTGCCCTCCCCGGCATCATGATTATGGTCACCCTCATCCCGGGGCTCAATCTCAGGGCCCCGAGGGCGGGATGAGGCCTGGTCCCAGTGAACACAACGGACAGGTTTCCCCAGCTGGATGACGTGGGCTGGGATGCCCTCAGCCAGCAGCTCCACAACCCGCATGAAGCCCGAGGGGATGACGTGGTGGGCACCAGGAATCTCAGTCCATTCCCCAAAGGCGCTCAGGGACACCTCATCCATGCTGTGCGAGCTACTCTCACAGCTTTCCACCTGTGGGAAGAGCCAGAGGGGAGCCAGGTGACCGCCAAGGCTGGGCAGGGATAGAAGCAGGACTTTAGGGCAGTGCTGCCCTCCTCGGACCCAACTTCCCCAGGGTCAGTCTTTCTCATTCTGGCATTTGTACTCAACAGAGCTCCGAGATGGCAAAGATACCTTCAGGTACTGTTGGATCATGGCGAGTTTCAGGCGCTTGGTGGCCTCTGGATCATCAGGGTCATCCCTGATGCGGTTGCGCACCTCCTCTCGGGTGAACACCCCCACGCTGTTCTGACTCTCAGCATTAACTGGTTTACCATGCCGGAAGAACTCCTGGGTCAAGTTATAGACCTGCAAAGAGATCCCAGGAGACTGAAAACACATTCACTCGTCCCACCTCCATCTCAGACCTAAGGGTTCTAACTCAATACTCACCATCTCCAAAGTGTTCCCGGATATGCTGAGCCCATGGCACCTCTTCCTTGGTGAAT
Organism: Bubalus bubalis; assembly: GCF_019923935.1. NCBI lineage: Eukaryota > Metazoa > Chordata > Mammalia > Artiodactyla > Bovidae > Bubalus > Bubalus bubalis. Next base: position 32,750,088 of record NC_059170.1, on the reverse strand, counting down.
TAATGTGGTACTCAGTTTTGTACTGAGGCTGCACCAACAAAATGGAGGTTTGGGGATAGCAAACTGAACCTGGGCAGTCAGCTTCCTTGCCTCCAGACACAGGAGGTGGGATGGGCCCCAGAAGCTCTCTTACTGAATCCCTGCTTAGAACAAAGTGAAATGTCTGGTGCCTGTACAGTGTGTGGGAAAGGAACTGCCCTTTCAAGTGCTCCACATAGCCAAGCATACCGCCCACTAAAGAACTCACGTCTACACAGATAACTCTTTTTCAAGAACCAAATGCACAGACTCTCCCCTGACATTCCTGTCCAAGTGTATCTGCTTCACCCTCTCCCAGGAAGGCAGCATGGAGCTGTGTCCTGACTGGTGTTTTGCAGGGGAAAGAGCAAAAGGGGCCCATACATTGACAGGAATGTGTCTACCCTGCAACCCAGCTCTAGGACTGCTGAGGAAGAAAGGTGGTATGGCCCAACCCCTACTACTCCCTCAAGGGAAAAGCCTCCACATAAGATAGAAACATAAATTAAACATTTCTCTGAATATAAAGAAGAAAGCAAGTTAAATTATTCCTTTTTCTTTTCCCAACAGTCACAAGATGCTGGGTGTTTGGCTTTAACTGAAGTCCTCAGCAAATTCCTAACCTAGTACCACTGCCAAGGAGTCAGGCTTTCAACTTGCCTCCTCCCCCTTAGATTTTTCCCCTTGGTGATAAGCAACAGAGTAGCCAGCCAATCAGCTTACGTTAACTAAAGGCCAAAATGCCCAGCTGAGGACTAACAGATTTGTGTGATTCTTTGTGTCAACCACTGACTAGGACCGCCATAATTGAACATGCATTTGTCATGTGGGTGGTCTCCTGTCCTAGGTTAAACAACATCTTCCTAATGTGACCCAAGGGAAATGGGATGGGTCTGTAAGAGCTAACAATATTCACCCCATTTCTCATTAAGCACTTTTCACTGGGATCTCACTTATCCTTCATAACACTATGAAGTAGGTATAACTGTGTCTGTTTTACAGATGAGGAAAGTAAAGCTCAGAGAGTCTCAATAACTAGCTCATGAATATACAAATATGTACCATTCTATATAAATGGCAGAACTGGTACTTGAATCAAGGCAATCTTGCTCCAGAGATTAACTCTATATGATAACTACCGAACAAACTCATCTATTTAACTATAAGACATTCAAATGAGTAGCCCTTCAAAGTCATCGCCTTGGGAGGGAGGCTACATATTTATTACGAAGCCACCCTCAGGCAAGGCTTCACATGCTTAGAGCACACCTCTTCAGAATGGCCTCCAGCACTGTCTAAGAGCTATATAAGGAAATCTCTCTCTTGACCTCATGGTTAACACCTTTTCCTTCTGACTCAAAGCAGCACCACTTAGAATGATAATAATAATAATGTAATGTTAGCCGCTCAGTCATGTCTGACTCTTTGCGACTCCATGGACTGTAGCCCACCAGGCTCCTTGTCTGTGGAATTCTCCAGGCAAGAACACTGGAGTGGGTGGCCATTTCCTTCTCCAATGATAACCTACCTTTATCTATCCTACTTTCCATGACTCACACTCTTGGCTTTCAAAAATCAGAACCACAAGCAGAAGTTGATGATGATCTACCTTCAGGAACGTTTAAAAGAACAAGTAAGTCATGGACCCTGAACATCATTCTCAAGAGGCATCCATGCTTGAAGCACTCACAATAACATAGGAATCAGGACATGACTGATTCTCAGTACACCAAGAAGGTCTACTTTCAAGAATGCTGATTCTTACTTGCTTAATATTGAGTGAGAACACACACATGATAGGACTGTACACACACACTGTATGAGTGCACACACATACGACAGTGAGTGTTCCTGCCTTCCATTGAGCAGGGACAACCCCAAAGCAAGGGTCAGTTCTCCTTTCCTATGCCCAAGAGACATAAAAAATGTATAATAGGTAAGTGTTGACCAGTTTACTAACCTAAAGTGCAGGGTCATTACACTATAAATGGAAGCTATCATAAGGCAAGATCTACAAGTTACCTGGCTTGTTTTTTGCAGTTCACAGCAAAGTTTCTAAAAATATTAACCTTTTTTTAAGCTGGAATAAGACAAGGGCACATTCCCTGACTTACAAAGCTACAGTAATCAAAACAGCATGGTACTGACACAAAAACAGACACACAGATCAATGGAACAAACCAGAGAGCCAGAAACAAACCCACACACAATTACTCTGTGATACAGGAGGCAGAATATATATGGAAAAAAGACAGTTTCTTCAACAAGTGGTGCTGGGGAAACTGGACAGCCATATGTGAAAGACTGAAATTCGAACATTTTCTCACACCATATACAAAAATAAACTCAAAATGGACTAAAGACCTACATGTAACAATGGAAATAATGAAACTCCTAGAAGAGAACATCGGCAGAACACTCTGACATAAATTGAAGCACTTTTTTTTCTCCTAAGGCAGAAGAAACAAAAGCAAAAACAAATTTAATTTAATCTAAAAATGTTTGCACAGCAAAGGGAATCACTGACAAAACAAAAAGACAACCTACTGAATGGAAGAATGTATTTGCAAATAATATGACCAGTAAAGGCTAATATCCAAAATACATAAACTTCTCATACAACTCAATTAAAAAAAAAACTATCAACTTGATTAAAAAATGGACAGAAGACCTGAATACACATTTTTCCAAAGAAGAAATACAGATGGCCAACAGGCATATGAAAGATGCTCAACGTAGTTAATCATCAGAGAAATTTAAAATGACAATGAGATACCACACCTGTCAGAAGAGCTATCATCAAAAAGAACACAAGTAACAAACATTGGTGAACATATGGAGAAAACGGAACCCTTTACCCTGTTGCCAGGAATGTAAATTGATGCAGCCACTATGGAAAATATGGAGGTTCCTCAAAATATTAAAACTAGAACTATCACATGACCCAGAAATTCCACTCCTGGGTATATATCCAAAGAAAAAGAAAAATTAATTTGAAGAGATACTTGTACCCCAAAGTTCACTGCAACATTATTTATAATAGCCAACCTATGGGAGCAATCTATGTGCCCATCAACAGATGAATGTATAAAGAAGATGTTAGATAGATATAGATATAAAACATAGTTATATATGTAGTATACATACACATGTTTTATATACATGTTAGATAGATAGATATAAACTATATTGTTATATATATGTATATAGACACACACACACATTGGAATTTTACTCAGCCATACAAAAGAATGAAAATCTGCAATTTTCAACAACATGCATAGACCTAGAGGGTATCATATTTACTGAAATAAGTGAGACAGAGAAAGACAAATATTCTGTATCATCACTTATATGTGAAATCTAAAAAATAAAACAAACAAACATAACAAAACAGAAATAGACTCAGATATAGAGGACAAACTAGTGGTTACCAGTGGAGAGAAGGAAGGAATGAAGGGTAAAACAGGGGTATGGGATTAAGAGATAAAAACTACTATGTATAAAAAATAAAAAAGCAACAACTATATATTGTACAGTACAGGGAAATATAATCATTATCTTGTAATAACTTTAAATGGAGTATAATATATAAAAATGTTGAATCACTATGCTGTATACCTGAAACTAATATAATATTGTAAATCAACTATACTTCAATTTTAAAAAATCAGTTATAATTCTATATACCAGGAACAATTAGAAAATAAGGTGTTTTTTTTTAAGTTATCATTTACAAGAGTGCCTAAGAACATTAACAACAATAATCATACACATTTACCTAGTAACAAATCTGATAGATATTTAAGGACTTTCTGCGGAAATATTTAATCATAAGTATCAATAATCTCTTCCCTAGTACTTTTCCACTCATTGTCTTCATTCTACCCTCAAACTGAGGCCCAGAGAATGTACAGACATGACCAGGATCACAGAAAACCCTAGCAAGTTGCCTAGGCCCCCACCCCCATCACACACACACACAGTGTGCTCCCTATCCCCCTGAACCCTGAAGTGCCAGTGTGCTCCCTATCCCCCACACTCTTGTGCTCAACTATTCCCATAATACCTCACCTCGTTGTATAAATCACTGAATTCTTCAACCACATCCTTGGGGATCCTGCAGCCACGGTTGGTGAGGTAGCAGGCCACGCCATTCTTGGAGTAGAGGCTGATGCGGCCCACACTGCGCTCTCCATCAGTTGTCTCTTCCAGGAGGCCATTGGCTTCTGCTAGATGATAGATAGGATTCCCGTGGGAGCCATGGATCCACGTGGCTCCCAGCTCAAAGGTAGCGTGTCCTGATGGCAACAACAGGCTCTTAGCACAGCAAGGACTCTTCAAAGAGGGCCAGAACACTGCCTCATCTTCATTCTCCAAGGGGATCCTTCCATCCCCAACAAGAGGGCAAGGAAGGGGATTAGGCCCCCCTCTGGCAACAAACCAAAGTCTTCAGTGAAAAGCTCCCAGTAAGAAACCATATGCAGCACAAAATGGATTCCACTTTATAAATGAGGTAACTTCCACCCTCAGTGACTCTGACGACACCAAGTCGCCTCACTGGAATAAGTAGAAGATTCTCCTTCTGTGATAACATCCAACAATAGGCCCTCCCTCCTCACTGATGCCTCCCTCTCAGGAGAAATTCTATGGTACCAGAGGGTACCACATGGTACAGGTACCTGAAATACCCAGTGAGGAGGCCCAGCCTTTCAGACCCAAGGTCCCCATTTGGCCTTATTCCAATTCCTCAAAATCCAGTGGTTCAGGAATCTAAACCACTCATCCAGATGGAAAATGGGCAACTCCTAACTCAGTCTAGGACAGAAGAAAGAGGGAAAACATTCCAGTTTTGAAGACTCCTCCCCAGGGTAGTCTAAAACACACTTCTGGAGAAAACTAAGCTTTCTCATCCTATGGCATAGGTGGCAAAACCTTAAGAGACTGTTTGGGGTAAGGGAAAATCCTGGGCCCAAACTGGGATGAGGCTGGTGGCTCATTTTACCACCCCATCCATAGCCAAGGGACCAGATACTCTGAGGCAAGTTCCCACCGTGCCTGGGCCTATTTCCTCTTCTGGGACTCAGCTTCCTTTTCTTATGCTGCGGAGCCTGTGATACAGTTGTCTCCTCCCCTGCCTAGCTCCCAGGAAAGTTGAAACAAAGAAAGGAAAATATAGAGGAACATTATTTGTGTTTTGTTTTGTTTTGTTTTTGGAGGCCTGATTCAAGACATCATGTATGATAACTTTTTTGCCAAGATGGACACAATAATTCCTCCTATCCTTACACACATGGCCCTTTGCAATGTGACTTTGTCAGTCCTCCCATCAAGAGATGGAGTCTTTCCTCACCCCTTGAATCTGGGCTCGCCTTGTGACTTGCTTTGATTAATAGAATGCAATGAAAGCAATGTTGTGGCTTCAGAGGCTAGGCCTCAAGAAACCTTGTGCTTCTATCCTCATCCTCTTAGACTGTGACCACCATGAAGAGAAACTCAGATTTCTGGAGCCACAGAATATCAGCAAATAAAATGATGTTGTTTTAAGCCACTAATATTTCAGGCTGTTCTGTTATGCAGCAATAGCTATCTTATAAACCATAACAGAAAACAATCACCCCTCACCCCAGGAATTGGGCATTCCTCTTTTTCTGTGCTTTCTCTTTCCTGGGCTGCTTCTAATTAAACCATCAGTTCAAAAAAAAAAAAAAAAAGCCCTGTAGCCCTGTATGCATCTATGTGCCAAACACAGAGCAAGAGAAAAAACAATCAACCTCAAACCACAGTCAGTAAGACAGAACTTCCTGGTGACTCTGGAATCAGGGGCAGGAATGTATGGGTCCCTTTGTCCAGGGAAAGTGGGCAGACTAGAGGGTATGAAAAGCTGGAAATCCAGTGCCCTTCTTCCACAGGGTTCATGGAGGGGGGCTGGTCACTGGGGACATTTATCACTAATTATCCTTTAGAGCCTCAAGTTCCCCAAGGTATTTTTTTGTTTTTGTTTTGCTTCTTTTGAGCTTCCAAAAGAAGCAAAAGGGGCTTGCATCATGGACCCTTCCCAGGGTACACCAGGGAGTTCCAAGTCATAGTCACTGGACAGCCATGTCCAGGCATAAGCAGGAATAAGGTGAGCAGCTCAAGGTCAGCAACATCAGAGTTCCACCCTATCCCTCAAGCATTACAAGGAGGTGGGGGGCCCCGGAGCAGCCTCAGTCTTAGGATGTTTCCTGTCGTCCCCCACAGGCCTCTCACCTCTGTCGTCCTTGTAACCACAGGGTACTGGGCGCCATCTCCACAACTAGCCCACAGTGTCCCTGGGGCTTCTGGTCATCGCTGCTGCCCTTACCACCGGGATTCACAGCTAGCATCTCATACTGCTGCAGGTCCAACTGCAGCCTGGGCTTTCAGCCCCAGCTGTCTGCACACACAACACATACGCGCTTGCCTGGACTTGCTCTCCCATATTCTAGCAGAGTCTGCCTTGATCTGATTCCTCATATACATCATCCGTTCCTTCGTTTGACTACCTATCCAACTCCCCTCATCACCTAAGGCCCGCCCAAGCTCCCTCCCCTCCAAGGAATGCTTCCAGCCACATGCATCTCCTCAGCCTCCTGTAGCCCCATCTCTTCCACTTCACTCCCTGTATCAACTTTCCTGCAAAGCACATCTCAGGTGTCAACTACCACTGAGACTGGGCCATTTGTCCTCCCATCTTCCGCTTTTATGTCAATGTCTCATCAAGACTTGAGAACCACAGATGGAGCCATCCCATCCCTAAAGCTCCTAGCCAGCCAATCCCTAAGGCTCCTAGCCAGCCAATCAGGTGTTGAGCAGTCTCCAGGCTTCCCCCAGGAGGTCCCCCAGCTGACTGTCCTCAGGTTTCCGTGTGCCTTGGGACACACTTTCATCCTCACTGCCAACACATACTCCTGTGTCTGCCAGGGAAAACAGACATAACTTCACATATACCTTCCAGGAAATGCTCTAAGGAAGACTTTTAATGTGATCAGAGTTTTTTGAAACATGAAAGTTTCCCATGTCTCCTCAACCTCTGCTTGTTCTAAGCCTGACCACTTACTTTTCTGAACCAATTGCCCCATTCATCAAAAGTAAATACACAGAATCTGCTTGGCCTTGCAGCCCAAGTAACAATAGACACAAAATCCTATGGAGGGTCAGTGTAACCCACATACGCCAGGCCACCATGGGTAGTCCCACTGGGCCATTTTCATTGTCAGACCCCTTGGCTAGGAAACCCTGACCTCTGGCTGCAGTTCAGGCTATCCCCCACCCTCTAGGACCCCTGGCAAAATCTGCCCACTCCTGGGTGTGTCTCTTAACTGGTTGCTTTCTCCAGAAGCCTTAATACTCTGAAACCTACACAGATCCTCTTCCTAGACAATCCTAAGACCTGCCCATCACTCACAAGGGGGCCCAAAGTCTTCTTCCACCTCCACTGCGCTGAGCTCCTATTGTCCCAGGGCTAGCTCTTAGTAATGGTATGCTACTGCTGCTGCTGCTGCTAAGTCACTTCAGCCGTGTCCGACTCTGTGCGACCCCATAGACGGCAGCCCACCAGGCTCCCCAGTCCCTGGGATTCTCCAGGCAAGAACACTGGAGTGGGTTGCCATTTCCTTCTCCAATGCAGGAAAGTGAAAAGTGAAAGTGAAGTCGCTCTGTCGTGTCCAACTCTAGTGACCCCATGGACTGCAGCCCACCAGGCTCCTTGGGATTTTCCAGGCAAGAGTACTGGAGTGGGGTGCCATTGCCTTCTCCAGTAATGGTATACTAAATCATATTCAAAAGTTACCAACTAATAAAAACTTGCACAATTCCCCTTCTTGTAAAATAGAAACCAGTCTACCCACTACAAAGTTTGGTTCTGGGTGTCCTCTCCCACCTAAACACTGTGAACCCTAGCTTTTGTTCCAAAAACAGAGGCCAGATTCCCCATTCTGCACACCTCAGAAGGGTGCTGAGGGGACAAAGGAAGTTTCTGGAAAAGGCCCAGGCAGCATGCATGACAGAACATTAAACCCTGGGAAAAAGCTAAAATAACGAGATCTCAGGCTAGGCCAGGGCACTGGGAGACAAAAGGTGACCTTGGGAGTTGACTGGACTGTGGTGAATGAGGCACTTACCAAGTTTCACACTCTGTACGCGGCCCCCGATGCGGCTGGACGCCTCAAGCACAGTGACATCTGTAAAGCCCTGCTCCAGAAGTGCTTTGGCCGCAGCCAGGCCAGCCAAGCCAGCACCGATCACCACCACACGAGGCTGTCCCCTTCTCCGCAGGCCACGACTGAGAGGGTCATCCGCACTGTCGCCACTGGATTCACAACTTTGCATACCGTCCACGCTCGCCTCCTAGGAACCTGAAGCAGGGAGGGGGTCACAGCTCACCTGCTCTGCCTTCACTTCCCACCTGCCCCAAGAGATGCTCTCAGTCTCTGCCCTCAAGGGGGGACCTTGAGCCCTCTCATTCTCTTCTGAGGATCTGGACAAGAAGAGCCATCTCCAAAGGATGTGGGGAGAGAGGAAAAGAGGGAGCCATAAGGAAGGAAATAGGAAGGAGGTTATGTACTGTGGGCCCTCATCAGCAAACAGGAGAGCCGAGAGCCCATCCCAAACCCCTGAAATCCATCAATCCCACGCCCAATCAACTACATACTGCTTCTTCCTCAAGGATGAGACAAGAGTCAACAAGAAAGAGGATGATCAAGAAGGTCAAAAGCAGGAGAAACTGACCCTGGTGCTGCTGACCCCAGACCAGCACAACCCAGCACAGCCCAGCATCACTGCTGTGGTCCAGCTCACACCAACCTCAGGATGCTCACATGGACCCCAGGATGCTGAACAGACCTCAGGGTGCTGGAACCAACCCCAGGATACTTGGACCCACTGCACCAGACCCTCTGCTCTCCCTTCCTGGCCTGGCCCTTCCCTGGCCCTCACTCTCTCTTCCGCTGTCTCCTCTTCTCCTTTTGCTTTCTGTTAGTCTTTCAGAGCCTAAACAAGGTGGTAATTTGGTGGGCAGGACACAGTCCCACCTTCCCCCAAGAAAGTGCCACGAGGCTGGTATTGGATGAACCTCTGCTATTCCGGGTAGGTCTCCGGTTTTTTGTCCCAGGCCACTCAGCCCCTCAGTCACCACAAAGCAGCAAAGAGCCCAGGAAACAGTGGACCATGAGGACCTGTGGCACCAGAGGCCAGACATCAAATTGACAGTTACACTAAGCCAGCTTGCTCAGAGACGCCAGTCTAGGGAGCTGATGAGAGGCCCAAGGGGGCCCTGAATCTGGCCCCAGGGCTGGGAGAGGTTGCCCTTCTATTCCCAGAGTGACTACAAGGGCTTGAAGGTATCTTTGGGCCATCCCAAGGGGCCACTCAGCTCTGATTCTGTCCCCACTTCCTTCCTGACCCAAGCTGCCTTTGCTAAGTTTTCAGAGGCAGAAGTTGCATACTGTCTAGTTATCTATACTATCCATAGTATTCAAGACCTAACAACAGGGAAGTGAATTCATGAATGGAAAGAGCTGCTGGGCAATGGACAGGGGACATATAAATCTAATAAAGCTAAGAAAAACCCTTCCTATGACACAGCAATTCCACTTCTAAGAAAACACCCAAGAGAAACAGGGTATACTCCACCAAATAGATACACTAGAATGTTCAGGACAGATTTCTTCATGATAACCAAAAACAAATATCCCAAAGGCACATCAACAGAAGAATAGATAAATATATTGTGCTATTTGTACTGTATTCATACAAGGTACTATTCTTCAGTAATAAACAGAACCAAACTACTCTCAACAACATTACATTGACAAAAGAAGCCAGAGACAAAAGAGCACCATATTGTATGACTCTATTTATGTGAAATTCATGAAGCGGTAAAAAGAATCTGTGATGACAGAAGAGAGATTGGGAGGAGGGGAATGAGTGAAAGGGTCAGAAGGGAACTTTCTGGTCTGGAAGGAAATGTATCTTTCTATGAATGGTGGTTAGTGCCACTATATATATATATGCATAAGCACCTCATTCCTGGCTCACTGTAAAAAATAAAAGCTGTGCACTAAGAACCTTCTTCCCACACTTCAAGGTCTGACAACTTATGTTTCCATCCCACCTCTAACATTTTTTTATCACAGATTTTAAAAGTTTTTTTTCTAAATATAAATATGCTCAGGCTGAGAAGCTGCTCCTTGAACTCCTCGTCCCACTCTACCTGCCTATGTCACACCTGGGCACAGACAGGAGTGTCACCCCATTCCTGCCCCCAAACTCTCTCCAAACTGCACCCCACCTCCCATCCCTATGCTGCCCGACTCGGTGGAGTCAGGCACCGGAAGGTGGGCGGAAGGTAGCGGAAGGTGGCCGGAAGGTGGCGCCCGAGACACGGAGACCTTCAGAGGCTGGGGCTCCCCTCCTCCTAGGAGAACCTGTATCCCGGCTTCCACATTCTTCCCTGTGCGTCTTCGGTCTCGCCCACCCCCACCCCAGTGATGTTCGGTTCCGCCTCCTGGGAGCGAGGAGGTCAGAGCTGGCTCGAGCCCTTTCCTCCCCTCCCCCTTACCCTTCCTCCGCTCCCCCTCTGCCGCCCTCCGCTTCCTCCCCAGGTTCTCCTTGGGAGGACTAAAATTAGAGGTGAGGGTGTGGCTGCCTGTACCAGCGCCGACGGAGAGGAAGAGTCCGCCCCGCAGCGCAGGCAAGAAGTGTGTTCTACATCAGGTTTGTAAACACGAAGGGAGCTGCCGATGGGCACCACAGTGAGCACGCTGCTATGCTATGCGAGACTGCCCACCCTGCCCCGACGCCTCAGTTCTCCAAGACTGGGGGGGCTCTTCCTGGGCGTTGCTCCCTAGGCCTCCAGCCCCACCCCCAACCTGAGGCTGCCCCCCAGAAACAACCACTTTTACGCTGTATAGGGGTGGGATTACTGCAGTGGTTCTCAGACCTTACAGATGGAACCCCTTCTCGAAAAGCTCCTGGGGAGACCAAGGTTTAACTGGGATGAAACGGGATCTCTCTACTCCCTCAAGTCCCTAAGGTCTCATGGCAGAACTCCATTGCTCCCTGGAGCACCACCTCTGAAAACGTGGAGGAGTAGGATAACTTCACCCTTGGGAGGCTTGTAGAGGGAAGAAACGCTTGGGGCAGCACATTGGGGTGGGGGATACCTAAACTTCTTGGCTTTCCAGTCTCCATTTCTTTCTCTCTCAAGTGGTCCAGCTTGTCCTAACCTACGTTATTATGGATGTCTAGAGATTGTCAGCATTTTTAAGAGCCTTGTCCAGGAAAATAATTTGTAAAGTTCTGTAGCTAAATTTTTTAAAGATATTTATTTATTTTGATTGTCTGTACTTACTTATTTTAAAATAAGCATCTAAGAACTCATCATCTAATATAAAAACTAGAAAATTGATAATAACTAAATTTTTATAATAGGCTTCAGGAATGGATTGTGGGAAATGTGGGCACACAGTTTGCCTTTAAGATGAACACAGAAAGGACCCCACGTTCCCAACATATCAGAGACCTTCAACTTAAAGAGACATCACCCATAGGGTGCTGTGGTGTGTGTGTTGGTTGCTTAGTCGTGTCTGACACTTTGTGACCCCATAGACTGGGGCCCATCTGGCTCCTCTGTCCATGGAATTCTCCAGGCAAGAATACTAGAGTGGATTGCCATTCCCTAGCTTCCCAACCCAGGAATCAAACCCAGGTCTTCTGCATTACAGGCAGATTCTTTACCATCTGAGCTATAGGGAAGTCATGGTGGAAACAGGTAAACAAGGGCCATGCCGGTCACCTAGTCCACTGGCCCTCACTGCTAACCCTGGTTCTGTGTCTCCACAAGTCTTGTCCCAGATGGGCCTATCTACCCCTGGAGCCCCTAAGCCAGAGAAGCCACAAGCACTGTCCACAGATGGCAAAATGAGGCATCCCCATCTTCCCATAGAGTCGATCTACCCTGGGATCCAAACTGAAGTGAAGAGAGAAAACTATACCTAGAAACACCTACTGTGTGCTGGGCCCTCAGTTAAATGCTGAACTGGACTTTTGGACCCTCTGTTACCTCAGATTGGGAGGGAGATATTTGTTTTCTGTTGGTTTGTGCCGTCTCTTCCTTTGAAATTTTTTAATTTTATGAGAAAATGCCTTACTGGGGAAGAAAAATCACTTAATGCTCCTTGGTGCTTGCCTCTCCTTCTCTTGCCTTCAGTAAATAAATAAATAAATAACATACCCTTCCTTGATCTGTATGCACAGGAGAAACAGAACACCCTGTACTTTTCGAGCAGATAAAGGAGAGAAGAAAAAAGTGCTGGCTCAGCCAGGCAGGGAGGGGGAGGGGGAGCAGAAGGCGGGGGAAGGAGCAGGGACAGGGCGAAAGACTCTTGCCTTCTTGCTCCTGTTTCCAAGGCAAAACATTGGTAGGAGGGTAGGGCCCCCATGTCCCCAGGCAGGCCATGCCTAGTAGCTTCCACCCCCGTTCAAGATATCCAGATGCCCCACTGCCTTCCCACCCAACCCCCACGCCCCTCCTACCCTCACTCCCATTTCTCTGGCCTGCAGGCCACCACCTCCCCCTGCAGGCCAGAGCCAACACTGCCCCAGCTAAACCCACCCAAGTAGCCAAATTGGAAAGCAGACAGAAGAGAGGAAAAAGGGAAGAAAGGCCCTGTCCCATGGCAGGATCACCAAAGAAGGATGAGTGAAGACTACGAGGCCAGGTGCCAAGAATGGGCACTAGCCACCGAGCATAGTCCACTGCCACTTTCCCACCCACCTTCTCTCAACATACTCAGCAGTTTCATTTTGTCACCCTTGGAAATTTACCCTCCAAGAAATTAAAAAAGTAAAAGAGATATCCTGTCCAGCCCTCCAAGAAGAATTTCCTAATTGCCAGATACTAAAAACATGTTTTAGTCCTGGCCTGCAACATCTAAATGTGCTGAGCCACTTCACTGAGCCCAGAGCTGAACTGGGGACACCATGCATCTCCTTATGCTTTCTCAACCGCAGTAAAACCACTGAAGTGCCAGAGCACTCACAAGGCTCAAAAACATCCTAAGTAGAAGTTCTGCCCTTACCCCTCAGGTCAAGTCTTGTCTACCCCACACCCCATATCACTGTTCCCCAGGTGCCTGCCTGCCTGCCTCCTCCGACTGAACCACACTCCTGGAGAATTGTTGGGCCTATTCCAAGTTCCATCCCTTAAAGACAGCATGTTGTTCAGTCACTAAGTCGTGCCCAACTCTTTGTGACCCCATTGGACAGCAGCACACCAGGCATCCCTGTCCCTCACTATCTCCCAGAGTTCGCCCAAGTTCATTCCATTGAGTCGGTGATGCCATCCAACCAAGACAAGCACAGCCAGGGATAAAATCTAACAATTCATGAACATCTACTATGTACTTCTATGAGGAAGGCCTCAGCATGTCAGCCCTTGACCCCTCTGAACCCAGGTGTTCTTTCTGGTTTCAGTTTTCACTACACACACTCCCTGCCCCCCCCAAACATATACACATACTCCAACTTCACCAAAGACTCAGGTATCCCCAGCCTCGCCTCTCTGAAGGCCTATGGAAAACACTCCTCCCCACACATTACAGAAGGGAGCTCTGGGTTCTCTTAATACATGTACAGCCTTGTGAAGGACACAGAGCTTGTGCAACTGTGTGACTGCACGACTCTGTGTTGACTGAACCACCAGCAAGGCCTGCCCCATTGATGTTCCCTGAAGCTACAGACATCTTGGAAATGAGAGTACTTTGCAGCCATCACCACCCAACCCCAGCCTGTTCCCAAAGCATGAGCATCTCACCCCCAGGAAATCCTGCTGCCTATTACTCGAGTGAGACTGCAGTTCCACAATCACTGAGCAGGGCTGAGGTCCCAGACTAGACTGGTGACCCCTTCCTCAAGCCCTGGGAGTGAATCACAAAGACTGTCAATGACCCAGGCTGGTGCAGGACGCCCCATCCCCCTCAGTGTTGGAGCCCGCTTCAGCCTATCAGGCTAATTCCCTCCCTAATAGTGACCACGGCAACAAAAACAATGCCACAAGGGACCAGGCTCCCAGGAGCCCCTCACCCTTCCAGAATTGTCTCTCAGAAGAAACAAAAGTCTGCCTATCCTTGGCTCCCTTCTGAATACAGGCTCAGGCTCCCAAATGTGTCTGTCTCCCTGTCCTTTTCTCAGCGTCACCCCAGGATGAATGACCATATCCCAGACAACTGTATGACCAAAGCAGTTAGCCCACCTGGCTCACCTCCAGTCACCCTTTAGAGTCCAGACTCCCAACAGCTGAAGCACTCCAAAATGGGCCTACCCCTTCCAATAAGCAGGCTTCTCTACACAACATGCTTGCTCATGTGAGCTCTGTCTAGAGCTTTAGGGGCCACTTGCGCCTTCCTTAAGCAAACTCACGGACTTAAAAGGGTCTCCTCCCAACAGATACTCCTAGTGCCCTGGAGAAGCAACCCTACCTCAGTTTCTCTGAAGGAACCCCTCTCTGCTTCAGGCTCCTTACAGGAGGGAGGGAGGGGGAGGGAATCTGGGATACTGGTCCTGAGGAATCTCTCTGGACTGCCTGACAGGTCTGGGGAGGGATTTGGATTCTCAAGGGCCCCCTAGACAATGCAATTATTCTTCAAATGTAAAAAACGCCCAGAAATCCCAGACCAGCTGCTTTGCACAGCGGCCCTGACAATGGGGCTCTGTGTCTGCCCATGAGGCTCCTCCCACCGTCAACCCCAGGGAAGGACTGAGTCTGAACTCCTCCTAGCCAGACCCTCTCCAGCCCTCCTCACCCAGGCTAGCCAGCCAGGAAGTGAAAAAAGTGGGATTGCTGAGCCAGGCCTGGCCAGTCACGGAAGGTAGGCTGGGGTGGGTCAATGTGGGGACAAGGCAAGAGAGGTCTGTGACCCAAGAAGACACAGGGGGAAGGGAGAGAACACTGGCCTGGGAACCCAGAGACCTGGATTCAGGCCCCAGCTCAGTCTCTCTTGGCAGTGACACCAGACTAGTGTCTTCCCTTCTCTGGGTCTCACCTACAAATACCTCTGAACTCACCCCAAAAGCAGAGCACCTGTACCCCATCTGCTGGACATATTTTTCTAAGCCCCATCTAATGTGTAAATTCCTGCCTCCTTCAGTCTTTAAGTTTCCCTTCTGTAGATACAGCTACCTGGTGGGACTGCTGGGAGAATTCAATGATAGCACAGAAAAAAGGTGGGGTCACCTGCCAGGGTCACCTCAGAGAGGGAGGGAAAGGGAGGATGATCCCCAAAAAGACTAGTACAGAAGAGGGAGCCACCTCTTCTAGGGCCCAGAGCTCCATTTCATGTGTAGAAGAACCTGTCTTCATCTCAGCTTAGACTCCAGCCTCAACCTGGACCCCAACCCTAATATCAGAGTGGACCTTAGCCTTGGCATCAACCAGACTATCCTACAGCCTGTGTATGACCTACCCCCCAACTTTGACCCAGCCTGACTATCCCACCAGTCTTGCCAGGGAGTGGGTGGGGAGTAGGCATCAGATATGGTGGCCATTTGCCAACTGTAAGCTCAATCAATGAAAGAGACAAAGCATGTGGGCTGCATTCTGCACAGCCCTCCCACCAGCACTGTTCTCCGGCCCTCCCAGGCCAACATGGGGAAGGGGCTCTAGGGGCCCCACCTTCCTTCTTGGCACTTAGACTTTTCTCCAAGCATAATGTCTTTATTACCCACATTTCTTTCCTGTAACCAAATGCGTAAAGTCCCTAAAAGCACAATTTTAAAAGGCTTTGTAAGCCTTTTTCAGAAGAGAAGTGGGTAGCCTGCACTGCATGGAAAAAAGACAGCCCTAAACTCAGTGTTTGGGGGGTTGTCAGAGCCAAAGGCATGACCCATGAAGGCACTGGTGGGCATGATGGGAAGGCATTCCTGGGGAGGTGAGTGCTCTGGCTAGTTTATATTTCCCTTGATGCTCTGCAAGGTGGGATAGACTAAGTGAATTGTTTTAGGACCAGCTTATAGCTGCCTGCAGAGACAGAAACCGGGGACTACCTGAGAAGGGGTGGAGGAGGGGAAAAAAGGAAGGGGAGAAGTCAGGGAAGGGATAGGGTCCTTTTGATGGGCATAAAGCTCAGCTGACAGTGGAACCAGGGAATCCATCAAAGAGATCCCGCCCACCGTCAGCAAAAATGAGTGGATCACGCTCTGACATCGAACTGCCAGAGATCAAATTGCCAACATCCACAACCCATACCTTGAATGAAGCCAGCCAGGACCCTGGACCCTATTAGCCAGTGTCCTGTGTCCCCAGCAAAGTCCTAAAGGCACAGGTTTCACTGTGGCTCCCTTTAGCAACCCTTAGGATAAGACCTCATGGCCTGGATTTTCCTCCCTCTGAGCAGGACCTGACACCCCAACTCTAACCACCCCTCTAGGAAGCCATTAGCTACAGAAGTATAAGAGACCACAGAGCTGGTTACTATGCCAGTGACTACATTGGTGTGAGACTGCCCTTGGTGACGTCAATCAGGCCATGGGCCGGGGAGGGCTGAAGGGAGATGGTACTCACAGTCACTCACTACCCTGGGAAGGGCTGAATCTGGAGAGAGAAAATCAGCCTCAAGACCATACGAGCCCTGTTCTGAGGCACCCAAGTCACCATGGCCCTTGGGGAACCCCAGGAAGACACCTTTTGTTTCTCTCATCCTCCTTTGTCTTTCTGTCCCCAAACCACCACACACACACACACGCGCGCGCGCACACTTTTATGTTTCCCTTGATGACTCAGCTTGCTAAATAGTTTCCTCCTTTGGGACTACCTTTAGCACCATGGTTTTCATGGAAACCATGATTCACAGGAAAAACCCTCAGAGAGGACCCAAAGTGCAGGGATGAGGTCTAACTCTAAGTGACCCAGGGAAGACTCTGTTTTCTCATCTGCAAAATGGGTATTGTCATCACATCTGTTCTCTAATGGATCTTGGGCTCCCACTCAAGTTTTTGGAGGGATGTATGTTTTGCTTCCCTCAAGATGCACCTTCCGCCTCCTTCATAGCAGCATTATTCACAATAGCCAAAAAATGGAATCCACTCAAGTGTCCATCAATGGATGAATAAACAAAATGCGGTACATGCATACAATGGAATGTTATTCAGCCGTGAAAAGGAAGGCAATTCTAACGCACACAACAACATGGATGAACCTTGAAGACATGATGCTAAGTGAAATAAATCAGTCACAAAAGGACAAATACTGTATGATTCCACTCATATGAGGTACGAAGAGCAGTCAAATTCAGAGAGACAGAGAGTACAATGGGAGTTGTCAGGGACAGGGGAGTGGGGGAAAACAGAGTTAGTGTTTAAAGAGTACAGAAGTTCAGTTTTAGTGGTGATGGTAGCACAATGATGTGAATATATTCATACCACTGAGCTGTATGCTCAAAAATGGATAAAGTGATCAATTTCTGTGTATTTTACCACAATAAAAACAACAACAATAAAGTTGAGTGAGTGCTACTCTGTGACAGGCTCTTGAGGTACAGAAACAGCCAGATGCCTCCCCATCAAGGATTGGGGTGACAGGTATCTGTGTGTGTGTGTGTTATTCACTCAGTCATGTTTGACTCTTTGCGACCCCATGGAGTCAATCAGGCCCCTCTGTCCATGGGATTTCCCAGGTAAAAATACTGGAATGGGTTGCCATTTCCTTCTCCAGGGAAATCTTCCCAACCTAGGCATCGAACCCACATCACCTGCATTGGCAGGCAGATTCTTTACTGTCTGAGTCACCAGGGGTGACAGGTGCCACAAAGCAAAGCAGAGAAGGGGAGAGGCAGCTGCTCTGTACGGGGAGTCAGGGAAGCCTCTCTGACACCAGAGCAGAGGAAGTGAGAGGCAAGAGGGGGCCAGAGCCTACAAATGCTGTGGTGGCCTCCTAGGGATTTGCTGAATGAAGGAATGTGGGAGTAAGAGCAAGGATGGGACAGGGATGACTTGGGCGGCCCGTCATGACACCAGGACCAATCCTTACAAGTTCTCTGTCAATTGGTCGTCTCCTTTCCCCCTCACAACAAGCCTGTGAAGTAGGAAAGACAAAAATTGGTTCTGGGACCCACAGGCAGGAGAAGGGCCCTGGTGGCCTGATTCCAGAGCCCAGTTCTTTCCTTGGGGCTTCAGGAGAGATAGGAATGCTTCTCCGGGCCACCTCCCATCGCAGGGCTGAGCCTGCCCCCAAACACACAGCCGAGGGCCCCTCTCCCAGCCCCACTGCATAGGGCATCACCTGCAGGCGTGGCCTTAATCAGCCCCTGGCCTGAGCTACTGTCCCCACGTGGAGATCCACCCATTCAGAAGATGGGGCACTTGAGGCCAGCGAGGTGTGAGCTGGCAGATGAAGAGGTAGCCTCCCGGCAGGGCTTCTCCCCTCTCCCTGCCAGGAGCCGCAGCCTCACAGTTCTGGAGGGAAGGAAGACAGCACAGTCAGCAGTTTCCACTGACTCTTTCAAAATCACTGACAAGAACTGAGGCTTGTGAGACAGCTCGGCCAGGCGCGGTTCCCCCTTGCCTGCCCCTCGTGACTGCACAAAGCCGATCTGTGCTTCAGCTCCAGCCCCGAGGGGGTGGGGGACTCTCTAAGTAGAGTGGGGACCTCACCCATGGCTCTCTCAAGGAAAGATCTTCCTCTTCAGGAGAGGCTCTGGAGCCACGGGTGGGGTCTCCCAAGCCACGGGTGGGGTCCCCATTCTACTCAGCCCAGGATTCAGGCTACTAATGGCATAGTTGGGCTATCCAAGGCTTTTGCTGGTTCAGGCAGCATGTGCAGGAAGAGGCTCCCCTTCATTCTAAGTTCCCTTCCTGCAAAGCTCCCTTTTCTGTGCTCACCACCCCCCAAACTCAACATGGTTTATCACAGAGCACAGGTGGCATGCATGATCATGAAGAAAACATCCCTCCACAGTCCAGTTACTAAATAAACCCCAGGGCAAATCTCGATTTGTTGAACCCTTTGTGTGCCGGGCCCTGTGCTGGGCACATTCCATTCATGGCATCATTTAATCCTCCCTAACACCCTGATGCCCATTTAAAAAATGAGGAAACAGGCTCAGAAATGTTCACAGGTGTGACGGAGGCCACCCAGACAGAGTGAAGGGCAAAGCAGGCTTGTCAGTGCCCGGTTCAGCTCTCTACCCTGCACTTGCCCACCTCTCAGGCCCTCGGTCAGCCTCCCGGGGCAGCAGGCCTGAGCACAGTCCTCGATCTGGCACTTCTGTCTTACCCCTCCCCACACAGTGACACTGTACAAACTGTACCAGGCACCCCGGGCTAGCAGGAGGTGTCCCCGGCCCGGCAGTTTACCCTCGCTACACTGCCAAACCTTGCTGCCCAGAGGCCACTCGCCTCCTGGCCAAGGCATTAGTCAGGTGGGCTGTGGGTCCCATGGGGACTGACTTAAGGCTTGCCAGAACACAGCCCTTTGCCCTTCTTGGTTTTATCCTCCATAAATAG
Organism: Bubalus bubalis; assembly: GCF_019923935.1. Taxonomy (NCBI): domain Eukaryota; kingdom Metazoa; phylum Chordata; class Mammalia; order Artiodactyla; family Bovidae; genus Bubalus; species Bubalus bubalis. Next base: position 32,730,549 of record NC_059170.1, on the reverse strand, counting down.
TGACAAGGACAGTGATTTTGGTAGGACAAAAGAAAATTCTAAGAGCGGCTAAATGATAATTCCCTCTAGACAGTTACCTCTTCTCTCTGGCCCAAGATTTTCCTCTCCTGGTAACTCCAAGGTGATTTAACTGTGCTCTCCTTATACAGGATTACCCAATAAAGAGCTCCTCATAAAGTTCAACCCTGAAGCAGAACACCACCACCTCCACCCCTGCAATCACCTGCCAGCCTTAGAAAGAGCTGGAATCAAGTCAGAAAAGCCAATGGTGTTCATTTCAAAATGCATATGTGGGCCCCATGATTTAATCCATAAAACACCTACAGAGTTAAAACACTGAGCTTAGACAATAAACATATTCTTCAAGTTCTTTTGTTGAGTTCAAAGACAAACTTAAAAACTCACCAGCTTTTAGAATGAAGAAAAGTCTGTTCTTATAATTCTATCATCACTGTTACCACTATTTTTCACTGAGTATGTCTGAGGTACAGAGGGCAATGCTAAGCATTTGGCATGGAATGTTTAGGTTAATCATGTCAATACCCCCTTCTACAGAGGACAAAACTGAGTGAGTTTCAGAGAGGTTTCACAACCTGTCATCTGACATAAAGCAATTCAAAATATACTAAGATACTAAGGCTCAGATTTTACTCTTCTTAAAGCCAGAAAATGAATCAAATTCATCATCTTTTCTTGAGTTACTTTCTCAGATTAACTCAAAATTTTGCACTAACTGTATATGATTTTTTAATTTTCCAAAACAGAAGAAAGTAAGAGAGATATGTGTGTTCAACACTTAAAGACCTCACTTAAAAAATCTTTCCTATGACCATTTGCCCATTGGTGGTCCTGCATGTCTCCTACTTAGCTGATTTAAGGTCTAGCTATTTGCCTGTCCACTCAGAGCACCCATCAGCCCTCTCTCCCTGGAGTCAGTACTTGGGGTGGCTGGGCTGGACTGGCCTGGGGAAGAGGTCTGGTTGTGGGTAGGAAGGCATGGTTGAAGGTGTGGAGATAGGCTCTGAGGGGTCTGTGACTTGAGAAAAGGGCATCAAACCAGATGTCCTAGAACCCAGATTTGAGACCCAGTCATGCTACTTGCTGGCACTGCCAGCATTCCCATCTTTGGGAAATAGCTCATACCCCATGCACCACAAGGAGAGGAATTATGTGTCCATCAGGGCCTCGGACAAGGCTGCAGAAGGTGGCTGGGTTCTTTGTTCTGTTTCCTAATAAATCACAACGCATTTCCAAGAGCTGCTTCTCTCGGTCTTAAATCAAACCTTCCTTAACACCCTCCCCCAAGAAGCAGCTAAAGAATCTATCTGCAAATGCAGGATACATGGGTTCAATCCCCAGTCTAGGAAGATCCTACATGCCACAGGGCAACTAAGCCCAAATGCCACAACTTCTGAGCCTGTGCTCTAGAGTCCAAGAGCCACAACTACTGAAGCCTGCATGCCTAAAGCCCTTGCTCCAACAAGAGAAGCCACCACAATGACAAGTCCACGCACCACAATTACAGACCAGCACCCAGTCACCACAACTAGAGAGAAGGCCACGGCAGCAGTGAAGACCCAGCACAACCAAAAATAAATAAGTTAATTTTTTTTTTTAAATGGAATCTAGACTGAGAGGCAGGGGTACTGAATTTACCTGCCCCAACACAGCTAAGCCACCCTGGTTTGGCTGAATCCAAATGTTTTTCTTCATCCCCTCCTACTGACTCCTGATTCAGAGAGAGCAGGAGAAACTTTGGGTTCCTGACTATTTGAAGAAGAAATAAACAGGGGCAAAGGAAGAAGAGAGTGCAGCTGAACTGGGTAAGAAAGCTCACTGAGCACCCAGGGCCTCCCTGACGGGTGTTGTCAGCACATAGGGCTCTTACCCACATGCACTATTCCGGCAATTTCTGGATCATTGTTTGAAATCCCATACTCCATCACCTCCACCTGAGCTGCTGAGTCCTCACACCTCAGAGGAAATGGGGTGTGACAAGGGGCAAGGCAGGGTGACCTCACTGACCTCCTCTCCCAGCTATAGGGGAGGCAGGAGGAGCACAGGCCCAGGGATTCTCCCTGTCCTACACTTTAGACACCCCTTCCGGGAAGGTGACAAAAGTGAGATTCTTAACCTTTTGGGAAAATGACTCAGAGCTCTGAAAATGACTATGAGCCGTTCACTCACCCCCAGCCCCATGCTTGAGACATGAAAGGGTGCAGCAATTCTCTTAGGAAGCCAATGGAGAGTCCTGTACTCCTAACCCACCATCACACGCAGCCACTTTTCTCACTAAAACACTGTTCTGATCAAACCACTGCCCTGCCCAAAAACCTTCAATGGTTCCCAGTGGCCTAATGAATGAAGACAGGTCCCTGACACCTCTTCCCTGCCCTCAGGTCCCTTGTCTTCTGCGCACACCCACTGGACCCCAAGACTCCCACACCCAGACCTGGCCCACAGGGCATGTGGGCCCTGCCCAGATGCCTTCTGCCCAGATATCCCCGCCCTGCTAGCCACTCCCCCAGAAAGCCAGTCCTCACTCACTCTTTCTCTCGCCCTTCCAGATCACTCTTCTGTTCTAATCAAGACCCTACCCCGAGCCTCAAGGTGAGTGCAAAGAAAAAGAGAGCAAGCCGGGCTGTCAGGCAAGAAAAGGGAAATTTATTAGAGTGAAATGAGAGGGTGACTGGCCCTTAAGGAGAACCAGTGTCCTCCCTTTCTGACAGGGTCTTTCTTATAGCCCACCAATGAAAAAATTCTCTGAAGAGATGGTTAATTTTTAGCCTGTAGTTGAGTCCTGTGGTCACGTAGCCAGAGGTCTGGAATCTGGTGGTCTCGTAGCTTTGAGAAGGTAGGCCAGTGAGGAAACAGAATGTCATTTGGGCAATTTGGTCATCTCAAGGATCGCTGTGATTTTATTCTTTGTTTGCGAGGTCAACATTATGAGCCATCTTAACAATGAGACCCCATGTGGGCCCTATCAACGCCCTCTCCTGACCTTTGGACCTTTCAAATCTCTGACAGTCCGCTTCCCTGGGATCCTCCTGGAGACACTGCCTGCAGCCCTGTCAATCACACTAAGAGCAGGCAACAAGAATCTGGGTGTCACACAACCCTAAAAGGGAGATAGCAGTATCCTCGCAGTACCAATGAGATTGAGGCATAGAGAGGTTTTAGCTTCTTGCCCAGGGATCACAATCCCACTCTCTGAGATTAAAGGAAGGGAGAGAACTTGTAGGGCAGGAAGACAGCAGGGGATGATGGGGTAGGAGGCCCTCCCAGAATCCCTAAGACTCAGGCCTGGCTACTGTTGGGTCCCTTGCCCACCCACCAAGTGAAGCAAAGCTTCCTAGAACCCAAGTCCTAGAACCCAGGACTGGTTCTGGGCCCCAGTCCCCTCTTGGCCATCCCTTCCTCTACAGTGCTCTTTTCTTCCACTGACTGTCCAAATTGAACCCAAACCACCAAGTCCACCTCTCCCAGGAAACTATTGCTCCATCCTACCTCCCCTCCCTGCACTTGTGGGCCCACCCATCACCCATGTTTACAGTTTCTGTGGAACAACATCCTCCCACATCAGCCCCTCCCATCAGGTGTTTCATTGGACAGTTAGTCATTATTAGGATGTCTTCAAAAAAATTTTCTTTCTATGATCAAATCAGCTTAGGAAATACCAGTTTATTTTCTGCAGGACTCTTCAAGAGTCTTTTAAATGCATTCTGAATCTCCCACAGAATTGTAGAGTGGCTTTTCCAGTTTCTACACCTGTTTGTCCCCTGAAACCTTGAGGCTTCTCAGAACAGTATTTGAGAACACTTCCTCCTCCCATCCCCTCAGGCTTCCCTGGTGGCTCAGCAGTAAAGAATCAACCTGCTAAAGCAGGAGATGCAGATTCGATCTGCAGGAGAAGGAAATGGCAACCCACTCCAGTATTCTTGCCTAGGAAATCCCATGGACTGAGGACCCTGGCGGGCTACAGTCCATGGGGTCACAAAGAGTTAGACACAACTAAAGAGCAACAGTCCACCCCTTCAGGACAGCCTGCACAGCAGGGAGCACATGGGTAGGAATCAAGGAGGGAAGCTTCGGGTCCCCTTTTAGGAGTTATGAGTGACATTCTGGAGCTCAGCCTGAAAGCCCCTCCTGGCACTGCCCAGGGCAGCAGAACCAGTGTCTTCTCTTCCTACCTTCCTTTGGGTAAGGTGACTGCCTACACTTCTGCTAGAGTCTAGAGGGACCTCATTTGACCAGTTGCCTCAGATACTACCCTTCAGGCTATGCAAAGCCCAGAGAACAAGGGGTCTTAGGAGATTCCCCCAAATCAAGCTGGACAGCTCTTCTGGGCAAATCACTCACTCTACTCCATCATTAGCCCATGAGTTTCAATAGTAATCCAGGATTAAAATGTATTAAGCTGCCATTCTGGGAAGATGCAGTGTTCCACTCAACAAACCCTGCAACTCTCCCCACTGCTCCCCAGGGAGGGGACTGAATCCCTCAATTTACAGGAAACTGAGGCCTCAAAGCAGAACAGACACTTGCTTGTAGTGACCCAGCCAGGGGCAGAGCAGAGAGAAGCATTCAGGCCTCCCCACGCCCACGTGGCCCAACAGCAACTCATGCAACCATCAGGGCAGCTTCAAGGACTCACGCAGGCCAGGCGGGGATAAGGGTTACTTGCTGGGGGGTAATGGCTCAGCAGCTGGGAGACTTTCGGGGCTTTGAGCAGAAGATGGCATGTCTAGGGCTGGAGTCAGCTGTTTCCCTAATCTCCTTGGCCACACCCTGGCTAGAGGAAGGGTGCTCACCCCAGATTGGCTAACCATAGGCCAGCTTGGCTGTGGGGAGAGATAAGATGCCCTACATGCTACCCGCATGTCATCTTGCCCTGGGGCAGTCACCTAAGATACTTTCTCATGGTTTTGAGAGCTCCTCAAAGTCTGGCAACCTAGAAATCAGGCTTGTGTTCCCAACCTGAGACCCAAGTCCCCAGAAGCCCCTCACTTGGCCCCACCTCCCAACAGAGTAGCCCCTCCATCCCATACACTCTTCATAACTCCCCTCTGCCCTGCCCTCATACAAGTAGTCTCTACACCTCCCCCAACACAGTCCACAGGACCCAAGACAGTCTCCTGTTTCAGGTCTCACCTGATCTGTGCCCATCCCTGTATCTGCCTGGCCCAAAGTCCGCAGTCTCAACCCTCACTACACAAAGATAACCCATAAGCCAGCAGCATCACACCACCCAGGAGCTTGTTAGAAATGCAGAGTCTTGGGCCCATCACAGACCTGCTGAAATGGAACCTGAATATTATTAACAAGCTGCCCAGATGACCCACATGTATGCTAGATGTTTGAGAAATACTTTTATAGACCACTGATGTAATCAAGTCCTTGCACCCATGGCAAGCTTCGACAGCTCCTTGGGGGCCTAGTGAATCAAGTCTAGACTCAGTGACTTGGCAATCAATGCTTCAGCTGACTTGTCCAGGCTTGGGCTCCCACTCCACCTCAGGAAAACCATCCCATCCTGTGTTGGCCAAAGCCACCCAGGACTTCAGAGCCCCCTTAAAGCGCCACCTCCTCCAAGAAGCTGTTCTGAACCATGTCCCACTATATCACATCTGGCTTGGCTCACTCTTATTTCCTGATGAGTGGGGACCCTGTCCCGTGTTCCCAGTGGCTCCAAGCACCAGGATGGGGCACTGAAGATGGCAGGTGCCAATTCCAAGTAACAAGGCCCAGTGCCAGTTATTGGGAAGTCCACCCTCAGCTCTAGTCTGTCTTCACCTCAACTCAGCAGACAAGGATTTGGGCAGGGTGGACAAGCCCATTGCATACTTCAGAGAAGAAGCACTCCTCAGAAACATGGGCTTAATGAGCTTCCAGCAACAATGTGGAAAATGCAGAGAGAATGCCTCCGAATCTCCCTCTTTTCCTGGGGGACTGGGAGGTCTGCTGAGATAGATAAGCAGATCCCCTAAAACCTGGGGTCAGAATGTGGAGCAAAGCAACTCCATCCCTGTGTGGTCAACAAACCTTTTTTCTGCCTATTAGCCAGGCCCCTGGAAGGCCAAGTCACCTGCCCCGAGGCATCCTCATGACCAAACAGAAAAGCCTCAAAGGACAAGGCTGCCACACCCTCCTGCCCACCCCCTCCTTTCTGGCCCAGATCCTGCAGGCTGGCATCCCATGGGAAGTCCTTGCTCCTTTGCCCTGGGTCTTCAAGAAGGTATTCAAGCATGGACCTCAAGGAGTTCCTGGCTTCCACAGCCTCTGGGGATCAAAGAAAAAAAGTCTCTTGACTCTCATTTTACAGACACAAAAAGAAGTAAGGACAAGGCCAATACTGAAGTAGAGTAAGCTCTTTTCAGTTCCCATTTCTCTGTTTCCCCAGCTCTGCTCCTACCTTCAACCCAGCCCTACTTAGACCCCCATCCAGGTTTCCCAAGGCCAAGTCTGAACCTCCACATCATAACATCCTAGATTGAATCCAGAACAGGCTAGTTTATCTGCAGAGCTCCTATCTGACCTCTCTAGAAGTCCCCACAGGCAGATGAAGAGGGCAATGGGGCAATGCTGAATCAAAGAAGTGATATTCTAATGGTGGTATCTCAAGCAGGGAGCTGTTTTTGTACCAGAAGAAAATGTCCTCCCTAGCTCCCTGAAATCACATTATGCATGACACCATATTTGGCTTGGGCACAGTGCCCCTCCTAGAAGAAAAGGAGAGGCATGAAACAGACAGACTCAGCCACCCACTCTGAGTAAGGACCCCTTCTACCTTAGAGGGTTTGACTTCTTTCCTACCTCTCCAGCCCCAAGGCCAAGCACCTTTGGGAGTCAGGAAAAAAAAACACTTGTTAAAAAGACTTCAGCTCACATATCTGAGAGGTAAGAAAGAAGTGACAGAGTAGAGTGACTTAGAGCATGGATTCTGAAGCCAAATTGCCTAAGTTCAAATCCTTGCTCTGTCACTATTGAGCTGTATGACTATGCCTTGGTCTTCCAATCTGTGAAATGGGAATAAGACCTATCTTATAGAGCTGTTAAGAGGATAAAAGGAGCTAATATTTGCAAAGTCCTTAGAATACTGCCTGGCACCCAGTGAATATACCAGGGCCCTGGACTAGCCTCTTGGCCTCTGCTCAATTTCTCCCACCCAGGACACCCTCTTTTCTCCCTGCTCTATCCCAGCTCAAAGCCTTTCCTAGGCATGCCAGCCCAGTTGTGATCTGAACCCCAAGCCCCTAGGTCTGGCACTCACCTCACAGTCTTATCTTGGTCCATCACCAGTCTCCCTGTCTAGGGCTGCGCTTCCTGCCCCCAGATCTGAGGACCCTTGACTCCTAGCCCTTCATTCTGAGAGCACTAGCCAAACAGCTCAATTCTCAGCTGGGCTCCTCTGTGCAAAGAGGAGAGCTGTGGGTGGGAAGATAAAGGACTAGAGACCCCCCAACCTCAGCTTCTTCCTCCCCTTCAACTCTCTGCCCCCAGGGCTGGGTACCCAGCAGTCACCCAAGAAAGTAACTTGAAATAAAGCCCTGGCTGCCCATGCCATCTCTATCTCCTGAGTTAGAAAACACACACAAGCACACAGGTACATACCCTTCTGTTGACCTAATCTGGATTTCCACCAAAGGGAGCAAAGGAAATCATTGATCCCCAACCCACAGCAATCCACATCAACTCCACACCCCCTATCCATCCAATCTCCCACTACATGTACAGGCCTGCCTTTAAGCCATTTGTACTGTCTCTTCTTCCCTTTTCCCACTGGCCCCCTCAGATTCTTGCAGTGATTTGCACAACTGCTTTCAAGGAAAGAAAATAAAAGTCCTCTGATCACATGAGATTTACAGGGGGCTCCTGCACTGCCTGACCTTCCCACCTGGCTGAAGATTTCCTGAGTATTGGCTACATTCCAGGCATTCTGCTAGATGCTCCAGATGCAATGGTGGGCCAGTCCTCAGGACGCTACACAAAGTAAACAGACGACTGCAACAAATGGTTATGAACTGTGATAAGCACAATGAAGAAAGTAAACCACGTGCTATGATGAATTACAAAGAGGATGGGAAGGCATATGTGAGGTAAGACCTGAAAAACAAGAAGGAGCAGAGCCAGTCCAGTAGAAAACCTTGGAAGTACATTCTAGGCAGAGAAAACAGCACAGGCAAAGGCCACAGGGCAGGAAAAAGCTTAGGTGTTCAAACGGCAGAAGTGATTCAGGTGTGGCTGTCAGAAAAATGCAAAGGGGACAGTGGTCAGGATTAGCCTAGGGGAGGTCAGCAGTGACCAGATCATGGAAGACCTGAAAGACCGGGGAAAGCTTTGAAATTTTACTCCAAGTGCAAAAGGAAGCTGTTTAGGCTCTTAGAGGAATGAGACTACTCAATATTTTTCTAAATTGTTCTTGTTGCTGTTAAAATCGATTTGAGGAGGCAATCGCAGACTTGGGGAAAGCAGGCAGAAGCTACTACAGTATTAAGGCAAGACAGAAAAGGTAGCTTAGCCTGGGGCAGTAGCCTAGGGCAGTAGCATGGAGTCAGAGTATGAAGAATAGGCCTGAGATAGATTTGGCAAAAGACCTTGCTGTAGTACCAGCTGTGGAAAGAAGGAAAAAGATTCCACCTAGTCTCCTGTCTTTGACAGCAGGTGCATTATGGGGCCTTTACTGAGATGGGAAGGCCACAGGAGGGTCATGCTTGGGGAGTGCAGTCAGGACTCTGTTTCATCCATATTAAGTTTTCATACCTACAACATCATAAATCATTAGATTGTGGCTGGATAGAGAGGTTAAACTGAAGATAAAACTTGCTACATAAAATTATGAGAATGAAAATGATGTACATTTAAGATGTGTGCTTGTAAATTAATGTTTGAAATAAATGATTTTAAAAATTATAAGAAAAAAAATGAGAGCTTGAGGGGAACGTAAATAGAAGGGACTCAGGAGAAAGGAGGGGGTAAGAACAGAGCCCAGGATTCTCCAACATTTACAACTGTGTGAAAGAGTCATCCTTAAAAACAAGTAAGGAAGGGCTTTGGTAGGAGGAAAGGGGGTTTGTGAGGAAGAAAACCAGAAGTCAAGAGAGGACATTACAAAGAGTGATCTAGACCAAGGGAGGTCAAGGAAGATCTGCTTATAGGGGAGTGTAAACCACTGGAGACCTTTACTAGGGCAGCTTCAGTGAAGCGGTGGGACCAAAGCCAGGTCAAGTGAGCTGAAGAACACAGAGACCATAGGTACAGGCAGCTCTCTGGAGAAGTATTACTGTGAAGGGAAGTGAGGTCATCTGTAGCTGGGGGAGAATGAGGGATGAAGAAAAAAAAGGTGGGGGAGGGTCATAAAAGGGAAGCAGTGGGGTGCCAAAGCATGTGAAGAAGGTACTGCTGTGAATGATCCAAGAGGAGAGGTAACTGAAGAATGAGGGACAGGGGGCAGACTACGTTGGAGTCCTAGTGGAGGCATTAGCCTGAGGCAGGAACTGGGATGCTGGGCAAAGATGCAAAACGCAGATGTGGGTCCTTCACTACACACTTTCAGATGCATGCATACCCATTCCAATGACCCCCACCCCCACCCAGACACCTGCCGTTTTGCTGCCTGCTCCAAACACAAACAAGTTACCCACCTACTTCGCGGTCTGGCACGGGATGTGCCACCACCGGCAGATCCTGCAACCAACCTGTGGGCACAACTCACCACAGGTGCCAGCTACAGCGCTTGTCTTATCAGGCCATGCCTTTTCCTGGTGCAAGCTCCCGGGGGGTCCCCAGCCTCTGACCGGCTCTATCTCTAAGCCCCTCCCCCAAATTGAGCACTCAACACTCCCTACCCCTTTCAGAGAAGGTAGGGAGCCTAACCTAAAGCAGCCTGTGAGCCCCTAGTTGGCTTTTCGGAGAGAGCTGCTCCCAACCCGGTCCGGGGGACTCCTCCCATACCCCCCGCGAAGAGACTACCTGGACGCCCTTTGGGAGGACGGCCCAGCCTCTTCCAGCGTCCCGACCATCGCCCCGGCGCCTTCTCTTCCTTCTCCAGTGCCCACCCTCCGGGTCGCCCGAGCAGTCGCGGGGCGTCAGCGCCCGGCTTTGTCTGCTCCCACCGAGGACGCCCGCCGGGGACGTCTCCAGTCGCACGCAGCCCCAGGGTCCCGCCTGCCCTCCACGCCAGCGCAGCCCCTGCCCCGGGAACCACCGCCACCGGGTCGGACTGCCGCCTCCCGCAACACGAGCTAAGGGGCGCGGCACCCACCGCCCCCGCCAGCCTCCGGGAACGCCGGACACCCTCGCCCTCCCGCACGACCGCCGCTCTAGCTGCCCGAGCCCCGGACCGGCCGAGCCCTCGGGGCTGCTGCGGGCCCCTCACCCTCCCGCGGTCGACTCAGCCCCAGCCTGCGCCCGAATGGGGCCGGCGGCCGGGGGTCGAGGATCGGGGAGCAGGCGCGCGCTGTACCTTTCCCTGCTGAGCCGGGGAAGAGAGTTTTCCGTGAGTGGCGCTCCACCTCGGCCTCCTCCGCCTCCCCTTCTCCTCAGCCGCCGGGCTTCCTCCTCCAGCCGCTGCTGGGACCTTAGGGGCCCGAGCCAGCCGCCGCGGCCTGTGTGGGGCCCCGTTCAGCCTCGCGTCCCCGACCCACCCCGCCCAATCCGTTCAGGCCCAGCCCCCGCTCCGCCTTTAGGCGGGGACTCGCCGAGCTCCTCCCAGGCTCGGCTGGACAGGAGCGGGGAGGCTGGAGGCCGCGTTGGCAGAGGACCTCTGTGTCCCTTCTTGCAGAGGGACCGGGACCCAGCGCTCCCTACCTGAGCTCCAACGTCCCCTCCTCAATCTGGGCACCTAACGTTCCCACCTGTCCCCCAAAAGAAAAGCAGTTAGTCCAGCCCTGCCTGCGCTATGCTTGGGTGTAAGGTGGAGCCCAAGGGGCCTGCCAGGCAACAAGCAGAGCTAGGCCCCTGGACTCAGTTTACCCGCAGAACTCCAAACCCTACCGTCGAAAGGAAGAGGAACCTCTCTCTCCTCCCAGAGCTGCCTTCACTTCCGCAGATCCACTGGATCTCAGTTGGGGGCGGGGGTGGGGTGGTTTCCTAAGGGGCTACCTCTAGCCTCAGATTGTCCGCAACACCACTTCGCACCCAGCCACCACCACCCCTTCCCATGCCACCTCACATTAATACTGGTGCAGAAATCTCAGCATCTCTGTACACTGGTGCCAATCAAATCTCAGAGACAGAGTCTTGGGTGAAGTAGGAAAGGATAGCTTTAGTGCTTTGCCGGCAAAGCAGGCCACAGCTAGCTCATGACCTCAAAACTATGTGTCCCAATTTGGGGAAGATAGTGAGAAGTTTTATATTAATTGTTTAAAGAGGGCATGATCAACTCCTGGACATTCTTCTGCTGGGCTGGTGGTGAGGTAAGTAGGAGTCAACATCATTAACCTTCAGGTCCAACTGGGGTCTACATGCTTGTGGGCAGCATACCATCATTAATCATTAACTTCCCCCACCTGGAGCAGGTTTCAGTATCTATGAAATATCTCAAAGATGTTGTTGTGTGTATCCCTTGAATAGCAAGGAGAGATAAAGGGGCCTTCTTAAAGGAAAAGAAATAGAGGAAAACTATAGACTGGGAAAGACTAGATATCTCTTCAAGAAAACTGGAGATACCTAGGGAACATTCCATGCAAAGATGGGCACAATAAAGGACAGAAACAGAAAGAACCTAAGAGAAGCAGAAGAGGTGTCGAGAACAGAAGAACTATACAAGAAAGATCATAATGACCCAGATAACCATGACAGTATGGTTACTCACCTAGAGTCACACATCCTGGAGTGTGAAGTGAAGTGGGCCTTAAGAAGCATTACTACGAAAAAAGCTAGTGGAGATGACAGAATTCTAGCTAAGCTATTTAAAATCCTAAAAGATGCTGCTGCTAAAGTGCTGCACTCAATATGCCAGCAAATTTGGGAAGCTCAGCAGCAGCCACAGGACTGGAAAAGGTCAGTTTTCATTCCAATTCCAAAGAAGATCAATGCCAAAGAATGTTCAAATTTCCAGGCAGTTGTGCTCATTTCACATGCTAGCAAGATTATGCTCAAAATACTTCAAGCTAGGCTTCAACAGTACATGAAGCAAGATGTACAAGCTAGATTTCGAAGAGGCAGAGGAACCAGAGATCAAATTGTCAACATTTGTTGGATCATGGAGAAAGCAAAGGATTTCCAGAAATACATGTGCTGCTACTCATTGACTCCACTAAAGCCTCTGACTGTGTAGGGGGTCAAAAAAAATTGTGGAAAATTCTTAAAGAGATGGGGTATCAGACCATCTTGCCTGTCTCCTGAGAAGAACCAGACATGGAACCATTGACTGGTTCAAAAACTGTAAGTACAATAAGGCTGTATATTGTCATTCTTCTTATGAAACTTATACACAGAGTACATCATGCAAAATGCCAAGCTGGATGAATCACAAGATGGAATCAAGATGACTAGGAGAAATATCAACAACCTCAGATATGCAGATGGTACCACTCTAATGGCAGAAAGTGAAGAAAAACTAAAGAGCTTCTTGATGAAGGTGAAAGAGGACATTGAAAAAGCTGGTTTAAAACTCAACATAATAAAAACTAAGATCACAGTATCTGGTCTCATCACTTCATGGCAAATAGAAGGGGGAAAAGTAGAGGCAATGACGAATATTATTTTCTTGGGCTCCAAAATCACTGCAAATGGTGACTGCAGTCATGAAATTAAAAGATGCCTTGCTCCTTGGAAGGAAAGCTATGACAAACCTAGAACAGGAATTAAAAAGCAGAGATATCACTTTGCCAACAAAGTCAATATATTTGTTTCCAATTCCAAGCTTTGTCTGTTTGCAGCATGACAGGCCAGTTAACTCAGCAACAAGGTATTGAGACAAGGAATATGACTTTATTCAGAAAGCCAGTTGACAGAGGAAAATGGTTGACAAATGTCTCAAAATAACCATCTTTTGGGGGTCTGGATTCCAACTTCTTTTATAGGACAGAATAGGGGAGGAGTTGAGGAAGTAAAAGCCAAGTCTATACCCCCACCAATAATGCCAGAGAAGATGAAGTTGAACAGTTCTATGAAGACCTGCAAGACCTTCTAGAATTAACACCAAAAAAAGATGTACTTTTCATCATAAGAGATTGGAATGCAAAAATAGGAAGTCAAAAGATACCTGGAATAACAGACAAGTTTGGCCTTGGTGTACGAAATGAAGGAGGGCAAAGGCTAACAGAGTTTTGCCTAGAGAACTGGTCATGGCAAACACCCTTTTCCAACAACATAAGAGATGACTCTACACATGGACATCACCAGATGGCCAATACCAAAATCAGACTGATTACATTCTTTGTAGCCCTGAAGATGGAGAAGCCCTATACAGTGAGTAAAAACAAAACCTGGAGCTGACTGTGGCTCAGATCATGAGCTCCTTACTGAAAAATTCAGACTTAAATTGAAGAAAGTAGGGAAAAACCACTAGGCCATTCAGGTATGACCTAAATCAAATCCCTTGTGATTATACAGTGGAAGTGACAAATAGATTCAAGGAATTAGGTCTGATAGACAGAGTTCCAAAGAACTATGGAAAGAGGTTCATAACATTGTACAGGAGCCGGTGACCAAAACCACACCCAAGAAAAAGAAATGTAATATATACAAATAGTTGAGAAAAAAAGAGAAGCGAAAGGCAAAGGGGCAAAGGAAAGCTATCCCATCTGAATGCAGAGTTCCAAAGAATAGTAAGAAGAGTAAGAATAGTAAGGAGAGATAAGAAAGCCTTACTTAAAGACTATTATCTTGAAAATATCTGCTGGAATGGCCAACCTCAGAGAGTGTGTGCTTGTGCTCAGTTGCTTCAGTTGAGTCCGACTCTTTGTAACTCAACGGAGCTACAAGAACCTGCAAGGCTCCTCTGTCCATGGGATTCTCCAGGCAAGAATACTGGAGTGGGTTACCATGCCCTCCCCCAGGGGATCTTCCTGACCCAGGGAGCAAACCTGGTCTCCTGCATCAACAGGTGGATTCTTTACCACTAGCACCACCTGGGAAGCCCCAAACTCAGGGAAAGTGGAAGTGAAAGTTGCTCAGTTGTATCTGACTCTTTGCAATCCCATGGACTATATAGTCCATGGAATTCTCCAGGCCAGAATACTGGAGTGGGTAGCAATTCCCTTCTCCAGGGGATCTTCCCAATCCCCGGATTGAACCCAGGTCTCCCGCACTGCAGGTGGATCCTTTACCAGCTGAGCCACAAAAGAAGCCCAGGGATGTATTAATCTCTTCAGGCAGAGGGGCAAGGTTCCCCAAGGCAGGTCATTATGTATGATTATAATAGCAAAAACAACGAAAAACAAAGGTTAAAGTCAAAGAAACAGATACATCGTGGAGTCGGAATTGGCTCTTCCCTGCAACACAGTCAAGGGTATGGTTTTTCCAGTAGTCATGTACAGATGTGAGAGTTGGATCATAAAGAAGGCTGAGCACCAAAGAATTGATGCTTTCCAATGGTGGTGCTGGAGAAGACTCTTGACAGTCCCTTGGAATGCAAGGAGATCAAACCAATCAATCCTAAAGGAAATCAACCCTGAATATTCATTGGAAAGACTAATGCTGAAGCTGAAAGTCCAATATTTTGGCCACCTGATGCAAAGGGCCAACTCACTGGGAAAGACCCTCATGCTGGGAAAGATTGAAGGCAAAAGGAAAATGGGGGCAACCCAGGATGAGATGATTAGATAGCATCACCAACTCAATGGACATGAGTCTGAGCAAATCCTGGGGGATGGTGGAGGACAGAGGAGCCTGGTGTGCTGAAGTCCATGGGGCCACAAAGAATTGGACACAACTTAGTGGCCGAACAACAACAATCCCTTGATGGGGAAACAAGACCTTGCCCCAAGGCTGCTCTTGACTGTTTCTCCCTGGTCTCACTCCTCCTCCCTTTCCTAATTATCAACTGTTTGAATTTACCCATTGGAACTCAGGGAAGGTCATGGAGGCTGCATGAAGATTATTTACTATAATCAAAGAAATGGGGGACACAGAAAGGCCTTGTGTCCAGAAGCCCCACAGGACCCTGCATGGTATCAGTCTCGAATATTTAACTGCACGAAGAGGAAAGTGCAATGGGAGGGGGAGCACTCAAATCACTGGAGCCTGTCCCTTCACAGTACATGACCTTGAGTGGAAGTGGCCTCTGTAAGAAACTATTTTTCACTTGTACCCACTGCCTCATCCTCAATTTAATAAAACCCAAAGCAACTCTAAATGTGAGGGTCAGTTTTTCCTTAAAGAACAAAAAAACAAACAAAACCCCCCAAAGATTTGGAGGTTATTTGTTCATTTATTTTCTACTTGAGATTCTGCTCCCTGGTAGTCTTTCACTGCTCTACTTTGGTGGCAGGGAGGAGGGAGTGTCTTTGACAATTTCATTCTATTTAATCCTGTGAGCATCTCCAGGGCTTCCTGATAGTGACAGAGTCTAAGTCCAAGGGGTCAAGCCTTCCGTGAAAGCTGGGCCCTGCCTTAACTGAGTCCACTAAGCTCCTCTGTCCATGGAATTCTCCAAGCAAGAACACTGGAGTGGGTTGCCCTGCCCTCCTCCAAGGAATCTTCCCAACCCAGGGATCAAACCGAGGTCTCCCACATTGCAGGTGGATTCTTTACCCATCTGAGCCACCAGGGAAGCCCCTGGTGTAATTGTCTATTACTGTGTAACAAACCAACCCCAAAACTTAGTGGCTTAAAGCAACAATGATTTCTTCCTCAGAATTCATTGGGTTCACTGGGCTCAGCTAGATAATTTTTTCTGTTGCATTCAATGTTGACCAGTTGACCAGTGTTGACCAGTTTAAGTTGACATCAACTTAAAGCTTGTCTGGAGCTCAAACAATCCAAATGGCTTCTCTCTGCAGAATATACTAACAACCTGGCAGCTTGACTTCCCAGAGGGTGAGAATGGAATGTGCTAGGCATCTTAAGACTAGGCCCAGGAGGACCTGCAAGATGGTGAAGGAATAGGACAGGGAGACCACCTTCTCCCCCACAAATATATCAAAAAATCATCTGCGTGTGGAACAATTCCCACATAACATCTGAACACTGGCAGAGGACCCCAGACTTCCAGAAAAACAAACCAATCTCAGAATCAGGTAGGGCAAAAAATAAAGACAAAAAAAGGGAGACAAAGAAGTTCGGGACAGAGACCTGCCCCCCAGGGAGGGAGTTGTGAAGGAAGAAAACTTTCCACACACTTTCCTAGTTTCCTACCCACTCAGAGACAGGGTCAGAGGGGAATTTCAGAACCTCAGAGGGGAGCGCAGCGAGACAGGTGCTCTGAAGGCAAAACAGAGAAAATTCACCACAGAGATCACGCCAAATGGCACTTCCCAGCTGAGAAGCAGCTTACGTGCTCGCATCTGCCCACAGCGAGTGGGGGCTGAGTGCAGAGGCTCAGGCCTTAGGGGTCGGTCCATAGGGACAGGACCAGGGTTGACTGCCATGAAAATACTCTGAAGGGGCTAATGTGACACTGCAGAGGCAGACCAGGGAAAACCACCAGAGGAGCAAAAGATCATTCCTGCAGGAAGGCTTTAACACAGTACTCTAACTCCACATGCTCACAGGACAAAGGAACCCTGTACTAGCTAATGCCTAAAGGGGGGCGAGCCAGGTATAGTCTACGGCCCCAGAAGCAGAGAAGCTGGTGAGAATGCCAGAGGCTGAAGGCAGGGCGGCGCTATGGTCCCAACCCCAGAAATCACAATTACCACCAAGCTGTGAACTGCCTCGGGTTGCTACCCATGTCTTCCTGGGAGCCCAAGTGGTTCAGCTCTGCCAAGGGTGTCACAACCCAGGACCCATAGGGAAACGCAAGACCCACCTCAGACTGTGGCAACCTCCTGCAGGGACCAACTGAGGCGAGCACGCCCCACACACCCTGGCAGTATCTGCTGTACTTCTACCCTTTCCCAGCACAACTGAGCAAGTGAGTCCTAATAAGCAGCTACCTTCACCCACCTCATGTCTGGGCAGAGAAGAGACACTAGAGAGAGATTTACAAGTGGAGGTAGGCCCAAAACCAAAGCAGAACACCAAGGGCTACATGAGCAAAGGAAAGAAGGGGAAACTACCTGGAAGTGGCAGGTGCAATGGTTTAAATTCCTGCAATTAGCCCAAGACTGCACTTCAGGGACAACTGTAGACTTTGAGAACAAGTACAAGCTGGAGCAAGGGAAGATCTGATTCTCAACTGAGCCCACACTGCCCACAACAGATCCAGAGACCTTCCTAGGTATATTGGAGGACTTTCTGAGTAGGCAAATCAACTTGAGCAGGAAAATGGAAGAATCACTTGGTCATTCCTCTCACTGCTGCTGCTGCTGCTGCTAAGTCACTTCAGTCATGTCCAACTCTGTGCAACCCCATAGATGGCAGCCCATGAGGCTCCCCTGTCCCTGGGATTCTCCAGGCAAAAACACTGGAGTGGGTTGCCATTGCCTTCTCCAATTCCTCTCACTACTGCTATCTATATATTTCCACCCCCTATTCCCTTTTTTCTCATATTGTCCTAATATGTTTCTTTATTACTCCCTTAATTTTTTATGACTTACTTCTTCCTTTTTAAAAAACACTATATTTTTAAAATAAATTCCATATTTTTGATTTTTGATTTTGATGTTTTGCTTTTGATTTTGTATTTTTGAGTCTAATTTTTTCCCATGTTTTTTATCTTTGTTTTTTGATCTTTTGTTTCTGATTTTGTATCTTTGATAGTCTAATTTTTAGTATTAATTTGCACTTAGGGGTTTGATAATAATCTTGATTGCCATCTTCTGACTCCTTTTCTTACCCATCTTTTTTTCTTTTTCTTCTTCCTCCTTTGTTTCCCTATATAATTGTGTGAATTTCCTTGGGAGTTCCTGGCTATTTAAAGTTTTTTCACTGTTAGTCTAGAGATTTTTGTTTTCTGTGCTGTGTGACCTGTGAAGTCTCCATGCTACTGTAAGGAACTCGAGTCCAGGAATCTGGACCACCAGAGAACTCTTGCCCCATGGAAGATTAATAGGCAAGAGCCCTCCCAAAGGCCTCCATCTCAACACGAAGGCCAAGCAACACCCAAAAGACAGCAAGCTCCAGAGCTGGATGCCCCACACCAATCCTTCAGCAAAACAGGGGCACAACCCTGCTATATGGCAGACAGGCTACCCAAAACCACCAAACCCATAGACACCCTAAAAGACACTACTGGACACAGCACTGCCCTCCAGAGAAACAAGACCCAGCCCCATCTACCAGAGTACAGGCACAAGTCCTCCCAACCAGGAAATCATCACAAAGCCCTGGCCCAATCCCACCCAGGGGGACAGACTCCATAAGTAAGAGGAACTGTGACCTTCCAGCTTACAGAAATGAGACCCAAAACACAGTAAATTAAACAAAATGAAAAGGCAGGGGAAAATGCAGTGGATGAAGGAATATGATAAAAACTTACAAGACCAAATTAATGAAGAGGAATCAAGCAATCAACCTGAAAAGGAAGTCAGAGTAATAATAGTAAAGATGATCCAAAAGCTTGAAAATAAAATGAAGGCACAGATAAATAGACTGGAGGCACGAATCAAAAAGATGCAAGAAATGTTTGGCAAGGACTTAGAAAAGAGTAAATAATCAACCATGAACAACACAATAAATGAGATTAAAAATACACTGTAGGGAACCAACAAAAGACTGACTGAGGCAGAAGAACAGATAAGTGAGCTTGGAAGATAGAACGGTGGAAATAACTGAAACGAACACAGTAAAAATAAAAAGTAATGGGAAAAATCTCAGAAATCTCTGGGACAATGTTAAGTGCTCCAACATTTGCATCATAGGGATCCCAGAAAAAAACAAATGAAAGGGCATGAGAAAATATTTGAGGAGATTATAGTTGAAAATTTCCCTAAAACAGGAAAGGAAATAGCCACCCAAATCTAAAAAGCCCTGAGAGTCCCATACAGGAGAAACTTGCCAAGACATGTGTTAATCAAGCTAACAAAAATTAAGCACAAATATTAAAAGCAGCAAGGGAAAAGCAACAAATAACATACAAGCAGATGCCTAACAGCTACAAGGCTAACAGCTAACAGCTGATCTTTCAACAAAAACTCTGCAAGCCAGAAGGGAATGGGAGAATATAGTTAAAGAGATTGAAAAGAAAAAGCCTACAATAAAGATTATTCAGCAAGGATCTCATTCATATTCAAAGGGGAAATCAAAAGCTTCACAGACAAGCAAAAGTTAAGCGAATTCAGCACCACCAAACCACATCTACACAAACACTAAAGGAACACCTCTAGACAGGAAACACAAAAAGAAAAGGCATACAAAACAAACCTAAAACGTAAATGGTAACAGGATCATACATATCAATAATTAAATTACCTTAAATGTAAATGGGCTAAATGCTCTAACCAAAAGACACAGACTGGCTGAATGAATGCAAAAACATATACTCTATCTACAAGAGAACCACCTCAGACCAAGGGACACATGCAGACTGAAAATGGGCTGGAAAAAGATATTCCATGCAAACGGAACTCAAAAGAAAAGTAGAAGTAGCAATTCTCACATCAGATAAAATAGATCTAAAGACTGTTAACAAGAAACAATGAAGGACACTACATAATGATCAAGGGATCAATTCAAGAAGAAGATATAACAATTATAAATATATATGCACTCAACATACAAGCACCACAATATGTAAGGCAAATGCTAACAGCTATCAAAGGGGAAATCAACAGTAACACAGTAATAGTAGGGGACTTCAATCCTATATTCACACCAATGGACAGATCAACCAGCAGAAAATAAGTAGGGAAACACAAGCTCTAAAGGATATATTGGACCAGTTGGACCTAATTGATATATACAGATATTTCACCCCAAAACAATAGATTTCACTTTTTTCTCAAGTGCACATTGAACATTTTCCAAGATAGATCACCACTTGGGCCATAAGTCAAGCCCTGGCAAATTTTTAAAAATTGAACTCATTTCAAGCATCTTTTCTGAAAACAAAGCTATAAGATTAGATATCAACTACAGGAAAAAGCTGATAAAAAAACACAAAACCTAGGTCCAGAACTGCCAATTCATTATTTCTGTCACATTGTATTGGCTACTGCTGCTGCTGCTGTTAAGTCGCTTCAGTCGTGTCTGACTCTGTGCGACCCCATGGAAGGCAGCCCACCAGGCTCCTCCATCCCTGGGATTCTCCAGGCAAGAACACTGGAGTGGGTTGCCATTTCCTTCTCCAATGCGTGAAAGTGAAAAGTGAAAGTAAAGTCGCTCAGTCGTTTCTAACTCTTCGCGACCCCAGGGACTGCAGCCTACCAGGCTCCTCCATCCATGGGATTCTCCAGGCAAGAGTACTGGAATGGGGTGCCATTGCCTTCTCTGGTATTGGCTACAGAAAGTCACAAAGCCAGCTCAGATGAAAAGGAAGAATAAGTTTACTCTACCTCTTGAAGGGAGGATTACGATGTTATATTAGTTTGCTAGGGCTGCTGCAACAAAGTCACACAAACTGGGTGGCTTAATTAATGTATTGTTTCATAATTCTGGAGTTTAGAAGTCTGAGATAGGTGTCAGGGGGTTGATTCCTTTTATCAGATAGAGAGAATATGTTTCATTCCTCTCTCCTGGCTTCTGACTATTTTCTGGCAATTGCACCCTTCATTCCTTTATCTTCACACACATTCTCTCAGTGTGCCTATGCCTATCTCTGTGCCCAAATTCCCCCTTATAAAGACACCAGTTGACTAGGGCCTTCCCTGATGACTTCATTTTAGCTTGATTACCTCTATAAAGACACTGCCTCCAAATAAGGTCACATTCTGAGGTCCTGTGGTTAGGACTCCAACATATCTAAGATATCTATTAGGAGGAATATAATCCAACCCATAACAAATGTGCAATACAGGAACAGGAGTCCTTAGTAACCATCTTTGCAGATATCTACCACAAAGCAGAAGCTCCAAGAAATACCTCTCTCTTATCTTCAAGAACAGATTCTTCGGGTAGGCTGTTTTAACTGGAGCCTGGAACTTTAAATGCTCCTTACAAATCTAGCCACCAGCATCAGCCTTGGGTATAACCTGTTTTTCTTTCCTGCCCAGCAGAGACTTTGGAGTCTGATTGGTGCAATGTGACCTGGAGCTAAGACACTCCCTCATTGTTTTCTCCCAGAACTACAAGAGGAAAAGGTCAGGTTCAGGCACCTGACCCTCTATGAGATCTTGAGCAGGTTTGCCAGATTCCTGTTTGCCATTCTTTAAATGGGAGTAGTTATAAAAGACTGTCTCTCAGGATGGGGGTGAAAATTTAAAGGAACAAAGTATGTAAAAACTAATGTCTAAACTATCAGGATTTCTCTGTGTGTGTGTGTGTGTGTGTTATTCACTCCATCATGTCCAACTCTTTGCAACCTTATGGACAGTAGCTTTCCAGGCTCCTCTATTCATGGAATTCTCCAGGCAAGAATACTAGAGTGGATAGTCATTCCCTTCTCCAGAGAATTTTTCTAACTCAGGGGTCAAACCCAAGTCTCTCACATAGCAGGCAGATTCTTTACCATCTGAGCCACCAGGGAAGCCTTCTCAGTTCAGTTCAGTTCAGTTCAGTTGCTCAGTCGTGTCCAACTCTGTGCGAACCCCATGAATTGCAGCACGCCACGCCTCCCTGTCCATCACCAACTCCCGGAGTTCACTCAGACTCACGTCCATTGAGTCAGCGATGCCATCCAGCCATCTCATCCTCTGTCGTCCCCTTCTCCTCCTGCCCCCAATCCCTCCCAGCATCAGAGTCTTTTCCAATGACTCAACTCTTCGCATGAGGTGGCCAAAGTACTGGAGTTTCAGCTTTAGTATCATTCCTTCCAAAGAAATCCCAGGGCTGATCTCCTTCAGAATGGACTGGTTGGATCTCCTTGCAGTCCAAGGGACTCTCAAGAGTCTTCTCCAATACCACAGTTCAAAAGCATCAATTCTTCAGCACTCAGCTTTATTCACAGTCCAACTCTCACATCCATACATCACCACAGAAAAAACCATAGCCTTGACTAGACGGACCTTTGTTGGCAAAGTAATGGCTCTGCTTTTGAATATGCTATCTAGGTTGGTCATAACTTTCCTTCCAAGGAGTAAGCGTCTTTTAATTTCATGGCTGCAGTCACCATCTGCAGTGATTTTGGAGCCCAGAAAAATAAAGTCTGACACTGTTTCCACTGTTTACCCATCTATTTCCCATGAAGTGATGGGACCGGATGCCATGATCTTCGTTTTCTGAATGTTGAATTTTATGCCAACTTTTTCACTCTCCGATTTCACCTTCATCAAGAGGCTTTTGAGTTCCTCTTCACTTTCTGCCATAAGGGTGGTGTCATCTGCATAACTGAGGTTATTGATATTTCTCCTGGCAATCTTGATTCCAGCTTGTGCTTCTTCCAGCCCAGCGTTTCTCATGATGTACTCTGCATAGAAGTTAAATAAGCAGGGGGACAATATACAGCCTTGACGTACTCCTTTTCCTATTTGGAACCAGTCTGTTGTTCCATGTCCAGTTCTAACTCTTGCTTCCTGACCTGCATACAAATTTCCCAAGAGGCAGGTCAGGTGGTCTGGTATTCCCATCTCTTTCAGAATTTTCCACAGTTTATCAGGAAGCCTTCTAGATGACCATAATTAATGGCATCAGTCTCTACCACATCAATACAGCTGACTTAGACTACATTTTGAGTTGAAACATTAGTAAAGCAAGGCAATGGCACCCCACTCCAGTACTTTTGCCTGGAAAATCCCATGGATGGAGGAGCCTGGAAGGCTGCAGTCCATAGGGTCGCTGAGAGTCAGACACGACTGAGCGACTTCGCTTTCACTTTTCACTTTTCACTTTCATGCATTGGAGAAGGAAATGGCAACCCACTCCGGTGTTCTTGCCTGGAGAATCCCAGGGACGGGGAAGCCTGGTGGGCTGCCGTCTATGGGATCGCACAGAGTCGGACACGACTGAAGTGACTTAGCAATAGCAATCATAGTAAGACTTCATTTGTGTGGAGAACTACACAGTTTACTAAGCACTTCCACACCCACCATCACGGGGAGTCAGATCTCTCTGTTTTATGAGAACAGAGTCTTTCATATATCTGGACAAATACATGATCCAAAAGAATACATACACCCCAGTGTTCATTGTAGCACTGTTTACAATAGCCAAGACACGGAAGCAACTTAAATATCCACTGACAGAGGAATAGATAAAGAAGATATGGTACCTGTATACAATGGAATATCACTAAGCCATTAAAAAGAATGAAATAATGCCATTTTTTTTTAATAATGCCATTTTTAGCAATATAGGTGGACCTAGAGGTAGTCATACTGAGCAAAGCAACTCAGACAGAGAAAGAGAAATATTGTATGGCATCCCTGTCTACTTAAAAAATAGTCACAACCTAAAAGTTGAGAATTATGTTTTATTTGGTGGGAAGTTTTAGGACTTAAGCCCCGGAGACAGCATCTCAAGTAAACCTGAGAGAAGTGCTCCAAGGAGGGGAGAGGAGGAGGCAAGTAATATAGAAATTTTGCAACAAATGTCAGGTAACCTGAACATCTAAAGGTTATTGTTACGTAAAGGAAACTAGCTATCCCGAGTTAAGGAATTTAGTGATTTTATATGTATGGGAAGATGCAAGGGTCTGGGCTCACAGAAATCATTCCTTTCATACGTATCTCAATTATCCGGGGCATATTATCCGGGACCATATGTATCTCAATTATCCTGTGTTTTTCACATCCTGAGTTCTTAAGGGCTCATGGCAGGGAGTGACTGCAGCCTGGTGGCTGCTAAATCACAGGTATTCTCTTTCCTGAGTGCCCTCAGGAACTCACATTGAAGGGCTGGAGTAACTGATGACTGTGACATACTTATTTACTGACATGGCAGGAAATACTCCATTTCTCATCCCTTACAGTAGAATCTAAAAAGAAATTATACAAATGAACTTACATACAAAACAGAAAGAGACTCACAGACTGAAAATGAACTTTTGGGCGCTGGTGGTGGGGTGGGGGAAGGATGCAGGGGAAGGGATAGTTAGGAAGTTTGGGATGGACATGTACACACTGCTATATTTAAAACAGATAACCAACAAGGACCTATACGGAGCTTTGCTCAGTGGTATGTGGCAGCCTGGATGGGAGGGAAGTTTGGGGGAGAATGGATACATGTATGTATATGACCAAGTTCTTTTGCTGTTCACCTGAAACTATCAAAACATTGTTTGTTAATCAGTTATACCCCAATACAAAATACAAAGTTTTTAAAAAAGAACAGAGACCTCAAAGAAAGGACTTTAAGAAGTGTATTAATAAAAAATAAATAAGTGTATTAGTAACAATAATACTGCCTCCTATAACAAAGAGACCCAAGAATACAGTGGTTCAAACATAATAGAAATGTATATCTTACCCACATGACAAAGAAGTGTTCCCGTTTCATAATGGTCTTCACCCACACAGTGATTCAGGGCTCTAGGCCCATTCTATCTTGCACCTTCAGCGACTATTAGAGTCTTATAGTTACCTGCATAAAACCTGCAGCTTAGGAAAGCCTTAGCTTGACAAATGGCACTACTTCAACTCATATACCATTGATCAAAATGAGTCACATAGTCACCTAATTACAAAGAAGCCTGGGAAATATGTTCTAGCTAGGAGACCAGGAAGGGTAGGAAAGTGACTTTTGGTGAACAGCCAGTAATCTCTTCCATGGGAAAGTTTATAAAGTTCTAGAAGGGATAGATCACATATTTCCAAGGAAGTATAGTTTCTGGTTAGAGGATGCAGTGAGTTGATGTATGGGCCATAATTCTTCACTTTGCTATATAGTACTGTGTACCCATAATATTGCCATGGACTCAGGGAGGTGGAATATATTTTCCCACCCACTGATATTGGACTTGACCGTATGACTTTCTCTGGTCACTGAAATCAGGTAGAAGTGGTAGTGTGTCAGTTTTGAGCTTCAGTCTTAAGAGTTTCTGCATGTTTCTACTTTTCTTATGCTTTCACCATCTCCACTAGAAATTCTCCCCTGGATAACTACTGCCCTTCAGCCTGGGGCTGCAGAGTGAAGACAAGAGAAGCAGACCAGCGCTCAGCCCAGCACTTAAAGCCCAGCTAATTAAGGCCATCATCTTGAAGTGCCTGTCTGATGCAAGTTTAGATTCCCCAGCACCCAGCCAACTTGTAGATACATGAGATCAGCAAAGTAATCTCAGTCAACTCACATACACATGAGAAATAAATACTAGTTTTTATATGCCACTGAGGATTTATGGTTCTTACACAACACTATTGTGGCAATAGCTGCTGATACAGAAGAACAAATAAAGAGTATCCTCATTCCCCCTAGCCTTCTGTAAGTGCTCAGTTGTGTCCTATTCTTTGTGAACCCATGGATTATAGCCCATCAGGCTCCTCTGTCCATGGAATTTTCCAGACAAGAATACTGTAGTGGGTTTCCTACTCCAGGGTCTCTTCCTGACCCAAGGATCAAACCTATATCTCTTGCATTGGCAGACAGATTCTTTACCACTATGCCACCTGGGAAGCACAAGTGACATCCATTCCACGTGTCTTGAGGTCCTTTAATGGAGTGAAACCTGGTGGTCCGGAGTCGACAATAAGGAAGTAAAGGAGAGAAAGAGGCTGATATTCTTTGGTTTACACAGAAAGCCAATAAAGCCCCAGCACGGGGCTTGCTCTGTTCACGAAGGCCTCAGGTGCCCTCTTGATGGGGTGAAGGCTCAGAGCACCTTCTCGAGAGGGTCTTAGAAGCCCCGGCAGGAAAGTGAACTCAGAGAGCCTCTGCACTCCAGGGGATCAGCCTGAAAAAGAGAGGGAGAGAGAGAGAGAGGGAGAGAGAGAGCGGGAGAGAGAGAGGGAGAGAGAGGGAGAGGGAGGGAGAGAGAGGGAGAGGGAGGGAGAGAGAGGGAGAGGGAGAGAGAGAAAGAAAGACACAGGGACCAGAGCTCTGATGGAGCAAAGGTGTTTTATTCAACATTGTGTAGGTATTTATCTGTCTTACAAGATAGCTATTTTCAGCAGAGATAAAATCAAAACTTACAAGTTATCAAGAAAACATGAGGTCATCCATATGAAAGAGAAAGTTGTAAATAACCACTTTTACCATATGGTTCATAAAAAGGAAGAGGGTACGTATCACCGTATAGAAAAACTAACAAAGGAAATGCCTGGATTCCTCAGTCCCGGAGAGGCTTGCCTCTCCTCTTAATTCCCGAATGTTCAGGAATTAATGAGGAACAGAGAATTCCTGATAGATCCAAAACAGCACACAGGAAGCCTCCTGTTAAATGCTTCCTGACACACCTGATTGAAGATAGAGTTAGAAAATAAGAGATTACTTGGCTCAGCACCAGGCATGCAGTAAATGAACACTGCATCTGAAGTCAAAGCCAAACTGTATACTTTGCTTGTCCTCTCCACACACCCTGACTTGGAATCCTTAGGTTTCTCTTCCAGGACAGTATTCCCTGATTTTCAGCCAATATCCTTGGTCACTGGATGGTTATTCTGATGTAATAGTGATGCCTTAAAGAAAAGACACTAACAGACCAGACAAACATAAGTTCCATTACTTAAGTCTCCAACTTTGTATGCCTAAGAACAGGAGATACTGAGCAGACTGATGGAGGGACCCATGGCTTTCAGGTTCCCATTGAAGGAAGCCAACTGCTGCCAAGACCAACCCATCAAGACTACGCTTCTGACAGATCCACTAAAGCAGGTCCTCTCAGACTGCATACAAAGCACCCAGGAACTTTGTTAAGTGCATATTCTGATTCAGCAGGTCTGGGATAGCACCTGAGATTCTGCATTTCTAACCATTTACCAGGTGAAACTGATGCCTTTGATCTTCAGGCCAGACTTTGAGTTAGCAAAGCTCCAAAGCAAGGGTATCAACCTTGGTTGCACAATCATAGCTGCACAATAACCTAAGAAGCTTTAAAAACATTAACCACCCCTGGGTCCCACCCCTAAAGGTTTTGATGCAGGAGGTGTGGAATGCCACTTGGGCATCCTGGCTATTCCAATGTATAGCCACTACTTTGAGAGCACCCTCTGCTGTTTCCAGGGGGTTTGTGCCCTCTTGCCTCCTCCCTGTTTTCTGGAGGCTCTGGCTCTCAGCTTGCCTGACTATCCTTTATTTTACCAAGTAAGAGAATACAATATTTTTCAACTAAAATAATTTCCATTTTGTGAAAGAAGAGCAACCATTTATCAAAAAGGTAAAATAGGAAGACAAAAATGAAGTCCTTAAAACTGAACTATGACCTTGTGAAAGTCCCACTCTCCTGCTCTTCCTTTCCTAGTTCACTGGTGCCTGGTGCAAAGAATTCCAGGGCCCCACATACAGCCCAGGGCCTCCTTCTGTCCACCTGAAAAATTGGCCATTGAGATGACAAGGCTTTTTTTCCCAGGTGGCGCAAGTGGTAAAGAATCTGCCTGCCAATGCAGGAGAAAACAAGGCCTTAACTAGTCCACAACCAGGTGTAAATAAGTGGAATATGTTTGCTTTCTAACCCAAATAGTTTAATACATGTTTTATATCAAAACAAGGATAGAAACATGGATATTAACTTAAATTTATGTGAGTTTTTTTCAATGAAATCCCAGACTTCAAAATAATTCAGGGTCTGTCTCAGGTTGGAGGTAGAGGCTGACTTCTGAAGGGTTTGGAAGTGTTGCCAGATCAAGTGAGACTCCCAGTTCAATCTCAGTTTCAGACAGTCATTTCTTAGTGGAAGCATGGGCCCCAGTCACACAGTAGTGAGTGTTGGAGTTGGACCCCTGAACCCTCTGTCTGGTTCTTCACCATCATAGTTGGTATGCAGTCAGGCCTGGACACGGACCCTGGCAAGCTCCAGATGACTTCAGGAATTCTGACAACCCCCTCAAAGTATCAAAGGGCATCCATCTAGACTCTCAGTTTACATGTGGTTTTTTTTTTGTTCCTTGGCTTTTTTTGTTTGACAGTCTTTGTCTACTTGGGCTCTCGCATACACAGCTTACAAGTCAGTTCCCAGGCAAGCATCTTGAAAACAGAGCACCATCTTTTTGGCCTGGATTCCTCCATGCCTCCACAAAACATTTAACCCCTACATGTCCAGCCTTACTCCCACCCTTTCCCCACTCATACTACCAACACCTGAAGACCTTGTCAATCCTCAGCCTACCCCTGTATATTAGCCATGGCATAGGATTTGGGGAAACCAAGAAAAACAAAAATGTATATCTCAAATCACATGAACTAGTCAAGAAAGTCAGAGCATAGAGGGGACGTGGTTTAGGGTGATCCATTCTCCAAGCTCTTTGCTGTCTCTCGTCTTAATGCCCTCCTCAGGCAGAAGTGGGATCTCTGAGCAAGATGCCTTCTACATTATCTGCTTTGAATGCTGCCCTTCTGGCTTCTGAGACTTCCACTGCTCTCCAAGGAGCTGTGCACTATACATTCAACTTCAGTCAGGATATCTTTTCTGAGCTCTGAGTCCATACCAAGCTCAGACCAGCTGACCATCTCACAAGATCCCAGACATCAGAGTGGGACAGCCCAGGACCTCACAGCTCTGGTGGAGCAGGCTGACCTGGTCATGGCTGAGTGTGTGTCTACCTGTGTGTGTCAGCATCCTGGCCCCCACCCACACCACCCTCGCTGGCAGACAGCCTTGTTGACCACAACCCACTGTGTCAATAAGTAAACAGGATGGGTTTGTTGCTGCCTTGGTAACCAAATACCAGTCACCATCTAAACAAGAAAGAACTCAACCCATCAGGAGGGGAACCTTCACAAGTTTTTGTATTGTAGGAAAGAAGGAAGAAATGGATAGACAAAAACAAAGATGGATAGGGAAGCAGTGAAGGAGACAGAGAGAAGAAAACCAGGGCCAGCATTGTAGGCAGTACCAAAACAAAGGTCTTGGGCTACTGTGTTTTCACCAGCTGCTCTGTGCCCCCAGAGATGCCCCTACTTGCCAAGCTCCCTTGCCTTGGGCATGCCTCCCCACATCATACCTCTTGTCCCTCCTTCCATGCAGGCCTCCCTATCCTCCTGCAGGCCCTGATCAGGCTATAGCTTGTCCTAGAAATCCTCAAGGATAAGCCATCTCCAGGGCTCCCCCTTATTTGTACAGAAAGGTCCAAAGTGTGTCTGTCTCCAGCCAGATAAACTCCTGGAAGATTCATCTTCTCTTATTTGGGGCCCTCTACTGAATCTATTAATATTGTAGGATGCTCGGTATAGGGACAGTGAACCTTTCGTTGGTCCATCCAAGGTCATCAGCAAATGCAGAACAAATTTTGTCTCCTACATCTTAGCCTTTCATCTCTCATCTTCTATCCTTTTCCACTTATCCTTGACCTTTCTTGGCTTGCCTCCCTGGGTCTCAGCAGTAATTGTGTCTTAATAGGAGTGCCTCTGGTGAGACGGTGAAGAATATGCCTACATGAAGCAGGGCACTCAAAGTCAGTGCTCTGGGACAACCCAGGGGGAGGGAGGTGGGATAGGAGTTCACGATGGGGGAACACATGGGCACCCATGGCTTATTCATGTTTATGTATGGCAAAAAACACCACAATATTGTAAAGTAATTATCCTCCAATTAAAATAAATTAATTAATTTAAAAAAAAAGAATCCACCTGCAATGTGGTAGACTTGGGTTTGATCCCTGAGTTGGGAAGATCCCCTGGAAGAGGGCATGGCAACCCATTCCAGTATTCTTGCCTGGAGAATCCCCATAGACAGAGGAGCCTAGTGGGCTACAGTCCATGGGGTCACACAGAGGTTGGACACGACTGACGTGACTAAGCAGCATCAACCCTGGGTCTCAGTGGTAATTGTGTCTTAATAGGAGCATTCAAGGCTGGTGACTCAGGTAAGGGGAGTTTGGAGTTGCCAACTTCCTAGGAGGAGCACTTACCCTAAACAGACCATCCTCTGAGTCACTGGGAGGACTGGGAGATTCTGGAGGTTGGCAGAGGCTGACTCATCTTTGTCTTTATATTTCAGTGGAGAAAGAAAAGTCCTCACACAAAGGAAAATGGCCAGTTCATCGTTGTTTCTCCACAGACTTGAAAGCTGGATTTGAGTCATAAGGAAAGATGGCACAGGCTTCAAGAATGTCCCTGTGACAAGCCTGGAAAACATGACCTGGGGAGAGAAAGGAGAGTCTGGGGTCCTTTCAAAATACCATGGCAGGAGCAAAGATCAAGATATAAAAACTCATTCAAATTCAGACTCAGAAAAATAAAAAGTGTATTTGAAGGCTATGTTTGCCTTGTGAAATAATTTTTCATCATTAAGATCAGAGCTCTTAACTTTATATAGCATTCTGATCTTGGCAATTTCCAAGGTTTGCTTATAGATCTGTCACTAGTTAAGAGAGAAGACACTCTGGAGCTTGGGCTTCCCAGGTGACTCAGTGGGTAAAGAATCTGCCTTCAATGCAGGCAACAGAGGAGATGCGGGTTCCACCCCTGGGATGGGAAGTTCCCCTAGAAGAGGCATAGCAACCCACTCCAGTATTCTTGCCTGGAGAATCCCATGGACAGAGGAACCTGGCAGGCTATAGTACATAGGGTCCTAAAGAGTTGGACATGACTGAGCACAAACACATGCACTCTAGAGCTCACACCACTAGGAACTTCTGCCCCAGAGAATGGTAGTTCTCACTTGCAAGCTGCAGATCATCCCTCCTGCCCTCAACTCTAGTTCGCTGCTGCTGCTAAGTCGCTTCAGTTGTGTCCTACTCTGCAACCCTATGGACTGTAGCCTGCCAGGGTCCTCTGTGCATGGGATTCTCCAGGTAGGAATACTGGAGTAGATTGCCATGCCCAGCTCCAAGGAATCTTCCTGAACCAGGGATTGAACTTACATCTCTTAAGTCTCCTTCGTTGGCAGGCAGGTTCCTTACCACTGGCGCCACCTTGGAAGCCCCAACTCTAGTTCAAAGCCTCTCAAACTTTCCAAATAAACTGGAAAGCCTGTGAAAAACAGAGATGGCTGGGCTGAACCTCAGAGTTTCTGATTCAATATGTTTCGGGTAGCACCCAATTGTTTGCATTTTCAACAAGTTCCCGGGTGAGTCTCATTCTGCTGATTGAAAAGGTACACTTTAAGAATAACTGATTGAGTTAGCTGCGCCTGCTAGCACTCTCTGCACACACCCCAGAAAACTTGGAAAACTAGTGCTTCAGGGAGAGTCATTCTATCTAAGCACTGGTCTCTTTACATCCTGGGCTACAGGGCTCTCTGTGTTGCCTGCTGGGCACACTGCACTTCCTGTGGGTGTTGGCTCTCCCACTCTCTGCCGTGACTGGCTCACATCTTCTTTGTCTTCAAATCTCTTCATGTGTCCAACCCAGCTAGTGAGGAAACAGACACCATCCTCTCCATGGCTTCACTCTTTATTGAGGAAACAGATGCCATCCTCTTCCCACCACTAAATCATCAGACCCACCTCCTCAGGGCCCACCTTCTCTGCCCACCCTACTCAGAGTCAGAGGAGAACTGGTGTCTATCAAAAATCATTCATGTCACTCCTCTTTTCATTCTCCCTCTTCCCCTATTTCTTCCCTTACTTTCTCCTTTATGAGAATACTGGATCATTACCACAAGCATACAAACATCTTCCAGCATTTCTCATCTTTAAAAAACAGAGGTGAAGGTTTCCCTAGACCTCCATATCTGCCTCTGGATACCACCTATTCCTCACCTAATATTGAAAGCAAAACTTCCTCAAGGGACTTCTCTGGTGGTCCAGTGGCTAAGACTCTGAGCTCCCAATGCAGAAGGCCTAGATCCGATCCCTGGTCAGGAAACTAGAGCCCCCCCATCCCATGAGGCCTCTAAAGATCCTGCAAGATGCAATAAAGATCAAAGATTCCATGTGCTGCCACTAAGACCTGGGTCAGCCAAATAAGTAAATATAAATAATTTTTTTAATACCTTCTTCAAAGTATTATGGATAGTTCCCATCACTACTTCCTCCCTTCTCAGTCCACTTTAGTCTGCCTTCCTTCCTTCACACTCTGCTAAATCCCCAACCACTTCCTCATTCCCAGCATCTGCGGAGAAGATCTTTGACTCTAGGTTTCTTTGTCCCACCCTCTTCTGGTTCTCCACCTACCTCACTGGATGTGCCTCCTGAATAATGAAGGGCTCTAGCCTTGGGACTGACCATCTTCCCTTCCCTACACTCACTCTAGCCCATGGCTCTAACAGGCTGACTGTTAAATCTGCATCTATAGCCCATGGTCACTTCCCCTGTGCCTGGAATTTTGTCTAACTACCTTTGAGCATCTCAAACTCAACATGCCTAAAATTAAATTCCTGATTTCCCCTGCCCAACTAGTGTGTGTGGGGAAGGGGGGTCAGTGGGGAGGGTTTGGGGTGTGAAAATACATATAACATAAAATTTACCACTTTAAGTGTACAATTCAGTGGCATTAAGTATTAATACATGTGTTATGTTGTACGGCCGCATCACTACGTATTTCCAGAACTTTTTATCATCCCAAACTATTCAGTAAAAACTTCCCTTCCCCCCACCCTACCTTCCTACTCTGGCCTCAGCCCTGGTAATCACTATTCTGTTGTTTCTATGAATTTAACTATTGTTATATATCTGATAAAGGAGAAGGCAATGGCAACCCACTCCAGTGTTCTTGCCTGGAGAATCTCAGGGACGGGGGAGCCTGGTGGGCTGCCATCTATGGGGTCGCACAGAGTTGGACATGACTGAAGCGACTTAGTAGCAGCAGCAGCAGATATCTGACATGGGCTTCCCAGGGGGCACTAGTGGCAAAGAACCCACCTGCCAATGCAAGAGTTGCAGGCAGGAGACGTGGGTTCAATCCCTGAGTCGGGAATTTCCCCTGGAGGAGGGCATGGTAGCTCACTCCATATTTTTGCCTGGAGAATCCCCATGGACAGAGAAGCTGGGCGGGCTTCAGTCCATGGGATCACAAAGAGTCACACACGACTGAAGGATCTTAGCAGCAGCAGCAGATATCTAAGAGAAATCATGCAATATTTGTGTCTGCATGCCCAACTTTTCCTTCAAGCTCTACTAACCCCAATTGTCACTTTAGAGTAAATAAAATAAGTTTCTGAGCTTTTTGTTGTCCTTCAACTTTAGTTTTTCTGGTGTTTTTGTTGTTTAAAAGTTTTAAATATGAAAAATAGCCAGAAAAGACATAACACCATGCTTCTACTTCTCAGATTTAATCATCGAAAATATTTTGTCAGTTGCTTTAGCATTTTTAAATATAAGAAATAAAACGTTATAATTCAAATTATAATCCCCTCTTAATCCCTCCACCAGAGTCAACAATAGATAAATTAAGTATGAATTATTTATCCAGTTTTTATAGTGTACTGCTGCTGCTGCTGCTAAGTCACTTAAGTCATGTCCGACTCTGTGTGACCCCAGAGACAGCAGCCCACCAGGCTCCCCCGTCCCTGGGATTCTCCAGGCAAGAACACTGGAGTGGGTTGCCATTTCCTTCTTCAATGCATGAAAGTGAAAAGTGAAAGTGAAGTCGCTCAGTCATGTCCAACTCCTAGCGACCCTATGGACTCTAGCCTACCAGGCTCCTCTGTCCATGGGATTTTCCAGGCAAGAGTACTGGAGTGGGTTGCCATTGCCTTCTCCATTTATAGGATACACCTATACTATATTTCACCTAATCAGAGACACCATCGGCTGTAAGCCCCACTTAAAAAGAAAAACAGCACCAATTGAACTATGAAACAAAGTGTTCTAATCTTTGATTTTATTTTATTAAATGTATTGAAAGAATACCTTTAGACATATTTAGACATATATGTTTTATCAAGCCATATTTCATCAAATCTAAAATACCATCTATCTTAAGATGTGTCCTGATTCAGAGGTTTGTATTTTTTTAATATGTATCTTTTTAAGTGTAAAATGTATCTTACACATATTTTAATGTGTATCTTGTTTTTTAAATGTGTGATCATTGAACTATCACTACTATTTTAATGTGTAATGTGTATCTTTTTTTAATGTGTATTCAAGTGAAATTTATTCACTTGAATAAATTTCAAGTGAAGTAAAATTGATTACTCCTAAAACTTCACAACTAAAGTTCAACTCTTCTGCATCACTTTTTAAAAAATTAATAGGTCTTCTAAAATAGTTTTAGGGACTTCCCTGATGGTCCATTTGTTAAGAATCCACCTTTCCATGCAGGTGACAAAGGTCTGATCCCTGGTCAGGAAACTAAGACCCCACATGCTGAGGGTCAACTGAGCTCTCACACTCTGGAACCAGCACACCACAATGAAAAATCCTGCATGCCACAAATAAGACCCAGTGCAACCAAAAATAAATAAATACATAAAACTGTTTTAGGTTTACAGGAAAAAAAAAATGAGCAAAAAGTACAGAATCTTATACACTTCCTCACCCTTTCTCCTAATTTTTCCAGTTTTTAACGTTTTCCATTTTGGTGGTACATTTGTCATAAATGATGAGCCAATAATTGAATATTGATGCATCATTATTAACTAAAGCCCATAGTTTACATTAGGGCTCACTTTCAACATTGTACATTTTATAGGTTTGACAAATGTATAATGAAATATATCTACTATTATGGTATCATACAGAATAATTTTTCACTGCCCCCCAAATCTCTGTGCTACACCAATTCACCCCGTCTCCTCCCAAGCCCCTGGCAGCAATTGAGCATTTTACTGTCTCCATAATTTTGCCTTTTCCAGAATGTCATATAGTTAGAACCATACAGTATGTAATCATTTCAAATCAGCTTCTTCCATTTCACCTTAAATGGTTAATTAGTCCTCATATGATCTTAAAATGTCAAGGGATGCCAGTGTCTGGTAATACCACTGTTATTATACTTTTTTCCTGAGATTATTTTATTTTTTAATAATTATTTTCAAGACTTCTGGAGTGGTCCAGCAGTTAAGACTCTGTGCTTCTAATGCAGGAAGAGCAAGTTTGATCCCTAGTTGGGGAATTATGATCCCACATGCTGCATGGCACAGCCAAAAAAATTTTTAAAGAATAGAATAAATAAATAAAAATAAGAAAAACCACCTTGAGGTAGAGGAGAGAAAGGTCAGATGTGTTCGTCTAATCCAATTCTTATTGGTACAGTAGGTGGTTAAAGTCATCTGCTAAAAGGAGATAGAAGGCTCGTGAAAGTAATTCTGGAAACTTGACAGAACAAGGACCAGTATTTTTGTTTTGGGGAGCTGTGCTGGTGGTGGTGGTGTGTGGGTGAGAGAGAGTGAGAGAGAGAGAGATGAACAGTATTTATTTACATGTCAAAGTGTGAGACTGTACCCTGAAGATGCCTGCATTTTTTCTTTTTTTAAGATATAAATTATAATACATATAGGAATGCTCACTCTTTTTCATGTGCAGTTTTGCACATTTTGAAACACTACTACAGTTATGTTATATGCCCTTTGGTAATGAAACTTTATCCCTCAACCACCCTCCAGAATCGACTGATCTGTTTTCTGTCCCTATAGTTTTACCTCTTCTGGGGAAAAAAAAAATGGAATTACACATCAGGTAGCCTTTGAGACTGGCTTTTTTCCCTTAGCCAAATGCCTGTAAGATTCATCCATATTGTGTATATTAGTAGTTCATTCCTTTGTATTGTTGAGTAGTATTCCATTATATGACTGTATCACAGTTTATCTTCTGACTAGTTGAAAGACATTTTGGTTATTGCTTGTTTGGGAGATTGTGAATAAAACTTCTATAAACATTTGCATATAGATATATGTGTGAACAGGTTTATCCAGTATTATATAAATCCCTAAAAGTTGGATTGCTGGGTCATATGGTAGGTGTTTTGTTACAGATCATTGTAGTTTTGATTTGCTTTTGCATAACGACTAAGCATGTAGAGTATCTTCTCATGTGAATTTTTCTCATCTCTATATATTCTTTTGTGGAGTGTCTATTCAAATCCTCTGTCCATTTTTTATTGGGTTGCTTGTTTTGTTGTTGAATTAAGAGTTCCTTTTAGATTTCCATTTTAAACAGTAGATAGGTCTTAAAATGATTCTGTAATGTTTTTCCTTAAAGTCATATTTTTCTCTCTTTGGTTTCTATCACATATTTCAAAATAAAGATAGTCATAGTCTTTCTAATGGCAGCAAATACTCTGGCCTTGAAATGACTTTCTCTCAACCTTTTGAAAGCATTTGATAGCAGTGCTTTTATTATCTACTTCAGAAAGTCCTAAGAATTGGTCTAGTAGGAAAGCCATAACAAGAGAGTGCATCTGATATTGGAAAGTGAATACAATGGAAAAGCACATGAGCACATTTACTTAGTTCTGAATGAACAATCTTTAGTAAAGTTCTGCTGGGGATAAACTCATAATTTAAATGTATTGTTTTATGGAAATGCCTTTGCTTCACCTTTCTTGAAAGATGTTTTAGCTGGGTATAAAATTGTATGGGCTTTTGCCCAAGAAATATAATGAAAATATTATTCCACTTTCTTCTCACTTTTCTTGCCAGCTAATTAAAAGTAATCATCTCATTTTCTCTCTCTGGCTGCTCTTAATATTTTTCACTGTGTCTTTGGTTCTCTGTAGCTTCACTATAATGTACCTAGGTGAAGATTTCTTTTCTTTTTTTCTTTCTTTTGTAGACTGTTTTGAAATAAACTTCTTGAATCTGTGGATAGGTATCTTTCAACAGTTTCAGAAAATTCTCAGCTATTATCTCTTCAATTATTGCTTCTGTCCCCATCTTTTCTCTAGGTCTTCAACTTTAAGAACACTGATATTTTAGAACTTCTCACTGTGCTCTCTGTCTTTGGCCCTCTTTTGTGTATTTTCATTGTTTGCATCACTTAAGCTTATTATCTCCTGCCTCAAATAATTGCTAATGAAATCCATCATGTGCTTAGTTGTTCAGCCATGTCCTATGCTTTGCAACCCCATGAACTGTAGTCCGCCAGCCTCCACTGTCCAAGGGGATTCTCTAGGCAAGAATGTTGGAGTGGGTTGCATGCCCTCCTCCAGGGGATCTTCCCAACCCAGGAAATGAACTGGAGTCTCCTGCATTGCAGGCAGATTCTTTACCAGCTGAGCTACCAAAGAAGTCCATATCTATTCTAGATGGATTTAGTTGGCCTAGCCAGCATCCTTCCATTATTTTATGAATCATTGGAGAAATTCTCCTCAGAAATTGTTTTATAATTTAAAATTATGGTAACCCAGTTTAGTTGGGACTGTCCTTCCTATCCTTAAAAAAGAATTTATAACTCCCTCTTTGTCTCTCTGCAGTATTCTATTTTAGAAATTAAACTATCTTAATACCTTATTCATAGTAAGCATCTTTTGGTTTCTTGTTGTTCATTCACTCCATCATGACTGACTCTTTGTGACCCCATGGACTGCAGCACTCCAAACTTCCCTGTCCTTCACTATCTCCCAGAGTTTACTCAAACTTATGTACATTGAGTCAATGGTGCCATCCAACCACCTCATCCTCTGTCACCCCCTTCTCCTCCTGCCCTCAATCTTTCTCAAAATCAGGGTCATTTCCAATGAGTTGGCTCTTTGTATCAGGTGGCCAAAGTATTGGAGCTTCAGTTTTAGTATCAGTACTCCCAATGAATATCAAGGATTGATTTCCTTTAGAATTGAGTGGTTTGATTTCCTTGCATACAAGGGACTCTCAAGAGTCTTCTCCAACATCACAGTTCAAAAGCATCAATTCTTTGGTGCTCAGCTTTCTTTATAGTCCAACTCTCACATCTGTACATGACTACTGGAAAAACCACAGCTTTGACTATATGGACCTTTGTTGGTAAAGTGATATCTCTGCTTTTTAATTGACTGTCTAGGTTTGTCATAGCTTTCCTTCCAAGAAACAAGCATCTTTTAATTTCATGACTGCAGTCACCATCCACAGAGATTTTGGAGACTAAAGAAATAAAATCTGTAACTGTTTCCATTTCTTCACCGTCTTTTTGCCATGAAATGATGAGACTAGATGCCATAATCTTAGTCAAAAACATTTTTTGAATGTTGAGTTTTAAGCCAGTTTTTCCAGCCTCCTCTTTCAACCTCATCAAGAGGCTCTTTAGGTTCTCTTCACTTTCTGTCATTAGGGTGGTGTCATCTGCATATATGAGGTTACTGATATTTCTCCCAGCAATCATGATTCCAGCTTGTGTTTCATCCAACCCAGCATTTGGCATGATGTGCTCTGCATATAAGTTAAATAAGCAGGGTGACAATATACAGCCTTGAGGAAGCCTCCTTCCCCTAAGGAGTGATCAAAACCATCCCCAAGAAAAAGAAATGCAAAAAGGCAAAATTAAATAAACAGCCTTGATGTACTCCTTTCCCAATTTTGAACCAGTCCATTCTTCCATGTCTGATTCTAACTGTTGCCTCTTGACCTGCACACAGGTTTCTCAAGAGTCAGGTAAGGTGGTCTGGTATTCCCAGCTCTTTAAGAATTTTCCACAGTTTGTTATGATCCAAACAGTCAAAGACTTTAGCATAGTCAATGAAGTAGAAGTAGACGTTTTTTCTGGAAGTCCCTTGCTTTTTCTATTATCCAACAGATATTGGCAATTTGATCTCTGGTTCCTCTGCCTTTTCTAAATCCAGCCTGAACATCTATAAGTTCTAAGTTCATGTACTGCTGAAGCCTAACTTGAAGGATTTTGAGCATTACCTTGCTAGCATGTGAAATGAATACAATTGTGTGCAAAGTTCTTCAGTGGCCACAGGACTGGAAAAAGGTCCATTTTCATTCTAATCCCAAAGAAGGGCAATGTCAAAGAATGTTCAAACTACCACACAATTGTATTCATTTCACATACTAGCAAGGTAATGCTCAAAATCCTTCAAGTTAGGCTTCAGCAATACATGAACTGAGAACTTATAGATGTTCAGGCTGGATTTAGAAAAGGCAGAGGAACCAGAGATCAAATTGCCAATATCTGTTGGATCATAGAATATGACCAACCTAGATAGCATATGGAAAAGCAGAGATATTACTTTGCCAACAAAGGTCCGTCTAGTCAAAGCTATGGTTTTTCCAGTGGTCATGTATAGATGTGAGAGCTGGACTGTGAAGAAGGCTGAGTGCTGAAAAATTGATGCTTTTGAACTGTGGTGTTGGAGAAGACTCTTGAGAGTCCCTTGGACTGCAAGGAGATCCAACCAGTCCATCCTAAAGGAGATCAGTCCTGGGTGTTCATTGGAAGGACTGATGCTGAAGCTGGCCACCTCATGAGAAGAGTTGACTCATTGGAAAAGACTCTGATGCTGGGAGGGATTGGGGGGCAGGAGGAGAAGGGAATGACAGAGAATGAGATGGCTGGATGGCATCACTGACTCGATGGACGTGAGTTTGAGTGAATTCTAGGAGTTGGTGTTGGACAGGGAGGCCTGACGTGCTGTGATTCATGGGGTCGCAAAGAGTTGGACACGACTGAGCAACTGAACTGAACTGAACTGAGTACAGCACTTTAACAGCATCATCTTTTAGGATTTAAAATAGCTCAGCTGGAGTTCCATCACCTCCACTAGCTTCATTTACAGTAATGCTTCCTAAAGCCCACTTGACTTCACCCAGTCCAGGTGTCTGGCCCTATGTAAGTCATCACACCATCGTGCTTATTCAGGTCATTAAGGCCATTTTTGTACAGTTCTTCTGTGTATTCTTGCCACCTTTTCTTAATATCTTCTGCTTCTGTTAGGTCCATACCATTTCTGTCCTTTATTGTGCCCATCTTTGCATGAGGTGCTCCCTTGGTTCCAGTTTTCTTCAAGAGATCTCTAGTCTTTCCCAGTCTATTGTTTCCTCTATTTCTGTGCATTGTTCACTTAAGAAGGCTTGCTTATCTATCCTTGCTGTTCTTTGGAACTCTGCATTCAGATGGATATATCTTTCCTTTTCTCATTTGCCTTTTGCTTCTCTTCTTTCTCAACTATTTGTAAGACCTCCTCTAACAACCATTTTTCCTTTTTGTGTTTCTTTTTATTGGGAATGGTTTTGATCACCACCTTCTGTACAACATTACAGACCTCCGTCCATAGTTCTTGGGACACTCTATCAGACCTAATCCCTTGAATCTATTTGTCACTTCTACTGTATAATCATAAGGGATTTGATTTAGGGAATACCTGAACAACCTAGTTGTCTTACCTATTTTCTTCAGTTTAAGTCTGAATTTGGCAATAACGAGTTCATGATCTGAGCTATAATCCGCCTGCCCATCAGCAGAATATTGGATTAAAGATTTATTGCCTGGCCTTGCCCACCAGAACAAGACCCAGTTTTCCCCACACCCAGTCCCCACCATCAGGAAGCTTACCCAAACCTCTTATCTTCATCCATCAGAGGGCAAACAGAATGAGAAGCACAATCACAGAAAACTAACCAAAATGATCACATGGACCACAGCTTTGTGTAACTTAATGAAACTATGAGCCATGCTGTATAGGGCCACCCAAGAAAGACAGGCCATGGTGGAAATTTCTGACAAAACATGGTTCCCTGGAGAAGGGAAAGGCAAACCACTTCAGTATTCTTGCCTTGGGAACCCCATGAACAATATGAAAAAGCAAAAGATATGACATTGAAAGTTGAACCCCCCAAGTTGGTAGTGTCCAGTATGCTACTGGAGAAGAGCAGAGAAATAGCTCTAGAAGGAATGAAGAGGCAGAACCAAATTGGAAATGACACCCAGTTGTGGATGTGTCTGGTGGTAAAAGTAAAAGTCCAATACTGTAAAGAACAATATTGCAAAGGAACCTGGAATGTCAGGTTTATGAATCAAGGTAAATTGGAAGTGATCAAACAGGAGATTGTCAGAGTGAACATCAACATTTTAGGAATCAGTGAACTAAAATGGAATGGGCGAATTTAATTCAGATGATCATTGCATCTACTACTGTGGCCAAGAATCCCTTAGAAGAAATGGAGTGGCCCTCATTGTCTACAAAAGAATCTGAAATGCAGTACTTGGGTGCAATCTCATAAATAATAGAATGATCTCGGTTTCTTTCCAAGGCAAACCATTCAACATCACAGTAATCCAAATCTATTCCCCAACCACTAATGCCAAAGAAGTTGAACAGTTCTATGAAGACCTACAAGACCTTCTTGAATGAATACCAAAAAAAGATGTCCTTTTCATCATAGGGGACTGGAATGAAAAGTAGGAAGTCAAGAGATACCTGGAGTAACAGGCAAGTTTTGCCTTGGAGTACAAAATGAAGCAGAGCAAAAGTTAACAGACTTTTCCAAGAGAATGCACTGGTCATAGCAAACACCTTCTTCCAACAGCACAAGAGATGACTCTAACCATGTACATCACCAGATGGTCAATACTGAAATCAGATTGATTATATTCTTTGCAGCCTAAGATGAAGAAGCTCTATACATTCAGCAAAAACAAGACTGGTAGCTCTGTGGCTCAGATCTTTTGGTTTGCAGCAGCTACACAAATCACAGTGATTTGCTATTTTGGTAGCAATTTCTTCAGTGCTTTTAAAATTGACAGTAAAGTTTTGAGGTATTCAAAGAACGTGCAATTTTTGTCATCATTCTCTATTTGCCTAAAATCATAGTTTCATTTTTCCCCCATTGAATCACATAAGAGGAAATTAAACAGCTCTGTTCAAAGCAAAAAGCCCTTGGGAAACAGATTTTCAAAGCTTCAGCAATAAATACCACATGACACCTCAGTCATACCAGCTTCTCACTGTTTCGAAACCTCTTTGATTCAATTTGAGGGGTTTGGGAATATCTCCTGAATTTCATGGCGTTGCTTGGTGAGTGACAAGCAAACTTTTTAGTTATAACACAGCTTCATCTGCCTATGGATATCTTCATTTTATTTCATAAAATCCCTGGTTGCTGTTTTGAAAAAAAAGAATTATAATTGTTTCAATCAACATCATTTAGGTGCTTTTGCCCCACTGCTCTCTTTTTGTACATAGAATGTACACAACTTTTTATTTCAGTGTTGAGTTAATGTAATATTGTTGGCAATGTAAAATGGTCATTAAATTCCACACATGATGTGCCAACAGGCACATTATTCAAATGAAATGATGGCAATAAGAATAACTATGCCCAAGTTGATCCATGCTCAGGCAATGACAACTTCATTATGATCTCCACCTGGCCAAAAGCAGTAACAAGGTACCTTCAGTTGTGAAATGTATCCCAATAACAAAAATATTAAAATGTGGGGGGAAATGTGCATCTTAGAATTGATGAACTATGAAAAGAAAATTTTCTTAGCATTATAAGAAGAAATTGATAAATCAATGATCTTAAAGTTTTAACAAATTTCTTTTAATAATTGAGAAAAATATATTAAACATTTTTAGAAATATAGATTAGTTGAACCACAGTATTAGTAAGCTTGATATAAAAGGTATACGTAGAACCTAGCACCCAATAAGAGGTAAAAAAACAACAACAACAACAAAAAACCATTCCTCTCAAGCATACATATAAATTTACAAAATGGAACATTTCACAACCAACAGCAAAAAATGAGTATCATAAATATTCTCTTAATACAAAACAGTTAATTTATAATCTAACAAAGATATAACTTTAAAAACTGCATTTATAAATTATTTCAACTCATTTATAAATCAGTTATAGATAAAATAAATTTAGTATAAAATCATATAGTAGTACAAATATGAAACAATAAAAATGCAACCTATA
Organism: Bubalus bubalis; assembly: GCF_019923935.1. Classification (NCBI taxonomy): domain Eukaryota; kingdom Metazoa; phylum Chordata; class Mammalia; order Artiodactyla; family Bovidae; genus Bubalus; species Bubalus bubalis. The sequence continues at coordinate 32,687,654 of NC_059170.1, read as the reverse complement.
TATTATTGGATGTAGTAGCTGCTATTTGTGCCCCTTCAACAGATCAGTGTGCCTGTCTCCAGCATCTGTGAGTATTTCTGCTAGAAATTCATGTCTGCCCGTTATCCAGTGAATTAACCTCACTAAATTCATGGGGAGAAGTTCCCTGGTGGCTCAGACAGCAAAGCATCTGCCTACAATGCAGGAGACCTGGGTTTGATCCCTGGGTCGGGAAGATCTCCTGGAGAAGGAAATGGCAACCTACTCCAGTACTCTTGCTTGGAAAATCCCATGGACAGAGGAGCCTGGTCGGCTACAGTCCATGGGGTCGCAAAGAGTCAGACATGACTGAGTCATGGGAGTCATCTCACCCAGGAGATTATGCCCCCCATCTATCACTCCCACCAGCAGTCTGTAGCCAATCATTAACCCAAGTAGGAATACAAATGTCCAACCTGCTTGCCTCCAGATAGGAACAATTCTATGACCAGTCATGTTCCAGAGCTCCCCATGCATCAGGCCCAGGCAGACTTCAACTGAGGCCATGTCCTTGCTTAAGTCATTCCTCTACTTTTTTCAGCTTCCCTCAGCTCCCTTATTCTGAGAGCCCCTCTCAATAAACTATATACACAAGAATTCTTATCTTAGGCTCTACTTCTAGGAAATATGGCATAAAATTGATATAAAATCATAAATAATAACTGTAGAAAAGAAGGAAGACTGAAAATTGTTTTTTTTTTAGTTGAAGTACAGTTAATGTACAATATTATATGTTATAGGTGTACGGTTCAGTCAGTTCAGTCAGTTCAGTCTCTCAGTCGTGTCCAACTCTTTGCGACCCCATGAATCACAGCACGCCAGGCCTCCCTGTCCATCACCAACTCCCGGAGTTCACTCAAACTCATGTCCATCGAGTCGGTGATGCCATCCAGCCATCTCATCCTCTGTCAGCCCCTTCTCCTCCTGCCCCCAATCCCTCCCAGCATCACGGTCTTTTCCAATGAGTTAACTCTTTGCATGAGGTGGCCAAAGTACTGGAGTTTCAGCTTTAGCATCATTCCTTCCAAAGAACACCCAGGACTGATCCTTTAGAATAGAGTGGTTGGATCTCCTTGCAGTCCAAGGGACTCTCAAGAGTCTTCTCCAACACCACAGTTCAAAAGCATTAATTCTTTGGCGCTCAGCTTTCTTCACAGTCCAACTCTCGCATCCATACATGACTACTGGAAAAATCATAGCCTTGACTACAGTTCAGTGACTTACAGTTTTAAAGGTTATGCTCCATTCATGGTTAAAAGGTATAAAATATTGTCTATATTCTCTGTGTTGTACAATATATCCTTATATCTATTTATTGTACATAATAGTTTGTAACTTTTAATCCTCTCCCCCTCCTCCCTTTCCTCTCCCCACTAGTAACCAATAATTTGTTCTCTATATCTATAAGTCTGTTTCTTCTTTGTTATATTCACTAGTTTGTTGTATTTTCTAGATTCTACAGATAGAAAGGTGGAAAATTGTTGAGTTAATCAGTCAACATTAGACAGGAAGAAAAGAATAATAGAATAAGTCTGAAGAAAGCAGACGGAATAAAATAATAAAAGTAAGAATTAATTACATAAAAAACAGAAATTTAAACCATAAATAACTACAAACTATGAAAATTTTTTGCTACTAAACATGAAAACTTAGATGAAATGGGTAGTGTACTCATTTTATATCTATCCCAAACTGACTCAAGAAGAGATAGAAATGCTAAATAATTTGAAAAACATTTGAGAAATATAATCAAAACTTTAAAAAATCTACCCATTAATAGTCTCTGATGGTTTTATAGGCAGTTTCTTGAAAACATTCAGGGGCTTCCTTGGTGGCTCAGAGGTTAAAGCATCTGCCTCCAATGCAGTAGACCCAGGTTTGATTCCTGGGTTGGGAAGATCCCCTGGAGAAGGAAATGGCAACCCACTCCAGTACTCTTGCCTGAGGAATCACGTGGATGGAGGAGCCTGGTAGGCTACAGTCCACAGAGTCACAAAGAGTAGGACACAACTGAAAGACTTCACTTTCAGTTTCAAAACATTCAAGGAACAGATCATTCCAATCTCATGAAAACTGTTCCAGAAAATAATAGAACACACCCCAATTTATTTTATGAAGTTAGAAAATCCTGAATGTCCAAATCAAACAAGAATAAAATGAGAAAGAAATATAACAGACCAATATCTCTAAAACATAGATATGAGAATTCAATACAAAATTTTAAAAATATATATCCAGCTAGATAGTTAAAGCAACAATACATCATATCCTAGTTATATTTACTTCCAGAATTCAGAAATGTTTAAACATTAAAATGTATAAAATATTCAGATTGGTTCAAGAGGGCAGAGTAGAAGGATGTACATTCATCTTCTGCAAGACCACCAGAATCACAACTACTTTTTGAATAGCCATTGACAGGAAGATGTTGGAACCCACCAAAAAAAGATAACCCACATCCAAGAACAAAGGAAAAGTCACAATAAGAGAGTAGGAGGGGCGCAATCATAATAACCCCATTCCTACCAGTGGCCAACCCACAAACTAGAGAATAATAATACCAAAGAAATTCTTGTGCTGTTGTAAAGGTTCTGGGCCCCACATCAGACTTCCCAGCTTAGTGATTCAGCAAAGAGACTAGGAATACCCAGGAAATCTGACTTCAAAGGCCAGCAGGATTGGACTGTGGGATTTGCACAGGGCTGGGGAAAACAGACTTCACTCTTCGAAAGCACAAAAAAAATTTTGTGTGTACCAGCATCCAAGAGAAAGGAGCAATGACTCCACAGGAGACTGAGCAAGACCCACCTATGAGTGTTGTAAGGTCTCCTGCAGAGACATGGGTCTACAGTGGGTCACTGCAGGGATGGGGGCACTGGCAGCAGCAGTCTTGAGGTGCTCTTTGATAAGTCATCTTGGAGGTCACCACTCACCCTACCATTAGCTCTACCTAGAGCCTGTATACTCCAGGGTTGAGTGGCCTCAGACTAAACTAACAAGGAGAGAACTCAGCCCCACCCATCAGCAGATAATAGGATTAAACTTTTACTGAGCAGACCCTACCCACCACAGCAAGACCCAGATTTCCCCACAACCAGTCCCTCCTGTTGAAAAATCAGCTGATAACTTTATGGGAGTTCCCTTGTATGTTACTGGCCTTTTGTCTCTGTTGTTTTTCATATTTTATCTTTGTCTTTGATAGTCCCTCCTATGGCAACCCACTCCAGTACTCTTGCTTGGAAAATCCATAGACAGAGGAGCCTGGTAGGCTGCAGTCCATGAGGTCATTAAGAGTCAGACATGACTGAGCATCTGCACTTTCACTTTTCACTTCATGCATTGGAGAAGGAAATGGCAACCCATTCCAGTGTTCTTGCCTGGAGAATCCCAGGGACGGGGAAGCCTTGTGGGCTGCCATCTATGGAGTCGCACAGAGTTGGACACAACTGAAGTGACTTAGCAGCAGCAGCAGGTTCGATCCCTGGGTTGGGAAGATCCCCTGGAGAAGGAAAAGGCTACCCACTCCAGTATTCTGTCCTGGAGAATTCCATGGAATGTAAAGTCCATGGGGTCGCAAAGAGTCGGACAGGATTGAGAGACTCTCACTTCACTTCCCTTCCTATCAGAAAGCTTGGACGAGCCTCTTAGCCTCATCCACCAGAGGGCAGACAGAAGAAGCAAGAAGAACTACAATCCCACAGAACTCCAGTCCCACAATCACAGAAAACTAATCAAATTGAAAAGGCATAAATTTATGCCTCAGATGAAGGAACAAGATAAATACCAAAAAAAAAAAAAAAAAAAACTAAATGAAGTTGAGATAGGCAATCTTCCAGAAAAGGAATTCAGAATAATGTTAGTAAAGATGATCCAGGACCTCAAAAAAGAATGGAGGAGATGCAAGAAATGTTTACCAAAGACGTAGAACTAAAGAACAAACAAATAGAGATGAACACTACACTAGAAGGAATCAATAGCAGAATAACTGAGGCAGAAGAATGGATAAGGGACCTGGAGGACAGAATGGTGGAAATCACTGCTGCAAAACAGAAATGAAGACAGCCTAAGAGACCTCTGGGGCAACATTAAATGCATCAACATTTGCATTATAGGGGCCCCAGAAGAAGAAGAAGAAGAGAGAGAATGGGCCCAAGAAAATATTTGAAGAGATAATAGGTACAAAAATTTCCCAACATGGGAAAGCAGATAGTCAATCAAGTCCAGGAAGGACCAGGCAAGATAAACCTAAGGAAGAACACACTGAGATACAGAGTAATCAAACTGACAAAAATTAAAGTCAAAGATAAAATATTAAAAGCAACAAAGGGAAAATAACATACAAGGGAACTCCCATAAGGTTATCAGCTGATTTCTCAACAGAAACTCTACAAGTCAGAAGGAAATGGCAAGATATATTCAAAGTGATGAAAGGGAAGAACCTATAACCAAGCATACACTACCCAGTAAGACTCTCATACAGATTAAATGGAGAAGTCAAAAGCTTTAAAGAAAAGCAAAAGTTAAGAGAATTCAGCACCACTAAACCACTTTACAACAAATGCAAAGGAACTTCTATAGACAGGAAACACAAGAAAAGGAAGAGATCTACCAAAAATTAACCCAAAACAATTAAGAAAATGGTAATAGGATCACATATATTGAAAATTACCTTAAATGTAAATGGATTCAATGCACCAACTAAAAGACACAGACTGCCTGGGTGGATACAAAAATAAGACCTGTATATATGCTGTCTCTGAGGGACCCACCTCAGACCTAGCCAGGCTTACAGACTAAAAGTAAGGAGATGGGAGAAGGTATTCCATATAAATGGTAAAAATAAATTGTAAGAAAGCTGGCATAGTAATACTCATGTCAGACAAAATAGACTTTAGAACAAAGACTGTTATAAGAGACAAAGAAAGACACTACATAATGATCAAGTGTTTAATTGAAGAAGATATAACAATTACATATATATATGCACCCAACATAGGAGCACCTCAATACATAAGGAAAATACTAACAACCATAAAAGGAGTTGTAGTAACACTCCTCGATAGTAACACATTACTAACATTGATAGTAAATTGATAGTAATACATTACTAATATTATTAATAATAACTTTAATACTCCACTTTCATGAAGGGACAGATTATCTGGACAGAAAATTAGTGACACTTTAGACGAAATGAACTTAATTGATATATAAAACATTCCATCCAAAAGCAGTAGACTACACGTTCTTCTCAAGTGCACAAAGAACATTCTCCCGGACTGACCACATGCTGGAAGACAAGGCAAACTTTGATAAATTAAGAAAATTGAAATAGTATCAAGCATCTTTTCTAATCACAACACTTATGAGATTAGAAATAAACTACAATTTTTTAAAAATCTAAAAAACACAAACACATGATGGACAAACAATATGCTACTAAACAACCACTGAAGAAATCAAAGAGGAAATTTTAAAAAATACCTAGAGATGAATGAAAACAAAAGCACAACAGTCAAAAACTTGTGGGATGCAACAAAAGCATCCCATAAGAGGGAAGGTTCAGTTCGATTCAGTTCAGTGGCTCAGTCGTGTCCGACTTTGTGACCCCATGAATCGCAGCACGCCAGGCCTCCCTGTCCATCACCAACTCCCGGAGTTCACTCGGACTCACGTCCATCGAGTCGGTGATGCCATCCAGCCGTCTCATCCTGTCGTCCCCTTCTCCTCCTGCCCCCAATCCCTCCCAGCATCAGAGTCTTTTCCAATGAGTCAACTCTTCACGTGAGGTGGCCAAAGTACTGGAGTTTCAGCTTTAGCATCATTCCTTCCAAAGAACACCCAGGACCGATCTCCTTTAGAATGGACTGGTTGGATCTCCTTGCAGTCCAAGGGACTCTCAAGAGTTTTCTCAACACCACAGTTCAAAAGCTGTGGAAGGTAGGAAGCAAAAGGTGGCTTCCCTGGTGGCTCAGACAGTAAAGCTTCTGCTTGCAATGAGGGAGACCTGGGTTTGATCCCTGGGTAGGGAAGATCCCCTGGAGAAGGAAATGGCAACCCACCCCAGTACTCTTGCCTAGAAAACCCCATGGATGGAGCAGCCTGGTAGGCTATAGTCCATGGGGTTGCAAAGAGTCAGACACAACTGAGCAACTTCACTATCACCTTATAGCAATATAATCTTCCTTCAAGAAACAAGAAAAATCTCAAATAAACAATCTAACTTTACTACTAAACCAACTACAGAAAGAAGAACAAATAAAACCTAAAGTTAGTAAAAGGGGAAAAATCATAAAGATCAGAGAAGAAATAAATTAAATAAAAACAAAGAAAACAATTGAAAAATCAATGGAAGTAAAAGCTGTTTCTTTACAAAAATAAATGAAATTGATAAACCTTTAGCCAAACTGATCAAGAAAAAAGGAAGAGGATTCAAACCAATAAAATTAGAAATGAAATAGAAGTTACAGCTGACTCTACAGAAATACAAAGGCTTATAAGAGAATATGAGCAACCGTATACCAATAATTTGGACAACCTGGAAGAAATAAACAAATTCTTAGAAAGGTACAGTCTCCCTAGACTGAACCAGGAAAAAAGAGAAAATATGAACAGACCAATCACAAGCACTCAGATTGAAACTGTGATGAAAAGCTTCTCAACAAATACAAGTCCAGGACCTGATGGCTTCACAGGAGGATTTCATCAAGAATTCAGAAAACAGTTAACACCTATATATCTGAAACTGTTCCAAAAACTTGCAGAGGACGGAAAACCTCCAAACTCATTCTATGAGGTCACCACCACCCAGGTGCCAAAACCAGACAAAGATACCACAGTAGAAGAAAATTACAAGCCAATATCACTGATAAACCTAGAGGCCAAAAAAAAAAAAATCGTCAACAAAATGCTAGCCATCCATATCCAACAATACATTAAAAACATCATACACCATGATCAAGTGGGATTCATCCCAAGGATGCAAGGATTTTTTCAACATCCACAAATCATTCAATGTGACACACCACATAAACAAATGGAAGAATAAAAACCATATGATCATCTCAATAGATGCATACAAAGCTTTTTGTCAAAATTCAACATCCACTTATAATTTTTTAAAAAACTCTCCAAAAACTGAGCATAGAGGGTACATACTTCAACATAATAAAAGCTATATATGACAAACCTACAGCTAACATCATACTCAGTGGTGAAAAGTTGAAAGCATTCCCTCAAAAATCAGGAACAAGACAAGGATGTCCACTCTCACCACTTTTATTCAATATAGTTTTGGAAGTCCTAGTTACAGCAATCAGAGAAAAAGAAGTAAAGTGAATGCAAATTGGAAAAGAAGTTAAACTGTTACTACTTGCAAATGACATGATACTATATACAGAAGATCCTAAAGATGCTACCAGAAAACTACTAGAACTCATCAATGAATTTGGTAAAGTTGCAGGTTACAAAATTAATACACATAAATCTGTTGCATTTCTATACTCTAAAACAAAAGATCAGAAAGAGAAATCAAGAAGCAATTCTATTTACCATCTCATCAAAAAGAATAAAATACCTAGGAATAAACTTACCTAAGGAATCAAAAGACCTGTATTCCAAAAACTATAAGATGTTGATGAAAGAAGTTGAAAAGGACATAAACAGATGGAAAGATATACCATGTTCAGGGATTGGAAGGATCAATATTGTCAAAATCACTGTACTACCCAAGGCAATCTACAGATTCAATGCCACCCCTATTAAGTCACCAATGACATTTTTCACATAACTAGAACAAAAATCTCAAAATCTGTATGGAGACACAAAAGACTCCAAATAGTCAAAGCAATCTTGAGAAAGAAAAACTGTGCTGGAGGAAACAGGCTCCCTGACTTCAGACTATACTACAAAGTTACAGTCATCAAAACAGTGAGGTACTGGCACAAAAATAGAAATATAGATTAATGAAACAGGATAGAAAACCTAGAAATAAACCCATGCACCTATGGTCAATTAATTTATGACAAAGGAGGCAAGACTATGCAATGTTGGAAACAGTCTCATCAACAAATGATGCTAAGAAAGCTGGACAGCTACATGTAAAAATTGAAATTAGATCATTCTTTAACTCCAGATGCAAAAATAAGCTCAAAATGGATTAAAGACATAAATATGAGACCAGACACTATAAAACCCCTAGAGGAAAACAGGCAGAACACTCTCTGACATAAATTGCAGCAATATTTTTTTTGATGTTTCCCAAAATAATGGAAATGAAAACAAAAATAAACAAATGGGGCCTACTTAAACTCAAAAGGTTTTGCACAGCAAAGGAAACAATAAACAAAACAAAAAGACAACCCACAAACTGGGATAAAATATTTGCAAATGATGTGGCCAATAAGGGATTAGCTTCCAAAATTTACAAACAGCTCATGATGCTTAACAGCATCAAAACAAACAACCCACTCAAAAAATGAGCAGTAGAGTTACATAGACATTTCTTCAAAGACTTACAGATGGCCAATAGGCACATGAGAAGATGTTCAACATTGCTAATTGTTAGAGAAATCAAGTTAAAACTACAATGAGATATCACCTCACACCAGCTAGAATTGCTAGCATCAAAAAAAATCCACAAAGAGTATATGCTGGAGAGGATGTGAAGTGAAGGGAACTCTCCTACATTGTTGGTAGGAATGCAAATTGGTACAGCCACTGTGGAGAACAGTATGGAGGTTCCTTCAAGAACTAAAAATAGAGCTACCATATGACCCTGTATTCCCTCTCTTGGGCATATATCCGGAGAAAAACATGCTCAGAAATGATACATGCACCCCAGTGTTCATTGCAGCACTGTTTACAATAGCCAAGACATAGAAGCAACCTAAATGTCCAACAGAGGAATGGATAAAGATGTGGTACATTTATACTATGGACTATTACTCAGCCATTATAAAGAATGAAATAATGTCATTTGCAGCAACATGGATGGACCTAGAACGTCATACTGAGTGAATTAAGTCAGAGAAGGAGAAATATCATATGACATCCTTTATATGTGGAATCTAAAAGGAAATGTTACAAATGAACTTACTTACAAAACAGAAAGAGATTCACAGACTTAGAGAATAAACTTATGGTTGCCGGGGGAAAGGGATAGTTAGGGAGTACATGGACAGTGTGTACAGACAGTACAGGGTGTATGGACACAGTGTGTACGGACATGTACACACTGCTATATTTTAAATGGATAACCAGTAAGACCTATTGTATAGCACACGGAACTCCTGCTCAACATTATATGGCAGGCTAGAGGGGAGTAAGGTTTGGGGGAGAATGGATCCATTCTCCTCAGTATATGGATGGCTGAGTCTCTTCACAATTCGCCTGAAATTATCATAACATTGTTAATTGACTATAACCTAACACAAAATTAAAAGTTCAAGATTTTGGTTAAATTTTTAAAATTAAAAAACAAAGCACTTGGTTTTCACTTATTAACTGTAAACAATGCTCTGTTTCAATATGCAACTATATTCCAAAACTTTTCAAATAAATTTTTTTGTTTAAAAATTGTATATCTATTTTTTTCCTTCACAATTCTCTCAATAATGCTCACAGGCATGCAATCCTTAAGTGAAGAAAGAACTGATATTTAAATACAATTGTTACCAAATTTGTATTGAAGTCTACACAGCACATGAATATAATTCATTTTCAACTTGCCTTCAGGTAATTTAGCTCAAGATAATATAATCACTTTGCTAAATTCCTTTGTTGAATGTTGAAGATGGTCAAGAATGTTTGTTGTGCTAAAAAGAAAAATTTGAATTTGCAGATATTATTTTATTCTGTTAATTTTATTCTGTTAAATCTTCTGTAAACTATTGAATAAATAAATGGTGTAGCTAAAGAATTCTTTCAAAATATAAAAAATGTATTAAATATTCACCTCATTATTTTTAAAATATACAAGATTATCTCAAATTTTAAAAATTTAATTCATACCCATTAAAATAAAAATTCTTAGTTATCTAAAAACAGAATGGAACTTCCTAAATCTGGAAAAAGGTATTTATCAAAATCCTCTTTTAAAAATAATACTTAAGGAGAAATATTACATTTTTACCCTTAAAAACCTAGAATAAGACAGGAAAATCCAGTCACTGCTTCTATTCACCTTTTACAGGAAATCCTGGCCAATATCCTTCTAAAAGTTCAAGAAAACTAACTTCACATTCAAATAAGCAATAGAAAATCTGTTTTTGATGTTCAGTTGCTCCATCATGTCCATCTCTTTGTGACCTCATGGGCTGCAGCACACCAGGCTTCCTTATCCTTCACCATCTCCCAGACCTTGCTCAAACTCCTGTCCATTGAGTTGGTGATGCCATCCAACCATCTCATCCTCTCTTGTCCCCTTCTTCTGCCTTCAATCTTTCCCAGCATCAGGGTCTTTTCCAGTAAGTCAGCTCTTCACATCAGGTGACCAAAGTAATGGAGCTTCAGTTTCAGCATCAGTCCTTTCAGTGAATATTCAGGGTTGATTTCCTTAATTATCAAGGCCTAATCCCAAACAATGTTATTACTTTAAAAGACACTGAGAAATCTAGGAAGTTGGGTCAGAGAGGAGCAATCTAGTGCCTATTATAAAGTTCTACTTCTACTACCATAAAATAAAAGGAAAATAGAGAATATAGGGTAAAATTTAGTAATCTAACAGTCCACCATTTTGGCCATGGAAACTCTTCTGCTCATACATAGAAAAACCTTTGCCCCTCCTCAAGGAAGATGATCCCAAAGTGCTATCCAATGAATGATTTGATTCTAGCTCAACATCCAGGTCTAGGGAAGGTGTGCTACTTTCCCCATCAAATATGGAAGAAGTTATCTCCATTCAGTGACCTATAAAATAAAAGACAAATTATCTGGCCTTACCACTCATGGCAATGTGTGAAATGCTGGAGTAGAAACAGGATAATTGCAAAGAATACTCTCATTTGAAAAATGGGAGAATGGGAAACTTGCCCAGCAGTCAGTGGTCTAAGCTGTGATCAAACAACAATTGGTGGGCAGGAATAGTGATATCTCTGCCCTGAGTTTCCAGGTTGACTCACTTGGTTCTGCACTTTTCTTCTTTGGCATTAGAATTGTCACTTGGAGATTAAGTATTTTCCATTTTAAAATGGGCTTTGGGACTTCCCTGGTGGTCTAGTGGTTAGGACTCCACACTTTCAAGGCAGGGCTTATTCACAGGAACTTGATTCCACAGGTTAAGGGCTCATTCCCACAACATGCCCCGCTCCCACTTCAGACAATAACTCCTATAAGTCCAGGTTGTCACCTATGCTTCTGACTGACTGGCTATAGATCAGAGGTTCCCACAACTCCTTCCTTGGGTTTGATCAAGTTCTGGTTCACAGAATGCACAGAAATATTTTATTTACTATATTACTTGTTTGTTATAATAAGATATAATTGCAGAACAGTCAGACAGAAGGATGCATACTGCAAGGTATGGGGAAAGGGTGAGGAGCTTCTATGCTCTATCCAGGCACATCACTCTCCTTATCTTATATGCATGATTGAACAACTCATTGGCTATTAGTGACTAAATTCAGTCTCCAGCCTCTCTCCCCTCTCTGGAGGTCAGAAGGGATGGGATTGAAAGTTGGTTGCCCTGGCAACCAGCTCTTCCATCCTTGCTGCTGCTAAGTCCCTTCAGTCGTGTCCGACTCTGTGCGACCCCATAGACGGCAGCCCACCAGGCTCCCCCGTCCCTGGGATTCTCCAGGCAAGAACACTGGAGTGGATTGCCATTTCCTTCTCCAATGCATGAAAGTGAAAAGTGAAAGTGAAGTCGCTCAGTCGCTTCCACACTTAGAGGCTTTCCAAAAGTCACCCCTTAACATTAACTCAGGTGAGGTTGAAGGGGGCTTATTATTAATATCAAGACACCTTTATTGTTCTTATCACTTACGAAATCCCAAGGGTTTTCAGAGTTTCATAACAGAAGTCAGGGGAAAAGACCAAATATATACTTTACATGATAAATCACAATATCACAAATGTGAAAGGAACAGCTGCATTCTGATCTTTGCTGCTGGACAGATGCCTACTGTACAGCCAAGAACCCTTTCCATAAATGCTTGAGAAAGCCTTGGAGTCCCAATATTAACACTTGCTTAGAATGTCTTTTCAAAGCTACCTCCTTTAAAAAACCACGTATCTGGGATGGTTTACCTCCAGGTTCCTTATGTTGGGATCACCCCCTTATGCCAGGTAGCCTTTGGGGAAGACGCTAAGTAATCTTGCCTCTTGTATGTGGTACAAAAAGACTAGTTCCTTTGATCCACCACCTCACAGGCTGCAATTCTTCCCAAACATAGTCAGTTTGAGACACACTCTTTCACAAATCAAGTTTCTTTGGTGAATCAGATACCAGTCTACTGTGTCCTGCAAGCTTCAGGGGCACATATTAAGCATTATGAGCGGTGCCTCTCATTTGACTCTAGATAAAGGAGAGCACCCCCTATCTCACCCCAAGGGAGAAAGACCCATACCACTCTTTCTCTGTCTTGCCAACCTCTTTTATGGGCCAGAGAAGGGAGAGTCATCTAAGGTTCCTAAAGCTGGCTTTAGAGATACTCTTTCCACGTCTTGCATAGATGGTCTAACAGGATGGGTGGTTGGGATGGTGCCACCTATTCTCTTAGGACCTCTGTTGAAATCAAGACACAAAGAGTCCATTTCCAAATACATGGGATTTTTGAAGTATCTTTGATATTAATTTCTCATTTAAATGCTTTCTTCTCTGCAATCACTCTCTATCTTCAAATTTTATTGACACCTTCAATGGCTAAATCAAAGATGTGTCTTAGTAAATATTACATTGCACTTGAAAATACATGGATTATTTTCAAGTATCTTTTGATATTGATCTCTAACATAATTCCACAGTGATAAGAGAATAGACCCTGTATGATTTCAACACCTTTAGATCATCAAATTTTTGTACCTGGTCTTGTGTTCATGGATATGTTCCAGTGTATCCTAGTTTATTGTCTATGAGAATTTGAATATAATTTGTAGCCTACCGTTGCATTAAAATTTGAATAAATCTTAATCATATTGAATTGACTCATAGTGATTTTCAGGTCTACTATATACTTCTACTTCTCTGTATATTCATTATATTAATTTTTGAGAGTTTGATATTGAAACTCCAACCAAAATCTTAATTTATCTACCTTAAAAAATAATTACAGTATATAGTGGAACTATGTGTCACCTTCTTCTGTATTTTCCAATCTCCAGTAAATGTGTTATCGTATCTTCATAATTTAAAAACAAAAGACACAAAGAGTCCGATCTTGCCATATGCATTAACATCCTGCCATATTCAAGGGTTACAAACAACCAGCAGAAGCCTCCAAACCTCAGGGATATTTTTCAACTGGCGCATAAGGCTAAATTAAGCACTTCCTCTGTGGGAAGGAATGTTTTGGGTTTTTTTTTTTTTTTTTTTTTTTTTTGGAGTGGGGGAGGAGGGGCTGGTGACTTAATTCCAACTTTTTCGTGAATGAATAAATAAATAAATAAAAAGCATTCACCAGGAACATCCTCACAGTTCGGAAATTCCACAGTAAACTTAGCTCCCAACACCGTTTCCTGCTGCAGATGAAACATGGGTTCCGTCCCAGATATTCTTGGCCCAGCCTTGGCTGACTTCCCTGGGTGGTGTGTTTATTTGGTAGTTACCACCATCCTCCTCCATTCCTAGGTCCCATCACAGCTTTGCATTTCACTAGCTGGATACTGAGAAACAAAGGAGAATGGGAGGCCCCATTTTCAAAGAACCTTCCCTTCCTGCATCCACCTATCCACAACTTCCAACTCCTTCCTTTTGCTCACAAAGCAGAGCCTCATTGGTATCATGCTGCCCTGGGTTCTATTATCACCTAAGTCCTTAGAATCTTGCTTCTGCCTTTATCACTCTAGATACTGTCCTTCAATGATATCATCTTCACATCCTCATCTGACTTAAACTCTTGGGATCATTTGGCTCACTAACCATTTCATCCTTTTTTGGTAGTGTTCTTGGTTTCTAGCCACCAAGAACCAGGTACTGGCCTCCCTCTCACATCTCTAGCCGCACCTTCTCAGTCTTCTTCTTGTGATTAACTCTCAAATGTGGCAGTTCCTCCAGCTTTGGGGCTCAGCTCAGAGACCAGGGTTCGATCCCTGAGTCAGGAAGATCCCCTAGAGAAGGAAATGGCAACCCACTACAGTATTCTTGCCTGGAAATCCCATGGATGGAGTAGCCTGGTGGGCCACAGTCCATGGGGTCACAAAGAGTCGGACACGACTGAGCGACTTCATTCATTCATCACTTCCTTCAGGCCACACATTTCTTATGGGTCATTTGCCATACATACTGTGAAGTCTCACAAGTCTGTATCTTAAGTCTAGATGAGTCTCCTTACCTTTCACATAAACTCCCAACTATCAGATGTTTCCAGTTGGATGAACCTCAAGCAATGCAAACAAAGCACAGAAAAGGAAGCTCATTTCCCCCACTCAACCTTAAAATCTTATTTTTTTATTTCAAATTACCTGATTTATCAAAGACCCCAGTGTCAGTCCAGTTGCCCATGCCAGAAATTTGGTCGCTTTATATAGTTTTGACTTATTTCCCTGCTTATGCTCTCATATCTACTCAATAACCAAACTCTGTTGATTGTAACTTAATAAACCTAATATCCATCTACTCGAGTTATACTGTGATTATCTTCTGGATGTCTGCCATAGCTCCCAAATTGTTCCTATTCTTCTCCATTCCATTCTCCATTCAGTAGTTCATTAATTCAAACAGTATTATTAGGGCAGAGAAATGTATGTGGACAGAGAAATTTTCCTAGCATGAAAATCTAACTGAGGCACCTTGCACCAATCCTAATCTGCCCCTGGTTCCACATGCTCCCAGGTCTCAAGTCAGAAACTATCTGCCTCTCTGAAATACCTTCTCGGACCACTCCCAGCCTTAAGAAGGTATGCTTCTTTTCTACCTCTAATAACACCAAGTCCTGGGGCTTTCCATAGCCCCTCCAACCCCGCCAACACTGCATAATTACCTGTTCCATACCCCCAACACCTAGACTACAGGCTTCCTGAGAGCAGGACTGAGTCTTTGTCTGAATCTTTCTTCTCAAAAAACTGTCAAGGAAGTGGGGTTTGCAGTAGACCTTGAATCTACAGTTAGTCTGGGCAAGTGAAGCCATGTAGGGAAACATTCCATGGAGGGAAGTGGCCCAGGAGAGAGGGCTGACAGTGATTAAGCTGGATTGTAGAACATTCCACAAGAAACTGACCTGGATTCTCAGGAATCTTTACTCTTAGGAGATGTATTCAAAAATATTTAGAAGTGAATTATCTGCAATTTACTTACAAATTGTTTTAAAATGTTTTCCTTGTTTTCAGAATGTTTCAGGAAAAAAAAGTATATGTCTTAATATATGTAAATAAATCAAATATGAAAAAATATTTCTAATTTTGAAGGTGATGGTGGGGTATACTGAAAATTTATACAGGTGTATAATTTTCTATATGCCAAGAAATTTTCATAATACCAAGTTGAGGAAATAAAGGCTTTTTTATGATGTGGGTGGAGAGGAAGCTGACACTCAAGGAACAGGTGTGGGAGTGTTTACAATTATTCTATGATTTCATTTTAAATTATTATACACATAACTCATGTCAATCGTAAAGTTTCAAAAGTGCAAACACAAACATAAATAGAAATCAGCCATAAATCACAGCTCGCAAGGGGGAAAATGCAAACAGCAAAAATAGCAAGCAACAGGAGTCAGAAACCCAGATCCCTGAAGTGCCAAAGCCAGGAGATAGCTAGAACTTAGACAGGTCATCCCACTCTCTGGTCCAGTGCCACCTTCTGTTGGTCCCAATGGGCTCCAAGAGGGTAGCAGATGAGAGCTGTATCAGGTATGAGGCCTGAGGCAGAAACTGGGACTGGGAGAGAGACGGACACCTTCTAAGGCACTGATAGGGCCTCTGGCCCTGGTTACTGTTTCTCAGCACTGGAATTCAAGTCCAAGTCTAACACGTGCAAACACACCTCTACATACACAATATGCAAAACATATCCCTACACACACATAACACGTATTCAAACACACACACACACACACACACACACTTGCCATCTGCTCAGAAACTTCCATAAACTAATTGGGGGAATTAATTCATGTCTTGTCTTTTTTTCTATTGAGGACAAAAAGTACACATTTTCCCTATCTCCTCCCAGGAAAGAGAGTTTGGGAAGAAAAATCACTGACAGCATTTTTGTATTTTCTGGGGGTCAACATATCCCTGTGATGTCTGGATTAAAGATAGATGAGTTGATTCTTTAAGACCAAGAGGCAAATGGGCCCATCACAGTTGTGGCCACCAGGGCCTACAATTCAGGGGCCTCACCAACTTCCCAGACTGCAGAAGATCCTCCTGGTTGACTGCAGCCTGCATTCAAAGGAAGACACCAAGCATAGCCATCTTGGCAGCAAGGGCTTTGGAGATCAGTTCATTTTTCTTTTTCCAAAACAAGCCAAGTGACATTTTCTTTTTACATCATGCTCTTGTGTGTTAATTCATACCTATTGTACCAACAAGATATTGTACTCACAAGATATTGTACCCAATCGCTTTAGCATTTGGGATAAATAGCAGCTTGGGAAAAATTAAAGTCTAGCCTTGACCTAATTCACAGATGGGCTCCAGAGAGTAATTCACAGCAGAGTATCCCAACTTGAGATAAGAGAACAGCCTACTCTACCCTGTCCATAAGTAATTGGCTTTGGGTATACCATACCCACATATGGTGGCTGAGTACATAGTTTCTCGGGCATTTCTGGGCATAAAGATTTAGCACATGGCAATGCTCAAGAGAAGGGCCAGCTGAAAGCCTTAGCAGCCAACCTCATTCATAGGAGATTAGGGATCTAAGCATGTATCACACCATACCCTCTGCATCTTTTGTGTGAGCAAGAGCTCCAAGTTGGTTCTAGAACAGATCCAAGTAGTTATCACACTTGGGAGGAGCATCCTCTGGAGGGATGCTCTTCAAACATATGGTTCTGGGCTGCACTTCAACTACTTGATTCTGTAGGTCTGGGATGAGGCGCAAGAACTTGTATTCCTAACAAGTTCCCAGGTGTTGCTCTTGCTACTGGTGTGGAGTCCAAACTTGGAGAACCACTGCTCTGGCATGTGAGATGGGTAATTCCCAATGACTAAAAGCTGAGTTGTGAGAGCAGATGGGCTTTCCTGATAAAGTCATCCCTAACATTCTATGCTTAGCTCTCCTGGGCACAGTGATTTAGGACAGGATTTGGAGAAAGTACAGAGGGGGATATGAGAAGCAGAGAAGAAGGCTCAGCTGACACAACATGAGGCTCTCACCCTGGCTGGGAGCCCAAGCTTTCTCAATGAAGAATAAGGGCAGGAGAGCCCTGGCTGCTCTCCCAGATGGAACAAGGCCTTATGCTCTGAAAGCCAAGTTTGAGTCAACTGCTCCTGGTCTCTACACCCCACCAGCAGCTCCCAGGAAATGATACACTCAAGCCCATGCACTGGTAAGGCAGAGAAGGAAGGTCTCACCCTTGGCTACCTGTGAGAAGCCCAAGGCCCTGAGAACAGAAGGAACATGTCCATTGACCAAGCCCATTAAAAGCAGACCCAGGATTAAGCATAAACTTCCCAAGGGACTCCTGCAAGCATGGAGAGGCTTTTTCTTATGTGTGTAGCTTTGCCCTGATCCCTCTCATGCTCAAAAGCAGGCCAGTGGAGGAGCAAAGTTGCAGTGGCTCTAATTCCATCCAGGGCTCTTTCCTTGGCAAAGTCTGGGAAAACTTTCTCTATATTCTCACACAGAACACTTTAGAACCAGGGAATTCCCTTGTGGCCCAGTGGTTAGGACTTGGTGCTTTCACCTCAGTGGCTCAGGTTCAATCCTTGGTTAGGAAACTAAAATCCTACCCACCACTCTTGCCAAAAAAAAAAAAAATACTTCAGACATCAGACGTATGGGTTTTTTCCCACAACAAATCAATTCATTTCTCTCGTTGTACCCTACAATTTAATTCTGCCATTATCTACCTAGAGATAGCATCACACCCCACAGATTAAGACTGCCCCCTACTTTAGAATGTAAGTTGATGCAGCCACTAAGGAAAACGGTATGGAGGCTCCTCAAAAAATTAAAAATGGAACTACCTTGGGATCCTGCAATCTCACGTCTGGATTATATATCCAAAAGAAATGAAAATTGGATCTCAGCACACCTTTACTCTTTTCAGCATTACTTATAACAGGAAAGATATGGAACTAATCTTAATTGCCTGTCAATGAATTAACAGATAAAAAAGATATGGTTCATATACATATAATGGAACATTATTCAATCATGGGAAAGAAGGAAATCCTTCTTATTGCCATTTCCACTGATACATGGATATTTTTCAATAGTAAATACTACAGGACTACATGATATGCAGTTGATTGACTCCAAGGATGCAAAGAAACCTCAGAACAACTATATACTTAAATTAATTCCCTTGTTGTTCAAGGACATATATTTCTTATCACACACAAGAGAATGAATACTTTGTATAAACTAGCTTTAAGCAAAAAGAGAGTGCATTCATTCACATAACTGAAAGTTTCCAAAATAGCTAGCTTCAGGAATGGCTTAATCAGGGCCCAAACAATGACTGCCTCTCAGCCCTGCCCTCCTCCAGGTTGGCTCCCATCTTGGATTTAAAAGGGTGGCCACAGCTTCAGATTTACTGCCTCTTAAGGTCAGGAAGGGCAGCAGTGAGGAGATACCCCTCGTCCAAGGTGAGGAGCAATGGCTGCACTTTGCTGGAGCAGCCGTGACGAGATACCCCACACCCAAGGTAAGAGAAACCCAAGTAAGACGGTAGGTGTTGAAAGAGGGCATCAGAGGGGAAACACACTGAAACCATACTCACAGAAAACTAGTCAATCTAATCACACTAGGACCACAGCCTTGTCTAACTCAATGAAACTAAGCCATGCCCGTGGGGCAACCCTAGACGGGCGGGTCATGGTGGAGAGATCTGACAGAATGTGGTCCACTGGAGAAGGGAATGGCAAACCACTTCAGTATTCCTGCCTTGAGAATCCCATGAACAGTATGAAAAGGCAAAATGATAGGATACTGAAAGAGGAACTCCCCAGGTCAGTAGGTGCCCAATATGCTACTGGAGATCAATGGGGAAATAACTCCAGAAAGAATGAAGGGATGGAGCCAAAGCAAAAAGAATACCCAGCTGTGGATGTGACTGGTGATAGAAGCAAGGTCCAATGCTATAAAGAGCAATATTGCATAGGAACCTGGAATGTCAGGTCCATGAATCAAGGCAAATTGGAAGTGGTCAAACAAGAGATGGCAAGAGTGAATGTAGACATTCTAGGAATCAGCAAACTGAAATGGACTGGAAAGGGTGAATTTAACTCAGATGACCATTATATCTACTACTGCGGGCAGGAATTCCTCAGAAGAAATGGAGTGGCCATCATGGTCAACAAAAGAGTCCGAAATGCAGTACTTGGATGCAATCTTAAAAATGACAGAATGATCTCTGTTCGTTTCCAAGGCAAACCATTCAATATCACAGTAATCCAAGTCTATGCCCCAACCAGTAACGCTGAAGAAGCTGAAGTTGAACGGTTCTATGAAGACCTACAAGACCTTTTAGAACTAACACCCAAAAAAGGTGTCCTTTTCATTATAGGGGACTGGAATGCAAAAGTAGGAAGTCAAGAAACACCTGGAGTAACAGGCAAATTTGGCCTTGGAAACAGAATGAAGCAGGGCAAAGACTAATAGAGTTTTGCCAAAAAAATGCACTGGTCATAACAAACACCCTCTTCCAACAACACAAGAGAAGACTCTATACATGGACATCACCAGATGGTCAACACCGAAATCAGATTGATTATATTCTTTGCAGCCAAAGATGGAGAAGCTCTATACAGTCAGCAAAAACAAGACCAGGAGCTGACTGTGGCTCAGAACATGAACTCCTTATTGCCAAATTCAGACTGAAATTGAAGAAAGTAGGGAAAACCACTAGACCATTCAGGTATGACCTAAATCAAATCCCTTATGATTATACAGTGGAAGTGAGAAATAGATTTAAGGGCCTAGATCTGATAGATAGAGTGCCTGATGAACTATGGAATGAGGTTAGTGACATTGTACAGGAGACAGGGATCAAGACCATCCCCAAGAAAAAGAAATGCAAAAAGGAAAATGGCTGTCTGGGGAGGCCTTACAAATAGCTGTGAAAAGAAGAGAAGTCAAAAGCAAAGAAGAAAAGAAAAGATATAAACATCTGAATGCAGAGTTCCAAAGAATAGCAAGAAGAGATAAGAAAGCCTTCTTCAGCGATCAATGCAAAGAAATAGAGGAAAACAACAGAATGGGAAAGACTAGGGATCTTTTCAAGAAAATCAGAGATACCAAAGGAACATTTCATGCAAAGATGAGCTTGATAAAGGACAGAAATGGTATGGACCTAACAGAAGCAGACGATATTAAGAAGAGATGGAAAGAATACACAGAAGAACTGTACGAAAAAGATCTTCACGACCCAGATAATCATGATGGTGTGATCACTCACCTAGAGCCAGACATCCTGGAATGTGAAGTCAAGTGGGCCTTAGAAAGCATCACTACAAACAAAGCTAGTGGAGGTGATGGAATTCCAGGAAAGCTCTTTCAAATCCTAAAACATGATGCTGTGAAAGTGCTGCACTCAATATGCCAGCAAATGTGGAAAACTCAGCAGTGGCCACAGGACTGGAGAAGGTCAGTTTTCATTCCAATCCCAAAGAAAGGCAATGCCAAAGAATGCTCAAACGACCGCACAATTGCACTCATCTCACACACTAGTAAAGTAATGCTCAAAATTCTCCAAGCCAGGCTTCAGCAATATGTGAACCGTGAACTTCCAGATGTTCAAGCTGGTTTTAGAAAAGGCAGAGGAACCAGAGATCAAATTGCCAACATCCGCTGGATCATGGAAAAAGCAAGAGAGTTCCAGAAAAGCATCTATTTCTGCTTTATTGACTATGCCAAAGCCTTTGACTGTGTGGATCACAATCAACTGTGGACAATTCTGAAAGAGATGGGAATACCAGACCACCTGATCTTCCTCTTGAGAAATCTGTATGCAGGTCAGGAAGCAACAGTTAGAACTGGACATGGAACAACAGACTGGTTCCAAATAGGAAAAGGAGTACGTCAGGCTGTATACTGTCACCCTGCTTATTTAACTTCTATGCAGAGTACATCATGAGAAACGCTGGGCTGGAAGAAGCACAAGCTGGAATCAAGATTGCTGGGAGAAATATCAATAACCTCAGATATGCAGATGACACCACCCTTATGGCAGAAAGTGAAGAGGAACTAAAAAGCCTCTTGATGAAAGTGAAAGAGGAGAGTGAAAAAGTTGGCTTAAAGCTCAACATTCAGAAAACAAAGATCATGGCATCTGGTCCCATCACTTCATGGGAAATAGATGGGGAAACAGTGTCAGACTTTATTTTTTTGGGCTCCAAAATCACTGCAGATAGTGACTGCAGCCATGAAATTAAAAGATGCTTACTCCTTGGAAGGAAAGTTATGACCAACCTAGATAGCATATTCAAGAGCAGAGACATTACTTTGCCAACAAAGGTTCGTCTAGTCAAGGCTATGGTTTTTCCTGTGGTCATGTATGGATGTGAGAGTCGGACTGTGAAGAAGGCTGAGCACCGAAGAATTGATGCTTTTGAACTGTGGTGTTGGAGAAGACTCTTGAGAGTCCCTTGGACTGCAAGGAGATCCAACCAGTCCACTCTGAAGGAGATCAGCCCTGGGATTTCTTTGGAAGGAATGATGCTAAAGCTGAAACTCCAGCATTTTGGCCACCTCATGTAAAGAGTTGACTCATTGGAAAAGACTCTGATGCTGGGAGGGATTGGGGGCAGGAGGAGAAGGAGACAACAGAGGATGAGATGGCTGGATGGCATCACTGACTCGATGGACGTGAGTCTGAGTGAACTCCGGGAGTTGGTGATGGACAGGGAGGCATGGCGTGCTGCGATTCATGGGGTCGCACAGAGTCGGACACGACTGAGCGACTGATCTGATCTAGCAGATATAACAAGAAAGAAGCTCTTTCTGGTTATTCAGATTCCAGGGTCAGTTTCGGTCAGGCCTGATTGACTAATTGGCTTAGGTCTAGGTCCAAGGTGAGCTAGTGTGCTGAGAGTAAAGAGAGGTTCCCCAAGGGAAAATATTCTACAAGAAAAGGGAGAATTGGAAGTGGAACAGCAAAACCAGAAGATAGGCATCTCAGAGAATTCTGCCTACTTTTTTTCTTGCCTCATTGTCTGGTTATCTGATGGCCTTGTTTTTTAATTCTCTGCTTGTTGGTGGTTGCATACTCAAAGGAGACCTGTCTGGGAGTGGGGTGCTCTGGTTAAGGGTATCATCTTGCCTCTATTAGACCCTGAAGCTGAAGAAGGAAGACATAACTTCTAGGGCCCCGGTTCCCAATTTGTTACAGATGGAAGGTATGGTGGACTTGTTTGGGGCAACATGAAGAGAGTCCCCACTTCTCCTTGGGTGCTCGCTAAGGAACTGAGTTCCTGGGTACTCACCCTGTGATTTGGCTGTTTTTAGGGACTGAGGGCTACAAAGATAGACTAGGGGTACAACAGAGAACAAAGATCCTTGTACTGTTACCAGACTGAACTTGGGTCCACTCACCTGCCACACAACAAACCCCGTTTACTGACACCAGGGTTGTGGTTAAGAAAGTATAGCATTTTTTGAATGTGCCAAGCAAGGAGTCTGTACAGGCGGCTTAAGTTCAAAAGACCCAAAGTTCCCAAAGGCTGCAGGGTACATGACTTTCTTCTGATTGGTTGGTGGTGAGATAAAAAGGTAGTGTTCCAAGAATCTCAATCATCAGCCTTCTGGTTCCAACCAGTCTGGGATCTTAGCATTTAGTATGTAGTTAACCTCCTCCCGCTAGGTGGTAGGAGCAGGGAAGAGACCTTAGTTTCTGCAGAGTAACTCAAACCAAGTATCAAATTGTTCTGTATATCCCTTGAGGAATTACTAGGACTCTGCTTTGTATATCCCTTGAGGAGGAACTAGGACGCTGCTTTTTTTTTTTTTTTTTTTTTTTTTTTTTTTTTTTTTTTTTAATTTTTATTTTATTTTTAAACTTTACATAACTGTATTAGATTTGCCAAATATCAAAATGAATCCGCCACAGGTTTACATGTGTTCCCCATCCTGAACCCTCCTCCCTCCTCCCTCCCCATTCCATCCCTCTGGGTCGTCCCAGTGCACCAGCCCCAAGCATCCAGTATCGTGCATCGAACCTGGACTGGCAACTCATTTCATACATGATATTTTACATGTTTCAATGCCATTCTCCCAAATCTTCCCACCCTCTCCCTCTCCCACAGAGTCCATAAGACTGTTCTATACATCAGTGTCTCTTTTGCTGTCTCGTACACAGGGTTATTGTTACCATCTTTCTAAGGACGCTGCTTTGTTGCTGCTATTGTTTCTTGACTAATTCCTTTGTTTCTGCATTCCCTCCCTCCCCTAATTAGTAACTGTTACAATCTGTGCTTTAGAACTCACAGGTCTAGGAAGCTGAAGTTTTTTTCCTACAAACAAGAAACAGGGGTCATGGGAAGGCTTTTGTACCCGGGAGGGCCCCGCAGGGTCCTTCTCGGTTTCAATCCACCCTTTTCTTTCATGCTGCTCAATCTTGAGGGGAACAGGTGTAGGACAAGAAAGGGAATAAGGTTTTGGATAGAGAGGTCAACCATAAACTTGGCGGAGGAACTCAGTTTTAGGGGCACTCGGTTTTAGTACCAGAGTTGTAGAAGGAATTAGATGCAAATTCAAATTAGAATAATTCTAGGATAGTTTAACAGATGGACTGTTTACAAAAGTTTAGGCAACATAAGGGAAAATCTCAAGGGAAAGAACAGTAGTGACAGCTGGAGTCTAAGGCCACCCCAGTCCTGGAGGCCAAAGGGAGGGAGTGTTAGGTAGGAGGATTAAAACCTGGAGCCAGAGAGGGCTGCCTGAGAGATGGCTGCCTGACAAGAAGCAATGAGGGGCACAGCCAGGGTCCTGTGGCTGTGTTCCAGGAGGTTCCAGGAGGTCAGAGGTTCCAGGAGGGAGCTGGGGGAATAAATGTTTCATCTCTCTTATTTCTCCCTTCTCTAGTTTCCTGCTACTGCTCCTATTGATCACACCCAACCAGACGCAAGAATAAAAGCAGCCCACTAAAATAGTCACACAGCTCAGTCCCCTAGGCCAGGAGAAACTAGAGGAGTGGGCTTGGAGAGAGCCTAAAAGAGCCCTGTGTATGGAGAGTTTGTCTGGGAGTCCTCTCCAGGGGCTGCTAAGATCTAAACCCAGAGGTCTAGTGGCTGTCCAGAGAAGAGGAAAAAGCCCTCAAGGGATCAGACCCACATCCCAGAGCAGACAAGACAAACACAAAGTAGAGACAAATGAGTAAGGACTCATCTAAGGATCAGCCAGGCCAGAGGCATAAAAGGTCTTATATGGTACCAGGACTCCAGGAGCCTAGAGGGCAGCCCGGAGAAAGGCTAGCTGGGCAGAGAACACTTGCTTCAAGTATCTCTGAGACAACAGGCTGTCTCCTGAGTTGAGAAAGGGACACATTTTGATTTTATGTCCTTGCATTTTCTCTGAGCAGCTCCAGGGCTCCTCCTTGGTGCAAGCAAAGTTGCTAACAAGCTCCATCACACTAAGAAGTATGGAATGCAGTCAGAAGTAGCTTTGTGAGTATGCAATCTGTACAGTCTCACAGAGGCTCACACTTGGCTTAACGCTCCACTGTCTTGAAATTCTTCATAATTTTTTAATAAGAACCCATGCATTTGCATTTTGCACAGAGTTCCACAAATCATACAGCTGGTTGAGCGCATTTTGCTAACTTTTTCAGAGTACTTGGAAGAGGACAATGCTTAATCCCAGAGCTTCATACAGAGTCAGACCGGACAGCCTGGTAGAGGAGATATTTAGGTTGGGGGTGGAGGAGGATGATTTTGGAAGGCCCTGTAGGCCATGTAGATGCTTGTCTATTGTATCCAGGGTAGCTCCACCAAGACCATGAAGACCAAGGGCAAAGCAACCCCCCAAGGAGGCAGCCACAGAAAAGAGTGGCATCCTGATACCAGAGACTGTTGGACAAGGTCATGTGCCCTTGGCCTTGCAGGCTGTGAGCTGAGGGGCTGCATAACCCCCAATTATTCAGCCTGAGATGGTCTAGGTTCTGTGAGTATCACAGCATCAACTGCCCTGCCATGGGTGCCAGGGTTATCTGGCAGCCCCCAGAGCCTGGGGTCCTCTTACATCCAAATGACACAATGTCTTAGGTGTCTTTTGTAAAGGAGTGGACAGAAGCCAATCTGGGTGACCCAAGGGCAGGAGGTCAGGAAAGGTAGAGCAGAGAGCCACAAGCAAGCCAGGTCTCCCATCCCTCATTCACTGCCTGATATGCTTACATGGCCACTCCAGTAGGCTGCAGAGTACAGAGATGGACAAGTGCAAGTGCTAGGTCTCCCAACAGCAAAGGTCTACGCAGAGCACTAACCAGGCCCTCCTAGCAGTGCCAAGAGATAGGCACTAGTATTATTTCCGTTATATGGAGTTTTATGGTCCTGGCATCACGGTGGGGGCCAGCAGTCAGAGAAAGCCCCATGCAAAGAGATACAAATGCTGGCAGGTGGCAGTCATGACATTGGAGAGATGAGTGGGGCTCAGATAGCATCCAGTGCACCTAGCATGAAGCCCATGGATGCAGACAGTATCTTGTGCCTGGCAGTGCACAAGAGGAAGCAGAGATGCTGCATACTGAGCCTTGTTTGTGAGACCCTAGACCAGAAATCCTTTATAACTGTGTGCTGTGCTTAGTCGCTCAGGCATGTCCAATTCTTTGCGACCCCATGGACTGTAGCCCACCAGGCTCCTCTGTCCATAGAGATTCTCCAGGCAAGAATACTGGAGTGGATTGCCATGCCCTCCTCCAAGGAATCTTCCCAACCCAGGAATCAAACACAGATCTCCCACATTGCACGCAGATTCTTTACCATCTGAGCCATCAGGGAAGAATTCCTTTATAACTAGGCTCTCTCTAATAATAGCCCTATGAGAAAAGGCTTATTAATTGCCCCCATTTCACCAGTGAAGGAACTGAGGCTCAGAATGATGTGACTTGCCCAAGCCATACCCAGATAACAAATGGCAGAGCTGAAATTCAAACCCAGGTTGGTCTGACTCCAGTGCAGATACAAAAAGAAGATGGGGATGAGCAAATGGAGGAGACAGGGGATTCTACTGGGAAGTTAAAAAATCTTTCTTTAGTGCCAGAGGGAGCCCCTGAAGAATTCTGAACCAGTGACACAATCAGGTTTGAGGTTTCTAGAGGTCTTGTTTCTCTGGCCTTGTGGGGAGAACTGAGGGAAACTTGGGACAAGACCAGAGACAAGAGGGGCAGGTGGAAGCTTTGTTAATAAAAGTAAAAGTTGTTTTACAGTCGCTAAATCATGTCCAATGGACTCCAGCACACCAGGCTTCCCTGTCCTTCACTATTTCCTGCAGTTTGCTCAAACTCATGTCCATTGAGTCAGTAATGTCATCCAACCATCTCATCTTCTTTTGCCCCCTTCTCTTGCCCTCAATCTTTCAAAAGTGGGTTGCTTTTAATGAGCCTGTGCTTACCTCATAGTCCTGTGCTGCCCCCAAGTGGTATTTCAGCAGATTTGATTTCTTCAAATAAGAAGAGACATTTGTTCCATCGTTCTTACACTGGAGGGTTCTCATCTGGAGAGTTTATTAAAACACAGAGATTCTGAGTCAGTAGGTCTGGGATTGGTCCAAGAATTTGCCTTTCTAGCAAGTTCCCATTCGCTGATGGTCTGGAGTCCACACTTTGAGAACCACAGGCTTGGTTGCCCTATTGTGGAGAAGGGGATTAAAGAGGATTTTGACCCTTGACAGCTACAATCTCAGAGACACCCAAAGCAAGTGGTGAATGCTTCTAAAGGTATACTGGGGCTCTGAGAACTGTTAGGACTCAAAGGAGCCACTTCCAGAGAGGCAGGAGCTTTGAGACGTCTGTGAAATGGCTGCCTCATTTTCATGTCATTTCATATGTCATCTATAGCAGTAGAAAACATTTTTCATCACTGTTCTAAGCATTTTACATGCTCTAATTCAATAAACTGTCACAAGTCTGTGAAGTAAATTCTGTTATTATCTTCCTGTATGGTCTGAGTTGTATCTCCCCAAAATTCACATTTGAAGTCCTAACCTCCAATAACCTTAAACTGTGGCTGTGTTTGGAGACAGAGTCTTTAAAGAGGCAATTAAGTTAAAATGAAGTCATTAGGGTGGGAAATGGCAATCCACTGCAGTGGATTAGATCCATGGAGAATCCCATGGACAGAGGAGCCTGATAGGCTACAGTCCATGGGGTCACAGAGAGTCGGACACAACTGAGCAACTTCACTTCACTTTCACTAATCCAATATGACTGGTGTCCTTATAAAAATTAATTTGGACAGACACCTAAGGAGGGAGGACCATGTGAAGAGAATGGAGAAGATGGCCATCTACAAGCCAAGAAAAGAGGCCTTAGAAGAAACCAAGCCTACTAACACCTCGAACTCGGACTTCTAGCCTTCAGAACTGTGAGAAAATAAACAAGTTGCTTAAGCCACCCAGTTTGTATGGCAGCCCTTGTAAATGAATACATCCCATTTACAAACAAGGAAACTGATGCGTACAGAGGTTAAATAATGTGTGCAGTTGCTCCCTGAACCCAAGTAATCTGGCTCTAAGCTATGCTTTTTTTTTTTTTTTGAGGCACTATATTCCCAAAAATGAATGTCTTGCCTTCATTCCCTCCCCAGTACTGCTTTCCCTTCTCCTCCCACCACAGAGTGGGAGGTTCTTCACCTCTCCTGGGACTATTCAAATGGTTACCTAAAACTCATCTCATCTCACTTCTCCCACTTCCATCCCTTCATCCCCACTGCAGCAATTGCCCCCCTCCACTAGTGATTTTTCCCTGGCCCAAATCTGCCTGTCCCTCCTCTGCCTAAAGCCCTCAATGGCTCCCCATTGCCTTCAGGATGAAGCTTTTCAAAGTCAGTTGCAGACGTCATGACACATCACTCCTCAATATTTCAACATGTGTTGTCAACCCAGGGAGTCAGGATGAACCCCAGCGTAGCATAGCAAGCAGGGTGTCTAAGTAATGACCAATACTACAGGAAGTCTCTCTTCTCTTTCTTTGGCTTATTAACTGGCTCTGCTGCTTGCTTGCTAGCTTGCACTTTGAGCTGTACTGTTCATGCTGCATTTTCTGGGCCCTAATGAGAAGGGAATGGCAACCCACTCCAGTATTCTTGCCTGGAAAGTCCCATGGGCAGAGCTTGGCGGGCTACAGTCCAAAGGGTCACAAAGAGTCAGACACAACTGAGCGACTAAGCACAGTAACACAATGAGCAACCCATGTTGTAGATTTTACCAGGCCATGTTAAGAAGTTTCAATTGTTGGCATTTAGGAATAGAGGTGTGAGATTGGGGCCCTACTTAAAATGGTCCTGCATTGTCCTATATCCTAGCCAAGGTACACAATACACACACACACACACACACACACACATATAATTGAATTGTATATCTTATATAATCATTGTTGAATTGTATGTCTTTGTATGTATGTACATAATTGAATGTAAGTATGTAACATATTATCATTGAATTGTTATGTCTCAATTCCAGCAAAAGCCACAGCTGACACTAGGCTCAGGGGAATGACTCTTACACTGTCGCTATGGTTGTGTGACCAATGCCCTGAGTGATAGTCAGACCCAATGATGCTCATTCATGTCAAAGAGGACAGTCACTATGTGGCTTGCTGAGGACCACATTCCTAAAAGCAGGTGGCTCACTAGGACCCTATGAGTTTCAAGTACTTCTGCTGCTGCTGTCAATGCAAAAGGTGATGGGAAAGACACAATGGCACCCCAAGGAACAGATTCTTGCAATAAGTGCCTCAAATACTTTATCCTTGCTCCTTTTAAAGGACTAGAGGACACCATGACCCTATTGAAAAACTGTAAAAGGGACCAAAAACACTCTGGCATCAATTGAGTGTGATATCTTATCAACACAACTCTGCTTCCTTCTTAGGCTGTGGTTCCTTAGCCAATAAGGTGATAGTTGCCATGGAGAAGGCCTCTAACCCTTATGATGCTGAAGATATGGGAATACCAGACCACTTGACCTGCCTCCTGAGAAATCTGTATGCAAGTCAGGAAGCAACAGTTAGAACTGGACATAGAACAACAGACTGGTTCCAAATAGGAAAAGGAGTACGTCAGGCTGTATACTGTCACCCTGCTTATTTAACTTCTATACAGAGTACATCATGAGAAACGCTGGGCTGGAAGAAGCACAAGCTGGAATCAAGATTGCCGGGAGAAATATCAATAACCTCAGATATGCAGATGACACCACCCTTATGGCAGAAAGTGAAGAGGAACTCAAAAGCCTCTTGATGAAAGTGAAAGAGGAGAGTGAAAAAGTTGGCTCAATGTTCAACATTCAGAAAACGAAGATCACGGCATCCGGTCCCATCACTTCACGGAAAATAGATGGGGAAACAGTGGAAGCAGTGTCAGACTTTATTTTGGGGGGCTCCAAAATCACTGAAGATGGTGACTGCAGCCATGAAATTAAAAGATGCTTACTCCTTGGAAGGAAAGTTATGACCAACCTAGATAGCATATTCAAAAGCAGAGACATTACTTTGCCAACAAAGCTTCGTCTAGTCAAGGCTATGGTTTTTCCTGTGGTCATGTATGGCTGTAAGGGTTGGACTGTGAAGAAGGCTGAGCGCCAAAGAATTGACACTTTTGAACTGTGGTGTTGGAGAAGACTCTTGAGAGTCCCTTGGACTGCAAGGAGATCCAACCAGTCCATTCTAAAGGAGATCAGCCCTGGGATTTCTTTGGAGGGAATGATGCTAAAGCTGAAACTCCAGTACTTTGGCCACCTCATGCGAAGAGTTGACTCATTGGAAAAGACTCTGATGCTGGGAGGGATTGGGGGCAGGAGGAGAAGGGGACGACAGAGGATGAGATGGCTGGATGGCATCACTGACTCAATGGACGTGAGTCCGAGTGAACTCCGGGAGTTGGTGATGGACAGGGAGGCCTGGTGTGCTGTGATTCATGGGGTCACAAAGAGTCGGACACCACTGAGAGACTGAAATGAACTGAACTGAGAGGAAGAAACTGATAAATATGAGAAGGGTAGAGGAGGTCAGCCCCAAAGTATACTCAATAACCACCTCCATCTCCCCAAAATACCTGGATACAGGGGGAGAAATTGGAAATGATCTGATTGGAAATCCAAAATTTGCAAAAAGATATATACAAAAAGAATATATACAGTGACAAGATATAAGGGTGCCAGTTGGTTTTTGCACATCTGCAACATGGGTCCTGGATTAACGTTCACATCTGCTGAAAAGCACCAATTGGCATACTTACATGCCTTAAGACTAGAGTTCAAATTATACTTAGACCAGGGAATCCCACTAAATTTAAATAAGATATGCCCTATAACCTTAGGGGGGGTCACTAAACATAAAATAGAGAAGAAGCAGGTATGCTTCACCTTAGCCATAAGAACTATTGCCTTGACTAAATTTTCCACAGTCATAGCACCCATTGTTCTAAAATAGTCCACAGAGGGCATGCATGTTCTCACCCAATGAGTGATACAATTAAATTAAGTCATTGGCACTTAAAATCAGCTTGGGAAATGGAACCAATAGACCTCCCTCTTCCCTTCCATTTAAAATATTAACATGGCCCCAGTATAAATTAAACAGGACTTTCAAGGATCATACAAGACTTTTTTCAGAGAAGAGGTGGATTCTCCACACTGATTTTCCATTTAACAGTTGTACATTAACCTAGAAAGAATTATGGTACTCCCTCACAATGGAGTACCATAATCTTAATATTATGGTCTTGCCCAATAAGACCCCCACTTCCAATATTTAAATGACTGATTAAATCCAACCAGCCACTAGAACATATTTTGCTCTTAGAGATTTGGCTAATGTGTGCTATTCAGTATCTATCTCAACAGCTTCTTCCTCTTCAGAGAGAAACAATTCACCTTTACCTGGCTCCCCTGGGGGTACCTCTGCAGTTCTACCATCAAACACAATTATAATTTAAGTTTGGAGATGGTTTGTTACTCAGCAAAAGCTAATGATACAGGTGTATATAACCATTGCTACTTAGCCCACTGTCCTCTGGTCTTTCAAATATCCCTGGCTACCTGGACTTTGTGCTGTTCTCCTCTGCTCACAAGTTTGAACTTTCCTGTCCCAAGATTGGCTTTAATACATTTCATCTTATTCCTCGCTTTTAATGCTGCTTCTTTAGCATCCCAACTTCCCTTCAGGCCAGCCCCTAAACTTCCTATGCCAAAGAAACCTGATTATATTCTAGAGTATCTGGAGCTAGCCTCAGTCAGCATCTTTTCTGGCCTTTGGAATTTGCTTGGGTTGGGTCCTCCGACTAGGTGAGAGTTGGTCCCTCAATATGTTCAGGTCATTTTGGCTTCCCGGTGGCGCTAGTGGTAAAGAACCCACCTGCCAATGCAGGAGACAAAAGTGATGTGGGTTCGATCTCCGGGTCAGGAATATCCCCTGGAGAAGGGCCTGGCAACCCACTCCAGTATTCTTGCCTGGAGAATCCCATGGACAAAGGAGCCTGATGGTCTACAGCCCATTTGGTCACAAAGAGTCAGACACAACTGAAGCAATTTAGCATGCACGGCCCCTCAATGCTCCCTCTGCTGCTGCTGATGCTAAGTCACATCAGTTATATCCAACTCTGTGCAGCTCCATAGGCTGCAGCCCACCAGGCTCCCCCGTCCCTGGGATTCTCCAGGCAAGAATACTGGAGTGGGTTGCCATTGCCTTCTCCGGATGCTCCCTCTGGCCTCCCTCAAAAACCCTTCCGAGCTTGGATTTCTTAGTCTCAGAAGTGATCCTAACCCTTAAAGCACCATTTATGAGATGCTAGACCCCAGCATCTGGGAGATCTCATGCTCTCTTGCTCATTCTCATGGGCTTACCATGTGCCCTTCTGAAGCTTCTGTGACTCATTGATCCCACTACCTCTCTGACATGGTGCTCTTTGCTCGTCTCTACCCAAAACTCAATATTGGGCCCTTGAGAAGTTCAAGGCTCTATAATAAGACTCAGTCTGTGCGGATCCCCCAAGGACAGAAAACATTTCAACCCATCAAAACAAAGGCCCCTGGCAGTCAGCGTTGGAGGTAGAGGGCTGACTCAGAATCTCTGTTTTGCCTCCTGTCCATAAAGATACCCAAGAAGACAGTAAAAAAAAAAAAAAAAAAAAAAAGACAACTTAATGGTAAAACCCCATCAACAGACCAATAATCTTCACGTCTTCACTGTATTTCTTTCTGTGGCAGGCACCTAGGTCTGGTGGAGATAGATAGTTTTCCTTTCCTATTGTAAACTATTTCCATGGACAAAACAGGGGTAAGAGGCTTTTTTAATCAGGTGCATGGGTCAAGGTGAAGACATGAGAGAGGGAAGGAAGGAGGGTAGGAAGAGAAAAAGAAGTGAAACTCTTTCCAAGAGCTGAAGAGAGCCTGCCTCATGTTTTCTTTCCTGAGGATTAGGAAAGGGCTACAAGCAAAGCAGATGGGCATGATGCATGATGACCCCACCCTACCAGCCGGGATGCAAAGAGCTGTCTCCCCACCCACACCCACCCCACCTCCTGTATGCCCGCACCATACAAGCAGCTCATCCTGGGCTTTCTGTCAAACCATTTAAGAACATGTTGGGGGAATAAATCCCCATCATCAATTCAGAATATGGGAACCTTGTGCCCTTCCCATATATTAAAGCTGCCCTGAAATGTGGGTGGGCACCAGTTACAATTGCTGAGAGATTGTATCCAAAGGGCGGTTCTGGAGAGACCTGATAAGGGGTATGAGGGCTTGAATAAAGAGGGAGACAGCAGTGGGGGAGCCCCAGAGCTTCCCCTCTTCTGCAAATGCCTGGAACTGCAGACACAGACACTTGTGAGAGTCATAATAGTACACACTTTGAATGGGCAGGGGGATGGTGGTAATCCCCATGATAGAATCTACAGGCTGCAAATAATACATAGAGTGGATGAGGCAAGAGAGTGAAGGTTAGGCCAGACCAAGGAGGCTTGAGGCAGGTTGTCCCACAACTTGATACTCTTGGAATCTGTTTACAACATACAAAAATAGCTTTGAAGAGCAGGGGAGCTGGGGTTCTGGCATGGATCTTCTTGGAAGCTGAAGGGTATCATACAGCCCAGCCCTCATTTAAAGTTTTCCTGATGAAGATGCAGCAGAAAAGAGGGCAAAGAGAGACAACTGGTGAGCCCTCATTCCTTTCCCTCACCATCTGGGACCTGGAAACCAAAGGGATGTGACCATAAGATGTGCATTTGTTGCCTGACCAAGACTTGGAGAATGAGACATCAGGGGAGGGAAGCTGTGCTGGCCACCAAAAGGGCAGCTGTGGGCCCCACAGCCTAGACAACCTGCACAGCTCCTCCTCAGGGAAAAAAAGCCAGGAGAAGAGGCCAACGGGCCAAGTAGGGAGACGCTGACCTCACCCCCTTCCCTGGACACACTGAAGTGACAACTATTTACACAGCACTATTGATGAGAATGGCCTAGAGATTAGAAGAAAATATCTTCTACAACTGAAGACATAAAGAAGGTGCCACAATGAGTCAAGTAGGAGGGATGGAGACAGTTTTGTCAAGACTCACATCTCCAGATAGGCAATCCACAAACAGAAGGATAATCACAGTTGCAGTGATTCTCCTTAAGGAGTGAGGGGTCCAAGGCCTGCACTAGGCTCCCCAGCCTAGGGATCCTGCATCAGGAAGAAGAGCCTACAGAACATTTTGCTTTGAAGGTCAATGGGGCCAGAGAGCTATAGGAAACAGAGTGCTGTGCTTAGTTGCTTGATTGTGTCTGACTCTGCGACCCTAGACCCTGACTGATTGCAACCACAATCTTAGTAGCCAAAATTTAGACCAGATAGTGCTCAAATTGGCCCTGGTAACAAGGGCAGATTGGTCCCAGCAGGGATTGTCCCTCTGGGGAAGTCGCAGAGGGGGTCTTAGTTTGATCAGCCCCACGCTGTTGATTATAAGAGAAAGTCCTAGACATAAGGAAACTTTAGTCCATTTTCTTATCCTATGTCAATAAAGAGCTAACTTTTTAGGCCATTTTTTCTTATACTTGGATCATACTTACAGGCTGACCAGTCATTTAAAAATTTTTCCAAGGAGTTTCCAGGTGGGGTGTGGAAACTCAGAGGAAGCATTTCCCACGTTAGCTCAAGCAGTTTGAACCAGATACCTTTGTGCTCAAACCAACAAAATCAAACCAAACCAGAACCTCACCAGCCGGGAGTCACACTCCAAATAAAACAAAAGGCAAAGAAAGAGATGCCCAGAAATCAAAAGCCAAGTGGCAAGAGTGCCCCAAAAAGATGGCAAAGTGATGCCCAGAAATCAAAAGCCAAATAGCATAAATACCAAACGTGACTTCCCAGCCCCACTAGACCTGGGACCTGGCAGAGTTAGTGTTGGCAGCCTTTTTCAGTTCTGATATGGCTTGAAACTACATCAGAAAAGGCTAAGAGAGTTTTGCCAAGAGAACACACTAGTCATAGCCAACACAGTGTTAGCAGCCTTTTTTAGTTCTGATATGGTTTCAAGCAATAAGAAATTGCTTGAAACCATATCAGAAAAGGCTAACAGAGTTTTGCCAAGAGGATGCACTGGTCATAGCAAACACCCTCTTCCAACAACACAAGGGACGACTCTACACATGGACATCACCAGATGGTCAATACCCAAATCAAATCCCTCACAATTATACAGTGCAAAGAAGTTACTCTAGCATTTCTTCTTTTAGAAGCTTCTAGATACCAATCAAAGAAAGCACAAAAAAAAAAAGAAAGAAAGAAAGCACAGCTAATTGTGTGCACAAAAATATAAATTTGGGAATATCAAAATAATCTAAATTTGACCATTTTAAGTTAATATCTCAATTAGTATAAATTCCCCAATTAACTAGATACTTGCATGTAAGAGCTCTGTACATATAGTACATGAATCTGGCTGGAGTGTTAGTCAGAGGTTGGCTTTCTGACACCCCTTTGCTTCTATTTTTGAGATTCTGTTGCCCATTTTAAGTTGAACTTGTCAAGAATAAAATCATTAGTGAAATTGTGTAGTGGGCCCATATGCTGCTGTGAGCTTAACTCCTCCAGGAGTCACCGCAGAGGCATTTCAGCCCATCTTACATGTCTCGGATTCTGCCTCCAGCAATCTAAGACCACCATGGCTACTCAGGTTGCTGAATTGCCAGTTCTTATACGCAACTTAAAAGGCACACACAAAATTTTACATGCTATGAGACCCAGAGCAGAAGCAGTAATTTCAAAAGAAACTAGATGAGACCCACTTGCTGATCTGGGAGAAACTCTCAGAGAGGCAGGGAAGAAATGAAGCTCACCCTAGGAACATAGATGCTGATGACAGCCATTTTGGGGAGCTCTTCCTACCACAAAGACACTGGTATTGGCAAGCAGCATTTGGAATTATCCCTCCAGCTTATTAGGGCTGGGACCAGGCCTTGGCCATAAGCCAGTAAGAACCAGTCCTGGGACCCTCCATGCCAAGCAGCTAGCTGTATGGGACACAGCCAAACTCATCAGCAGGCCATGCTAAGTCATTTCAGTTGTGTTCGACTCTTTGCAACTCTATGGACTATAGCCCACCAGGCTCCTCTGTCTGTGGGTTTCTCTAGGCAAGAATACTAGAGTGGGTTGCCATGCCCTCCTCCAGGGAATCTTCCTTACCCAGGAATTGAACCCACATCTCTTATGTCTCCTGCATTGGCAGGTGGGTTCTTTACCACTAACTCCACCTGGGCCAGCTGCCATAAACACCCTTGTGCCCCACAAGAATCCTAGAGACCCTAGGGTTTGACTCCACCCACTGGTAGGCTGAGATTAGTCCCAGGACCTCCTGCCCACCCACCACCACCTCCACCCCCACCCTCCACCCGCTGCAATCAGCCACCATGTGACTGGGCTCTGCCCACCATCAGGTCAGGATTGGGATTCCCTGGGTCATACAGCCAGTCACACAAGTACCCAGTCCCACCCATTAGCAGCTGGCAGCCTCTATACCAGGCAGGGTCTAGCAAATGACTGAGATGAGGGCCAGCCATACTTACTAGTATGCTCACAGTAGTTGGCCCCCTCATAATACAGGGCCCACACAGCCCACATCGAGGGCAGTCGTGGAGCATATAGCTCTGGTGAGCAGAGGGGAGTGAGCTACTGGGGCCTCTAGGATGTCTCTTACACAAGGCAACTTCTCCAAAATCAGGAAACATAACCAACCTACTTAATGTATAGAAATAAAAACTGAAAATTAGGCAAAATGAGGTGAACGAGGAATGTGTTCCAAATGAAAGAATGATATAAAACACCAGAAGAATTAAGCAAGGTGGAAGTAGTGATCTATCCAATAAAGATTTCAGGGCAGCACCCATAAAGATGTTTAAAGAACTCAATAGAAGAATGGATGAACACAATAAGGATTTTAACAAAGTCTTAGAAAATATAAAAAAGAACCAAACAGAGCTAAATAATACAATAATTGAAATAAGAAATGCACTAGAAGAAATCAACAATATACTAGATAATACAGAGGAATAGATCAGTGAGCTGGAAGACAATACAGTGAAAATCACTCATGCTAAATAGAAAAAAATTAAAAAAAGAATTTTTTTAAATGAGGACTTTTAAATTAATTTTATTTATTTATTTTCCGCTGTGCTGGGTCTTCATTGCTGCGTGGGCTTTTCTCTAGTTGTAGTGAGTAGGGGCTACTCTCACAGGCTTCTCACTGCCATGGCATCTCTTGTTGCAGAGCACAGGCTCCCGGGTGGTACGTGGGCTCAGCAGTTGTGGCTCCCAGACTCTAGAGCACAGGCTCAAGAGTTGTGGTGCAGTCTTAGTTGCTCTGCAGCTTGTGGGGTCTTCCCAGACCAGGGATTGAACCTGTGTCTCTTGCATTGGCAGACGGATGCTTTACCACTGAGCCACCAGGGAAGCCCTAAAGTGAGGACATTTTAAGAGGCCTCCAGGACAACATCCAGCATACTAATGTTCTCATTATAGGAAAAGAGAGAGAAAGAAGCAGAGAAGATAAAATTTAAGGACATAATACCTGAAAACTTCACTGAACTGGGAAAGGAAACAGACATTCCCAGGAAACACAATTTCAAACAGGATCAACCCAAAGAGGACCACACCAAAACACATTGTAATTAAAATGGCAAAAATCAAAGATAAAGAGAAAATATTTAAAGCGGCAAGGGAAAAGCAACTAGTTACATACTAGAGAACTCCCATAAGGCTATCAACTGACTTTTTCAGCAGAAACTCTGCAGCCCAGAAAAGGTAGTGAGACTATATATTTAAATTAATGAAAGAAAATCACCTACAGCTAAGAATACTCTACCAAGCAAGGCTATCATTCAGATTTGAATGAAAGAAAAAAGTTTTACGGATAAGCAAAAGCTAAAATAGTTTAGTATCATTAACCTGGCTTTACAAGAAATGATAAAGGGACTTCTCTAAGTGAAAAAGAAAAGGCCACAACTAGGAATATAAAAATTAGAATGGAAACATCACATTGGTAAAGGTAAATATATAGTAAATGTAGTAGATCAACCACTTATAAAGCTAGTAGGAAGGTTAAAAGACAAAAGGAGTAAAATCATCTATATCTATAATAAGTAGTTAAGAAATAAACAAAACAAAAAGATGTAAAATATGATGTCAAACATGATAAACGTGGAAGGGGAGTAAAAATGCAGAGTTGTTAATATGCATTTGAATTTAAGACATCAGCAACTTAAAATAATCACGTACATGTGTAGAGTGCTATATATAAACTTTATGGTAACCACAAACCAAAAATCATGCATATAAACTAAAAACCTATATGCACACACACATACACAAAGGTCTTAGTTCCCTGACCAAGGACTGAGTTCACACCCTTGGCAGTAAAAGCTCAGAGTCTTAACCACTGGACCATCAGGGAACTCCCAAAAAGAACTGTAAAAAAAAAAACTCAAAAACAGTTAACAAAATGGCAGTAAGTACATACCAGATATAATTAATTTAAATGCAAATGAACTAAATGTCCAATCATAAGACATAAGCTAAATGGTTACAGAAACAAGACCCATATATATGCTGCCCAGGTGAGACTCACTCCAGATCAAAAGACACACAAAGATTGAAAATGAGAAGATTCCATGCAAAAAAAAATTCCATGTAAATGGAAATTTTAAAAATGTTGGAGGATCAATACTTATATGAGACAAAATAGACACTGAAACAAAGACTGTTAACAAGAGACAAAGAAGGGCATTACATAATGATAAACAGAGCAATCCCACAATAAAATATAATTGTAAATATATATGCACCCACCAAAGTACCACATAAATACATAAAGCAAATCTTAACAGACATAACAGGGAGAAGTTGACAGTAACACAATAATAGTAGAGGCCCTTAACACCCCACTTACATTAAGACAGAAAATCAATAAGGAAACACTGACTTCAGATGACACTTTAGAGTAGATGAGATTAATAGATATTTATAGAATACTCTATCTAAAAGCAGCAGAATATACATTTTTTTCAAGTGCACATGGAACATTCTCTAGAATAGATCACATGCTAGCCCACAAAGTAGCCTAAGTAAATTTAAGACAGCTGAAATCATATCAAACATCTTTTCTGGCCACAATGCTATAAGACTAGAAATAAACTACAAGGTAAAAAACCTGTAAAAATAAATCAAAGATGGAATAAAAAAATTGCCTGGAAACAAAAAATAAAATCACAACCTAAAATCTATGGGATGCAGGAGAGGCAGTTCTAAGACGGACATTTATAGTGATACAAGCTTACCTCAGGAAATAAGAAAAACTCAAATAAACAAACATTACACTTAGAAGAAATAGAAAAATAAGAATATCTATAACCCAAAATTAGTGTGTGTGTGTGTGAAGTCACTTCAGTCTAGTCCAACTCTTTGCAACCCTTTGGACTTTAGCCCACTGGGCTCCTCTGGCCATGGGATTCTCCAGTAAGAATACTGGAGTGGACTACCATGCCCTCCTCCAAGGGATCTTCCAGACCCAGGGATAGAACCCATGTCTCTTATGTCTCCTGCATTGGCAGGCAGGTTCTTTACCACTAGCACCACCTGGGAAGCCCCCAAAATTAGTACAAGAAAAAAATAAAAAAAGATCAGAGCAGAAATAAAGGACCATAAAGAAAGCTGAGAACCAAAGAACTGATGCTTTTTTTTTTTAAGGTTTGCTTTCTTTTTCTTTTTTTTTAATTAGAGGCTAATTACTTTACAATATTGTAGTGTTTTTTGCCATACACTGACATGAATCAGCCATGGATGTACATGTGTCCCCCATCCTGAACCCCCTTCCCACCTACTTTCCCATCCCATTGCTCAGGGTTTTCCCAGTGCACCAGCTTTTAGTGTCCTGTTTCATGCATTGGACGTGTACGGTGATCTATTTCATATGTGGTAATATACATGTTTCAATGCTATTCTCTCAAATTATCCCACCCCCACCTTTTCCCACAGAGTCCAAAAGTCTGTTTTTTATATCTGTGTCTCTTTTGCTGTCTCTCATATAGAGTCATTGTTACCATCTTTCTAAATTTCATATATATGCATTAATATACTGCATTGGTGTTTTTCTTTCTGACTTATTTCTCTCTGTGTAATAGGCTCCAGTTTCATCCACCTCGTTAGAACTGATTCAAATGCATTCTTTTTAATAAGTTATAAATGAAGTCGCTCAGTCATGTCTGACTCTTTGCGACCCCATGGACTGTACACTATGAGGCTCCTTCATCTATGGGGTTTTCCAGGCAAGAGTACTGGAGTGAGTTGCCATTTCCTTCTCCAGGGGATATTTCCAACCCAGGTATCAAACCCGGGTCTTCCGCATTTCAGGCAGACGCTTTACTGTCTGACCTACCAAGGAAGCCTAACTTATAGCCTTGTGACTTATAACTTTTTCACTTATTCATCCACCTCATTAGAACTGATTCAAATGCATTCTTTTTAATAGCTGAGTAATATTCCATTGTGTATATGTACCACAGCTTTCTTATCAATTCGATGGATAAAATGTTTGCTGATGGACATCTAGGTTGCTTCCATGCCCTAGCTTTTGTAAACAGTGCTGTGATGAACATTGGCATACACATGTCTCTTTCAATTCTGGTTTCCTTGGTGTGTATGCCCAAGAACTGATGCCTTTGAACTATGGTGCTAGAGAAGACTTTTGAGAGTTCCTTGGACAGCATGGAGATCAAACCATTCAATTCTAAAGGAAATCAGTCCTGAATATTCATTGGAGGACTGATGCTGAAACGGAAGCGCCAATATTTTGGACACCTGATGCAAAGAGCTGACTCATTGGAAAAGAGTCAATTGGGAAAGATTGAGGGCAGGAGGAGAAGAGGGTGGCAGAGGATGAGATGGTTGGATGGCCTCACCAAGTCAATGGACATGAGTTTGAGCAAACTTTGGGAGATAGTGAAGGACAGGGAAGCCTGGCATGGGGCAGTTCATGGGGTTGCAAAGAGTTGTACATGACTTAGTGATTGAGTAACAATTTCTAGCCCATAGCTAACATTATATTCAATGGTAAGAACCTGAAAGTATTTCCTCTTAGATAAGAAACGAACAAGAATGCCCACACCATTTTATTCAACAAATATTGGAAGCTGTGGTCACAGCCATCAGACAGGAAAAGAAATGAAAGAAATCCATATTGGAAAGGAAGAAGTAAAACTGTCACTGTTGACAGATGACATGATACCATACATAGAAAATCCTAAAGACACCACTAAAAAACTATAAGAACTCATCAGTGAACTTTGGCAAAGTTGCTGCATATAAAATTAATATATAAAAATTCATTGCATTTCTAAACACCAACAATGAACTACCAGAAAGAGAAATTAAGATGAAAATCACATTTGTGATTGAATCAAAAGAATAAAATACTTAGGAATGAATTCAACTAAGGAGGTAAAAACCTGTACTTGTAAAACTGTAAGACTGAAGAAGTCTTATAAATAAGCTCTAAGACACTGAAGAAGTCTTATAAAGAAACTATAAGGCACTGAAGATGTCTTATAAAGAAACTGAAGATGACAGATAAATGGAAAGATATACCTTGCTCATGAATTGAAACAATTAATATTGTTAAAATGAAAACACAACCCAAGGTAACCTACATAATCATTTCAATCCCTATCAGAATACCAGTATATTTTTCACAGGACTCGATAAATAATTCTAAAATTTGTGTGAAAACACAAAAGACCCTCTATGCTAAAAATATTCTGAGAAAGAATACATCCATAGTTATTACACTCATACTTTCAAGCTATACTATAAGTTACAGTAATCAAAACAATATCATACTGGCACAAAATGGGCACATAGATCAATAGAACAGGACAAAGATCCCAGAAACTATACTAATGAACCCACATTTATATGGTCAGTTAATCTATGACAAAGGAGGCAAGAATAAACAGTGGGGAAAAGATAGCTTCTTTAATAAATGGTGTACTGAAAAGTGGACAGCTACATGCAAAAGAAGAAAACTGGACTACTTTCTCACACCATATTAAAAAATAAACTCAAAGTGGATTAAATACTTAAATTTAAGGCCTGAAATTTTAAAAATTCTAGAAGAAAACATAGCAGTATGCTCACTGACATCAGTCTAAGCATTATGTTTTAGGATACATCTCCTTAAGCAAAAGAAACACAATCAATAAAAAAATGAGACTACAGCACGCTAAAAATCTTCTGCATAGCAAAGGAAACTACCAACAAAATGAAAAAGGTTGCCTGATTGGGGGAAGATATTTGCAAATCATATACCTGATAAGGGGTTAATATTAAAAATATACAAAGAACTCATACAATTCAACATCAAAAATAACAAACAATCCAATTAAAAAGTGGACAGAGCACCTGAATAGACATTTTTCTAAAGAATACATACAGATAGCCAACAAGCACATCAAAAGCTGCTCAATATCATTAACCACCGGGAAAATACAAATCAAAAGCACACTGAAAAACCACATAGGACCCAGCAATCCTACTAGTAGGCATATACCCTGAGAAAACCAGAGTTGAAAAACACACATTGCAGCGCTGTTTACAATAGCTAGGACATGGAAGCAGCATAGATGTCCATCGACAGATAAATGGATAAAGAAGCTGTGGTGCATATAGATATAATGGAATATTACTCGGCCATAAAAAGGAATGCATTTGAGTCATTTCTAATGAGGTGGATGAACTAGAACCTATTATACAGAGTGAAGCAAGTCAGAAAGAGAAAAACAAATATTGTATATTAACGCATATGTATGGAATCTAGAAAGACGGTAATGATGAACCTATTTGCAGGGTAGCAATAGAGATACAGACTTAAAGAACAGACTTATGGATGTGGGTGGGGCAGAGAAGAAGGAGAAGGTGGGAAGGAAGGAGAGATTAACATGGAAACATATATATTATCATATGCAAAATAGATAGCCAATGGAAATCGACTGGTTTGACCTCCTTGCTGTCAAAGGGGTTCTCAAGAGTATTCTCCAGCAACCACAATTTGAAAGCATTAACTCTTCGGTATTCAACCTTATTTATGGTCCAACTCACATCTGTACATGACTACTGGAAAAACTATAGCTTTGACTATACTGATTTTGTCAGCAAAGTGATGTCTCTGCTTTTTAGGTTTGCCATGGCTTTTCTTCCAAGGAGCAAGTATCTTTTAATATCATGGCTGCAGTCACTGTCTGCAGTGATTTTGGAGGCCAAGAAAATAAAATCTGTCACTGTTTCCACTTTTTCCCATCTATTTGCCATGAAGCAAAGGGACCAGATGACATGATCTTATTTCTTTGAATATTGAGCTTTAAGCCAGCTTTTTCACTCTCCTCTTTCACCCTCAACAAGAGACTCTTTAGTTCCCCCTCTCTTTCTGCCTCTAGAGTGGTATCATCTACATATCAGAGGTTGTTGATATCTCATCTCTCCATGGTCTTGATTCCAGCTTTCCATTCATCCAGTCTGGCATTTTGCATGATGTACTCTACATGTAAGTTAAATAAACAGGATGACAATATACAGCCTTGACATACTCAATTCAAATGTAATTTGTCTCAAACAACTCAGTATTTCCTTGTTAACATTGTCTTACAGTCTTCCCCAATTGTCTGTAAATGGCACCATCAAACACTTTCTCAGTTAAGAAATTTTTTTGTCATCTTTTAAAAATGCAAATTAAATCCTATCTCTCCCTGGCTAAAATCCCATGAAATGTAATCAAGATAAAATCCAATACATTCTCATAGCTTGTTAAGACTTCTTGCTTTATGTCAGCAATTCTCACTTAATGGTCTACAGACACCTGTAGCTTCCTGGACCTGAGGACCAAAATTAGTTTTATAATACTGCTAAAATGCCATTTTCCCTTTTCGTTTTAACATTTTCATGGATGTTGCAAAGGCAACACTAAGTAAAACTTTTGCCACCTATTTACAATAGTTCTAACTTGGAAGCAACCTAGATTTCTATCGACAGATGAATGGATAAAGAAACTGTAGTACACTTATTTGTTATTGTTCAGTTGCTCAGTCGTGTCCGACTCCTTGTGACCTCATTGACTGCAGCACACTGGGCTTCCCTGTCCTTCACCATCTCCTGAAGTTTGCTCAAACTCATGTCCTTCGAGTTGGTGATGTCATCCAACCATCTCATCCTCTGTCGTCCCCTTCTCGTCCTGCCTTCAATCTTTCCCAGTATCAGGGTCCTTTCTAATGAGTTGGTTCTTCACATCAGGTGTCCAAAGTATTGGAGCTTCAGCATCAGTCCTTCCAATGAATATTCAGGACTGATTTCCTTTAGGACTGACTGATTGGATCTCCTTGCAGTCCAAGGGACTCTCAAGAGTCTTCTCCAGCACCACAGCTTGAAAGCACTGATTCTTAGGTGCTCAGTCTTCTTTATGGTCCAACTCTCACAACCGTACGTGACTACTGGAAAAATCATAGTTTTGACTCTTCAGACTTTTGTCAGCAAAATTATATTTCTCCTTTTCAATAAGCTGTCAAGGTTTGTCATAGTGTTTCTTCCAAGGAGCAATTGTTTTCTAATTCATGGCTGCAGTCACTCACTACCTCCACTTTTTCCCCTTCTATTTGCCATGAAGTGATGGGATGCCATCATCTTAGTTTTCTGAATGTTGAGTTTTAAGCCAATTTTTTCACTCTTCTCTTTCACCTTCATCAAGAGGCTCTTTAGGTCCTCTTCACTCTGCCATTAAAATGATATCATCTACATATCTGAGGTTGTTGATATTTTTCCCTGCAATCTTGATTCCAGCTTAGAATACATCCAGGCTAGCATTTCACATGATATATACTCTGC
Organism: Bubalus bubalis; assembly: GCF_019923935.1. NCBI lineage: Eukaryota > Metazoa > Chordata > Mammalia > Artiodactyla > Bovidae > Bubalus > Bubalus bubalis. The sequence goes on along the minus strand of NC_059170.1, from coordinate 32,642,760 downwards.
ATTTAAGTTAATAAACAGAGTGACAATATATAGCCTTCTCTTACTCCTTTCCCAATTTTGAACTAGTCACTTGTTCCATGTAAAGTTGAAACTTTTGCTTATTGACCTACATACAGATTTCTCATGAGACAGGTAAGGTGGTCTGGTATTCTCATCTCTTTAACAATTTTCCATAGTTTGTTGTTATCCACACAGTCAAAGGCTTTAGCATAGTCAATGAAGCAGAAGCAGATGATTTTCTGGAATTCTCTTGCTTTTCCTATGATCCAATGGATGCTGGCAATTTGATCTCTGTTTATTCCACCTTTTCTAAATCCAGTTTCTACTTCTGGAAGTTCTCAGTTCATGTACTGCTGAAGCCTAGCTTGAAGGATTTTGAGCATAAATTTACTAGCATGCAAAATGAACACAATTGTCCCTGTAGTTTGAACATCCTTTGGCATTGCCCTTCTTTGGGATTGGAATGAAAACTGAACTTTTTCAGTTCTGTGGCCACTGCTAGGTTTTCCAAATTTGCTGACATATTGAGTACAGCACTTTCACAACATCATCTTTTAGGGTTTGAGATAGCTCAGCTGGAATTCCATCACCTCCACTAGCTTTGCTTTCAGTAATGCTTCCTAAAGCCCACTGATTTCACGCTCCAGGATGTCTGGCTCTAGGTGAGTAACCACACTGTCATGATTATCCAGGTCATTAAGACCTTTCTTGTATAGTTCTTCTGTGTATTCTTGCCACCTCTTCTTAATCTCTTCTGCTTCTGGTAGGTCCTTACCATTTCTGTCCTTTATCATGCACATTCTTGCATGAAATATTCCCTTGAGCTCTCCAATTTTCTTGAATATATCTCTAGTCTTTCCCAGTCTATTGTTTTACTCTATTTCTTCTCATTGTTCATTTTAGAAGACCTTCTTGTCTCTCTCTGCTATACTCTGGAACTCTGCATTCAGTTTGCTATATCTTTCCCTTTTCCCTTGTTTTTTGCTTTTCTTCTTTCCTTAGCTATTTGTAAAGCCTCCTCCAACCATTTTGCCTCTTGCATATCTTTTTCTTTGGGATGGTTTTGGTCATTGCCTCCTGTACAGTGTTATGAATCTCTGTCCATAGTTCCTCAGACACTCTGTCTACCAGATCTAATCCTTTGAATCTATTCATCACCTCCATTGTATAATCATAAGGGATTTGATTTAGGGCATACCTGAACTGCCTAGTGGCTTTCCCCACTCTCTTCAACTTAAGCCTGAATTTTGCAATAAGGAGCTCATGATCTTGAGCCATAGTAAGTTCTAGGTCTTGTTTTCGCTGACTGTATAGAGCTCTTCCATCTTCAGCTGCAAAAACAACATAGTCAAATCTGTTTTTGATATTGACCATCTGGTGATATCCACGTGTAGAGGCATCTCTGGTGTTGTTGGAAAGGGTGTTGGCTATGACCAGTGTGTTCTCTTGACAAAATTCTGTTAGCCTTTGCCCTGATTCATTTTGTACTTCAAGGCCAAAGTGAAAGTGACCTGCCTATTATTCCAGGTATCTCTTGACCTCCTATTTTTGCATTCCAATCTCTTGTGATGAAAAGAACATCTTTTGGGGGGTTAGTTCTAGAAAGTCTTGTAGGTCTTCATAGAACCAGTCAACTTCAGCTTCCTTGCCATCAGTGGTTGGGACATAGATTCGGATTACTATGATGTTGAATCGTTTGCCTTAGAAGCAAACCGAGATCATTCTGTCATTTTTGAGACAGTACCCAATCACTGCATTTTGGACTCTTTTGTTAACTATGAGAGCTATTTCTTCTAAGGGATTCTTGCCCACAGTAGTAGAAATAATGTTCATCAGAATTAAGTTCACCCATTCTTGTCCATTTTATGAATAATTCACTAAGATGTCAATGTTCAATCTTGCCACCTCCTGCTTGACCACTTCCAATTTATCTTGCTTCATGGACCTAATTTTGAAGATTCCTAGCAATATTGTTCTTTACAGCATTGGACTTTATTTTCACCACCAGACACATCCACAACTGAGCTTCATTTCTGCTTTGGCCCAGCCACTTAATTCTTTCTGAAGCTATTAGTAATTACTCTCTGCTCTTCTCCAGTAGCATACTGGACACTTTCCAACCAGTGGGGCTCACCTTCTGGTGTCAAACCTTTTTGTCTTTTTATACTGTTCATGGAGTTCTAGCACAAGAATGCTGGAGTGGTTTGCCATTCTCTCCCCCAGTGGATCAAGTTTTGTCAGAACTCTTCACTATGACCCTTCCATCTTGGGTGGCCCTGCACAGCATAGCTCATAGTTTCATTGAGTCACACAAGCCTCTTTGCCACAACAAGTCTGTGATCCATGAATGGGGATATTATTCAGTCATAAAAATGAAGGAAATCCTACCATTTACAAAAGCATTAATGAATCTAGAGGACTTTCTGCTAGTTTTCCCTGTAGCTCAAACAGTAAAGATTCTGCCTGCAATGCAGGAGACCCAAGTTTGATCCCTGGGTCAGGAAGATCCTCTGGAGAAGAGAATGGCAATCCACTCCAGTATTCTTGCCTGGAGAATCCCATGGACAGAGGAGTCTGGTGGGCTACAGTCCATGAGATCACAAAGAGTTGGACACGACTGAGCAACTAACACTACTACTTATACTAAGTGAAATAAGCCGGATAGAGAAAGACAAATACTATTCTATCTCACTTACAGGTAGAGTTTTATAAAGTCACTCACAGAACCAGAGAGTAGAAAGGTGTTTGTCAAGGCTAGGGTGGTAGGGATAAGCAATTTGGGTAGATGTTGGTCAAAGGATACAAACTTTCAGTAATAAGTTTAACCAGTTCTGGGGATCTAATTTAGAGCATGGTGATTATAATTAGCAATACTGTATCATATACTTGAAATCTGCTGGGGGAATATTCTAAATGTTCCCCCCACCACACACAAAGAAAACAGTAACTACATGTGGTGATGGATGTATTCATTGATTGTGGTAATTATGTTACAATGTATATATATATATATATATATATAATTTAAAAATATATATGTATATATATACAATTAAAATATCATATTGTATTCCTTTAAAAAATGTTATACAACGTAAATACATACCTTTTTTTATTTTATTTTTTTTAAACTGTACAATATTGTATTGGTTCTGCCATATATCGAAATGAATCCGCCACAGGCATACATGTGTTCCCCATCCTGAACCCTCCTCCCTCCTCCCTCCCCATACCATCCCTCTGGGTCGTCCCAGTGTACCAGCCCCAAGCATCCAGTATTGTGCATTGAACCTGGACTGGCGACTTGTTTCATATATGATATTATATAATACATACCATTTTTGTCAATACACTTCAGTAAAGCTGAAAAAACACAATATCATCTATAGCTGCTCAAAATAAATGAGATATTACACATAAATTTTTAAAAGACATGTACAACACTTGTATTCTAGAAACTACAAAACATTAATTAAAGTGGAAATCAAGAAAATCTAAACAGAAAGAGATAATGTGTCTATGGATTGAAAAATTCACTATAGTAAAGAAGTCTATTCTTCTCAAATTAATGTACAAGTTTAATATAATTCCTATCAAAATCCCCAGAAGATGTATTTTATGTAGACAAGATTATCTTTAAAATAATCTTGAAAAAGAATAATAAAGTGAGAAGAATCAGTTCTCAATATTAAGGCCTACTGTATAGCTACAGTAATTAAGACAATATCTTATTAGTAGAGAGATAGACAGACATGTAGATCAATGCAACAGAATAGAGAGGCCAAAAAGAAGCACCTCCAGGGGCTCTTTGACAAAGATTCAGAAGGCATTCGGTGGAGTCTTTTCAAGAAATGGTGACAGAGCAATTGGATATCCACAGGCAAAAGTATGAGCCTAGACCTGAACCTCACACTCGATACAAAGCAGTAACTCAAAATGGATCACAGATTTAAATGTAGAACTATAAAACTTATAGAGAAGAAAATCATCAGGACCTAGGGAGGATAACCAAAGAGTTCTTTGACATGCCACCAAATCCACAATCCATAAAATCAACAAACTGGACTTCATCAAGATTAACTTTTCTCTGCATAGGATGTTACTAAGGATACACATCAGAATTTATTTTAAAATGCCCAAAACTCAACACTTAACAGTAACAAACATATTCTAAACCAATTATGCCCCAAGTAATAAGAATAAAAATAACAAACAATCCAATTAGAAAATAGCAAAATACATGAAAAACATTTCACCAAAGAGGATATAAGTAAGTGAAGTCTCTCAGTCGTGTCCGACTCTTTGTGACCCCATGGGCTGTAGCCTACCAAGCTTCTCAGTCCATGGGGTTTTCCAGGCAAGAGTACTGGAGTGGGTTGCCATTTCCTTCTCCAGGGGATCTTCCCGACCCGGGGTTTGAACCCGGGTCTCCCACAATGTAGGCAGATGCTTTACCCTCTGAGCCACCAGGGAAGCCCCAAAGAGGATATACATTACAGCAAATAAGCATATGGCAAGATTGTTAACATCATTAGCCTGTAGAGAACTGCAAGCTATAACCATGATGAGCTATCATTACACACTTACCAGAACAGCTAAAATAAAAATTAGTTACAACCCTAAATACACAAGAGGATGTGCAGAATCTGGATCTCTTGTATACTGCTAGTGGGAATATAAAGTAGAGCTACTCCAAAAAACAGTTTTTGGCAGTTTCCTAAAAAATGAAGTACACTTAGCACCTCCAGTATTCTTGTCTGGAGAATGCCCATGGACAGAGAAGCCTGGTGGGCTACAGTCCATGAGGTCGCAAAAAGTCATACATGACTGAGCAACTAAGCACAGCACAGTACATACAGTTAACATACAACCAAGCAATTGCATTCCTAGGCATTTACCTCAGAGAAATAGTTACGCCCACCCAAAAACTTGTCAACAATCATTCACTGCAGTCTTATTTATAATAGCAAAAACTGTAAACAATCAAAATGTCCTATAATAAGTGAATGACTGAACAAACTGTGGTAACCCAAACATGGATAACTACTCAAAAAATTAAACTATTGGTATATGCGACAGCTTAGATGGATCTCAAGGGCATGATTCTGTGAGGAAAAAATGCAAAAAGTGACATACTATATGCTTCCATTTATAGAACATTCTCAAAATGACAAAAATATGGAGGTGACGGACACATTATTAGTTGCAAAGGGCTAAGGATGGTGGGGAGAGGAATGAGTGTGACTATAAAGGAGCAGAAGACAAAGGATCTTTGTAGTGATGGAATAGTTCTGTATCTTGTTAAGAGTGGTGATTACAATAAATCTACACAAGTGATAAGATAACAGAATTACACATACATTGTTGCTGTTGTTCAGTCACTCAGTTGTGTCCAACTCCTTGGGACCCCATGGACTGCAGCACTGCAGGCTTCCCTGTCCTTCACTATACCCCAGAGTTTGTTCAGACTTGTGTCCATCGAGTCGATGATATCATCCAACCATCTCATCCCCCCTTCTCCTCCTACCCTAAATCTTTCCCAGCATCAGGGTCGTTTCTAATGAGTCAGTTGATTTCCTTTAGGAATGGCTAGTTTGATCTCCTTACTGTCCAATGGACTGTCAAGAGTCTTCTCCAACACCAGTCTGAAAGCATCAGTTCTTTGGACCTCAGCCTTCTTTATGGTCCAACTCTCACATCTCCCGGGGCTTGCTCAAACTCATGTTTGTTGAGTCGGTGATGCTATCCAACCATCTTGTTCTCTGTTGTCCCCTTCTCCTGCCTTCAATCTTTCCCATCATCAGGGTCTTTTCCAATGAGTCGGCACTTTGCATCAGGTGGCCAAAGTATTGGAGCTTCAGCTTCAGTATCAGTCCTTCCAGTGAATGTTTAGGGTTGATTTGCTTTAGGATTGACTAGCTTAATCTCATTGCAAGGGACTCTCAAGAGTCTTCTCCAACATCATAATTCAAAAGCATCAATTCTTTGGTGCCCAACCTTCTTTATGGTCCAACTCTCACCATACATGACTACTAGAAAAACCATAGTTTTGACTATACAGACCTTTGTCAGCAAAGTGATGTCTCTGCTTTTTTAATATGCTGTCTAGGTTAGTCATAGCTTTTCTTCCAAGGAGCAAGCGTCTTTTAATTTCACGGATGCAGTTACTGTCTACAGTGATTTTGAAACCCAGGGAAATAAAGTCTGTCACTGTTTCCATTGTTTCCCCACCTATTTGCCATGAGGTGATGGGACCAGATGCCATGACCTTAGTTTTTTGAATGTTGAGTTTTAAGCCAGCTTTTTCATTCTCTTTCACCTTCATCAAGAGACTCTTTAGTTCCTCTTCACTTTCTGCCATTGGGGTGGTGTCATCTGCATATCTGAGGTTATTGGTATTTTTCCCTGCAATCTTGATTCCAGCTTGTGCTTCATCTAGAATGGCATTTCACATAATGTACTCTGCATATAAGTTGAATAAGTAGGGTGATAATATACAGCCTTGACGTATTCCTTTCCCAATTTGGAACCAGTCTGTTGTTCCATGTCTGGTTCTACCTGTTGCTTCTTGACCTACACACAGGTTTCTCAGAAGGCAGGTAAGGTGGTCTGGTATTCCCATCTCTAAGAATTTTCCACAGTTTGTTGTGATCCACACAGACAGAGGCTTTAGAGTAGTCAATAGAGAAGAAGTAGATGTTTTTCTGGAATTATTTTGTTTTTCCTATGATCCAAAGGATGTTGGCAATTTGTTTATACATTGTATCAACATCAATTTCCCAGTTTTGATACTTCAATATAGTTAGTTAATATGCAAACATTGGGGGGAAAGTGATGAGGAGTACTATATTTGCAACTCTGTGAAATGATATTTCCAAATATAAAAATTTTAAATAATTAGTATATAAAATTTCACAGTGGTGAGAACCTGGTTTAGACTGCATTGGGTTTGAGTTCTGGAATGGGAAAGGAGCAAGCACATATTTTTGGTGTGTGAGGAGAAGAAAAGAGTGATTAGAACAGACATATGAATTTCAGAAGTAGCTTACAATACTTCTTCCCTCTTGGTGGCAGGAAGTGACTGGCAGGCTGTAAAAATCTTAAAAAGCCTTACACTCCAAGTATTGCTTACACTGTAGATCCTGGACCTTCGGGTGTCCCCCACCTCACCATAGGGCTACTCTCTATCCAGAATGCAGCCAATTTCTCAGTGCCATGACACCCTAGAAATTAATCTGTGCTGATCCTTGGCAAGTGTCTAGACCAACTTCCCCTTTGACCAATGGAGAGCTAAGGCTCAGAGAGCAGCAGCAGCTTTCCCAGAGTTACACAGGTAAATTAGTTCCTCAGAGTGAGGGATGCAGATAACCCTGACATCTGCATACACATTGGTATTGGCAGTGGAATGGTGGGAAGATAGCAGGACTGGGTGCAGGGAGACCAGTTAAGGATCATTGAAATAATGAAAGTGTTGAACAAGAGGACTCGGAACATAGAGACAGATTGCTTCAAGGGGCATGAGCGTAAAGGAGGTGTACAAACTGATTTCAACCTTTATGCACTAGTTGGATGGGGTCACCATTTTACTGTGACAAGAGATTGGGGCAGGGATTACTCAAAAGAACTGGATTTTGGAGGACTATAGATTTCATTTCAGATATACTAAGTTTGAGGTCCCTGGGAGATATCCAGGGGGTGTTTATAAGACCCTAGCCTACTTAACTCTGGAGTTCCAGGAAGAGGTTTGCATTGGTCACTGGATTAACAGAACCAGGCAAATACATGAAAAGATGTCAAATTCCATCATGCATAATGAGAACAGCTAAATCTAGTTAGCAAAAGAACACAAAAAGAGGAATTGTTTTTGAAATTCCAAAATAAATGATCGGGGTAGACAAAGGTAGCCAAAAATTAGGTAGGAGAGATATTAAAGCAACATTGGTTGCTGCTGTCACATTAATAGAATACAGAAAATTGAGAGGGAAAGCCACCCTCTAGTAAACATACAATCAATAAAAAGTGTGTAATTCTCAGATCAGTTCAATGATTCTTCACAGTCTCCCAGTTTTCCAGCCAGATTGTGCTGCCTACCCCAGTGCCTCCTTTATAGAAATTCTGGAGCTGTACCACCTCTTCTCACATCCAGCAGGGAACCAAGATTCAGGGCTGGGCAAACTGGCACATGAACACTTTGGTTCATCCAAGTCCACTGCCCCTAGGTCCCAAGTCTGCTTTTATAGATCCATTTGCATGCTAATTTACATTGTTCTGCAAACCCTGGCTTCTCCTTTAAAAGCCTAGCGCCTCTTTCTCTCTACAATTCTCCTCTCTTCACTCATACCCTTAAGCAATGAAGACTTTTATGATGAAAAAGGGGGTCCTCGTCTGTGAGGTCCCTAAGCCTCCCTATTTATTCAAAATTCATTTACTGAGGTCCAAAGTTCATTATAGAAGCACAGGCTGCCCTTAAGGACTGGAGGTTACATCTTGCTTTCCTGCCTCCATCTCCTTACACAGCCCATAGAGATGGGGAGGGAGGCACAACCTCACCTCCACAAGGCTTTCAGCCTAGAAGCTGAGCTTGTGGGGTGGGTGGAGGATTGGGGTCTGAGAACTTATATATTCAGCCTAGGACTCAGCTTTCTAGGGAGGAACCCAGCAATCAGAACTCTCTACAACTCTACTGGAGTTACCTGTTTATTAAAGCACATGGCTGGATAATAGAGGTCCATAACTGGTAGAGGATGAGTCCTGCTCCCCAACCTGGAAGGCAAAAGAAGCCTCACGGGACAGTGATTTGGGGACTAACACTACCCTGGCTTTGTGGCACAGAGAGAAACCCTTCACACATTTCTGTCCTGCTGGGGAGACTCCAGGGTGAGGTAATGAGTATGGAGATGCCTCTTCATCAAAGTGTTCTGTATCCACTCTTTGCTTAAACCTGACACACCAGCTGAGAGGCTACCTTAAGGGTCCTGGCCTCTTGTTTCAATGCATATTAAAAAACAAAGACCAGATAATCCCTCTGTTTCCTTCCTTAAGGTCTAATTAACCCGCACAAAGCCACATTGCACACTAGGACTGCCCCCTGAAACAAGGTCATGTTCACTCAGGGACTCATACACTCCACTCCAGCCTCTCTGTACAGCCTTTTACTGAGTGCTGCTGCTGCTGCTACTGCTTTTGTTGCTGATATGGCTCCACTAAAACTGAAGCCCCCACTACACATCCACCCCAGGAATACTCAAGGCTCATGTTAATAGGCTCTCAAGGTGCCAAAGGTATATGAGCTGCTTTGCACAGAACAGACACAGCAGTGCTATGCTAATGCCTGCGATCACCAGCCTCCAAGACGGCCTACAGTGATGGTCCCCTCCTGATATTCAAGACCTTGTATCATCCCTCCAACACCGGATAGAGCTAGCCAAGTAGTCCGGAGGTTGTTACAGAAGGGTCAGTGTGTCTTCCAAGGCTAAGTCATAAAGGACATAGCAGCTTCCGTCTTGCTCTTTTGGATCACTTGTTCTGGGGAAAGCTAGCTGCCATGTGATAAGGACACTCAAGCAGCCATAGAGGAGGTTCGTGTGGAAAATAACTGAAACCTCTTGCCAACATTCAGCAGTAACATGTCAAGTGTGTGAGTGAGCCATCTTGGGAACAAATCTTCTAGCTCCACCAAACCTTTCCATCTGCAGGCCACAATACTGACTGCAACTTGATGAAAGATCTCCAACCAAAACCATTCAGCAAAGCTGCTCCCAGATTCCTGATCCATAGAAACTGTGAAGATAATACCCGTTTATTGTCCTTTTAAGCTGCTAAGTTTTGGCATAAGTTAGTACACAAGAGTAGATAACTAGCACAGTATGTTTTCACTTCTCTTGGGTAAATAGCTAGCAGTATTTGCTAAGTCATATGAAAAGTGAAAAGTGTACATTAACTTCATAAGAAGCTACCAAACCATTTTCCAAAGTGGTTGTCCCATTTTACCTCTTACCTACACTATATGCCAGTTCTATTTTCTTTATCCTAAGACCCATCTCACCACGGACAGATCCCCTTTCCCAGGTGAAAACTCTTGAAAGTCCCTTGGAATGCAAGGAGATCAAACCAATCAATCCTAAAAGAAATCAACCCTGAATATTCATTGGAAGGACTGATGCAGAAACTGAAGCTCTAATACTTTGGCCACCTAATGTGAAAAGCCAACTCATTGGAAAAGACCCTAATGCTGGGAATGATTGATGAAAAGAGGAGAAGGGGGCAACAGGGGATGAAATGGTTAGATAGCATCACTGACTCAATGGACATGAATTCAAGCAAACTCCAAGAGATAGTGAAGAACAGGGAAACCTGACGTGCTACAGTTCGTGGAGTTGCAAAGAGTCAGACATGACTGAGCGACTGAACAACAAGTGCTGCAAAGGCTGCTCCCTTCTATAAATTGCCCTTGACTGATGGATAACCCAGTGTGGGGATGGGGCGGGGGGGAGGGGCAGTTATACTGCCCATCCTCCTCCCAACAATGAATTGGCATGGGTGGGGCTGCAGGGAGGAGTGGAGGGGAGCCTGCCCTCTTCCCTCAGAGTTTCTCAACTCTGCCCATTTACGCCCCCAGAGTTCTCTGTGGAATCAGGATGAGGCTACACTCCAGCTGAGACTCTCTCCTTATTGAGCATCTTTCCTGTCCTGTCTTGAGTCCCTCTCTCTCTCTCTTACTCTTCTCTGAAAGCATGCCTTTAATAACTCATTTGCTCAAGAATCCCCATTTCAGCCTCTTACTCTAGAAAAAAACACATGCTTGGTTTTTGTTTTGTTTTTGTTTTTTTTCTGAATACATGCCTGTTCAGAACCTTGTCCCAACTTTGGGCCCAGAAGCTCACAAAGATTGTCATGAAATCAGCTCCTGCATCTGCCTGTAGACCCTCTCTGTAGACCTCTCTACACCTCAGGGGCAGTCCACGGGCCAGGTGAGACTAGATACCACATTATACTTCCCTCTCTATTCCTTCTCATGCTGCTCCATCTATTTCCCAGAAGCCCATCAACCAGCCACTACAAAAAACCTTTCCTCCTTGTGAATTATTTCTTGCAAAGCTGCCTTCCCGCTAGATTTCACCCACTAGGATACCCATTATGCATGGTGTACTCATTTGACCTTCCAAACAATCCTTTTCAATTGCTAGTGTTAACTTTCCTATTCCACCAGTGAGGAAGCCAGAAGCAATTTATTGCAAAGCTAACAAAGCTTAAGCTCACTTGCCTGAGCCCTTTCAAACTCCTGCAATTTTGTTATCAGTTTAGTTATTCTTCTGCTTACAAAGGGTTCCCAACTAGTAAGTGCTCCAGGCTCCACAAAACCTAACTTGGCTCTTAGAAGAGCTGAGGCTCTGAATGGAGACACAACTTGCCCTAGGACACAGAAGCAGAATTTGACCCAAGTTTGTTGTTTCCCAAGTTTTATTTCTGTGCTCCATCCTACACTGAATCCTTGAAGCTTCCCCAGGTCCACAGAGGTGGTCTCCAGGACCCAACCCTTGTTCTTCTCCCTCCATTCCATCCTCTTCTGTTCTGACTTGTTACTGTGGGAGCCTGCAGAGCTAGAATGTGCTTGGGCAGACATACACTTAAGTATCAGGGTTGGAGAATATCCACACCTGCCATTAATGATACAGACACCTACAGGGCCCTACAAAACCTGAAATATGCCCTCTGTCTACTTGTGTCTTCTTCATCAGCCAAGATGACAGGTTGATAGAATACCTGGGGTGGAGGTGTGTGGGAGCACTGCAGAAGTTGGACTGTGTATCAGTTAGCTTTTTCTGTGTACAAACCACTCCAAAAAACTGTGTAGCCTAAAACAATATCTATTTAGCTCACAGTTCTGTGGGTCAGCAATTTGGGCTGGGCTCTGCTGGGCAATTTGTTCTTGGCTCAGTTCCCATGTGCATATGCAGTCAGTTGCTAGGTTGGGTGGGGCCTGCCATCAGCTGGCACAAATCATCTTTGTTCTGCATGGTCTCTCATCCTTTAGTAGCTAGCCCAAGATTGTTCCCTTGTAGCTGGGCATAATTCCAAGAAAGTGAGTGCAGTTGAACAAAAGCTCTTGAGGCCTAGGCTCACGACTTATACATCACCACTTTAACCACATTCTATGGCCCAAAACAGGTGGCAGACCAGCTATGATGGTTAATTTTTGTGTCAACTTGGTTGAGTCACAGTGCCTGATAGTTGGTCAAAGGTTATTCTGGATGTTTCTGCAAAGGTATTTTTTGGATGAGATTAACATTTAAGTCAGTGGGCCTTTAGTAAAGTAGATTGCCCTCAATAATGGGGGCAAATCTCATCCAATCAGTTGAAAGTTAACCCACCACCCTACCCTCCTATCCTTCCTATCTTCCCCCTACCCGCTCATCCCACAAGCAAAAACGAATTCTGTCAGCAGACTGCCTTGGGCCTCAAAAGCAACTTTTCCTTGAGTCTCCAGCTTGCAGGCCACCTGGCAGATTTTTGGACTAACCAAGTCTCCACAATAGTGTGAGCCAATTATTTAAAATCTCTCTCTCAATCTCTTTCTATAGATTAGTAGATAGATAGATAGTTCCTCTATCTATCCATATTTCTCTGCTGCTGCTGCTAAGTCATGTCTGACTCTGTGAGACCCCATAGACGTCTCCTCTGTCCCTGGGATTCTCCAGGCAAGAATACTGGAGTGGGTTGCTATTTCCTTCTCCATATTTCTCTAGAGAACTCTAACTAATGCACAAGCCCAGATTCAATGTATGAGGAATAGATCCCTTGTGAGAGAAGCTGTAAAGCCATATTGCAAAAGGAGGGAAATGTTACAGTCGTTACAGGCTGGGTTTAGGAATGGGATAGATTTCAAGGGGATTCTGCTGTACCAGTCAGGTGGAGCTTCCAGTGACCCCCACTTCCTAATTTAGTATCAAAGACTTCGGAAACAAAACTATTTTCTAAGCGTCCCTGAACAGGGAGTGGCTCCACACCTGGATTTTGGAGTATGTCTCCCTGCTTAGACTAGGGGCTCCCTCAGAGCTATGCTGTCTTCCACCATCCAACTCAGGATTTGGTGTAGAAACGGCGAGTTCGGGTGGAAGAAAGCTGTCCTACTCCCACTGCAGGATGCAACAGGTTCTGAAAGTAGCCAATAGCCTGATTCCTCCAAAAGTTCCCCAAGGTGGTTGGCAAAATACCTAGGATATAGGGGGCCTCACAAGTGATCCTCAAGTGGATGAACACCTGAATGATTAGACGATGCTCTATTCTGAACCAGGCAGACTTCAGTGTTGAAGCCTGAAACTTCTGCTCCAGTTATGCAAAGGGGCCCAGGTCTCAAGTAACCAGGACAAGGCACAGGGGACTCAAACCTGCCCAGCCCACTTCGCAGTCGCCTTGGGTGCCCTCCACACTGACTCTATCCTGTCCTGTGTCTATCTCTGCTCAGCACACCCTGCCCTACAACTTGACCAGTGGGCTACCTCCTAACTCTTGACCCACTCTGTTTCCCACTTACCCTTCTCCTCAGGCTCTGCAAGCTCCATTTAGGCCCTTGGTGCATGCGTGCTAAGTCGCTTCAGTCATGTTCGACTCTTTGCGACCCCATGGACTGTAGTCCTCCAGTCTCCTCTGCCCATGGGATTCACGAGGCAAGACTACTGGAGTGGGTTGCCATGCCTTCCTCCAGGAGGTCTTCCCAACTCAGGGATTGAACCTGCATCTTCTGCATTGCAGGCAGATTCTTTACTGCTGAGCCACTGGGGGAGCCCTTAGGTAAGGAAGCCAAATATTGGCATATTTGCATGTCCTGCATGCTCTCCCTTCCTCTAAATATGGCTCTGAAGTCTGGGTAGACTTGGAAAGTGGGGAGTATACAGGAGACTGAATGTAGCAGGTGGGTAGATGGAGCAATAGGAATCAACCTATGAGACACAGAGGAAGGGCCTCTCCTGCCCAGAAGCTCCATGACAGCAGGGACTGGCTAAAAACTAGTGGAAGACACTGGACCCACAGGTTCTGAGTTCTAACCCCACATTTGTCACAAACCTGCTGTATGATTTGGAGGTTTCAATTTGCTTCTCATTTTCCCTATGTGTCAAGTGGAGATGATAACCATTTTTAGTGGGTTCTATAGGTATCCTGCTCACCTTTTTGGGATCTTAGCACTTCAAGAAGCTCCAGCTGCCTCCCAACTTCAAGCGTGCATATCTGCACCTGAGAGCTTTCATTCCTGGGCTTCAAAAAGCCAGGAAGCCAGCTGCAAGTGCCAGATATCCCTTGGAGGAGCCCTCCATCTGTGACTTTCAGGAATTAGTGGATGAATTCCCCAGTTCCCTTTCTATTCAGACAGCATAACTCTGTGGCATTTTTTCCACCCTGAAGGCCAGGACCCCCCATCATGTTTAAGTTCCAGCTGCCCACAGTTGTAACTGGCTCCATAATACATTTTGTATGGGCTGCTTCTCTCCCCTGTCTCTCTTCCCTACTCCCTCCCAGTGCAATGAACTCTTGCCACTCAAATCCTTGCCTCTTATTTTGGGAAACCCAAACTAAGACCACATCCCAGCCTTGCCTGTGCTGCAATCAGCCTATGATCAAGATGATGGCAGGGGCTACCAGCAAGTGTCTGAGCCTAGGGCCGGGGAAGGCACTTCCCAGTCCTCATTTCTGATCTGGACCAAATGCCACAGGGAGTATCACAGAATGTTGGTGGGATGTCCCCTGTCATTCTGGAATGGCAGCCAAGGCCTAAAACTGAAGACAGGAGACGCCTTAGTACCCATATTCTACTACAGTAAGCAACCAGTGAGTCACCAACAGCTGAGTAACCGACTCCTGGCTTACTAAGAGGCAGCACAACCTGCTCTTCCACTTTTCTACGAAGAGTAGAGCGAGTGGGTGGGGTGGGGGCAGGAAGTACACTGCCAGCAGGACAGGATTTCTTATCACTCCCTAAAGGTTTAGCTTGGAAGGGGTTCCAAGGTAATCAAAAGAATATTCAGTGTGTCAGTTTGCAAATCCCTCCAGACCCAGCCCAGTCCTACTGTTTAGACTAGCCACTCTGCATTCTGTCCATTTTACATGTCTAACTCATATCTTCTCTTCACCACTATGATTGCCATTGGTGCTCCCGCCATGTCTTTCCCAGTATGTTCAGCAGCCTCCTTTCCAGCCTCTGTCTCGTGTCTGTTTCATGTCCACCTGATCCATCCTTCTGTTAGGGGAAACACAGATTGAAACCGCCCACCCTGGCCAGGCACCATAGTAACCATTTGCATGAGTTGTTTTATGACAGGAGATCCTGATAAGGAATACAGAACTAATAAGCCACCACCAACCGGAAAAGTTCGGGAAAGGTCTAAAGGAGACACCATGTGTCCGTCCACTTCCCAGAATCCCTCTCGCTAGCATCCATCTTGGCTGAGCGATGGGTGCGCCACCAGGAAAGACTCTGAATTAGAACGATTGGTCAAAGCCACCCAGAAACTAATCCCATCATCATAAAACCCGAGACTGTGAGCCATGGGGCAGAGCAGTTCTCCTGGGTTCCCTTACCCTACTGCTCTCCACCCGGGTGCCCTTTCCCAATAAAATCTCTTGCTTTGTCAGCACATGTGTCTCCTCGGACAATTCATTTCCGAGTGTTAGACAAGAGCCCAGTTTCGGGCCCTGGAAGGGGTCTGCCTTCCTACAACACTTCTAAAGTGGATCTTTCCGAAAGAGGCCATCAAACTACTATGGGCCAAAGGCTGCCTGAAGCCTATTTTTGTGCAGCGTTTGAGCAAAAAATGGTTTCTACATATTTGTGTGCTGTGCTTAGTCACTCAGTCATGTCCAACTCTTTGCGACCCCATGAACTATAGCCTGCCAGGCACCTCTGTTCATGGGGATTCTCCAGACAAGAATACTGAAGTGAGTTGTCATGCCCTTCTCCGGGGGATCTTGCCAACCTAGGGATCGTATCCAGGTCTCCTGCATTGCAGGCAGATTCTTTAATGTGTTTACATGTTTTTTTAACAAAAGGATAAAACTATGTGACAAAGATATTTGCCCACCTCTGTTCTAAAGCATAAATCTCATTCCACTTAAAGGAGTGGCTTGCCTGCTGGCCTCATCCCATGCACTTACCCCTACACACCTTATGCCTGCTTTCTGTGCCTGAAACATCCACCTTTCCTCTCCCAATTTTCTGGTCAACTACCAGCACTTCAAGTCTCATTCTAAGTGTCCATTTGACTGGCCCTTGACCTGTTGGCCTCAGACCATGCTTGACTTCTCCTGCTTTATTCCATATGACAGGGGTTGGCCCCTACAGCTTCCAGTATAGATTGGATCACAGATGAGTTTGGCCAATGGATGGAAGATAGGAAGGCAAGAAGAAGGAAGTTTCCAGTGATATTTCTCCCCAGGCTCTCCAGCCATGTGTCTTCACCACAGCTCCAGCTCCCATTGGGTGACCTCAGCCCCAACAATACCATCTCCTCCCTTCTCTTCCCTGTGGTGGTAACAGCTTCCTGCTATTGCTAATCTCTCGGTGCCCCGGGAGACATCTCAGCTCTTCCATTAACTATGCAAAATTTCTTGCATTTAATTACCTTGGTTTAAAACCTGGTGTTTGTTTTCCTGGTAGGACTCTGACTAATACAGCATTCTTCCATGGATCACAGGGACTCAGGTGCCTGCTGCTACTCAAATAGCACACTTCAGTCGTTGCTTCAAAAACAGCTATTGGATGCCTGTGCTATTCTTAGACTGGGGGTCAGCAATCCATGGTCTGCTGGCCAAATCCAGCCACTGCCTATTTCTTAAATAAACTTTTTGAAACAGTCTTGTCAGTTCATTCACATATTGTCTATGGCTGCTTTCAAAGACAAAGTAAATAACTAAAACAGAGATCATGTGTCCCACAAAACCAAAAGTATTCACTATCTGGTTTTTTACAGAAAAATCTTCATAGGCCCTAGCTACTCAAAATACAGTCCTGGGACCAGCAGCCTCAGCTTCACCTGGAAGCTTGTTAGAACTGCAGCGTCTCAGACCCCGCCCTAGACCTGTGGAGTCAGATTCTGTACTACAGCAAGATCCTCCTGAGCACGTTGAGGTTTGAGTAGCACTGTCTTAAGAAGTCGCCCCCCCCCCATCATAGCACTCTTCCTGCCTATCAGGAATTATTGACTAATTAATTGTCTTTCCTACTAAAGAAAAGCATAAGGATTATTCATGTGTTGTTTTCCTTTGGATTCCCAGCACCTGATAAGATGCCTGGCCTACAGAAGATGAATTCAATGATTATAAGACAAATGTAGTTCAAGAGAACCATGGAAACTAAAGAAAGAGAGAGTTTCATAAAGAAGAGTTTTGGGGACTTCCCTCGTGGCCCAGTGGTTAGGACTGCTGGTGCTTTCACTGCCATTAGTTCCTGTAAGCTGCTTGGAGCAGTCAAAAACAAATGAAGAAAAAAAGAGTAGTTATTTCTTACCCATCAAATTGGCAAATATCAGAGTTTAACATGTGGCATTGTGAGAGTAAGGGAAATAGACCCTCAGTTTTGTTGTTAACACAATGCTTCTGTGGAGATCGGTTTGACAATATTCATCAAAATTACAAATGCATATATCCTTTGATCCTACATTTCCACTTGCAGACATTTATCTTCCAAATAGACTCACATCTGGAAGAAGTAATAGGATACTAAGATATTTACTGCGCCACTAGTAGCAAGAGCAAAAAATTGGTATCAAGTATCCATCAAAAGGGATTTGCCCAGTAAGCTATGGTATATAATGAAACTGTGTGACTTCAAAAAGAGAAAAAAGGACCTAGAGTGAAGTTCAAGATATGCTGTTAAGTCAAAAAAGTTCAAGATGTGCTGTTAAGTCAAAAAAGCAAACTGCAAAACTGTATATATCAGAAAAGATTACGCACGTTCAGGATGGTACTGCCCTAGACCAAAACAGTATGCATCAAGTAATATACAAGGGCAAGGAGAGAGAAGAGAAAATATATACTTGCTTGAATGTTCATAAAATATCTCTGGATGGATATACACAAAAACCAACAACACCAGTTGGCCATGGAAAGGTATCATTGGGTTGCTGGGGACAAAAGTAGACTTTTTTCACTGTCTATGCTCCAGTACTTTGGGAACTTAAAAAAAAAAAAAATCAGGAAAACCTACAGAAAAAAAGTGTCAGAAAGTTTAAACATGTTTTAGTTTTTATATATACATTATCATGTGCAAACTAGTTAGTGAGAAGTCACTATATAACACAGAGAGCCCAGCCTGGTGCTCTGTGATGATCTAAAGGAGTGGTATGGGGGAAGGTGAGAGAAGGAGGGTGTATATATATACATACATATATATACATACATATATATATAATATATATATTAGAATCAGTCATAATTTATATACGTATATATGTTGTTGCCCAATATCTGATTCATGTCGTTGTATGGCAGAAACCAACACAACATTGTAAAGCAATTTTCTACCAATTTTAAAAAATTTTTTTTAAATTGAAAAAAGAAGTTTAGACATGTTTTAGATGTCCAGTCTAGACTTTTGCT
Organism: Bubalus bubalis; assembly: GCF_019923935.1. Classification (NCBI taxonomy): domain Eukaryota; kingdom Metazoa; phylum Chordata; class Mammalia; order Artiodactyla; family Bovidae; genus Bubalus; species Bubalus bubalis. The sequence continues at coordinate 32,624,172 of NC_059170.1, read as the reverse complement.
ACTCAAAATATGGTCTACACACTGGCAGCTTCAGAATCACCTAAAAGCTAGTTAGAAATGCAGAATCCCAGGCCTCATCCTACATGGACTGAATCAGAATCTGCATTTGAACAAGAGCTTTAGGGAACTCAAGCACATGGTACACTCTAATACATACTTGTCCAGCAACCGGAGAACTCACTTCTAACAGAACCACCTGGGTTGGCAGCATGGCCTGCTATTAATAAACGAGCTGCTTTTCCCCCCTAACTGGGGCTCCATCCTGGTGAGACACCAGGGCCTAGGCTGTTCCCATTAAGAGGGAAGATTTCAGGAGCTCCTCCCAGGCCCTGGCTGGCCCTGAGCCCAGTGCCCTGGCAGCTTCCCAACCAAAGAAACAGCTCACTTCCTTCTCCGAGAGCCTCTGGGAGTGGTCAGAATGGAAACATTTGAAAGTTTTCCACTCCCCCAGTTATAAGCTCTTTCCAACATGAATAAAGATGCATCTGTCTGGCTCAGGTTTATTCATAACTGGTATTTATTTATCCACCCACAAGGCATCTGGTACCCTGACCTAGTGAAGGAAGGGAAGCAGAGGAGGGAAAGCATTGGACAGGCCCCACTGGACGAGGGAGGAGGAAAAGCCAGGAGACTGACTATAGCCTCTGCATCCTTTATCTGCCTGGAACAGTTCCAGGCCACATCTGGAGGCCACATCTGGAAGCAGTGATGCCACTGGACTTTTCAGAGCAGCAGGCATAAGGAGGGAGAAAAGAAGGAAGAGTTTTACTGACCTTGGTCCAGACCTCCCAGAAGTTTGCCTTTGGAAAACTAAGCATGGAAAATAACTTCCACCACACTGCCCCTACTCTGACTTCCAATTCTCTGAGCCCAATATCTGAACAAGCACAGAACAGCCATGAGTGAATGCCCCACACTGTGGCTGTCCTGAGGCTTCCCCAACCCCAAGTTGCAGAGACGGTGGACACGCTATGCTCTTTCTTTCTCTGGATCCTTCTTTTCTTCCCAGCTTCTAATAGCAGCCCTTTCCCTCAAACCTTGTCTTCCTCTCCCCTTTTCAAGCTCCCTCTTAGTGAGTTAGGAAGAAAGAGGGCAGGGCACAACCTTTAAAAGAATGATAGAGCTGTTGAGAACATGATAAAAACTGGTTAGAACCGTAGAAGCCCAAGACGGTGGGACATTCCTTGAGCCTTATTATATGCTCATTGTAATACATTAGCATAAACTAAATGACACACTCACCAGCACCATGACGGTTCTGAGATCATAAAAGGGCAAAAAGTGGGTAGTGGCCAGTTCCTGAAAATCCCCATCCCTCCCCAAATAGTTGGAATAATCCTCCCACTCTTTGCCTATGAAATTACCAAGCCCATAAAGTGAAAGTCACTCAGTTGTGTCCAACTCTTTGGGAGTTCGTGGACTATTGAATTCTCCAGGCCAGAATACTAGAGTGGGTAGCTGTTCCCTTCTCCAGGGGATCCTCCCAACCCAGGGATCGAACCCAGGTCTTTTTGCAGGTGGATTATTTACCAGCTGAGCCACAAGGGAAGCCCATGAATACTACCCTGATAGCTCAGTTGGTAAAGAATCTACCTGCAATGCAGGAGACCCTGGTTCGATTCCTGGTTTGGGAAGATCCGCTGGAGTCCATAAAAACTATCTTACGTTTTGGGGCCACTCTCACCTGTTCATGGAGTGTGTCTCCCAGGGCCACTCTTGGCTTAAGAGACAGATTGTGTTCTGCCTACAGGATGTGTTTTCTGTTTTCACTTTACTGTGATTCACTCTTGAATTCTTTCCTGCGAAAAGCCAAGGACCATCACTTGGGCCCATCCCAGGAACTTGCTCAAGATATGGGACATGACCAACTCCTTGTGCCCCATTTTCCTGCAACCTCTTTACAAAGGTTATTAATAAATCTATCTGCTTATTATCTTTACCTCTCATTGAATTCCTTCTGAGACTTAAAGAACCTGAGCTTCATTAAGTCCTGAGATAAGTTGTGTGGTTTCAGTTGGAAGGTTGTGGGTTCAAGTCCCATCTGAGGTGTGACTGGCTTCGAGTGAGTCCCATTGCTTAGGTGCAGTCTCACTAGGTCCCTCCTAACCACCATCCCTAGGTGACTAATATCTCTTAAGTTAAAAACAAAACCAAGCCATGAAACCACTAATAAGTGTTCATCCCAAAAAGTTTACAAAATGCTTCCACATATTGTGCCTCTAAATCTATCATCTAACAGCCCTATAAGGTTTGAATTTCTCTCCTTACTCTATAGAGGGAAACGCCAAGCCCAGGAAATGTTAAAGGGTTTGACAAGATCTCCAGGCCTATAGATAGCAGAAGCCTCAGGTCTCAAATGCACATGAAAGCTGGCATCTCTCAAAACCTCCAAGGCCCTTCCAGTATAGAGCTCTAAATCAGACAGGTCTTTCACCAGAAGCCACCTGCTGACATGTCAGCTCTGTAAATGGCTTTTTTGTCCTTTGCCTGGCCTGGTCAGCCTCCAAATTCAGAGACCTGTTTCATCCCCATTTCCTCTATTGTCTCCCATCTAGGTCTACTCAATCTTAGAGTCTGGGCAAACATCTTATCCTTCTCTTCCTGATAACTACTGAAATTGTTTTCCAGTCAGTCTCCCTGTCCTTGGGGGCTCTTCTCTTACTCTTTCATGTTGTACCAACTACCATCAAA